>NW_026294480.1:6749753-8003682 GCF_007827085.1 Peromyscus californicus insignis | reverse complement strand
TTAAAGGCTCGCTTTCTGGGATTAAAGGCGTGAGTCACCATGCTTGGCTGTATCCTTGAACACATGGATTTCTGTCTCTGGAATGCTAGGATTAAAGGCGTGTGCTACCACTGCCTATCCTCATGTTTAATATTGTGGCTGTTCTGTTCTCTGACCCCAGATAAGTTTATTAGCATGCACAATATTTGGGGGAACACAATACCACACTCTGGGGTTTATCTAGTCTACAGTTCCACACTTTTCCAAATTCCCGAACGAGGCAGTTTCAAAGGCATGCAAACCACGTGGTCAAGGAGGCACAGAAATGGCCCCACATCTTGGGAAGCAGAGAGAAAGATCTCACCCTGGAGTTGGCGGGCAGGGGGTGGGGGGAGGTCAGTGCTACATACATTCAGGGCAAGTCCTGCTTCCTCAGAAAGCCTGTTGAAGCACCTTCATAGACATTCCCAGAAGCCTTTCTCCTAGGTGCTGCTAAATCCCATCGAGCTGACACTCAGGATCAGCTATCACTCCTCAGCAAGTAGAGATGGACTCATGGCGTCTGCTAGGAAGGTGCTCATTTCCTTGTTATACTTAGAAAGACAGCTTCCTCTATGGTCTCTCTCCTGTGGTGAAGGAAGCATTTCCTTGCAGCACCACTCTCCTGGGTTCCTATTCTTTTTCTCCAAGCTTACCATGAGAAAAACATCCATTCAGCTTCTCCATTAGAAGCCCTTGCATTGGTTTCCATCCCTTATGCTGCCCATGGAGGTTTCTAATTCAAGGCAGCAGCTTCTTAGGACAAGCAGGACCTCTATGGTCCATGGAGGCGAAGCTTCCTATACCTGGTTCTCTGAATCTTAGCTATGCTTAGATTTTTATTTTATTTTTTACATCTTGACAGTTTTTAAATTGTTATAGGGAGAAATTTTTTAATATTGCACCAAGTATTTCTATTTGTTTTTATCTGGTGGTAAGGTTTTAATAAACCATTATTGGAAATGGAAGTGACTGACTTCTTTTTTAAAATCAAAATATAACTCCAATATCTTGTATTATTAAAAATATATTCTTTTTCCATTTTTATGCCCAAGGTGCATGGAAATAAACACAAACTAAAAAAAGAGAAAAAAAACAAACAAACCATGTTTTCCAAAACAGGAAAGTTGTCTTTGATAAAACTCAGAATGTAGATCTATCAAAATCTCCAATCCTCTTCAGGATTCTAGGGAAGGAATCAGTCCCTAAGTAGGAAGGTAACTACTGAATGGAATGGCTGTCTCTCCAGGGCACCCAGAGTGCTTCATCTGGGCAGGCACAAGAGACCATGTTTCCAGGCATTGCTTGAGGAAAGCACCATTACAACCTGTTCACGAGGAGCTCTCAGCCTGCTTGGGGTGGAATTGTAGACATAGGCTTTTCAGGATGAGAGAAAACGAAAACTTCTGTTTTGATAGTTGCACCACACTGTTTTTATGCTTCTCTGATCTTTACATAGTTACACCACACCAATTTATATAACTTCTTAGTGTCATACTCCAGTTTTGACCGTCTGGCCCTTGATTTTCCCCTTGACTCCATTCTTGATCTTAATTTCCCTTCTTGTTACTTTCCTCCACTTTCCTCTGACTTTGCTCTGGCTCTGGCAAAACAGACCTGGGGCTTTCAGCTGGGGAATGGACAGACCGTGGATGATTGCAATGGTCTCACACTAGGGAGCGTTATGTGTTGAACTGAGCCTCACCAACTCAGATTTGTCTTTTGAAGTTCTAAACCTCAGCAACTCAGAATATGGCTTTGTTGGGCAATTGGGTTATTGCAGGTGCTATTTTGCAGAGAAATGGATCCCTAATCAATAGTTATGGCATCTCTATTAAAAGAGGAATTTATATAAAGAAACACAAGCAGGGAGAATGAACTGGAGACATGAAGTGCAGTTGGGATGACACAGTGATAAGCTGCAGGTTAAACACTGCTGAAGATTCAAATAGCAAACCACCAGAACCTAAGGAAAGAGTCATTGTGGAGGTGCTCCCTCTTGCTCCTCTTGATTGTGAGTCCATACATAAGTTCTGCTGTTTGAGCCACAAGGTATGGTGTCCTGGATGATTTTATTGTCAATTGGACACAACTTTGTCACATAGGAAGAAGAAACTTTAAATAAAGAATTGGATTTATAAGGATGCAATTGATGAAATTGGCCTACAAGGAATTGTTTTGACTGATGATTGATATGGACAGGCCAAGCCCACTGTGGGTGGTACCATCCCTAGGGCTGTGGGCCTGGACTCTGTAAGAAAGCTAGCAGAGGGCATGAGCCAGAGAGACAGGGGATAAACAATATTCCTTCATGGTTTCTTCTTTGGTTCCTTTTCTGACTTCCTTCAGTAATGGATTGTGACCTGGAAGTGTAAGCCGAATAAACCCTTTTCTCCTCTAGTTGCTTTTGGTCATGGTGTTGTATCATAGCAACAGAAAGCAAATCAGAACATACCAGTGTCCCATCAAACTGTTAGAGATTGAAAGCAAATCAGAACATACCAGTGTTCCATCAAACTGTTAGAGAGAGATTGGGTAGGTTATATTGAAATGTTGAGTGATTAAAATAGTTAAGGGCCTTCTCCATTTAGACCAATCCATCATAGGGAGTCAACTTGGAGGCTCAGTACTTGTCAGTATTATTAAGCTTACTGCCCTCACATAGGCTTAGTGTGTGTGTGTGTGTGTGTGTGTGTGTGTGTGTGTGTGTGTGTGTGTGTGTGTGTGTATGCATGCATGCTGTGGCCCTCTATCACCAGTCACTCTGCCCCAATTCTTTAGCTTCCAATACTTTATATGGGCTTTCATGGGATCCAGCATGTGGTTCCCAACCAACTTTGGTTCATCAGCTTCCAGCCCAACTTGCTCCAGTGAAAGAGCCTATAATGCGTTCAAGGGTTTCGTGTATATCTGGGACAAAGCCTGCATATCAAGTCATATTTTCATTCTGGCACATCAAACATTACATGAATGGCAAGAGGCGATGTCCAAATTGCCTTGTCCCATGTATGCCAAGTATCTCAGACCCCTCCTGCAAATCTCAGGCATGAAGTCAAGGCATGACTTTTCCCATGTATTTCCCATGCCAAAACACTTCCTACACTAAGTAGCTCAGCTAGGGACCTTTGTGACGGTTCCCTGGGAGAGGTGTCACACTCGTTCACTGGCTGGGAATGATGCCAACAGGATAAATGAGACATTGTTTTTTTCTTACTGCAAGAAGGAAGCCAGAGATAGAAGCAACTAGTTCAAGTGAAGCCAAGGTTGGAAACCATGGTCATCTGTCACCATTTGACACCGCACACGGGTGTCAGGACTGTGATGAACCCACCAATCCTTGTGGGCTATTTCCTGGTTGTCTCATTTAGACAGGATTTATGCTTCTGTGTCTTGCTGTCGATTCCTTCTGGGACAGATGAAAGGAAGCCATTTATAATTGTTTAACATGTGTGCACAGGTCAACACATCCCACCTCCAAATTACCTGCCTTCTTAGGGATCACAGTTCTCTGGAGATTTATAGGAGGTGTTGAGCTTTAATCACAGCATTAAATTTCATGACCTTCAAGGGGGACAGCAGCAGATTACGGCTTCCTAAGCTTGTCCATGCCGGGAGTCAGTCATTCATCCTGCCACCAGACAAATGAGCACTGCAGGGACTTGTGCCTGGAAGAAGGGGAGACCAGAAGCAAAAAAAATCCCAGATGGTGAGAATGAGTTTAGACACATCTGTGACCTGCGGGCTGAGTCCCTGAAGGAAGGATGCCAACGTTAAACTCTCACATTTATTCTCACTTTGCACATCAGGAAACAGATGATGTCCTGAACATTTTTGAAAGTTACAGAAATCACACTTGTAAGTAAACCAAACTGGAGGCTAATTTCTTTAAAACCATTTACCGAGTTCATCTAACACTTCCCCCAGGACAGGGCTTGACTCGATATCTAAGATACAGTTACTTTTCCTTGCATAACTGAGACTCACATCCATCTGCATAGTTTTTTTTTTTTTTTTTTTTTTTTTGTGTGTGTGTGTGTGTGTGTGTGTATGTGTGTGTGTGTGTGTGTGTGTGTGTGTTTTAATGCTTAGCAAAGACACCATCCAGAGCTGTGACAGTGAGGTGCCCTCTGCAGCAGCCAGTCAAGCTATCCTCCCTGGCTCTGGTCTCCTCCTGCACCATACTCTTCATGGATATGTGATCCCCAGTGCAGCCTCTGTCGAGAGCTGTCTGCCCACAGGAGTGACTTTTAAAAGGCCCAAAGCAGACAGACTGGAGGAATTTTATCTATGGAAAAGCACCTGGCACCCTTAATGGTGACCAGAGAAGCACCAGGCCTTGGGGCTCTTGGCTTCCAAGTGTTGTAGCTCAGCATGGGCATTTGTAGCCTGTCTCAGAGACTGAGGACCATGTGACATCAGGCAGTGTACTCGTCCAGTCATGGGGCCTCCTGCTGGCTCTTGGGTCCTGACTTTGCTCTACGATCTGCTTTTTCCTATGTGGCTTTCCTGTGATACTGGGTTTTGTGGAATATTCCAAAGATGACAAGCTAGGATGCTAATATTTTCTCTCTCATATTCCAAATGAGTCTTGAGTAATTTAGAGTTTGGGGAGTAAGATTAGATCCAACAGGACAGACGGCTGGGAGACACATGGATCACGTACATCAATGCATCTCTGATTTGTCTTCAGCATCTAAAAAAGAGACCAGAGCTAAAGTGCTTTAGAGTTGTAGGTGGTGTTATTTCTTTGTCAATTTTAAGCCTTTAAATTTGTTAGATACACCAGAGGCCATGCGGGGTACTCCTGGCGTTAACTTTGTTGTCTAGGCATCCCTACATCACCAGACAACTGAGATAACTGAGTCCATAAAGGCTTCCAGCCTGGATTCTGACTTTACTGCAAGTAGCTATCAATACAGTGGATGCTGGGTGTGTTCTTCTTCTCTGAACCTGTTCTGTGGAACATGGCTTATGGAATTGGCTTCAGTGGGAAGAGTTTAAACTTATTCATCCCTGTGTGTGGAGGTGTGCTGGTCCCTGAGAGAACTGCCTTTCAGCCTCCAGCTCCCTTGGCAGCCACACAAGTCTGAAGGCATGGATTTAGCTAGTGTTTAAAGAAGCCTTAAATCTAAACTCCACTGGGAGAGAGAAAGCATCTCACCCCAGCTCCATGGACATCACCAGCCAGAGATTTAAAGGGAGACAGTGTTTTGTTTTGTTTTTCCCAACTCTTTTTCATTCTTATCCTCTAATCTCTAAAACCAAGACTCTTTAATTATGGATTGTGAAATTAGCATATAAAAGTAATTCCTGTGCAGCCCCTATGATGACATGTGTTTGCTGTTTGGACACAGGTGACATCGTCTATAAGAGACAAGTCTTTCATTAGGTGCTCCAAACTGATGTGCATTCTTAGTGGCTGGCACAATTACACTTGTGCCCATCTGTTTGGGTGGCAGGAGGCCTGTGGAGAATGATGCAAGCCAGTTCTGAGGAGGCCCATTTGCCAATGGAAGAGCGGGTTCAGGGGTGCAGCCCGCTGAGCACACCACGTGCCCACGCGCCTGCCAAGAAAACCTTCTGTTTGGCAACTGCATCAGGACAGGGCAGTGTGCTGCTCTGCAATGGGCAACATCTGTGGGTAGAAGCTGGTGGGTAGCGTTGTTCTCTGATTAATTCTGCTGCACACCAGGACCCAGTGCTCTTTAGAACAAGTTTGGTGAATAAAAACCTCACAAAAGCAATCCAGTCTCAACATGGCAACCACATTAGTTACTTTTCTTGTTGTAACAAAATATTCACAAAAGCAGCTTAACAGAGAGCATGGTTTATTTAGGCAAAGTTTGAGAGTACAGTCCACTGTGGTGGTAAGACACAAGGACAAGAGTGTTAGCTAACTGGTCGCTCAAAGGTGAATGCTTGCGCTTGGCTCTTTCTTTTTATTAAGCATGGGACCTCAGCCCCTGAGATGGTGCCACTCACATTAAGGGTGGGTTTCCCTCCAGTTAAACATTTTTGGAAATACTCTTGTAGACACACCCAGAAGTGTGTATCCATAGTGACTCTAAATTTAGTCAAGTTGATTGTGAAGATTAACCATCACAGGTATTCATCCTCAAAACATCCATTGAGTGGCTACTAATTGCCTCTGTGCTTGATGCTTAAGAATGATGTAGTTGACTTTGACATGGGTCCTGTTTTTAATCTATCTATCTATCTATCTATCTATCTATCTATCTATCTATCTATCTAATCCCCCCTCTCTCTAATATTATATCCCAACTGCAGTTTCCCCTCTGTCCACTTCCCCTATTCCCTTTCCACACCTTCCCTATCCCCTAGATCCACTCCTCCTTTCTCTTCATAAAAGGGTAGGCCTCCCAGGGATATCCACCAAACATGGCGTATCAAGTTGCAGGGCCTTGGTTTTAAGAGTTTATGGTTATAACAGAAACAGACATGTACATACACAGGAGACAAGACCTGTTATAAACACACACACACACACACACACACACACACACACACACACACACACACACACACACGCACACGCACCCCAAAGGCACAGGAACATGCTTTTGGAGGGAAGGGATACTCTGGAAGGAGGCCAACAGTAGGCACGCGTTCACAGTTGGAGGAAGCTGCATGCTCAGGTGACAGACAATGAAGCTTGCAGTGAACTGAGGGAGAAGAGACAGCAGGGTGGAAAAGTTACATCCAAGACAGACCATGAGGGACTGGAGTGTGGGGGGAGACGGGACTTCAGAAATCTGGTCAAATAAGGACAGAGCTAAGTGCTTGGTTGGGGAACCACAGTGACTGTCCTGGCCTGAAGTGCCAAGAGCCACATTCTCATAACTCATCAGTTGTGCAGCATCGTTGAACCCCTTTATGTGGACTGAGTAATATTTGGCCTCTGTACCCAGGAGGGGAGATTTTTAAGAAATAGTTGTGATAAAAAGAAAAGTTATAGGATTCCTATGGCATCCTGGGGATTCAGAGGAGGACTATGAGGAGCTGCTGAAAGCCATCCACAGAGCAGAGGACAGAGTGACATCCTGAGCTGAGTTTATCCTTACCATGTGGCTGGGGGTGAATTTCATGACATGCACTTTTTCCTCCTTTGTAAAATGTTCCTAATAACGGTGCCTGATTGACAAGGCTGGACGTGGACATTAAGTGGTTCGCTGTGTACATGCTGCAGAGCACATGCTTGACCTCCAGAACTGGATCAAGACATGGGACCTTTCTTTTCCTGGTGTTACATTGCAACTAACCCAGAATAGTGAGTCAACAAATGGCTGCTTCCCTCGTCTGGATCTGGGGCTGAGGAGAAGTTCCAGTGGTTTCCCTCGCTTCACACTAAGCACAGTTCTGATCCATTCAGGGGTCTCTTCAGTCTGGATCCCAGAGTCTTCTCCATCTTGGACTTGCAATCACCACAAAGTGCTGGGGTCCAAGCTGAGCAGTATGTCTCCGCACAGATGTCAGACGCCTCTCATTTCTAATGGGCAGGACAGCACCTAGAGAGCAGGTGGAGAGGGGGCATTACATATGTGGTAGAGAAACACAGTCTACCATATCCATCATGATGTGTGGTTGGAAAGAACATGGCCCCCAAAGGGAGTGGCACTCCTAGGAGATGTGGCCTTGTTGGAGTAGGTGTGGTCTTGTTGGAGGAAGTGTGTCACTGTGGAGGTGGGCTTTCAGGTCTCATCTATGCACAAGATACTGCCCACTGTCTCAGATCACTTCTTGTTGCTTGCAAGCCAAGATATAGGATACTCAGCTACTTCTCCAGCACCCGGTCTGCCTGCCCGCCACCATGTCACATCACGATGATAATAGACTAAATCTCTTAAAATGTAAAGCAGCCCAATTAAATGATTTTCCTTTATAAGAGTTGCCATAGACATGGTGTCTCTTCACAGCAATAGAAACACCAATGAAGACAGGGTTTGTGGAGGAAGTAATAGGAACAGGATGGAAATATTTTTTTTTAGGTATATTAATTTGAGGCAACAACAAAAGGCCCAAACAAACAAATAGAAAAATGCAGAACTGAACAGGTTGTGGTAAGTGTTAGGCTGACATTTACTCCTCCAGCTTTATTAAGATATAATGGGCAAGTAGATATTGCATATATGTTTATATCATATAATGTGATTTTTGAAATTTATATATATTGTGAAATAATTAAAATCATGTGCACGTAAGCAGAAACTCAACCCAGCCTTTGCTTCTGATGGAGCTGGCTTAAGACAAGATGGTCTAAAATGTAGAGGTCCCAGGACAAGGACCCTACTTCTTCATGGTTCCAGAAGTCTAAAGGTGAGCAGACAGGAGCACAGTTACATAGAAATGACAAAGGGTAAGATCCAAATAATTTTTTGTTTTTAAAAAGTGTCCAAAATAGATTGCTTTATCACATATAGCATTTCATGTATGGTTAGGTATGGACAAGGGGGAGGAGGTAGAAATATTCCTAGTGGTTTAAACATGAATAAGACACAAGTGTTGCTAACACAAGGGTATCCCGGGGACAGTGAGGGGGTAGTTGTTTTGTAGACAAAGAGCAACTTGGGCCTTGTTGGTGAGGTTTTGTGGTATACAGACATCTGTGACAGTTTCCTGTGCAGCTCCTCAGAACTGGCAGGTGAGCAGAGCTCTGGGAACTATTTTCTCAATGTGCTGTTACATCATGGAAGCTGAGGAGGTTCTGATGACATAGACAAAGAAACTACACACGGCCCAAGACTGAACCTTGGAGGCCTCCCTGACTCATACCTAGGAGAAAAGCAGACTTGAAAGAGAAAAAAGGAGAAAGAATAGTATGCTGGAAGCTTAAAAGGGTCAAACAGGCAGGAATATATGTAGCTGGAGGTTTTCTCTCCGGGTCCCGCCAAACCCCAGCAGTCCCATAGCCCACTTATAAAATAAACATACAGATGCTTGTATTATTTAAAGTGCTCGGCCATTAGCTCAGGCCCACCATTGTCTAGCTCTTACTCTTATATTCAGCCCATTTCTGTTAATCTATATGTCACCACGTGTTCCGTGGCTTTACCTGTTGCCTGTACATGATGCTCCCTGGACGGCAGGCTGGCGTCTCCCTCTCCGCCTTCCTGTTCTCTCAATTCTCCTCTCTGCTAGTTCCGCCTATACTTCCTGCCTGGCTACTGGTCAATCAGTGTTTTATTTATCAGTCAACCATCCACAGCAAATGTATGCATCTACCCTGGTTTTGAGTTGGTCAACTGCACTTGGCTTGTATTACACATTGGTACTTTGAAGCTTCAGCCCTGTGGTGGTCTGAGTGAGAAATGTCCCCCATTGTCACCTGGCAATTATTTGCCAACTTGACACAAGCTGGAGTCACCTAGGAAAAGGAACCTCCACTGAGAAAATGCCTCCAATAGATGAGCCTCACGCGAGTCTGCGGGGCATTTTCTTGATTAATGATTGATGTGGGAGATGGGGAGGGCTCAGCCCACTGTGGGCCGTGCTACCCCAGGAAGGTGTTCCTGTACGGTACAGGAAAGCAAACTGAACAAGCCAGTAAGCAGCATTCCCCCATGGCCTCTGATTCAGTTCCTGCCTCCAGGTTCCTGCTTGGAGTTCCCATCCTGGCTATCTTTGATGACGGACTGCAAGCTACAAGATAAAATAAACTTTTTCCTTTTGGTCTTGGTCAGTGTTTTATCACAGCAATAGAGAGCAAGGTGTGATAAGGCAACTGCCTAGACATGATGTGTCAGATGGACACAGACCTTGCAATTCCAGGGTTGGACACTGTCAGGGACCATCCCAGATTCTGAGGAGGAGGAGACCAGGTAAGACAACATCACTGTCTTCCAAGCATCTGCTTTCTTATCCCCTAGAGACAGGGTGGGGTTTGCAGAACAGACCTACGGAAACCAGCCAGCATCTCTCTCTGCATGAGGATGTCATCTCCTCCGTATGGTTGACGATTTATCTTTGTTTTTGTTTCCACATTCAAAGGCCTTCTTTGTTCTCTCTAGCCCGTCAGCAGAAATCATCTTCCTGGTTCATATAGATCTCATCTAATTATAATTGTGTTATACTTTTTCCTGCTATTTAAAAATATCTGATTGCTTTCATTTTCCCACATGTTCCTGGAAGTAGTTAGTCCCAGGGTGAAGCCATGTCTTCAAGCTTGTACTAATGTAGGGACATTTTTCACTTCTTTTGCACTGTGCTGGTCTTTTATTTGGTTAGTTTTGGTTTTGTTTCTGTTTTGGATTATTTCCCTTGAGTGTGCGTCCTTAAGAGGGATTTTTGGTTGTGCTATCAACAATCATGCTGCCCAGCAGTAATCCTGGTTAACAAAAGAGGCACAGGTGACCCATTGTGTCTGATGGCCGCTACCCAAGTCACCATGTCATCCCTCAGATGGCCCTTAATTTGGGCCTTATTTACAAATAATCAGGTTCTGACTTGTTTCAGCCTCTATCGCCTCTCCTTTATCCTTCTGCCTTCCAAATGTGATGTCCCTGCATTGTCTGTCACATGTCTGAAGCACTTGGGTCCCAGTCTCTACTGTACCGGTGCAGTGCATCCTTTAGAAACATGACAAATGAGACACACAGGACAGCCACCCTGTCTCTGGAGATACTGTTTTTCACTCTGATTTGAAACTTTCCCAGAAACCAATTTCACTTGCCATTCATTGAAAGTTTGCTGCATGCACAGTTCAGGTCTAGGTTGTGGGGAAGCGATAAATCGCAGTAGACTTTCAAACATTTAGTACATATTCCTCTGTCAAACAATTATACCACCCATGTCCAATCTAAGAGATATTCCCTGGTATCAGGGCTGTATGATATTAATAAATTCCATGACAAGGAAAGTTGACAGGAAGAAATTGCTGGGATTTCTTCATAGTGAGCTTTTCCTAGCAAATGCAGGAGAATTAACTTGCTGACCATATTCACATCAGCAGTGCTGGACACAGCTGGGGTTCGGTGCAGACAGGGGTGTGCTGGTAAATATTTTGACAACTGGCTTTCTGATGGGTGGGGCTGCCTGTCAATATTGACAACATTTGACCATTGCCATGGTGTAAATATACCATTCCCAGCTGTTTCCAGGCTGTCTGCTGGGCTTTATTGCCTGTGTGATGGGGAAGAGATGCAAGCACATGCTCCTCCTGTGCTGGTGTGTCTCCATTACACCACCGAGTACAGGCTGAAGTCATAACCAGTGAGGCATCTTGAATTTTTCTAAGTCTATCCTTACACTTACCACGTGTTAAAAAAGAAAATGGATTTTTCCATTATGCTATAGAGACAGAGCTGCAGGGCGGGACTTTATCTTCCTTGTGGATTTAGTTTATCACCTGACTTTCTGGTGGCAGACTTTGTGGAGAGAGCGGATAAGATAGAGGACAATGGACCACATTTTGAGGTACTTGGCCTTTTCTAGAAAGAAAGATGCATGCAGGAATTGACCCTGAAGTTTAATGACATTGACCCCTAAAAACAGATTTGACACATTATTTTTCATTGTAAATGTTAATTATAGATAGCAGGCAGATAAATGCAGGATGTCATGTAACATGCCACTGTGGACATCTAAGGACAGCCTGAGTTGGAGATGAACTGTTATGAAGCATCTTCTTTCATGGGAGAGGTGAAGCATGAGAAACTTTTCATTTGTACAGGTCAGTCCTGAGCTTGCACACCCTCCGTGCTTCTCACATTGAGGCAAGAAGCTCATGGAGCTGCCAAGCGCAAGCTGTGATGGGAGTCACACTGTCACCTCATTGGCTGGTAGTCACGGCCCATCCAAAGTAACTTTTCTGGGAGAATAGACATGGTGAGCAGAAGTTGATGATGGTGTGATAAGGAGACTAAGGTGTGTCCCAATAACTCACACATCACATTCAATATTCTGCATGAAATTGGCCAGGATCTGAAGAAATGCTACCTATCAGAAGGCAGGGAGACTGACTATCTCCACGAAAGTAATTACCATAATAGGTAGTATTTTTTCCAAGGGTGTGCTTATCCCTGCAGTTCTGACAGCACCATGCATAGACACCCATGTCCTGTCCTCCTTCCTGCTGCACAGAACTCGGTACTGCCCATGTTAAGTCAGTGGAGAATTTTGTTTCGTCCTTTTTTATTGACAGCTGGGATAGAACTTGAAATCATTTTGCACTTATGGATTCCTCAAGCTCATTTCCTCATGTTTCAGTGTGTAAAAATGCCTGCCTCATGTTGAGATCGCCAGGGATGTGATGAGAGTAATTTTGCGACGTTTCGTCATCTTGCCAAAAGCTCCCCACTCCGTACTCTGTCTGCAGGAAGAAGAGAGTAATGGACGAGGCTTTCATTCACTTAGGAGATCCACTCATCTTTATAAAAAGCTGAGTCCTGTCTGTAGCTATTTCATTGTTTTCTAAAACAGGATGGTATTATATGGCTTGATTTTTGTATGAATTCTCACAGTTGGCTTTTTTTTTTTTAACATGGCAATTCAGGTGTCAAAACCTGGAGTTCAGGTAGAATTTTCCTTTGTCTCCCTCCCCTGTGCTCAGTCTTGCACTACTGATGCTGCATCAGCTATGAACTCTCTATCATGGCTTCTTGGATTTCTACAGTAAAGTCTTTTCTCCTAGCTGTAGCTCAGCCTGGGCTGCATTTCAGTGGCGCCAACACAGACCTATCTCATGATGACTACATAATGATCATGAGTCAAGGATTTGACTTTGAGGGCAGTGTCTTCTATGGGCTTCAGCAATAATCACTCTAGCCTGGACTTGTACAGTCTCTTGAAGCCTAAAGCCCAAGCCTCCAACCTCCAGGCAATGGGTGTTTAGGATTCTAGTTAAATGCTCTGCTGATGTTTAAAGACACCACAGAGAAAACACTGTCAGTCAGTGTTCCAAATGTGAATCATTTCCAGCTCTGAAAATGACCTTTGGAGACCAAGCTGCCTCCTCAGTGAGATCATTGGATCTTTCCTCCTAAAAAATTTATCTCGGTACAGCATCCTTTTCCCTGGATGCCTATGACGTGATGCCCAGGAGAGCAAATGTGTTCTGCAGCATTTAACACTTTTAGATCCTCAGATCTAGTCTGTTTTTGTAATGGTGGATATTAAAATCACTGTTAACTCTGTGCTATCGAAGAACAGGAATCCACATCTTAGGAGTCACTGCACATCATGAAGGTTTAACTGTCACGTACCACTGTGTGTGCAGTATGTGTTCTCTATGCATGTGTGTGTGTGCAGGTGCATCCACCAGGGCACGGGCTTACAGACGGTAGAGGAGGAGTCTGGAGAGCCTGCTCTATCATTTCTACTTTATTCCTTTCAGACATGTTCCATCACTGAACCTGTAGCTTTCTACCTTCTTCTAGGCTTGGCCAACATGCAAGCCCCAGTGATCTTCCTGTTTCCACACACTCAAACCCAGTGTTGTGCTTCTAGCCTGGATTTTGTCTGGGTGTCAGGAACCAATACTCAGGTCCTCATGTAAGAGCTTTTACATAACAAGCCATCCCTATCTCTGCTTTCAACTTCTTCTTCTTCTTTGCATATTGGGTGTGAAGAAATGGACTCAGAAGATGGTATAGGGCACGGATCTCTTCTTTAGGTTAGGCAGCTACATATGCGAGATATAGTCTAGTCTAGTCCCTTCCCTTCCTTCTTATTTCTCACAACTCTCCTCTGATTGGGTTACTACTGATGTCCCTGGAGTGAGATGAAGATAAGACATGGATGCATAGTTCAGTGGGGGCAGATTGGAGCATCTAAAATCTAGGACACCTTTATAGATTTCTAGGCCTCACCTCAAATCCACAAAATCCCAGGATCAGTGCCTTCCCTGAATTTCCCAACATGATCGTGATCATAATCTTGGCTTGGAAACTCCCAGACTGGGACAGGCATGCTTACTCTTCACCATGAGCCTGGTAGAGACATTCACCATAGCCCAAGCTTGTTCTCCTGTGTGCCCAGCTGGAAGAGGCAAAGGCTAGGGTTCAGGTACGTGAGAAAATAGAGTTTGTGAAAGGCAGATAGTTTATTCACCAGTGTGGTTGTTTGAATGAGAATAGCCACCATAGGCTCATATGTTTAAATGCTTGGTCCCCAGTTGGTGGAACTGTTTGAGAAAGATTAGGAGGTGTGGCCTTGCTGGAGGAGGTGTGTCACTGGGGATTGGGCTTTGAGGTTTCCAAAGTCCTTGCCATTCCCTGTTAGCTTTCTCTATCTCATGGTTGTTTCAACTACTACTCTAGCACCATACCTACCTGCCTGCTGCCATGATCCCTGTGTAGCTAGAGTCTTCCTGCCTGGCCCACAGTCAGGACAAATCTCTCTCATCCGCCAGTCCCACAGCCACTCAGACCCGACCAAGTAAACACAGAGACTTATATTGGTTACAAACTGTATGGCCGTGGCAGGCTTCTTGCTAATTGTTCTTATATCTTAAATTAATCCATTTCTATAAATCTATACCTTGCCACATGGCTCGTGGCTTACCGGCATCTTCACATGCTGCTTGTCATGGTGGCGGCTGGTGGTGTCTCCCTCCCTCAGCCTTCTGCTTCCCAGAATTCTCTTCTCTGCTTGTCCCGCCTACACTTCCTACCTGGCTACTGGCCAATCAGTGTTTTATTTATACAGAACGATATCCACAGCAGTCCTGAGCTTGGAAATTGGATGTGGGGTCACCTGACCACTCTGACTAACAAGCCTCCATTCATTCCTCTTGTCAGAGCAAAGAACAATTTAGGAGACTGTACGTCCATTTCCTTCTAAGGGACTGTCATCAATTAGACAACGCCAAACCTTCTGATTGCTGCTTTATTCTTAACTGTCAATAGGGAAGATGGATGAGCACTGTCTTCTAGGTAGGCACTACGCATGGCCTCTGCTAGTCTGTGATTCCATTGCCCTAATGAAATCAGGGAGCCCATTGTGGACAGGACCTTCACCTATAAAGCATAGCCAACACAAGCTTTCCAGAATGTGAGTCCCTTCTCCTTTCCCAGTGCCTGGGGGTTCTCTGTGCATGGGTGGTGGTGGTGGTGGTGTGTGTTGTTAATTATATGTATATATGTGTGGTACATGTTCATAAATGTGCAGTTGTGTGTACATAGGCATGTGCACTTGGAAGCCAGCGCAGCATCTCCAGTACTCTATCACTGTCTGCCTTACAATTATCTTGAGATGGGGTCTCTCATTGAGACAAAACTTACCTTTTCATCCAGGAAGCTCTCAGGCTCTGACTCTTGTCTGCTCCTCAGTGCTGGTGTTACAGGAACAAGGCATGCACAGCCATGCTCCGTCTCTTCTGTGGGTGCTAGAGATTCACACTTAGGTCCTCTTGCTTGTAAAGCAAGCTCTCTTAACCATACCCACCCCCTCCCCACATGAACACACACAGTTTTCTTTTTAAACAACACACCTCCAAAACTGACTATATCTGGCTCTTGTTCCCAATTTCTGTCAGTGGTTTTTCCTGTATTATCATTCCAGACATCACAAATCTCTCTGGAATCAGGGAAGTGAGTGAAGATAGATTTCCATCCAATATTACAGCCTCAGCCTGGGTCCAAGCAGGGACCTTATCCCATGCCCTCTGCCTCGCTCCCCTCCTGGTGTGTGTTGCAGACTCCCGTAGGAAGTAGCTGTCAGGGTGGCACCCAGGGCTCTCAGTTGGCATTGCCCTTCTTTGGCAAAGCTTCATGTATAGCTGGATGTCTGGTAGTATGATGTCATCCATGGTGTTGACATCCTTGCTGGGAAGGAGAGCTGAATTCTTTTCTTCCAAATTGGCTCTGTTGGCAGTTGAATGGGTGACAGCAAGCAATTATGCCTTTCCTTCTTTTGCCTGTGTTCTCTGGTCTTATTCACAGGCACAAAAGGAAAACATTTCTGCAGTGTAAAGTGCCAGAGGATTGCTGTGAATGGGCTGGAGCCACGTGATGCCTGGTGAATGCAGAGCAGGCTATTTCCAGCATTTCTCATGTGTGAGTCTATGTCTGCTAGTTTCATAGTGTGAATGTGAGGGCTGGAGAGCTCTTTCTGGATGCTGAGGAAAGAAGTTTCCATAAACCCCTGCCTCAGCTCATTAACCATCATCAGGCTTCTGGTCTTTCAAACATGCCCCACCGTGCATGGACACACCTGTCCCTTTAAAAGCCTCAGGCCCCTGTGCCTTTTCTGAGCTCATACTGGAAGAAGGAACTTTCAATTTCCTTCGACATTTATGAGCCTTGGGAGCCTGGGGACAGATGTTTCTCTGTGCTGTGGCCCTGCCCTGGGGAGCAGGCTGCCAATCCATTTCTAACCTGTTGCTGTATAGCTCAGGCCTCATGAAAAAGACTTAATCTCCAATGATTAAACTTTAAGATCCTTCCCCCCATTTAAACGTTGGGCTCGTTTTATGATTGTGGAAGCAGCCGTTAAGCAAAGGGGAGAGAAGTTTACTGAGTCTTAACTTGTGCAGCAAATTGAATCTCTATTGATGAGAAGTACTTCTTGCCCTAAGAACTTCCCGGGAGCTTGGACTGAGAAAGATGGGCAGAGGGTTGCAGATTTAGAAAAAGAATAACAGTGTAGTAATAATATCTACAGAGATAAAACCGTTGGCATGCCTCTCATACTGCAGATTAATTTGATAGGCTTCTTTCTAACACATGGGGAGGGAGATATTACGTGATTCCCTGGGGAATGAATCGAGATGAAACCAGATGAGTGCATAGTTTTGCTGCAGTTGCTAGTCTCTGTTTGAGCTTCATTTTTCCCCCTCATTCTACAAACTCTTATCTGTAGGCGTGAACACATTACCTTGAGTGTCTGTACCCTGGGCACCTTTCTGTGTGTTCTCAGTATGAACTGCTTTTCTTTCCTGGAATTGCATACATCCACATAAAAGACTAAAGTCACAATAATTGGTAATATTTACTGAGCTGATGTGCTGGGCACTGTTTGTTCTAGGAGCCTTAGGTGTGCTAATTCACACTCTGAGATAGTATACTGTGACGCTGATTTCCAGCTAGGCACGATGTCAAGGAAGCCGCACGGCTGGGGTTGAAGGCCAGGGAGCCTGATTCTTGGACCCCTCGCCCACTGCACTGGCCTCAGCTGGCTTTCCTCTCCTTCCACTCAGGGTACTTTTTGCTCTGGTTGGATTAGTGGGCCTGAAGCGGGGAGCCTGGAGCAGAGATGTGGTAGAGATTAGGGGAGTTGGCTAAGATATGGAATGACCCCAGGGATGAACAACAGGTCATAGCAGTGACTTCCTGGAAAGAAGCTTCTCATTGAAGATAGGATCCTATCCAGCTGTCTTAGCTTAGTGCAATGAAGTCCACACTAATGCCTGAAGTCTTTTTTTCCCATTAATTAGGGGATGTGGAGCTATAACAAAGGGTCATTTGAAGGTGAGTGACGCAACTGTTCCTCACTCAGAGAGGAAGTATAAGTATTTTAAATATTAATGTATTGGGATAAACCATTTCAAACTGCCAATATTAAACTACTCAGCCCACTGAAGTAGCAATTTCATGCTGGGATAGTCTTATGTTTAGACTGTATTCATAGTTACAGGTGGTTTCCCCGTTATGTGAGCCCATTTGGTGGATTGGCTTTTCCTTTGTACCACCAGGCATTTTCCTTCTTTTAAAGATATTTATTCTTACTCCTCTTTTCTCTTTCTGGGAGTATCATGGCATCTCTTTTCATATGATATGAATGTCATCCAGCTTTCTTCTTATTTGCATGTATCCAAGAAACTCAGGTCACCTTTTTAGTTTTTAACCCTCTAACTCCATGGACTAAGCATTGCCTTTTTATAACTCACAAAGAGAATCTTATCTAATAAAAATCACTTGCTGGTAATATAGAAAAAGCTAAAAACAACACCACCCCCTGTTACATGAATCTTAAGAATTTTTATTAATAAAAATCAAGCCTGAGGCCAGTTATTGGGGTGAATGCTGGAAGATCAGAGAGACAGAGCAAGCCACAGCTACCTTACCTCACCAATTTCTCAGCTGATCTGTTTCCTCAGACTGGAAGCCTCTGAGTCCTCATCCAGAATGAATCTCAGCTGAACTCTGCTACTCAAAGCCTAAAAGCTTAACCAGCCAAAAGCTTCTAGTTTCTGGTCCTCACACCTTATATATCTTTCTGCTTTCTGCCATCACTCCCTGGGATTAAAGGCTCACTTTCTGGGATTAAAGGCGTGAGTCACCATGCTTGGCTGAATCCTTGAACTCACAGAGATCCAGGTAGATCTCTGCCTCTGGAATGCTAGGATTAAAGGCGTGTGCTACCACTGCCTATCCTCTATGTTTAATATTGTGACTGTTCTGTTCTCTGACCCCAGATAAGTTTATTAGCATGCACAATATTTCGAGGAACACAATACCACCACAACCCCCCCCCCCCACTGAAAACTCACAAATAACTAAAGAATCCTTCCATTTACAGTTATTACTGTTTTTGTTCGGTGTGTGTTTGCATGTGTGTGTGCATTCATGCCAATAAATACACAGATGTGTGCATGTGTGCATGTGGTAGCTAGGGGGAAATCTATAGCATTGCTCCTCAGGCTACCTTGCTTGTTGACACAGGATCTCTTATGGTCTGGAAAACTCTGGTTTCTCTGATTGGTCAGTGAGGCCCTGACTCCCGAGAACTGAGATGATAAATGGACCACAATACTGGACTTTTTCCCATGGGCACTGGACTTTGAACTCAACAGATCTTGATATCTGCACAACAAGCATTCTACCAACTTATCCATCTCCACAGACCTGCAATTTTCATTTCTTGAAATCATTCCCATGTCAAAGTCAAGCAGCCTGTGCTGTGCGGAAGGGCAATAGCCTTCTACACTGTACTCTGTTGTTCATGTGTAGGCAGTGTATCCCTGAGGCACATCCGTTGGATCCCAGAGCGGATTGTCTTCTCCAGAGTCAGGGACACTCCACTGGGAGGAGGGGCTTGCTGCCAGTGACTGCTGCTGGAGAGGGAAGGATCCCAGGTGGAACTGTGGCTCAGAGGCAGTGGGCAGCCTGCTGCTCTCTCAAGAGGCTTGCCTCTTGTTCAGTTTGTAGTTCACTCCACACCAGCACATTCTCAACCGTGAGTCTGAGGTTCTACCTCAGGACAAGCATGAGTGCTTTGTAGATGGGCTCTTTGCAGGATCCTGTTAAAGCGTATCCCTCCTCCTCCCCAGGATGCGGCCAAGATGATGTGAGCGGTTAGCAGAGACACAGAGGAGAATGTGATCGCTTGTGATCACTGAGAGCTGGTCAAATAAATGCTAAGATGCCACCATGTGGGTGTTTTCACTAATCATTGTTTAACAGATAAGTGGACTGTGAGATGGGAACCAGGGAGGGCTGCAGCTCACAGACCAGTGAGAACTCTGTCAGTCTGGGAGATGAATAGGTCAGGGGAGGTCATGCAGACAAGAGGAGAGCTAATTGGAGGACCAGCCACGGTGCTGACAGGCTGTTTAAAACTGAGGGCGCAACATTTCTTTTGGTCTCTATTTCATTTTAATAATTTCAAAACTGTCAGGCGTGAACCACAGTATCGCTCAGCACCTTCTAGAAAATAATGGAAATGTGAGTTCTCCAGTGTGTCAGCATTTCCTCTGGAGAATTAGTTCTTCAAGTAGAAACTGGAGGCCATGCTGGAGAAGAGTGACACACCGAAGGTGGTGGAGGGTAAGACTTGTAACAGAAGCTCCAGAGCAAGACAAAGCCCGGGTGATAAAGTGGATAATCACAGAAACCCAAAAAAATGGATTGCATAAGAAGCCAGTTTTTCCTTTAAAGTAATTTGTTATGATTCAGAAAATATGAAATGTGCTCCCTACAGAAAATGAATATCACCAAGAAGTTCACACACAAAGCAGCAAAAACATAACCATGTTCCTAATTCACCATCAGTAGTTCACTGGATTCTATTTTGACATTTTTCTTGACTTGCAAAGTCTAAATCATTCTGGATCCTCTTCAAATTTATCTTGTATGGAAACTTAAGGTGTTATCATATTTTACTCTTTGGGGGAGATAATGTTATAGTTGAAATAAGAATAGACTTTTTACATCTTCTGATACTCCCATGGAAAACATGGATAACTCTTTCCTCCACATTGACACTATTTAATCATGATGAGAATATTATTCCTGGTCTTTCTTGGCTAGTAGAAACAGAATGCTTGAGGTTGTTGATAATGTTGTCAACCTTTCAGAAGAGGCCCCATCTAGCCAGATGGCCAGAAAGAATGAGCTTCCCTTGTCTTGCAGTTACATTCAATTGCATTATACTTGATAACGAAGTTTGTTTTTCTTTTTGTAAATGTTTCTTCACAGCTTTGCCCACTGACTTGTTGGCATTTTAGTGATTTTTGACCAATGACAAGATTAACTTAGACGTTTTCCCCTCAGGGACTTTAAAAGCAAAGATGACTTTTATAAAATCCTCATGTGATAAAACTTGCAGGAAAGATTGAAGCCTCTACATGGATGGAGGCTCAGGACAAATGCCACACCTGACTTAGTCGATTTGCTTTTCTGTGTCTGTGTCCATCTCTGTCAAAAGCCAGATGATCTTAATGACGTGAAAACATGCCCTTGGAGAAAAGGAACAAATACAGAAGAAAATCCCAGAGTTAGTGTTCTTTTTGTTACAGATCCAGAGAAATGGTTCCTCAGTTTTGTGAGCACTTTAAGATCCCTTCCAATGAGCTAATCTAGTAGGTTAGCCCTGCCTGCCTGCTGCCTTCTGTCTGTCTGTCTGTTTGTCTCTATGTATGTATGTATGTATCTATCCTCTTCTTTTTCTATCTAATCTATTTGCATATTTTTATTTGTCATCTATCTTTTAATATCTGTTACCTATCCACCATTATCTATCTATCTATTGTCTATCACCTGTCCTCTACTATGTATCATCATCTATCAATTATCCCTTATTTCACTTGTTAATGGAACTTCAGTGTCTTGACCATCTTGATCCAGTCATTTTTTTTTTTTTTGAGCAGCCCTGGTATCCTTGTTAGCTCCTTCCCTCCATGGAGAAGGTTGTAGACGTTCCACCCCAAAGTCCTTGTGGCTTCATATTCACTGCCTGAGTAATATTCTATATTTATGCCTTTGTTCCTCGTATAGGCCCTTTCTGCTTGCGGTGTTACTGAATCTAGTTTTAACTTGTACTTCAAGTCCGTCTCTCTTGTTCTCTGAAAGAAAATATTGTTTGTGTTGCCTGAACCAATAATGACTCCCAGTTGCCACTACAGGGTTCATCTTTTGTACCTTCAGCAGAAGTTATCAGACTGGGTTCCTGTCTGTCCAGCAGGGTAGTCCCTGCTACCCACTTTCATCAAAAGCAGAGGATAAGAAAAGTTTGGATTCCTTTCCAGGAATCATCACTAGTTTTATCATCAATAGGAGATTTGGATACAAAAATGATTTAGGCATGAGAACTATCCTTGTCTACCACAGACAGTACAAAGTGTCGTGATGTTAAGACATTCTCAGAGAAATGGCTGGCTATTGTCTCTGGGACTCTTCCTATTCTGCGATTTTCATCTCTATTTGATGTTAGCCACTTGGCACCAAATGGTGAAAACTTGGTGATTTCTGTTTTTATAGGAATCATTAGATCTGTGGATGAATAAAACAAGAGCTAGTGAGTTAAAATTTTAATGCCTTTGATTATTCAAACATTTTATCTCCAGAGTTTTTGGAGCAATTTTGGCCTTTGGCTAAACAATTACTACACTGTGGTAGTTTTCCTACTTAGCAGTGTGTAGCCTTGCATCCACTGGCTCCCTTTCCAACATAAATCCATTTATTTCAGATTCTGAACACATCTGAGGATCTTGTCAGTGACTGATCATCATGCATACTGTGCAGAAACACAGTGTCCATGGCTCTGTTGGAGCAACAGTCTCTACCTCTCAGGGGGAATTCCTAAATACAAAGGAGCTGTTCACCAAGCAGACAGAATAAAGCAATTCTCTGCTAATCTTAAGTGAAATGAAAGTATTAAAAAATAAAAGAAATAATAAAAAATGAAAAACACAGAAATCCACAAACAAACAGCAACTCTACACCTTATTTTGGAATTTGTCACAATTAAACACACTTGAAGACTGATATGTTATCTCTATGTTTTAAGTAGGTTAGGATTATGAATATATGATAAGAGCATAGTTTATAACATTTCATTAAAATAGACAGCTGCTTGAAATGACCTAGCTCTAGAGTCCAACTGCATAATTCAGAGTGAACTCTCTCACTTATTTCTCTATTACCCTATCAGTTATAAACCACCCACTAGGTTAGACATAGAGTTTGAGGGATAGAGTCACTGCCTAGCTTGTGTGAGGCTCTAGATTCAATCTCTTATACCAGAAAGAAGGAAGAAAGGAAGAAAAAAGGAAAGAAGGAAGGAAGAAGGAAAGAAGGAAGGAAGAAGGAAGGAAGAGAGGAAGAAGGAAGATGTTTTAAGCTCTACTCACAGAATAGTTGGAATGCAAATTGAATCAAGTATAAAGTCTGTGTCACGTTGGACGCCAATTGTTGCAGCCCAAGTGTGTGAGTTGACGTGGATCCGTGGAAAGAAGATTCAGCAGCATCTTAAGAATGAATCTAGTCTGCAGGGGGATCCAGCCTGGAAGGACTGAAGCACTTTCCCTTCTCCCAGAGCATTTTTATTTTCTCTCTATTTACAGTTTAGCCAGTTAGTTTCTGTATCTTCAAAGCAACCTGAAAGGAGCTCCCAAAGATACAGTGTCAAATGCAAATTCCTTGGTTTCTTAGGTTTTCCTGAACCAAGTTTTGCATAGGCCTTTGATCCTTCAGAGACTCTCAGACAAGATTCTCATAGGGTAATAAGGAAAACAAAAGGTACTTGTTGAACAAAGGATGGATTAGGGCTAGGTGCTACTCTCTGGAGCCAGGCCAGGAGTAGCTCAGCAGGAATGCAGTCATAAAAGTAGTTCAACTCAAGGATGAATTCAGTTTGCAGATAATCTTGCTACATATGAACTATTATTTGATATTGGTGGTGGACATTTACTGCAAGTCTGTTTCCTATCAGACCCTAACCCTTGTTGTGTTGGAAGCATCCATGTTTTGCTGACTCTGCTGTAATTCTCAGGCCCCTAGTCGTAATAATTAAGACACCAGGATGCATATGAACTAAGCCCTTGGGGTAAAGGGCAAACATGGTATCTGACAGAGAAAATAGCTTCGCATAGCAAAAAGCCTTAGGAGTTATTTGGGAGTCTAGACAAGAAAAGGACATTTTATCCAAACTGAATTTGGTTGAGGGAACTTGCGAGAGGGTATTAGTCTTGGAAGTCAGTAGGTCAGATCTGGACTTCACTGTGAGAATGATAAGAAGTTGTTGAATTTTAATCAGAGGAATACTGAGAATTGATTTCTATTTTTAAATGACTATTCTGAACACAGCTCAGAGACTGAGAGAGGATGAAAGAGGAGGTGCTAGAGCCGACCAGACGAGACACCAGGCTTGCCCTACCCAGGAACTGGACTGAATAGGACAACCAGATGCCCTGGAATGATGTGGTGACGGCAGATCTAAGAGCATTTGGATCTGTTGGTCCTAGAGCAGGAAGGGTGATGATCTAACCAGGGGAGCCCATGAGGTACTGTTTCTAACACACAAAGTGGGGTGCAAAGCTCCCCACAATGAGCTCCAAGTCAACTTGCTGAATATGTAGGATGTGGGGGCAGACAGTGGGGGAGCCTGGCCACAGTGGTACACGTTTCCAGGGCTTAGGAAGCAGGTCACCATCACAGACGTGACAGTGCTCAGGGTAGTTATAGAGCAGGGTTTCATAAACAGGTAGGCAAATCCAGAGATGACCTGGGAGTGAGAACAGTGAACTCCTGTAGGTAGGAGACGATGAGAAAAAGCAGGTATCAGTGGAACCTGAGAACCATGTGGCGGGAAAGCAAGGATGGTGTGGTGCTACAAAAATAAAAAAGAACATTTGGAAAGGAAGCATGATTAACAAATACCAAATGTTTCCTACAAGACAGTCACAGGCCTAAAAATGTCCTTAATGTTTTATCTTTAAAATCTGTATTTGTGGTTAAAAAGTACATCGAACATTGGAATAAAATGTTTTAATATGTGGCTATAAAAATGGGGCTTGTGCTAGGAAATATCCCATATGTAGAAAGTGAAAATCTCATTGACTAGTGTGTTCAGGAACACTAATTTTTATGAAAGTAAGACATATCATTATTTCTTGTCAACTTCTACTGGGCATGTTCTCATGTTTTAACATTGAATCATGTGATCATGTTTCAAAACAAGTTGAAATAGATGCAATTGTGTATTAAACTGGTAATATGATAGAGAGAGGATTTATTTCAAGTGACTTTGATATACGGAATAAGTGGATCTGAATCTTCAATACTTGAAGTTTATTGAGTTTGTGTTTATTGTAATATTAGTAATTTAAGCTTACGAGTTTATTGTAATATTAGAATCATTATTTTTTAAAATTATTTTATCTTAATTTTTTTGACAGTGTCTCAGATGTACCTCTGGCTGGGTTGGAACTCGATGTAGACCAGACTCACCTTGAACTCACAGAGAACCACCTGCGTATACCAAAGGCTGGTGTAGGTGCATGCCACCGCACAGAACTTTAATTCTTTTATTTATTTATTTACTCTATCTATCTATCTATCTATCTGTCATCTATCTATCTATCTATCTGTCATCTATCTATCTATTTTTATTGAGACAAGATTTCATTGTAGACTATGCTGGCCTGAAATTCACTATGTAGCTCTGACTAGCCTAAATTGATAGTATTCCTCCTGTTTCAGCCTCCCAAGTTATACTGTGCCAAGTTGTATGTCAACTTGACACAACTTAGAGTCACCAGAGAGAAGGGAACTTCAACTGAGAAAAATGACTCCAGAAGATCTGGCTGTATGGAAGCCTGTGAGGCATTTCTATTTTTAAATTAGTGATTGATGTGGGAGGTCCCTGAATTCTATAAAAAGAACAGGCTGAGCAAGTCATGGGAAGCAAGTTGGTAAACAGCACCCCATTCATGGCCTCTGTATCAGTTCCTGCCTCCAGGTTCCTGCCCTGGATGGTTCCTGCCCTCACTGCTTTTGATGATGAACTGTTATATGGAACTGTGCATGAAATAAACCCTTTTCACCCTAATTTGCTTTGGTCATGGTATTTCATCACAGCAATAGTCACCATAACTAAAATACAAGTGTTGGGATTGTAGGTATGACCACTCACACCCAGTCTTAAGTTTATTTTATATGTAGTAGGGCAAAGCTAAGAATCTATTTTCATATGAGTAACTTGAAACTATCTCATGAATTACTAATTTAACCATTATACTCTCTCATGGCTTGAGATGTAGCCCAGTGGTAGATCACTAGCCTAGTAAATGCAAGACCCTGGGCTCCATCCCCAGTCCCATAGGATGACAGTTACATTTTCTGTCTCTAGCACCTGTCAGGGATGATTGTCATGGTGCATTTCATGATAGGAGAGGATGGGATCCATCAGATGGCGCTTGTGCTGGAAAGCAAGGTTGTTTCTCAGATGAATCAACACAACAGAGGATCAGGGTGTTTGCAGTTCTTCTTGTCAAAAATCTCAAGTTATCCATGAAAATGGTCTCAGTTGATTTCTATATGTTGAATATGTGGAAAATCCCTGAGTCTCTAATGGTGTTTACAAAATAGAAAAGCAGAAAGTCTCACTGATGCCTCCTGAGGCAGCGAGTCAATGTACTCCTTATTTGAAATCAGAAAGGAGGGAAATGAAGCTTAACCTTGTCCTTCAGGAAGGGATTGTAATTATGACAATCCAAATTATCTTGTTCGTCAAAAGAAAGTTGCAGTCTACAGAAGCATGCTGGCTGCTTGCCACTGAGGCTTGTTTCTTCACTGTCTCCCCACAGCAAGACAGAACTGCTTTTGGAATACTTAGATTGGTTAAAAATCATTAGGTGAGAGGTAGGTGGGGCTGAGGTAGGGCTAACCAGCACTGTCCTAGCAAAGCTCCTGTTGGGCTGAAAGGCTGTTTATGTGCAAGGATCCACACAGGAGTGACCAGTATTTTCACTGATGTGGCGAGGGCATACGACATGGGTTTAGTGCTGCAGGACACAAGGCTGGGTGTCCTCTACTCCGACAGTGTGATCCTCTCAGCAAAGCTTCAGCTGGGACTTTGGGTCTAATTTCTAGGTTATTGGAAATGCAAAGGGAAGAATGACAAGCTAAATAGCACCACAGGAAAGTGGTTGGCTATGTCCACAAGGCAAAGTGTTTCCTAGGCTTCTCCTGACTGCTCTTCTTTAAGTCAGAGCTTTGAAGAGGTTTATGTTCTGGATTGGAGGAGAGCTAAGAGCCTGAATGGCTGGGCATGGCATGAGTATTCCTCAATTGTCTATATCTCTCTTTTTCTTTCATGATTGTGTGTGTTTCTGTGTGTGTGTGTGTGTGTGTGTGTGTGTGTGTGTGTGTGTGTGTGTGTGTGTTTAGGACCCTGGGCACTATTGGGCGATGTCACTATATACTGAGTATTATATAAATTTGAGGACGACTGTCAGGTTTTTTTTTTTTTTTTTTTTTTTTTTTGGTTTTTTGAGACAGGGTTTCTCTGTGTAGCTTTGCGCCTTTCCTGGTACTCGCTTTGGAGACCAGGCTGGCCTCGAACTCACAGAGATCCACCTGGCTCTGCCTCCCGAGTGCTGGGATTAAAGGCGTGCGCCACCACCGCCCGGCGACTGTCAGTTTTATAGATGTTCTGTGTTTTGGGAAGTGGCCATGTCTGTACAACTGCAGATCGTACAGGTGCGTGGTCCCTCCATCACAGCTTCTGCTTTCTTGAGGCTCCAGGCACAGCTTACCCTTCTCTTTCCACTCCAAGATAAACTCAGCAGTAACAACTTCCTGCAGAGTGAGTCTCCGAGTGTCCAAATATTCTTCTCTGTTCTCTCAATCATGCCATACTCTCTAGGTGCCTCACTGAGTCATCTGGTGTCACTTGCCTTCCTGTTGGACCCAGATGGACATATCTTCCATTTGAATTTCTAATGGAGCATGTACTCAACACTCGGGACAAAGTACCACCCAAGTAAGAGAAAATGTTGTATTTGTTTGTTCTTTGTGTTGGTAGGTAAAGAATATCTTGCTGGTTCTAGAGCAAAGCTATACACACTACATTTGGACAGATAATCATTTGCCAAGTGGCTGTCCAAATTCAGGGCATGATTCAAATTTTATAGTTGGTGAAGATGAGGAGAAAATGTCTACAATATTTAAGAAGGCTCTTAACATGCCCATAATGGAAGAGAAAAATGGAGAAACAATCGGCTACTAATTGCCTCCTCACCCGACACTTTGTTACACTTTCCACTCCAACCAACAGGGGGAGCTGTGTGACTTTTCTGGTAAATCCTTCTAATTAAAAAAACAAAACAAAACAAAAAACAAAAGGAGCAGGCCTTTATTCAAGTATATATTTCCTTTTCTTAGTGAAAAACTGCAGGTTTTTTACATGACTTCTATATAGTTCTTGTTCTATTTTTTAA
This sequence comes from Peromyscus californicus insignis, assembly GCF_007827085.1. Classification (NCBI taxonomy): domain Eukaryota; kingdom Metazoa; phylum Chordata; class Mammalia; order Rodentia; family Cricetidae; genus Peromyscus; species Peromyscus californicus. Next base: position 7,976,048 of record NW_026294480.1, on the reverse strand, counting down.
AGCTCAGTGTTTGTTGCACAAATTTTAACAGCAAAAGAGAAGGAAATTTCCCTAATACCCTGGGGTGGAGGGTACTTCCACTGAGTTCTATGTGACAGATGAATGTGTTATACTGACACCAACTCCCAGATGGATTTTTGTGTGAAAAAGTGAGTTAAATGACAGGATGCCTATATTTTCTAGAAATGAATATTGCAATGTACAGATGTGAATTACCAAGATAAGGACTCCCCACCCACCCCACCCACCCCCACCCCATGCCGAGATTGTAGAAATAGGGGCTTTAGTGCAAGCACGTAGGGGATTTCCATGCTCATTTGAGAGGGTCAGATACTAGATCAAAGAGTTAGGAGTGACTTAGTGGAGAGTAGGAGGACCCAGTAGAGTGGAGTGGGTCTGTGCACAGATGCCAAGGGGAAAGAGGCTGGCACACTCAGGGAGAACCTGGCTGTAGGAGCTGAGGGCAACAGCAGCAGGGTGGCACTTTCTCAGTCAACTGGAGTGTGCTCTGCCCTCCTGATGGTGACCTTCACGTCACACCTGAGATGATATTTTAAATGTACTTTCAGTTCCTTCTCAGGACATGGGGTGGCCTTGAGGCTTATGCATGAAACCCTGACATACAAAGTAACTTCAGGGTCGTTCTTTATGTCATAGGCTGGGAATTCGTGCAGAATTCATGGGAATTCATAAATAGAATAAAAATGTTTCATCTTGTGTCTCTTTTTTATTATGAAAGTTTTAAAATAAGTGTATATGATGTAATTAAGTACAAAGTATGTTCTTAAACAATACTCAAAGTGACTGATTCCCTAACTTCTTTACCCTAAAGGCAACATCTGTTATCAATTTCTTCTAAGTTTTTCCAGAGACATTTCAGTTGCCATAGCATGATGAGAGAGAGAGAGAGAGAGAGAGAGAGAGAGAGAGAGAGAGAGAGAGAGAGAGAGACAGAGACAGAGAGAGAGAGACAGAGAGAGACAGAGAGAGAGAGACAGAGAGAGAGAGAGACAGAGAGAGAGAGAGACAGAGAGAGAGACACACACAGAGAGAAAGCTTGTGCACAGGTTGCCCATGCATGTGGTGTGCATCTGTGTGTGTGTGTGTGTGTGTGTGTGTGTGTGTGTGTGTGTGTGTGTGTGTGTGACAGAGGTCTATCTTTGATGTCATTACTCAGGTACTCTACAGCTTATTTTAAGAGATAAGATATTTCACTGGGACTTGGTGCATGCAAGTAGGCTAAGCTGTCCAGCTAGAATGTCCTAGGGATCCTTCTGTCTATACCTCTTTTATACTGAGATTACAAGTATGAAGTTCTGTGCCTGAATTTTTTCTGTGGTGCTGAGGATTGAAATCAGCTCTTCATTGTTTCAGGGTAAGGACTTTACCAACTGAACCACCTTCCCAGATCCTGCCATAGCATCTCGTATCCCTTCACAGCCCTACTCAGCCATCTTACATCTACAACTGTGTCTTGTTTCCCAAGTCTCTTCGTTCCTACCTATGGACTTTTTGCATCTGTCTCAACATCTCTAGACACACCTTCATCCTATGAAGAAGCAAATGATGATAGGATGTCCATCTGTCCACTCTCCTTCCAGATTCAAAGTAGAGTTGTAGTTGATACTTATCACCAGGCTTGGAGGCCATTCCAACCATGCCTTGCAAAGGGAGCGCAGAGTAGATCCTGTGGCATCTCTCTGCCCTCTGGTGGGTTGAGTGAATCTCTTCTGGAATTGACAGCTGGAAAGGGCTGAGTTCCAAAGGCAGAACAGCTGTGTCGATTTCTGCCTAAGCAGCGTCAGTCCTGTCCACTTGCTGCTTTCTACACTCGGAACCAAGATGTGTGCTCAGAGCGGCAGTTCTTTCCTCTGTCACCGGCAGGATCTGGGCTGCCACTTTCCTCCTGTGAATCTTTACACCCCAGAGAGCATCAGCCAGGAACAGCTTCTTTTCCTGACTTCCTGTCATGTTTGCCCTGACACTCGTATTTTTTTTGTGTTTCTGTGTAGATCAGACACTGGAGTGCCCAGGACTGTGGGCAGAAGAGTAACTTACATCCCAGTGCCGAGGGTGCTGGGCTTGTGGGCTGAAGCAGCTTTGCAGCAGATGTCTAGAGGACAGAAAATGCTTTCTTGTTTTTGTTCTGTTTCCCAGAGGAATTTGTTTCGTAGAGTCTAAATTTGCAAGAAATGAAGCCTGAGTGGATTTGTCCTAAACACTTTGTGTTCCTTAAGGTTGGCTCTTCTCAGACTGAGGAATTGACTTCTTTTTAGGGCCAAGCTCTCTGGTCTGCATTTGTGTTTCTTAGGCATGTAGGAGAGAAGGTAGAAGACTCTAGAAACTACCATTTCTTGATGTAAATGATTATATAATCTTGGTGACCAATCTTTCTAGTGGTTTTAGATGATTTCATTGTTGCTGTCTCATGACTGACAATGATTTCCTTCTTACTGGCCACTTAATATTTTATATTTTTACTATTCTAATGAAGAGTTCTACAATGAATGCAGGTAAGTGAGACTATTCATAAGTTGTAAATACAGTCACATGTTTTGACATACCCTGGTCACATAGTAGGGATCATTTTTCCTCTTACACTTTCTGGTTCTCCTTCTGTGGAGACTCAGACCCCATGCCATCATTCTAGAATAGAGACCGACTCTTCCCTGGTTCCTCTCTATTGGCTTCTTTTCTGTGTGACCCGTTCTGACCAATGTCATGTGAGGAGAAGTGATATGCGTAAACTCTAGGAACCATAAACTTCTTTAATGGGGATAGCTGTCTGTGTTATCTTTTCCTCTCCCTCCAGCCTTGTGTCTACGATGTGAATTTGAGAGCTGGGGTGTGTTCCCACCTTATCCAGTGAGGCTGAGCCATGGCAGGTGGGAAACAAGGGAACGGCTGAACTCCTGTGTGTTTATGAGGAACTGAGTCATTATACCAGAGCTGGGCTGCTTGGGTAGGAGCAAATTCATTTCTATCCTGTTAACAATCTTTTGGTCTTTGCCACTTTCACCTTCATGCAATCTTGAGAAACACAAAAGTCCTGAGTTCGAGAGTAAACAGGACATGGCTAGAGAATAGAACTGAGATCCTAGCGAAATTAGCTCCCTCATAGCTTTCCCCTTTGTGATTAGCTGAGATGATGGGATCTGCTTCAACATACTGCACTGTCTATGAGAACATCAGCTGAAGCCAGACAGGGTAGATACAGTGATCTCATGCCTCATGTAATGAAAGCAAACGTTCCAGACAAATGGAGAGGCTGGCTGAAATGACAGGTTCCTGAACAACCCCAGACCTAATGACGCGCAGTGCCTGGGGATGCAGACTGAATAGTACTTACAGGCACTTTATTGAATGATTCTGGGGTGAGGACATGTTTGGGACCTTTGCCCTGATTCTGCTGCAGGTTGAGATAATTACTTTGTTGTCCAGTCGCTTTATGAATTCGCTCTGTGAAATTGAGCTCATATAAAACAGATGCAAAGAAACACACGGTGTAACCAGCTCACTATGTCATTGGGGACTGGGAAACTGAGGCATATGTGCAGCCTATTACTTTAGCAAGCACAACCTAGCTTGGTCCCCAGGCTTGGAGTACTAGGGAACTGAGTCTCCATCCATGCCCTGTTCTTCAGCTTCTCTCAGCAGCCCTTGTCCAAGGTGTTGAAGGAGCTCTCTTCTACCTGCCCTTTGTGGGATTCAGCTCTCCAGGGAAGGCAGCAGGACACAGTGGGGAGGTACAGACACATTTCAGTTCCTTTGGGGATGCTTTCTCTAGTGGAAACGCTTTCAATACTATATGGCTTTGGAGTCATTACATTCCTTGTGTCCCCCTGGGAGGATTGGCTGTTTGAACTGAGAGCCCATGAATTCTCACATGTTCCCATTTTCCCCCAACTTGTATCGCAGGTCTCACAATGTGAGACTCCTTCTCTGCCTCCTTCTAGCCAGAAGTGAGGGTATGACTTCCCTCTCTCTGGGTCCAAACTGGCCTGTGACCGTGGGTGACCATTACATGCTGTCTGTGTGGGTTCTGGCATTATAAGCATCACCTGTCTTCTTGGAAGGCTGTTCTGCTGTGCAAACAGTCCAGAATCATTTGTTGGGCAAAGAAGGGGAATGCAGACTAGTTGCCTATAACCCCAGCGTACAGCCAGTTGACCAACCTGATCACCTGCCAGATGGGCTACAAGGACCTTTTCCGATAGCGGCAGAACCATAAGCTACAAACATCTTGGTTATCTTGAGTACCAAATTCTGTGATGGTTAGTTATGCAGCACAAGGCGGATAGCACAGGCATCAACAGGGACTATTAAGGGTGAGGGGAAAGAGTTGGGGGTGGCAATACTGAGAACACATGCCCTGAAGTATGGCTTCCCAAATTTCTGATCCTGCATAAGTGAGGACATTTCCTGTCATGATGAGGCAAGAACATTCTTTCCCAGGAGTCTCCCTTAATGTGGGCTGATGCTTCTGCCTGTTTGCCCACTCCTACTTGATTCTCAAAAAGCTCAGCTGTGGGGGAGAACCCTTGAGGACGCCATAGCCTCCGCTAATTGTCCCTGTCTGCATTTGGCACCACACTCTGCTGTTGGGCCAGAATGAGGCACAGTGGTGATGGAAGAGGAGGGAAAGCAGTCCAGAAAGGCCAGTCCCACGTCGGAGGCACTTTCTGCAGTGCCTTCTGGCTTGGTTTAGAAACATAATTCACATAGAATCAAATTTCCACCCTAAAGTACCACAGGTCAGTGTGTGGCTTTACTGAGTGGCAGGGACACAGGGCTACTACCACCACCTAGTTCTCAAGCATGTACCAGAACAAAAATATGTGCCTTTATTAATCATACCAAGTTTTCATAAAAAGGCAAATTTTCCCCAAGAAAGCAGCAAGGTGTAACATCAACACAGAACTAAAAGACATAGGTATGTGTAAAGTAAAAATAAAGTTTGGTCTCATCCCAGCATGAGGTTCTGTTGCTATGCTCAACTGAGGGCATCTCCCTGTGACTGACACTGACACTCACTCCCAGAAAAGTTTAAACAGTGTGTGGGTTTGCATCTAATTTCCATAATATTCTACCTACCAGACTAACCTGAGACTCTTTTTGAAGGTTTTTTTTAATCACATAGACACAGTGAAATGTGATATTTAGAAAATGGAAATACTAGACAGTTCGGCGGGGGGAAATGTTATATTAAAAATGTTATTTAAAAAATATTTTGGTTTATTCTTCAAGAATTTCGTACATGCATACAGTGCGTTTCTATCATATTTGATTCCCAACTCCCCATCCCTAACTTCTTTGGATCCCTTCACCCTGCTCCCAACTTCATATCCTCTTTTGTTGTGATTTTTTTATAGCCTCTGAGTCCAGTGGTTGCTGCCTATATATGCATGGGAATGAGGCTACCCACCAGAACATAGTCCGTGTCCTCTCGAGGGCCACGTCTTTAAGGAAAATTGACTCTCCTTCCCCTAGAAGCCATCAACTCTCAGTAGTTCCTCGGATATGTGTGGGGGACACAAGTGTCCCTCTCCTATCCATGCTGGCTTGCTTTGCTCTTGTGTGGGTCTCCTGTAGGCAACCGCAGTTGCTGTGAGTTCAGAGTTCAACAGTCCTATCATTCCCGGAAGACATATCGCACAGTAGTACTCCTAGACACCTGGCTCTTACCATCTTTCCACCCGGTCTTCTGTGATGTTCCTTGGGGGAAGGGTGTGATATCAGTGTTCCACTTGTGGCTGAGCGCTTCACAGTCACTGGTTCTCTACACTTCCACCAGTGTGAGCCTGTGATGAGGACTGAGATCGATTATGGGTATAGAGATACATATTTAGAAGACAGTTTGATACCAAGTCCATTTAGAAAAATAGTACCAGCAGGTTTACCCCTAGTGCCTATGAATTTTCCAGCTGTGGATTCTCAGTCAAATTTCTAGTCCTAGGCACAAGTTTCCTCTTGCAGAATAAACCTTGAGTCCAATCAGAAAGTGGTTGCTTACCCTATAACTTTCATGCCACTAGTGCGTACAAGGCCACATCTTGCTGTGCTGGTCTTCATTTTGTCTATCAGGGTCCAGAGCTGGGGAAGAGTAGTGATGACTTTTCTTCCCCCGCAGCTGACGTAGCACCTCCTGGTACAATGAAGGCTTGTCTGTAGGGAGGAGGTTTCCAGTACTGACTGTGTGTTGTAGGCAGTTTGGGAGTGGGAAAGAATGAAGTAAAAAGGACCCTTCATCATCAGACGAATTGCAAGTTAATCACTGTTGCTCTTAGCAAAGTTTGTTTGAATATGTATTTTGTACTACCTTAACGTAAACACTAAATTTACCAGAGACTTCCAAACAGCCCAGGAGAGCGGATGGTTGGAATGTCTCTAGTAATGTTGCTTTTTATCACATATTGTAGTGAAATATTTCTCCTGGGAGACACTGTTTCTTACTCCTTCTGATAGGCATCTCACATGAGCAGGAATGCCATGTTGTCTTGAGGGATGTACACAGAAAAAAGCAAGGGATTTTCAATTTCTGTTTAGCCATGCTTTGAGACTATTTTCATTAGATGGATTTCATATTACATTTTAATTCTGCTTTATTCCTAGTCACCATTTTGTGCTTATTTTAGATTCAACATTTTTATTTTGATGATATAATATTAGATTAGATTAGATCTTTACTGTCTAGTTCAGACAATGATCCAATAAAATCCATTACAATTCATTGTCATATACAGTCATATTTTATGTCAGAGTAGCATTCCATACTATCTTTTCAAATACAATGACCAGGAAAGATACATATATACTTGGTCATGTTGAAATGCAGGAAAGTATACAGTACTGTGTAGGTGATAGGTGATAAGCTGTAGATCACAAGTCATTGTTTAATGGAACTTATTTTACATAAACTTATTTTATAAAAATTTTACAATAAAGACATAATCTTTGAGAGAGGAAATTTCACTTTGTTGACTTCAATTGTACCAATACATGACAGCCCACAATAATCTTAAAAATGGGCCTGCCTCTTGTATGCAATGTCGATTATTAGGCAAGTGCTTGTATTGAAGGATTCTAGTATCATCGGCTTCTGTGGTGTGTAAATTTCAAGAAGATTAATGACCCTAGAGAGTGACCAGTTCCCATTTTAAAACAGTTGGAATTATAGAGCCCTGGAACATAAAGAGAGGTTTTGATTTATTTATTTATTTTTAGCTTGAATTTTCTGAAGAGTTGAAATTTTGGAAAAAAATACAAAGACTGTTGATCTCGAGGCATTTTCTAATTACTGAGAAGCTAAGCCAGCAATACTCTGGAAACATACAAGGTTTTAAGAATCCACATTTGTAGCTGTCCTTGTTCTGATATGGCCCTTTCTGAACATCAACAGTAAATTCAACTGAAACAAACAAACAAACAAAACAGTACAGACTCTTCAGTGGCCACTGTTGGTTGGAGCTCCTCTGCGTGCTTTGCAGCAGGCCTATGTAACTGAAGTGTCTCTCTAAGGGACTGCAGGTCCATCCACAGGGCTGTCTCTCTGGGGCTCTGTACTGATGTCTTGGCTTCCATCATTAAATGAAAATATACAAACACATTTAGTTATATGTACATGAAGACCAGAGGGAGAGAGAGGAAGGGGAGGGAGGTCAAAAAAGAGAGGAGAGGAAAAGGGAGGGGAGGAGAGACGAGAGAGAGGAGAGAGAGAGAGAGAGAGAGAGAGAGAGAGAGAGAGAGAGAGAGAGAGAGAGAGAGAGAGAGAGAGAGGAGGGGGAGTAGCAGGGATAGAGGGGAGGGGAGATGAAAGAATAGGAGGGGTGCTCACTTACAGCAATCTGAGCTCCAGGCTTCAGACACAAATGCATTTGTTTCCTGTGCTGGCTGGTATCTGATCCACCATTCTGGCATTTTCTCTGTGCCCTGGGAAGTCTGGCTTCCATGGCAGTTGCTCTTCTGCCGGCTGCCCCAACCTGGTCCTCGTCTCCAAGTGTCATGGATTCTGATTTACAGCTTTGATCAGTTACCATCTCCTTTTCCATTTCTTTAGTGAAGTTTATTTGGAAGGCTTTTAGGGAGCTTAATTACATTTCCTTTTATCCATTTGAAAATAAATTAAACAGCATTTCATTTACACAGCCCATGTGTTCACCATTCTGCCTCGCCTCCTCCAGACACACCATGCGAGAGAAAGAAGGAGAAACAGTGCATTAAGTTGTGTATTTTACACAGAAATTTCAGAATGTCCTGACAGATTGCAGAAATAAATGTTAAACAATAACAGTGTTTATGCTCAGTAATGAGATAATTTATTACTAAATGAATGGAATTTTGCTTTCTCTGCTTTGAAAGTGAGGCAAAGACAGGAAAAAGGATATTCCCCCCCAAGGTCATATGCATTTTTTTTCTGATGGAGCCAGAACAAGAATTATGATATTTCCACATTTTATCTTCTGCTTAGCTCAATGAGAGACTGAACTTCTGCAAGGGAAAATGGGTGATGGAGAAGATAATTTGTGTCATTGCTGAATGGTTCAGATGCATCCATGTTGCTCGTCATCCTAAAGAGAAAAGGAAGATAGAACTGACTGATTAGTCTGTGTCTGCAGAACAATGCCTCAGTGAGTTTTAATTTTGATCTGGAATGTAGACTGCTCCTCCATCTGACTTTCATGGGGCATCTGCCTGAGAAACAGGCTTCAGAACATGAAGACTGATCACACTGAAAACTCCAAAGCCATCCTGGTTTGATGTTCAGAATTTCATGCAGATATTCCAGCTTAGATAGAAGTCCTGCCATGGACATTCCTTAACATGAGAGAATTTAGCCACTGCCGGGTGCTGCACTTTTGGGGTCTTTTTCTTTGATTTCTATTGATTAAGAGAAGTCAGGTAAACAGGAGAGAGAAGTGGGGAGATAGTGGGAGAGGGAGGGAGGGAGGGAGGGAGGGAGAGAGAGAGAGAGAGAGAGAGAGAGAGAGAGAGAGAGAGAGAGAGAGAGAGAGAGAGAGAGAAGAGTACATAGACAATAGCCTGCAAAGTATGGGGGTCTGTGGGACCTCACTGAACAACAACTCCAAAAGAGGTAACCATTCCTGACCCTGGGCCGTTTGTTAGCCCGCACAAACAGACAGTAGGGGCGTTGTTACCCTGTTCTAGGGTAGCTCTGTTTAAATCCTATGTGTGTGTATGTATCTGTGTATGCATGCAGACACAGGAAGTTTCCACAGAGGTAGGTTTCCATATAGCTACTTTGCAAGGTCTTCAGTGTTTTTTATCCTTCATTGTATTCCATCCTCTACCCTGTCTCCACATCCCCACCCCATTTAACACTTCCTGTTCCATTATTCACCTTAACCCCCTTATACCACTGCATTCTATTCCCTCTGCCTTGATGGTCCCCAGCCCCCAGAAGACTTTTTATCAGTTTCCTGCCTGCTGTGGGTATTCCAAATGGAGAACACATATCTGGAGACCCAAAGCTAATATCTATGAATGAGAGAAAATATGCAGGACATAGAGCAGCTAGGCTGGAAGTGAAAACTGAGTTAGTATTGATGAGATGACTTAGTTTCAAAGGCAGAGATGGGTATGATAGGTGATACTTCAAATCTTATAATTATGGTAAAGGGTATATACGCATAGTAAGAGATCATATGGGATTCATTTTGAAGCTTTCTTTGAAAATCGCATGAAAGTCTATTTACAGTTAGCCATGGTCTGAATGTCAGATGTATCATTAGGATAAGGGTGAAGCTACTGTAAACTGTAACGGAGACCCCCTAACAAGGTGACTTTAAAAAACAGACTCTTAATATATTAGTCTAGAGAGTGGAGTTATTCACCAGTGTTATAGCTTGGCTAAACTTGACATCCAGAACCTTCTAAATCCAAGATGGTTTCTTTCAATTTAGTCATATACAGTCTAACAACAAGATAAATTCCAAGAAATAGTATCCTGTATTTATATGTCAATGTTGCCATCAAAAGTACCACAAGGCTGGAGATTTGGCTCGGTGAGTAAGAGTGCCTTCAGTATTAGCATGAGGCCATGATGTTAAATCCACAGCATCCACAAAAAAAAGTGAGTGTGGAGGCACATGTACTTGTAACTCCAGCATTATGTGCATTGGAGGCAGGGTGGAGACAAGAGGATCAATGTGGTTTACTGGCCAGCCTTGCTGTAGATTCAGTGAGAGTCCTTATCACATGGGAGAAAATAGGTGAATAATAGAGCAGGACACCCTATTCCTCTTCTGGCCACAGTGTGCACGAATGAGCCCATGTGTACACATACACCTTTACATACTCCATAGACTGGTTGTTCAGTCAGCAGAAGTGTATTGTCTTGGTTCTGGAGGCTGAAGTCCAATATCACACTGTTGGAACTTTGTATTGAAGAGTCTATCCTCGGAGCCTCCATCTTTGGTTCATATATCATCATCTTCAATTCTGTAAATCTAGCTTTCCACTTTCTCTTGTACATGCATCTATGTCAAACTACCCTAAGCACTTGTTTTTTCCTTGTGCCAGTGTAGCATGAATCTTAAAAGTTCTTATTAATAAAATCAAACCTGAGGCCAGTTATTGGGGTGAATGCTGGAAGATCAGAGAAGCAGAACAAGCCACAGCCACCTCACCTTGCCAGTTCCTCAGCTGATCCTGTTTCCTCAGACTGGAAGCCTCTAAATCCTCATCCAGAATGAATCTCAGCTGAACTGCTGTTAAAAGCCTAAAAGCTTAACCAGCCCTAGTTCCTGGTTTTCACGCCTTATATACTGTTCTGCTTTCTGCCATTACTTCCTGGGATTAAAGGCGTGAGTCACCATGCCTGGCTGTTTCCAGTGTGGCCTTGAACGCACAGAAATCTGGGTGGATCTCTGCCTCCCAAGTGATAGGATTAAAGGTGTGTGTGCCACCATTTTCTGGCCTCTATGTCTATCTAGTGGCTGTTCTGTCCTCTGACCCCAGATAAGTTTATTAGGGTGCACGATATTTGGGGGAACACAATATCCACATGCCAGAGTCTGGAAAGTTCAACCACACAGCACTGTCAGGCTTTGTGTCTACTGAGGGTCTGTCCCTCTCCGATGGTTTACATGGCGCTTGCTTGCTGTGTTTTCACATAGTAGAAGCGGCTCTTTGGGGTCTCTTTACAAATGTACTAATCTCTCTTATGAGGACTCTACTCTTACAGTCTGATCAGTTCTTCTAAGTCCACACTTTTTGCTGTATGACCTTGCACATAGGATTTCAACATGTGAATTTTGTAGGGATACACATAGGGATACTCTATGTAGATAGGGTCATGATATTTGACCTAAATATAGACATGGAAGATGGCTGGGGCTTTCTTGCTGTTCAGTCAATGGAGAAATTGTTAGGATAAAGAAAGGATCCCTTTGTGGAGTGAGAATGGAGAAAGGGGAGATGTCCATGTGTAAATAGTGGGAAGCTCACTCCGAGAAAAAGGCTGGGTATTGCAGGCACGCAGAGAAAGTTACATAGGAGGATGTGGGTGGAGGAAAGGGTAGGGAGAGATGGTGTGATTAAAATACAATCTCAAAAATTGTAACAAAAATAATGCTTAAGTTCTGAACAGCAAAAGGGAAGAAGGGGGAAGGAAATAAGGAAGAAAATAAGGAAGGAAATGCTGGAAGGGTCTCATTTACTCCCGGGATGTCTGAATCTCCCCCTTTTGGCCATTTCTCAGGTACTAGCACCTCAACTCCAGGGGCCCATTAGATATCAGTCTCCCCTTCACTACCTTCTCCCTCTCTTAGCTGTCTTCACATCCTCATCCAAACCCTCTTTATATACCCAGTGCTCCTGAAATCTATTCTTACTCTTCAGTCCCTGTCTCAGAGCCTTCCTGATTGTGAACTATATGCAGCCCATCGTGGACACCAAGGCCCAGTAAAGCTGGGCCATCAGGGCCCTCACTTCCCCAGGAGGCATAACCATTGGCTGGTGACCACATTTCCACTAATTCATCCTACCTGCTCTGGGTTCAGTGAGAAGTGAGCACTCTCCAAAGCCTTGGCCTTCTGAATATTGAAAGGCACTGTGGGAAAGAGGTAGACCTGATGGGATGTCATTGAGAATTTGCCTGCAAAGAAGATTCTAGTCCCTTCCTTTCATCCTCCTCTCTGTTACTATCTGTGATCCTTCGTTTCTGCACACACTCCCACCATACCCTGCCACTGTCTGCTGTCCTCACCATGCTTTCTAACTTCCCAAAGTATGATTAAGTAGATTTTCTCTATGACTTGGGTGCCTCAGGTATTTTGTTATAGTTAACATGAAACTGACTAACACATCACCTTTTCTTGTTTTGACCAACACCAGTTTGTACTTGTCTTTCCCTGCTGGCCTAGCTCATTAGCTTGTCAAGCATATGAACTTGTTTTCTGTGGCTATGGCAAAACACCCAAGGCTTGGTTCTTTATAAAGAAAAGAGGCTTACCTATCTGATAACTTTGAATGCTGTAAGCTTATGATAAGGGAGCCCCATGTATTGGGCTCCTAATGAGAGTGTCAGCTGTATGAACGACAATGAAAGGAGTGTATGGAGAAAACATACATTAGTATGACATCAAGGCAGAGAGACTCAAGAGCTAGGTTTTTTAACAACTTGCACTCATGGGAACTAAGCAAGGTCCTTCCATACTTACATTAATCTTTTCCAAGAAAGCTCCCCACATCGATATAACAACCACTCTCAATTAGGTTACCACCTCCCACAACCACCACTGGGGACCAAACTTCCATTACATGGTCCTTTGGGAGAATACATTCAAACCATATCCTAATCATAGCACAAAATAGAATCCCTAGTGCAGAATACCAGGCATAGGGAGTATTCTGCCTTACTCTGAAAATCTATATTTTTATACATGTATTTTGGCTAATTGGTAAGGTCAGTACAGACAGAAAGCAACTCTCATTCACTGTCATCTAAGCCTAGGCAAACATATATTCTGTCTACATGGTTTTCCCAACTTCTGTGCTATGGGCGTTTTGAGTTAGAGCACTTATCTGGGATGTGGGAGCTTCTTTGCACATTGTTGGACTCTGAACAACATCCTTGGCCTCTGCCCACTAGGTATCAGCAACGTACTTCCTATGACAATCAAAAAGTCCTAACTCAGCGTCTAGTGTCCTTCTGGGGACAGTCACCCCTGGTTGATCACTCTGGTCTCTATTAGGAACACACAGGAGGAAGTGGTCCAAGAGTGGAGAGCAGTGGCCTGTGGGTCATGCTCAGATTCCCCTTTGTGGCTTCTCCCCTATGGTGTGATGCTAAAAGAGGCTGCTGCTCCAGATGTGCCAACATATATTCCAAAAATGCTCTCAAGCAACTTTTTAGAACAGTAAATAAATATGGTCAGGAAGCTTATAATCCCCTCAAAAAGCCACTGGGAGAGACATGTGCTTAAGGGCAGACATTTACCCACTCCCTGGAAGCAGTAACGACTCTCAGGATTCAGCACTTATCATTTGGTACCATCACATCTTCAGTTCCTTAACATTATTAACAAAACATGTCAGGATATCTTTCTTTCTCTTCTGACTTAAGTGCAGTTGGGAGAATTACACTCCTCATTCAGTAATGCAGTGACAGTGTGAATTATTTCAGGGCACAAGTGAAGAGGTACTGTGGTAAGACACAGCTGCGTTATTTCAGTGAGAAACAATTAGATATTTCCGGATTGCTGCATATTGCTCCATCCACTGCTCTCATAGAAACAACAGCCCCTGTAGTAAGTGTCAGCCCTCAGGGCCTCTGATAACTTCCTACCTCTGAGCTTTCTTAGTATATACATTCTATATTACCTGGTGAAATTGCCTCTGCCTGCCAAGGGAATTCTTATTGGAAGGTACTCATTCATGTGAGACAAAAGAGGAAGTGTGATTGTTGTTTATATTCGGTTAATTAGTTTAGCTATGCATCATGGGAAGTCATGAGTGAAAAATGACCATATTTTGAGTTAGAGTCAAGACTGTGCTATTTTTACAGTTATTGTTTCCAGGGTCCTAAAAGTGATATGGGAAACAACCCTAAAAGATTTGGGTGCGTATGAGGAGCTGGCAACAGAGATAAGAAGTAGCATCTGCTCCTTCCTTGACCGTGCATGAGACGAGGGAAGTGTCCTGTCTCAGAGACACTGTGTGGTGCTGAGTGCAAGCAGAGCCCTCTGGACTGTGAGGAGGAGGAGCTTGGGGGGGACTGTTGGCTTTTCTTATGGTTCTGGGCTTTATTTGTGTTGTTGCAGTCACTACATCCCCTGTAAGCCAAGCATGACGCAACCATGTAAGGAATGGCCGGGATCTATGAGTTAATGTAGCTGTCTGCTCTTCCTGTTGGAGTGTGGAAGCTCAAAGGAGATGGCAACTTGCAAAGTGACCCCAAGAGAGTTCAGTGTAAATCTAAACACTATTACCCTACACTATTAGACAGTAAGCTGGGTTGTGTGCGTGACATCAGTCAACCGCTGGCATCATTACAGCAGCCTATACTGTGCTCTAATTGTCCCTGACGTCTAGGACAGGTAAGTGAGAATGCCCTTCTATTGACCAGAACTTTTCAGTGTTAATATTCTGTTATTTCTCCACCAACCCCAAAGGATGTTTTTTATCATTTCTAGAAACAGTGTGACAGAGAATTGATAATTGTGCAAGTTTTAGGATGCCTTGTTTTCAAATGACTCTACAGGATCTAGGACCAGCCTGTAGGCTGACATTAGATTCTTTGCCACAATGTTGCTTTGTATCTTGTAAGGTGTGTTAACAATACCCCCAGGCCTCTACCCACTAGATGCCATAGCAGAAATTTCAGCTGTGACAACCTACAGTGCCTCTTAACACTGCTAAACGTCTTAGTGGAAGGAATATAGTTTCCCGGTTGAGCTAGTTTAGGACAGGTAACACCTTGCCCTCCCATGCTGTTCACTTAGTGAGGTTGAGGATTGGTGAACAAGTCAAGACACTCTAAGCAGCAGGAGGGTGCTAAAGAGGCCTCCTGGAGGTGGATCAATGTTATCCTACGGCATTAGCAATACTAGCTCCAGCACACTGTGTCTGCCATCCAAGACAGGACAATCGTGTGAAGGGATGTGTCTTTGGGACAGTAAGGCATTCTTATGAGAAACATGTGAATGGAAATATGACAGTTTGAGGCAGGGGATAACCTTTCATTTCACCCATTTGAAGCCAACTGCTGTTTGAGTCAAAATGGCCTCTTACCAAAAGGCCACAACTGCCATTATAGCAAATGACCAATGCTGTGGTTTCTTGGTAGGAGGATTTTTTGGTCTTTGAAGAAAAGAGCAATTCTATGCACAAAGCTTTCTTATGTGATTTGAGAAGTCACATCTTTACAGGAATTCTGGGCTACTGCTTTGTTTGGCTTAGCTTAGAATTGAGCTCTAAACACTTCCCAGAAGAGGGATGTCTGGAGGCCTTTCATTAAGCTCAATCCATCACTCAACTTTCGGGAGCAGGGAGGATTCCTAGGGTTTTGCATTCTGAGTTATAGATCTTGGGACACCCTGCTCAGGAGAGGCTGCATGAGTGAATCTTAATGCTTGAAGAGTCCTCTCAATATCGATGTCTGAGACTACAGGTCCTTTCCATGAAGCTACAGGTGCCTTGTATGGCTGGGGCTGGTGCATGAAGCCCAAGGGGGTAGTGAGCAGTGGGTCCAAGAAATAGTTTTTTTTTGTAGTGGAAGGATTTCAGAGACATTCTCTGCATGATCTTGCTGAAGTATAATTGTTTTTCCAGGTTTAAACCCCTAATCTGCAGTCTCAAACACCACTAACATCTTTATCAGGATGCCTGGAAAGCCACACCACTAACTCCTCTCTTGGATGAAGTTCAACTTTGCTCCTTGAGAATCACCTTAAGGTCCCTGTCAGTCACTGTCCTCTTCCACGGGGTTAATCCCCACACATGCCTTTAGATTCAGCCCACAGGGTTCTCAGAAACAGGCACACATTGTTGAGTTTGTCCATGGAAGGGGCGGGGAAATATCTGGAATGGTTGCTTGTAAGTATTTTATGACTCTTGGGCCCTTAGGGAGGAAGTCAGAAGCTAAGGGAGGCTCTCTCCCTCTAAAACTGTGATATTTATATTTATCTTAAGTTTAAAACACAAGTTCACAAACTCTTTCTGAGGGTTCCCTCACACAGGGACCAGGGTTAAGAGCTTGAAAGACAATTTAGGGACCCCTGTGATCTGGGCTGAGTTTGTGAATGGTGGGTTCAAAAACAAGAAGAAGACCAGGGGGAGGGGTCTCCTAGACAAAGGGCCTGAGCCCATGCTACATAAACTATTTTTCTACTTTGCCTGAAGTGGCCCTCCAGGTCCCAAGTGGCACTGTGGAGGGGAGGTTATCCCGAAATCCGTGTTTCTCAATCTTCCTAATGCTGCAACCCTTTAATACGGTTGTGGTGTATTAATTAACCCTTTAATCAAGATGTGGTGACCCCCCCCCAGCCATAAAATTATTTTCATTGCTACTTCATTACTGTAATTTTGCTACTGTTAGGAATCATAATGTAAATGTTTTGGAGATAGAGGTTTGCTAAAGGTGTTGTGACCCACAGGATGAGAAATGCTGGCCTAAATGAATGCTCAGCTTCAGATCCTCTAAAGAACTTTATACTTGTGCCTGGACTGTTTTATTTTTCCTCTTGAAGGTAGAAGGCAACTAACGCTTGACATTCAAGACTGAGACTAGGGGAGTCCATTTGTGCTGAACACTGTGCTGGGCACCGTGCCTGGCCCTCCTTGTTAAACAGCTTTTGGCTTTGGGGGAGTTACTTTCCTGTCCACCCTCAAGGAAAACACCTCCTAGAAATGGAATAATCTTAGCTGTCAAGTCCAGGGACGCTTCACAGTGATTTTGGTAAAGTGCATATGACGTTAGACTCTGAGCTGACAGGAAGGAGGGCCGGAGTGTGAATACTCCTGTAACGACGTAAAGATGCCGATTAGGCAGGAGGACAGATATGCTTTTGGAAAAGTGAACTGGAAAGCTGTCATTTGTATGTTGTTATTGATGGTATTTGTTGCATGGGTGTAAGTTTGGTGCGCGCTGGAAAAGGTCGTGTGCAGGTAGGTGAGGCTTTAAAGTCAGATGAAATGCTGGACCCATTTTTCTCCTATCAAATAACTAATAAAACTCCCACAAAAAACCCTTAGTTGTATGTCAAAGCAAAATATGACACCTTTCTGAGTCTGTTAGGAGCAGCATACAATAATTAAGATTTTTTAAAAATAAGATTTTTTTTTGCCTCAGAAAAGGTGGTATTCTTAGCATGATAATTTGTTTAAGTCAGTGTTCAGTCAAAATTTCCCCTTTTCTTTGTTTGTTCAATAGTACATTTGTTTTAACAAATAAGCTTAGCGATTTTCATACAAAAATAAATCTGACCACTTGGATTTATTTCTTAGTATTTGTTTGATTAACTTTGAAATTGAAGAAATGATATTTTACTTGAATAGTCAACTAAACTTAGACTTAATCAAAATTTTAAAAGATTTGTTTTTTTTATTTATAAGTGTGTGTGTGTGTGTGTGTGTGTGTGTGTGTGTGTGTGTGTGTGTCTGTGTGTATGTGTGTATGTGTGTGTCTGTGTGTATGTCCATGTATACCCCAAGGCCAGAAAAGGGTGTTAGATCCCCCAGAGTTGAAGTGACAGGTAGCTGTGAGTCACCTAACCTGGGTGCTGGGAAGTAAGCTCAGGTCTTCTCAAAGAACACCACTCTTACTTCTGAGCTGTCTCTCCAGCCCCTTTAATCAGTGAAATTCTTAAAGGCATATTGAATATATTCCCAAAAGTTAATACATATGAAACACTTTCTATCCCTCACAGGAAAGACTTATGAACCAGAGAGATGAAGTCCTTCCAAGTACTCACTCATATTTTATATGTATAATAAACAGATCAATTAAATCCTCTTGAAGTTCACTTTTAAAAAATAAACATCCTTTTATAGTTGCTTTCAAAGTAAAACCAAGAGTGTAGACTCAACTAAAACCTTCAAGTCTAGCACTAAGGGCACTACGTCACCAGCTCCATGTACGCTGAACCCCGCAGATGTTTCAGAAAGCTTAAAAGTCCACGAGAGTTCTTTCTGGATGTTGACATAGTTCATTTCTGAACTGAGCACGGATGTGTTAATATCACGGGTTGGCTGACTTCATTGTCTCTGTCATTTTTCTGGGCCTCATTGATTGGAAGGTTTTTCAGATTTGCAGCTGTGGCATGGTTCTGAAAGGCAGTTTGAGGTTCAGGGCCAGGTTTTGGTCTTGGGTCTGAACCCAGATTCGGGATCTGCAAACCCAGAATGGCCTGTTCATGGGGTGAGGAGGATTCTCCTGGCCTCAGTTGTAATGCTTTAGCTCATTTGTGCTGTCTCCTCACCTACTTTTCATGAACAGCAGCCCAATCATTGGCAACTTTCAGTTCTGAGGAGAGATGGGCCCCTGTGCTCCTTACCGGGCTGTATCTGGCTTCTCTCCAGCCTGGCAACACTCTGCAGCCAAGGCCAAGGTCCCTTCACCCACACTGCAGGCCTGCTCATGATTTGATTAAGAACTTCCACAACACACACCTACCTGGCTCTGGCCTCTGGGCATGTTTGTTGAGCCTTCCAAAAACTATTTTGTTATCTCCCATCACAGTCTAACACCCTCCTTGTCTGTCAATCCTAAGGGTGCTCTGGGTCTCCCCATTTACTGTATTTTGTTTCCTTTGAAGTGATCAAAGCTTGGTTTTGTTTTTGTTACTTGAGTTAAAAGAACCATCTCCTCTGATTTTCCCCATTACACCGTAGGTAGGGATGAGTTGCGTTGAGAACAAAAATTCCCTAACATAAGTGTCTTATTCCCTTTTATCTTCACTTATATTATGTCACCTTTAGTGCCTAAAATATCTTTCAACCCAATTTCCAACCGAGGTGCACCTACCATGCCCCTACTCCCGTCTGCTAATAGAACTCACATGGGAAAGAAGTGCTTGTTCCTTCTGAGCAACGCTTCTCCCTAGCCCCACCTCCAAGTCCTTATCCACTGGTATCTGCAGCCCCTTGAGGTGTCTTCATATTGGCTTGGTGGTGCTGTGTTTGTAGATAGGCTCCCAGAAGTCTGTGTATGAAGGTCTGGCTCAGAACATGTCCTTCATACTATAGAAGTACCCCCATCAGCATGGCAAAGATGGGTTCTATATTCATTATGGGTTCATTTTCACTTCTGAGAGTAGGCTTGTAGATCTGAGGGAAAGTGAACAATTTGGTCAGAATATCCCATTTAAAGACAAGAAGAACTGGGTAGAGGAGGAATGTGTACCTAGGCCCTGTCTCTTCTTCCTCCCAGTGCATCCTATTTTTCATCTCCTGGAGTTGGAGTCACAATTCCTGTAGAAATCTTTTTCCATCCCAGTCACCACTTTCTCTACAAGATTGATGATTGCCTCTGTGTTTCCTCACATGCTGCCAGGCAGGAGAAGTCATCAGGGAACTTCATAGAGATGGAACATTGACACCTGAGCAAAGAAATATGGGCTTGCCCATGTTCGCTTACACTTTTGAATTTTATATTCGTTTGCAAGGAGAGGTCTTTGTCAAGTGTTGCTGTGCAGGTAATCTTTCTGCTTCAAACGTCTGGTTGATGGTTGCGGGTGTTTGTAACCCATCTCAAGGTAGGTGAGACATTTCAAAGTTAAAGCACATAAAGAAAGTCTGCTTCCTCCAGTTACCATGTCAGCAACAGCAAGCTTTATTTATAGATTAGCAGAGAAACAGGTAGGTTCTTTC
This sequence comes from Peromyscus californicus insignis, assembly GCF_007827085.1. Taxonomy (NCBI): domain Eukaryota; kingdom Metazoa; phylum Chordata; class Mammalia; order Rodentia; family Cricetidae; genus Peromyscus; species Peromyscus californicus. The sequence continues at coordinate 7,956,218 of NW_026294480.1, read as the reverse complement.
TGTATCTATGGCCCTTCGCAAATAAAGAGGGTTTTTTTTTAATATGGCAGAAGTTTTTGTGTCTTCAGATTGCCCTAGGTGAATAAGAACACTATTGTCTCTGTATATAAACATATAGACATATTTAACATACATATGTATATATATATACATATGTGTGTGTACTCATATTTAAATTGCTCTTCAACTGTGCTGCTTCAGTTGAATATAAAAGCATATATGGATGGTCACATATTCTGATAGATGGTGACAAATCTTCACTGCTTATATTCTAGTGTGATATTAGGCTTCCCTTACATAGCACTACATAACATCACAAGAGAGGAACAATTTGGAAGCAGAGGGGATCTAAAAAACAAGGAATCCTCTCAAACACCAAAGTGTGAAAAAAATACAGAAGATCTTAAAAGTATTCAGTGGAGGTACCAAGGAGTGACTCTATGGGCACAGCCTTGCCTCCATGATGTGGGTGGGGGCTTGAGTTTTGATCCAGAATCCATTGAAAGCTGAATGGAGTAGCATACATATGCAATTCTGGCACTCCTATATTGAGATGAGGTGGAGACAGGAGAGTTCTCCAAAGCTCATGGGTTAGCTAGCCTTGTGTGAGAGATCCTGTCTCAACTATTGTGCAAAGTAAGGACTAACATGAGTGATTATCACCTGACCTCCACATGTGCACTGTAGTACACATGTGCACACATGGATTTGTTTGGGCACACATAAACGAAGATAAACCAGTTCAGTGGGATATAAATTTGGTAAATCTCAAGGTCAAAGAACCTAGTTTAAGAACTCTTAACTTAAAAATACTCTCGATTTTTGTTTTTCTGTCTAGAATCAAAAGAGAGAAGATAGGAGAAGCTCTCACAATAATAATCATCAACTGTTCATTAATGATGTTCGAGCTTATATACAAAGTAGTGGTTACCATTGTGGCATTTTCACATATGTATCTTCTACATTGTTCTTATTCCTCAATATTGCCTTTGCCCTTGCCCACCTTACAGTGACCCCCTTCTCCCCCAAATAGTTCCTCTTCTATTTTCATGACATAAAAATAACTAATGAAGTGATAACAAAATTAACTGACTGTATATTTCCAGAGTACTTGGTGAGATGTGTTGTTGTGGAATATTATTTTAAGATGTGACACATTCATTTATGCTGTGGTATATTTGTTTAATGATGCAAAGATGTGTTGCATTCTTTTATGTTGCATTTGTTTAACTCTGTGAAGCTGTGTTACTGTGCCTGTTTAGAACACCTAATTGATCTAATAAAGAGCTGAACGGCCAATCGCTAGGCAGGAAAAAGGATGGGTGAGGCTGCCAGGCAGAGAGAATAAATAAGAGAAGAGAGAAGAGGGGAGGGGTGAGAAAAGGAAGAGTGGAGAAGGTCAGGGGCCAGTCACCGAACCAACCACACAGTCAACTACAGAGTAAGAAGTAAAGAAAGATATAGAATAGAGAAAGGTAAAAGCCCAGAGGCAAAAGGCAGATGGGATAATTTAAGTTAAGAAAAGCTGTCTAGAAATAAGCCAAGCTAAGGACCGGCATTCATATGTAAGAATAAGTCTCCATGTATTTATTTGGGAGCTGGATGGCAGGCCCCGAAAGAGTAAAAAAAAAAAAAGAATAAAGCAACTACAGTGTGTTCCATAGGGTGTTTTGTCACCCTCAGAGTCTGGAAGCATCATGGGGTAGGGCAGATATCACTACAGTCAACACCACTCAAACTAGAGCCCCCTCAGTTGCTTGAATCCTAATTCCTATTGGCTGTCTGCTCAGCAACACATCTGTTCCTCTACCCTGCCCCACATCAGAATACATTTCTGTAGTGACTCTCAGTTCAGAGATGGGCTGATTGCACCTGTGCCCCCACCCCGCGCAGTTTCTATCAGAAAAACATTCACCTGAAGAAGCATTTAAAAAATGGTGTGTCATGGGCTGAGCCCTCCAAAACCAGGGGCCAAGACAGCGTGTGTCTCCATGAGGTGGTTCTCAGACACTCACTGCAGTAAAGGACAGCAGTCTCTCTCAGGAGACTGGAGTGTGCAGCCATGGAGGAGGTGTTCAAGCGGCCCACATCACCACCATTGTTTTGCCTAGTAGAACAACACTCACATTGACAGAGTAGATGAGTTGCTACAAGCTGGGGTGGGAGTGGATCACCGAAAGGCTGTCTGCCAGCTCATCTTTACCGTATTTGCCGTGAGTATCAAGTATGAGGAGACAGGTGTAATCATTATGAAATCAGGAGAGAAATGGCAGAGAAAGAGGCAAGGGCTGGGCTGTGTGTCTAAATGCACACAGAACTAGACACACAGCCCCTGTGTGGTGCACAGGAGGCATCCATTACTTTAAAGCCACCCTTCCTGTTTTTCTCTTGACTTTCCCTCTGTGTGTTATAAAGAAATATTACAGAGAACACATACGTTACTCTTAGAATAAAAACATTTTTATTTTTCTCCTCTAGTCAGTCTCCTCTTCATATTCCTTCCTAATGCGCTCTGTCTAATAGCTTTGAAGGAGTTTACTGCGTAACTGAAATCAGCCCACATCCTATGCAAGGCTCCAGATTTCTCTTGGAAATGAGATGAAAGTCAAGGCAAAGTGAATGCAATTATATTTCCTCTGTCTCCTTTCTCCTTCTTCTTTTTTTTTTTTAAGAGACAAGGATCTTAATGGAAGTTCCCCACTTTTCCTTCCTCATTGGGAAGTCTTTAAGTTCTGAGAATTAGCTCTCAAGGACTTTTAGGTTAAAGATAAGTGTCGCCAGGTTCAATGAGTAGCAAAATCTCGCCATGCCAGTGGGGTGCACCTGCCATGTTTGTAGGGCACAGCGGAAGCTTTGGGCAGGACCATCGGTCCAGCTGATACAGTCAGTCTACTTTAAGTTGCCGGTGGGCAAAGAGTCAAAGTTCTGAAAATCAGTTTGTGCATTTGGACAATGTAAATAGCCAATTTAGATTATGCCAGCAGAGAACTCTAGCGTAAGGTGGCAAATTTAGATTGGACACACAGGTACCTCTACGTATGATCCTTCTGCAAGCAATCATTAAGCTCTCTGGTCTCTCGGCTTATCTGCAAGAGGAAAGGCCTGCAGGACACCATCTATTGCTCTCTTTGAATGCTGACCACCCTGTCATTGTGCTGCAATCTCTCTGCATGTGGCTGTCAACAGCCCTCAGCAGGCTCACTGTGTGCCCGGCATCCTAAAATAACTTGGATTGTGCTACGGCAAACTTGACAGTCCACATAAAGCATCTGCCATGCAGGCATCATTGGTCAAATCACCCTCATTCTGCAGAGCCCAGTGCAGAGTGCTAGAGGCTTGCCAGAATCCCAGACTAAAACTTTGTCTCTGAAAGCCCACGCTGTGCATGGCAGGAGTCTGCCCCTGCCTGGCAGGGCTAGCTCAGGTGCAGACACTTTCTGGGGGGGGGGGGGGGGCTCTCTCTGGTGTGATTGTCTTTGAGGAGCTCTGACAGCACCTCTTGCAAAGTTGGGAGGGAGCAGCCTGGGGCTTGCTTAGCACACAAGAGTTGTTAGGGCCCTAATTGTCTGGAAAGACAGTCAGGGAATACATTATCAGGTTCTGATGTCTCTGAAGTGTCACTGCTGTTTGGCGACTGAGCTTGTAAAGGATTGATTAGTGAGGGTGGCAAACATTTGCAATCCTGTATCACAGGGCATGTGAGTGTTCCAAGGGAAACTGTAGGGTAACTTATCAAAAATGAGTATCTTTTCCACCATGCAAAGTAGTAGTAGTAGTAGTAGTAGTAGTAGTAGTAGTAGTAGTAGTAGTAGAAGTAGTAGATGTGGCTACTAAGATATCTTTGCATTGCTTGATTTTCAAAGATAAGGAGAACAATTTATAAACGCATATCTACAGGTGGATGTGCTTACCCCCTTTATCATGGCGCTCTCCTGTAAATTTTCTGGTGCAATCATTTATAAGTCACATTTTTTTAACTTATATATGGCCTCTCAAGATGGGAATTTCCCGATCTTCCAGTGTGGGGCCAATGATATTTATTTCCTCAGCTCTGCTGTTTCCTGAGTCCATCACTGGCAATCTCTTGCACCAGACCCCACATTACAAGATGGGAGCCAAGCGAATGGGGTGGCAGCTTGGCTTTTCTGATGTTCCTGCATTTAAGCGGCACCATCTACCTCCAAACAGAATCTTGAATGCAGTGTAGGGAGTCTGTTCCATACCTGACCAAGAAGGAAACCTCATGGAAATGGACCAGTTGGACTGAATTGTCAGTAAGGAGTAGAAGCCAGTTAGGAAAGGACCTGGGAAAGGGGCATTTGAAAACTGACAGAGGAGAGAAATGGTGTGGGTTACAGAGGGCTGTTCTTCATCCCAGCAAGTGGAGGGAGGAGCAGGAAGCGAGGCTGCAGAAGAAGGTGACAGACTGAACACAGCCGGGAGGTTATATTACAAAGTTAGGGAGGTTATTTTCCTCCTTAGTGCTACCATCTCATTTCGGAAACACTCTTCTAACTTATAGCAGCTTTCAGGCTTTTTAATTTCACTCTTCTAGTGGCGTCATCTGCTGAACAGTAGGAACACTCGAGAGCTGTGTGCAACCTTGAAGCTAAGCAATATCCAGTGCCAAGGAAGCTCCTCTGTTGAAATGCTGGGGCCAGTGCTCTGAACTCTGCCATGGTTGCTCACCGTATTCAGCCTAGGCTAAGAACCCTGCTGCTGTTGCTGCTGCCAGCAAAGGAGCCGGGCAGCTCGGCTTACTCATCACTGAAGTTCCCATCCCCGCCTTGAAGTGATGCTGCTGGGTGATTTTGTGTGCCAAAGTTCCAGGGTCTCCATCAGAGAATGACAAACACCTTCCCCAGGAGGCTGCTCCCAAGCATGGTGAACATGTAAGATAACCTTAGCTACAGGACAGTTTCCCAGGACACTCCTGTCCTCCTCAACACCGCCCCCTACAAACCCCAGGTTCCTGCTCTCTGCTGCCTGATGGCAGACTGTGTTTATGCTTCTGATCTGCCACAAAAAACCAGACCACACATGGCCCTGGGACACTAAAGTCAAGCACCTGAACTTTCAATAAGCAAAGGAACAAACTAACAGGTTTGCCTAGAGTGGCTAGGGTCCTGGGTTGTTAAAACTTTTTGTTTTATTTTGCTTTGGTTGGGGGATTGATTTTCCCTTATTTTAATTTTAATTTGTTTGCCTTGTTTCATTACTTTATGTATTTACAGAGGTTGGAAGAATCAGTTTGGTAACTGTGCTGACTAGTCTTATGTCAACTTGATTCAAGCTAAAGTCATCTAAAAGGAGGGGACCTCAATTGAGAAAATGCCCCCATGAAATATTGCTGTAGAGCATTTTCTTAATTAATGATTGATAAAGGAGGACTGAGTCCATAGTAGGTAGTGCTACCCTGGGGCTGGTGGTCCTGGGTTCTAGAAGAAAGCAGGCTGAGCAACCATGGGAGAGCAAGCCAGTAAGCAGCACCCCTCCATGGCCTCTGCATTAGCTCCTGTGTTGTATTTGATACTTTACTATTTTGGGGGGGCCCACCACCCAGCTCCCAAATAAAACACACACAGAGGCTTATTCTTATTTATGAATGCCCAACTTTAGCTTGGCTTAGTTTCTAGCCAGCTTTTCTTTTTTTTTTTTAATTAAGAAATTTTTTTATTCATTTTACATACCAACCACAGATCCCCCTCTCTTCCCTCCTCCCGACCCCCCAGCTATCCCTCCTCCGACAAGGTAAGGCCTCCCAGAGGGAGTCAGCAAGGCCTGCTATATTCAGTAGAGGCAGGTCTAAGCCTATCCCCCTCCATCAAGGCTGTGGAAGGTGTACCACCATAGGTAGTGGGCTCCAAAAAGCCAGCTCAAGACTTAACTTATCCCATCTACCGCTTGCCTCTGGGCTTTTTCTGGTCTCTGACTTCTGTAAATCTAACTCTCCCTGTGGCTTGCTGTGCAGCTGAGTGACTGGCCCCTCGTGTCCTCCTCCTATCACTGGTTCCTTCCTCTTTTCACTCCTCCATCTCTTTTCTCCTCCTGTATGTTCTCTCTGCCTGCCAGCCCCACCTATCCTCTCTCCTGCCTTGCTATTGGCCGTTCAGTTCTTCATTAGACCATCAGGTGTTCTAGACAGGCACAGTAACACAGCTTCACAGAGTTAAACAAATGCACCATAAACAAAAGTAACACACCTTAAAATAATATTCTATGCCAGGCGGTGGTGGCACACGCCTTTAATCCCAGCACTTGGGAGGCAGACCCAGGCAGATCTCTGTGAGTTTGAGGCCAGCCTGGTCTATAGAGTGAGATCCAGAACAGGCACCAAAACTATACAGAGAAACCCTGTCTTGAAAAAAGCCAATAATAATAATAATAATAATAATAATAATAATAATAATAATAACAATAATAATAACAACAACAATATTCTACTACACTCCTGCCTCCAGGTTCCTGCCGTGAGTGAGTCCCTGCCCTCCCTGCTTTTGATAATGAACTTGTACATGGAACTGTGGGTGAAATAAAACGTTTCCTCCCCAGGTTGTTTTTGGTCACGGTGTTTCATCACCGCAATAAGACAGGAAGAATCATACGCAGATTTTATGAGCCCAGTCTGACAAAAGACATGCATGGTGCTGAACTTCGGACACCTGGGGTGGCAGAAGGGTGAGTGGAGGCAGTGAGTCCAAACATGGGTCGAATTCTTCGTCTGACCACTAAGTGTTTGCTCCAGTCATCGCTTCTCAGAGTCTCCTTCCTTGACGGTAGTGGAGACTTGGACCTCATTAGACTGGTAGGCAACTAGACGTAATGGTTTATGTGGAAGGCCGAGCATCGTCCCAGTAGTCACAAAATGTCATGATCCTCTTCAGACAGGAATCGGGTTCCTGTGTGGCACCAATGCTACTAGACTCAGCTCGAGAACTGTGAAAATGCGGCAGTTGTTTCCATGTAAAGCAAACATTTCTGGTACTGGTACTCCACTGCAGGCACGACACTAGCCTCCCTGAAAAAATTCCTGGAGAGAAGCGAGAACCCGTCCCGCACGTTCTGAGATGATCACTGCTGATTGTCGGTTAATGCCCACACTGCAGGATATGTAAAATAAACATTGAAAATACTGTTGTTGTTGTTTTTTTTCATCCTCCTCAGATATCTCAGCAGGACTTCCACCAGATGTTATTGTGTGAGAAAAACACGATTTAGAAAAGGCACTCGGAGTGATTGATTCTGTTTTTGTCAGACAGTATCTGTTCCTTCCCAGGGGATGCAGCTACAGACTACGCAGAGCTGGCGACACAGGTGTGTGTGGGAACAGGGGTAAGATGGAGACATGCCAGTGGCCACCCAGTTCACACTGGAGGTGGAGGAGGAGGGAGGAGGGCCTGGAGAGGAAGTGGTACAATGGGAATATCGCGCAGATCTCACTCCAGTAGCATTACTGTCCATCTTCATGAAGAAATTCATTCAAATACATCCTCTTTAATTTCACAGGCATACTGTTCTGGATTGAATAGTGTCTCACAAAACATACGTGTCGAAACCCCATAATTTTATTTAGAAACAAGGTCAGATGGAATTGGTTGAGATGGTAGAGAAGGAGGTTGTCTCTATTCCACTGTGACTAATGTCCTTACACAAAGATGGCTTCCTAAAGGGAGGTTCACAGATTCATGTAAGGTTCCTTCCTCTCTGGTGTCAGAGATGCCCAGGCCTGCTGACACCTGGATTTCAGACTTCCAGCCCTAGAACAGGGAGACAGTCAATATATTTCTATCGCTGTAGGCCATGTGGTATCTGAGACTTTGTCATAGCCGACCCTTGTGGGGTGGGCGATAAAGGTAGACACAGTTCTTGACTCTGTTTTATATCCTGATGCTTTTTATTCAACAAAACCTTGTGACTGTTTTCCCACAACCTTAGGTTTCTGCTGTTGTAGCCAGGATTATCTTGGAATGTAGGAACATGTTTTGTATGGTGTATATTGACCTTATAGTTACTTCAGAATCTTGTTACTTTCAGTGGCTTCTCTGGGAAGTCCTACACTGTGGGGATATATTTTCACAACATTGGAATACAATGATGGGCTCTTGCAATGTGTTGACTCCGGTCCCTCCTTTACCTGTGTGGAGCGGCAACTGCTTCTGTGCTGAGCACTTCTGGACTGGACCTCATGTCTGGTACTGGATATACTGGCATTTAATCGTATCCTGCCACATAGATCGCTGACTGACCAGGAGCTGTGGATAGTTGAGGAGTCTCACTGGGGTCCCATGTGGGTAGACTTTGGTCTGTTGCCAACCTGGAATGTTGGGGGCTTTTCCTTATCCAGGGGAATTCCGAAGACCAAGAGTCTACTTCCTGTCTGCTAGTGTGGGTGAGACCTTCAGATGTGAATTTGTAACTATTTCTAGAGAGTTAGGATCTATCTATATCATCTCCCCTAGCCAAAGGGGACGGGGCTAGCAAGATTGTAACTGCAGAGGAAGAGGGGGAGTGCTCTGAAAGGTTGGCTTCTTGATATGCCATGGCCTTTGCAATCGCGAGCACCCTGCAGCCACTGCACCAGTCCTGCACACAGAGCAAAAGACTTACATGTAGGAGGGGCTCTGATTGGGAAGAGGGGTCCCAACAAGGGAAGAGTGAGTGAAATGAGGGAGTGGGGATGGATGAGTAGAGTCACAAGGCATTGTATATGACTAGGAATTATCAAAAGGAAAATAAGAAGAAAACTGAGAGCTAATGTTTCTAGTAAGCATTTGTACTGCATAACTGCAGTACTAAGCATCCAGCCCCCATCTTCATATTCTTACCTTAGCTGAGCCTCACAACATCATAATGCCCTAGCTACTGTTATCATCTTTGTTTTATTAATGAAAACTGAAACACAGAGAGGTTCAGTCATTTGCATAAAACCACAGAGCCAGGAAACAATGTAGCAAGGATTTGAATCCAGGCAGCAAGGCACTAGAGACGGGGTTTAGGATTCCTAGGCAACCCCATCTCATAGACCTCCACACTTGAATGAGGGGTCATACAAATGGTTTTGCATTCATTAGCTCCTTCACTGTGTGAGTGATGTTTTCTAAAATATGAGCACGTGAATTGAGGTTGGTGACAGTGTGTGGACCTTTAGTGATGCATTATTCTTCCTGATGGGATACCATACCATCTTGCTACTCACAGTTTAAAGCACTGGAAGTAACCAAGACAGAAAAAGAAAAATCAGCACAGTCTTGTTCTGTACACAAGTCTCATGATTCCTTTATTCTAGAGGACATCAGGATGGCCCTTTCATCACGAAGGGAAAAGGATATGGGCTGTTGAATTCACACTGCATGTCAGACCAGAGAAAGACCCTCCTTGGCATGTCTGAACATAGTAAGTAGAACCTTGGCCTCACAGAGGAGTACAGATGGATGTGCTCTGGAGGCCATTTGGGCTGGGAGGATGCTCCTGGCTGGGCCAGCAGAGCAGCTGCCCAGGCTAAGCTGAGCAGATGAGGTTAGATGAAGTGCCCATCTCACAGCCTACTTTGTTCTGTTGGTGCTATTGCCTTTTTAAAGAGCCAAGGAATTAAAGCAGAATCATTGAGATCATCTTTCCAGATGTCTAAGTGAAATGACGAGAGGAGGAAAGACACATGTTATAATGATTCTTCTTCGAGGTAAAGGGGAGCCAGGCTAGGCAAGCATTTAAATGGCTGGGTTTGAAAGTTAATGGAGTATTCACAAGCCAATGGAGTACGGCAGGAGAAGGCGATGGGGCTGCGGAGCTTTGATGAAGACAGGAAACAGGCCTCTACACGGCAAGGGGAACAGAGGACTGAGACAGCTGCAAACATCTGTCAGCTCTGGCAACTCCCACCCGAGAGCCAGGGCGCGCCTCCCTCTTGCTGAGAGTTCCTGTCCTCCCTACTCATCTTCTTTGGGGGAAGGTTTCCTGGATTTTACTGCTGCTTGTAAAAGCTTTGCCTTTTACCCCATGAGTTTCCAGATAAGCATCACCCCCTCTTTCCCCGAAGGATGTTTTCTATAAGCAAGGATCTTTCATTTTAAGATGAAATGCATAGTTCCAGCATTACAAAGAAAAGCAAAAGCTTCTTGCCTTTGAGAGATGTTTGAGTCACAGGGAAGGAAGGCTTGGGTTCCTTGGGTACAATTTTTAATCCCCAACTAATATGTACATTAGTAATGAGGACAAAATGTCCCTTCCCTGGTGGCTGGAGGCTGAGCTCCAGGTAGAACCCAAGTTCAGATATCATGTGTGGTATGCAAAGGGGCCTCTCCATGTGCTCTGGGGCTACGGTGTTTAGATTCATCCCAGCAAGGTCAGGGCTGACTGAGAGTGAGGCTTCTTGGCAGGGATGCCTTCTCAGGGGAACATGAGTTCTATATGTCTGTCTGTGTGGAGGGGTAGGAAGACATCTTTGTTAGCCAGAGGCACAGACATGTGCTTCATTATCTAATGGCAGAGAGGAGTGAGGGAAGGAAGGGAGAATATAGATAGATGTGTGTGTGTATGTGTGTGTGTGTGTGTGTGTGTGTGTGTGTGTGTGTGTGTGAGAGAGAGAGAGAGAGAGAGAGAGAGAGAGAGAGAGAGAGAGAGAGAGAAAGAGAGAGAGAGAAAGAGTCAACACATTAGAAAACATATTGGCAAAACCATGCATTCCTCAGATATGGGCCAGGAGCTATTCTGTGTGTTTGGGAAATAAAAGGGAGAAAAACACACAGAGAGGATCCATCCATATCATTCGAAGGGAGAGCTAGACATTAAGTGCAATGAGTCAGGAAGCAATAGGTGCCCAGGTGAGAAGGCCACCTGAAGACATGAAGAAGAGATGACCAGCAGGGCAGGGACAGTCAAACTGAGCAGGGTGGGTCACTGTAGGCTTAACTGACATGTCCAGGGACCCCTGTGGAGAATGGACATTTGGATGAAGATGTGAAGGAGGTGAGGGTTGCTATGTGGGGGTTAAGGGGGGAGCGTCTGAGATAGTGAAAGAACTCAGGGGTCCAAGCCCTGGGAAGATTATATCTGCTGCGTTCCAGGAGCATGGGTGGCTAGTGCGGTCAGAGTGAGTAGTCCGTCAAGTCAGTGGGGAAGAGGGTCCAGATCAGGCCTGGCAGGCACAGTGGGCACCAGAGGTTTGGGCCTGAGTGTGGTTGGCCACACAGTGAAACCAGTTTGCTTTAGGTTCCATGTTAGGAGGGTCACTCTGAGTTGTGATCAGACACCATTGATCAAAAATGAAAGCGAGTTCAATGGCTGCGGCACTAACTAGAAAAAAAAAAGGCTGGTGCTAAGGATGAAAATCTGGACCCTGGAAGTTGTGAAAAAGGCAGACTTCACAGTATTCAGTTTCTGGGAATGAATTAGTGAAGCTAAGGATGACTGAGAAGTTTGAAGATCGGAAGACTGGTAAGGTAGGGTTGTCACCAAAAGAGATGCGGAAGTCTGCATGCAAAGCTTAGCCTTACAGCTGTGTTAGGTAGAGAAGCAGAGACACGGAATGTCTACTGAGTGTTTCAAAAGATAAAGATAAAAACTACTGAGAAGTCACGCCACCATGTTAGTGTGGCTAGGTCACCACACGTGCACATGCGAGCATGAGTGTGAGCGTGCGTGCATGCACACACACACATACACACACATATACACCACATATACACACACAAACACACATACACACACATACACCACACATACACGCACATACTCACACACATACACACATACACACACATACACACACACACACACACACACACACACACACACACACACACACTCATTCGATTTACCTTAAGGAATTGGCTTGTGTAAATGTCAGGGCCAGCAAGAGCATAGAGCAAGGCAGGAGGGTGAAATCTGAGGCAGGAATTAACATTGACATGTATTGAATTCTTCTTACTTCAAACATCACAGCATTGAGGTAGAATTCATGATGGGCTATTAGTAAGGTCAGGCTTGTCAGACACAGAACCCTGGTTCACTTTGTTCCTCATTTCTCCTAGATGACTCATTCACCAGCCCTTTTTCTTTTCTCGAATCCCCAAGGACTACGACCACCACACTCTGTACCATACCTCACTCAAGCAATCATCTGTGTTCACATGTTCTGTCTGCCATTCACTGACCCCCGTGATTTCTGATGTACACTCAAGGTTAATAACCCCTGCTAGAGATACGCCCACATTCCTCTTGAAGGCCAGTGCTCTTACTACCCCACATGCCTCTACCTACTCAAGAACTTTGTCCAGTAAGGCTTCTGCTGCACCACAAAATTCTCCACTTCCTTCAAGGTCATTACCACCAGCACAGAAGCCTGGCTTTAACAATCTCAGTGCATGAATAAACATCAACAACAAAACCAGACCTCCTCTTCTCTTACAGTTACCCCTACCCCATATTCTTGCCCTCTATAAAGCAACACTGATGGAATGCCCTGTAGTTTTTTGTTTGTTTGTTTTTGTTTTTTGGGAGGGTAGGTTTTCTCTGTGTAGCCCTGGCTGTCCCGGAAACTACTCTGTAGATAAGGCTGGCCTTGAACTTGGAGATCCACCTGCCTCTGCCTCACAAAAGCTGGAATTAAAGGCTTGCACATCACCACCTGTCATGACCTGCTTTTTTATAAAGATCCTTTTAAATTCCCAAATTCTTTCCTTTGATCTTCCACTATTGCTTTCTCTATCGATTTAGACCCTTGTCTCAGTCACCTTGACCTCCATGCTGTAAAATGCAGAGTTCAGTTCTGAAGTTCAGGTTCCCTTAGATGTCTGGCCATCAGCTTCCCATGGTCCATCTGGGACCTCTCTTTGCTGGTGCACATTTCTTACTCTGCATCTGTCCCTGCTGTATTACTGGCGTCTTTTATATCTTCACATCCAGAGCTGGAGGTTGTGTCTGTGCTGAGACTTGGAGGTCAGGAGGAAGAGGGAGGGAGAGAGGAAGGGTGAAAAGTAAACAGGGAAGGGGAGGGGGCAGTCAAGAGAAAGAGGCAGGGATGGGGTGAGAGGGAGGCGGGAGGAAGAGGGCAAGGGAAGGGAAAGGGAGAGGAAAGGATACACACACATATGCACACATGCACACACACACACACACACACACACACACACACACACACACACACACACAGAGGGAGGGAGTTCATGGAGAGATGTGTTGGGTGTTGTGAAACACGAGGTCCAGTGGCTGGTGACCTGGATGGCTCAGGAACATCTTGGAAACAGATGCCACCATGAGATCATGCTTTAGGCCCAAGAGGGAATGTGGACTAACCAGAAGAGGGCAGACAATGTAGTATTTAACACAGGAGTGATTAGGTCTGGTTTATGTTCCCTCACTCTGGCTGCCACAAGGAAGATAAACTATGATGGGACCAGGGTCCTGTCAGCCAGTGTTTGCTCTATGTCAGCACACCCTAAGCTTATCAGCAGTTCTGTGAGAGAGTGGGAAATAGATTTGCCTTGGCTAGTAAATGGGAGAGCTGGGATTGGAGCCCTGGCAGACTGAAGACGGTACTGTCTGCAACACTGCATATCAGAAAAGATCTGCATAGCTCAGATGAAGAAAGAAGCAGGAGAACTTATGGTCAGAATATGCTCTCAAGATAACAGGCAGGATGTGGCTTGCCTAGGAGGAAAGAGATGCAGATTAGTGATGGAGGATGCCTAGGTTGGGGCCTGGGAGATGGGTCCTGATGACATTTGTATAATGGGAAAATTGAGAAAAGAAACGTTTGGAGGCAGAAATCATAGGCTTCGCATGTGGGTTGGAGATGACCTCTGGAAGCTTGCGGCTCTGCTGGGTGAGCAGTTGGACCCACTCACTAAGGCTATGCATAGCTGCACAGGGACTTTGGGTGCATGGACTCTCCCGTATGTGGATGGCATTTGACAGAGGGGAAGAAAGCATGTGGAAGAAGAGAAGAGTGCCTAAGACTGAGCTTGACATGTGCCAACCTCACAGCTCTGTGAAAGGAGGAGGTTGGTAGAGGAGAGCCAGAAGGAGCAGCAGGGAAGGGGAGGAAAGCCCTGGAGGATTCTGCAGCTTCTGCACAATTCAACTCCCAACCCCCAGTCATCTACACACAGCTGCCCGTGTGGAACTCAAAACCCTGCACGTGGTACTTCATTCCTGTTTGTGTGTCCTGTGTCTGTTGACTGCATTCATAAACAGACATGGTAGCCTCTGTTTTGTATCAGTCCTGCAGTGCATGATATTGTGTAGGAGAAGTCTGGAAACCCAGGCATCAGTAACGAAGGCTTTCACCACCGAGGTGGAAGGTGTAGCACTGCCCTGACTGTGTCCAGCTGACAGCTGTGTGCTGGGGGACACCCCAGGCTGGAGGATGGATATTCATCTGTTGTCATAGTACCACTCTGGGCTATGAGAGTCACCTAGCCAAGGTGGCTTCTGAGATCCTGGGGTGGGAGGATCTCAAAATGGATCTAGGTGGGAAAGCCTGTTCGGTAATTTTTTTTTTTTTAATCTTTGTCCTTCTTGCCTCCTTCCAGTATTTCTGCTATTTCCCTGAGACATGCCTGCAGTCTGTTATAGTCTTGATCCTTAGCCAGCTTCAAATTTAAAAAGAAAATATTCTAAATACCCCTTTCCTACATGTTTTGGCTTCACACAGTAACTGATTTTGATTTTAAAGTAAACACTTGTAAATATTTATTTAACATCTTTCTGCATTAAAAAAATATTAAACACCTACATATTCAGCATTATCTCCATGTGTTGAAGGTTTTCAGTGACAAAATTTAAATATCCCATTATGTTGCTTTTCTGGATGGATGACAATGATTTACTTTTGAAAACACATGATAAGATCTTTGGCTTTTTATGCTGTATTGCTGCATAAAATTTAACTGTTTTATTTGGAGACAATGATGAATAAATCTAAAAAGGCCAAGTAGCATCCTGACTGTGAATAACTCAGCCTACTATGATCACAGACTACAAGAGGAAATGCAATTCAGATAAAATATTAATGGAATGAAATGAAAGCCTATTTCTTATTGCCGTAGGCCACCTACATGTGCATTTGACATATTGATGCTCTCTTCTTTGGGTGATCTAGCCTATGTCCTTGTGGGATGTGAAAACACAGTTTTAATGATATGCTCTCAATTTATTCCAGGGGCACTGATGTGGGAACTCACTGTAGAATTAGGTGCTGGGTCGTTTATTCTTGTATTAGGTCTTCTATTATTTTCATCTCTGTGTGTCTAGCTGTTTGTGAACCTGCCACCATGATGAAGGGCCTCTTCCGTGCTAACCATGCCATCTGGCCTGCATCAAAGAGAGAGTCATTTCCTGCATTCGGAGTAATCCTCTCCATGATAGAGGGTGCTGAAGATCAACTCTATGCTTGCCATATTCCCAAGCCTGTAGACAAGGGGCCATTGGAATGCTGATCAGAAAGCACATTTTAAAATTTTATCTTATTAGTTGACTTATCATGGTGCAAATTTGTGATATTTGGTGTGGCACTTACAAGCATACTATATTAGTTACTTTTCTATTGCTTTGGTAAAACACCGTGACCAAGGTGACTTGTTTACATTCCTCCAAAAAGCAGCATGGTCGGGTCTGTCATGCCTATAGCTTCTTCTTTGGTACCAACTTCTGTATTAGTTGTCTTTCTATTGCTGTGATGAAACACCATGACCAAGGAAACTTATAGAAGAAAGGATTTATTTGGGGTTATGGTTCCAAAGGGTTAATAGTCCACGATGATGGAACAGAGACGTGGTAACAAGTGGCAGGCACAGGACTTTGAAGACTCACATGTTGGACTAGAACTATGTGAGGTTTTTTACTCTCAAAGCCTACCTGCAGTGACATACTTCCTCTCTCAAGGCCATTTCTCCTCAACAGCCCCCAGCAGTGCTGCCAACCAGGGACCAAAAATCCAAATGCCCAAGACAGGGGCGGGATATCTCATTCAAACCACCAAACACACTTAGTGTGTCATAGTCTAGTCAGAACAATCGGAAGTCCCTTCATCAGAAGGCTTCATTTATTTGTCTTGGGAAATGGATAGCCCTCTCTCGTAACTTTGAAATGGGTAAATCACTCGGAATGACCTTTGCCTACTACGCTATAGGCCTCTGGAACTTACTCGTCTTTTCCCATGGATTTGGAGCCTGTTATCCAAGCTCTTCCCTGCCTTCTCAGCCCCTGGTAACTAAGCAATGTCAGTCACCGTTCTTTTGAGATCAACCTGTTTAAATTCCACATATGGAGGAGGATGTGCTGTAATTGTGCTTCTGTGCTTGGTTTATGTCACATAACAGACTGTCCTCCAGGGTCGCCCATGTCACCTGACCAGTGACACAGTACTTCCTCACCCTATGTTTTTTTATGGCTTCAGAGTTCAGTTTTGAAAGCTCGGTGGCTACTTCCATTGCCTGTGCTTGGATCAGGCTAGCACTGGCTTATACTTACCTTGTGCTATGGCTGAATGTGACAGTTGTGATATATTGTTTTAATTAAATTATTCTATACCATTGCACCCAGAAGGCATGCTCAGATTCCAGTGATGAACTGGTCTTTGTTAATACAAGAATCAGTCTTGGTCAAAATTCAGTATTGTTCTTAACCTGATGATGACACTTTGTTTATTTCTTTTATTTAAATATTATTTATGTTGTTTTCATTATTATAAAAAAGACTAATGCCTAGTGTTCATTGTATAGACATTTTAATATGTCACTGGGTTTTGGTCACCCAGGGAACAAATTGTTTGTTGACTTTTATGCTTATTCTGGTGTGTGTGAGTGTATGTATGTCTGTGTGTGTGTGTCTGTGTGTGTCTGTGGGGAGGGAGGGAGAGATTTCAACATACTTACATCATACTCTAAATAAATGTTATTTCTACTCTTTATCAGTGATGTCCTATTTCCAACATGTTCATTGCTAACTTTCCCTGAAGCTTAGTTTTTATGCTAGGTCTCATGGATAGGTCATGATTTATTTAACTCTTCCTGTGAGAAGGATGTTCATGTAGTTGCCAATTTCTTCACTTGATTTTTGAAAAATGCTCTAAACAACTTTGTGCAGATATCTTGCTTAACATCTTTGGCCTACAGAAGATCTTTAGGCAAGGCTTTTAGAAGCAGGATGAGCAGGTCCTGTACCATGAGCTCCTGGTGGATTCATCCGGAGGAGTTTGTAGCTCACAAAATGTTTCTGTGAAGGAGGACACAGAGAGTGAACAATTTGATGCTTTCCTCCATTTGTGAGGCTGAGTTTATTTGTATAGAAGCTTGTAAACATCTGAGCACACTCTCATTCTTTTCAAATATCTCCTTTTCTTAGCAGAAACTTCTCCTGCATTGAAGCTGTCTGCCACGAGTATCAATTTTTTTGAAAGTATGGATTTTCAATCTTCACTGTTGTCTTTACAGGTATTTTAATGAACTGTTGGGAGCAGCTCAAATGTGCTAGGTGAGATTATTTTAATCCTGAAGACTTCAACCATTGTGAATTAGTGAAAAATAATTTTGAACTTCACATTTAATCTTTTCTAAACCTGTTTTACATCTGTCAGATTCGAGTCATCTCTGTGCTCCAGGATTGCTGGACATCCCACATCTGACTGTAAACACACGTTTTCTGTCTTTTTGAAGAGCCGTCATGTGGAACTCCAGGTGAGATAAAGGCTTAGGAGGTCATTTCAGTTTCCCCTTGAATCTCTTGCGTCTTCTATTTTATCATCTCTAAATTGTGAAGCAATTAGGTTCTTGCATTATTTTCCCTTTTGAATTCTACACACATTAACTTCCATTTTCCATATTTTCTTACTAGCTAAACAGTGTTCTTGGAGACTAGCGAGGAGCATGTGGCGATTCATTTGAAAATGGTGTTCTATGTTTCTTTCCTACTTCTTTTTTCCTGGCACAGGAGAATACCCCATCACTGGGGTTCTGACTTCTTCGTTGTGTAGCAGGTTCACGATGCCTGTCTTCCCTCACTTGTCTTTTCTCGTGATCTTCCCACCGTGCCCCGGCAGAGCAGGTTTTCTGATGAGCACATCTGGCTCGTTTATAGACTATAACTTCCTATTGTTCCTTTTCCAGGCTTTGGTTCCGATCCATTGAGTCACAGAGTGAATGCTGCCATAGACATTTCCCTCACACAGACCATTTCTACTGCCACCTTTCTCGTCTGTTTTGAAAGTTTCTTCATTTCCCCTTTTCTGCTGAATTTTAACTCCTTCAAAACTGACTCTCCGGAGGGTAAGCTTAAGCAAAATTTCAAAATAGATGCTATTTTAGGAAAAACAAAAAGTTAATTTTTTAACCTGCCCTTCAGGGCTGTCTTCTGGCTGTGCAAATTCATGTGTTTTGTTTGTTTTGTTTTTGTTTTTTGTCTGA
This sequence comes from Peromyscus californicus insignis, assembly GCF_007827085.1. Classification (NCBI taxonomy): domain Eukaryota; kingdom Metazoa; phylum Chordata; class Mammalia; order Rodentia; family Cricetidae; genus Peromyscus; species Peromyscus californicus. The sequence goes on along the minus strand of NW_026294480.1, from coordinate 7,937,817 downwards.
ATGGGTCACGTATGAAGAAGCTGGAATGTGATCTTTAGTTATTTTGATGTGTGTTTGTAGACAAGAATTTCACTGAGGAAGGGCTGTGAAAGGTGGGCTTGTTGTTGTTGTTTTGTTTGTTCTTGTTTTTTTCCCCTTTCTTTTTGATAACAATACTCTGGAGAATTGTTTGTTTCCAACTTAGGCAAAGTATCTCATCCCAGAGGGATCCTTTCCTGAATGAGGTAGACACAAGGACCAGCTGCAAATCACTCCCTAGGGAAAGAGGCTGGCTTGGAATGTCTTCCTCAGTTGGTGTGAACTCTATCACCTCTTCCCTTTAGAATTCTAAGTAGCAGGTGTCAAGTCTAGATCTGTTAGTAGCTTTCCAGTTATCCTCTAAAGATGGGGAACAAAAGGACAAGATTCAGGTCTTTGCAAATTTTTACAGAGAAACCCATTCTGGGAAAAATAAAGGTTCCCAGGTTTGTTTTGTGATTCACTTAGTTGTGCCTCTCCACTCACACACAGCAACCTCCTCATCCCTGGGAATAAATGCCTGGCTGGTGACATATTGTAGGTTGGAATGTTTTCTAACTTAATATCCTTTTCCTTGCAAAGCTCGTAATAGAAGCCAGGTTTAAGTGATTTTAATGACCTAGGACTGGATCCTTTGAATCTACCAAAAGATGTAAAAGGCATAATATCCTGCTCTGTGCCTTTATGTGCAGAAATTGCTTTGAACGGGTATTTAGTTTCTTAGGTTTCTTCTGTTGTTTGGGATGTGTAGGTAGAGGTGAAACCATAAAAGAGTTCAGATAGGCTAAAAGCCGACCCTGCAGCTGTGGCCTGCTGGGTGGATTTTCTTTGATTATTGCCAGCCTCAGGTTGGAGAGAGTCTCTTCATCTTAGATGGAGGGGGAGACTTGGGTACTGTGGTGGACTACTGTGGCTGGTCAAGAGCCCTGATGCTTTGGAGGATAGAGTGGCAGATGAGCGGATGACAGAAGCTCTGAGGACATGCAAAAACCAGCCTGAAAGTGCTGCCACTTAGACAAACAGCTTCCTAAGCCACAGTTCTAAAGGGCTCTGGGATCGGGGAGCGGGGACTGCCAGATTTCAGGGTTGTGGAAATCTGTTCAGTGGGGACTCCCCCTAAAGAAGAATAAACCGAGCTTCCTACATGAAAACTGCCTGCAGGGAGGCTAAGACAAGGTCTGCACAGTTGCGCCTGGTTTTCTGCAGTGATTATAGGGCTGAGCAGCAGGGCGGCGATTAACTATTGCAAACCTGGCATTTGATTGTGCACACACGTCATCGGAGAGCAGACACAGAGCATCGCAGCCCGCTGCATAAATGAGCCCAGGCATTCAAGTTTAAACAAAACGACTTCAAACTAGGGTGGATGCGGCTTAGAGGAGATGACAACCAGCCATTGTTCATACTGGATGCATAGGCAGAAAGCAAATGTTGACAATATCGCTTGGAAAACAAAACTTGAACACAATTTCCTTCATCTTTCCTGTCTCTTATAGTAACACAAAGGTTGGAGTCTCCCAACTTACCATTTTACAAAGCAGACACACAGCTATGTTTTCCTTTATTAAACGGTAGAGTGTTTTTGTTCTGACACTCACACGTAACTGTTGTGTCCATCTCTTCTACTTAGGTCCTTTGTTCTTTAATACCGGACTCTTATCCCATGTTTTTCCTCTCAAGGAGTATAAAAATAAGAAAAAGGAAAATGCGCATGTGGTCTTCTTGTAGAGTTCTATTCATTCCTCGGGGGAATGTGGATGTCTACTCATTTTGGTCATGAACTTCTTAGAGTGGCTGTGTCTGTCTGTCTAGACTAACGTTTTTCCACAGTGGAAGGTCAATTGCTCTTGATAACGGCTGCCTCTGATGTGCCCACTGCATCCATGACATCATGGGCCTCTCTTAACTGATTCTTGGGGTTTATTTTGTGATTTTGTAGTTTCTTGGACACTATTCTACATCAGCACATCACTCGTGAATGAATGAAGACATTTTTATTTCCTTTTTTTCTTACCAGAATAACTTTTATTTTTCTTTCTTATTGCAATAGTTATGCTTTCTCACAAGATAGTTTATAAGAAGTGCCGAGAATTGCTACCTCACCTTTCCCTTGACTTAACAGAAGACATAGGTTTTACCTCTTTCAACATGAGGTCACCAATGGTATTTTTTAGATGTTTTAAAGTCAAATTTTGAAAAAGAAAATTTATTTCCACTTTAAATGTTCTTGGTGGTTTCTGGTTTTTTATCCTCACAACTGCGTATTTGAACTTGTTAAATGCTTTTGCTGCATCAATGGGTATATTACATGTTGTTATTATTTGTCTAGTTCTACCTGGTAGATTATAAAAAAAATATGTTTGGCTTTTGAAACAGCCTGGGATACCTGGAATATTTCCTACTTGACTGTGACATATCATTCTTTTATAACTTTTCTGGATTTATTTGCTAATATATAATATATATTATATATATAAAATTATAATATATAATACTAGGGGTTTTTATATCTAGGCTTATAATGTAGATATCATTTTTTTCAAAAAATAATATTTTTTTTTGTCTGGCTTAGGTTTGGCTGGTTAGGGCTTAGTTTTGCTGGTTAGGGCTTAGGTTTTGCTGGTTAGGGTGGTGCTGGCTGTTCCTCGCCCCTGAAGAGACTGCAGATAGTTTATGTTATTTCTTCCTGAACTGTTTTACAGAATTTACCAGTGAATCCAGGTTGACTACCTACCTCCTGTTTGAGAATGTTCTTAATATTATTTACATAACTTACCTAATACATTAGGAAGATTCAAATGATACCTCCTAGGTGAGTTCTTTAACTTGTTGTTTTGGAGAATTTCATACATGAGTACTGTATTTACAACATTTCAACCCTTCCATGTCCTCCCATTCTCTCCAACTCCATCTCAAATTCACGACCTCTTCTTTAATTACTATTGTTGCATATATCTATACATATATATATATATATATATATATATATATATATATATATATATCAACCTGCAAAATCCATTTAGTGCTGCTCTCATGTATATGTGTTTAGGGCTGTCCCCTTGGAATTAGATACCTATCTATGTCTCCTCCTTGAAGAGGGCTGAATTGCCCTCTCTCTATAGCCATTGGTTGCCTGTTCTCTTGATCTAGGGGTGGGCTCTTGTACAATTTCTACATCCATGTTGGCACATGAAATGCTGTTCTTGTTTAGATGACCATATTGTTGAGATGATATTTACTATGTCCTACTACTCCCTCTCTAGAACCCAGAAAGGAGGAAGAAATGAGGTGAGGAGAATGAGCTCTTGAGTGAGCTGTGATAGCTTGAGTTTTTTCTTTAAAAAATTGTTCTATTACAACCAAGTTATCAAATTCATGGTATATCATTATTCATTGTGTTGTTTTTTTAATGTATTACAATTAGTAGTGATGACCTCTTTTATTTGTATCTTCTATTTTCTCATTCTTCTTTGTAAAGATTTGCTTATTTTAATATATGTGCATGTGTGCATCTATGCACACATTATGTGGGTGCCTGAAGAGGCCACAAGAGGGCACCAGGTCCACAGCCCATTGAGAGCTGAATGTTATGGGTGCTGGGAATTGAAGACCCATGCTCTGCCAGAGGATGGGGTTGGTCAGTATAGAAACAGTCTACAATTACAGCCTCTAATACAACAATGCACTTTTACAATAGACCGATAGTTATCCATTGATTATCGAAATTATTTAACCAATATATTTTGACAATTACAAAAACCAAATTTTAAGTAATTGTAATTATTTTAGATATTTCAAAGAGCATGTGACAGATAGGATGTCTCACCAGTAGATCAAAGAGTGTGTCATCCCTGTCTGCTTTGACATCTTCCGTTCTGACAGCTCACGCCTGATACCGTACAGTCAGTTGTGTAGCTTGATCATATGTTCTGGGTCAGATCTTTAAATATTAATTACCACAATTACCACATGAGTAAATGAAGAAAATAAAACCTTTCATGTATGTTTAATTTATGTGAAAGTCACAAAGCCCTTTGAAAATTACTTACTAGTTTGGGAATCTCAATGAGGCACCAAGATTTATATGACAAACTATGTTACTGGACAAGCATTCCTCATGCACTGGATCAGCCTAGGTGTGTGCTTTCTTGTTCTGAGTTCCTAGTGGCTATAAAATCTTAGCATTGCTGATGCTCTGTTTGATATTTTCTCCCTCTTCCTGATTTTAGGTATCTACATGAAATCTAGGAACAACCAATGAGAGAAAACTTACGTCATTTGTCTTTTTGACTCTGCCCTAACTCTCCCACTAGAATTGCTCATGCCGAGGCTATTTCGTACCCTATTGCAGGCAACAGTTACTGGGAATTTGGTTCTCTGTGATGGTTGGTTGGTGTCTGCGGAGAGACAATAGAGATACATTCTCCACTGGGTGAGAGACAGCAGTGTATTCATTCAATCCTTACCTTTTTGCTATTTTGAGCTCTAGTCAGTTGGGAATTTACGGAAAGGAGAGGAACTCTTTGAGGGATGGACTGGAGTTCAAGTGTGTCTGTATTTACCCTTTACTGGGGCTAACATTCAGTACTGAAGCTGATGTCCTTTTGTGGCTTCATGTCCTTGTGTGTACATAGCTGAGAAAAGCCTTGAGTGCTCACTATATGAATGTGATTTCTCCACTCCAGAGGACATTGATAAATTAGATTTTTATATCTCTTAAATTAAGGGAGCTCTAATCTTGTTATATACAGAGATGGCTATACATATGTAAGTTGATATTCTTAGAGTGTCCCCAAATAAATTTACAGACAGAATAGTTAGTCCAAACTCCTAACGTTTTATAGACTTTAGGTCACAGTTTTGTTAAATCTGAAATGAAGGCAAGTTATATATAAAAAGAAATGAAGTTAAAAATTTCAACTCTCTGTTCATTTTGATGGGTTTATTTCCTTGGTTTACTGATTAAGACCTTAGTTTAGAAGATAAAAGATGACTCATTCCTTTTTATGAAATTTGTTAAGGTAGCAGAGAATCGGTGCCCACAGGAAGTTTTCTGTGCTTTATGATTGACTTTATTATGTCTTAGTTGTTAGAAAAAAAAGCAAGACATGAAATTTTCTTACTTGTGAAAAAGTTATGGCTCTTATGAGTGTGTTACCTTTTACTTGTACTTCAAAATATTTCATTTCAGTCTAATTTCATACATTACTGTGCAGTTCTTTCTCGGGGACCATGATCCAGCCAGGCTTACCTATGCAGCACCTCCTCCACCAACTCTTGATTTATGTTTGGTGGTGTGTTCAGAAAAAAAAAAAAGTCAGATACCTAAAGCTATCTCTGAGATTTCACAAAGGCCCCAGAACAATAAAAAAGGGTTATTTTTTTTACTTTATAAAAAGACACTCTAAGTAACTGTTTAATAAGCAGTTTATTTCTTGAATTAGCTCAATGGAATGGCGAGAGCTCTATAGGAAGAGCCATCCAATTAGAAAAGATGTTTCACCTTCGCTTGAGTTTGCTGAGGTACAATGTTATGAATATATATATTTCAAAGAACATATGCCCCATAAGAAGACCCTGGAGGCTTATCTTACCCTCGAAGGAGGCGTTGATCAAACCCTTATGAAATAAAGATGAGCTGTACTCTAACAGGGGACTTGTACTCCTAAATTCCAATGTTATTAATGGTGGTAATAAATTGACTACAGCCATTAAGTCTGTGTCACCTATGGATAATTTCTGTTTTACTCTGATGCTTCTCCAAAGGCTTCGCTATCACGTACAGGCCAGAAGTTTAACCTGCAGCCTTAAATCTCATAAAGAGAGTCATAGCAGGGGATTTGAGCCACGGGTGCTCCCGAGCAAAGACTCTGGTCCTTTCTACTTATTTATGAGTTATCTTTAACATTCTGTTAACCAGACCCTGCTTTTGTAAAGGGACATAAAACATTTGAAATGATAATTGATTTTCATTGACTCTCTAGATTCACAAACCAATAGGTCTTTTTACTTTTTTTGTAGTTAATAGTTAATATATGAGTTAATAATGAATATATGAGTTTGTACAGATATGTCTGCCTTTTTAAAATTTGTTCTTTTAAAGTGTGTGTGTGTGTGTGTGTGTGTGTGTGTGTGTGTGTGTGTGTATGTGTGTATGTGTGTGTGTGAGTGAGGATGCAGGTGCCTATGGAGACCAGAATAGGGTATCTGGTCCTCTGGATCTGGAGTGATAATTGGTCAAGAACTGCCCAGAGTGAGTGTGGAAAACTGAACTTCTGTCCTCTGGAAGAGCAGGGCATACTCTTAACCAGAGTCATCTCTTCTGAAATGTGTCCATCTTTTTTTTTTATTTATCAAAATACATTTGAACTGTATAACCAAGAACATACAGGGAGGGATACATCTGGTAAAAACTTTTATCTGATTAGGCATGACAAGCTACTACAAAGGAAAATGATTCACTCTTTGGAAAACCTGCCTTCAGGTCTCAGTCTTGCAGACAGCAAAGGTCACATCTCAGCAGGACAAGACTCTTTGCAGGTGTAAGGAACTTGGGGGAGAAGATGCAGTCTAACTTTCTCCTGGAAAATGTTTCTTGGGCTTGGTTTTCTGGCCTCTGGACAGCAAATAATAGAAGTTTTATAAATGAAATTCAATTTCTTTAGGAAAACGTCCACATTGAAGTTAATTCTGTGGCCTTATTAGTAGCTCTGGACTGCATGGTTCCCAATTTACAAAGCAAATAGGTGGTTGATTAACACTCCTGTAGCCACATACGTAAGCAGGGCAAACGTAATGAGAACAAGAGTTCTGTTACCAACACACTTTAGGGGATGGTATTATGATCCCCAAGGTAGACTTATTGGGAACAAAGTTGAAAATTTTGAAATGGGGAAAAAATTATGGGGTGTTGTTTAATAGAAGCGACTGTGTGCTTACTAGACCCTTTGGGGTCATCCAGCCCTGAAGAGTTTTGCTGCTTGATTGCCTTTGACTGGAGTATCTTACAAACATGTAGATTTTAGAGAACTGGTAGAAACAGAAACGATTGTTTACAGAAAGACAAGTGGGTTTTGTTTGGCTGCAGTACAACTGATTTCTCCCATATATTACTAGAATTTCAAGTATCTCCTTGGGAAAATGTTTGGGGGTTGTTTTGCATAATCATCAAAAGCACTTCAGCACCGAGATGGCCTACATCTGCACGTCCTTTGAACAGACTCAATATGTTCCTTTATTACAGTGGTTCTCAACCTTCCCAATGCTGTGACCCTTTCATACAGTCCCTTGTGTGGTGGTGACTCCAACCTTAGAATTATTTCATTGCTACTCTATGATTATAATTTTGATACTGTGATGAACTGTAATATAAATATCTGTATTTTCCAATGGTCTTAGACAGCCTCTGAGGGTTACAACCCACAGGTTGAGAACCATTGCTTTAGTACTTATACAAGAGTCATCAATGGCACTGTGAGTTTGGAACTGGTCATTTCTGAAAACTCCTCTGCTTGCAATATACAAGGAAAGCAAAGGCCATAGGAAAGGGCTCAGTCATTCTGGGACTGACAAGTTATACCAGAGTATTCTGGGGCTGGGACATCTCAGTGGTGGAATGCTTGATGGCCTGGGTTCAAACCCCAGCACCTCTAAACAAACAACCCATCTCCAACAGTGAAACAGAAAGTGATGTAGCAACCACACAAGGACACAAGGACAAAGAGCCAACTCTGATGTTCAAAATCATGACGAGTCTGGTTCACACTGCTCATCTGAAATGTGTCAGCCTGTGGGACCTCCCTGCTGCTGAAGCCATAGTTAGGTTTTCCTCACAGCACTGCTTTTCCGGTGTGCAAGAACTGGGGTGATGAAACACACAACCATGGTGTTAGTTTAGCTGACCAATCCCAGGCCTCATAAAAAGACTAAAACCCAAAGTGGAAGTTATGGGAAGACCATGTGAGACAAGGCTGTGTAGATGATTTCACAGGGGAGAGTCCCCTTGTTAGGTGCAAAAGCAGTGTGTTGTGTGAAAGCTGGGGCAAGGAAGAACAGCAGCAGTCAGACAACAATGGGAGGAGGGAGAAAAGGAGGGTCCAGGCTTACAGATGTTAGGGAAGCTGGGGTGGAATGCAGAGCATGTAGGAAGAAAGGAGTTATCCCTGAAGACACCTGTGCTTCAGAGAGCAGATGCCTCATGCCTATCCCTGATGTTTGCTGAGGCTACTGTGGGCTGAGGGAACAGTAAATAGCACTATACGTCTGTGACACTCTCCATATCGACTCCAGTCTAACAACAGTAAGAGTCAGCCTCAACGCATACACTCTCAATGTGGCAGATGGAAAGTATCCTTAACAACAGAAATCTTCAATTGTTTCTACCCTCTGATGTATAGCAATGGGAAATGATCATTGTTTCCAATTAAATTTTTGTCCCTTTCCTTTGTTTCCATGGGGAAATATTGACCATAATTTTGGATGTCCCAAGCTTTTCCTGATGGGTTTCTATGTAGACACTGGAAGTTGGACTGGGAAAAGTTAAGACTTTGCTAGGATTATCTGCAGTGTGCTCCCAAGGATTTGATGCACAATTAGTCTAGAAGTTAATTAGAATGCTAGCAATGCTAGACCTGTGCTTGATTAAAGCAACTGGACAATGACACGGAGAGCTGGTGCTTGAGGTAATTTGGGACATTCAAGGCCAAGAATGTGGCCCAGTAAAGGACTCTCCTAACCATATAAGCCTTTCTTCTTTGGGCAGGAGTTTGTGCAGAGCAATTAGCATCTACTTCAGTGGGCATTTGGAATCTCATTTCAGAGGTTTTGCAGGGCTTACAATATGTCTTCCAACTTCACTTAGAGAAAATCGTAGCTTATGTCTTATTTTGTAATCACTGGGAACAAAAGGAGAACATGAAGATAAAACATGTGAGGGGCCCAACAGAAAAGATAATTTATAACAGATGTTTCTGTGGCCTTCTAGGTATGATGTATTAAAAAATTAAGGGGGGATATGGAGTTAGATGTGAAGATCTGTTTAGCACCAATTGTACATTTCCTCTACCCTGAGACGATCTCATTTTCTGGGAATGTGAGCTATATTCTCCCAAGGTAAGAGATTAACCAGAAATATTATGAGATCATCAATGTTAATTCTGAAAGAATCAGGTGACATTTTACAAGCCTGTGACTGATTTTTCAAGGTAAGGACTGTGTGTGCATGTGCTACACACATATGTACACACATGTACCCACATGTGTAAATGTGTGTTTGTGCATGTGTGTTTACGTGAGTATGCATGTGTTTCTTATGAGACCTGTGAATTCTCTCGGTAAAAAACATGCAAGTATATCCCCAAATCTTATTAGCTATTATGAGATATATCTACATGTCACAGGGTCAAAACCCTTGATCTAGTAGTCTCAGTTTACATGCCAGGGAAGAGGCTACGGGCTGTAATTGGGGAGATCAGCTGATCTCTGGGCACACAAAGCCATGACTGTAGCACTGTGCCTCTCTTGTATACCTGGGCATTAAGAACTAACTAGTCAGGATTGCTGTGTCTGTGTTTTGTGATCACTCTGCAGACAAAGTATTACAGACAGATAGCACTGTATTTCCGCCCCTCTGTGACACGTGTGTAGTTGCTCGGTGGGAGCTGTCCCAGCATTTGTCTGTGGGGACCCCATCAGTACAGCAGAGGCCTGCACTTGCCTTGCTTGTGTTCCTAAAGAGCTAATGGTTAATTTTCCTTAACATCAGAGGAAACAGTGATCTCAATCTGACTGCCAGTTTGGGGGTTAATTTGGTAATTTCGTGTTTGATCACTGCTTTTGGGAGAGCTCCAGGGACCGGCAATTATCACTCAAAGGAAGTGGGGTGGATTGTGTGTTGCTTTCTGATGATGAAAGTGCAGAGGGCCCCTCTATCATCACCAAGGAAACCATGGTACATCACGGCCGGCTCTGTGATAGAATGCCAGGCTCTACTGTTAGAGAATCTGTTTGGTTCCCCTAGACTGTTGAAAGGATTGAAGGTCTTAGTCTCTGTGTAGTCAAGGATGGTATGTAGCTAACTCTAGTCAATAACTGTGATTGGAAGGGACATGGGCCTCTTTCAAGGCAAGGCATTGACAATCCAGGTGGTCACAGAGAACAGGGGCCAGACTGACTTTCTGTTTCCACTACTTGGGTTTTGAGGGAGTAACATGGTAATAAATTCTGAACACTTTAGACTTTAGCAACAGCGGAGGTACCACAGAATCTAGGCTTCAAAAGATAGGGACAATGTGTAGCTATGAGAAAGGAGGATGTGGGAAGGAGAGAAGGAGGAGGAGAGGAGTTGAAGAAGGAGAGAAAAGGAAGACAGGAGAAACATGGAGGGGGAGAAGGGGAAGGAGAGAGAAGGGATAGAGAAGAGGGGAGGGATAGAGAAGAGGGAGGGGAGGGGTGGAGAAGAGGAAGAGAGGAATATCAGCCTGTAAAATGCTCACACTGACACCTCCCATTACTCACATTGCTCCCATCTCTCAGTGGTCCTAGGATGAAGGATGCAGCCATGTCACCATGATCCAACAGAAAGCAAGTGCAGGATTGGCACCCTGAGTGTACTTAAGTCTCCTGCTGGTGCATACCATTGATTAAGTACTACGAGAAGCCACAGTACAGCAGAGCTCATCATAGGTTACATGCAGGTGACAACATTCCCCCCCCCCCCCCGCCCCGTGTACCAGAGCAGGCTGGAGAAAGGAAGTTGAAGGTGAGGAGCTCTGAGGAGGAGATGTCTAGCATGAAGACTCTCCAGCCTCCTTCTTCACCCCCTATTATGTCTTGAAACAGAGAAAATGAAAGCCCAAGACAGCCTGGAAGGCTCTCTACTGCTTGGAAGACACCCACTTCACTTCCAAGGGTTCCTGCATCTACAAATAGCTTCACATGAGCAAGAAATGATTTTTTTGTGTGTGAGATTTTCTTGTTGTTTGCCCTTGCCCTTTTAAACAACTACTTTAAGCTGTAACTTTTAAGGAAGTAGCTGTAAAGTCCTTGTTCATGTGTGATGACAAAACAGTTCCTTTAGTAGCTAGAAGTTGAGATGCAATGTGTCTTACTTCCTTGTGCATTTGCTAAGTTTTATTAGCCCAGAGTCTAATCTCCCAGCTCCAGTGAGTCACATGCTATTGTTTCTATTATGCCTCCCTTCTGATATCTTTCAGTATCTGGAAATTTCATTCCTAGAATGTGCATGTGACATATATAATCAATAATTCAAATCTTTTCTAGTATTGGCCACTTCACTGTGTCATGCTCAGTTCATCAGAGTTATTGATCACCCTTTTATCCACTTAACCCTGTGCTGCTTTGGAAGCAGCTGTTGGCATTTAAAATGTCCCCTCCAATAGTGATGGCCATCTTGGGCCAATGTTGAACACTGACATCACATTCTACAAGGGCATCTTCTGTCTTAGTGATAAGAAGGCTGGACCACAACTTGATAATGTGTGAACACTCTCAGCTGGGTCCTTCCTTCGTGATCCTGTGCTAGCCTCAGTCAAGTTGTGCATTTCACAGGTCATTTTTGGATCTTGTGGGATACAAAGCTTTGCATGTGGAAAATGCATAGTAGGGAACATTGTCCCAGGGAATGATGGAGATCTGCTGCAGCTACAGTATTTTCTCATGATAGAAAGGAAGAAGAGAGGAATGTGAAGACTGACCGGCAGGGTCAACAGTATTGAGAGATTCTGGTGATGGGAGAGAGGAATTTGTGGAAGAATGGAAAGAGCCTTAAGAATGCTCCCTGTGAATCACAAATGTGACCTTCCCTAATTTGAGCATCAGATAAGATTGTAATTGCTTTTTTAGTTAATGTAAACTGCTGGATTATAGTTTTATAAATTCAAATCTATGCTGAAATGATAATATCTGAGACTCCAGGAGCTATTTGACATAAATGCTGGAATGATTCTTCTTTATTTTTTTTCAAAATTAAGAATTCATCTAGTTATCAGAATAATTAAAACCAAAAGATAGTAATTCCACCCTTCAGTTTTCCTCCATTAGGTTTAAAAATTCACCTGCAAGAACCATGGCTGTGTTTCCTCATTAGTCATGATAGTGGACATGCATCCCATCCTGCCACTGATATCTGTCCCTTGCTCCATCTTGGTGCCGGGTCCAGCTCAGCTCCTTGGGACCTCATGACACTAGGTATCCTCTTGGAGATTCATCCTCATCCTCTCTACCGACAAAGCATACCAACATTTCCCTCACAATATGATCCTCTCTCATCCCGGTTTGTTACTTCTCTCTTGAAGCCACATTCCTTGAAAGAGGTTTCCTGATTGGTCCCATTCCCCCCCCCCCCCCAACTTTCCACTTGACCTTTCTTCACTAACCCTTCTTCACTCATTTCTTTCAAGTCCCTGGTGATAGCCATTGTAAAATCCAGAGCCCACTCTTCTACCCTGCTTTATTTCCCAGCAGCATTTGGTACTGCCTGTGATACCCACTGTCTTACACCATCCTCATTGACTCTCATAACTCTAAAATGTTCTTGGTTTTCTTCTTCTTTTGTCTATACACATAGTCTTCTTTATTCTTTATTTTAAATATGTTAAATTCATCCTAATTCTACACGTTTACCTTATATGTTGACATACTCAATGGCCTCCATCTGCATCCATAACCTGATGCATCCAAATTTGTTTCTAAAAAATAAATTTTTCCTTTAATCCCCTGGCACCTACAACTGTTTATTATTATCTACTGAAGTTCTGTATAACCTCTCTATCTTCATTAGATTTCTATCACTGTGATAAAGTACCATGACCAGAAGTAGTTTGGGGAGGAAAGAGTTTCATTCTATTTTACATCTTCGAGATCACAACCCATCAATGAAAGAAGTCAGGACAGGAATTCAAGGCAAGAACTGGAGGCAGAAACTGAAGCAGAGACCATGGAGGAGTGTTGCCTGCTGGCTTTCTCAGTTTGATTTCTTTTATATACTCCATGACCAACTGCCCAGAAATGGCAATGCTCACAGTGGGATGCACCTTTCCACATCAATCATCAATGAAGAAAAGGCCCCATACCTTTTCAATTTCCTACAGACCAATCTGATGGGGGCATTTTCTCAATTGAGGTTCCTTCTTCTCAGATGACTGGAACTTGTGTTAAGTTGATAAAACAAAATGAAACGAAACAAAACAAAACAAAACAACCAACCAGGGTACTTTCTCATTACAAACATGAGTTCAACTCAGGACTCATACATCAACCATAGTTTATTTCTGATTCAGCCGAAGCATTTCATGTTCTCCTGAATGATTGTCATCTAGTCTGTTGAGATTTACAATATAGCATCCCCGTTAACATTTTTTTCTTTCCTCTCTCTAGTCTCTAGCTACTGTCTGTACATCCTTCCAACTGTCCTTAGACCTCATCCGTTTTCTCCATCCCCATTATCACTACCCATAAAATCCATTGCATGTCTTGCTGTACTAATGCAAAGACATCCTACTTGGTTCTCCCACAGCCCCTGTCAACCATTCTCAACATTGGACTGGCAGTCACTGTGCCCAAGCACAAATGCCATCACAGGAATTTCTCAGTGGCACTTTCATCTTTGCAGGACAGTGTTCTAACCTTTTCTCACCCAGCCTCATCGCTCAAGCAGAAGTCTATATTTCGGAATCAGAAAAAGGTGGCTTTATCTTTAGTGTAGCTTTAGAGTGTAAAGGTTTAGATTAGCTAATTACTTTTGACATTTTCTATAAACTTCCCCATGTCAGTATACAATTACTATAAAAGCCTAATTGATTCACATGGAGAATTTAAATAGGAAGAACACTTTATGGATCTTGGGACTCAGAGAGAAGACTGCTTTGTGTTTTGTGTTGCCTGGTGTACAATGCACTTTAGTCACCATCTTCATGGGTTAGGATGTAGGTGTCATTGGTGGCCATGAGTCTCACTATCATAGCTATGAAGGAACCAGATAAAACTTCTCTGTCACGGATCTTATGATATGCCATGAAAGACTCAGCAGCTCATTACTGTACAGTCAAAATTGTGGTAAATGACCTCCTCAATTAAGAAGGTATTTCTGACCTTCATGGCACGAGCAACTCTTTCTTGAGCACACTGTCAGGTTGGGGGTATAGATGCTCCTGGCTTTGGGAGTGGTCACAGATGGCTGAATATACAACACCATGGCTTTAGCTAATATTTTTCCATTTCTATCTTATCTTTACCAGAGCTAACACAGCTACTACTTAATTATATTTTTGTTATATATTTAACAAATATTAATAGTCCTTTTACACAGTCTCAGACACAGAAAGGGGAAGATCTGCAAGAGAAGGCAGTCAAATGTGCATGGTTCAGAAGCACTTGGGTATAAATTGTATTGTTTAGTTTTGGTCTTTTGAAATTATGCTCTATTTAGGAAAGTAAAGACATAAAGTTACATGCCCTAACCATAGAAATATGCTAACAATTTAATGCGTTTTCAAATGAGTTCCAAACAGAGCGTGCCCCCCGCCACATGCCTTCAGAAACACCCACCCCAACACATCTTCCTAAAAGTGTATCAGAAGATGGTGGGCTTGGTATGGGTGAGAGTGCTGAAGATGCGCTGGAAGCACGTGCCAAGTCTCTGTCAGATGCGAGTACCAACTCTCCCGAGGTGCCATAAAATATTCACATTTATGCAGTTTTGTGCTGTATCCTCCATGCTCATCTATATTTCCGTGACTTACTGGAAACGACACTAATTACACAGCTGGCAGAGAGGTGCAAAGTGACAGCTATGATGATTTTGTCAACAGCGGGGCGTGTGTAAACCGTTCCATCAAGAAATCCTCCAAGTTCATCTATCTTGTCCTTATTGCCAGTAGAAAAGAGTAATACTGCTCAAGTGAGACAGTGGAACTTGGAAATCTCAATCCTTTATCAGCACCCAGAGGAGAATCCTGGGAGAGCAGGGAAGAATTGCCTCTGGCACTTATTAACAGCAAAGAGAAAGATAGTGTGGGTAGAGCCCATCTGGAGTTATTGGAAGGGCAGTGGGGTCACTGGGCTGGAGACATGGAAAAGCAGTGGAGGTCCTGGCATTTTTCTGCATTACCTCCTGGTTTCCAAGCGTCACCAGCCTCGGGTTGGTGTTTCTGTCTCCTGACAGGATACTTATTTGCTAAGTGTTTTCATGTTCTCCTCACCTGGAAGTTGCTGCCTCCCTTGTTTCCTGTGGTCTCTTTGTTGGGTTTCCATGTGATCTAGAGATGCAATCTTGACTTATCTTCTGGTTTCCCCGCTTGCCTTACAGGCTTCAGGCGGGCAATTTGAATCAGAGTGGCATGGCTTTGGCATACCTGAGTCAGTCCCACCTGATGAAACCTTTCTTTCTGAGTCTCCATGGTACTTTCTGTCAGTAACATGCCCCCCCCCCCCCCCCGAAAGAGCAGGTAGAATTTCAGTGTAAGTAAAGCCCATCTACAGTGGAAACGAAAAAAGCCACGTGTTTTATTTTGTTGAGAGAGCCAGCACTGAGTCTTACATTGTTTTTCATGGATCTCTAATGATATAGAAATGGGAACAAGTTGGAAACTAGGGACAAATTCGAAGATATTTTGTTCCTCTGACATGCTGACCCCGAAATGTGGTACTTCTTCTGTTTCCGTGTGGTTGGGGAAGCAGGCAATATGGTGCTGCAGAGACTGAGATGATTGTGTGGGGATATTTCCAGGGAGTTGCTGCTTTGCTGAGCTCTCACAGCAGGTGCGCTGCGTGAAGCTTCAGGAGTCAGAAGGAAGGCACACATGTACTTCTAACACTTACAATCTTGGGGGGCCGAGTCTCAGCAGGCAACACCAGGGAGAGCGCTCTCCCATGTCTACGCTTTGGAAATCATCTGTTAGCAAAGCGCTGGTAAGTAACAGGAGCTCCTATTTAAAGTCTCATGTGAGCTGGCTTTTGCTAAGGATGGGAGAGAGTGCTAAGCAGGATATCCCCGGTGAAAAGAGCCTGCCTTAGAGGAACAAGGCAGGTGAGCGGAGGCTGAGGTCCTGAGCTGGAATTTCAGGGGTCCTTGGGTTTCAACTTTTGTGACAGGCAGCAGCTGGTCAGCCCGAGGGTCAGAGGATTCACCAGGACTAGTCACACTAGAAAACAGGAAAACCAGCTGAGACTCTTCCTGTCTGCCTCACAGGCTGGTTCCCTCAAAGACCTGTTTTCTAAAAACACATGAGATAAAGCCATTCAGTTCTGCATATAAATCTTCCTTTAAGTCATTTCCCTCTTCTTCCCTTTCTCCCCTCTCTGTAATTTTTTTTTATTAAATTCACACAATATATTCTGACCATGGTTTCCCCTCCCCCATCTTCTCTCAGATCCTCCCCCCATCCCCACCCATCCTTCATGCCTTCTCTTTCTCTTTCTCTTTGCATTAGCTTACAGAGTAGCCTGTTTCTTTGTGGTGCTTTCATACCTACTTCATTTTGGTTGACTCTCCCCATCCAGCCATCCCCTTCTCCTTGTCTATCCTGCTTAAACCCTTGCACCCCCTGTACCAGCTTCTTGGAAATCACATGTGCTCCATTACTCTCCCCTCCCCTCTCCCTTAAGGCCTCTTTTTTATCTTCTCTTGTAAGTCCTGGAAAATATTACATTAAGTGAATTAACCCGGGCTCAGAAAGACAAACACTGCATGTTCTCGCTCAAGTGTGGATCCTAGTTTCTAATTTTCCTATTTGTACTTGTGTGGGAGTGAATGTGTATAATCAGGAAACCTTTTGGTTATTTTTTAAGCTCTAAAAGCTTTCCTCATTTTGATACATTCCATGTCAACTTAAGAGGGCAGAAACATTTGTCATTGCCTGGAAAGAATGGATGTTTTGCCATAGATTTTCCATTACCAAAAGCATCCCACACCCATGGCTTGGCACTGGTTTCAGTGGAAATCTGGGAGTCACCTGGGGTGAGAAATGTGGATCCTGTTGACCAATGGTGAGCCTTAGAGAAGCCCATTCAGATCCGTCTTTGACCCACCACAAGGAAGAATAAAAATGGACCTCAGATTCCCATCTGGATTTGAAGTCCTGACTGTGAGTGTAGTTGAATTGGAAGTTCTGAGTTCTCTGAAGATGGGTGTGATTGTTCTAGCCACCCTGTGGGATTTTGCATTAGCAGTGGTTTGTGGTATGTTTGTAGAGTAAATGATATAATGATCCTACCTAAGTGGCTGGGGCTGGTTGATGAAAAATGGCACAGGAAGGGAAAAATAGCTAATTCCTTCTGGGGGTTTAATGAGAGGTCATACTGGGACTAAGTTCTGTGTATGGTACGTCCCACCTGGGACTAATGCTATTGTTAATAAATGTCTCTGGGTTCCTCTGCTGTCACCAGGAGGCATCAAAACAACTAATTACTTAGAATTTTGCTTAATGGTGCTTATCTAAATAACTTAGGAGCTTTTGAGTGAAAACAATAAAAATGCAAATGATTATGCCATGTTGCAATATAATAAGGATATATTTTCATAATCACAGGGAAAAGAGTATCAAAGCCTGTGGCAGCCATGCTTCTGATAGTACCTGGCACTTTGAGGGCTCTGAATGTACATTGGTTTCTGCTCTCTATCCCCCACTGGCCCCAAATGCCTGGATCCTCTAACAGATGCTCTGCTGCTTCAAAGGAACAAGGGTAGGTCCTCTGAATGTCACACTGCAGGAAAAGACTTCACACTGCCTGTTGGTTCCTACCAAAAAGTTGTCTTTGGCTTCCACTTACTTGTTAGTTTTGAAATTTATAGGGGAGCCCATCAGGTAGCCGTACCATGGAACCTGGGTATGTTTCATTGAAAATTGATGCAATCAACAATGCTACCTCTTGGAGATCTGGACCTGGATCAGAAGACCTAGCCTGCTCTTGTGACATCACTGGCTCCTGGCCGGGGCTTTGGGGTTGGTTGTGTAATCATCACTTGGAGCCTTACTCAGTGCCTCTTCTATTTCAAATCAGTCACAGGGGAGAAGCACCAGTCAAACCAATGAGAGACATCGTGAAAGCCTAACACCCTCCCGGTAAATCTCTTGTTTGTTTCTACTAAAGCATGAAAAGTACTGGAGAAACTTTGAGAAGCTGTTTCCCAAATGTTCGTTGTGAAAATTTCATGCTTGTATACAATGCATCTTGATCACATCCACCCTTACTGCCTGCCCACAAATTACTTCACCTCCCAACACATCTACTTCCCAACTTCAAGTCTTTTATTTTTATTTTCATTTTTTGATAATACACTGAGTCCAATTAGTGCTCCCTGTATGCTCACAGGGGCGGGGCCATCCACTGCAACATTGGCAACCTACCAGGGCCCACAGCCCCCAAAGAAAAGTGACTCCTCCCCCATTAGAAATTATCACCTGCAAATAACTCCATACCTGGAGGAGTGGCCCTGGGTCCCCTCCCCCATCCATGCTTCATGCTGGGATTTTACCTAACCTGAGAGAGACTATTTAGCAAGCTTCTAACATGAAGGAACATCCTTAGGGAACATAGGGTTCAGTGACTTCTAAGACCCTCCCAGTGCTGTGGATGATGAACAGAATGTAATTCCTGCCAATTTTGGGAAAAGCTACTGAGGAGTGAATTGAACACATTACAGAGTTAACCTTTTCCCAGAAGTCTTGGAACTCTGGAAGAATTAACTAGTTCCTATATTTCACTGAATTAAAAATGCCATTGTTTATAAAATATACCATTATTCTATGTACTATTTAAAAAATGATACTAGTTAAACTTTGATGTGGCTTATGTTGTAAGACCAATTCTGTTTTAAGGATTAGTTTCTTGAAGTCCTGTCCTTAAGCTCTGAATTTGGAATTCTATTGTCCCTAGGCTCAGAAAGAGGGATTGTGTGAGGGGCATTGGAAAGAGATTCCAAGTATTGAAAAGCTCAATTAGGGTAGAATTTCTTAATAAATATAATTTTTGCACCAATAACTTTGACATTACCTACTAGAACCTGCTTTGTGTCTTACCTGCCTTCGATGGCTCAAACTAAGATGCAACAAGGTTGGGTGTGGCCAAGGATGACCCAGTGAATTTCAAGAATTTTGGATCTAGTATGGGTTGGCATGACATATAACAATTGTGGCTACACTTAAATGTCATTTCCACTAATCTTTAGTGTCACTAATTCTCTCTTCAAGTGAGTTAATCTAGAATGCAATACGAATTTCCCAGTGCTGTACATTAGAGATCCTCCAAAGGAGGTGAGACAAGACCACCTGGAATGTGGGCCCACTAACCATCACAGGTTAGACTACAGTGGGCTAAAGTGATGGAAGACAAGAGGATCTGACACACTGAGAAGCCACAGCACAAGCCAGGGGCAAGGCAGTTGGATTTGAGCTTGTAGGGATGGCGAGTCAGGCATCCTATGAATGTAGGGATACAAAGGGTTCTCTTGGGAAAAGGAGTTTGGGAATGTGACCAAGTTCCCACAAGGGATATGGCTCAATGCTGCTGGGTTTTTCATTGCCAGTTAGCTTTTTTCGAAATAGTCAGGCAATGGAAAATTTTTGTTTTTATTTTTATTTTTTTACTATGTTGAAAGGCGGGAACAATGATGTGAAGATGTGGTGTTAACAGCAGCTTCAAATGGAAATTATTGGTAGGTTTTATCTCTGTAGACTAAGGAGGAGAAGGAGGAGGAGCAAAGGGAGGAGGAGACATGGAGAGACGGTGAGAGAGAGAGAGAGAGAGAGATAGAGAGAGAGAGAGAGAGAGAGAGAGAGGTTAAAGACAAGTCTTGGCATTATACTGCACAGGAAGGGAGCTGCCTAGTAGAATATTTGTGAGCTTCTTAAAAACCCATTTGTGCTAAAGCAAGTTCTCTGTGGGCCCCTTGTCTGCTGACATTTATTTCATTAGACATTTCTTTGAGGCAAGGCATTAAATATTAGACGTCAAGGCCCAGTTGGTACCACAAGGATGTTATGGTGTGATGTGTTATTCCCATTACCAGGTTTGTTTGAGTCAGTCCATCAGCCAGAATGCTGGGTTCCTACTAGTGCCCAGAAGAAATAGAAATGAGCAGTAAGTTTAAGTAATGTAGATGTAACCAACCGTCTTATTAAATAAGAAACACAGAGCCAATTCAGAGAAGAAAGCCAAGAGGTCAGAGCTAAGAGCCTCACCCTTCCTGATTCAGCGATCCTCTTCAGCAAGGAGAGCTCTCCGAAAGGGGACCTACTTCCTGTGTGTATGTCTTTATAGTCTTTCTGTTCTGCCTTCTCATTGGTTGTAAACCCAAACATGTGACTGCCTCGTCACTGCCTGTATGTACCGCCCTCCAGGTCCTTAAAGGCGTGCGCCACCGCCGCCACGCACTTGCTATGACTCTAATAGCTCTGACCCCCAGACAACTTTATTTATTAACATACAATTAAAATCACATTTCAGTACAAGTAAAACACCACCACAAAGTAATCTAACAGTTGTTGATTTGTTAGTGACAGAGTCCTATTTAAGCAAAGTGCTTTTGTTGGGCTAATGTCCAACTATCTTTAGAGACCTACTATAGGCCTATGCTTTGGCCTTAGGCCTGGAGCCTAGGAGAATATCCTTCCCTGACCCTGTTTCTCCTTATCTACCTCCAGTTCTCTGGTCCACTCATAAGGAAATGTGGTGGCTACCAGGTCCTGAGTTTTGGTTTTTACAGTTTGGGGATATTTGGAAGCCATTTCACGTTCCATGCAGCAGCTTCAGCTTGGCTCTATTCAGATCAGTTCCCATTTCTTGGACTTATGGACTAATAAAAGGGAAGCAGTCGTTTCTGAAAAAAATAGTATTTCCCTGAGAAGTGAAAAGTTGTATTTATTTAACCAGACCCTGAAAAGATGAAAACACTGAATCCCAGAGAAAGAGGAAAAGGGAAGATGGGAAGGAAGGAGAGGAAAAAGGAACCAAGCAGAAAAGGAAAGGAAAGGGGGAGGAAGAATGAGAGGACAGAGGCAGGAAATGGAATTATGTAATGTCTGTCTTGACAAACGAGCAGCAGGAAAATATGAGTGTAAACCGTGCGGGGAAGAGTTCTTGTATGGGCGATGCAGTGTTGTGCATACCCTCTGTGTGAGTCCTGTGAGCATAGTGACAGCATCGATACAGACAACCTGACACAGGTGAAGGATGAGTAATGAGGGCCAGGCACGTGGTGTCAGATGGCACGTGAGCCCATCTTGGGTCCCAGAGGATTTTCAGTGTCTTTGCCTTGTGAAGAGGATTCTGACTTCTGTATGAAAAGATCTCTTCACATTGAGATTAACCATCATACTCTCTCTAGATCTCATTTTCCTCTATGTATTCTCCTCTCTCTCTCTCTCTCTCTCTCTCTCTCTCTCTCTCTCTCTCTGAGACATGCATATAAACCTTCAAATCTAGATTGTATATAGAAGGTATGTGATATTTGTCTTCCTATATATCTTAGTTACTGTTCTATTGCTGTGAAGAGACACCATGGCCAAGTCACCTCTTATAAAAGAAAGCATTTAATTGGGGGCTTGTTTACAATTTCAGAGGATTGGTCTATTATCATCATGGCAGGAAGCAGAAAGCATGATGTTGGAGCAGTAGCTGAGACCTTTAATCCTGATTCACAGGTAACAGGTAGAGACCCTGGACCTGGCTTGGGTTTTTAAAACCTCAAAGCCCACCCCCAGTGACAACATGTCCTCCAACAATGACATATCTCTTCCAACATAACCACACTTTCTAATCCTTTCCAAGCAATCCCACTACCTGGGGACCAAGCATTCAAACATATGAGCCTATGAGGGTCACTCTCATCTAAACCACCACTGTGCCTGACTTAATTCACATAAACTATTCATCTCCAGTTCCATGAATTTTCTAGCAAATATCATAATTTCATTTTTCTTTACAAATTGAATGGACTTCTATTGCTATTACCTATATGCATCACTTCTTTCCTGTCCATTCACCAACTGATGGACCTTCAGGCTTGTTCCATGTCTTGGCAGTTATGAATAATACAGCAAATAAGATAGATATGTAAGTGTCTCTGTGGCTTACTGACTTAGAATCCTCCAGGTTTATAGCCAGGAATGGTATATCTGGGTATAGTGTATTCTCAGTGTTTTTTATAACATCCCTCCTGATGTCCATTGTGATTACAGTGGTTTTCATTCCCTCTGGCACTGTATTAGGGCTGTTTCTCTGCCTCGCCAGCATTCCTTGTCTTTTTTTTTTTTATGATAGCTATTGTGACTGGCATGATATGGTATGGAATATCAATGCATTTTTAATTTAAACACCCTAATGTTAATGGGGAAAAAGAACCCGGGTCTGTACTTATCAGAGTGCAAAGGGAACAACAGGAAGACCATGTTTGCTCATGGCACTGTGAGTTGCACACTCACAAACCCTGGGACACCAGCACCAGCTGCTCAGCCTTTATTTCCCCATTTGTCCTGCTCCAGCGGTGACTCCAGAGAATGACAAAAATCACAGAGCTACTAAAACAAACGTACACCCTAAAACATCTTCCTGGAAAGAAGTGCCAAGTATGAAGAGTGTAGGGAAAGGTCAAGATAGCTCTGGAGTGAGGAGAGCCGTCCCTGCCATCCCCTGCCTGAGCTTACGTGACATTTTCAGAAAACTTTCCTGAGGTGGCTCTTCTCACCCAGGTGACACAGGTATGCCCTGCTGAGTGTCTACAGAATTTGATAGAGTTGAACTTGTCACTGAAATTAACATTCATAGTAAGTGTCCTCAGGGGAAAGGAAAGTAAGGATGTGTTATGCAGCACATTGACTTAGTTTGGCTTTTCTAGCAGACATTTCTGAACAAAATACTGTATTTTGGAAGCTGTCTCAGGAAGTATCAAATTAGAAGTAGGTTTTGTTATGTACAACTTGAAGAAAGGCAGGTGCTATTAAGAAGAAAATCACCTCTGAGGCCACCTGGAGCACAGTCCCACCAGGGAACTCTGGGAGATGGTGCAGAGCAGGAACCTGAGGAGTCATCCACAGGCAACATGAGGAGCTGCGGTGTTGACCCTCTGCTCTTAACACAGAGCTTAAGTCTAGCCTGCTTCACAGGAGAGCAAATATTATAAGGGTGATGGCTGAGCCAATTTGCAGAGAAATGATTGGCACCGAGGGGACATGGCCTGGCAGGAACCGAGGGCGGGTGCAAGGCTGACTCTCTGTGCCCCACAGACACGACAGTTGAAAGGTAAGCCCATGTGAGAAGGTTGATGAGCATCTTTGCCATGGAGTGTCAGGTATGAAGAGGGAGATTTTTTAGGTGCTCAGATTCCAACAGTGTCTGTGGAAGATGCCAGGAAGATATTGGACTGCTACATTATAAAACTGTTCGTTAGTGAAATCCTGGAACAAGCTAAAAGGAGTTTTCAAAAAAAAATTGCCAACAACAGCACCATAAACTTTGTAAGAAATGTACAGGAAGAGAAAACAGTGAAGCTGCACGTCTGCTAATTGGGATGGATGGAGCCTTGTCAGGGGTGGCAGAGGATGCTGCGTGCCCAGGTCCTGATGTGTTTGCTTTCACTGTTACTTGATGGAGGAAGAGAAACTTAGTGAAGGGGAAGCCGAATGTTACAGGATCTCTATACACTCAAGGACACTGCAGTCATGGGTGGGCATCCCCACAGGTCAAAGTGCCCAGAACAAATGATAGTGTGGTGCTTAGCCCCAAATGGTATTCCCAATATATGTCCTAATGCGACATTCCAAGGCTCGATAAACATCGTGGAAGAGGAAGCGGAAAGAATGTAAGGGCCAGAGGATGGGGAGGTATGCATCAGAAGGATGTCTCTGGATAAGATGTGACTCTTGCACTCACAGGCTCCCTGCAGCTGTGGTTAGTTACACAAGATGGGGCCAGTTAACATGTTATCATGAAGGAAGAAGGTGCTCATGAGGCCCTAGCCCTCCTGAGGGACTCAGGACAGCTACTGGCTGCTGGAGGGGAGGTGTCACTTTCTTCAGTGATGTGGCCTCTTACAATTTCCCCACACTCCAGTAAATAACCAGGAAGCCATACTCGTGCACACAACCTGACTTAAACTCAGTGGGTCACACACAAAGAGAAGACATGAAAATAGGTGGGTAGGGGGGACTTTTTAGAAAGAAGAAGGGTTTCACCAGGAATGGGAGAGGGAGGAAAGAGGGCAGCTGGGGGCTGAGAATGAGTGAAATTCATTATGTACACATATGAAAGTGTCAAAGAATAAAACGTAAAAACATCACCATTCAGATGACTCAAGGAATGTAGCTATATAATTTGTTATTTTAGAGTATCAATTTCTACTTTCTTACAGTTAGTGCTATGGATTCCTAGTTACTAAGGGTAGGCGCTGTGGAGTTGGGTGAGTATGTCCTAAGAGCTAAGTTGTCTTGATTTATCATCTGGAAACCCCAAACCCCAAACATCAAAAACATGTGCACATTTGGAGATCTCTTCAGAGATTATTGGGATTTTGTATGCTGAACACTCAACATGGAACTTGGTATGTACCGAGGCTACAATATCTGCTGGGGAACTCACCATAACTGCTTGTATCTGAAGAAATGCTTGCCTTCTCTGTTGTTCTGTGAAGTCAAGTTGGAGTTTATTAAGAAAAGGTTTTGATACAGATAGATGTGTGTGTGTGTGTGTGTGTGTGTGTGTGAGAGAGAGAGAGAGAGAGAGAGAGAGAGAGAGAGAGAGAGAGAGAGAGAGAGAGAGAGTGACTCAGACAGAGACAGGTAGAAGCAGAGACAAAGGAGGAGGACAGGAGCTTAGGAAAATGACAATTGTGTATGCAGCCAAGAAGGATGGATATAGTCTTCTCAAGGAAGAGAATTGCTGTCTTGCTGTCTTTTTATTTTTAAAAAAATTTTGCAAATATTGTTTTATTATGAATTTCTTACATGTTAAAAGCAAAAATAAATCTCACAAAATATTATTAAAATTCTAGGAATTTTCCTTTCAGTCCTTCTCAGAGCTGATTTTCAAATATTATTTGGGCTCAGATGTAGGTTAAGGAATTGAGACATCAGAGGCCATTTATTTTGGCAGTTTATTCTAGAAGAGAAAGGAGGTGGTAGTTTTCCATTGATAAGACAAACTATTCCCAGATACCAAGTGACGGACAAAATGCAGAAGTAATTATATAGGAAAATACTTCATTAACATATAGACTTTTTTAATATGCTCTAGTCAGAAAGAATTGGAAACTTTCAGGATTTACTTTTCTCCATCTTGGAAGTGATAATAAACTGCTTAGAAATTGAGTGACACCTCAAGCCTGTCACTACTCACGATGTGGCTGTGTTTTGCCATCTTGGCATTACCTCCTCACACGTACAAGTTGCTGGGTGCTCTGTTGAGATTTATTAGGCCGGGTTTATGTTCTGGAATCCCCAGGCTTCCATTGTTGAGCAATGGGGTCACAGTTGTCTAACGCCAGAACGTCAGCTGCTTTGAGGCCAAGTGCAGCTGCCTTGTGCTGCTTTGCCTCGGTGGCACCTCTTGCCATCTTTCATTCTTTTAATATCTCCCCAACTCCTTCCCAGCTCAGACAGGCTGACTATCTGAATCCCAAGGCTTTTCCTTAGAGTGGCAGCAGTTACCTTGCTTGAGTAGCTCCAAGAAGGGGAAGTGAGCCCAGGGCTCAGCAGAGTCTCTACAAGGGACCAGGAAAAAAAACATTCTATGCCTCACGTCCCATTCAGTTTCTGCCATCAATACTGATCCCTGAAGTTGTCACACAAAAGCAGTTAGAGATAGAGCACAAGGAGCAGGCATGCCAAGGTTTGTTCTCAGGAGGAGGCCATGGACAGGATTTGGTACATGGACTGTACTTTGTGTGCTCCTGAGTTACATGGTTAAATCTTAAGATTGCTTTGATGGTCTGTTAATTGTCACCAGTGAGAAGAGCCTCCGCCATGCTCGAGGGGGATTACCTGGGTTTTGTTCATTGATGCGGGGAGACCCTTTATAATGGGGGCAAGCCTGGGAGGAAAGTGAACGAAGCAGCAGATGTACCATTGCTCCCATTTTCTGAGTCTGGACATAACCTGACGCTGCTTCAGGCTCCGGCTGCACTCATTTCCCCATCACCCAGGAGGGACATGCCTTGACCTCGGAGATAAAACCCCTTTCCCTTTCAGTGGGCTTTGTCAGAATATTTTATTATCGCAATCAAACAGTTGTTTGGAGTTGTGATGTAATTTTCATGTGTCGTCTTGGCCAGTCATAGTATCTGGCTCTGTGGTGAGACAGTAATCTAGGAGCTACTAGGAAGGTGTTTGATGACACAGTTACTGTCTTAAAACCATTGACCACAGGGAAAGATTTCCCTCGGTGATGCGGGTGGGCCTCTTCCAATCAGTTGAAGACTTTCAAAGGGGAAAACCAACAGCAACACAACAATAAAGTATCCTGTGGGAGAAAATATTTGGCTCTAACATCACTCCTGTCAGTTCGCAGTCATCTGGCTTACCCTTCAACAACGAAAGCTGCTTCCTTTGACATAGCTCTCTCTGCATGAATACTTTATTGATAGATCTCTACATATGTACTTCATTGGTTCTGTTTCCACCTGCAGAGAACCCTTGACTGATCCAGGAAACAATATACCTAAAGCATATGCCATACCCTGAGAACTCATTCTTTGTCGTGTTTACTTTTACAAATTTGTCCATTCATCTGTCCATCCATCCATCCATCCATCCATCCATCCATCCATCCATCCATCTATCGATCCAACCATTCACCCACCCACCCATCCACCCATCCATCCATCCATCTATCCATCCACCCATCCATCATCCATCCATCCATCCATCCATCCATCCATCCATCCATCCATCCATTCACCCATCCATCCATCCATCCATCCATCCATCCATCCATCCATCCATCCATCCATCTATCCACCCACCCACCCATCCACCCATCCACCCATCCATCCATCCATCTATCCACCCACCCATCCATCCATCCATCCATCCATCCACCCACCCACCCATCCATCCATCCATCCATCCATCCATCCATCCATCCATCCATCCATCCATTCACCGAAAACAAATATTCCTGGTGTCACACAAAGAAACACAGGAACAACATAAGAGTAACTTGGGCAAGGCAATTTCTAGTTAGAAAAAGAAATGCACCACAACCCACCCAGGCTAACAAGCACACTAGGACAGAAAGTCCACTTAGGTTATATTCTAAAGCAAGTGGTCACTGTGTCTTTTCCTCACTGGTGGGGTTTAAACTCACAGTCTTTCATGCTTGGCTAGTTTCTAAAGAATCAGCGTAGAGGAAAGAAAGGGTTAAAAGAGAAGGGGTCAGCTGTTCTAGGCCAATGGGTTCCCAGAATGCAGTGGGGCCTTTACATAAACAAAAGTTTTGCCTGGTGGGAGAGATTAAAAAAGCCACGTAAAAATTTTATAAGATGAGATTAAAATTATGAATTCCTTTGCATAAAAGTTTTACAAGGAGTGGGGCATTTGTGGGATATCGGACCTTGGCAGGTTAGCTATCTTTGATAGAAAAAATAAATTCTCCCACATCCAAGCAGCCATCCATCCAACCATCTAACCTGTCACCATCTACCCTGCTATTAGATCAATAATATTTGACAGCATCCCAGTGTAAATGGAGGCTTCTCTGTCTGTCCAAGAGAGCATGTGACCCTCGTCCTCACTTCTGATCGGGTCACATACCCAGAGAAGACCATTCCCATAGGGTTAGTCATCCTAATACCATTGGCTAAACGGATGGAATTCCCATAATATTCCAGCCTTCTGGCGTTGCCTTGGAAACCTGTCCTTCTGACCTCAGCCTCTTTCCAGGGTTCTGCCCTCTTACCAATCTCCTCTGCAATTTTTACCTCATGTGCTCACACTCATTTTCTATAATGCCTATAGGGTCTTAGAAACTATAAATCAAGTATGATACTGCTTTTAAGTCCCGTCAATGGCTCCTTATTGCATTCAGAATAGCATACAAGCTCTTCCTTCACATTCTGGTCTTGGTGATCTTTATACCCATCTCACAAATCTGTTTCTTCAGTGCTTTGGGGCACTGGCCTTGTGGACAGCTCCCTAAAGGCCCCATTGTCCTTGCCCCCAAGCCTCCCCTGTTACTGCTTTTAGTGTCTCATTTCTCATCTGTTCCACCTCTACTTTCACATGAAATCATTGCCCACTACTCAAAGTATCTCCCCACACTCCTGTTACAGCATTCCCTCACTTCTAAGCATCATAGTCTTTAATCAGTGTGTCTTTTTACCTGTCTCCTGCACTAAATGCAAATCACTGAGAGCAGGAGCCTTACCTAGGTGGTCTATAGCCTGTCACAGTGTTAACCATTGCCTTAGAGATGAACAAAAATATGCACACCAAAGGTCAATAGCTGAAGGTAAAGGTTACTGAGGTTTATAAAACCAAATAGGCACTGTTCACCAGAAGCTTCTGGTCTGGGAGAGGATTGCCAACCCATGAAATTAATACAAGTAAGGTAAAAAAGTGCATCATTTTAGTGCTGTGAAGAGACACATATGGAATATACAAAGGGACAGTTTTTTCAGGGGTCAGCAATCACTCTCTTGAGGAAAAGTAACTTGACCAGATTCAAAAGACAAATAGCATTTATTTAGGAAAGAGTGTTTGAAGGAAGGTGCAATCCAGAAAAAAGGGATCTGGAAGTTTAACAATTCTTGGTGCAGAGAGGATAGCATGTTCAAAGCACAGAAGGACAGCCAGCATGGCAGAAATGCAGAGAGAAGGCTGAGACGATGATGATGAGGCTGGCATTTGTATGGCAGGCCCTGGGAGTTGGAGGCTTGTGGACCATGTATGTTTTATCAATCTCCACCTGCAGGGCAATGAGTGACATGAGGAGGGCCAGCACTGAGGAGGGAAAGCCACAATCCAATCTTTGCTCTCTGTTGAGTCTGGCTTCAGTGTGGGCCAGATGAAGATGGGTGTAGCCTCTCTGGCATTTCTAGGAGATGTAATTTCACAGCAAACTTCCTGTTCCTCTGTCTCTTAGAATTGTTCTGCCTCCTCTTCTGCAGTGACTCCTGGTGCAGGATAGGTGCAGGAATGGTGTCATAGATTGATCAGCTGGGACTGGGCACTACGCAGTCTCTGATGTTCTGCATTTTTGTTGGTTGTGGTATTCTGTAATGGTATCCATCTTTTACAAAGAGAAGTTTCTTTGATAAAGGGTGAGAACTACATTTATCTAAACTGAGGAATGCTGAGAGTGTGAGAAATTGTCTTCCCCAGAGAAGAACCTGCCCTGCCTCTATTGGTTATCCAATAATAAGTGGTCATCCCTGGGATCAAATGCATGTAGATAATATTGTATGGAGTAAGCAGGTTGATTTGGTTGTGTGTGTGTGTGTGTGTGTGTGTGACAACGAGTAAAGGAAAAGAGGCCATGGATTTGAAAGAGAACAAAGAGAGGTGAATGTGAGGAGATGGATGGAGAAAAGGGAAGGGGTATGATATGATTATATTATAGTTTCATTATGTTACATATGTATTATACAACACACATATATATGTACATATATATATATTATAATTTCAAATTTCCTAGTTCAAAGCCACACTTACCCTTTCATCCTCAGGATACATTTGACTGAAAGGAGAAGAATACTTGCCAATAAATGGGTCAATTCATTGACCAGGCTGCTGTTTGAGTTGCAATGTATTGGCTATTAAGCTATATAGATTCAATACGGATTCAGACAAGAATCTACATATAATATATAAATTATATTATAATTTCAAAATATAAAAAGTAATTTTAAAAAGATGGCATGGACAGCAGGGAAACAGAGAAATTTGTGAGAGTTGTTGAGAACTAACAAAGGTTTGAATGAAACGGTCATGGGGAAGGCGTGGAATTGTCTAAGATAAAGAATCAGAAAGTCAACAGGCAATGAGTCAGCTGCCTAGGAGTAGAGTGAAAGTTGGTGAAAAGGACAGGTTTGCTCCACGGGCAAAGTCTGTGGAAAATGCAGTGGGAATGGGCTCTAGATTCTCCATGTGTCACCTGTAACACCACACAAACATCTGGAACCTACTCTCTTGAGGATTTAAAAACAAAAAGAACACTATGCACCCAAGGGACAGGAGACTGTGCTGCTGCCGAGCAGCCTCACTGCGTTATGACACTCAGGGAACACACTTAGGCCACCAGAGTCCCTCCTGGAGGTTGGGGTCCTGCAGCCACGGTGGGTTTCCTGCACAGGTGAGATGCACTTGCCTTTCTTTGCTGCATGGTAAGCATGTGTAAAACACAGTTGTGACCATGTTCTCCATATTCCCCAATGACCATCATGTGAGGATAGATTTATGTCTTGATTTCCATGTACTCAAAGCCAAGGTTTAAACATCTTTCCTGAGTTTACCTGCCAATTTCACTATGAGGTTCAAAGAGATGTCAACAGTGAACCAACCAAACCGTGTGAAGAAAGGAGCTGGGGTGTGATTTTCCTCTGAGCTTCCTCTTCAAGCTCACAAGGACATGTGGAATCCATGTGCGTTAAAACCACCCTTAGATCTTTTACAGTGTCAACAGCTGAAGGTAAGTGTTGGATGGCAGTCGTCTCTCCTGTTTGTTATTTAGAGTGCTGGTACACACGTATTTATAAACTCTCAATTTCCTTTCCTAGAATTTCCAAATTCTTTCTTCTTTTATCTGCCTATCCATCATTCAAGCATTTGATACAGCTATATTACACAAAACTATAAAAACTCTCTGTGGGTATCACCATGAAAAGAAGTGAAAAGAAAGGAGAAAGCTTAATAGTCAATAGACTGTAACTTGAACAGCAGCCTGGTCATGGAATTGACCCATTTATTGGCAAGTGTTCTCCTCTTTCCATCAAATGTGTCCTTAGGATCAAAGTGTAAGTGTGGCTTTGAACTAAGATGCAGCCGAACATTAATCACTAACCTTTTAACACAATTCCTAGGCAAAGATAGATGGCAAAATAACGTGGAAGGAAATGCATGTGCCCAGCTTCCAAGCACTGTCTTCAGTTTTACAAGGGACGTCTCTAACCTGACTGCTCTGTTAAAGTTCATAAAGGACTGTGTGTAGCTAGAGTTTTCCTGCCTGGCCCACAGTCAGGACAAATCTCTGACACCCGCCAGTCCCACAGCCTCTCAGACCCAACCAAGTAAACACAGAGACTTATATTGCTTACAAACTGTATGGCCGTGGCAGGCTTCTTGCTAACTGTTCTTACAGCTTAAATTAATCCATTTCTATAAATCTATACCTTGCCACGTGGCTCGTGGCTTACCGGCATCTTCACATGCGGCTTGTCATGGCAGCGGCTGGCAGTGTCTTCCTTCTGCCTTTCTGTTCTCTCAATTCTCCTCTCTGTTAGTCCCACCTATACTTCCTGCCTGGCCACTGGCCAATCAGTGATTTATTTATTGACCAATCAGCAACACATTTGACATATAGACCATCCCACAGCACTACTGTGTGTCACTTTCAGATTTCTAGAGGCTTCTCCACAATTGCCAGACAGTATCTTAGGCATGAAGGGCAAAGATAGTGTGCCACTAAAGGGTTGTCTAGGGAGGACAGGGGTTAGAATAGAGAACTGCATTGATGGTGGTCAGAAAGGCAGGAATGATTTTTGCCAAGCTGGTTAGAAGTCAGGAAGCTACAGTAGACACCTTGGGAATGGGGCAAAGCAAGTGCAAGGTGTAGTCTAAGGTGTGTAGCTCTTCTAACCAGCTGTTGGAAGAAGGCTCTGTCATTGTGAAGAAGTCAGACTGTTTGACCCATTGGTTCCACCCCTGGGATAAAGCATCATTCCAAGTGACAGTCTATGATGTCAAACACTGTATTTAATATGTTTCTGTTGCTGTCATAAAACATCATGTCCAAGGCAACTTGCAGAAGGAAGAATTAACTTAGGCCTTAGTTCCAGAGAGTTATAGTAGAGGGCAGGTGGCAGGTGGCAGGTGGTGTTGGCTGGAGCAGCCGAGGTCCCACAAGACACAGCGAGAACAAACTGAAGGTGGCATATGGGTTTTGAAACCTCAAAGCCTGTAGACAGTGACATATATCCTCCAGTAAGCCACACCTTCCCCAAACAGCCACCAACTGGGGATCAAATGCCCAAAACTACTAGGGTATATCTCATTCAAACTACCATAGGCACCATGGCCCCCTATTCTAATGGGTTGGGATGAGGATGAGTGTATTTTTTATAGACCTTTGTTTTGTGGTCTTCAATGACTATCACCTGCTGAGCACATGTTGACTGGCTGGTCTATGGGTTAGCAAGACCTGGGTCCACCCTTGCTTTACTTGTGAGTATGCATTTTAATAAATGGATTTGAAACTTTAGGGTTGGAGAAGGTAGAGGCACAGAGGTCCTCTGTAGCTAGTGGATTCTGGGTTTTCCCTTACATTAATCAAGAAGGGAGTCCCTGGATAGGCTTTAGGCACATGTTGGACTGTTGCCACTTGCATCAGGGCAAACCCTAAGAGCCTATTGCTCTGTTTCCCTCCTGGGCAGTACCTAGGAGTCTTGCTTCTCCAGGTTCTACCTATTTTCGTCTCAAAATGGAGTGCATAAATCCAGATTGTCAGATCTCTGGCTTGGGGCTGTAAAGAGAATAGAAAGAGGGCATGAGTTCCATTCAGAATGATGCCACGTGGTCTCTGATGTCTCCATACTTGTTTTGGGCTTGGGAGTAGACTCCTACCCCTGCAGCACCCAGCAGACCCTGCTGCTCAGGGTGAGGTGGGCACCCTGGGGAGAGCACTTCCCTAAGTGTGGGTGATCGGCTTGGTGCTTTGTGAAATTGACCTCTGTGCATCAGAGACTCCTCAGGTATCTAATTTGGTGAAGCTTGGTGCTTTGTGAAATTGACCTCTGTGCATCAGAGACTCCTCAGGTATCACCTGCATTCGATATGAAGATAAAATTTGTCTCAGCCTTGGCAGAACATGCTTTCTCTTCTTGATGAGTTTGCTTAAGGCCAATTCAAAGTCTACATTCAGAGCCCATGCATGGTGGAGTAGATTTTAAAACAGATTCCCCCCTCCCTACCCACCTTTTGGAAAAACAAAAGGTGTGAAAGTTTCTCTTAGCCTATTAAGTAATTTATATTCCATCGCATTGATGAAGGAAACGGCAAATGTTGAAAATTTATACCATTTTAACATAATAAAAATGTTTAAAGAAGTCAAAGTAAGAATGAGGCAGCTAAAATAAAAACAGAGCCAGAAGAAGGGTCACCTGACACACCAGACAACCTTATATACAGACAACTGTATATAGATAGCAGTAGACAACAACTTTGAATCTGGGTCAAAGGTGCCAAAAGGAAGATACACGTGAAGTCAGGGTTTCATTTCAAAAGGCTTTGGGCTTTGTGGGGTTTTAAGAGCTGTTTCTCCCTGATTCCTTCCTTCTTCAAAAACCCTCTGCAGAGGGATGGGTACAGTTCTTAGCCACCTCCCTGTAGGTCAAAGGCTGAGAGACATGCCTCCTGCTCTGTCACATGGTGATTCTCTGTTCTCCTTCCTCTATCCTTGTATCTTGTGTAAGAGCTTCCCCCAGGACCAAAAGACCAAAGAAATACTGATATGTTCCCGCTGACCTCCATGCCATCTCCACTCTGCCCATCTGCTTCAGAAGCAACTTCCCACCTAGAAATAGGGCAGTCTTCGAGGTATGTGTGTGTGGTGGAGGAGGTTGTCAAGCATTAGAAGTTTCCTGGGGGCCGACCACTGTGTCTGGCATTTTCACAGCCTGAAGGACCACCTCTGTGACAAGGTACAGGCAAAGAAGTAGATACCACCTGTCTAGGGCTCCGTCTGGAGTGATGATGCTGGGCATATTCTAAGCACCAATTATTCAGCCTTAGCATCCATGTAAGCTGTGATTAAGCTTGGTCAAGAGCTTCGAGATTCTAAACACCACAAGGTGTTTTTCTGTAGTTGACCAAGGTGGTTGTACAAAGATCAGAGTGACACAAAGTAGTCTGGATGACGGGAAGAAGGAAGACAATTCTTGGCCAACCTAGATGCGGAAGCTTATGGTTATGGCTTGTTTTGCATCAGTCTAAGGTAATTCCTAAACAGGTGAAACTTCATAAAGAGAGGCGTATTCTGAATCACACTTCTAGGGACCCAAGGTGGAAGGTCATCTCTGGTGATGACTGCCTTTCAGGGGCAGTCCCAAGGCAGTGAGGGCATCTGTGCAGAGTGCAGAAGCCTCCCTGTGTGTGTCTCTTCCAGCTTCCTTCTCTCTAGGAGTCAAATATGGATTACTGTATCTGATTATATTTATCTGTAACACAAATTGCTAAACAGTCTTATTAATTAAAAAAAACCTGGAGCCAGATATTAGGGTGAAAGCTGAAAGATCAGAGAAACAGAACAAGTCAGCCACGTTCTTACCTCTATGAAATTCTCAGCCTCAAGAGACTTCCTGTTTACTCACGCCTTATATACCTTTCTGTGCCCTGCCATCTTTCTTCCTTCCTAGTGCTGGGATTAAAGGCATGTACTACCATGCCTGGCTCTATTCCCATTGTTGCCTTGAACTCACAGAGATCTGGATGGGTCTCTGCCTCCTGAATGCTAGGATTAAAGGAGTGTGCTACCACTGCCTGACCTCTATGTTTAATATAGTGGCTGGCCTTGTCTTCTGATCCCCAGGCAAGCATTATTGGGGTATACAATATATCACCACATTTATCAGAGTAAGTTTCTATAATGGGGCTTAAGACACTTGAACCCTGCAGCCATACTCATTCTCGTAAAGTTTGAGGGCCTTCCAACTAGAGAGTATCTTTCCCTGTCCCTGGACAGTCAACCCTGTGAGGTTGACTAGGTGGTTTGCTTTGGTCAAAGGACAGCTGCTGAGAGTCAGTTCTCTTCTGCCACATGGTAGGATCTGGGGGTCAAACTCAGGTCATCAGGTCCTTGGACAAGTACGTCTCCCCATTGAGCCCTCTTGCTAGACTAGAACTACAAAGTCAGACACCCAAAGGACCAAGTGCTGGCACCCATCCACGCATGATAAAGGCTTGTAGAAATCTCACTGAATCAGAGAAGCATGGGGCACACATCCACATACTCACAACATACACATCAAATGTTTTTACATGGGTGGTATTTATTCTGATCACCTGGTTGAAGGCTGCATGATTCCCTGTTCCTCCATCAAGTACTGTTGTTGGCTGTATAGAATTTGCAGGAGATGCCTTGAGCTTGCACAGATAGTCTGCTCGTGATCAGTATTCCACACAGTCGATCGCAACGATAATCAATCATCCTGTGCTTTTTGCCTGATCCTATCTCTACCTTAATAGCTGCAAAATGGTAATTCTTTTGCCCAACCGATTCCTTTGCTAGTCAGCCCTCAGTAAGAGCAAACAGGAGCACCCTTCCCCCATTCACTCGTTTATGGATTATACTCATGATGCCATTTTCAGTGAGATAATATTCACTAATATATATAATATACTCAATCCTTCCTTCCTCCCATCCATCTGTCTGTCTGTCTGTTTTTCAACTGTCCGTGTTACTCCAGCATGTTCAGCTTGTTTTGGACTTGATGAAATATTTTGGTTCCCTGTGTCCCTGCTCTGCTCCTTACCTGGAATCAGTCATTTCTCCAACATGTCTATCCCGACTCTTTCAAACTTTGTAGGAAATGAGCTTTGAGCTACCCAGTGTCTACTTACAAGAATATCAACACATCTTTTATTTTCTTTCTTTGTGCAAAAGATGATATATTATGTGTACCACTTTTCACTCAGATGTTCTGTAGACTCAGAAACAACTGTAAAGCCTCTCCTTACTGGTTTATAGATAGTCTGCTGGTCACTTTTTATGGGGTACCCAGTACCCCATTGCATAAATGTAGC
The DNA here is from genome assembly GCF_007827085.1 of Peromyscus californicus insignis. NCBI lineage: Eukaryota > Metazoa > Chordata > Mammalia > Rodentia > Cricetidae > Peromyscus > Peromyscus californicus. Next base: position 7,901,830 of record NW_026294480.1, on the reverse strand, counting down.
ACAGTGTGCCTAACTGATGTCTCTTGTGTTGTAGTACCTCCTCATGGCATGAAATTATAGATGGGGACATAACAAAACACCTTGTGTGTGAGTTTTGACTCCACTATATTTTGGGGGATGGGTAGATTGCTGTGCTTCCTGTACAGTTACGGGATGTTGCTAAGCTGCCTTTTGGCATTGTGCCGCCTTGCCCTCACCTCATAGTATAGAGGGATGCCCACTCCCGAGTCCTGAAACCAGGCTCTGCATTCTTGACAGCCTGATGCAGATAAAACACATCAGGGTGTGGTTAATAAATACTTCTCTTGCTGTGAGTGAAATTAAACATCTTTCATATGTGCCTTTTACTTTTACATACTTCTTTTATGAATTTTCCTTCCACACCTTTGTCTATTTATCTGTAGAACTTTTGATATATTGATTCTTGGTTTGAAAAAGTTCCTTATACATTAGTGATATAGCCTCTTATTTGTGATATATATTGCAAATAGTTTTGTCCATTCTGCCAGTTTTGATACATGAAATTTTAAAAAATGAATTCCTAATCTTGAATGTATCCGTGTCTTTTTTCAGTGTGTGCTATGGTGAGTTGGAGGTAGCTTTGTACTCTGATTATTGTACAAGTCACCTGCATTCCTTCCTTCTGTGTTTCTGGATTTTGCAGCTGCTTGCTTTTGAATTTATATCTCTGATCCATTTGGAGATCACTTTGAAGACAGTTGAGAAATAGATCTTTACATCATTTTATGTTTTTCCAGGATGAAACTTCCTCCATCTCCATCTTCCTTGAAATTTTACTCTGGTCCTTTGATGCCCTTCATTCATGCACTAGCACCGCTCTGGCCTAATTGTGCAGGATTGGTATCATGCTTCCTGCTTCAGTGTTTGGTGAGCCAGAATCTACCTCCCCACAGCTCTCATGAATGTTTTCCCAGCTATCTGTATGAGATGACTTCTAAGTTGTCTATTGTCTTCCTGGAATTTTGGTCTGGGCTGCGTTACACTTGTAAATTGACCTTGGAGGATCTGGCAGTTTGATGACAGGAGACATTGTCCAAAGTGAGAGCACTGCATCTAGTCCCAGGTCTCGCTGTGCATTCCTCCACGGCCTGGGACTCTCTGTATAGCCCAGGCTGGCCTCCGACTCACAGAGATCTGCCTGCCTCTGCCTCCTGAGTGCTGGGATTAAAGGTTTGCACTCCCGACTTCCAGTCTCTCTTTGTGTTTCTGCGTGATCCTCATTTTGATTCTTTGTGCCCTCCTTTCCATCACTGCTCATCTTCACAGGGCAGTGCATCTGTTCATGCTGTCAGGCGCTCCATCTGCGGGTTCCACATCCATGTATTCAATCTAACCTGGATCAATGATACTCAGAAAGAAGTGCCACATACACACTTGCTCACTTGTCACGTCTGAGCATGTTCTTGTCATTCAAGAGTGACAAGTACTATGTGCATATCACATTTACATTGTATTAACTATTGTGAATAATGGAAAGATGATTTAAAGTTTGCAAACATCATCCTGTTTTGTGTAAGATGAGCACCCACAGACTGGAATGCCTGGGCTCTGCTATAGACATTATAGGAGTATCTTCTGGCCCCACCTCATTTCCAGTGCCTTCCCACAGTGGGTGCTGAATCTCTGCCACTGGCTTGTGTCATGTTATTTCCTCCTGCTTTGGTGATTCTGTCTGTGCATCTCTCCCACCCTCTGGCCTCTCTGATCCTTTCTGTGAATTTTCTCTGTTTTCATGCTCTGCTCTGGCAGCCTGCACTCTGCTCTGCTGGATTTGCTGCCTTTTCCTCTCTACTTTTAAGAGGTATGAAGGTCACAGTGTTCTCCATCATCTGTTCCTACTAAAGGCAGGAGTCCTGCGTGGCTTTCTCCATTTTCCCTTCTGACTTTGTGGAATTTTGCTTTTGAGGGGTGAAGACTGAAGCTCAAACCAGCTCATTATCATTTGTCATGTTCTGAAGACAGGAGACCAGATTTTTACAAGGTTGACTTTTGAGAAAAATTGGTTGCCTAGGGAGGTGGAGGTAGGGACAATCTGGAAGAAGTTGTGAGAAAGGAAAGACTATGACCAAAAGATATTGTATGAAAAATTTTTAATAAAATATTTAAGAAATAAAATCTAGATCTATATTTTAAATGAAAAGTTGTCATATTTTCTCCTTTGGAGAAAGATTTTTTGCATGATCACAGACTACAGTCAGGGGAAAGCACACTTTCAGTTAATAGAGAATTTCTATACCACCCCAGAAAGGAATTCCACTGATTCTATCTATGTTTGAATGATTATAGAGGGAAGTAACTTGGGCAAAACTCATAAGCAACAGCTTGGTGGAAATCGGAATTGATTTGATTGTCTTCCTAGGGGTTTCGTCCTGTCGATATAAGATTTGGGATATCTAAGTAGTTTGTGTTGAGGTGAGCAAGACAGCAGCAAATAGAGGGTAGGGAGTTGCTGGACAGGCCACTACATCCAACTTCCTCGTGTCTTGAGTGTGAAACGTGTGTGTTAGTGGAGACACCCATGGCTGGTTTGTTGTGGCCTCTGAACTCAAAAGTATAAATCTTAGTTACTCTTCACGTTGCTATGCTTGAAACACTCCGACAAGAGCAACTTAAGGAGACAAGGGTTTATTTCAGCTCACATTTCAGGGGTACAGTCCACCATGGTGGGGAAGTCAAATCAGCAGGTCGTGTTACTTCCACAACTGGGAACAGGAAGCAAATGAATACACAGTCCAGGATCCCAGCCTGGGAATGGTGCCACCCACAGTGGGTCTTCCCACCAAAACAATCAAGACCATCATACACAGGCATGCCTGGAGGTCCATCTCCTGGGTGATTCTAGACTCTGTCACATTAACAAACACTCACCCTCACAGTACATGAACCAGAAATGGCTGTTTTATCTTCTTCAGTTTATATTTTCAGTCTTGTTCTGTTGATTTTTCTTTCATGATCACTGAGCACATTTCAGACTGGTCTGAAAGCCTTCTTGATGCTCTTGGGTAGAGGAGATCTACCACCAAAGCCAGTGACTGAGAGAAAAGCCAGACCCAGCACTTCAGTCTCATATCAGTTCGAAGCTGCTGCCTCATAGCTCAGAGTCCCATGTCTTTTCCCAGCTCTCTGCATCAGGGGTTGAGAAGAGGTATTGGTGGAGAAATCATAATTCAGTATGCCCGATGCACCCACTGCCCACTGGTCCACTCTACATGTTGCTGGTCCCTAGAATTGGCCCTTACATTGGAGCTGCTTTGAGGTTGTCCGCAAGCCTCTGCAAATCTGAGTACAATGTAGAGGGTCTTTTGCTGTTTTCTTCCTGCTCATGTTTTTGGTGTATATTTCATAAGCCCCTTGCCGGGACCTCTCACTGCGGTCAGCTGCCCTGTGTGGCACATGCTACTACACATTCTGTCTCATTTTCCCTCCCTCATGGGTCCTTTCTCCCCAGGATTTATACTGCACTGCCCCAGCAAATGTCTCACATTCAGAATGCAGTATAGGTACTCTTTAACACCAGACAGTTAAATTAGGAAAAATAAAAGTTATTAATTATTTCCATTGGCAAGAGAGAAAATGAAAACCCTACAAATCAGAATTTTTCAGGAGGGGGCAGACTTCACAGAGCCTCGGGGATATTCTTCCAGCTGGCCCAGAGAGCCCCCTTCCTTGTTCACTCTTTGTTCTAATCATTGGAAGTGCCAGTTTCTTCTTTTTCAAATGAAATTTAGTTTTTTTCTGGTGCCTCTTCCTGGAGCCTTCCTACTTAGATGGAGAGGGAGGGCAACTGTCTTCATCCCTTCCCTTAATGGAAGGCAAATCTACAGCAACCACTTCATTGGCTGATAACTCTTGTCATAGCCCACCGCCTTCAATGAACTTCCAGAAATATGCCTGTATGTGTGTGCTGCACAGTACTTACTGAGGCCAGAAGAGGGGATCAGAGTCCCTCGATATGGGGTTTCAGCCGCTCATAGCTGCCTGATTTGGGGTCTGGGAACTGAATTCTAGTCCTCTGGAAGAGCAGCAAGTTCTAACAGCTGCTAAACCTCTTTCCAGGCCTCTTTTGATGAACTTTATTCACAAATGTGGATGTGCATGTGTACGTATCATATCTATGTGTACATATTTAGATATAGAAATAAAGTTATACATGCAATTTGCACACATACTACCTGTTGACATAGAGTCTGTTTGCTATATCAGCTATTTAGCCTTTTAGGATGTCAAAACGAATATGCTTAGCTCCTTGCTTGGGAGCCTGAGGGGAGTTTCTTCCATTCTCATCTTGAAGGTTCAGACAGAACCTCAGTCTAAGGGGAGTGGCATAAACCATGTCCTGTTGTAAGCACTTTGTATCGTGTTTGGTCACCAAGCATTTGCATCAATGTTTAAATGTATCATGATTAATCCCCATGTCTGTTTTCCAAGACTACTTTTCTTATTTTTGCAGAGTGTTAGGGTCCAAGGAGGTACAAGACCTTGACAAGATCATGGAGCTGGTGAGGCTATTTGGCTCAAGATGTGGCTCTGAGTTCTGGGCTTCACTGCAGCATCAGATCCTTAGATAACATCAGAGGCATGTGTTCAGCACAGACAGAGGCTCTCTCCCTGAAGTGCTGATTAAACAGTTCAGCTGGGACCCTGTGTTTGTTCTCATGCACACTGATGTGGGTATCACTGTATTCCCTAGCATGGTGACATTATCTTCCTCTCAGTTACGGATCCTATACAACGCAAAGACCGCAGAGTGCTGCCCCACCGGGAAGGGAATCAGGCAGTCTGTCAGTGGGGATCTGTTCAAATTCCCAGCATCTCTGTGGATATGGATTTTGCCATGAAGCTGCTTATGCACATGAGGAAGATATTGTGGGCAATAACCAGTGTTGCAGAGAGGGCTCTGTGCTGGGTGCGAAAAGTTCTTCCATGTGTGGTTCCCTCGTCCAAACAGCAGAAGGGGCGGGCCATCATCGCTTTTAGATGTTGAGATGAAAATATTACTCTATTGGCCTTAAATGAAGTAGTTTTCAGCAAATAATTACATTTACAATAGCAGAGCAAAGAGACTTTGTTCACTGAGCTTGCTAATTGTTCCACCTTTTTTTGTGGCCATAAGCCAGGGCTCCGTCTTTAGCCGTGAGCCACTCCCCTGAAGGATCGTAAATGGCCCGTTTCCCTGTTATTTTAACCCCCTCATCGCTCTTAACTGCACCACGTGCGTTTTCCCTCCCTGACCTTCTAGCACATTCCCGGCTTTCATGAGCTTTGTACTTTAGTTATTAAATTACAGAAGAAAAGGAGCAGCAGAACTGAAATATATTTCTCAAAAATACAGCTGTGCCAGCCACGGGCGCCGCGTGTGAAGTATGTCTCTTATCCCACTCTCCTCATCGCATTCCGGCAAAGAAATCCGACTCTCTGTGGAACAATTTTGGTGTTAGCACAGAGTAATTCAAAACAGTGTTGGGGGGGGGGCAGCATAATTATGACCGTCAGAAGATGCGTTTGCAAAATCTGTGCGTGAAATGATTTGGTTGGGAGGATGCTTTCCCAGAAGCCCAGAAAATCCTTCTGTGTCTCCTAAATTACCAGGCATTTATTCTCGTCTATAGCGATTCACATGATAATGATATAAAACTACTTACACCTGAGACTTTTCTCTGTTTGTCCTCCATAATGATATGCTAGGACTTGTCCACTCGGTCATTGATCTGACAGAGGATGCAGTTCCAGTTCCGTGGGCCACATAAAGGGGATTGGGATGTTCCTGCATGGTGTCAGATGGAGAGGGGCCTGAGTAGAGATCACCAGGAGGGGAGGTAGGTCCCAGGGCCTGGCTCACCACTGATTCAAGGATGTGACTATCAGAAAGAAGGGGGTCATATTGAAAACTGGCTACTTTCTTATGTATAGATGTAAAATTTGGGGAAGAATGAGTGGAAAGAGGAGGGACAGGAAGGGTCAAGGTCAGGAAAAGGGGCAGAGATGACAGATGGCATGAGGTACATGGGGAAGGGCATTAGTGTGTTCATCAGTGCTTTCCACAGACGGAAAATCAAGGGAGAAGGGGAAATGAGAAGGAGGGGGACTGGGAGGGGGAGAGAGGGAGAGGGAGATGGAGAGGGAGAGGGAGGGAGGGAGAGAGAGGGAGAGAGAGAGAGAGAGAGAGAGAGAGAGAGAGAGAGAGAGAGAGAGAGAGAGAACCAAATCAGGCACTCAAATTCCCTAACAGTAACTACCTGAGGAAGTGCCTTTAGAGCAGCCAGCTGGAGAACCCCATGGAGAGTTCCAGGCAGAGCAGAGTGTCCTCTGTGAGGTTTCCAAGTAAAAGAGCTAATAATGACAGGTAGAGAGAGAAGATCAAGTCAGCTGCTCACAACAGCCTACAGAAACCAGCTGGGGAAGTTGAGGCAGTCAGCTAAATTCCCAATCAAGGTTTCTCTCCACGGCCGAGCTTCCCATTTCTGAAAGTCTAGCTTCTCCTTTCCACTCTAAGCACTTAGATTTTATTTTATTAAAGTTATATCTTTATTAATCTATTTATATATGTGTGTGAGAGAGAGACACACACAGAGAGAGAGAGAGAGAGAGAGAGAGAGAGAGAGAGAGAGAGAGAGAGAGAGAGAGAGCAGGTGCCTATGGGGACCAGAAGAGGGAGCCGGAGTCCCTGGAGCTGAAGTTACAGGCAGTTGTAAACTGCCTGACATGGGTGCTGGGACTGGAACTCTACAAGAGCCACACATTCTCTTATCCTCTGAGTCACCTTCCCAGCCCACTCTTCATGTTTTATATCATGGGGGAAAAGATGACAGCCTCTGTTGGGCTTGGTTTACCTCACAGCTTTTCTCAAGGGCATAGCATTTCTGTTCTTGGACAGTTTACTATATTTTCCTCTCTGTCACAAGGTTAGCAAGGGAGGGGGATATCAAAGACCCAGAGAAGGGACCTTGGTGGACACTTTGAGACACACATTCTTGTGTCTGAAATGGAGGGACAACCCACTTCCAGAGACACATGACAGTTTGCCAATATGGTCATGTGCGTCACAGGGAGGATGCAGGCATTCTCGGGACCCTGGCATCTCCTGAGTTTTCCAGCTTTTGCATATCATGTAACTGTGGGAACATGGTGCTTAGGATTATGGCAGCTATTTTGTGATAATGAGGTGATCCACCATCATGCTTGTGGTGGTAAGGAGGGAAGATGTCCAGAGCCTGGTTGTCTGGTGATAGCCCTAAGCCAGCTGTCAATTCCACACCTTGTTCCATAAACAATGGATATCTTAAGGGATAAAGTCATGAGCTGACCATTCTTTTACTTGCTGCTGAGAGCACTCCTACATGTAAAGGCAGACAAAAGCATGGTTCCTGGCCCAAAGATTGAATGCTTTAATGCTGTGTGAAATAAAATTATGAATGGTAAAGAAGGCTCAGGTCTGTGTTGTCACATTCCTGTGGGATGTGGCTGTTTGTGAGACATCTGGCTAAAGCTATAAACCAGCAGACAACAGATAGGAGAGAGGCCATGCTCAGCATGTGCAGCGCAGTGCAATGTTTAAACACGTCAGCTTTCAGTGAGTGACCAGATGATGACTGAGTAGCTGATAAAGGCCGTCACGGAGGCTGCACATGGGGGTTTGGAGAGAAGAAAAGCTAGGACACAGTTGGGATGTGGCAGAAGTCAGGGATGCTTTCATTGAGGCATGTGAAAGACTAAATGAAACACCTTTGTGCTTTCAAAACATATCTTAACAGAAATAAAATTACTTCAAGGTCTCTCTATCCCCATCCTTCCTCTAGCCCCTCCTAGGGTCCTCCCTCTAACCCACCATGTTTGCCCACTCTGAAGTTGATAGCTTCTTTTATTATTGTTACATATACACAGACGTATGTGTGTATATGTATGTACAATTACATAAATACAACCGGCTGAATCTGTTTTTGCTGTTTGTGTGTGTATGGTTTCAGGACTGACAAGTCTGCATTGGATAACCAGAAAGGGGACTCATTCCCAGGATAGGCTAATTCTCTATCTCCCAGTAGTCGTTAGTTGCCTGGGGATGGGAACCCATGAAATTTTTTCCTTTTTTTGTGTTCACATATCTATGGATATCGCCACTGTTCAGGTCTTATTAATGCAGCCATTTTGAGTAGAGACTACTTCACAGCAGACTGCAACTCTTTTGATTCTTGCAATCTTTCCACCCTCTCTTCTGCAATGTCCCCTGAGTCACAGATACAGGAGCGGTAATGCAGATGTGTCCACTGGGCCTGGGCTCCCCACAGTTCAGTGATCTCTGCCTTGTGTCCAGTCGAGGTTTTCCATCATGGTCTCCATTTACTGTAAAGAGAGGCTTCTTTGATGAGGGATGATAGCTAGCTACATTTACCTGTAGGTATGAGTAAGATGAGAATGTAGTAGGGAATTATTCTGGTCTAGGAAAATGGTGATAATGGATTCTTTTCTAAGGCCCATGGCCTCACTATCCCTGGGAAGCTGGGTAGGTTTCCAGTAGCAGGTATGATTTCCCTCCCATTGAGTGGGCTTTAAGGAAAATCCATTGTTTTATGAGCAAATTAGTTTTCATTTGCTCTCTTTCGGTGATTTTCCTTATATGATACGTTTCCCTTGAGGAGGACAGCACCTCGGCTTTTGCAAAAGAAAACTTCACAGGCGAGATGAAAACCAAGTGAACGAAATTGGATCTGCGATGTGGCACAGCATCTCAAGGATTCTTATTTGAGGACTGAGGGAACGTGACAGTCAGCAGCCAGCCTGTGCCTGCTGCCCCAGTGATGTGCTCGCTCCCATTTCAGCTCTGGAACTTGACAGTCAGACAGCCTTGGCCGGCCAGTTAATTTCATTTGAAGAATATTCCATGGGCCTTTCTTTGATTCCTCTTCGGACTTTGAAGTTTATTTCCGTTTTCTAGGCTCCCTTCAAACGATGATACACCCTGGGTAGGAGCTTGCAGAGCTAAAGGCAGGCTATTTATGGTCAAGTTCTCTCAGGTCTCCTCTTTCATTAAGTTCTAGGGGAAAGATTCAAACCGAGCCTCTGGGAGTGAGCTCAGCTGGCTGCCATAGTCAGGGTTTTGCATGGGAAGTATGAGCAGATGAAATTGTTTGGACCAGAGAATATGACAGGTGTGTCTCTGAGAGCACCATGGCTCCCGTATGGCCACTAACCTTTGAGAGCATCATGGCTCCTGTATGGTCATTAATCTTAGTATGTTGCATTGCCTTCTTCCCTGAGTTGTACTGGAATATTCCAGTGGTTCAAAATGTTATAAAAGTACAAAAGTTCAAGAGTGGACTCAGGTCAAGAGTGGTGTGGGTGGATGTTGACACTTCTCTCAGGTCTGTCTAAGAACCTCCTTCGGGTCAAGTGGTTCTCTGGACTGTTTGGAGTGATTGGCTCTGGGAGATTTGGGAGGCCATTTAGAGTCTTAGGTGATATGGACAGATGCTCTGGCCATTTTCCTTCCCAGGGGTCTGGAAGCTTGACTGGCAATTCAGGTGGACTAAGAGCTTAGGCGCTGTAAGACATATCCACATTGTCCTTTTCCACCATCCTTCTCATTCCCCTTCCACCATTCAGAGGCTGCCTGAGGGAAGTCTTCCTGTCCGTACCTGGAAACTCCTTTTGGCCATGGACATATAACTTCGGTTAGAAATATGGCCCTTCAGCACAATAGAGCCAATGCTGTTGTTGGAGGTGTGGGTGAGCCAGCCCCAAAGTTGTGAGCGTGGGAAAGCTGTCCCCACTCCTCATCTGTCATGCAGCCATGTGGGTCGGGGAGAGATGTACCCGCTTACCCCTCGCCCCTTAGTGCCTGTGACAGATGAGCTAGCTGTCATTGCCCCATTACCAGCACTTGGGAAAGTGGAACCTGTACCTTGCCTGGGTAGCACAACAGAGCTGACTCTGTTGGCAGAGGTGTGGGTGAGCCAGCCAAGAAGTTGTGAGCATGGGAGAGCTGTCCCCACTACTCATCTGTCATGAGGCAGCATGGGCGGGGGAGAGATGTCCCCCCTCTGCCCCATGCCAATCAATGCCCAAGGCAGGTGAAAGAATTGGCCCCGATGCCGTAAGAATGAAAGCGCTGTCCCTGCCCCTCATCAGCTGCAGCATTCAGGAGAGCGGCCCCTACACCTCGCTTGGGCGACACAGTAGAGCTGGTCCTGACGGTGAAGGTGTGGGGGAACCAACCCTGAGGGTGGGAAAGTGGGAGAAATGGCCCCGCCCCTTGCTCATCTCTGCAAGGGGTGAACCAGCCAGGCCAATGCTGGAGAGCTCCCCCTGGTGGTGAAGACGGGGGAGCTGGTGGGCTGACTGACCCTGCAAGTACCCAGGCCCAGCAGCAGGGCTATGTGTTGGCCCACCCCAATATCCCCCCATCTCTGATCTGTTAGAGCACAGGAGTTGGGGGTGGGAGTGGGGTTGGTCCCGTGGATCCAGGGCTGCAGGATCTCTACAACACAGGGCAACAACAGCATGTCCAGGGAGAGTCCCAGTGAGGGCCCAGAGTCCATGGTGTAGCAGAGACCAGGGGCCTTGAACAAGACCAGTAATTTTTTGCAGTAGATGCCTGCATGTGAAAATGTATGGATAAAGGGGCTTAATGCGTGACTCACTGTAACACATTGCAGCTTCCATGATGAGATTTTCCATTTCTCCCTTTCCCCCCTTTTTTCTCTTAAATTTTATTTTGTTTTATTGGGGGGGATGGGTGGGGATGGGAGGCATGATGTGAAAGACACAAAGAATAATAAGAGACAGCTTAAAAAAAGAGAGCGATACATCCTTTATAGAGATGGGGGTGCAGGCACGGGGCCTGTTGTCAGTAAGCTTAGCTTACTTGGAGAATTCCTGTGAGTGAGAGATTCACAAAAAGTGGATTGTATCTGGGGAATGGCACCAGAGGTTGTCCTCTGGCTTCCACAGGTATACACATATAGACAGGTACCTGGGCACACTCATGCACGAACACACAGACACACACACACACACACACACACACACACACACACACACACACACACACACACACACACACCAAAGATAAAAGGCTTTTAAAGGTCTTAGAGCCTTGCTGTCCTTCACCCTGTCACATCTTGAGGTCAGTAAGCTGAACAGATGATAGGTGTCTGCTTATATGAGGAGATGTCGGGAAACAGGGTAATAAAAAGAAAAGGCACACATTCACAGACGCCCATATGAAATAGTTTACTATGTCAACGTGTCCTCTTCCTGCCGAGCCCCACTTTCTGCAACCCTCCACGGCTGGATTTAAAATCCCCCCAACTCACCTACCATGCAGGAAGTCCTCAGGCTGTGGCTGGTCTCTACGGATTCTAGCCAGGTACAGAGGTTATCAAGGGTTTCCCGGTTGTTCCATACACATCTTTTTCTTTTCTAAGTTTATTTTTTGTTTTTAGCTATGCCTGTGTCTCTGTGTGGGTATGCACAGGTGAGGTCAGGTCACTCAGAGGTCAAAAGAGGCCACTGGATCCCCGGAGCTGGAGTTAGAGGTAGCCTGGTGCGGATGCTAGGAGCAGAGCTTGAGTCTTCTGTAAGAGCAGTGCATGCTTCTGACTGCTGAGCCACCTCTCCCGCCCCCCCCCCCCCCGATATCTCTATGTACACATGCACATGTGCATTGAAACAATTTCCCAGTTAACTTTCAGTAACCCCAGAGGAAAGTTCCATGAGCATGTCTCTATGGTAGCACCCCTCTCCTCAGTCTCAATGTTAACCCTATCACACATACACCTTCTGGATAATTTGTCAGGGGTGAAGTGGCGACACCACAGCTACGTCAACTTTATGTTTTGATAGTTGCTTCTGAAATGTCCCTCAACGTGTTTGCATGTGGGCCAGGAAGATGGCTCAGAGGGGACAGGTGCTTGCCTTCTCCTAGCAATATCAGCCTGATGATCCGAGTTCAGTCCCTGGAACCCACGTACGAGACAGAGGAGAGAACTGACTCCACAAGGTTGTCCTCTGACACACTGACATGTGACTTGGCATGCCTCCCTCCCCAACAACGTTAAATAATGAAAAACAATAGAAATAACAAAACAATAAAATGATGAAAAATGAAAGTGTGTACCAATTTCCACTGCTAAAAACAGCATATGAGAAGTGTTTTCAGTTCCCTTCCCATCCCCAAGTGTGAGCAAACTTCTTACCATTTGACAGTCTCATGAGAAGCTGGACACCGACCTTCATGATTTTGACTCCAAGTTGTGGTGAACTTTGGCTGCACGTCCATAGGTCCCTCATCCAGGGTTTGTGCATGTGACTAATTTTTCCTGCCCCCCCATCTGTTTGTTCTTTGTCCCTTTGTGATGGGCATGTTTCTGCTTCTTTCAAAGAGTCAATCCTTTCAGGATGACTTCATTTGGTGTCTTCCTCAGGAAGTCTTTTGTTTCTCATCGAGGGCATTAACAGAGCATTTACATGCTCACCTCAGCACAGCTTGTCAGCAGCCAGCCCCTGCTCCTGGGATCCATTTCACATTACCGAATTAGATTTGTAATGTTTGAGTGTCTTCCTCCACGGAGCTGTCACTGCAGGAAGTAGATAAAGAACGTGGATCGATATAAAAAGAGCATGCTCTGGGGAGGTGTGAGTTTTGAAGGAAGAAATTCTAATGCAGAAACCTGGAATGAGCATAGAACAAAACAGAAATGAAGCTCCTGGGCACAGTAGTCATGACCTGGTCTTGGTTCTCACCCTAGTCCTTTCCGGCCTGTGACAGAATTACTGCAGTTCTGTTTTGTTGCTAAATCCCTCTGTTGCCTATTAATGATCAATTAACATTTAAAATTATGAAAGTATTTGGTATCATTGTACAAAGAATGGTCTTTAAAAATTGGAATCTACATAAAATCCAAGTTTATTCAAAAGAATTCTAGATGAGGCTAAGCTGTGGTGGCTCATGCCTTTAACCCCAGCACTCAGGAGGCAGAGTCAGGTGGATCTCTGAATTTGAGGCCAGCCTGGTCTATGGAATGAGTTCCAGGACAGCCAGGGCTATACCGAGAAACTCTGTCTGGAAAAAGCAAACCAAACCAAAGCATCCTAGACTGGGGTTACAGGATAAATTAAGTGTTTTGGTAATTTAACTCAAAATCAGGTTTATAATTTTGACCGCTTTGGAATTAATTCTATTACTATATAATTTAATCTCTCAGGCCTAGATAAAATTTTAATCCTCAGGGATAATTTCTGTTCTCAGAAGGTGAATTCGCTCCAGCCACTGAAGAGCTTCATCTTTTTGGGACATGAACAAACTCTCCTAGGAATCATTGTTCCTGCCTCGGTGTCGGCTCAGATCAACCTGGGGCAGCTGTGGGCACAGGTGCAACTTCAACAGATCTCCAAGTCTCCACCTGCAGAGTGGTGGGGGGTTGCATTTCTCCAAGGCCTGCTCTTTCACGATCTCAGGGAGTCTCCAAGCTCTCCTCAGTGTCTGTCAGCACTGCCAAGGACCTGTCTATCTCACTCCTGACAGGAGTTCTCCCTAAGTGGGTGGCCATCTAATGTAAGCTGAGCTGGAGCCTTCAGCCTGGTCTTGCTTTCTCTACACGTGGTGCCCTTGTTGCTGCTCCTCACAGTACAGATTTCCTCGCTCAATGCTCTGTTCTGGTGTGTAGCTTCCACAGGCTCAAGTGTTAGATGCTTGGTCACAATTTAATGAAATTAGGAGGCATGGAATCTGTGAGTGGAGCTACCTAGTGGGAGGTCAGAAAGTTATGGGGTGCCATCCTCTCAAAGGATTGGTGTTTTTCCCCTGAAAGTGGATTGCATCTCACAGGTCTGGGATGTACCGTGAAGTCATCAGCAGACCATCCCTTCCTTTGGAGGATGCTGATTTTAATTAAATGTTCTAAAGTCTGTACTCATATCTAATAGAATCACACTCCAAAGTGCCTTTGCCCAACCCAGGATGCAGTCACTGCGACTGAATATGTGATGTCTTCTGTCCACAGAAAGAACCATCTGCTAGCTGTGGGCAGAGAAGATTGCCCTAATTCTAATGTTATGGTCACTGCACGCAGCCTGAAACACCCATTTGCTTATTTTCTTCAAAAGGCACTGAGTGTGAGCTCTGATCTGCAATTATGTCTGAAGACAAATTCCTAGGATCTAGTGTTGCTTTTCTCCATGGTGATAATGGTAAGGGGTGTAGCATGAATCTTAAAAGGTCTTATTAATAAAAACAAACTCAGTGCCAGTTATTGGGGTGAATGCTGGAAGATCAGAGAAACAGAAAAAGCCACAGCTTTCTCACCTCACCAGTTCCTCAGCTGATCCTCTTTCCTCAGACTGGAAGCCTCTGAGTCCTCATCTGAATGGGTCTCAGCTGAACCGCTGCTCAAAAGCCTAAAAGCTTAACCAGGCTCTAGTTCCTGGTCTTCACGCCTTTTATACCTTTCTGCTTCCTGCCATCACTTCCTGGGATTAAAGGCGAGAGTCACCATGCCTGGCTGTTTCCAGTGTGGCCTTGAACTCTCAGAGATCCAGATGGATCTCTGCCTCTGGAATGCTAGGATTAAAGGCGTGTGCTACCGCTGCCTAAACCTTTGTTTAATATTTTGACTGTTCTGTTCTCTGACCGCAGATAAGTTTATTAGGGTGCACAATATTTTGGGGAACACAACATCACCACAGAAGGGGGTCATATTAAGCAGCTCTTCTTCTTGAACCTTCCCTTTCTGACCTCTAACTATCTTTCCTCCATCCCCGACATGTGGTCCTGTTGTCCTGTACCTACCTGGCACCACCCTTCATTTTATCCGCTGCCCTCTGTCTCCCAGCGTTCTGTGCCTCTGCCAATCTCTTCATACGTGGTCATCCTGGCTGCTCTTTCCCAGTTTGTTGTCATTTGTGTCAAGTATCTGTTGTGTGTAACAAATCAACCTCACACTAAGGTCTTGAGCAACAATCTCACTCACTGACAGTTTAGGCTGATTCAATGGGTTCTACTTACTTCCAAGTATATATTTATGAGGTTATTTCTATTTATGAGGATTTATTTTCCATCCGTGATGCCATTGGTGGCACAAGCCAGGTATCCTTAGCTGAAGGCACTCTCCTGTCAGAGCAATGTCTCTGGGCTCTACCTCTACATGACAGCTGCAAAACTCGTTGTGACAAGAATACCCCGGGCATTGGAGGATCGAGGGGCTGAGGGGATGACATTTGCTCCTAGTTGAAACATGAGTGCTTACTTAGCACAGCCCTTGGAGGAACCTTTGTAAATGTAGGGTTAATGAATGCATATAGCTTGATCCCTTCATAAGCATCTTCCAGAAGTGTCTGGCACACATTGGATGGGTCTTTAATAGGTTTCTATCAGGGAGAATATATGAAGAGGTAATGAAAGAAGAAGGGAAATCACCTTGCAATTAGCTGACTGGAGACATGAGAGGATCCAATGACCAGCTTGAGCTATAGGTTTGGTTGTTCAACATCCCTTCTAAGTTTTCTTGAAAGACAGAACCTAATGTGTGTGTGTGTGTGAGTGTGTGTGTGAGTGTGTGTGTGAGTGTAAATTGAATTTTTTAGCCAGTTTTACCCTCATATGTCAAATTCATCTCATTCTGATATTTTATATGTAAGAAAGACATAGTTTATTCTACAAAGGGTGAGTCTATTTAATCTTTGTAAAACCTTTGGAATTGTGAATTGTGGTAACTAGACCACAAGGAAGAAGAAAAACTGTGACTTGAATGTGTATGAATTGGACTGGGGCAAAGTTTAGGGATATGTTCAAACGTGTGGAACATGTGAAAACACCAATAAACGGCTGAACCAGGAACTGGAGAAAAACGTCCCAGTGTATGAAGAAAGAATTATGAGGGCATTTGGTATCATTATATATAGGACAGAGTTTAAAATTAGTATTTGTAAATCACCAGTGATTTTGACTTTTGGCTCTTTAGCCTTTTGTTTAATTTGCACCTTACAATTAATTGCTAGTTTCTTTCTTTTCAAAAAAATAAGATGCCCACCCCTCCCCGACCCTCCTGCTCTCTGCCACTGTCTAGATTCTATGCTCATATGCACTATTAACAAGACACGGAGGACTTTTGAAGTATCCAGTGTGAGCCTTCACATTTCATTTTTCTTGTCAGAAAAGTAGTTTTCTTCAAGCTGTAACTCACAGTTACTCACCTCAGTCCCAGCCTGGAAAGCTGCTGTCCATCTCACTTCTGGACGTGTCAAGAGAAGGAGTCACAGAGAAAGAAGCGTTTTGGGAAGGAGTATGGGAACATCGTCACATGACTTTCTGTGTGTGTTTCTGCATGGTTGACAGAACCTGCAACCCCCTTCAGGATGAATGAGCTCCCACATCTACCTTATTACTATATTCATTGGACAAAGGGGCAGGGTTCCTGGTTATATTTTCATTCAGTCACATAATGTCCTCACTTCTCTTTACCCTCTCCCATCCCTGCCTCTTCTACTCATCCACTTCCTCTTCCCAAATAGTCCTTATTTGTTTTCATGGGATATTATCTGTGTATGATGTGTGTGTGTGTGTATGTGTGTGTGTGTGTGTGTGTGTGTGTGTGTGTGTGTGTGTGTATGTGTGTGTGTTGTATGTGTTTGTGTGCATTTATGTGTGTGTATGTGTGGTGCATATGTGTTTGTATATGTGTGTGTGTTGTATGTATGTGTGTATATGCATGTGTGTGTGGTGTGTGTGTGTTCATGTGTATTTATGTGTGTGTGCATGCATGTGTGCATGTGTGCGTGTGTGTGTGTGTGTGTGTGTGTGTGTGTGTGTGTGTGTGAGAGAGAGAGAGAGAGAGAGAGAGAGAGAGAGAGAGAGAGAGAGAGTTTGTGTGTAAAGAACCTCAGCTCCACATCTGAGAGAAAACATGCAACATTTATCTTTCTGAGTCTGGTTCAGCTTGCTTAATACGAGACACTCCAAAATAAATTCCATTAACTTTTCCTGGAAATGGCATAATTTTGCTCTTTATGGTCAAGTAAAACACCTTTATGCCTACATACAACATCTTCTTTATCCATTTCTACTATTTTATTTAATTTTTAAAATTTGTTTTACATACCAACCACATATCTCCCTCTCATCCCTCCTCCTGCTCTCCCCAGCCTCCCCCCTGCAACCCACCCCCATTTCTACTTTTGAAAGGCTAGTCAGCTTTGGTGTGTATCTGTGTCTGAAGTGTTGAAACCCATCATTTCTGTGAAGATGTGCTGTAATAGTGATATTTTCCTACATGCTCTGGGCTGACTCCTGGGTTCACCTGCTCCTAAAATTTGCAGAATGAGGTTCTGAGCTCCAGACATTCAGAAATGGACTGAATTTGGAAGTAACATCTTTAAAGAGTTGATTTTAAAATGAAGGTATTAGTCTTGGTCCTACTCCAACATGACTGTACTCTTACAAAGGGATGCATGGAGAAGACCATGAGTGTGGACGTAGGGAGAAGATGCCATTTGTAAGTCAAGGAGAGAGATCTCAGGAAGAGCCATCCCTGCAGCCCTGTGCTGCAGCTCCAGCCTGCAGAACTGCATGGCAACCTGTTCCTGCCCTAAGCTGTGTGGTCTGTGACATCTCTTATTGTGGAAGCCCAAGCAAAGAGAGGTATTGCGTGACAAGTGTCATAAGCACCATGTTCTAGGAGACTTGGATCTCTTTGAATGACCCCCTGTGGTGGTGTGAATGAGAACGGTCTCCATAGACTCACATTTTTGAATGTCTGGTTCCTAGTTGGTGGAACTGTTTGGAACGAAACAGGAAGTGTGGCCTTGTTGGAGGAGGTGTGTCAACTGAGGGTGGGCCTTGAGGTTTTAAAGGTCCAAGTCAGGCCCAGTCTCTCTTTCTGCCTCCTGCCTGTGGGTCAGGATGTGAGCTCTCAGCTACGGTCCAGTGCCATACCTGCCTGCCAGCTGCTGTGCTCTCCAACAAGATGACCATGGAGTCACACTCTGAAGTAGAGGCAAACCAACTCAGTGCTTTCTTTGTTAATAGCCTTGGTCATGGCATCTTGTCACAGGAACAGAATAGTGACTGAAATACCTCCCAGGCTGTTTTCCCTGCTGCTTCCTGACCGACCACAGAAGTTGGGAATGAGAACAAAGACAGTAAAGGGCATCCCCAGGAGAGGATCACCTAACACCACATTTGTTAAGTTGGACCTATAATGAAACTAGAGCAGACATAGTTTTTAGACTGGAAACCTTATTATTTCAAAATTGGGAATTTTATAAATGACTTATTTCAGTGTTAGGAAACAGGCAGGATACTGATTCAGACCATTTTAAAAATTGGCCCACTTAGAACTTGATGAGTGATTTAAAAAAAAAAAAAAGAAATGTCCTTATGATAGGGACCCCACAGATTGGTATTGCTTGGTGCTGTTTGGCAGTGCTACGTCATGGACTGGTGTCATTAGGTATATGGTAGAGGGACAGGACCTCACAGATTAGTGTTTGATGTGGCAGAGTCATGGGACTTCATGGATTGGTGCTGTTTGGGGAGGCAGAATGAAGTCTTGTCTTCACACACTGGGATTTGGTCAAACACCAGACGTTCTTTGCAGTTGTCAAAGAGACTTCAATTGGTTTCCTGAGAACCGATGTTGTCTTTCTCTGAAGAACTCTGATGACAGCTTGATGGCTGTCTCTCTGGGTGTGGAGTCACAGCATTTCATGGGTGGCTGATGTACATCCTGGGGACTCAGCTAACTTTATGTTGATTTAAGAAAAAAAGTAAATTCTGAGTTCAGAGATGCTGTTGGCCTTTAGCTAATTGTGTCCCTGTAGAAAGCAAATGGTTAAGAGTCAGGAACAGTCAGGTTAAGAGTATATTACAATTAAAATAATGTAAATTTACAGAAAGAAGAAAGGCCAGGGGCCACCAGGCAGTGCTAGAGCATGCCAGGGTCTGGGCAAGCGTAAGACACTTTGTGAAAGGATTCCTTGACCTCTCTGAGTCATTAAGGTCGTCAAAGTGTATTTAGAGAAAAAGTTTTGGATGCCAGAAAAGGAGAAAAAACTTTACAGGATCCCTGAGACCATGTGAGTTTTGGTGATTGAATCTGACTTTGGCTTTTGATGTGAATATGTTTTCTGGTGGTGGTTTAAGGGCATCAGACATAAGTAATGAAACAGGATTGCATCTTTTCAACTTTTAAAAATCTTCCCCAGAGCCATGAGCTGTCCTTAGAAGTCAGCCAGCTTCATGAACTACATATTAATGGGAGCATGAAAGCATTGGAGAAACTGACTCGGGCCCTGGATGTCCACAGAGTTAATGGAGGCTCTGATTAGATGTACATACTAGGCCATTTAGTTTGTTGACATTGAGTAGTATCTCCAGTGCCTGCGTTCATTGCTGAGTGTGCGGGTAACTGCAAATGGATTTATGCTCGAGTGTTTTGGCCTAGTCTGTTCCTTTACTTATCAGCCCACTTGTATTGCTCTATGGCATCTGACATTTATCTCCTTGGAATTCTTCCAGTTCAGTCCAGAGGGAATACACTGAGGTAAGCAGGCACTTGTATCTCACCTTCTTTTTAAAAATGCTTTTTACTTTAGGTATATGAGTGTTTGCCTGGATGTATGTCTGTGCACCAATGCATGCAATGCATGCAATGTGCAGTGCCTAGAGAGGCCAGATGAAGGTGTCAGATGCCCTGGAGCTGGAGTTGCAGGTGGCCATGAAGTACCATGCTGGGAACCAAGCCTGTGTCCTCTGCAAAACACTGCAAAACACTGTGTGTCCTATTACGTCAGCAACTACCTCATCCTTTTGCTCCCAGAGGCCACATCCAATGTTAACCTATGCCTCCTAGGTCTGTGTAAATGAATGCTGTGATACTCAGGAGACAAGGGATTGATGTAAAGACACACTGCTCAAATGAGTCCCCATCTTTGAGTGCTCCATGACCGTATGTTCTTTATATTATTATACACGCTCATATATAATATTTGAGTCATGGTCAAACATATTAAAATTCACACACAAAATGCATGCATGATTATTTTCTTTGAAAACATTTAAAACAGCATTTCTTTATGAGTTCCTAAGATTTGGTCATGTGTAGTCCAGGCACTTCCCTCTGGTGCTCACAGAGTTCCTCACACTCAGAAGGAAGCAGTTCCGATGTCTCTGTACCCTGTGTGTAATTATCTAGAATTGGGTGTCTCTCTTGAGACAGAACCCCTGACTTCTCAAGTGCTTAGACGTGTTGATAACACCTCTTTCCTCCTTTCCTATATTTTCCTGCTAGAGCTTGTTTTTCAACTTCAAATGGAAGTTGAGAAATTTGTCCAGAGTTTAGTGAAAACAAAACACTGAAGCTCAGCAGAAAGATTTCTCTCCACCTTCAAAGAGAGAGTAGCAAGAGTGTTGGAGTTCTGACTTTGGCATGATGCATTTGAAAATGGCACCCTAGTTATTTATTTTATGACACTCCTGCAGTAATCAAACATGACCAATTCTCTTGAAAACCAGTGAAGTACCCTGTAGCTTGAATTTGCCTGCCTGGCCCACAGTCAGGACAAATCTCTCTCACCCGCCAGTCCCACAGCCACTCAGACCCAACCAAATTAACACAGAGACTTATATTGCTTACAAACTGTATAGCCGTGGCAGGCTTCTTGCTAACTGTTCTTATAGTTTAAATTAATCCATTTCTATAAATCTATACCTTGCCACGTGGCTTGTGGCTTACCGGCATCTTCACATGCTGTTTGTCATCGTGGCGGCTGGCAGTGTCTCTCTGACTCAACCTTCCACTTCCCAGCTTTATTCTCCTCCTTGTCCCGCCTACACTTCCTGCCTAGCCAATGGCCAATCAGTGTTTTATTTATTGACTAATCAGCAACACATTTGCCATACAGAACATCCCACAGCAGTACCCACACTATGGTCTGAGCCTATTCTTCTGGATTTTCAATGAAGGCCCAAAACAGGGAGATATTTTGAGATTTGGATTAGAAATTCATTAGGAAGGAAACAGACAAAGTAAAACATTTGTGCTTTATCCAAGAACAGAGTCATGTTCTCCTTTAGATTTCCAAAGCTATCTTTTTACAGTGATCCTGTCTTTCTTAACAAAGCTGGCCTTGCATTAATGAAGTGCTGTGATTAAGGTCCCACCCACTAGGACCTTGTATTTCCTGGGTGGAGGCTAGTCATGACGTTTTGATGACTGCATTGAGGTTTCTCTCAACTCTTAAGACTTTTATGCAAAGATTTTTTTTATTTTAAGTCTATTTTCATGTAATTGTTCACAACTTTTGCTTCAGCCTTCTTTTTTAAGATTTTTTTTACTACATTTATTAATTGTGTGTCTGTGTATGTGTGTTTGTGTGTGTGTGTGTGTGTGTGTGTGTGTAATACACAGTCATGTGCTGCAGCAAGAATGTAGAGCTTGGGGGACAACTTGTAGGAATCATAAGGCTTGGTAGCAAACATTCTTACCCATTGAGCTATCTTTCTGGCCCTGCATTATCCTTCTTCATGTATATTTTATTTTTGCCCATATCTTAGTATACAAACAATAATTAAGTAAAATAACCGAAAATTATATTATTCCTAATTTTACTCAGAATATCGTAATCTTGTTGTTTTCACTTTTATTTTCTAAAAAGAAAGATATATGTAGCCCAGGCTGGCCTTGAACTCACTATATAATCAAGATTAACCCTGAACTTGTCCTCTGCATCCACCTAACCAGATGTGGATTTCAGATGTGTCCACCATACCTGGTTCCTGGATTTTTTTTATTCTCCAGTAAATAAATTTTTAAAAATTTTATTATGTAAAACTCTTGCAAATAAAGAAAATGTAACAATTGGATTTCTTAAAATAGAAAACTACACGAGTTGATTCCCTGACACCAGAGTAGTCTTGTGTCAGCGCAATCAGTGAGCTTCTATCGCTTGCCCTGTGTGACGGGAGCATGTTCAACACCTGTTTTCCAGGACAGCTGGACACGGGTTCTACTCACTCTATTACTGCACATGAGCCTGATGCTTTTCTATCAGGTCCATGAAAGGAGCTGACAGGTCAGGCTGTTTTATGTCTAAACAATTTGCAAATACTCGGAATACTTTTTTCTTGGCATATACAAAGACTTTGTCTATAAAATGCTCCCCCGCAAGGCATTATGGGTACAGGTTATCACCAGAGTCTCTTCTTTCTTTTTCCTTGGTTCTTTTGTCCAAGTACATATATTCTTAGGAATAATTCATTTTATTTGAAAATCTTCATCATAAGATATTGTTCAATGATATTCTTGCCAGACTGTCTGTAATTTTAAAGACAATTTTTCCTGATTTTTAAAATCATTTCTGTTTTGTGTCTTTTTTTTTGTCTTCAGAATTGTCTATATTTTTTAACAAGGGATATCTTTTTGATTGAATTTGCATTCAGAGTTCCATGCAGTTGCACCCTGCCCATACCCCCTCTCCCCATCCCTCTTCCTCCAGTACCTCCTTCTGTGTTCTGTTCCTTTCTCCAGCCAGTGGTTTAGCTCATTTATCTCCTTCATCTCATTTGTAACAACGTCACTCAGAGCCGTGACTTTTCCTCTGGTTACGTATTTGCTTATGTGTATGCATTATTTTTCATGTGTTCCATTCTTACTTTTTGTCATTATATTTATGATATAGTGATCTTGATATGGTTTTAAACCGGTGTTTATGCAGAATGTTCTATAACTGTGAAATTCTTGTGAAGTGTGTCTCACATTTTGAAAGGCAATACTAAAACCTTGCCTTCCCTTTGACTGGGGAGGTCAAGCTGAAAATCCTGCCCTTGTGGTGTTCCTCATGGGGCTGGAACTTCTCCAAACAGGCTGCTCATTAAGCTACTAGTCTCGGTGTCCCGTGTCTTTTCTTCTGGCTCACAGTGTCCTAGTGTGCTGTCACCCCTTTCAGTGTCCTCACGAGACCTCCTTTCACAGAAGTCCTTTCCTTTGTCCCTCCCGGCCTCTGGCTCCCCTTGTTCACACCCAGTTCCAAGTGGTAATTCCACTGCTGTGGAATGTTCCTCGCCGGTGTCTACCCTCCAGGTGGCACGGTCCTTGTGAGGACCTCAGCTGAAGAACTGGTTGGGTACCAGCTTTTCCTTCCCATGGTCACTCCTGATTACAGTTCCCAGAGGCCTGTCTCTTTTCACTGTGGGGCTCTAGACCCTCCTGAGCCTCACCCATCATCTCCTTGGACAGCTCTAAGCAGAGTCTATCCTGTAGGTGATATCAAGGCCATCCAACTGTTCCTAAATTTTGTGTTGATCTCAGTCAGTTCCATCAGCTCAGAATGGAGACAAATTTCTTTCAAATTCTATAGGTAAACTCGTAACCTACTCAGACCAACGTGGTGGGGTTTTTTTTTTTTTTGAGTGTTTGTTTTGATGATTTTTCACACTTTCTGAGTCTTCAAGATTGTTTTATTGAAAAAGAATGGGCCTTCTGAGGACTATCACAAGACAACTAAAAACCACAAAATCAATGTTCATGTTACTACTAACTACAGCAACCACGACAATGATAGCAGTGATTTTTGTTAAAAGCATCTCATGTTCAGGCTGAGACATTCACCTGCTGTGATAGATACCATTATTCTTTCTTTATCAATAGGAAAGGTCACGGATTAGTGACATCACAAAGCAGGCATGTAGCAGTCCTGAAATTTAGCCAAAGTACTGACTCTGGAGCCAACACTGACTGCTGTGAACTAGAACAGTCAAGTTCAAGAATGAACCCTGTGCAGTGTCTCTGATTTGAGACAAATTCTTTGGTGATGCACTAGTGCAAGGAACTGATAAAAAGGTGGAGATGCGATGACTTCATAGAAAAGTGCTGGAAGTGGGGAGCAGGAGAGAAACCCTGTGGGCAAAAGCCCATTAATGACTCACATGGGATATGAGGATCAACACGACCTTTGTTAAACAGTAAGAATCCAAGTTTAGTTTCTCAAGTTTTCAAGTTAATTTTTATACATCAGCCCCCTCAGTGATTATGTTGTCATCGACAAAACTTTATTAAACTGGATTTAAAATAAGCACTCCACACACATCCACCACATGAAAAAGCATCCCTGATGAGGTCTGAGAGTGGCACTAATTTATGGGTATAGAGATAGGAATCTAGAGAGCGGTTGATAATCTCTTCACTTAGCAAAACAATTACAGTAGGCTTACCCTTTAAGATCATATAAAAGACCCAGAATCACTGCCGAACAACTTAAAATACTTTAGAGTCGAAAATCACACTGTCTTAGTTACTTTTTATTGCTGTGATAAGATACCATGACCAAGGCAACTTATAAAAGAAAGTGCTTGATTTAGGCTTACAGTTTTTGGGGATTAGAGTCCACAGTGACTGAACAAAGGCATGATCATAGGAACAGCTGAGAGCTCACATCTTGATGCACAATGAGAAGGCAGAGATATATTAGATAGATAGATAGATAGATAGATAGATAGATAGATAGATAGATAGATAGATAGAGCATGAATGGTACAAGTCTTCAGAATGATACACCTCCTCCAATAAGGCCACACCTCCTAATCCTTCCCATACAGCCCCACCACCTGGGGATGAAAGTACTCGAATATATGAGCCATTATCACTCAAGTTATCATGATGTCTATAAAATGTTTAAATCAAAATTAAGAGCAACTCCCTGTTGTAAACAAGATAACAAACCCCCATTTTTCTGTTGTTTTCTGTCATAATGGAAGAAAATGTTTTCTCTAGGCCCCAGTTGTGCAACCCCTAAGCCAAAGACAACAAATCACTTTGAGTTCTGCCCTTGTTTGATTTTTAGCTACTGAAGTTTCATTCCCTTTGATCTCTTCTTAATTTTGTTCACATTTTCCGGCATTAGAACGTGTTTGATTGCATTTGTTCTGACTTTTCCCATTTATCATCTGCTTTCCTGTTGTCAACATCTGCAAATATCTTTGATGCCACATTTAAGAGGGTCAATTTCGTGATTCATTTTTTGTCTTAGTTTTAGCAAAGGGGACCTAATTAGTTACAAATCTTCCTTTGTGAATTGCCAGAAAGCAGCTCTGGTAGGGTAACAGCACTTTTCAAATCAAATGCCTCCCAGGGGAAAAACATAAAAAGAAGCTTGTTCTTCTCAATTTACCTTTATAATTTTCTTTGAAGACACATGTGGAGGTGAGGGTTATTGAGTTATAATAGCCAGTTCATCCTATTGAAATGTATTGCATTCTAAACTGTAGTGGAGCATGCTAACAGGTGGTTGTGTTACTTAAACTGCCCACACTATAAACCAACCAGTCTCTGAATGGACCGGTGGTGCGTAAGCTGTCTGTCTGATGTTTGTTGTTCGGTGGGAACGCAACTGGAAAAATCAGTCTGGTGGAGGAAGCACCAGGATACAGATCATGGTGTTATTGAGTAACAAAAATGTTTAAGAACAAATTAAAAAAATTGCTTATCTCTTTATTGTGTCTTTCTAAAAAAAAAAACAAAACAAAAAAAAACCAAAAACAACAACAAAAAACAAAACCCCAAAACAAATAAGCAAACAAAAGGCTTGCAGGAGCTTTTTAGAATGCCTACATGAGAGCTAGTCTTCAGGGAGGACTTTCAAGTCAGTTCTAGCTCAAATCCTCCCAGGCCTGTGTCTAATGAATGTACATGGTGTCTTGAGCCATAGGAACCTGCCTTCAACTTCTGGGAAGCTACCAAGGGTGAGAACAATGGCCTGTGATTTTTTTGAGAGTCTCTTGGATTCTCCTGACCACCAACACCAAGAGAGCTTTATCATGCCCAGTCCTGGGGTTTTGTTAGGTGATCTGTAGCTCTTGGAGGGAATATTATCACACAAAGTGGTGTGATTTCACTGTGTGTATGTGTGTGTGTGTACATGTATAGTAATTTTATATATAAATTTTAGCTATAGGTATTGATTTCCCATGTTTTTTTTAATTATTCAATGTTTTTTTTCCCCTCTTTTCCTTCTGTATTATCTTCCCTCCCCACCCACAGTTCAAGCTGTTCCCCATTTTTCCCATTTCCCTTTTCCTACCACTCATATCCTGCTACTCTCCCCACCTCCATGGTCCTTTTTACTGTCCTGGTTTCCATGGTTACTCCAGAATATATATATACTCACATCTGAAGATTTGGAGCTAGGAGCCTTGGATGAGGGAGAACATGGGTGCTTGTCTTTCTCGGTCTAGGTTGCCTCACTCAACATAATCTTTTCTAGTTCTGTCCATTTATCTGCAAATTTCATGAATCATTTTTTGTTGTAGCTGAATAATATTCCATAGTGCATATGCACCACACTTTCATTATTTACTAATTGGTTGAAGAACATTTAGGTTTTCTCTGTTTCCTAGCTATTGTGAATTCAGCAGTAATGAACATGGGTTAGCAAGTGTCTGTGGAGCAGAATGTCAAACCCTTTGAACATATGACAGAGAGTGGTATAACTGGGTCCTATTCATTTTTAGCCTTTTGACTGTTTTCCACACTCCCAGAGTGCCTCAGAAGGTTGTATTTGTATGTTCATTAATTTATATGTATAAATGACAACAATTGTTAAAGAAAAGAAAGGCCACGATTTTGAGGGGCATGGGTGGAAGGGATGTGATGGGGCAAATATTATAGTTACGTTTTAATTAAATACAAAATACATTTTAAATGCCTTTTTGAAGCCAAATTTTTAATTACTGCACACCTATTCTGTCTGGATTTATAATGGCACATCCTTGTTTTCACCCCATGGACAGAGGGAGGTATTTTACTACCATGCTTACAGAAAGATTTGCTGGTCTGGGATTCTTCATGCTATTGATGGGGAACTTTGGAAAAGCCCTTCTCATGGAAATCATTGAGTAGGGGAGGGGTGTCCTTGAGAGAGGTGAGGAAAAATGGGGGAAGCACAGGTGAGGGGATGGGTCAGTATGGCTGTGACCTGGGGTCATTATTGTAGGTCTCTCGCATCTCCGTGACTTGAAGCTTCATCTCCATTATGAGACTCCTAGAGAATAGAAACTTCATCTGTGAAGGAGTTCAGAGTTGGGGACCGCAGCAAGTGATTAGATTTAGACTAAGTCATCAGGGTGGAACCCAGTGTTGATTCCTAGTGCTTTGTAAGAAGAGGACCAGAGACCATGGCTCTTGATGCATGATGCTTCACATGGCCTCAGGATGTCACAGGGAGAGAGGCCATCACCAGACACACGACCTTAATCTTGCACTTCTGTAACATGAACCAGAATACACATTTCCCTTCATAGCTCACCTGGTCTATGGAATTATATTATTAGCCACACAAAGCATGTTAATTCAACTAGATATCTGCTTGTTCATAAACTCACTCTTTCTAGCCTGAGTCCCAGATGTCCTTAGTTACTGCCATCTTCCTTGGTAAGGAGACCTTAAAAAGATTAAGTGAGAAAAGTGGAGTGAAAAAGAAAATAAGAGGAGGCCAAGATGAAGTTGATAGGAGGAGGGGCGATAATCAGCTCCATGCTACACCTGTCACACCTGTCCCACCTGTCACCTGTGCTGGCCCTACATTATCAACACTTGGTCAGAGGAGCTACTCATTTTTGGCATGAGGACCTGACCGCGGCTTTTCGTGGTTCTGTGAAGATAAGACACTGTGATGTAACCTATGTTGCTTTGGCTACAAAATCAACAGAGTTGCAGCACGATTGTGTAGTGTATTCACTTCTGGAGTGAACAGTAAAACCCTAAAGGCATTTTCACATGAAATCCAATGAGGTGACCAAGCATGTGTCTTTTTGGTATTCTGACTTATGTGCAGAATAAATAGCATTTGGAAGCACTGGGTTTTCTGTCTGTGAGCCTGCTGAAAGTTTCCCCACAAGTGTAACCCGGTTACCTGTGACAGGGAGTCCCAGACTCTGTTAGGCTTGGGAAGAGCTTATAACTCTACTTTTAAAGAACTGCCAATTAAGAACAGAGGTGTGTGTGACTCAGAGCCCTCTGTGCAGTTAGCTCTTGGTATCTCTGGACTTAACCAACTGCACATGGAAAATATTCAATAGAATGCTACGTTGTTGCTGACTTGTATAGGCCTAAGATGGTTGTGTCTCATGTAAGCCTGGATTTTATTTTTACTGTTTCCTAAACAGTACATTGTAACAATTATTTGCACATCATTGGTAGGCATTCTGAGTTGTCTGGAGACAAATTAGCATACAAAGGGTTATGTGAAAATTAAATGCAACTTCTACACTTTATTCTTTTTTAAAACTTTTTTATTATTAAGAAATTTTCTATTCATTTTACATACCAACCATAGATTTCCCCCTCCTCCCTCTTCCCACACCCCAGCCTTACCCCCCCAAACTCACTGCCCATTCCCACCTCCTCCAAGTCAAGGTATCCCATGGGGAGTCAGCAGAGCCTAGTACATTCAGTTGAGGCAGGTCTGAGCCTTCCGCCCCCACCCCTGCACCAAGGTTGCGCAAGGTGTCCCATCTTAGCCACTGGGTTCCAAAAAGTCCATATAATGTATTATGTTATGTAAAGAACTGGGGAATCTTTTTATTTTGGTACTCATGTAAGTCCCATAAACATCTCCCAAGGACGCAGAGAGACCACTGTACATAGTTCTTCGCTGGACTGTTAAGTGGTCCTTCTTGCCTTCTGGTACATTCCATATAACCTCTGGCAGGCACCTGAAATGTAGGCATCCTTTGTCACCCAACAAGAGTGGAACAGTCTTTTGATAATCACAGGACCTGGGCTCAGAATGAGCAACTAAATAAGGAGCTGGACAAAGACTCTCACCAAGAAACACAGCCAAGGTGTTGTGGAGCTGAGAACAGAGTCTAGACTTCTTGAGAACAGAATTTGTGTGGATTGCAAAGAGTGGTGGAACATGCGTTGTCTGAGCCTGAGGTGAAAGGGGTCTGGGGTAGGTATATTTCATCTCTTACATTTGTCTGCTGGAAACTGTTCCCTTATCCACTCTGCCTTACACATATCAGCTTTATTGCTAATGGTCAAGTACCTTCAAGACTGTTAAAGTCTGAATTAGGTTCCCATTCGTCAATTCATAAATGAAGACCTTAGAAACAGCACCAAATACCTTCTTTTCTCTTATTCAGGTAAACGTATTGAAGTGTCTCACCCGCCCTGAGCTGACCTCCAGCTCTTTTTAGCCAGGGTTAAAGGAGACTTTAACTTTGGCTTTTCTGTGACCATGCCAGTTACCTTTCCTACAACACAAAATAAAGGCAGCCTCCTAAACCTTCTCTCATCTTCTAAGAGGTACAGAGGTACCAGCCCTCTCCCAAAGTATGTGTTGACTTTCTGTGGTGGTTGTAACAATGTACCACAAAGTGGGCCTTTCTGGAAACAGAAATTGTTCACCATTTTGGAGGCCAGAAGCCTGGCACAAAGGTGCTGATGGGGCTCCACTCCCTCCTGAGACTCCCGTGAGCATCCTCCCTTGCTCTGCCAACATCAATAACTCTGCCTCTGTTTCCACTTGACCTTCCCTTGCACTCTCCTGTGTGTCTCTGTGAGGATGCTGTGACTACCTGAAAATCTGAGATGTTCTTGTCACCTGTGATCGTCAGCTAGATCCTTTCTGCAAATAATGTGTCATTGGCCAGCAGCCCTGAAGATTAGGACATAGAGATGGAGATCCCCTGAGGAGTCACTATCCAGTGCCTATAATGCATAATCCCCACAGGACTGGGCTTCCTCCCTTGGTAGTAGAGAGTAAGCATGGGATAGGAGAAGTAATATTGGCTTGTTTTGGATCATCCCAGATTAAGTCTATGGTGCAGCGGCTCGATGGTGGTGGTCTGCCTTATTCTGAGCTTGATAATGACTTCCCATCCATCCTGCATTGTCAGCACATGGTGCTTTCCTTGGGAGGATGAACATCAAGGCAATGTGGGCCAAGTTGTGATTGACTCAGCAATCCCCCCTTTCTTCAGCGAGCAGCTCATGGAGCATCCCAGCCTTCTTTACCTCCCTCTCTCCATCTTTGAATTCAGCAACAGGAAGACTGGTCAAGAGATGCATATCAACACTTTTAATTAAAAATGAAGCCAATACTTTTTTTTTCCTGACAGAAATTAAGGCTGTCTTTGTGAGTTTGACAGTGGTGACTCATTTGGCTAATTAGAAATCATGAACTAAGTTGTGTCTTCAATATTAATAAGACTATATTGAAAGTGCCTGTTGAAACAAAAATCATTTTAGAGTCACTGTATTGTTTATATCCAGGGACAGACATGTGTTTGAGAGTGCATACAAATATTGCCCTTTACAGTATACAACAGACAATGTACAGAGCCAAACTCCTGGTCCTGGGTGTCCTTGGAAAATCATCGCCTTTGTACTCTCCTTATTCTTTTAAAAAATGTTCAGAGATTTGTTTATTTTTATTTTATGTATTGTATGGATTTGTGTGTGTGTGTGTGTGTGTGTGTGTGTGTGTGTGTGTGTGTGCGCGCGCGCGCACTGCATGCATTCCTGGAGCTCCTAGAGCTGGAAGAAGGTCTCAGAGCCTCTGAAACTGGAGTTGTCCCAGTGGTGGGTATCAGGAACCTGACCTGAGTCCTCTGCAAGAGTAGAGTTGCTGAGCTGTCTCCTTGCCCTTTGCACTCTGGAACTCACATCATCTGTGGTTATCTGCACAAGATCTGTATGAAATTGTGTCCTTCACACACCCTCATGGATGGGGATGGAGCCCCACCCCTCCCTGAGGGTTGATGTGCAGTAAGGGTTGATGGAGGACAGAGAGATTACTTGCTTTAGTAGTATACTACCACTGGTAAGATGTTCACGCTGCTATAAATAAACTCTCAGCCAAACTCCTGTAAACATCCCCAATGGAACTCACTGGGTTGCAAAACAAAACAAACACACAATAAAGCCATGAAAGTAGAACCGGGGCTAGTTGGGAGGAGGTGGGATCCTCAGGAGTAGGAGGGGCACAAGAAGGGGTAACCGGGCTGTGTGAGTGTGATTGAAATACTTTACAGGTGTGCATGAAGATATCATAATGAAACACGTTACTGCATTTAATTGATTTGCTAATAAAGCATTAAAAAGCTATTACACTGTAATATATTTCACAACACTTGATTTTCCTAAGTGCTTATGAGTAAACTGAACAATGCAAGGTACCACTTCAATAGTGTCATTTGGTTAAGTTGGATAAACATTTTGAATGAGATTATTTTATCAGAAAATGCTTTTTAAACAGGGTAACAAATGTGTTGTTAGTTGAGCTGATTCTATTTTTTTTTTAATTTCCCACAAATATAAAGTCATACTTTCAGCTTATTCACAAAAATTTTGGTGCTGGATTGCTGAGTGATTGTATCATACAATTTAGAAGGATGTTGATGAATTGAGCATAGGGTATCTTAACAAACGTCCTTCTCCTCCCATGTATTCATTTATGCACACATAGCTTTTCAACGTTTGACAATAAATGCTAACAGAATCAGTGCTGACTCATCCTAGCTCGTTCCTATGGTGTCAAGATGATTGCTCTATGTGAGGGTCTGTGAGCCACTGAGAAGAGTCATCTTGCTAAAAGATGAGTTTGCTGGGCTTTATTTTTATTGAATCACACACACACATACACATGCACAATATAATATATGTAATATAATTGTTTTAGCAGCTATTTATTACATTTGTGATGTTATAATAACTTAGAAAAAATATTTAACTTTTATAACTTTTGACAGAGGGCATTTTAAAATGATGTTTTACACACATCATTTAAGAGGTGTATAATAGAATAAGACTTTCCAACATAAAAAGTGTATCACATTGAGATAAAATCTGTGGTGTAGATGAATTTCTAAATGGTCTTATTAAATGAAAAACACAGAGCTAAATATAGGAGTGAAAGCCTTAGAGAGATCAGGGAAAAAGGGAAAGCCACCAGCCAACCTTACCTCACCAACTCTGCAGCTTCCAAATGCTGTGACTTCCTGTTTACCCATGCCTATATGCCTTGCTGTTCTGCCATCTGATTTGTTCTCTCCACCTAGCTACATCACTTCCTCTTTGTGCTCAGCTCTGTAACTTCCTGTCTGTCTGTACAGACCTCCAGATCTCCATGGTTAACTAGTGTTGGAATTTAAGGTGTGTGCCACCACACCTGGCTCTGTTTCCAGTGTGGCCTTGAACACACAGAGATCCTGCCTGCCAAGTATGATATCTTCACGCACACCTGTAAAGTATTTCAATCACACTCACACAGCCCTGTTACCCTTCTTGTGCCCCTCCTACTCCTGAGGATCCCACCTCCTCCCAATTAGCCCTGGTTCTACTTTCATGACTTTGAAAAGTTTGTTATGTTTTGCAACCCAGTGAGTTCCATTGGGGATATTTACAGGAGTGTGGCTGAGAGTTTATTTACAGCAGCGTGTGCTACCATTGCCTGACTTCTTTACTTATAATGACTTGGTTTTTTTCCTCTGATCTCCAGGCAAGCTTTATTTATTAAAGCACAAATAAAATATTACCACATTTCAGCACAAATAAAATATCACCACACTGTGGCGAAAGTGTGCAAGCAGCAAAAGCAATGTTGCTCAGCATTTCCGATGGCCAGAAAGAGTTGTGCTAGCATCCTGTGGCAGGGGTTCTCTCTTGAGCTGAATCAGAATCACCTGGGTTTAATAAGCCCCAGGGTTTCTAATCAGCAGTTTGGCTATGAAACAAGTACAATTGCATTTCAAATATGTACCATGTAGTTCTAATACTGCTGGCCTGGGGACCACCATAGAAAAGGCTACCTTGTGGTCTTAGGAGTCTGTTGGACTGTTTTGTAAGAATGATAAATTAGACCACTACCCCCGCTACCCACTGAACTCTGTCCCTCCAAGACCCACTTCCCCACCCAACCCCATGCACCTAAACATCCTCCCCATGGCCAGCCCTTCCCTGCATCCCCAGCATACTACATAGGCACAGGCACAAACCACACCCTTTGGAAAAACAGGTGGCTGAATGGCCTCCCAGCTGGACTGTCCCAAAGTCCAGACTCTAAACCACAGGGCATATCTCATGCTCCCATGGCCCTCCTCCTTCCATCCCCGCACCAGTAAGGCAGCTGGGCCCTTCCCCAACTCTGGTGGAACTCCACTGCTCTGATACAGTCCCCACCAGCCAGCAAGCAGGTGAGAGACTTGCCTCTAGGCTACACCACTACCCCTGCCACCTTCTGGACTCTGTCCCTCCAAGTCCCACTCGACCACCCAACACCACTCATCTGAACATCCTCACTGTGGCCAGCCCTCCCCTGCAAACCCAGCAGACTATATAGGCACAGGTGCAAACCACACCAGTTGGAAGAACAGATGAATAAACACCAGTTTAAGAATACATCCAACAACTGAAAGAGCAATATGGCACCACCAGAACCCAGCGATCCTACAACAGTAAGACCTGAACCTTCCAATGCAGCTGAAACACAAGAAAACCATCTTAAAAATAACTTTATAAAGATGATAGAGGCCCTTAAAGAGGAAATAAAAAATTCTCTTAAAGAAATTGAGGAAAAGACAAACAAAAATGGGAAAGAAATCAATAAATCCCTTAAAGAAAGCCAAGAAAAAACAATCAAAACAGGTGAAGGTAATGGTTCAGGACTTGAAAATTGAACTAGAACAATAAAGAAAACACAAACTGAGGGAATTCTGGAAATGGAAAATTTGGGTACACAAACAGGAACTATAGATACAAGTATCACCAACAGAATACAAGAGATGGAAGAGAAAATCTCAGGCATTGAAGATATGATAGAGAAAATAGATTCATCAGTCAAAGAAAATGTTAAATCTGATAAATTCCTAACACCAAACATCCAGGAAATCTGGGACACCATGAAAAGACCAAACCTAAGAATAATAGGGATAGAAGAAGGAGAAGAATCCCAGCTCAAAGGCACAGAAAACATATTCAACCAAATCATAGAAGAAAACTTTCCCAACCTAAAGAAGGACATACCTATAAAGATATACAAAGCTTATAGAATACCAATTAGACTGGACCAAAACATAACAAACAAAAAAACTCCCTCCCCACATAATAATCAACCAGGGAACTCCTATAACTGATAAACACCTTCAGTAATGTGGCTGGATACAAGATTAACTAAAAAAAAAAAATCAATAGCCCTCTTATATACAACTAATAAATGAGCTGAGAAAGAAATCAGAGAAACAACACCTTTTACAATAGCCACAAATAATATAAAACATCTTTGGGTAACTCTAACAAAACAAGTGAAAAACCTGTATGACAAGAACTTTAAGTATTTGAAGAAAGAAATTGAAGATATCCAAAAACGGAAAGATCTCCCATGCTCAGGGATCAGTAGGATTTACATAGTAAAACTGGAAATCTTACCAAAAGCAATCTACAGATTCAATGCATTCCCCATCAAAATTCTAATGCAATTCTTCACAGACCTTGAAAGAACAATATTCAACTTCATATGGAAAAACAAAAACTCAGGATAGCTTAAACAGTCCTGAATAATAAAGAAACTTCTGGAGGTATCGCCATCCCTGACTTCAATCTCTACTATAGAGCTATAGTAATAAAAATAGCTTGGTATTGGCATATAAACAGAGGTGGATCAATGGAATTGAATCAAAGACCCTGACATAAATCCACATACTTATGAACAGCTGATTTTTGACAAAGAAGCCAAAATTATACAATGGAATAAAAAAAAGTTCTTCAATAAATGGTGCTGGCATAATTGGATGTTCACATGTAGAAGAATGCAAATCGATCAATATCTATCACCCTGTACAAAACTCATGTCCCAGTGGATCAAATACCTCAACATAAATCCAGTTACACTGAACCTGATAGAAGAGAAAGTAGGAAGTAGTCTTGAATGAATTGGCACAGGAGACAACTTCCTGAATATAACACCAATAGCACAGACACTGAGATTGACAATTAGTAAATAGGACCTCCTGAAAAGCTTCTGTAAGGCAAAGGACACTGTCAGTATGACAAAATGGCAGCCTAAAGAATGGGAAAAGATCTTCACCAACCCCACATCTGACAGAGGGTTGATCTCCAAAATATATAAAGAACTCAAGAAACTAGACATCAAAATACCAAATAATCCAATTGAAAAATGGGGTACAGATTTAAACAGAATTCTCAACAGAAGAATCTCAAATGGCTGAGATGTACTTAAAGAATTTTTCAACATCCTTAGCTATCTGGGAAATGCAGATCAAAATGACTCTGAGATACCATCTTGCACCTATCATAACAACTAAGATAAAAAAACGCTCAGGACAGCCTATGTTGGAGAACATGTGAAGTAAGGGGGAACACTTCTCCGCTGTTGGTGGGAGTGCAAACTTGTATAGCCACTTTGGAAATTAGTAAGACAGTTTCTCAGAAAATTGGGAATCAATCTACCTCAAGACCCAGCCATACCAATCTTAGGCCTATACGCAAGGAACGCTCAATCATACCACAAGGACACTTGCTCAACTATGTTCACAGCAACATTATTCATAAAGTTAGAACCTGGAAACAACCTAGATGCCCCTCAACTGAAGAATGGATAAAGAAAATGCGGTACATTTACACAATGGAGTATTACTCAGTGGTAAAAAAAAAACAAAAACAAAAACAAAAACAATGACATCATGAAATTTGAAGGCAAATGGATGGAACTAGAAAAAAAATCGTCTTGAATGAGGTAACCCAGACACAGAAAGAAAAACATGATATGTACTCACTCACAAGAGGATTATTAGTTGTAAAGCAAAGGATAACCAGGTTACCTTCCATAGCCCCAGGGAAGCTAGGTAACAAGGAAGACTCTAAGAGTAATGCATGGATTGCCCTGGGAAAGTGAAATAAATGAGATTTCTTGGATAAACTGTGTGTGGGGGGGAACTGGAGAGGAGGGGATGGGGGGGATGGAAACATGAGGGATCAGGCTGGTCGAGTTGGGGGAGGGACCGAGGGGGAGAGTAATGAAAGATACCTTGATAGAAGCGGGCCATTATAGGGTTAGGGAGAAACCTGGTATCAGGGAAACTTCTAGGGATCCACAGGGAAGACCTCAGCTAAGACTCCTAGCAATAGTGGAGAGGATGCCTGAACTGGCCCTTTCCTGCAATCAGATTGGTGATTGCCCTAATTGTCATCATAGAACCTTCATCCAGTAACTGATGGTAGCAGATGCAGAGATCCACAGACAAGTACTGGGCCAAGCTCCAGGAGTCCAGTTAAGGGAGGAGGGATTGTATGAGCAAGCGGGGTCAAGATCATGATGGAGAAACCCATAGAGACAGCTGACCAGAGCTCTTGGGAGCTCATGGACTCTAGACCCACAGTTGGGGAGCCTGCATGGGACCAAACTAGGCCCTCTGCATGTGGGTGACAGCTGTGTAGCTTGGTCTGTTTGTGGGGTCCCTAGCAGTGGGGCCAGGATCTGCCCCTGGCATTTGAGCTGGCTTTTTAGAACCTATTCCCCATGCTGGGATGCCTTGCCCAGCCTTGATGCAGGGGGATGGAGCTTGTTCCCGCCTCAGTGTGATATGCCATGCTTTGTTGACTCCCATGGGAGGCCTGCCCCTTTCTGAATGGAGGAGGAATGGATGGGAAGGGGTAGATGCGAGTTGGGGGGAGGGAACAAGAAGAGAGAAGGAAGGGGAAACTGTGGTTGGTATGTAAAATAAATGAAAAAAATTTAGTAAAGAGAAAAAAAAGAATGATAAATTAGTAACATGCACAAAAATGTTAAAGTCATGGGAAAGGATTGAAGGGGAGACTGCGGTAGGTGGAGACACTGGTGATAGATATCAGGCAGGAAGGCGGGCACACAGGAGAAAGCTAGAGTAGCAGAGCTGAAGAGTGGCTCTGGAATGGTCTCTGGGATCATCTCACTGTGCTAGAACCTTTAATTGTCTGGATCAGCCATTGGCCTGATGTTAGTACAGTGATAGTGAGCGTCCCCTTTGCTGACTCTTCTTCCCGTGGGGGTCTGGCTAAGTGACTGCTGTTTAGTACCAAAGAGGCTCATACCTACACCAGAGTCTTCTGACTTTGAAGAGGTCTCATTTCTCCTGTGGGTGTTTTGGTTTGGTTTGTTTTGGTTTTGAGACAGGGTTTTGCTTTGTAGTACCAGCTAGGCTGATACTCACCAAGCAGTCTAGAATGCCTCGCCTTCATCTCCTGCCTCTGTCTTCCAAGTGCTGGATTACTGGTGTGCTCCACCACGCCATGCTACTGCCTCAGTTTTTACAAATGGGTTCTTTTTGCCAGCCTTGGGACTAGAGAGAGCTTCAGTGTTGATATTTTATTTGTGGTGAAATGTGATTTTATTTGTATGTTAATAAATAAAAGTACCTGGGAGTCAGAGCTAATAACAAGCCATTTAGCAGAAATCTGGCAGTGGTAGCATATACCCTTAATCCAGATCACATGACAGGCAGATCTCTGTGTGTTCAAGGACACCACCAGCATGGAGACACACGCCTTTAATCTCAATACCAACCATAGAGACCTGGAGGTCTGAATAGACAGGCAGTGACAAGGAGGTCATGTGATTAGGTTTACAACCAATGAGAAGGCAGAACAGAAAGTCAATAAAAAGACAGACACACAGGAAGTAGGTCTCTTTCTGAGGGGAAGGACGGCAGCGGCAGCGAGGGGTAAGAAGGCGGTCTTGGTCTTAGCTCTTGGCTGCTGCTCTGACCTCTTGGGCTTTTAACTCTGCATTTGGCTCTGTGTTTCTTATTTAATAAAGCTGTTCCGAATTACATCTACACTTCAGAAAATGTGAGAGAGTGTGGACTCAGCTCCTAGTTCTGGGAGAGAAATTGTCACACACCCAGCATTTCTGTCCTTCTCTGTGGACATCCCTGAAAAGTGAACTGGGGGTGGAATGGCCACAGGGAGCAGGATAGTAGAAAGAAGGAAAACTATGTCCGTGTGAGGATCCTTAAATCTCCATCTGAGCACTCCCTGACCCTTTCTATTCAGCCACAGCCATCCATCATCCTGCCAGTTCTGTGTGTGTGTGTGTGTGTGTGTGTGTGTGTGTGTGTAGTCATGGAAGCAAATGGCAAGCATTACTCAAAAGTCAACTACACATTCAGAACCAGTGAGAAGTGTCTGTGATTCCCTTTTTGCTCGTGTTCATGGCACAGTTGATAACTTCAATGTGGATAACAAAATCACCAGTAAATTTGGTAAGGCCATTCATATTTTTAAAACCAATTTTGGTAAGATTACTGTCATTGCATCTTAACCTGCTAGATTCTGAGTCATGATCAGGTACATTAGATTCTGAAGACACACTCAGTTTACCAAATCCAGTAGGTTTTGTGAATTCTATTTAAAATATGTCATATGGTAAATTATTCTTAATTAGAATATATAATGTGCACTAGGGTGTGTATTTGAATTATATATTAGTAGCTCAAATCATCACTATATTGATCAAAGAAACACTGCAATATTAAATATTGGCTGGATGTTTTACATGTGTTTAAAATACACAGAAAAATAACGAGATGTTTTAAATATATATAGCTTTGCTATTTCACCATTAAGGTAATATATGTTTATTTGGAGAATAATAACCAGAATAATACATTTAGAGTGAAATAAAAGTAATTCACAAATACTGTTAACCAAGACATCATTACTACTCAGTTTCCTTTCTATAATCACTTCTTGTATACTAAATTTTTTTCAGTGTGATCTCAATTGATCTGACATGCACTATTTCAAATTCTACTTTCCAAAACTCACCATCTTATTAGGAGGATTTCCTTATGGTGTTACCATTTTTGGAAAGCAGGTTTTAGCCATTACAGTTTCTATCTCCTGGATGAAATATAATTTATCTGCAAATTTTTCCTTTCCTTGGTGTTTTAGAAATCCTCCTTTCCTTTGTTCCTTTCTATTTCCTTGCCTTCTCCTGCCTGCCTTCTCTGCTTCTCCTTTCTCTCTCACTTCCCCATGTATTCCTTAGTGTGTGTGTGTGTGTGTGTGTGTGTGTGTGTGTGTGGTTTTTCAAGATGAAGTTTCTCTGTGTAACAGTCCTGGCATCTGCTTTGTAGACCAGGCTGGCCTCGAATTCACAGAGATCTGCCTGCCTCTGCTTCCTGAGTGCTGGGATTA
Source organism: Peromyscus californicus insignis (assembly GCF_007827085.1). Classification (NCBI taxonomy): domain Eukaryota; kingdom Metazoa; phylum Chordata; class Mammalia; order Rodentia; family Cricetidae; genus Peromyscus; species Peromyscus californicus. The sequence goes on along the minus strand of NW_026294480.1, from coordinate 7,862,630 downwards.
AAGGTGTGTGCCACCACTGCTCAGCTTCCTTAATATTTTTAATTTTTTTATTTAAATGTTTTCATTCTTTGTATTTTGATCATGTTTTCCCCTCTCCTAACTCCCCCGGATCCTACCCACCTCCTCCCTACCCAGCCAATGTTATGCTTTCTCTCTTCCTCTCTAAAACATAAACAAAACAAAATCAAAACAGACCAAAAAAAAAAAAAAACCCAATCCACCTCCCAAAAGTACTCCTGGTGTCCATTTTGTGTTGGCCAACTCCCCCTGAGCATGGAGCTTGCCCTGGGGTGTTGTTGATATGCCCAGTAACACTCCATTGGAGAAAATTGATTTCCCCCCTCCCAGCATCTATCAATTGCAAATAGCTTCTTGGTTGGGGATGGGAGCTTGCGGCCACTTCCTTTCTCAGTGCTGGGATTTTGTCTGGTTTGAACCCGTGCAGATCTTCTTGTGTGTGCTGCCACAGTGTCTGTGAGCTCCTGTGTGCATCCGTCCTGCTGTGTTTGGAAAAAGCTGTTTCCTTCCAGTCATCGGCCACCTCCGACTCTTGGAATCTTTCCATGTCCTTTTCTTCATAGATCCCTGAGCCTGGAAGGAGGGATCTGATAAAGACATCCCATTTAGGACCGAGTGCTCCAAAGTCTCTCACTTTCTGAACACTGTCCATCTCTGTGTCTGTGTTAATTCTATTGTGAGAAGAAAAGAACCCTCACGTTCTCTTTCCTCTTTTTCTTGTAAATAAAGCTGTCCTGAGCCACAGACTGCAGGTCTTGAGTGGAGTTAAACAAGAAAGCCTAGTTCAAGGGCACACCAGGCATCCAGTTCCCTGGGGAGTGATCCTAGGTGCTCTCCATCTGGAGATCCAGACCCTGAGCTCCGCATCCATCCCATCCTTACCACTAAATTAGCATTTCTTCTTCAAAAATAATAACTTTTTCGACAGTTATACTTTCCTGATGGCGACAGTTTTGTACTGTGAGTGACACACTGGCGTTCAGTAGCTTTTAACGTGCTGGGAGGAAAAGAACCAACTAGAAATCGAATAACCAGTTGAGCAAATTTATTCACTTGCTGCTTAAACAGTTGAATCAAAATGATGTTTATGGACCTACAGGACTTGTTTATGAGACCAAACACCGTTCTGTGCACTTCTGTATGTAAGCAGATGTGCTGCTGAAGCCATTTCTAAAGCAATCTTCCTTGAGCACTGTACAGTGAGCACATTCTCTCCTGGAATACATTATCCGATAAGGCAAGATCTGGTTGTATGTGTGCATGAACCGTCCAATGTCCTGAGCTGACTGATGACTATGTGAGATCACTATCCTGCCTAAACTGGGACATGATTTTAGATACAGGCTACAGTTGGTCTGTGGGTCTGCATGTTTGGTTTCCCGAACATATTTTGTCTGGTTTTGTTTTTACAAGTATATTCAGAATACAGAAAAATATAGTGAAATGTTGCATAGATTGTATTAATATTGTATACTGTATATAAAATATAACATGGCTTTTATAAATACTGGTGTTATCTTATAAATATTTATGGACATCTCTATAAATACAGAAATATAACTCATGTCAGATATGTAGCTCTCCAAGTTTGTCTCCTTAACATAACTCCAGTCTAGATAAGAGGTCTTTCTCTGTAAGATTTTGTTTTGCGGCCAGTTGATCTGTTTCAAAGAGGAAAAGTTCTTGCTTTTCTCCCAGTCTCATCTGCAGTTGTTTCAAATTAAACTGCTCTCCAGCACTTTCCTTAGCAAGGGAGCCATCTGGTTAGTCTCTATGCTTCTAGGCTGGGTCTGTGAACTTTACCCTGATGCCTCTAGTCTCTGAGATGCCCTTTCTAACCACGGGTTTGTGAATATTCCCTGTGAAGTCACTCTGCATCCCACAGCCACTCACTGGTTCTGTCTGCCCTGCTAGACCCTTTCTGAACCACGTCAAACTCCTATTTTCCTAGAGTGAGAGGGAGATATCTGCAAGGCACCCCAGTAAATAGAGGCAGCCCTGAATTCTGGCTGAAGTAGGTTCCATCTAAGTCAAGGCAGAAGCCTGCTATGATCAATTAGTAATGCCTGCCACAGGCAGTGGCTAGAGGTATATGGCCATGCATGCTAAGTATTTTACATGCTACATTGCTAACATGGGTCATTTTCCAGAGGACTAGGTAACCTCTCTGGCTGCTTTCTTAGGCATCTAGCTTAGTTTCTGGTATGCAGATAAAGGCACTCATCTGTCCCAGGATGCCAGCCACCTGGATGGTCAGATCTGCAAGCAAAACTTCTAAACCTGTGACTATTGATAAATTTTACTGTTTATTCAGTAATAAATGGATGAACTGAATAAACAGTGGGCAAAACCATATCACATTCTTAGGATCATCTACACACGGGATTTGAATCATGTGTTCACTAACTTTCCACAAATCTAGGTATTTGCAGAACATGACATTTTGCCTGCTTGAAGACTACATAGGAGATGAAAATACATAGAAGGTTATTATAATGTTCTTTTTAATGTTACAATATTAGAATATATGTTGCATTAGGATATACTAGCAGTGATTTTCAGGAAAGAAACACATCTTTTGTATTGAATGGTGCAGAATGAACAAAGGGTAAATAATTCTCCTAACAGCATGACTGTGGGCCCTTGTGCCCACGTGTTGGCTGCATCCCCGGATGTTTTCAGCTTGGTGGGCTGGCATGCACTTGTAATTTCACTGCTTAGGGGACTTAAACAGAATAATTTGACATCACCTCAGGTTACACAGTGAGACTTTGTCTCATCAACAACAAAAGAGAGAAATTTTAAGAGCTATCATGTTCCTACGATGCTCAGAATTCAGCACCTTGCTGCCTTCTGCTTAGAAGTCATGGTGAATTTAGATGCCATTATGTGTCATCAAATGTCATTTTTCTAGTACATAAGAAAGAACTTGTTGGAACCACTGAGGCTTCTGGAAGATGTAAAACACAATGATAGCTCCAATGACAACTACCAAGTGAGGCAGGCATTTTAGACCACCTGGAACTGCCAAGGAAGCAGCTCTGATCTAGTTTGACTCCCAAGAGAGTGAGTGGATATTCCATGTGCAGGAGGCAGGCTCTGGGCTTAAGCATTTGTCTGTTCTCTGTATAATGTCACTATGTGGTCTGTCCTGAATTTTTCCACAGCAGATGGACATACTCCTTTCTTCACCAGGGTCATATGCTATGACCTTGGCTCTGGGATATGACAGAGTATGGAGGCTGGATTTTATTCCATCCCCACAGACCACACTGATTGCACAAAGTAAAATTACCTTGGGTTCTTTGAGAGCTGATCCTCACACCCCAAGGGAAACTTCTGGCAAGTATTTTGTCTGCCTAATGCTTGGAGAAGTATAAAGCTGCTGCTCAGCTCTACAGCAAAGCCATGCTTTGCCAGTTCAGCATCGTCAGCAATAAATTTAATGTTTTGTACATAATCTGCCTGACCCTCGGCTATCTCTCGGTTCTTTCCAAATTTTGGCATGGAAAAATAGTGTGAGATGTTAACCTACAAAAATCGTAAACCTTCGCAGCTCAGGCTATAATTTAATGTATGCTTGAGCTGGTCATTAATTCAGTTCTGTTCCCACGGATGTCCCAGATACCCCAATCACACTGCAGATAAAGAAAAGAACAAAGAAAAAAAGAAGAGAAACAGCCCCATCTTTAGTGGGTTCATAACTTGGCGAGGACACAGATAATTAAAAATAAAATCAGAGAAACACGTGCTTGGGACTTGGGAAGAACAGAAATTTAGACTCACAAAGCACTTCAGACGGCATGTGAGCACGGGCCTACAAGTCTTAAAATGCAGCTTTTTTTTTTTTTTTTTTGGCCACTGGAGTTTTGGAGTAGGGTGAGATTCAGCAATTCAAGGGGGCTCCCCATAGATCCTATGCCACCAGTTGCAAAACACTCAGGGTCAGAGGGCAAGCAGTTTCACTCCATAGTAACCAAATCACAGAGAAAGGGAGGGTACATCATCATTCCCTTAAGGAGGGTAGGGGAGGGTCTCATCTGGGCCCAGGACTTGGCACTGAATCCCCCAAGATGACTTACTTACAGGGTAGGATCTGAGGGAAGAGGCTGTCGGGCAGAAGTAAGTGTCCTGAGGTAATGGTCTGGGAAAGAGTCTCATGTTTGGGGTCTGGGGGTGACTATTGTTTTCTTGTTTTTGTTTTTAGGAAATATTCTTGAACCGAGTGTGGGTTATAGAGGGAAGAGAGATGAGTGATCACAGATTTCCACATTGCCTTCTAATTAATAGGACGCTATGAAGGACTTAAAGGCAGTTTTTATTACCTACTTTAAATTTTAATAGATTTTAATTTTCAGAACAATCTTAAATTTACAGCCCGGCTCAGAGAGTACCTCGGAGGAATCTCATATTCTACGCAGCCATTTCTCCCTGCTGTCAACACCTTGCACTGATTGGATAACTTTGTTGTATTAATGAACTAATATTGACGTGTGTCTTTATAAAAATCCATACTTCAGTCAGCGTTTCCATTATGTATACATACTGTCCCTTTTCAGGTCCCAAATATTACAGGATGCCACATGACATTTAGCTGTCATCCATCTCTCTCTCTCTCTCTCTGTCTCTCTGTCTCTCTCTCTCTCTCTGTCTGTCTCTCTGTCTCTCTATTTGGCAGTGTCTTGGTTGGGCGTCAGGAAAATGACAGAATTTACAGGCCATTGTCATCCCATCAGGTCAAGGGTGCATAATCCCAGCAAGAATTATGGCTGTTGGTGTTGACCAACCTCCGGGTTGAATCAGGTTTGGGCAGTTTTCACCGCTCTAGAGTTCCGCTCCCCTCCCCCGTTCTTTCTCTAGTTCTGGTTTGGGAAGGTTGTCAGTGTGTGCAGTCACAGTTCTCGTGCGCAGTTCATGCTCCCTTTCCTCCTCCAGGGAAGAGTCTCTACATGGATCGTGTATGTATTTTTAAGTTGCATTTTATTTGTGTGTGTGTGTGTGTGTGTGTGTGTGTGTGTGTGTGTGTGTGTGTGTGCGTGTGCAAGCATGTGCGCACATGCCATGGCATGCATGAGGAGGTCAGAGGACAATTTGTGAGAGTTGCTTTTCCCCTCTCACCTTCGCCTAGCGATGGAACGGAGGTTGCCAGGCTTGGCAGCAAGTACCTTTAGCTGCTGAGGCAGCTGGTCGGCTCTGTGTATTTCTGCATGGGAGGTCTGTCTAGTCTTCCCATTCTGAACCAATTTAATGGCTTTTCTACATGGACACAGACCCCTGGGTACTTATTTCACGCAGTTTTGTTTGCTGTCATTTAAACTTGTCTTGGAGAACCCTTCTGGTGGAGGCAATGCTTAGAAACGACTCTCAGCTGTGGCTTCAATCCACATGAAGTTTTCATTTCCTTATCGCCTCCCTGCCGGGCTTACAGGTGTGTCTGGCTCTTCTTGTGAGTCTTCTAATCCATCCTAGAACTGGCCATTTCTCCCAGGAGTCTTCGTTGTCTTTGTAGGCTGACACTGCAGTCTAAGATCTGGGTGCTGAACATACTCCTTGCTACCAGGGTATTGTTTCTTCCAGGTTTCCAGCCAATAAAGCCAAGAAATATAGGGACACATGACAACCTCCATATATCTGTAATTGTTTATATGCATAACCATTTACACATGTACTAAGCTAACTATAAGTTTATACTGGTGTCTGTAACTAACTCACTACGACATGGGCCGTTCTATATATATATCTCCTCTTATTTGCAAATTCTCATTCCTTCAGTATGCTCAATTTCAGTGGTGTGTGTGTGTGTGTGTGTGTGTGTGTGTGTGTGTGTGTGTGTGTGTGTATTAGTCTCTTCATGACTAACTTATTGCTCAGCTGTAGTTCCATGTTTGTATACAGTCCCCCTTACCTTTATTTTTGTAGTGTTTACTCCCTTCCAGCATCATGTAAGTCTAGAACTTCCTCAGTCTCATCTAGTATGTCTTTTGCTTTCTTGGGGGTCACAGTTACCTCCTATAGTCATAAGCTGAATTCCTACCGGGCCTGTCCCAATGTCTTAAAATCATTTTGGAATTTGCATCCACCAAGGTCGATTCCTTGATTTCTAAACTATGGATTTTGACAAATGCAGAATGCTCTGTATTCTCCATTAGTGGACCACAGAGCAGTGTTTGACTGCTCTCAGTATCCCCATGCCTCACACTTTCCTCTTGACCACAAAGAACCAGTGATAAGCATCTTTACTGGTTTTGCCATTATAAAAATGCTACAATGTATTTGGTATGAGGCAGTATATAGCCTTTTAACAAGGACTTCTTTCAGTTGTCAATACAGACATGGGGTCCTCACACATCTTTTTGTGGTTTATACCTCATTAAATTTTATTTCTGAATAGTATTCCATGGTAAGGCATATCACAGTTTATGACCTCACCCATTAAATGGTCTATTACTTCTAGTTTGGATGATTACAAATAAAGTTGCTAAAACATCCACACCTATATTTTCGCATGGACACATTTTCTAACAAGTGGGATAAATGTCTCTAAGCAGCACTATGGGATCATATGAGATCATGGTTTGGAAGAAATTGCCAGTTATTTTCCAAGGAGCTTACAGCATTTTGTATTCCCACGGGGACTGGTTACAAGTTGCTTTGGTTCCACGTTGGAAGGATTGGTGTTGTAAGTCCTTTTGATGTTAGTTATCTGGTGAGTGAGACTGACATTGATCTATCTTTGGTAAAATATGGTCTAGTTTGCTCAGCTTTAAGGCAAGATTTTTATTTTCTTACTGTTTAGTTTTAAGAGTTCTTTGAACATTTTGGATACAGTCATTTATGCAAGGTGTTCAAATGCTTTTGATGTGTATAGCTATTGCTTTATTATTTAAACTGTGTTTATTATTTAACACATGTGGCCAATAGGTTTTTAATTATTATGCCACTTCATGCATTTCTGAATACCTGAAATATTTTATAGTGTCTGCTTAATTCAAGATTAAATGGCATGAAAGTGTTAATCGTGACTCTCCAGTAGACACTGACAGTGGACATGTGAAATGAAGCAATTTTCCTCAGTGCACACATTTTTACACATATGGGCAGAGGTTTTAGGAGGCATGGCTGCCCCATCACTTGTATAGAGTTGGTTTGCCACTCTGTATTGACAGGGCATGGGAAGAAAGCCACAGGGGACTGGAGAGGAATCTTGTGAATTGTCCTTCCCCACCTACCTGGTCACTGCTCCCCAAAGTGAGATAGGGACTGAGAACAGCAAATATCCTGCAACAATAAGGTTTTCTAGCTCCTTTTTTTTGTTTCTTGTTTTTAAAAATTTTTAGAAAAGCTCATCAAAATCTTTGAATGGATCATTTTTAATTTCTAGTCATAAGAAATAAAAATACAATTTTAGAAGTTTCTTGAAATAAATTGCATTTTATGTCTTTCTGAATCTGAGCATGTATAAACACAATAATATAGCAGGTAGGATTTTAGCAAGAAACAGCACACAAATTCCATATGATGGTTTTATGGCACTTACAGTATTGCGGTTATAAGTAGAGAGCAGCATAAATAGAGCAGATGGGAAGAAACCATAACACCTGATATATCTCTTGTGTCTCCAATTCTTTCACCTGTACATGCAGTTAGATTATAAGCAATTTTAATTTACTTCATAAAGTCACAGCTTTTAACACTGACTGACTACGTACACTTGTAATCCCTGACAAAATGGGTGTCTATTTTTGAATGTATGTTTTTGTGTTGGGGAGATGACTCATGTGGGTAATGTGCTTGCCACATAAGCATGAAGACTTGAATTCAGGTCCCAAACACCCGCATAAGCTGAGCCTGGCAGTGTGCCCAGTGCTGGGGAGGGACAGACAGGCAGGTCCCTGGAGCTCACTGGTTAGACACTCCAGACAATTTGGTGACCCTTGGGTTGTGCGAGAGGTTCCGTTTCAAGAGATAAGATGGAAATCAGTGGCACCTGAGGCCAACCTCTGACCTCCACACGTGTGCCTGAGCAAGCGTATACACACCCCTTACACATAGATATAAGTAAAATGAATGAATGAATGAATGAATGGATGAGTGAATGTGTGCTTCTAGTTTATAACACAGTGCTAGGTACATGGCAAATAAATATCATAGATTTCTGGAAACAAAAGTAACAAACAAACAGTCATGCCTTCAGTTTTCCCCTTCACCTTCAGAGCAAGGCTGAGGTGTGATCACACCTGAGGTGTGTCACCTGAGAACACATCTGCCACCCACATGAAACCACACTTTTCATTCATTTTTCTGAAACCTTTACCCTGTACTTGATCTTTCAGGAATGGGACAGTCTCCAGTGTCCTCCGACTTGATTGCTGTCTGTAGTTTCCCAGCATTCTCTTTGTGAACCATACGTCATTTCATGTCAAGTGCGTCATGGAAGACTTCAGGGCCTCGTGGATCTGTGGCTTTGTGATGAGTTCATTTTTATTAGGCTTCCACTTGGTGTTATGTTTTGTCAACGTACACGAGTCTGTGATTCTGAGTGAATAGTGCTTGCCTTTTCTGTCACCGTCTGATAAACACTGAGTGCTGTTGCGCCGAGGCAGACCTTTATTAGTCTTAAATATCATAAATATTCATGAAGTCCCTTTGTAGATGTTAGAGATACCTCTGCTTGGAAGAGGACATGGCATTCTAGGGGCAGCTACAAGCTTTATGGCTACCTCCACTGTGCACATCAACCAGCCGTCTGTTGTAGGTAGGCCAGCCACAGCCACAGCTGCATTAACTATTTCTTAGCCATGTTGTTTTCCTTCCAGTTAAAGTGCCTGCTTCAGTAAATAAGACCTTCCCAAAAGAGAGAACACCCCTTTCTAAAGAAAACAAAAGACTTAAAAAAATAAAAAATCCAGAAAAGGCCTTTTGTACTTGTTTTCCTAGCTCGTGACCTGCCTGGAAATAAACAACATAAAAAATTCACTATGTCTCTGTTACATAATTTTCAGAATCCAATTAAACACTCAATTGATTAGTGAGCATAAAATGGCATGTACATAATAATGCTTCTGCTTAAAGTAGGTTGAAGGAGGATGAGGCTCCATCTCACACTTGTATTTCAAAAGTGGGACAGTGTTACAGTCACGAAGAACTCATCTATTTAAAAAGTTATGCGTTATCCCAATGGAAACTGAGAAAAAAAGTCTTTGCAGCTGTTGTCATCTTTTATGCTTTATGTTAATTTCCTTATATTTTATTTAAAAGTGAGCTTTCAATGTTGATGTAAAAGCACGTCTACATATGCCAGGCCATGTGGTATACGGGTACTCAGCAAATATGAAGTAATTTAATCATCAATCCTATGGCAAGTCCATCCATTCTGCAGATGGGAGGACTGAGGACCTGACTCCAGGCAGTGTTGTCCACAGCTTGTGGTCCTGGCCATTACACTAGTGTCTCATCAATACCTACAGCCTTAGGTTTAGATAGGCTTTAGGGATGAAGCAGGGTATGATGCAAAGACTACATCCAAGTCCGAAGCCAGGGTCTGTCTTTACTAATTGTGAATGGAGGATGGTAGTAAGCGGCAATATGATGCCAAAGCAGGCCACACCCTCCTCGGAACTGAGACAATAAAGGGGATGCTATGCTCAAGAATATGTTACCTTACTTGGCATAAAGGAATTTGCAGATGTAATTATACTTGCTAATCGACTCATTTTTAAGTTAGATTGGTCCTGGCTTCTCCAAATGGCCTGGATGTTATCACAGAGCCCTGAGAAGCATTGGTGGGTGTGGATGCTAGCGAGATTTACAGTATGAGAGATACTTAATGTACCATTGGTGGCCTCAGGAGCAGGAGTTCCTATGTCAAGAAGTGGATGTCAGGCTTCTGGCTGCAAGGAATGAGTTCTGCACATGGAGAGATTGAGCTTTCCCCTCAGACCTTCCAGGAAAGAACACAGCCCAGGTAGTACTCAGCCAGCTCTGGGCAGAACATCCAGGACTTCTGTACCGGGCTCCTGACCCATCGAACTTGGAGATGATGAAATGGTACTTTAAGCTGCCAAGTGTGTAGGCTTTATCATGTAGCTGTGACATACTAACCCAACAGCTTTGCACACGTTCCTAAATAAACACCAAGCCTGACGGCAGAGTGTCTCCCATGGCTCACACACTTGCTGCCGGTGAAATGAATCAACAGGACAGTCCTAGCCTGGTTTGGCAAATGTGCTCATATGTCATCAGTGGAAACAATACATTGGGGCTGAGGGTGCAGCTCGGTGGTGGAGAACTTGCCTAGTATGCGCAAGGACCTTGATTTGATTCCTGCATTATAAACAAACGAACAAAAAAAAGTACACTGTTAGAGTGGAGGGGTGCTTACCAGAGAGACTAAATGAGGGAAATGACATTTTCTCTACATTTTAAATAAATAGGCGGACTTCTGGAAAACAATACATATTAATATTTAACCAGCGAAGAAGAACTGAGAGCAGAAAATCTAACCATTTACCCAAGGCTGTCACAATTGCATAGAAGCATGAATTTACATTTTAATAGGCTGAGGAAAGCAGCAGATGCCAGGCTACGGTTCCTTCCAGAGGCAACTTTGAATCCTGAAAAATCAGAATAGAAACAAAGAAAATGGAAATCAGTACAGAATACACACACACACAGTGGCTCCTAGACCGTGTGTGCGCATGGCTGGCTGGGTGTGGTTTTCCTTTTAGCTTTGCCCTGTGCATTGTGCATGTGTTGTGAAGAAGTGGGTGTTTCCATGTCAAGTGCGTGGACGTGCTCAAAGGAAGGCATGGGCCTCAAATCCACATTTGTCATGTACATGAGAAGCATTTCATGTAACAACCACTACTTTTCAACCAAAGCCAGACTCAGATGAAACTGCTGAGATTTCACATAATGTTAGTTCAGAGGCAGTAGTTCTGTAGGCTTGTGGGCAGAGATGGCCTAGTGGGTAAAGGCACCTGCCACTAGATCTGGCAACCTGAGTTTGAACCTAGGACCCTTGGGGGAACCTGCTCCTATAAGCTGTCCTCTGACCTCTACCCACCAAATACACGTGCACATAATAAATAAAATGTATTTTTTCAAAGGAAGTGAACACCACAAACCGGTGACTTTAAACTACAGAAATTCACTCTCTCCACTCTGGAGACCAGAAGTCTGAAGTCAAAGCACTGGTAGAATTGCTTGCTTTGGGGAACACCAAGGGTGACCTCATGCATGATTAGTAGCTCTGGTTGGATGCGGGTGAACCTGGACCTCTCTTGGATCGTGACATGGCCATCTCCTATCCTCATCTGACAGTGAAGGACCACAACCATGGGTTTTAGGGCCTGCCACGGTTATTCAGGATCATCCTCTCTCCAGATGCTCCATCACATACTCCAGAGGTTAGGATTTAGAAGAATCCTTTTGGGGAGGTCCTCACATAACTCATCCTTGGGACTGGTAGCTAAAACTTGTGAGAAACAGCATGCACCTTTGCAAATACGGGGGCGTAAGAGAAAACCAGAACACAAGTTTGTTTGTTTTGTTGTTGTTCTTGTTTTTTCTTTCTTTCTTTTTTTTTCCCTGTGGATAGCAAATCAAACTACAACAACAGCAACTAATTTAATTTGGATTTCAGGTCAACTTCATTAACATCTTCAACATGAATAGGAAAACTCATTCTTAAATGGAAAAAAATTAAAGCTGATCAACTATGGCCAGCTGAAGTACATAACCTTTCCCCATTCCAGATTTGAGAAAAGTTGTAATACATTTTTTAATTAAGAAAAATAATATACTTAAATATATACATGTAACTTTTTGCTCCAATTTAAATAAACTTGGTTATTAGGATCAAAACCCAAATCCAAACCAGAAAACATCCCATGTCTGTACAACTGTTTTTATTGATATTAAGCTAATTTCCAATATTATCATTATAATTAAGTTATATTGTGATGGACTAGTGTTTGCAATATAGAATATGATAGAGAATGTGTAATCAGCTTTCAGTGGATGAAGCAAGTCATGCTAACATATCTAAATGGCTGAAGGTGTATCCAGAGTTCTGAAGGAGGAAAGGATAGATTGTGAATAGCCCTACCACTCTTAGAATTCCCAAATCTGTATATAAAGATATAATAATACATTAAATATGAAATAACCACTGCTATTTGAAATTGTTCACAGTCCTGGAGAAGCTAGGTAACAAGGAGGACCCTAAGAGGGATGAATGGATTTCCCTGGGAAGGGGAAATCGATGAGATCTCTTGGGTAAACTGGGGGGAGGGTGTGTGTATGTTTGTGGAGGGGATGGGGATGGGAACATGAGGGATCAGGTTGGTCCAGTTAGGGGAGGGACAGAGGGGGAGAGTAATGAAAAGACCTTTTGTAGTGGGGCCATTATGGGGTTAGGGAGAAAACTGGTGCCAGGGAACATCCCAGTAATCCACAAGGATGACCTCAGCTAAGACTCGTAGCAAAAGTGGAAAGGGTGCCTGAACTGGCCATCTCCTGTAATCATATTGGTGACTACCCTAATTGTCATCATAGAGCCTTCATCCAGTAACTGATGGAAGCAGATGCAGAGATCCATAGCCAAGCACTGGGCCTAGCTCTGGGAGTCCAGTTGAAAAGAGGGAGGAGGGAATGTATGAGCAAGGAGGGTCAAGATCATGATGGAGAAACCCATAGAGACAATTGACCTGAGCTCCTGGGAGCTCATGGACTCTAGACCACCAGCTAGGGAGCCTGCATGGGACTGACCTAGACCCTCTGCATGTGAGTGACAGTTGAGTAGCTTGGTTTATTTGTGGGGTCCCTAGCAGTGGGACCAGGATCTGTCCTTAGTGCATGAGCTGGCTTTTTGGAACATAGTCCCTGTGCTGGGATGCCTTGCCCAGCTTTGATGCAGGGAGAGGAGCTTGGTCCTGCCTCAACTTGATATGACATGCTTTGTTGACTCCCATGTGACGTCTGCCCTTTTCATTGATTCGGGGGCGGGGGTAGACTGGAGGTGGAGGGAGGGGGAGAAAGTGAGGAGGGAGGGGAAACTGTGGTTGGTATGTAAAATAAATGAAAAATAAAATGAAATAAAATCTTTGCAAGTCTTCCCAAAGGTAATTAGATATTGACAAGTAAATTCTATTTATACAATTATCTCTGGAACAAATAAGTCTCACTAATAAAATTTTGCACAGAAATGGCAGTGTTAGCTAATCTTTTCTCCTTTCTTAACTGAGATATAATTTAAGAATGTAATTTTCAGTGCATTGAGACTGTTCTGAAGAGTTCCAAACATCTGAAGTGTCTGTGGTCACACAGGAGACTGCTGTGGGATGGCGGTGTGTGTGAGTGTGCAGGTGCACACGTGTTTTGCTCCCTATTAAGACTGTGTGATGATTAACATTGATTGTCAACTTGACAGGGTCTAGAATCACCCATGAGACATCTCTGGACACACCTATGAGGGAGTCTCTAGATTCGGTGAGCCTCTGGCAATGCTCTGGCACAATGGTTCTCAACTTTCCTGATACTGAGACCCTTTAATACTTTTTCTCATGTTGTAGTGACCCCTAACCATAGTTATTTTTATTGCGACTTCATAACTGTAATTTTGCTACTGTTATGAATCATAATGTAAATATCTGTCTTTTCTGATTGTCTAGTTGACTCCTGTGAAAGGGTCATTCAACTCCCAAGGGGTCAAGGGAGACCCAAGGGTTGAGAACCTCTGCTCTAAGGGATTATGTTGGTGAGGAAAGACCTACCCTAATAGGAGACAGTGCTATTTTCTGGTGTAGGGCCTGTGAACAAGGGGTGAAGCTAGCTAAACCTTCACAGTCCTCTCACTATGGATGGAATGTGGCTGGTTTCCTCTTCCTCCTACCATCATGACTCCCCACATGATGAGAATGTGAGCCAAAATAAATCCTCCCTCTCCTATGTTGTTGGTGGAAGTATTAAGGCAACTTTACATAGTTAAAAGGGAGGTTTATTTTGTGGGGTAACTTACAAGTAAAGGGATAGGTTACAGGGTCCAGGAAAGGTGTAGTACAGGCCAGCAGTGTTCTCTGGAAAACTCTGCTCGGTCTACCTCCAGCTTCCAGGATCCAGGAACCAAGAGAGCCAGCACATCCGGATCTCAGGTATTAAGGGCTCCTCTCTCGGCCCTGCCTTGTAGGCATGACAGTTACTGGAAGCCTCAATTGGAGTGGTACTTCCAGGCTAAAGCTGGAACAGCTACCCACTACACTATGTAGCTGAAGTTTTCTCCAGTCCTGCCCAGCCCCACGAACCCCACAGTTGCTTATAAAATAATCACTCAGAAACTTATATTAATTAAAACTGCTTAGCCATTAGCTCAGGGCTACCACTGACTAGCTCTTACATTTAAACTCAGCCCATTTCTGTTAATCTGTATGTTGCCCTGTGTTCCACAGCTTTACCTGTGTGCCATTACATGCTACTCCCTGGACAGCAGACTGGTGTCTGCTCTGACTCAGCCTTCCACTTCCCATAATTCTCCTTGTCTGCTTATCCCACCTATACTTCCTGCCTGGCTACTGGCCAGTCAGTGTTTTATTAAACCAATGTACAAAAGCATTATTTCACAGCACTCCTAAGTTGCTTTTGTCAGTATATTTAATCACCAGAAGAGTAACCCAGACAGACCATTCAGTCATTTGCTACCTTCCTCTTCCCAGGCTTAGGTAGGAAGTCACTTCACATGCACCTGAACTTAGGTGTCACCCTGTAAGTCGTAGGGACCAGTGCAGGAGAGATGATTGCCATCTCTGATAGAAGTACTCAGTTGCCTGCAGGGCACTTCACTGACATCTCTCCTTGGCTCTATAACCAACCCAGGATGCTTTGCATGAGGAAGATTACCCACCATTCTGCCTTTAAAAGAATAGTTTTTTTTAATTAGCATAAAAACGAATGAGCTTCCTATTGCATTTTCATAATTGGTCATTGTTGACCATCGTCCCCCATGTCTTTGCCTTGTTTACATACCCCACCTCCTGATGGTCTCCTTCCCTTCTACAGTGGTCTCATTACAGTGTTATCCCAGATATGTTGGAGAAATTAGACCTTCACAAAATCAAACTGTGCTCAAGGAGTTGGAGAACTCATCTTTAATTACGTTGGCCAGTCCAGCCAGCAGGCACAGCTGACCTAGTGCTCTGGAGAGAAAATGGTTCATAATACACAGGATTCTTCTCTCTCTCTCTCTCTCTCTCTCTCTCTCTCTCTCTCTCTCTCTCTCTCTCTCTCTTTTCATAGTGCTTATAGGGAGTACATTATCATTTTTGACCTTTTCTGTTATTGGTAGTTTTAGCATGGGTAAGGAACACGAGCAAGAACGGTTTGAATTTTAGCCTATATGACTAAGGTGCATGAGTAAGTGTGTTTCTAGAAGCAGAAAGATGAGATGAGAACCATTATTTCATAACTTTGTTTCTAACTAAAAAGGGGGTGGGGCCACTGATGCAGAAAGTGAGGTTGCAGAAGCAGATTACAGCACCTGTCACTCATTCTCCTTATCAGTCAACTATGCTACCCTGGCTGACCAGTTAGCCTTAGTGATCCTCCTGTTTCTACCTTCATCTCTAGGACTACATAGCTACATCACCACACTGCCACACCCAGCTTGAACTGGGGCTTGAACTCAGATCCTATATGCAGATTTCTATTTTTTTTCTTACTGTGGACTAATAAGACTCAAACTGTGTTGATCACACAGATTGCAAATCCAGTGCCACTTTGAGATCTTTGGCAGCAGTTAACTCTGCAGCTCACACACAATTGAGCCTGTATGATAATGAGTATTCAGAGACAGGTAATACCTGGGGGACGCTCACTAACCTAAGACAGAGCGCCTGTGTGGCCTGGGCAGGCATCTCCATGAAGGGTAAGGTGACCTGCTGAAGTCAGAAGCTCATTTTCTAGTAAAAGGGGGACCTGTAGGTCCCTGGCCCCCATTTTGGGTAACTGTTGCCTTGCTTGCAGACCTTGACCTTGATATCCTCCCTATGCTAATTCCCTGCCGGGTTCCACTGAATGCTTAAGGGAAGTTCCTTGTCTGTGTATCCTGCATAATGAGCCTTAACAGTTTAGATACAAGATTGTAAAACATTGGTAGCGAACTTCTGCCCTCCAGGGTTCTCCCATTGTGCTGTAAACCTGTGTTTAAGACCTCCTCCCTCCTTCAATAAACAGCATTTGGCAAAAAATAAAAATAAAAAAAAATAAAATAAAATAAAAAAGAAAAAAGAAAAAGAAAAGAAAAAAAAGACTCAAAGAATTATTTATTTTTTTAGTTTGTTAAGTGTCTCAGGGTTTTGTTGCTATGAAGAGACATCATGACAACTCATATAAAGGAAAACATTGAATTGGGGCTGACTTAGTTTAGTCTATTATCATCATGGAAGGAAGCATGGTGGAGCACAGGCAGACATGGTGCTGGAGAAGGAGCTGCGAGTTCTGCATTTGGATTGGCAGGCAGCAGGAAGCCAGTGTCACACTAGACCTGGCTTGACCGTTTGAGACCTCAAAGCCCACCCCCTAGTGACACACTTACTCCATCTAAGTCACACCTACTCCAATAAGGCCATACCTAAGAGTGCCACCCCCTATGAGCCTCAGGGGGCCATTTTTATTCAAATCACCACATGAAGGCTTGCTTTGTAGATTAAGATTTGATCAATTTTAGAGCTGTTCCATGCACTGCTGAGATGGATGTGTGTTCCCTCTTTGTGGGATGAATATTCTGTAGTTTCTAAATAACCTAAAGTTTCTCTGCTAAGTTTTGTCTACAAGTCCTATCTAAAGATGAGAATGTGTTACTGAATTATTCTCCTATAATTATATCGAGATCTATCTTATCTCACATATCTTTTAGTATTTATTTCATGGGATTGGTAACCCCACGTTTTGGGGCACAGATGTTTATGATTATTACGAGTACTGGTGAATTGTTCTGCTTATCAGCATCTCTTTTGACTGTCTTTGTTCTGATGTCTGCTTTATCAGATGTGAAAACAGCTAACACAGTGTATTCATGACCTCCATTTGCTTCATAGGTTGACTTCTATCTTTTGACTTTTGGGTTTTAGATATCTGTTCCAGTGAGGAATGTGTTGTGAAGACATTAGGTAGCATGTTTTTAAATCTAGCTCATCAGTCTGGAAGTTTTAATTGGTGAGTTGAGACGATGTTCATCTAACGTGTTCTCGGAACTTGATTTCCTGTGGTTTTGTTGATTATTCTGCTTTGTTGGGTTGCTGGTGTTCCTTTCTTCCCACTCTGTTAGTATTTAGGGATGCTGGTTTACTGTCTCAGAGTTGGCAACTCCTCCCAGGCTTTCCCTGGTTCATCTGTTCCTCTTGTGAAATGTTTTCCTTCCTGTTCTCTGATGGATGAGACTATCTTTCTTATTCCTTGGTGGCTGCTGCTCCTCTGTGTTTTCCCCAGCACTGGGTTTGTTGTTGTGAATTGTCATAGCTTTTGCTTATAGTCATATTGCTGCTTCTCCCTTGATTTGATAATTCTGATGGGTAGAGCAATCTCATTGGCATTCACTTTCAAGAAATCAACTTATTATTCTATGTTTTCTGGACTTGCAGGGTTGCTGATGAGAGACCTGATTGTTGTTTTGGTATTTCTGCCTTTGTAAATGCATTTAAGTCCCTCTGATTCCCTACTCCCTGCCCCCAGCTTCTAGCATTCCTTGCTTTGTGTTTTTGACATCTTGACTATGATATGCTTTGGAGAGATTCTTCTCCAGTCTTATTTCTTTGTGGTTCTGATTTTTGTGTCTCAATATCCTTTTCTTTCTCTAGGTTTAGGGAGTTCTCTGCCATTTCAATGGATAAATTGTCTGTCTCTTCTTCTAGCCTACAAATTGTTTTCATTGATCTCTTCAAGATATCTGAGTTCTTGGATGTTTTTGTCATTTTCATTAATATTGTCCTCTATAGGCCCCTGAATGTATCATTCAATTGAGACTTTACCTTCTATCCCTGCAATTCATTCTCGTTTCTTTTATTTTTGAGATTATAGTAAAATTACAAGACTTATCCCTTCTGTTTCCTCCCTTCAAACTCTCCCATACCCCTCCCTGCTACCCTGCTATCCTTCAAATTCATGTCCTCTTTGTCCACTGGCTGTTATTGTGCATGCAATTATGTATAAGTATACACATGTAAACACATACACATATATGTTTCTAATATATATTTATGAATATATATGTATATATTCATATATATTTTTAGGAGTATATACGTGTCTGTGTGTGTGTGTGTGTATGTGTGTGTGTATGTTGTAGATATAGCCACCAGGACTAGAATACTGGAATATATATATATGTATATATGTGTATATATTTTCTTCAGTCTACATAATGTTACTTGCATGTATATTTTCAGGGCTTACTGTTCAGCACTGGACAACTGATTGATGTGTTATTCCCCAGGAGGACCAGCTTTCCTCAAAGAATTCCTATAATTCTTTGGTGGGGCTGAGGCCTAATGGACTTTTCTCCATCTACTCCACCATGTCCATTAGTTTCGTAGTTGTTCAGGTCACGTTTAAGTCGTCATGTTGGTGAGACTTTATGATTATATCTCCAGACATTCCCAGTAGACACAATCTCACAGCAAACTCCCCAATCCTCTGTCTTTTACAATCTTCCACAATGTCCCCTGAGTCTTAAGTGTGGGAGTGTTTTGTAATATATCCATTAGGACTGGGACCCAGAATTCTGCATTTTGATTGGTTATGCTTTTCTGTAGTGATCTCCATGTGTTGGAAAGAGAAGTTCCCTTGATACAGGTGAAAACTGCACTTGTCTGTGGGTATAAGGACACATGTTTATAGACTGTTGTTGGAATTATGATTGTTTAGTAAATTAGTGATTATAGATTCCCTTCCAATAACCATGACTTCACTAGCACTGAGTGGATAGCTAAGTTTCCAGTCTCGAGCATGGTTTCCCTCTTGTTGATTGGGTCTTAAGTCCAATGAGAGAGCTGTTGGTTATCACCAAGCTAGTACACCTTTCGGGTGCCATGCTGGTCACTGATGTAGTCCAGAGGCATCACAGCCAGACAGCAGTGTTGGGTGTCTCCTCCTTTGGAACTTGTATGGAGGCTAGGCCTCCAGGAGGGGACATTCAGGTCAGTTCCAGCTTAGGGGTATCAGCCCTGTTCCTGACATTCATAGTGTCTTGAGCAATAGGGACTTATGTCTACCTCTAACGGGTAGCCAAAGGAACAGTAAGAGGTTGTATGTTTTGGGAGTCTCTTGGATAGCCCTGACCAACAACTCAAAAGAGGGCTTCTCATGTCTGGTTCAGGGGTTTTTGTTAGGTGGCTTTTGGCTCTTGGAGGGAGCACTGTAAACATAGATTAGAAAACTTCACACACATACACACACACACACACACACACACACACACACACACACACACACACACACATGATTATGTGTATTACAGTGTTTTCTTAGGTAAATAGTTTATGGTATGATTCATTGTGGAGTTTTAAGACGTCCTTATTACTCTTTACCCTCCTCTTTCTTCTGTGTTTACCTGTATTCCCTTCCATTCCCAGAGAGCTCCTTCTTTCCCATTTTCCCGATCAGATAACTAGCCTACTATTCCCTTTACCCTTCTTCCATGCTCTTTTATATTCATCTCTCCTCTCCCTAAAGAGACCCCGCTTTCCCCGTGTCCCTCTCAGATGACTTCTTTCTTTCTGTTCCCCTTTACCCATCCCCCACCTGCTCTGGTCTTGATGGTGCTTTTCATTTCAGTGGTATTTTTTTTTTGATTGATTGATGGATCAATTCTTTTTTTTTTATTTCCAGAGTTTCTGTTTGGTTCTTTTTCCAGAGTCTAAATGTCTTTGCTCTTTTTCCTCCTACGTAGTTTAAATTTCTCCTCCAAATCACTGACTGTCTCACTTACTCTGATCTCCCTCCATGCACCTGCTTACATGAGCCTTGCATGTCGACGATCACACACTGAAAGTCTTCTGGCATTTCAGCTACTCATGATTGTTGTTTCTCGTATGGAGGAGCTGCAAACTTGTAGCGGTGTCGAAGTGGGGTGGTGTCTCATGTTTTCTGTGTTTCTTTGTTGTGTTTTGTGGCTGTCAAGTTGGATGTGTCCTCCAGTTTTTGTTTGTTTGTATACTCTTTAATTTGTTTTATTCCACTTATTCACTGTGTGTGTGTGTGTGTGTGTGTGTGTGTGTGTGTGTGTGTGTGTGTGCGTGCGCATTACAGTATTTGTATGAAGGTCAGAAGCAACTTTCAGGAGTTGGTTCTCCCCCTTCCACCATGTGGGTCCAAAGGATGAGGACCAGGTCTTCAGACTTGAATGAAAGTGCCTTTATCCTATAAGCCATCTCACCAGCCTCATTTTTTTAAATAATGGAATTTAATAATAAATATAACATTTATTTTATTGTAATGATGCAATATATTTTGTGATATTATGCCATTTTTGCTCACATGCCTTAATAATGTATAGTAGTTGGCTACACCCTTGCATTTTGATATGTGTATTTTTATCATCCCTGTAATCCACATGATCACTCTCCTGTTTCCTTCCTCTCCCGCTGTTGTTCATAAGCCGAATCCTCTTCCCTGTTGGTCCCCTCCTGTTCTGTTTTCTACGGTTTATTTTGGTGACCCTGACACTTTGGAAATCTTTCTTTTCATAGTTGGGGCTTTCTGTGACTGCATATCTGAGGGATGTGGAGGCCTTACCTACCTGCATTTGTTCATGGGAGGTCACTTTGGCCATACATGGCTGGATACTAAGCCAAGTCCTGAGACTCACAACTAAATTCAGACAAAGTTATGTGTATCTGGTGTGTGTGTGTGTGTGTGTGTGTGTGTGTGTGTGTGTGTATGTGTGTGTACCTACTTGGGCAAGTATCCTATAGATATCTGATGAGAGTTTCTCAGCTTCGAGCTTCTGTTTTTATACCCACAATTGGGACTCCTCTGGATGTCTCCCTGAGGATGCTTTGTTTCCCTCTGCCATTTCTAGATCTGGCCACCCATGAGAACACCTGGAGTACAGTCTAGAGGCTGTGGCTGGCCTGGCCCAGTACAAACAAGCAGCATGGTGCAGTTGGGTGCTGGCTTGGCTGCTGCTCTGTTGGGGAAAATCCTGCCTGAGCTTATTTCTGTTTTCTTTAGCTCTTTCTTTTATAGGAATGGAATCTCTGGGTTCTTAGCTTTTCCCCCTCCTCTTTTGATCTTACAGATGTGGCTTCTAATCCACCACCATCTTTCTTGGAAGTTCCATCTTGCTTTTCTAAGTGAAGATTGATGTGAAACAGAGTGCTCCAGTGGCCCACAGTGGGCATCGTCAGTGAAAACAGACCTTTGCAATTTGGGGGCTAGGATGATGAAAATAGACGGAAATTCCTCCCATCTCTGTGTGCGTGCCCCTTTGAAATGTGACAGTGTTTTTCTAGTCAAGGGCAGGACTCCCTTTCTCCACCCCTTCCCCCTTCCCCCACACTCCCCCACCCCCACTGCCTGAAGCTAGGCTGGGTTTGTGGCTTGCTTTGATCAGGGGATCTGAAAATAGACATGAAGCAGTTCTAGACACAAGTTTTCTGAGACCTCACAACTTCTGCTGGACCCTTCTTCATGGAGGCCACCTTGCATAGTCAGAGCACCTAGGGAGGAAACCATGAACTAAGGGATCCATTGACTATCGGCATTGAGTACCCAAGTATGTAGGTTGATCTGCTTTCAGCAACTCAGTCCTAGCTTCCACCAGGCGTCTGAAGCTACATGAATGACTTTGAACAAAACCAACAGAAGAACCTTCTGTTGAGCCCAGTTCAACCTACTGGCTCATAGAATGATAGTGACAAAAACATGTTTTAAACCACTCAGTTTGAGTGGTGTGCACATGGCAGTGGGGTTAACACAACATCAGCCAACAACCCTGGTTGAAGCACGTGCCTGTGTGTAATATAAATCTGCACATGTTATTTACACACATATTCATAATATATCAAGTTAATTTTATCAGCCAACTAGATTAGAGAATGTGATCTAATCTTTGCTACATTTATAAGGAAATTCAGATGTTAACTGACATTTCTCTCATTTTTATTGAGATAAATTCAGCGGATAGCTAGATTAAAGGAGTCTTTTAAAATGAACTTGAGGAAATCACTCTTTAATAGCTGATTCTTGTGTAGACAAATGATATTAAAAACAGACTGTGAGGTCAGTGGATCACCATCTTTGTTTTTCTTTCATCCTGCTGATGTGTTCCAGAATGCACACTCAGTCTTTGCAAGACATGATTGAAGCCACCATTGGGGTCAGAGAAGATAGCATCCATTTGCCTTTAGGAGAATAAGATTGCTCCTCTCTGGGCTAGCTGTGCCCTGATGAGTGAAGACCAGCTTGCATAGGCTGCGAGGAGCATGGAAACCCACGAATGATTTTCATCTAGAAAAACTGGAATAAAAAAGCTGTAATGAACTTTTGACATTATTTCTTCTAAGCAGGGAAGTTTCTTCACAAGAAGAAACCAGAGTTCACACTGATTAGGTCCCGTGGCTAGGAAGAATATGATTGCCTCAAGTGGAAATGTTTTAATTAAAGGGGAAACTTAAGTGGAAAGTACGCATTAATTTTATGTTGTTGCTATAACAAATGACCACAAAATTAGTGGTTTAAAACAACTCAAATTTACTATCAGATATTTCTGTAGGTCGGAAGTTCAGCAGAGCTCTGAGGCTAAAATCCAGGTGCTTTCAGGGTTGGGCTCTGTTATGGACAACCTAAGGAAGAGTTGTTTCTTTGTTCATTCCAAGGCAACCACAAATCATTCTATGGTCAGTTGGATCAAAGTCCCCATTTCCTTGCTGAATGTCACTTGTGAGCCAGACTTAGATACTAGGACCTGTTTTCAACCCCGACATGCCGTCTCTATGTCTCAGGAGCAGCCCTCTCCCCAAGTGCTTCCCTGCTGCTGAGTCACTCTCATACTGGTCTTTTGATTTTAAGTTCTTAGCTGGATGACAGAGCATTTCTTCTATTTCAAGATAGGTTAACTTTATTTCCATTGTCAGAGTCCCCTTTCCTTATAGAGTCACACTCACAAGTTCTATAGATTGGAATATGAACATCTTGGGGAGAATATTGTTAGTATTCTGACCCGCCCCTTGGAAACCAACCCCTTGGGGCTGCCCTGTGTCTTGACATAAAGGAAACCCCACTTCCTCCCTCCCTCTCTCTCTCTCTCTCTCTCTCTCTCTCTCTCTCTCTCTCTCTCTGTGTGTGTGTGTGTGTGTCTGTGTCTGTGTCTATGTCTATGTCTGTGTCTGTCTTCTGTCTCTCTCTTCCCCCTCTCTCTCCCCCCTCCATTCCCACGAGGTGTGCACACCTCCGCTTTCTCTCCCTTCTCTTTCTTCCTTGTCTCCCTCTTTCCTATCCTTCTCTTCTTCTCTCTATTATAAAAACCTCTCCACATGGATGCAGCACCCGGATGTGAATGACTTTCCACAAGTCTCTGTTCCTGCTGCATCTGCCACCATGTTTCCCTGCACACGTGGGATACTCGGGCCCAGCCAGCTGGGGGTTCCCCATTCGTGCAAATTCCTAACAGATATCATTTAGCCCTATGACAACAGCCTACAAATTGGGTGTGAGTAATAAGAAGTAAGTATGTCTGGACCATTGGCTTTTAAATTTCAGGCTAGCTACTATTGAGTGGAATTTAGTATGTAGGTGATCACTAACTAGGGCAATGTATCATCTATTTTTCTGTTGCTGTGATGAAACACCAATAGTCAAGACAACTTGTAGAAGAAAATGTTTATTTGGGTTATGGTTCTAGAGGGATAAGCATCCATTAGGAACAGGAAGGTGTGGCAGCAGGCTGACCAGGAAGCAGGACCAGGAAACAGAAGAGACCTGACCACAAACATGAATCAGAGAGAGCAAGCTAGAAGGAGGGTGAGGCTAGATACCCTCAAAGCCCACCACCAGTGGCGTACTTCTTACAGCTAGGCCATACATCCTAAACCTCCCCAGATAGTGTCACCAACTGCAGACCAAGCTGGAACATTTCTCTTTCAAATCACTGCAGGCCCTGATCTGTATAAAGTTTAGCTGTCAGACTTCCGTAATACCTCTTCTTTATCCTTCAACAGGACTTTAATTCCCTCCTACTGTTTGCATGCTGAGCCCTAGATGAGTGTTCCATGTTGTCCCTTTCCCAGCTGTTTAAGACTTACTGGGAAGTGAATGAGTCTCAGAAACTCAAGCCTCTTCTTTGTGCCTGCTCAACCACTAACCCAAGACCTCCCACAGCTTCTTGGTGGGAGGCAGTTCTGACCCTTCTCTCTTTTCACAGCAAGTACAGGTAATGAGAGTGCTAGCAGCCAGATGATGCTCTCAGGCCTGCCCTGAAGGGCTGTCAGAGTTAGGGGTGACACAAAACTGAATGTATAGCTCACAGGTTCACAGCTGAAGAGACACCTGATGGCTTTTCTCCCACTATTGCCTGCACAGTACCTTCCAGCACTGTGAAATCTAGCCAGGGAAGATGCAGCTTCCAGGTTGGTATCAGCTCGATTTCCTCATGTTCTGTGATTCAGGGATGTGATATCTTTGGCACGAGGCTCTTGCTATCACGTTCTGGAGGGCAACGAAGAACATAGCAATACTTTTTTTTGTTTGTGAGTCTATGGGACCTGCTGACCAACAACAAGAAAAAAAAGTAATCTGCTCCTGTCATTGGTCCTTTTAAATAAAAGACACCATAGCTTATGGTGTCTGGGAGAGGTCTCCCCCGACCCCCAATAATAGAGGATCTGCTGTGGGATGGTCTGTATGTCAAATGTGTTGCTGATTGGTCAATAAATAAATCACTGATTGGCCCATGGCCAGGCAGGAAGTATAGGCGGGACAAGGAGGAGAATAGAGCTGGGAAGTGGAAGGCTGAGGGGGAGAGACACTGCCAGCCGCCACGATGAGAAACAGCATGTAAAGATGCCGGTAAGCCATGAGCCATGTGGCAAGGTATAGATTAATGGAAATAGGTTAATTTAAGCTATAAGAACAGTTAGCAAGAAGCCTGCCACGGCCATACAGTTTGGAACCAATATAAGTCTCTGTGTTTACTTAGTTGGGTCTGAGTGGCTGTGGGACTGGCGGGCAGAGAGTTTGTCCTGACTGTGGGCCAGGCAGGAAAACTCCAGCTACAAATGGCGCCCAACGTGTTGGCAAGAGTTTCCACCTAAAAACTGAGTAAAAAGATTCTAAAACGGAGCTAAAAACAGTTCCTAGTTGTCTCTTTCAAGTTAGCGGCAGCCTGCGTGTTTGAGCTACTATGGCGGGTTCCTGGTGTGCATGCTGGACCTGCAGTATGGCGGGAATGAGGCCTCTGCAAATGGCACATTAAGCTGTGTGGTAGATTTAGCCTTTGCTAGTACAAAACAAAAAAAAAAAAAGAGGTTTCTGGGCTACACACTGCTTTGATAAAAGCATAGACCCACTATTTCTGAGAGTTGATGGCTCCCAGAGCTGGCGGAAAACATACCACTGCCATGTTGGGAAGCTGAAGTGGGCGGAGCCAGCAGCCACAGCACCAGTGCCATTTCAGGCTTAGAAGGCTGCAGTTTAAAGCAATAGGCTCAAGCTAATATAAAAAAATAAGCCACGTAAAGATGGCTACCACACAGAAAATCTGGATTATGTTCTCTTTGATATTCGTAACTGAAGAAAAACATTTGATTGCAAAAGCTGTTGAGTTATGCCAAAATGTGTATTTTAAAGGTACCTTGACTTCAAAATTTGGATGTAAGGATATGTTGCTTTGGAAAGGAGGCTCTGCTTTTGTTTCCACAAAAAGCCAGAGGCTATGGATTTGTTCCAGATTAAGACACATCAGGTTTGACCAGCCAAGACCCCCTGAAAGGTCTCCGATGACACCATGGCCCAGATGATCCAACATCCAGAACTGTTTCAAGGCAACTGGCTCAGACGATACAGCCTCATGGACTACTCCATAATCCTAAAATATTCTTTGTGTCCCCATAAGATACAGCGCCCCCCTCCAGCAGGAAGTAGTAAGAGAAGCTACGCCCAAATTCCCAAATATACCAAGCTGACTTTGGAGATGTGTAAAGGTTAAAACCTTCCTTTTTAAGAAAAGAAAAGGGGAAGTGCTGTGAGATGGTCTGTATGTCAAATGTGTTGCTGATTGGTCAATAAATAAATCACTGATTGGTCCGTGGCCAGGCAGGAAGTATAAGCGGGACAAGGAGGAGAATAGAGCTGGGAAGTGGAAGGCTGAGTCAGAGAGACACTACCAGCCGCCACCATGACAAGCCGCATGTGAAGATGCCGGTAAGCCACGAGCCATGTGGCAAGGTATAGATTAATGGAAATGGATTAATTTAAGCTATAAGAACAGTTAGCAAGAAGCCTGCCATGGCCATACACTTTGTAACCAATATAAAGTCTCTGTGTTTACTTGGTTGGGTCTGACGGCTGTGGGACTGGTGGGTGAGAGAGATTTGTCCTGACTGTGGGCCAGGCAGGAAAACTCCAGCTACAAGGATCTCCATTTAAGCTACTTTAATAAGTATATGTATATGAATATAATTTAGGAAGTCTATACAGTAAAGGTTTTCATATGGCTTTTTCAAAGGTCTTTAGTGGTTCTTTTCCCTTCCTGTTCTCCTCTACACTTCTCTCTCACCCCCAACCACACCAACCTTTCTTGATCCTTTCTTGTCCATTCCTCTTTTGTACTACTTGTGTTCGATCTCCCTTCCCTTGAGAGCTCACAGCCCCTTACTAGTTTCCTGACTTCTGTGAGTACTCAAATTTAAATACCTACATCTAAAGACTCAAAGCTAGCATCCATCAGTGAGAAAGAGCACGTGCCCCTTGTCTTTCTGGATCCATGGTATCCCACCCGGAATGATTCTATCTAACTCCATCCATTTACTTGCAGATTTCATTCTTCTTTAAAATTGTATAATACTTCATTTTACACATGTATCACATTTTCATTTTCCACTCATTAGTGGATGGGCATGTAGGCTGCTTCCGTTTCCTGGCTACTGTGAATAAAGCAACTATGAATGAGCAAGTGTTTTTGTAGTAGGATGTAGAGTCCTTCGGTACATGCCGATGAGAAGTTTAGCTGGATAGATACATTTCTAGCTTTTTTTGGAACTGCCACACTAATTTCCATACTGACTGTGAGGCCTGTGAGCTACAATAGCGAGTGTCCTGGGAAGAGATGCTCAGTAATGCAATAGTGGCATGAATGTTACAGAAGTAACCACTCACTTTCTGCTTTAAGGATTTAAGGCCTGGCACCATTAATGGGAAGAAAAAAAACCCATGGCTGGCTAGAACCAAACAGAGCCTACTCTTATTCTGCTAAGTTGACATAGTATCAACCCGCTCCCTAAGTTCTTACCTCATTTCTCAACCTTCATTAGAGACAGACGATGGTGACAGCCAGAGATCCACAACTGGTATATGTGCAGGTAACTGAGACTGTTGGAGTTCTTTGCCCTAATTGGGGCATCTATATCACACTCCTTCCTCCCAAGGCTCAGGGATCATCATGGAGGAGTTGGTAGAAACTTTGTAAGATCCAGAGTTGGTGAATGAGTATAGTGAAACAGTGTTTCTCAGCTGCAACCTGGAAATTGCACACACATACTTAAGAAGCTAGGACTGCATGCAGTAGACCTAGATAAGATCAGTCTAGACAATCCCAGCATGAACAGCAAAGGTGTTATGAAGTCCCACCCCTAGCTGAGGAGGTATTAGCAACTGATGGATGATGGGAGAGGGACAGTCAGTTTTCTTTAGGAATATGGCCCCCGGGAGGCTACCCATGCTCCAGTAGATGGCCCCCATACCCATGGAGGGGATGGAACAGGTGGATATATTTGATCAATACACATTATTTGCATGTATGAAATTCTGAGACAACAAAAAGGGGGGAAATCTGTGGTGCATGCTTGGAAGACTAATAGGAGGTTTTCTGAAAATTTGAGATCAGCCAATTGCTTGCACATTAATTATCAAGAGTAAACCAGCCGGGCAGTGGTGGTGCACACCTTTAATCCTGGCACTTGGGAGGCAGAGCCAGGTGGATTTCTATGAGTTCAAGGTCAGCCTGGTCTACAGAGCGAGATCCAGGACAGGCACCAAAACTACACAGAGAAACTTTGTCTTAAAAACAAAACAAAACAAAACAAACAAAACAACAAAAAAGAGTAAACGGTGAGCTCCAGGGCAACCTGAGCCGGCTATAGAATGAGATCTCACATTTAAAGTGGGGAGAGGGCTGGACTGTTAGTAAAGTAGATCTTGTATTGAGCCTGACCCCTTGTGATCTGGTACAAATGTTCACACTATATTTTCCCTTGCAGTATGTTAATTATCTTCACATAGATGGTGCAGTGGTAACTGGCATGCCCCACCACATCCCCAATTTCTCACACTGAGGACTACTCAACTGGGAACCTAAGGAAGGGCACGAGACCACCTCCACTGGCTACCGGCAGTGTCACTTCCTAGGAGGCTCAGACAGTTGAAGAACCCAGACTGTAGAAGGCAGCTCCTTGGCCTCAAGGCCAGGCTTTGAGTGGAAGGAGGTTAAACCTGAGATCTGTCATGTAGGACTTGCTACCCTTCTCCATGGGGCAGCTGCTCAAATATGTAGTGTGTCATACTCAGGGGTGCAGCTTTTCAGAAGCCAGTTCACCCACCTCGGTCCCAGAGTCTCTGCTCCTTCTTCCCCTGGGACAGCAGTTCATGGTTTCAGTGATTCCTTCAGCAACATGGGCCTAGGGTTCAACTGCCCACTTTGGGATTCAAGAACTTATTTTATTAGTTTCTTAAAAGGTTAGCAAACTTTAGGGGACATCAGCCTTGTTGTAAAATTAATAACAGGTACATTTATTAAATCTGGATGCCAATTTGCTAATTTGCCACGAGGGACAGGCTTTGCGAGCTCAAGGATGCTCGTATCCAAGGCAACCTCTTCTGCAACAGAGAGTGCAGACCGAGAGCAAAGGGATGCAGAGAGGTGAGACACTGTAATCATATTGCATCTTCTGCAGCTTTCAAAATGATGCTTCAGTGATTAGCAGACCATATTGTACTGTTAGGATGGTTTTTTACAGTAAATGCTATTCCTTGATTTTCCATTTCTCTAGACTCCCAGCAGGCCTGTCAGGAGAACACATTGCCTCATATTGGCTGGAATATAGTTAAATAAGTAACAGCTTTTAAATTGGATTATCAACCAATGCTGCTACCAATTACTTGCATATCAATATCAAGTCATTTGGGGTAAATTAATTTGATCTGTGGGTTACTCATCCATTATTGATTATTTACTAGATTTAACTCTGGAAAGTAACTAGTGCGCTTTATCACAGCGTTTACAGTACACAACAGAGTTACTCAGCCTGTGGTTCTCAGGCTGGCAGCACTGAGGGTGTCTCCAGGCTTGTCAGGGACACAGGGTGATGGGCTGACCACTGTTTACTGAGACTCCAGGAAACATCCCTAACAGTCTTCACATGACTGTGAGAACGGCAACGCTAATGTTTGCCAGCATGAACTCAGAGGCTTGTCTCCTGCCTGCTTCACTGCTGGCTATGCTTCAGAAAGCTACTTAACCTTTGAGGTGTTTGTCCATCATCCGCAAAATGAGGTCAGTAGTAATGGTCACCTCACAGGGCTGTGGGAGATTATGTCATTATGTACAAGCCGTGGATTGAATGAGTCCTAAAGTAGTAGGCACTTTCCATGTTTCTGTCACTGTTCTTACTATTCTGGATGGAACAGAGTGAGACACTGGAGCTTCATTCATTTGCTCTGATTCTCTTGCCTCTCAGACAACCATGAGCTCTAGGGCTCTAAACAAATCACATCTGGTCTCCCAGACTCTACTGGTCACTTTTTTAAATTTCTTCTTCTTCTTCTTCTTCTTCTTCTTCTTCTTCTTCTTCTTCTTCTTCTTCTTCTTCTTCTTCTTCTTCTTCTTCTTCTTCTTCGCCTTTGCTTTCTCCTTCTCCTCCTCTTCCACCTCCTCCTCCTTTTTCGTGTGTGTGTGTGTGTGTGTGTGTGTGTGTGTGTGTGTGTGTGTGATGTGCATGTATGTATTTATGCATTATTTATGCATGTTTGCATGTGTGGGGGGCACATGTGTATGGGTGGGAATGTACCTCTGAACCCAGAGCTCTCTGCTATGGCTAGTCTCAATAGCCAACTTGCTCTGGGGACCTATGTTGTGGAAGTACAGGCTGGGTCCTACACTCACCGGGTATTTGTGTGGGTCATGGGTATCCAAACTCTGGTGCTCCTGCTCATGTAGAGAACACTTTACCATGGAGCCTTTGCCCCAGCCTCGTGTTGGCCTCTTTTACATTGCAAACCTAACTCACAGACAACCTAACTATTTAGCATTGTAACACAATTTCCAGTGCATAGGCTTGCTGTGCTGCAGGTCTCAGGCTGCATTTCCATCCCACTGGTCTGAAAACACTCACCTATGGCCTGAAACTCCTCGCTCTCCTCTCCCAGGCTGTGGCTATCATCACTCTAGTCTCTGTCTGTGAGGATTTGTCTATGCCTCCTACTTCCCATGAGTGAGATCAGACAGTACCTGTCTTTCTTTTCCTGTTTATTTTACCTCTTATCATGTCCACCAAGTTCATCCATGTGTCAGTGTTTTCTTCTTGTTTGCAAATACGCAATATTCCACTGTGTGGACATACCATGACACTAGCCTTGGAGAACAGTCTGTCTTTAGGTGTAAGCTCAACACATCCCAGTCTCTTGTTCTGCAGGGGACTCATGAGAGGAAGGGGTATACAACAGTGTACAGCAATCAAAGCTGAAATCCTTGTAGTTGAGGCAAATCTTTCTCTCTATAGAAAACATCGCTTTGTTTTCTCTGGAGAACCCAATCCGTTACCCATCCCCAAAGGTTATGCCTGCCTGTGCTACCAGCAGAAGTGCCACAGTTTAAAACCTTGCCAACACTGGATCCTCTTTCCCAATTTAAATATGCTGTCTCCGTCAGTAAGGCGTTCAGTGATCGGACACTTACATGTGCCAGGCACTGTACTGGACCCTAGAGAAGAACACTGCTGAGTCAGAGCACACTACTGTGCACACTGAAAGAACACTGTGTATTGAGTGTGGCTTTGATGGGTGCTTTGCAAGGTGACATGCGGCCTGGCAGAGTGTTGCAAGCAGTTGTCAGTCAACTCAGAGTGGGTAGAGAAAGGGGGTCTGATTTAAGTTAAAAACTAGCAAGGATTACCTGGACCTCCAGCCGAGAAACTGTGATCCTAGGAAGAGAAGTGGAGAGGGCTTCCCTTTTCACCATTTGCATTCCCTCCACTTCCAGAGTGGTGGCTGAGCACATCTCGTTGTCTCTTGCTCCCTTTATTGTTGTTATTGTTTGTGTATTCATATCTTTTGCCTTTTCAAAGAGTTCAAATGTTCGTGTATGTTTCTTTCATGTCCTTAAGAACCTCTTCTCCTATCAGACGCTGTGGTGGTTTGAATTAGAAATGTTCTCCACGGGCTCAAGTCTTTGAACACTTGCTCACTGGTTGGTACTGCTGGTTGGACAGGTTATGGAGCCGGACAATGTGCAGCCTTGCAAGAGGAAGTCTGTCACTGTGGGGAGGGCTTTGAGCATTTATAGCCTCACACCTTTCCGGTGTATGCTCCCTGCTTCCTGTGTGTGTGTGTGTGTGTGTGTGTGTGTGTGTGTGTGTGTGTGTGTGTGTGAGAAAGGCGTGGTCTCTCAGTTTCATGTTGCAGACACCTGTCACCATGCCTCGCCCACCATTATGGACGACTCTTCTAGAACTGTAAGCTAAAATAAACTCTTCGCTCTGTATGTTGTATCTGGCCATGGTATTTTATCACAGGAACAGAAAATAATAAATGCAGAGATATTTCAGCCTCTATTTCATGAATTTGAAATAATGCTTTGGGGCCTATATACTTCTTTACAAACAATTTATAATTTTTGTTCATTTTTCTTTTGAAGAATTCTCTGGCTTCCCCCACCCAGCTTTGAAATTTCTCTCTAAATTAAGTATATGAACCCAGTCATTTATCCACAATTATTTCTTCTAGTTATCAATCATATTTTTAATATTGTTTATGGTCTGTTTGATGACATGTAACTTTAAATTTTAAGTGATTATATTTATCAGTCTTTTCAATATAATATCCGTCTTCAGTTACTTTTTATTAAGATATGTGATGCATATGGAGAGGCTTGTGGTTCTAGGAGGTTTGACAAATACATGCCTCATGTCTCCATGTCTGCAAACCAGATGTGGAATACTTCCCTTCTCTGAGAAAGAGCCTCATGCCCTGTTCCCGTCTATTCTCTCCACGTTCCCTGGCTGGTCCACAGACCATTGCTGCCCCGACTTCCATCACCAGAGAGTAACTTTGCCTCTTTGAAAACTTCATATGGGTGGAGTTCTGTGTAAGCACTCCTGCCTGTCTGGCTTTTCTCCTTTGTGTGATATTTTTGTCGGTCACCCTTAATGTACTGTGTGCGTCTAGCTATTAGAAATAGAGCCGCCATGAGTACTCTTTTGTTTGTCTTCCTGCGAGCACATTTTCATTTGTTTGCAGAAAAATAGCTAGAGTGGAATTGCTGGGTCACAGACAGGGTGGTCATTCAGCCTGGTCAAGGTGACCGACTCTGTTCCAGAGTGGTTGTGTCATTGTCTCCACATGGGCAAG
Organism: Peromyscus californicus insignis; assembly: GCF_007827085.1. Lineage (NCBI taxonomy): Eukaryota > Metazoa > Chordata > Mammalia > Rodentia > Cricetidae > Peromyscus > Peromyscus californicus. The sequence continues at coordinate 7,829,786 of NW_026294480.1, read as the reverse complement.
GAGTTGTTTCCTCTGTTCATCTCCACCCTGCACTTATCACTCTAATTAACTTCTCTATGAACTCAGAGGCAACGGGATACAATTAATCCTTCCTGTTGGGGAGGGGTTGCCACTCTTCTCAATGAAATTCATTAAATAGTCCATGATGGCCTCTTGCTTTAAATGTAGAAATGGATGTGTTTGTGTATCTCCCTTCCTTGGACAGTGGCTTTAGACCCTTGGATTTCCTGGGTTTTGTGGTGATATTTTATTTGTATTAAAATGTTATTTGTATGTTAATAAATAAAGTTGCCTGGGGATCAGAGCTATTAGCAAGCCATAGGAAAGCAGGGCAGTGGTGGCGTATGCTTGTAATCCCAGCACTTGGTAGGCAGAGCTGGGTAAGTCTCTGTGTGTTCAGGGATACAGCCATTATTGGATACACATGCCTTTAATCTCAATACCAATCATGGAAAACCTGGAGGCCTATACAGACAGGCCGTGAGGAGGCGGTCATGTGGTTGGGTTTACAACCAATAAGAAGGCAGGACAGGAACTCTATATAAAGACTTTAACACAGGGGTAGCTCTGGTTCGGAGAGGTAGGACCACCGCAGGAGGAAGGGTAAGGTTTTAGCTCTTAGCTGTGACCTCTTGGCTTTCTTCTTTGCATTGGTTCTGTGTTTCTTATTTAATAAGAAGGTTGGTTACATCTACAGTTTTGTCCCTCAGTTTTCTCTTTGTTGATTCATAATACAGTTGAATAGCTGATAGTGAAAGTCACTCCCCTGCACTATTTTTTTAATTTAGAAGATTTCTAGTTATCCTCATGCATATACTTTTGTGAGATGTTCCCAATTTCTAAAAATTTGATTTTCATCAGTGAAGCAACAGTGGAAGAATTGATAATGAAGTCAAATCCTATTCCGGCCTCCTGGAAACTGTTGCCTATGAGATAATAACCCAAACTTTGTAAAATGTCTTCTTCCTGACATAATAACGACATGTATTGATGGAGCACAGTGTGATAATTCCATAAATGCATACTATGTGTTTTTCAAGTCAGGATAATTAGCACTTACATCTCATTGTTCCTTGTGTTTGTAGCCTTAAAGCTCTTCTAATTCTTTGTAAACATCTGAGAGGTTGGTGTGAGTTATGGTCACTGTGTTGTAGAATATTAGAGTCTGCTGCTTCTGACTCACTGGATTATAGAACCCATTGTCCAACTCGCTTCACTCCTTCCCAGCCTGAGTAGCCTCTGGTGATTAATACTCCACTCCTGGCCTTTTCTTCCCCGTCAGAATGGCTGTTAGCCAAAAATCAAATATAACAAGCATTGGTAAGGACACAGAGAGAAAGGAACTCATATTCTGGTGATGAGAATGTAGATTAATGCCACCAGTATGGAGTACAGTTTGTGGGTTCCTCAAAACACCAGCAGTGTGTCTACCATGTTCTCTAGCTACCATACTTCTAGGTAAATATGTAACAAAAGTTAAATCAGCATATCAAGTCATACCCATGTGCCCATGTTCACAATAGCAGTATTCACAACAGTTAATATATAGGTAGAATCAGCCACTAGTTAGTGTCCAGTAGTGAGTGAGTAGATGAGGAAAATGGTGTGTGTGTGTGTGTGTGTGTGTGTGTGTGTGTGTGTGTGTGTGTGTGCGTGAGAGAGAGAGAGAGAGAGAGAGAGAGAGAGAGAGAGAGAGAGAGAAGGAGGGGGTGTTACTCAGCCATGAAAAGAATGAAATCTTTAATTGCATTTTTTTTATTTTTGGTTTTTTGAGACAGGGTTTCTCTGTGAAGCTTTGTGCCTTTCCTGGAACTCACTCTCTAGCCCAGGCTGGCCTTGAACTCACAGAGATCCTCCTGCCTCTGCTTCCTGAGTGCTGGGATTAAAGGTGTTAATTTCATTTTTTAATGATTTTTCTCTCCAAAAGATCTCTTTTGAATATGTATGGTTATGAACCCTGTTTTTTTTAATTTATTTTTATTTTAGGGAAGAGGGCAGGCATATGCACATGAGTGTACTTTGCCTGCAGAAGCAAGAGGTCTCTCTGAAGCTGAAGTTACATGGGGTTGTGAGCTACCTGATGTGGGTGCTGGGGATCGAACTCAGGTCCTCTGGAAGAGCAATGTGTGCTCTTCACCACTGAGCTATCCCATCTTGTGAAATGAATGAAATTAGAGGACATGATGTTAAGTTAAAAAAAATCCAGATGCAGAAAGACTGATACCATCTATTCTCAGTCATATGCACAAGCAGATTTCTTATGCCTTTAAAGGAAGCATTATTATTCCACAGAAAATTCAGGAAAAGTGTAAAAATTCCGTATCTGGTTGGAGTTCAGAAGCCTTTTTAATTAGAGCCTCAGGCATCATGGGAATTCCTATGGAAAGTAATTTTAAAGGTCTATTCTGGGAGGCAAATTTACATTTCTTGTTAATCTACTCCAGATATGGCCATGCTGTTCTCAAGGCACTTCAGCAAACCCGTTCCATGTGCTGCTGGGCTCAGACGTGAAGTCACCTTCAGAGGGTACAAGTTTGTTCCCGAGAGATCACTGTCGAATACCACGCTGCCTGCCACTCTCCCTTCAAACCTCAAAGTCAACCTCATGGCCAAGGGGCTTGGTTCTAGGAGAGTATGGTTGTGACTCAATACAGAAAAGGATAGTATATTTTAGACATATGGGACTAACTCTTCGTTTGGTGTCCATTTTTTAGAGATAATAATTAAAATCTAAGATAGAAACTGAGGCTGTACACGTAGTTGATTGTCTTGTTTTTTTGTGAGGGAAGGTGCAAGTGTTTGTTTGCTTGTTTTCTGGGAGAAATTAAAGCAGAAAATTACAAATGTCAGAATGAAGTCAGAATGTTAGAACTGTGCACCACTGCTGGGAATAGATGGTGTCATGGCCACTATGGACAGAAAACTAAAAATGGAATTACAATGAGTCAGTTATTCAACTTCTGGATGTATGACCCCAAGGAGTTGGTGGCAGGGATAGATCTCTAAAGGTGAAACAATCCAAGTATCCATTGACAGATGAATGGGTGAAACCAATGTGGTCTATACACACAAGAAAATATAACTGAGCCTAGAAAATGAAGGGAATTCTAATGTATAGTACAATATGGTTGAGCTAGAGCCGTGGTTCTCAACCTGTGGGTTGCAACCCCCTTGGGGGTCAAATGACCATTTCACAGGGCTCACGTATCAGATATCCTACATATCAGATATTTACATTATGATTCATAACAGTAGCAAAATTACAGTTATGGAGTATCAAAAAAGTAATTTTATGGTTGGGAGCCACTGCAACATGAAGAACTGTATTAAAAGATCGCAGCATTAGGAAGGTTGAGAACCATTGCTCTAAAGGATATTTGGCTGACAAAATAAACCAGTCACAAGAGGATAGATATAGCATGGTGTGATTCTGCTCGTACAAGGTATTTATGGACAAATTCATAAAGAAAGAAGGTAAAATGGAGGTGGCCAGAGCCAGACCTAGAGCGCTAGAATGGAGAACGGCGGGTTACTGCTTAGTGGGTTACAGAGCTTCAAATTCCAAGGTGAATGTGTTTCTGGGGGTTGGGTGAAAGCCTTGAGTGTGCTTAATGATGTGAAACTGATTATTTTAAAAAATGTTAAAAATGGCAGACTTTCCATTATATATATATACACACACATATATATGTTGCCATAATTAAATGTAATTTGGAGCACTGTAGAGAATCTAGCACAGGGATAGAATACTTGCCTAGCATTCACTAGACCTGGCTCAATCCCCAGCACTACCAAAAGGGTATAAGAAGAGGAGGCAGAAGAGGGGGATATAAAAAAGGGAGAAATTCAAAGCAAGTTTTAAAAGTAAATCAAAATTCTGAAAACTATTTAGGGTTGTATTATTAGTTTGAGTTAACTGTGAAATAAATGCTCTCAAATTGTATTAATACAGTGACAGATTTCATGGGTCATTTCTCACTCAGTTTTCAGTTCATTGTTATTTGTTGGGACAGGTGAGTTGTTGAGTCTGCTCCATAGAATCATTCTGGAAACTACACCCTTCTCTCCTGTATCCTCCCTGCTCTTTCTCATTCAACTCTCTCCAGTCAGGGGAGAAGGAAGGAGGTGGGTATGGTGTTTAGACAGTTCTTATGGGTCAGAAGTGTACACATCTGATGCAGCCTCATTCCATTGGCAGGTACTCTGTCATAGAGACATGCCACTGCAAAGCATGCTGGGAAGTGCTCCTGGGAGGCAGAGGATACCTTTATAGGAACACAAACATTAGATCTCATTTCTTACATGCTAATAGGTAGCTATATGAATATATACAAAATAATTTCAGTCAATACATGTTTTGGTAGGCTGGCATGTGAAGCTGAGAGGCATCTCTGAGGGTGCAGGTGGGAGGATGCAGCAGGGCAATTAGGGTTCCTTTGCTACATTCAAGGTGACATTGATCCCAGGGGCTCAGCTCTAGGTGGAATGGGAATGGTGTAGGAGGTTTGGGGGCTCACAGGTATGTGTCTGTGAATCTTAGGTTGGCATACATAATATAAGGTTTCCTTTATTCTTAAAATTCACATGGGAGCTAAGGGCAGAGCACTACCACCTCAGTGGAGGGGAACCACACTCACTCTTGACATTGTATGTATAATTGTAAGTTCAGGTTTGGGTTTGCTCTTTCAAGAGATGAAATTTCTAATTTCTTCAGTTGGCCAGGGGTGGTGGTGTAAGTCTGTGATCCCAGCATGGACAGTACAGAAGAAGAAGGGGAATCCCCACAAACTAGAGGCCGGCCTACTCTTCCAAGTGACTAGAAGTTGGCCCAGTCTTGCAAGTGAGTTGTCAGTTTAGTATCTGGAATATTTGATGTCCCTAAGTCATTGTGAAATGATGTCATAAATTCTTTCTTCCCTGTCTCTAGCTTGTCTATCCTCTGAAACCCAAGTCCTTATTACTCTCTATAGAGATATGCACATGAATAATTATTGAGCCCATTATTTAAAGTTTAACTTTTTATATAGACTTAACGTAGTGAGAATCAGTTCAATGATAGTTTCAGAGCTGGTTACTTGGCCCCTCCCCAGGTCTGACATGATTTATAGAGAGATAAGATTTGATGATGACATATGCTAACTCTAGGCCTACACAGAGGACAGGGCAAGACTGCAGCAATGGACTCACCCTCCCTTCATGGTCAGTGTGCAGGATCTTTACACTGGGACTTTTATTTTCCTCTCCCATACTAATTTTTTTTTTGCTTTTTAAAAAAAGGCACAAGTGCAGATTTTAATGCTTTATTATTGAGAATTTCGTGCAGGCATGCAATAAAATATGATTAGATCTACCCCCTATATTTCTCCCTTCCAACTCCCCTCATACTTCCTGCAGGACATAGGCAGATCTCCAGGCCCCATCCCTCACCAAGGAACTGCTGCAGTGGAGAGTTCCTAGGGAAGAGAGAACCCTTTCCCTTCTGAGAATGGGGCCACTGGCAGGTTCCCCATGCTCTAGTGGATGGTCCCACACTCTTGCATGTATGTGGTCAGCACGAGCTAGACTTAGTGGATTATTTTTTTTTAAAGGACAGTTGCTAATTTTAATGACTCCTTAACAAGGAAAGCAAAGTTTCCCTTGATGAAGGTAGCTGTGAACTAGTCCTGCACCTACATTGGATTATAATTCTTAAGCAATGCTAGAATAGTTTCTCTTCTATCATGTTAGAAAACACAAACTCTATGACTGTTTTACTACTTTTATATATCAAGCAAAAACTTCTTAGATATCACTAACTGTCCTTGGTTTCTTATTAGAAATTAATTTTCTTATATAGTATTTCTAGGACTAATCACAAACTCTGTAATTGTCTCCATTTGGTCAGTAAATAACTTATAATTAGTCTTTCATTTATAACCACTGATGTCACTGGCAACTGATACTTATATGTATCATGGTGTAAGTTGCTAATAAAAGAATAATAGCATTTGAGGTTTTCATTTTGAAAAGACCCTGCTTTGCAAAGCATATTTACATGAAGGTAACTATACTTCATTTTAATAGATAGCTGAAATTGTTGGACATTCTCACTTCAGGTAAGGAATAGCTTTTTATTATTTTTTTATTGCTGCCTTATAAAATAACTTCAGAAAAATCTGGAATATTACACATAACTTTAATAAAATTTTCTTTTGCTCTAAGACATTGACAAGAGTAGATGTAGTTTGCATATTTTGGCCTCTTAAAAAACAAATGGAAAACAAATGTAAATGCAACTCAGTGTTCAACACACTTTTGCATGGTGCGGAGCCACTTCCTGGAACATGCAGCCATATTTATGTTCCATGAAAACTTCATATTTGAGACAGAGCTTGCCCTGGGACATGTTGCTGCTGACTCTTGGTTGAATTACAAAAATATGAGAAAATGGAAGGTGTTAAAGTTACATTCCAGAGAGGAGGGAGGAAAGTCATTGCTCAGGGGTCATTGTGGGAAAAGGAGATGTGGCCAGGATTGCCCTGAGAAATTACATGCAGGTAATGCAATTAGAGTTAAAAAAAAAAAAACTTGCATAAGTCTTTGGCAAATACTTCCAGTTCTTTTGCAACATTATAGTTTTCTACACTGCATTTGCCATATTATGGCCAAAAATGGGAGATGACCTTTTAAAGAGGCAGTGACTGGTACTCTGCTCTGTGAATAGATATGATGCCCTTCGAATCACCCTGCTACTTCCACACATTGCTGGGGCCACATAGCAGCTGTATGCTTGGTGTTTGATAGGGTCAAACAAATATTTGTTCAATGGGCGAACAAAAGCATTGCCCCCAAAGTGATGGCTGCTCTTACTAAAAAAGTAATTCCTATACTGCTTTCACCAGGCATGTTTCTGACGCTGGTGCTTGGAGTTAAGCACCTGTTTCTAGCTTTACTTTAGCAATGAGGAATTGTGGCCCTCAGGTCACACTCATTGTAAGAACTGCCCAATAAAGGGTGTTAGAACACATAACAGTGAGCAGTAGGGGGAAAGCTTTGCAGAGAAGACTAGAGATACTAATAAGACCAGAGCCCCTTTGAGGTTTCTAGTTTCTGAATCTGCTACCTGCACACAAGCACAGGGCTTTGCTAGAGCTGAATTTGACTGGAGGTCCAAATGCTTCAAAGATGTCATTGGTCACTGCTACTTACATGTATCATGGCGTAAGTTGCTAATTAAAGAATGATAGCAATTGAGCTTTTCATTTTGAAAAGACTCTGCCTTGCAAAGCATGTTTTGGACCTTGATATTTCCCCATAGGGTTAACAAATGAGGGACCCCTGAAAGCCTAGCCTGACTATGCCGCTCCTGATGCTACCTGTAGCAACTGCCTCATGGTCCCAAAATTTAGATGCCTTGGCTCAGCACATAGAGATTGTCATCTGCCTTTATGGAAAGCATGTATGTGTTCATGATCTTCCTGCCAAGCCTCATCCCACATGAGATGAAACAGGGACATTGCAGATCTTTGATGGCGTAGTACTGTTAGAGTGTTGGAAAGATAAAACATGCCTAGAAACTGGCTCCTTCAATTGGTTTTAGAAGTATTTAGAAACTAAAATTTGGCCTTCGTGCAAGTTGCCATCAATCTTGGTCAACAGGAAGAATGTGAGCCTCCCCAGTGTAAGTGCATATCATCAGGATTGCTCTTTTCTGTTGCTTCTTGGCTTCTTCCCATCGCACTCCAACCTGCTGTGTACCCGGGATTGCATTGGCTTTCTCTGCTTTGCATCAAAGAACGATGTGCTTTAAATATATCTGACAACAATTACTTTTGAAATAGATCGGAGCTCATCTTGTTTTTATGGCCCAACGTATTTATTTCACAGTTGTGTGAGGTTGTAGGAGGAAGTAAGCTTTATGAATCTCTGTGCTAAATCACAGCTAGGAAATAAAGAGTGGACTAAATGTAGCCAAAGTCGCACCCCGAGCGCTTGCTGGTTGATGTTGTACAGCTCTATACCTTCATCACCAGGATCTCTAATCGCCTGAATTATGTTTTATGTAGGGAGGAAAATCCATTTAAAAAGCAGCATTGTCTTGCTCTCTGATTGGATTTGAGACCTGGTCTACTGGAGGGAACTCATACCAGACACTGTAAACCTGCCTCAAACAAACAACCGTGGCTGAGGAAGTCTTGGGCCCTAGGGGAGAGCTCACTACTTGGTTTAGCTAAGTTGACAAGGCACCAAGCTGCTTTCCTAAATATTTATGTTTATATCCACAAACAAATGCTACTTTCTCCCAGCTTTAACCGAGAAGCTTCATTTCGCAATGACAGCGGTGAATGAAGGAGCGTGGAATACGTGACCACTGAGTGCTCATCCCTAAACAAGGCAGTTCTACCACCCTCTCTAATGCTCAGGCATCATCACAGGGGAGGAAAGGGCAGAGAGAATGTCAGAGCCAGAAGACAGGGAGAAAGGACATGAAAGCCTTTCCTGGGCAGGGCACAGACAGTGTTGCCTTAACCTTATAGCAGATATTGCTGTCTACAATGGGCCTGCACAAGACTGAGCCTGCCAACAATCAATCAGGCTTAAGAAGGAGTCCACAGGGCCCTGGCAGTCCATGTTGAACTATTGGCTACTGATGGCTTTTAGGGAGGAGTAATCATAGTTTTTGGTCATATATCCACCTAGGAGCCCATTAGACTCCAATAAATAGTTCTCATCCACTGCTCACACAGAGGGACCTGGTCAAACTAAGAGGCTTCAAAATAAAACCCAAAGTCCTAAATCTTGGAAAGAGAGTGATAGAGATGGAGGAGAGGGTGGGTAGTTAGAGGGGAGATAGGAGCCATTGGGGGAGAGTATAATCAACACTACCTCATAAAACATGAAATTGTCAAGAGCAAAATCAGCAAAACTGAAAACCAAACAAAACATCAAAGAAAGGTCACACATGTGGGAAAGGTGCACGCAGTGAGGAGGTAGGGCACAGGAGGGGTGGCAGCGAGACCAGAACGGGAGTGTTAACATTATGAGGGGAAATTTGTTCTTTGTTGAGCTTGGTTTTATTCTTTTTTTTCATAATAATTTTAGTGATTATTTGGGAATTTTATATCATAAACCCTGAGCACCCTCACTTTCCAATCCTCCCAAACCCCTCCTCCAGTGACCTTCCCCTGCAAAAAAAAAAAAAAGAAGAAGAAAAATAAAAAAACAAAAAAAAGTGCAATTTGTCTTGACCGTATACTCATTGGAGAATGTCAAACTCCAGGTGGCCAGCCCATAAAAGAAAACTTAGTCCTCTCCCACCTGTTCCTTTCCAGAACCATCAATTGTGGAGAGCTACATCTCAGCATCACTATCACAATTTTTAAGAGTTCTCTTAAGTGGCTTTCTATCTAGGCTGTTACTTCTAGGGAGAGTGGGATGGGGGTAGGGATTGTCACAGAAGGGGATTGTCATAGAAGCCTTCTATGTCCCTCTTTCTCAGCTGTGAGTCTGCAGTCACCAACGCCATGGCAAAAGCAGCGTCCTTGCCCTTTACAGTCAGTAGGAGGATGAATCGTGGACTTGCACATGATTTCTGGAGACAGCACAGACCACAAACATCCACACCAGACTGCATTTTCTATGTGTATGAAGTTATCAAAGAACAAATTCAATGAACATTTTTAAAGAACCTCAGAGCCCACACTTAGCTTTGACTATTTAACTGAAACAAGACAATATTCAGACTCATAATAACTGAGAAGTGGAATTTCATGACATGACACACCCATGTTATAAAATGTAGGGAGCCAGTGCACCAAGCAAAGGGTATTAATGACTGCAGAAGATTGTTACTATCCCTCTCTCTAATGTTATTGCAGTTAACATCTTAGGCGACTGTCACTCATGGCCTTGGGCACTACTGCTGTGTGCTCCTTTGCTTTCTTCCATGCTCTCCAGACAGGCCTCCAGACACCTCTCTGGTCTTTGAGTCAACAAAAGGGAGATGCAGATGCATGTGTGTATGTGTGTATGCACAGCTCACTTTAATCACATGGTCACGGGTCTTGCTGGGCTCTGGTGGAGCTCACTGTAGACAAATTGCTAAACGGTCTTATTAAATAAAAAAACTTGAAGCCAGATATCGGGGTTAAAAGAGGAATAGGAAAAGCCACAAGCCAACCTCACCTTACTGACTCTCAGCTTTCAAAAGAGACCTACTTCCTGCATACCCATGCCTATATGCCTTGCTGTTCTGCCATCTGATTTGCTCTCTCTGTCCAGTTACATCACTTCCTCTTCCTACCCAGCTCTGTCATTTCCTATCTGTACAGACCTCCAAACCTTTATGGTTAACTAGTGTTGGAATTTAAGGTGTGTACCACTATACCTGGCTCTGTTCCCAGTGTGACCTTGAACTCAAAGAGATCCAGACATATCCCTGCCTCCTGAATGATAGGGTTAAAGGCATGTACTACCATTGCCTGACTTCTATGTTTAATATAGTGACTGGCTTTTTCCTCTGATCCTCAGATAAACTTTATTGGGTTGCACAAATAAAATATCACAATAGCTTGCCATGGTTGAAATTAGGCCAAAGAAACTCACAGAATCTAGAATCCTGGTATGTGAACACCCCCAAACAAGGCACAGAGTATCTCCTGTCATTTCTAGAATTCCAGTTTCTTTCACATCAAATAAAGAGTTGGAACAGGTTTCTGCTACTTTACAGATCTGATGTGATGTGGTCCTCTGTTAAATTTCCTGTATTGAATTCAAACAGCCAAATCCATTTCTTTTTATTTCTTCTGAATCTGTAAGATTCACTCTATATGTTGGTCATAGATTTTCTCACTACCTATCTGTCTCAAATGTACATGACAGGTGGCATCCCAGTCTTCTTTCTGTTTTAATAATATAATTCCAGATATTGGGTAATTTTTAAAGGGAAGAAGTTTATTGAGCTCATTATGCTGAAGCTTGAAAACCAAAATTGGATGGCTACATCTGACAGAGACCTAGTGCTATGACCTAGCAGAAAAGCAGAAGGGTGAGAGCATAAGGAAGAACAGTTAGGTTGGCTTGGAACCACCCTCTCTCCTGAAGGAAAGGCATTAACTCTTCCCAATAGCCTGTATACTCCTCAGAACCCACACCTCTCCATACTATTGCAGGGGTAACCAGATTCAACCTGAGCTTTATAGAAACAACCATGTCAAATTAATGCAAGTAGTAGATAAAATATATTTTACAACCCAAGAGAACCCACAAAGTTTATACAGTACTAATATCTCACCATAAGCGCCTTTCAAAGGGTAAAAAGCTTAACTTTGTTCATTATTGGCCACGCAGGCCCTCTTCTAGAACATCCCTGTAGCTAACCACATGTGTATGCCTATTTCTACATGCAAAGGTCACTCATCTCTGTGAGGCAAGAAAATAAATTATAGAATAAAAGAGAGATTTGACAAGGGCAAAAATGATGCTGTGAGTTTCAAGACAGCAGACATATGATCCCCTTGAACCATATGTCCAATCCAACAGTTGCAACCAACATCCTTACAGATGTGTATTAAAATATATTTGACCATGTATCTTCTAGATAAAGAACAGTCAGTCATTGCCAAGGGTATTATTTTTGGTGGGGAATAAATTAAACTTTGGATACCCATATGGCAACCTTATGCTTTATAAATTTCTTGTGGTGTGATCCAATCTGAGATACCAGAGTGAGTATGTGATGGAGAAGGAATAAGTGAGTGGACAAAGACCCCCAAAAGTTCTATATGTTTTCATTTTAAAATAATTATTCTAATAATATATTAAAGAAAACTCTAAGTCCAGTGACTAGAGCACTCTAATTTAGAGATCACAGGTTTGAACCCTGGGTTCACTAAATGGTTGGCTTTAGTCATATAACTTTTCTGCCTCGAATTCTTAAATGTGAGACATAGAAAGGACATCATTGCTTTTCCGTATAGCCCACAGCCATTAGAGTATACCCCACTCAGCAAAAACCCACCTGAGGGTTAGTTAACTCAATAACACTGCTAACTTATGAGTTCATTTAAATGTCAAGGTCAGTATTAAATGAGAGACTGTTCCAGAGCTGAAACCTGAGCAGCACCCAGTCTTGAGTTCTTGTTTTTCTGGCTGGGAGGTAGACCCATTCTTAGACAGGTTCATGTCTCATAGTGGCAAGATAGCTGCTAGCATCTCCAGTGCAGAGCAGAGTGTCTTGATCAGATTGCTCAACCTAAACTTTGAGGATTAATTGAGACAGCAAATTTGGGCCTCATGTTATCCCTGAATGGATATTTCTTATCATGTGAGTGATATATTAATTTTCACACACGAGTGTATTCATTCTTGAATTCAGAGATGGAGCTGGTACCCCGAAATGTCCATAGACAAGAGTATAAGGAGAGGGGGTTCTTCCAAATAAAGGCCATGTAAATACAGGAAGAGGCATTGGCCAGGCAAAAGCTGCAGCTTTCCTGTCTCCATTATTGGTGGATGTTCCCCAAGTTTAGTAATGAAGCGGTCAGACTACATTCTACATCTCAACAATGTTACTGTTGGCACTCATGTCTGAGCACAATCCCCAAATCTCTCTGCTCCTCAATTTACTTCTAACTAAAGCAGAGAGAATATTGATTTCGTAGTGTTGTCAGAAGGGCAAACGGATGCTCGTTTTCTGTTGCTTAGCATTTTAAACACCAGACCAATTATAAGTATTATGCTTTGTCCTCAAAGCCTGCAGCCCTAGATGCTTTCACTGTGCATCTTTTCCATCTTCTGAATAACAGATCATTCCCATGCAATTTACATTTTCTGACACAGATGAAACTTGCAAATATTAATAGTTTTTGGTAAGCACAGCAAAACATGGATAATTGAATTTACCATATTCAATACCAATAAAAACCTTTAGATCAATCTCCTTCTAAATAAAGGAACAAATGTTTTAAATGAAAGAGTAAATAGCTACAGTCATCAGTAACATGTTTAGGATCCCTGGCTGCTAAGATTGCTATCAGGCACGCAAGTACTACTTCATCAGAGCTTCCTTCTAGAGAGCTGGTAGTAAAGGGGACAGTCAGTCACATGAATTCAAAAAAGCATTATGTTGTTCAGATTTCCATTCAGCAGTCTCTTCCCTGTAGTCTTAATCCAGCTTCCTGACTAATGACCATCTTCATGATAGCCAATTCTGAAAGTGTTTTCCCAATCCTGTGGCTCCAAACTTACTATTTAGTGCTTAGTAACATTTCTAACCTCATAGGCATTTCTGGTGGATCATCTCCACAGTGAAATTCTTGATTTTAACTTTTCTCTAATTTTCCCTGTCTTAGCAAGTAGCATAGTTGAATTTCACCCAGCTCCCAAATAAATACATGGAGACTTTTTCTTACTTATGACTGCCTGGCCTTAGCTTGGCTTATTTCTATCTAGCTTTTCTTAACTTTAATTATCCTGCCTACCTTTCACCTCTGGGCCTTTACCTTTTTTCTATATCTGTATGTATTTTCTTATTATTTCTTCTTATTCCCTGTCTGGCTGTGTGGCTGGCCCCTGGTGTCCTCCTCTCCTCCTTTTCTTGCTCTTCTGTCTTCTCTAGATTTCTCCTTCTATTTATTCTCTCTGCCTGGCAGCCTCACCTATCCCTCTCCTGCCTAGCTATTGGCCACTCATCTCTTTATTAGACAACCAGGAGTTTTAGACAGGAAAATAACACAGCTTCACAGAGTTAAACAAATGCAACATAAAAGAATGCAGCACATCTTTGCATCATTAAGTAAATTTTCCACAGCATAAACAAATGTAACACATCTTCAACTAATATTCCACAACATTTCTCCATTTTTTCTAAATATAAATAAAAGGTTTTAACTTTAATATAGTAAAACAACACACAACAAAAACAGTTATCAAGTAAGAATTACATTTGCAATATTCAGTCCATTTGTGTTTAGCAAATTCAGAGAAAATACTCTGTTATCTATCCTATCTTGGTGATTCCAAAGTTTTATACCTAATTTACTTTCTATCATAACTAAGGAAAAAATAACTCTAACTATTTAGTTTTTAACTCCATCAAAGACCCCAGAAGGATGTATTACCTAACAACAGAGACATCTGGCTGCTGGGACAGTCACCCAAAGTTCTTCTGCAATGTTAGGGCATCCATCTTTGACCTACAGACCTGGAACATCTGGCAGACTTTTCAGTGAAGCAGGAAATTTGAAGAACTGTCCTGCCTTATTTTGGCAAAGTTTAATAGTCTCTTTGCTGTGTGTCCTGAAGAATGTCCGGCAGATTCTTCTGTAAAGCAGGAACCCTGAAGGACCATCCTGCCTTGTTTTGGCAAAGTTCAGCAGTCACTTTCCTGTGGGTCCTGCATGTCCAGTCTATGCAGCACATTGCCAATGCTCAAGGCAAAGGCAGTTTCTTGGCCAAATGGTTAACTCTGCCACAATGAAAGCAAACTCCATGTAGAGTTTCTTCAACATCCATCATCCTTTTATGAAGTAAATTGATGCTTCCAGGAGCAGATGTGTCTCATTGTCATGAAAAACCTTAGGTTATTAAGCCTCTTTAGTGCCATTCTGTAGGTCTTTGAAGTGTTTGAGAATCATCTATCTGTCTAAAATATACCTCTATATTATCCTGAAAACATACCTAATGTGACTACAAGTTTGATTATTATAAATTAACTACTAACCTCATTTCTTAATTATACATTGCACTTTTAAATAAGCTGCATAAGTACAATACCTCAAACAAGAGTAGAAACATATATACAGTATAACAAAGATAACTTTAAATTTGTATCAATATACTCTATTCCCCTAAATAATACCAAACATCCATAAACCACTAAATAAGCAAAGACCATCCACCACATCTCTTGGAAATGTGGGTGTTGTGTTCTCCAGACTGCTTCCTGTTGTCTACAGGTGAAGGCAGCTTTAGAGGTTCCTGAGAAAACTGAGATAGTGGCCAAGTCCTGGGAAGACCAGCCTTTGTTGATATATATCACCTATCAAGTATCAGGAGGTCTCCCCCATCAAACCTAATCCATATCAATCCTGAAGGAATCCACAGTCTCCTGTCTCCTGTGTAGGGAAAAAAAGCAAAACCTCTTCCCTGAAACAACGCATTTTTGAGTTCCATTTTAAAGTTAAGTCATTCTTAAAATATCTAGGCTAATTTATTTCATTAGTCCCTCTTTCAATCCCATGTCTCTTAGCTGTTGTTTGCTTATCAGCAATAAAAAATTCAAGGTCAGTACAGCAACATACAGGATCCAGATTCCCTGTGTATTTCCCATCTCTATGTGGCTTCTTCTTTTTTTTTTTATTACTTTACTTTTCTCTTTAAGGACTTTACTTTATTATTTTTAACTTTTTTTTCTATGACTGTCTATATTCTTTTTTTCCCCTTTCTCAAGTCTACACTTATTGCTAAGCACACTTAACCTGTTTAGAGGTTTTTTCCCATCTAGATGTATCTTTACTGCATATCTCTAGTCTTTTTTTTTTTTTTTTTTTTGTCTGCATGAGCAAGAAACTGCTAAATGGCATGGCTAGGACCTCCATGCAGCTTTGATGGCTTGCTCCTTCCTCTTCTGGGGTTGTGAAAGCCAAGCCTAAAGCTTGCAGGCTGGTTGGAGATGTATGACTGGGAACCGCATTCAACCTTCCCAGCTGAAGGATGCCGCTGTGTGGCAGGCATTTTTACTTAGTTTTTTGTTCTTACTTAACTTACCCTACCAGCTGCTCAAGGGCTCACTGTCTGACAGAAGCTCCGGAGCTGTGTACTTTTTTTTTTTTTCCGTACTACATGGATATTTAAGCCCCACACTGATATGCCAAATGTAGTTGGGTATTTTTTACTCTTTGCTTTTTTAGGGGCCAGCCACACAGCCAGACATGGAATAAGAAGGAAAGAAAAGATATATACAGAAATAGAGAAAGGTAAAAGCCCAGAGGCAAAAGGTAAATGGGATAACTTTAAACGCAGGCTAGAAATAAGCCAAGCTAAGGCTGGGCATTAATAAGAAAGAATAAGTCTCCGTGTATTTATATGGGAGCTGGGTGCTAGGCAGAGTAAAAAATAACCAGCTGCAAGGCAGGACCAGTGTTCATGCCAATGACCCAGAAGTAATTTTTGATTTCTTGTTTCCTCCTTCCTCCTGTCAATGCCAAATGAAATTCCTGTTGCTTCTGGCTTCAGATACATCCTCAGTCCACTCACTCCTTCCTTCTGGTCAGTTGCAGTCTCATTTAAGATAGTAACATCCCTTGCTGAAATCTTCTGCAGCTGTCAATCCTTTCTGCTCCATACTTGTTCTCTCCTGACTTCTACATACTTTCTCCAAAAGGCCTGGTTTTTCTTTTCCTCCTCCTCCTTTTATTCTTATTCTTTTATTATTGGTGGAAGTATTAAGGCAACTCCACATAGTTCAAAGGGAGGTTTATTTTGCAGGGTAACTTACAAGTAAAGGAATAGGTTACAGGGTCTGGGAGGTGAAGTGCAGTCCAGCAGTGTTCTCTAGAAAACTTGTCTCGGCATCTCCTCCAGCATCCGGGATCCAGGAACCAAGAAAGCCAGCACATCTGGATCTCAGGTCTTAAGGGCTCCTGTCTCAGCCCTACCTCGTAGGCGTGACAGTTACCAGAAGCCTCAATGGGGGTAGTACTTCCAGGTCAAAGCTGGAACAGCTACCTACTACATTTTATTGTTACTCTTATTCTTGTTCTTCTAGACAAGGTCACATTACCTAGCCTGGTTGGCTGGGAACTTTTTATGCAAACCAAGCTAACCTTCAACTCATATAGCCTCCCTTTCCCTCGTCCTAGGATTAAAGGCATAAGCTACGATTTAGAGTCTAGGTCTTCCTGTATAGTATTTCCCTTCAGTCAAACTCTGCAATGAATTCTACACATTAACATTGAACTCGAGTTGCTCCTGTGGCCTTGATTATCTTGTCATGTCCACCCATAGGAGCATCTCCTTCTTGGGTCCTTTCTCTTGCTTGTGCTGCTTCAGGGAATGCAGTGGTTTGAACTTTGGTTTCTTGATAGCTCCATGCTCTTTTATGCTGGGAATGGGGGACATTCTACCTCCTGCTCTCTCTGCCTGGAATGCTCATCCCTAGGCCTTCTATCCAAGTCTCTGATCATCTTCCTGTAGGAGGCCCCTTCTCTGACCACATGTGCTAAAACGTGTTTCTTTCTACATTACCTGGATCCCGTAATTACTTTTCACATTTTTATTCTTGTCTTCCCTACTGCAATGCTATTTCCAAAATGATGGAGACTTTAATTTTATTCCTCACTACATATTCTGTGCTTAGAATAGTGTCTTCCCCTACCCCCCATACACATCATGAGCATGTGTTGAGGTATGGGGAAAAAAGAAAGAGAAGAAAAGAAACAGGGAAGAAAAGAGTGGGGGGAGGAAGAGAGGAGTAAAAGAAGGAGAAGAGGAGGCAGGTGTGGAAGGAAGCAGCAGCAGTGATTTGGAATTCCACAGAGGGACTTGGGTAGAGCCAAAGTTAATAGTGCAAGGACCTGAGACTTTTCTCATCCCCCAGGGGCAGTTTGTCTGGCTTCAGTTTCCTCATTGTGACTCTTAAGGGATTCTTGTTTGTAAAGACTTTCAGTTCTGTACATGGAAGACTTACATTCAATGCATCATGTTTCTCCATTATTGCTACAGTGTGAATAAACTCCAGAGTGTTGAATGGGGTAGGGGAAGCACACAAATGCATTAAGGGGATAAATGCACGAGAAGGGACACGTATCTGGAAGTGGCCTGAATATTAATGACAACAATTTTAGTCCCAGAGATCAACTGCACAGACAAGTGGGAACATGACAGGATTTGAAGAATGATTAGCCTGAAAGAGCCTGGTATTTTTCAACCACCATGTTGTGAATTTTGAGTGGCATACATTCCATATCAGCTTTCCATGGCTGAGCTATGGTCCAGGAATATTCAGAAAGGATGCCTGTTTTGCAATGCCAAGGATCCATTTCTTTCTTATTTGAAAGATCTTATTAAATATACAAGAACTTTAATACACACACATGTTTCTAAAAGTGAGAATTGCTCCCCTGATAATGAAGTGTGAGCCTCCACCCCTTAGGAAGGGCATTAACCTGTTGCTCACTTTCATGATGACTATATCAAAGTAAACGTCTGGGTGTGTGGCTGGAAAGCAGAATATGAACGCTGCAGTCTTTACCTGCTAAAAAGCCTGCCTGCACCAATCTAGCTGCATGTGAAAAAGATCACACTTCCTTTCCAGCAGCTAAATGATTTGAATATAAATAAGCAACTTTTTCCGCCTGTCAGTTCCCTCAAGAATATTTAGTGCTGTCTCCTTTAATGAGTGCTCATTACAGATGAGTGCGAGTGAACACATTTAATCAGGGTAATACGGGGTAATGATCATGTGAATTTCTCCACATCGGGTCCTGCTCCATCTGTTCCAAGCCATTTGTCCATGTAAAACTGTCAACGTTTTGAGCTGCTGATTGACAGGTGAAGCCGGACGTGTATGTTTTTCATCTCAGCGCCAGGAATTCTCTAATGTGTTCTTTGCTTTCTAAAAGAAACCCTCTGAAAGACCCAAAGGGGTTCACTCCTCTGAAGCAGCTTTTCTTTAATTTGTTTCATTGATCGTTAAAATATTTAGCTCACTCTTACCTACTACAACAATGCAGGCAGTGTCCATATCTATCATGATTGACACAGTAGGCACCTAAGAGAGACTGGAAGACCTGACCTTGGAGGCCTTTCCTGATGGGCAGCTTCAGATAGCAATCCCACAGTTTCTACCTGCCATCCGCAGACACTCTTATCCCACCATCCCTTGGTGTAAGATGTTCCAGGGATGGATGTAAGGCTCTTGCCTAGCAAAAGCAAGGCCCTAGGGTCGGTCTCAAGAACCACCAACAAAATAACAAGATGTGCTCCTGAGGTCATGGTAAAGTGTTTGCCTTGCAAGTCTGAGTTTGATCCCCCAGAACCCAGGTAAATAATGTTAGGCTTGGTGGCAAATGCTTGTAATTCCATTACCAGAGAGATGCAGACAGGCAGATCTTTGGGGTACACTAGAGAGCCAGCCAAGTAGAATCTATGAGTTTCAGTCCATTGAGAGACCCTGTTTTAAAAAATAAGACTGCGATCCTAAGAAACAACACACCCAAGGATGACTTCTGATTTCCATACAAACATGCACATGTATGCTCCTGCACACACACATACAAACATACCTTTACACACATGAACCTGCACACATATGCACCTGTGTACACATACACACCTTTGCACACACTCCTGCACATACATGTACGTCTTCATACACGTGCACATCTGTATACACATATGCACACAAATATAATGCAAGAAGACATGGCTGATCTTGTTCAGGGGCGTAACATGACTTACTAAATGGTCTTATAACAAAAAGCCCGGAGCAGATACTGGGGTAAATGCTAAAAGATCAGAGAGACAAAGGAACAATCCACCTCTTACCTTTAGGACTACTCAGCCTGAAAAGCTTTCCTCAGCCAGAAGACTTTAGTTCCTGTCTCCTCACACCTTATATACCTTTCTCCACCACCCAGATCATTTCCTGTCTCAACTTTCCTAGTGTTGGGATTAAAGGTGTGTGCCACCACTGCCTGGCTCTGTTTCTCTCCTAGACTGAGTCAATCTCATGTAGTCCAGGGTGGCTTTGAACTCACAGAGATCCAGACAGATCTCTGTCTCCCGAGTGCTATGATTAAAGGTGCGTGTCACCACTGCCTAACCTCTATGTCTAATCTAGTGGCTTGTGTTCTCTGATCTTCAGGCAAATTTTATTAGGGTACACAGTATATCACCACACTGGGGTGGCATGCTTTTGATAGTCATGCACGTTGAAAAGATAATGACAAAAACATTGTAATAAAGCTGTAGCTTAAACTTTACGAATTGTGTTTTTACTCTGTTGTCTCTGTTTCTCAGGCTGGTTCTAACAAGTTACAATGAACTATCTGAGAACCCAGCAGCCTCTACAGCTGCTCGGGTGCAAGGGACAAATAGGGCAGGACATGGATGAGCCTTTGGACTGTGTGTTCCCTTTTCTGTTTTTCCATCAGTGCTGAGAGGTTACACTGTTGTTCTGGACTCAGATCTTCCCTCTCTTTTCTCACTTACGCTGTTGTGTGCTCTAGTAATCCAGTTTGCAGTCGTGAACTTGTGACCCGGGCTGGAGGCGCGGCAGAGACTGACTCACGCTGTCCATGTCATCGCAATCCAGAACAGACGAAGTGAACTGCTAGGGTCACACACCTGCTGTCCAGGAAGCCAGAGTTAGAAATGACCCTTGCAGGGTGACTTGCGTCTCTCCCTCTGCTGTGTGCTTGAGTTTGGCTCCACTTCACAAACCAAGCAAGGAAGGAACAAAGGAATGAGTGAATGAGTGCGGAGCCTCATGGTGCAGAAGGCAGAGCCGTCCTGTGTGCCATTGATGTGCCAGGTACAGTGGCAGAAAGCTTGAGAGAGAGAATGAGGAAGTCCAGGCTCTTGGCTTCGCTGTTCTGTAGATGGACGCGCCTGCATTTTGTTTCCCCAGGCTTCAAAATGCCAAGTAAAAGTGATTTGCATTCGGGGTACTTCTTTTCAAGAGAGGAAGAGGAGTGAGTCTTGAGCCATCATCATGCCCCAACTTGGATCTGTGTGAGAGTGTCCACTCCCAGACTGCCTCCCTTGTCTGCTGCTTGAGGACTTTCCTGTTGGTTCCCTGAATCTCACTGAGGATGAAGCAACCCTGCATGAAACTGTTAAAAAATTCAGAGCAATTGTGTCACAAGGAGAGTGACTGTCACTGTTATGTTTTTATCCCTCCTGTTCCAGTTGTCTATAGATGAGGCTCTGGTGAGAAGCCTTTCTGATCCCTCGGGGTGACGTAGCACAAATCCATAAGGACGTATGCCTTGTTGCAGGGTCTGGTGAACATTTTCATTAAGTACTAAGTTGGACGTTTCAATTTCCCCAATGTTTGTAAGCTGTCCTTACTTTTCACTCTGCTGATGACTTGTCACATTAAACACAGGGTTCTCTCACTGTGTCTTCAGCCTTATGTCTGAGCTAGGGTTTGTATTGCTATGAAGAGACATCATGACCACAGCAACTTTTATAAAGGAAAACATGTAATTGGAGCTGGCTTATAGTTCAGAGGTTTAGTCCATTATCTTTAAAAGATAATGGTGGTGTGCAGGCAGACATGGTGCTGGAGAAGGAGCTGAGAGTCTGGATCCATAGGCAGCAGGAAGAAAGAGAGCCACTGGGCCTGGCTTGAGCTTCTGAAACATCAAAGCTTACCACCAAGGACACAATTCCTCGAATAAGGCCACACATACTCCAACAAGGCCACATATCCTAATCCTTTCAAATAATTCTATTCCATGAGCCCATGGGGGACCATTTGCACTTAATCTATCACATCTTAGTATGACAGTTGGACAAAAACTGCATTATTCTTGCTTTTGTTGGGGCAATGGTTCTCAATCAGGGTGACTTGTCACTAGAGTCATTTGGTAATATCTGGAAATGTTTTTAATTGTCATGAGCTGGAGATATGGTGTGGTGGCAGCATCTCATAGGCAGTCAGGTCTGTGATAGCCATCCTACATTGATTTCACAGGACTTCCCTCCACCCACCAAATAAAGCAATTTTTCCATTTCAAAATGTCAATACGGCTGAGGATGAAACGAATATGGTTTAGCTCAACATGTGGCATATTATAAACATTAAAATGCTGACTTGTTTTTCTCTAATCTGTGAGACAATTATAGCCAAACATTGAATCATGTCTAATTTTGCCTTTCCTTGCACCTGTAACTCCCAGCTGTTGTAAGGTTGTCATTGTGTTTGAAGGAAAACAGAGCAAAGGTCTCAAGCCCCGGATTATCAGCCGATCGTGACTCATGCAGATTGTGAGTGGGTGTCTTCATTTTGTTACACCTGATCTTCCTTAGGCTTTGCCCAGTGTCTGTCCACATATGTAAACTGTAGTACTGAGCTGTGTGTGTGTGTGTGTGTGTGTGTGTGTGTGTGTGTGTGTGTGTGTGTGTGTTGCATGTGCTCATGTGTGTGGAAACTAAAATTCAACCATGAGTATTATTCCTCAAGGTTGTGGTTCACCTTGTTTTTATAAGGCGTGGCTAGGTTCAGCTGAAATGGCTTTGCTGGGAGAGCATTAGAAGGTTTTGCTAGGCAGACTGACCAGTGAAGACAGAGACCGGCCTCTTTCTTCTCCTCTGATGCTGGAAGGCAGGTAAGTACGTTATTGCCACAGCTGGCTTTTCTTAAAGCTGTGACTTCTGGGGGACTGAACTCAGGTCTCCACACTTGTGCAGCAAGCGCTTTACCAATGGAGCCATCTTCCTAGCTCCCATGTAGCCTTGTGTCTTACCATGTGTGGTTTATTATTGAACAGCATTGGAGGCGGTCCTGAATTGCTGATTCTGCAGACTGGAGAGCGAATCTTACATTCCTACTCCTATGTCGTCACTACGACAGAGTGATGTGAGTTTTGCTTTGTGTGTGTGTGTTGCTTGAAGATGCTTCATTAGCATGAAGTGGACTCATAAGGAAGGCTAGTCATGAAGGAGCTCCTCACTAGCCACCTGAAGGTGTCTGGTTGCACCATTTGCTTGTGATGACTTTGATACCTAAGCAGACCTGAAAAATGCAAAATCCATCAGTAAGACACAATTGGTTTCTACAATATCTCTTTCTCATTTGACTGTCTTTGTGTTGAGAAGGAAAGAGTATAAACAAATGAGTCCCACCTTCCTCTTCCATTGCCTTCCTAATTAGCATCCTCTCCAAAGGGGCCCTAGTCCAATTGAAAGAAAGCAGAAACCACAAACGGCTGAGACTGTGCCGAACTCTTCAAATTATTTAAAGAA
Source organism: Peromyscus californicus insignis (assembly GCF_007827085.1). Lineage (NCBI taxonomy): Eukaryota > Metazoa > Chordata > Mammalia > Rodentia > Cricetidae > Peromyscus > Peromyscus californicus. The sequence goes on along the minus strand of NW_026294480.1, from coordinate 7,806,833 downwards.
GTCATTGGTTTTTCTCTTTAAAATGCTGCAAGGTTATATATTATTCCTCTTTCTGGTCGTGATGGTGCAGTTGTTCACTGGGATCCTGGCAAATGGCCTCATTGTGGTTGTCAATGCCACTGACTTGATCACTCGGAGGAAAATGTCCCCATTGGGTCTGCTTCTTTCTTGCCTGGCGACTTCTCGGATCATTCTGCAGTTGTGTATCTTGTTTGCACAACTGGGTCTATTCTGTTTGGCGAAATCCTCTTTATTTGCTGACAACGTTGCCTTTGTCTTCTTTATAAATGAATTGAGTCTTTGGTTTGCCACATGGCTCTGTGTTTTCTACTGTGCCAAGATTGCTACCATCTCTCTCCCACTCTTCTTGTGGCTGAAGATGAGGATATCCAGGTTGATACCATGGCTGATCCTGGGATCTGTGCTCTATTCAACTGTTACTGTTATGATCCATGGCAGAGAGACTTCAATAATTCCCAAACAAATGTATGCAAGCTTCTTTTCTGAAAACGCAACTCAGGTCATAAAGCTACATAACATGGCACTCTCCGTCATTATCCTCGGGCTCACACTACCATCGCTCATCTTCATTGTTGCTGTTCTGCTCTTGATCTTCTCCCTGTGGAACCACAGCTGGAAGATGAGGACTGTGGTGGGCACTAGCAGATACGCTCACATCAGTGCAATGCTGTCCTTTCTATCATTCTTCATCCTCTATTTCTGCCACTACATGGTGGCTCTTGTGGTCTGTACTCAAGGCTTCCAGTTAGGAAGCATAGACTTTCTATACTGCACTTTGCTGGTTGGTATGTACCCCTCATTACACTCTGTCATCTTAATTTTAGGAAATCCTAAGCTGAGACAAAATGTAAAAATGTTCTTTGTCCATTGTAAGTGTTGTCATTGTGTGAGAGCTGAGATCACTTCAAGAAAGTGACTCAGTAACTTGCCAGTGCCTGCAGCTCATCACTCAACCAACAAAGCGTCCTGTTCGTAAGTGTGTATAATGCCGTCTTAATCACCCAGCCTGAGACTTACTCCTAGGTTTGCTAAAAATTAACTAGATTGTCAGATTGCTACCATCCCTCACTCACTCTTCTTGTGGCTGAAGATGAGGATATCCAGGTTGGTACCATGGCTGATCCTGGGATCTGCGCCCTATGCAACTATTACTGCTGCCATCCATAGAGTTAATTGATTATCAAAGCACAACACGTGTTGGTGGATGACATCAAGGTCCGTATCTCAGTTCTGAAGTAGAAGCCTGATCTCATAAGATGATGTTGCTGAGGAAACAGGATAAATGAAGCAAGGGTCTTTCTGTATTATTTGCCGTAGTGCATGTGAATTTATAATTTTCTCAAAATAAAAAGTTTAAAGAAGAAAAACACAAGATTGAACTTATAATTCTAGAAGAACAGAACACTCAACATCCTGTGTTGGTTGCCTAAAGTCAACATGTCTCAGACGTGAATGAGTTGACTGGATATATCTTAATTACAAGAATATCTTTTCTGTTTTGTTTGTTGGAGTCACAGAAATTAAGCTACTCCTCTTCTCCTTCTCCTCCTTCTCCTTCTTCTCCTCCTCCTCTTATTTGTCTTCCTTCCTCTTCCTCTTCTTCTTCTTCTCCTTCTCCTTCTCCTTCTCCTTCTCCTTCTCCTTCTCCTTCTCCTTCTTCTTCTTCTTCTTGTCAGAAAGGAAACTGTGGACATCAGGCCTTCTCAGTCCTTATGAGCATGTTCACCTACTCCAAGAGTAGAAAACCTAGTGACACATCCCATTGACTAATAAGAGGACTGATACACAGAGGAGGAGGAGGAGGAATAGATGGACTTTTGAGGGGTGGAAGAGAAGGAAGATGAGGAGGAGGTGGAGAAGGAAGGAGCATTTCATTTCCTGTAATTGTACACCCTCAACAGACAATGGCTTGCAAAAACATTCTTTTTTCATTTGTGCACTCTGCCTGGGGGTCCTTTTGACGGATAGTAACAATTTGACGTTCCCGTATCACACGTCTTCCCAATGAAGCAACATCAGTAGGTGTGGGTGGGCTATTGGCCGAGCATTTATAATTAATATTAAGTCTCTGTGCCTTTATTTTGGAGCCGGCAGTCCCTACAAAAACTCCATCTCCACCCTCCTTTGTTTACCCCTCTCTTTGTCCCCTTCCTTCTCTCAAATAGTTTCCCTTCTATTTTTGTGTCTTTTTTCTATCTAGTTTCTATATGTGAGAGAAAATGTGACATTTTGTCTTTCTGAATTTGGCTAATTTTGGCTAACATGGTGATCTCTAGTTCTAGCCATTTACCTGCAGATGACGTCGTTTTACGCTTCTTGATGTCTGACTAATGCTGCTGCATGCATTGTATTTATGCCACGTTCTCTTTGATCACTGGCACGTGGGTCAGTTCTTGGGTCTTGTGAACAGCACTATTCAGACCCCAGATTCTGATTATAATACAACAGCTTCTGCTTTAATAATGCTAGTTAATAAGATGACTTTTAAGATATGACTGTGATACTAATATTAGCAAGAGTTTTTGAAAAAAATAAGTGAAATAATAAATAATTAAGCATTCTGAAAACCTTTCACAGTCCGCTTTCCTCTCAAACTCTCCTCTGATTATTTTGCTTCTGGTGTTGTAGAGGAGACCACTGCTCAGTTTTAGAAGTGAAACCCTCACTAGCCTCATTCCTCAGACAGTCTTTGTCTAATTTGCCAGCCCCCCAGACTGTCTATCCTTTACTTACCCTCTTGCTTCAAGAGCTTGGCTTACTGCGGTTTGGAGATGGTTTTGGTACAAGATCCCTAGGTTCCTGTGTTAAAACTCCATCCCCAGTTGTTAGAAACCTCAGTAACAACAGTGTTCAAGTTATTTAAAGGTATCACCTTTGGGGGGTGATTGTGATGAGATAAGTGTGACTCACTACAGTCCCCATGCTTGGTCCCTGGTGGATTTATCAGAATGAGAGAGAGAGAGAGAGAGAGAGAGAGAGAGAGAGAGAGAGAGAGAGAGAGAGAGAGGAGACTTGTGTGCATACTCCCTCTTGCCCACTATGAGATGCAGTGCATGGCTCTCAAACATTGCTATCAAAAAAAAAGCCATTGTAAGGTGTCACACCTGACATTGAACCCAAACCCAAAATCCATGGGAACCTCTTATTTATTTGGGGGTGGGTGGGTAACACAAGTGGCCCATGGTATAGTATTATTGGCGATGGAAAATGTACTAAGGCAGGGCTGAACACTGCGGCTCCTAAGAGCTGTGGCCTGGAGATCTCCTGCATGGTCCACAAGGAAATCTCATAACTGTGTTCCATTGTTGTTACTTCCAGTTAACTGTGGGCTAGGAGGAAGACTCTTTCTGAAAAGGGACCAGCAGAAATATTCTGCTCTGTTTTTCATAGGGAAGAGATGCTGTGGTGATATATTGTGTACCGTAATAAAATTTGCCTGAAGACCAGAGAACAGAACAAGCCACTAGATTAAACAGGTGCCAGGCAGTGGTGGCACACACCATTAATCCTAGCACTCAGGAGGCAGAGATTCGTCTGGATCTCTGTGAGTTCAAAGCCACCCTGGACTAATGAAATTGATTCAGTCTAGGACAGAAACAGAGCCAAGCAGTGGTGGCACACACCTTTAATCCCAGCACTTGGGAATCACACACCTTTAATCCCAGCACATGAGATCTCACGCCCTTGCTACCAGTATCTGGGAAGCACACACGCCATTAATCCCAGCACTTGGAAAGAAGTGATGGCTGGGTGGAGAAAGGTATATAAGGCGTGAGGAGACAGGAACTAAAGGCTTTTTGGCTGGAGATCTTTCCACTGAGGACTCAGAGGTGTGTAGTTAGAATTCGTGGAGTTGGTGAGGTGAGGCATGGCAACGGCTTGTTTCTTTGTCTCTCTAATCTTTCAGTATATTACCCCAATATCTGAATCTGGGTCTTGTTTTTGTTTTTGTTTTTTTTTTTTTAATAAAAGATCATTTAACATTCCTGTTAAAAGATGCAAATCCCTAGTGGAATCCTCTCCATTTTTGACCATGATCTCCCCAAACTCCAGGTGATCTTTACAACTTCCAGTGATGAATGATGTGACATCAGTTGTACATTCTGAATGTATTTGCTTATACATGTGGACTTTTAAAAATATTAAATGTCATGATTTGAATATTAAAATAAATACACAATCTAGAATGTTTTGCAAGTGATAAATATCTCATACAGTTTTACTTATGGAAATGCAGCAACTGCTTGAGGATGGAATACTCTGGATTGAGAAGTACTGGACAGACATTAGTATTTAATGATTACCCTTGGACTTGAGGCTAACGATTTCTTTAAGCTAATGCCCAGCCATCCTCAGTCCTCCAGAGAGGTCAAAGGTTACACCCACTTGAATGTTTATAATCTTATTTCTCAGGTTATGAATAGTCTAGTTTTAGGCGTGGGTAATATGGCCTTCAAAACTCTGCCCACATGTAACTATATTTCTTTTGAGTGAGAAGAGACAGGTCATCAGAAATGTACATGAAAGTGAGAGAAACTCCCCACCGTGTGCGTTGACTTTGGTGGTCGGGGGGATGCCAGGTGTTTCAAACAGATGGCACCATACTGGAGATGAATCCAAATGGACAAGGCAGGGAGAGTCAGGTGCTTTAAATGGTCAGCCTAGGAAATGAGTGCAGAGTCTGTTTTCAGGCACTGTATTAACATTAGTGGTGTGTTCCTTTATCATCATCATCATCATCATCATCATCATCATCATCATTATTATCTTTCCCCCTCATAACTGTAGACTCATCAGAAAACTTCACCCTATAGAAATGTGTGTCCCAGGAAGAATCACAATGATAAACCATGGAGAGCCGATGGTAGTTCATAGCAATGCAGGGGCATCTGACTCATTGCCTTCTTAATATACAAATAAACAGCCCCTTCTTGATGTATTAAACCATCTGATATGTTTTCCTCCACACACACACCTTTTCAATATTAAATAATGTTTGGTTTTAAGATGTGGTGCTAACACTTGGATTTATGGCTGTGACATCTGGAGCTACTTAGTCTTTCTTGGCTGAGCATCAGAAATTGGTGATTTCATCCTATCCTTTAAAGCATATTCAAATCACTGATACACAGCTTTCCTTTTATTCTGTATTGTATTTGTTTTCTATCTTAAATGTTTCATTGTATTGAATCAGTTAGCTGCTCCTTTTTTAAGTGATTGAAGGTTCCTTTAATTTTCAGTACAACCTTTCTGAGAAAAAGAGATCCATTGCAACTATTTCTGTCTTTGAGGATGCTATTGACCTCTGTAACAGAGCATGGTAGCTTCACACACACACACACACACACACACACACACACACACACACACACGCACACGCACACGCACACGCACACGCACACGCACACGCACACGCACACGCACACGCACACACATATATATGCGACTGATGTGTGACAGGGTAGGGTGTGCATCCAGGAACAGGCAGGGACAAAGTCTGGTAGCCAGATTGAACTTGGCTCTTGGTGAGCACTCACTGAACAAGCGAAGTTGCTGAACCATGGAGAATATCCAATTTCTGAGAGGACAGGCAGGCAGAAAATGGTGCAGGACCCAAGGCAGTGGCTACAAATGAACCAGGACCTTGTGTGACTGTAGAGATGAATGACTTCTGGTCCCAGCCCTCCTCATTTGGACAACATGCTGTGCTTCTGAGTCTTCCTTCATTTGAAGCCCCACATTCTAGCTTCAGAAACGTTGTCCAGATCTGATTATTGATCTAAAGCTCAATTTCTTGATAAATTCTCTAGAACATTCATCACTACTACTCTGAAAAAAGTAGATGGGATTTCTGAAATAAAGACTCTTGCTTTGATCACAGGGTGTGAGGTCACCAATGATGTTTTCCTGGGGAACAGACCCAGACAACCAGATCTCTGGGATGAAGCAACCTTGGGGTGTGACATGATTTGTATAGTTCTCTTAGTCCATAGGTGAGCCAAACCCCTGAGTTTATAAAGTCAAAGACCTGTCTCATTGGCTCTCCTCATAAACAGGATTCCACCTGCTGAGCTGGGTCACTGGCAGGGGCTGCATAGCCTGTAAGCATCAACTAAGTAAGCCTCAGGTTCTCCATCTATAAAATGGGGAGAAGAGTGAAAATAGATTGAGTGTAATAAAGCCTCAGGCCCCTTGTATCACAAAGAACATCATTGCTAAGATCTGGGACTGTCATGAAGACCAGATACATGTATCTTGCTGCCACTGGTCTTCATGACAGTCAACATGTAGGAACAAATTCATGGTCTTATTCTTTAGCTGTCATTGTGACAGACACAGAGGCACGTGTTTATTAGCACAACCCAGTGCAATCATTTCGTATGCTCATATGAGTTTAGGGATAACCTCTTGAGGTTGGCTAGACAATAAGGTAATATGTGCCTGGAGAGGAATTATTCTCTTCCACTCCCTCCTCCTCCCTCCCTCCTGCCCCCTCCATCTTTCAGAAGCCATCAACTGCCTGTGGCTCTTCTTCTAGGGATGACAATTATAATTAAAGAATAAGACATCATCAATTTGAGAAGGAGTAGGAGGAACATGAGAGGAAATGGAGGGAGGAGAGAGGCAGGGTAGAATGATTTAAATACAGTATTCATATGTGAAATTCTCAAAAAAAAAAAAACCCACTGTGGGAACAACCTGAGTGTGCGTCAACAAATAAGGGAGCAAACGACATGAGGTATGTCCATCCTACGGAATATTATTAAGTATTTTATTAAGGGATAAAATATATGCTACAACAGGGGTGAATCTTGAAGACATTATGCTAAGTTAAAGAAAACAGATATTGTACAATCACACATATATGATATTCTTAGACCATGAAATCCACGCAGGCAGGGCAGAGGGTAGAGAGGAAACAGGGAGCCAGTGCTTCATGGTACAGAATCTCTGTCAGAAATAATGAGAAGTTTCGGAAATTGGTGGCTTATGGTTGTCCAATATCATGAATGTGCTTAATATCACTGATTTGGCATTTTAAATCATATCAGACAGGAACTGTGGGACCATGTCCTGCATGGTTCCAGGAGCTTTACCTGACTGGGGCTGCAAGGAAATGAAGAAAAGACACACAGGAAAGTCTGTGTTTTGGGATGGAGAAGCTGCAGCATTCCAGAAGCTCAGAGTGTTTATTATACTGTTGAACAGGTAGGCAGGGTTATTGCATGTGGGTAAACAAGGAGGCGGGGTTATTATACAACTTCATAAGGAAGCAGGCTGAGCTAATCTTAGTAGAAGCAGTCACTGGGTAGGGGCAGGGGAGTAGTCTTTGGGCCATAATCATTAGGGAGGGAGAAAACTCTGGTAGATATTTTCTGCACACACTATCAACATCCTCCCACCACCCACTCCCATGGGCCCCAGACTTTTGGGCACGTGACATGGCAGTGCCCATATCAACAACAGACATTCACTCAGGACTTCACTCATTCCCTACACTGGGTGGTTTCTGCCTGGGTGAGTCAGAATACAAATGCCTGAGCAGGTCAAGTGCATGCTGACAGTAGGCAACAAGACCAGAAGTTTTGCACATTTAATTAGATTTTTCCTTATTATATACAGTATAAATTAATAAACTATGCCAAAGAACATCATCCTGAATTCACCTCCCAGAAAAAGTGTCAGTGGTTTTAAATTGCTGATGTTTCTATTTCAATGAGACACTAAAAAGGCTCAGTTTGCATCAGTGCCATCATGGCCAACATGCATCTTTATAAATATCCTTTCACTTTTTATGTTAAGCATTTTTATTGATAATTTTAATGATCACAAATGCCTTATTAAGCTGATGTAACACATAGCCAGAAGTAGAGGTGAATTTCATTTGGTGACTCTTCATGGAAAAGATGTGTTATGTTTGTTGTCTGTTTCCTTCCCTGAGGGTCCTGTGCTTGATTCCACTTTCAAACTTAACAACAGTGTTTGACGGGCATCTTTGGGCAGTTCTCCTTATTCCTTCTCATCACATTTGAAAAGCTTCAAGGACCAGGATGACAAGGTGCCTGGCTGTCGTATATACTGGCAGATTCCTCCTCCTTGGAAGGGAATGGGTCAGTGCTTCCTCTAGCAATGGAACAGCATTGTGGATCTTTAGATCTTGGCCAGCACAACTAGCCTGGTTGTTATATATATATTTTTTCTTAACACTTGCTACTTTAATAGGTAAAGAGATCTCAACTTTAATTGGCAACATTCTTTTTTCAAATAATTATCAAGCAACTTTCATCTTCATTTAATAGGGCTTTTCCTTATGGTCTGGCAGAACCTAATGAGCTTTTTAAGTTTTCTAGAGAAATCTCATTCCAGCAAGTTAGAGACTTTCAAACTGTGCACACTCTGTCCTGCTGGAAGGCTCCATGTTGCCAGGCTTGCTGGAGTACACTTTGCCCTGAGCTTGGCCCAGGGAGGCCATTAGTACCTTCCAACCAGGGTAGTCACAGGGCAGAGGTCAAAGACACAGGGTCCATCATGATGGGCGAAGAAGGTTATGTGTGGTGTGTCTATGGAAGATGCTGCTGCCACTGTGGACAGCCCCCTTGTAGTGAAAGGAGATTGACAATACCTCACGTTTAATGTGAGATTCACTCATTTTCATCATCAGTTCCAGGAAAGGAAGAGGTGTGAGGGAGTTGTAAGCTGACACACTGTCCCTTAGCCATCGGACTTCAGCTTACGATCTGATTGGCAGCCCCTGCCTCCTGACTCACCTGAACACTATACTGAACTCCACCCTTGGAGTACTGAGGACCAGGTGCTTCACACAACCTAATCAACAGCAGGGGCCACAGCAGGAGCAAGTGGAGGCCACATTAGCAAGAAGAAGAAAGAGAAGCCTGAGAAGAAGCTAGAAAATGGGGCTCCAGGGAGTGTTTGCCATGTGGAAGACAGAAGATGTACAGAGAAGGAGCTTGTGAGAAGGCAGGAACCGAAGGGGAAGTTGCAGAGGACTCCCTGGAGCAGGCATGGCTAGGAATAAAGGTTTGGGCTAGAGTTAGTCTTGGCCAGGAGTAGAGATGAAAGGAGATAATGAAGAGGAGGGTGAAGCATGGCTGACATATTCATGGGAATAACTGTCTGATACGTGCTGAGCTGTGTCTAAACAGCCAAACAGCCTAACACATGAGAAAGGCACCTGTGCTCTTGTCCACAGACAGCCTGGAATGTTCCACACAGCATCGCAGGTAGAGTGTGCGGAATGGAGGGAAGGTAAAGCGGAGACAGACAGTTCTGAGGCAAAGGGCTCTGCACTATGCCCGGCCCCTGTATGTTTTATTTCCCAGGATATCCCATCCACACAATGGCAGTGATTCCAACCTTCATATGCTTTCTTTTCCTGCATTGCTTTTAAGTTCGGGGCCTATGTCAACCTTTTCCTTCTTGGATTGAACTGGAAGAAAAATCTGAGTTATTCAAAGGAGATGCATTTCCTGGTTGTTCTAAACAGGCCTCTCGGTTTCAACCGTCTTGACACTGGAGCTTGCAGGCCTTTGTTTTAAGGGGAACAGTAGCAGGGTCTGATCTGAGCACTGTGGCATGGTGGATAACCTCTGTGATTCTGCTTACTAGGTTCCCATAGTGTCCTTCTCAACTATGGAAACCAAGTCTACCTCCTGGCCCCAGGTTGTGTCCTTTCTTGGTCTGCAAAACTGTCTCCTGGGTCCTAATTTGAAGCAAGCATGACAGAGGAGGTCTTTTATTTTTCTTTACAAATACACTAATAAAATGGAACTATAGAACATTGCTATCTAAAGATAATCAGAGTCCATCACACTCAAACAATTGCATAATAGAAGAGCCAGCTTCTGTGAATAGTACCTTTCAGAGGAGACCCAGAATGATGCCATTTGAAGTAGAATGAAACTCAGCCAACTTTTCTCGCTGCCAGAAAACTTCCCCTGGATCTCTATTCCAAGTCACAGTTCTGGTCTCTCAGCAGCATCCATACCACCCCAGAGGCAGATGGATTTCTGCTGTTCTAAGCATGCACATGTGTCTTGGGGATGGCTTAGGACTTAAGGTGTATATGTTATGAGTGAAAAATTCACAGAACTGTTTGCACAAGGAAAGTAAGGAAAGATCCAGGAGCTTGGGAGATGGCTCAGTCCATAAAGTGCTTGCTGTATACAAAAGCATGAAGACCTGAATTCAGATCTTCAGCACCCTCCCTGAAAAAAAAAATTGCAGGTGTTGTGATGCACACCAGCACTGGGGCTGAGGAGGCAGGTGGATCCCAAGGGCTCACTGGACAGTTGGTCTAGCTGAATCAGGTTCACTGAGAAACCCTGCCTCCAAGATTAGGTGAAGAGATTGAAGAAGACACTGGACATCAGTCTCTGGCCTCTCCATGGCCAAGCATAAGTAAGTACACCTGCACACACAGATGCACACGCATGTATACATCACACATACATTTAAAAGAAAGAGAAACCAAGTTCTGTGGAGAGTCAAAAATGAACCTCTTCCTTTTGCCTATGGTCACCCTCTAAAGAGCCTGAGAATCCAATGGCACTATCTGATGCTCTGAGCAGCTTCCTGTGTCAGCAACCTTTGGGGCATGTATAGAGGAGAAAGACAAGTTTCGGAGACCTTGTTCTACAACCCAGGACACCTACTCTAAGGGACACTGAGAGAGGTCCAGACAGCTTTCTGCAGGCAGTTGAAGGGTGTTGCAAGCACAGCCATCTATCACTTCCTTAGACACCAGTTATGCACAAGGAGTTTAGACTAAATAGGCAAGCCCATAATCTGTCATCTCCTTCCTCCCAGTGTGTGTGAGAAGCATCATACAGCCGTTAAGACCTAGGGAAATTTTCTCACCTGTGTCTTTATTCTTATCCTCTATGGCTTGTAGAAAAGAAGGCCTGGGGACTGTGCCTTAACTGACAGAAGTCTGTGGGTCTTTCCCGGGTGTGGAGCCAGAATCCAAAGACTTCTGGAAGACTCCCTGACCCTGATGGGCATACTAGAGAAGGGAGGGCTGATTGGCAGGCAGGGATGCTAGTGGGGTGGGCGGTGGTGCCGCACAGGGAATGTTGGTGTAATGGGGAGTGCTGGGTGGCTTGTTTTCATCTTTTTCTCATCAAAAGACTAGGGTCTCTATAGGGCACATAAATGCTGATCTTTACCAACAAAAGCTTAACTCAGTATTTTATAGTAGGAGAGGTGAATTGTTCCTGTGCTAAGTGTTAAAGCGGGAAGAATCAGAGCTCTGGCTCCATATTAATGATTTGTATAGGAAAATGACAGCTCACTGATAGTGAGATACTGTGATACTGTCACAGAATCTCTAACAGTGACTGTTAACATAGCAAGAAGTCTCAACAATGAGAAAACTCCACGTGTGTTCAGTAGAACAGGCCAAGGAGGTCAACTAGGCAGTTCCAACGAGGCTGGTACTTGATTAGTAATGACAATGCAAGCTGACAGGTGGAGCAGGATAGTACTAGAGCCGGGAATTTGGCTCAGTGAGTAAGAGTGCTTGCTATGCAACTATGAAGACCTGAGTTCAAATCCCAAGTGCTCAAATGAAAACAAAACCACACAACCAATACCAAGCATGGCTGCACTTGCCTGTAACCACAACATTGGAGGGTAGAGGCAGGCAGATCTTGGGAGCTGGCTAGCCAGTTAGCCTAGCAAAGCTGCAAACTTCTGGTTCAAAGAGAGACTTTACTCAAAGCAAGGCAGAAAGAGATAGAGGAATACATTGATGTTTTCCTCTGGCCTTTGCATGTGCACCCACATATTCACATATGTGTGTGTGCGTGTGCATGCTTGCATGCACACATGTGTACCAGGGTATCTAATGTTTAGTATTAAGAAATAAGAAATCTCATAAGTACCAAAAGTAAAAATTTAGAGGAGGTCCATTCTACAGTTATTTGTGGAGGTAAAATACACAAAAGCCTAAATGATTGGGTAAGTGCTTAGATAAATTACCATATAGCTGTATGGTGGGCTAATCTTGTATTCATTATAGATATTAATGTCGACTGACATTTATGGACATGAGAATGGTTGGTTATACAGCATAAAATGTAGTAAATTATCACCAACATAACTTCATTATATGAAAATTATTATATTTATGCTTACCATAATGAATGGAGCTGCACACACCAAAATATAAACAATGATGAGCTCTTAGCTTGTAAATTAAGCTTCTTTCTACCTGTTTGTCTAATTTTTGTATATATTAAAATAATTATAATTAATAATAAACCAAACTTTTGCTTATCTAGCAGGAGAGAGAGAAAACACACTTACCTAATTTCTCATGGATTTTGCTGCTCTGTTGGGAATCACCATTTTCCCATGAGAGAAACTCTCCATTTGACTCTTCACATGTGCCTTTTACTCTGAGTCTCCTCCATCTGTTCTTCTTTCCAGCTCCCTTTTATCAGGACCCAAGTCCAGGTCCATCCTTGTACAGCTGTCCCTCTTAGGATCTTGCCCTGTTCTTCTAGTTCTGGGACTGACCCTCATTTCTCTTTGAGGCTCTAACCATGACCTGGAAATAGGCTAAGTATTCAATTATCCATTTGTTACTTCTCCCAAATGGAATTAAGGTTCCTTGAAGGTAGAAACAGGCTTCATTTGGCAGCTGCTAAAGTTATAAACATTATCAGGCCCATGTTTATTGGCAGAAAGTCAGAGGTGATGATAATAGACACTGAATTGGAAAACAGGTTATATCTACGTGAGCAAAATCTGGTTTGTGAAGAATCTCATAAAATTAACTACTAAAAGGGTGATTAAATAAGGAGAGAAGGATACAAACAAATCATATTAGTAATGACAAATGAGTCAGAACCATAAGGTAGGAAGGATGGGAAAATTCTAAGTGGCTTCCGTGACCAAATTCATGACAGTAATTTGGAATATTCCACAGATGGATTGAAGGGATCCTCCCTAACCTAACACCACCTCGGTAGTTCCTCTGCCAGTGGTGGGTACAGCCCAGCTCCAGAAATGAGGGGTGACACTTATGCAATTTGAAAGTCTACTGCCCCAGTTAGCATCACTGTCATCTCGACCCTGACAGAGGTGTCTCGGCTGAGGAATTGTCTTTAACATGCTGGTCTGTGAGTGTGTCTATGAGGAACTGTCTTTACTGCTAACTGACGTGGGAAGGTCCAGCCCACTGGGGACAGTAAGTCTTGGGCTAAATAAGTGTGAGCCTGAGATGTTCTTGATGGGCATGTGCTTCAAGCTCTTGCTTGAGTTCCCGCCCAGACTTCCTTCAATGACAGACTGTGACTTGGAAGTAAAGTTAAATAGCTCTTTCCTCCCGGAAGTTGCTTTTGATCAGTGTTTTATCACAGCAACAGGTAGAAAACTAGACCATTAACCTAGGCAAATGATTAGAATTAGATAATAACACGAGCCAAAATCATGCAAATTTATATTCTAAAAAGCTACCAACCACCATCAACCTCTAGTATCCAGGAAAACTGTATAGGTAAGCCTTGCCTGTCTGAACCCTGTGATGTTCATGGCTCCAGGAATTTTCTTCCACATGATCCTTTATTCCCTCCTCTTAAGACAACAATTTTGTAATATCATTTTTGGTACAGAGAAGAGAAAACTAATTCCATCTTTCCTGTGGCAAGGTTGGCACATTTGTTTTCTGTTATTGATGGTTTAGGAAGCTTCTTTCAGCCTTTCTCTTCATAATTAGAAGTGCTGCCATGGTGACTTTCTGTGCAGTTTCTTGCTCATACTCAGTGAGTTTTTCTTTCTTTGGCAATTGGAGGTGGGGGGGCACAGCTCAGGAGAGTCTCCAAATCTGTGTGTTTCTTCAGTGGCTGGAGTAGGTATAGAATCGTGAAAGCTCTCAGAGGCCTCAGGTCTCCAGTCCTCAATGTTTCTACAAATAGATACTGTATTGGTTAGTTTTTGCCAACTTTATACAAACTAAAGTCACTTTGGGAAGAGAGAACCTCAACTGATTGATATAGGAATTAATCGCTATAGGAATGCCTCACCCAATGTGGGTGGCATCACCAACGGGGTGGTTGTCCTTTGTTGTATTAAAAAAGCAAACTGAACCATCCATCTGAAGCAAGCCAGTCAGCAATGTTCTTCCATGGTCTGTGTTTCAGTTCTTGCTTTGACTCCTATTACTATAAGCTGTAAGGTGAAATAAACCCTTTCCTCCCCAAGTTGCTTTGGATCGTGGTGTTTATCACAGCAACAGACAAAAAACTAGAACAATCACCAAGAACCACTGTTTCAGTGTTCCAACCCTTCTTTAACATTCCCATGTTTTCTGGGATTGCCCATCCTCTTCAAGGAGCAGAGTTGAAGCCAGTGATTGCTGTGGGATGGTCTGTATGTCAAATGTGTTGCTGATTGGTCAATGAATAAATCACTGATTGGCAGTGGCCAGGCAGGAAGTATAGGCGGGACTAACAGAGAGGAGAATGGAGAGAACAGGAAGCTGGGCGAGCGAGACACTGCCAGCCGCCATCAGGACAAGGAAGATGTAAAGTACCTGTAAGCCACATGCCACGTGGCAAGGTATAGATTAATAGAAATGGATTAATTTAAGCTGTAAGAACAGTTAACAAGAAGCCTGCCACGGCCATACAGTTTGTAATCAATATAAGTCTCTGTGTTTACTTGGTCGGGTCTGAGCGGTTGTGGGACTGGCGGGTGGCAGAGATTTATCCTGACTGTGGGCCAGGCAGGAAAACTCTAGCTACAAGTGATAGTCAGGATTCCCAGCAATCTGTATGGATATGCTATCACTGGCCACTCTCTGCAGCCTATCCAGCCTGTCTCATAACCCACGGAGTCAGGGCTTAAAGGTCATTCCTGGGCTGCACTATGCATCCAGTCAGTGCCTGGAGCTGTCATAGCCTCCCTGCATCCCTGGAGGAATAGCCAGAATAAGTTCATTCTCTTCCTGGAAACCTACCACTGGGTAGGAGCCCAGCTCAGAGACGGTAGGCAGCTCAAGAGCCTACAGACGGACACGTGAACACCATGCTTAACACCATATTCTGCTCCTCACCTTTCCTCATTCCTGTTGGTCCCTGGGTATTGGCCACTTGTGTTTGCACCCATTACTTCTTTAGTCCCTGTACCAAGAATGATCCTCTTGTTTTTAATCTGCTACCTTGTTATTTTTCTATGTTCCTTGGGTCTTTTTGTTTAGCTATTCCTCTATTACTGCATTTTAAAGATACATATCAATGTATATCTACACATATTCTAGTGTAGCATCCTGATTTCCTTGTCATTATTTCACTAACTTTTATCTTTTAGTTCTTTAGACAACTGCTACTTCTAGGATTACAATTCATTCCCTAGAATTCCCTGACCTAATCCAGATGTGCAGATGTTGGTATTGAGCAAGGGTATGAGATGAAGGCCGACCACCAAGGAGACAGCATAAGTGAGTGGGGGTGGCCGTGGCGAGGCCTTGGACTTCTTTGAGCAGAAGGTGGCTCCAAGGAGTGGTTATGTCAGAGTCCCTGGCCCAGACCTGGAACTGACCCATGTCCTTCCTGATCTTATACTGGGGTGGGTCCTGTCCTTGTCCTAGGCCCCAGCAAGTGAAGGTGTCTGGAAAGTTATTCATTCAGTGAGACTGTAATACTCGTGGTTCTGCCAGTCCCCATGGAACTGGAGAATGGGATTAATGGCTTGATAGGGAAGTTGCATATTGAGGACTGCTGGGTTTGTTCAACAGTGTATACTGTGTTCTGATGTTTGGAAACTCACTATGAGAAGGGTCTGAAGAAAGTCTACTAATATGGAGAGCAGAATGATTCATATGTTGTCTCAAAGCCTCTCCTGACAGATGTCATTGAAAGAAGCCTTTGAATTTTTGAAGGAATTAATTAATATAGAAATGGATATAGTGACTTCCCCTCTCTCAGAAGACATGGTGGCAGGAGTGTGAGGCATCTGGTAACATTGTATCCTCACTCAGGAGGCAGGAGTAATGACCTCTAGTGGTCCCCTTACTTTCTCTTCTTGAGTCTAGGGCCCTAGTCTATGGAAGACATTCAAGGTGAGTCTTCTTGCATCAATTACTGATGGAAGGGGAATAACCTTCTAGATGCCCAGGAGTACTTTAGCCTCTCTGAGGCCTTTACTTAGCCTTTCCTAAAACTCACTATTAGTCTTCAGTTTTTCTCAATTCTTATTCATGACCTAAGGCAGCTGAAAAGTGTAGCAGGTGCCTGTGACTGCTCTCAATAAAGGCCGCCACCTCTAAGGTGTGGCATCACTTTGGAATATGCAGTGGAAAGAATGTAGAAATCCTAAGATAGGATGAATGGATTTATCTCCTGGGCACAACACAGTCATTATAATCGTGAGCTCACAGCAGCTGTGGTTAGCTGCAATGGGTTTGCACTGGCCTGTCCCTGTCAGTCATGAGTTGGGAGCCGTGGTGAGGCTGAACTATTGGTTACTGAAAGATTCAGAGTGAGGGGAAGTCACTGTCTTCAGTTGTGTACTGGCTGGTGAGTCCACTAAGCTCCAGTGGACAGGTCCAGGCCCATGGTTACATGATGCCCTTGGTTAGACTCAGTGGGTCATAAAACAAACCAAAATAAGTCTGAATGTGGGAGAAGAATTTGTATAAAGGAGGGGGGCCTGATCTGGGTGGGAGGTTGGTGTATTAAGAGCCTCATACTTCTCTGTCTGAGCTCACTGGGCACCTGTTAGATGTGAGCAATTAAAAGGCATTTCATGTATGTAAAAAAAGGTCAAAGAACAAGTTTAATTAATAAAAATTTTTAGACTCACAAATGCCCTTTGGGAGGAAGGCTGTGTACATTAATTCCTTAAATCCAGACAAAACTTTGAGACTAGGAGATTCTCGTGTACCATGAGACAAGTCAAGCGACAATACCTTGGGAGTGGGGGTAGAGCTTTGCCACAGCTCTGCTGTCCTCTTCTGTGCCTGCCCTGCTGAGGGGATTTAGGATTTAAAAACAAGGTTGCTATGAGCTGATTATCCTGGGGAGCAGGGGATTGGACTAAAGGAAGTTAGAATGTCCGAAACCTACCCTTGAACTGTCACTCCCTAGTTTACTCCAAGTCCTTGGTGATTTCCAGAATTCTGAAAATTTTGACTCTGACACCCTTTGCCACCTCTTTCCCTTACTCTTGTGAAGAGAACTGTTGGGTGTCTCCGCACTTAACCTTCTGCTGTGTGCACCATCTTCATTGTGCTGCCCCAAGGTAACCTGTTTGGCCAAAGAGTGGCACTACTCAAAGAGTTTGGCTTTGACCTTCGATCCCTGTTTACTTTTCTGTGCTGTGCTTCCACACCCCATTATATGAGTATACCCCTAAATCAAGTAGGAGCAAACCGTGTGCTTATTGGTGGCATTCAGTATCGTGCACATATGAGCATCATGATGTTCTGCATACAGAAGCTGTACATAAAAGCATTACCCAAGTGAGGGTATACCTAGAAGCATGGACGTTGTGGGCTTATGAGAAATTCTAGTTCTCAGGCTTTAATGTGATCTACTAAATGAGAAGCCAAGGGTAGGGCCGAGGCAGTGTTTAAACAAATGTTCTAGGAGACCGTTTGCTCATTCAAGTGTAAGAACCACTGAAATAAAGCAATGTGTATATGTCACAGTGGTTAAATATCCTTATAATATAAGTAGCCCTTTGTTCTCTGTCTGTACTGAGCTCAGTGTCCTTGGGTGAGTTACTTATTTTCAGGGTTAGGCTTTTGATCTTAATCTGTGATGTGATGGAGTCAACATGTAATCAGAGATTGGGAAGAGGTTAGGTTTTTAATTTATATATATATATATTTATTACATCTAGGTTGCCACACCTAGAAAGAGCCTCCCTCCTCAATGGTTTAAAAAGAAAAGAATAACTCTTGAATTTTATTGTAACATTAAAAAGATTTCCACTTTCACCTAGACCTTTAACCAACCTAAAAGTCATTTTTATAACTTGGTATAAATGCATCTATACTTTTTCTCACCCGAGTAATGTTTGTCTTATTCAAGCGCTGTTTGGTTTCTCAGTTCTGCTCTTTTTGCTTACCAGTCCACCCATCGCTGTGCCAAAGTTGCATTGTTTTGATTAGGATTACTCTGACGTTCACTTACACACCTGGAACACAAGTCCCCATTGTGTCTTTTCCGGAGCATTCTCAGAAGTCAAGTTTACTCCTTCTTATGTAATCCATAATCCATTTCTCCTGGATTCTGATTTTTGAGTCACATTGTGTTGGAATTGTTTCTATGATGCTGACTCTTCTCAAACAGAGATATGACATCTCCATTTGTGGCAATCTTGTTTTATGACTTCTGTAAAATATTAATACTGAAATATATGTTCCAGACTTATGATTTTCTCTACAAATATATTTCCAGTTATGTGCAGCTTTAGTAGCTGCCGTGAATGGAATCTGTCACTAGTTCAGTTTGGAAATGCCTGCTTATGAGTAGAGGAAAACTGTTGAGTTTTCTCCCCAAATATTTAGACAGCAATATACTTTTGTGATTTATTTTTAAAAGAGAAATAGTTTTGAAGAGTTTTCTTTTAGTTACATCTTCTGAATTTTCTAAAAGTAAAATCTTATTATCTGCAAAGGTGAAAGGTGTTTGATTCTATTGTGTTTCATCAGCTGAAACCTCTCCTCAAGGCTGGCTGGTAGAAGAGCCTGTTTCTTATCTTGTTTCCACCAGCCATAGGCTTTCTGGATTTTAGAGTTTGATGTAATACATCTTGATATCTTCTGACAGTAGTTAATTTGTGTTTTATTAAAATATCTGATAAGAAATTTTCTTTTACTTATATTTACTCAGAAGTTTCTTCTTTAGTTTATCTTCTTTTATATCTAATGTACTTATTCTTTATCTGAATTATTTATTGATGTACTTCTTTATTTTGTTATATTCTCCAAAGTTGAGCCATTTCAAAAAGTGTAAAATGTAAGCCTGTAGCTGGAGTTTTCCTGGTCCTGCCTGGCCCACGGTCAGGACAAATCTCTCTCATCTGCCAGTCCTGCAGCTGCTCAAACCCAACCAAGTAAACACACAGAGACTTATATTACTTATAAATTGTTTGGCCATGGCAGGCTTCTTGCTAACTATTCTTACATCTTAAATCAACCCATTTCTATAAATCTATAAGTTGCCATGTGGCTAACATGGTTTACCATTATCTTAACATCTTCTCATGGCGGCAGTGGCTGGCAGTGCCTCTCTTCCTCAGCCTTTCACTTCCCAGAATTCTCCTCTCTCCTTGTCCCGCCTATACTTCCTGCCTGGCTACTGGCCAATCAGTGTTTTCTTTATTAACCAAACAGAGCAACGCATTTAACATACAGAACATCCCACAGCATAAACCTTTGGGGTAGGAGATGATATTATAACTAACATTCAAAGATAAAAAGGAAACAGAAAAAAAAATAAAAGGTATAGAAAGTGTGTACTTAGGGAGTTGGGAAGATGTCTCAGGGAATCAAGCGCTTGCCATATAAAGCATAAAATTCTGAGTTGCACTCCCAGGCTTCATGTGAAAAGCAGCCATGGTGGCCTGTGTCTGTGAGTTGGGAGGGGAACTCTCTGGAGTTTTCTTGCCATATAGTGAGTGAGCTCAGGTTCAGGGAGAGATCCTGTGCGCTGGTTGGTTTTGTCAGCTTCAGCTCAACACAAACCCACACATATCTGGGAGGAGGACTCTTAACTGAGAAAACACTTCTCCAAACCGGCCTGTAGGCAAGTCTGTGGGCTCTTGTCTTGATTGATGACTGGTGTGGGAAGGCCAGCTCCTTGCGGGTGGTGCCACCCCTAAGCAGGTGCTCCCAGCTGTGTAAGAGAGCAGGCTGAGCAAGCCAGGAAGCAGTGTTTCTCCGCGGTCTCTGCTTCAGTTCCTGCTTCCAGGTTCCTCCCCTGCTTGAGCTTCTTCTCCAGCTTTCCTCAGGGATGGACTGCTACCTACTGCAAGTGTAGGCTGGGACAAATGCTTCCCAAGTTGCTCTTGGTCATGGTGTTTTATCACAGATAGAGAAACCCTAAGACACCCTGTCTCAAAAAATTAAGGTGGAGAGTGGCTGGAAAAGATCCCTGATATTGACCTGTGGCCTTTGTACCCATGCACTTACAAATTTGTATACATGTGCACACTAAAGAAATCATATACTGTGTGATATAAGTTACATATATAACAATATAATTTTATCTCTGCTTATTAACTAAAATAATGCACAAAGGGCATAAACAGAAAGGTGTGAAAATATGTTATATTTCATTCATTATTTTAAAGATAGAAATTAAGATGAGACATAGTCTTGCCATTCAAAATGGCAATATCCAAAAACTACTGATGACATCAATTCTTGGATTGTAGAAAAAACAACGTCATCCTACATTTTTGTAGTGTTTGAATTTGTATGATGTTTTAAAACATAATATGATTTTATACATTACAAATTATAGTATGTACATGTGATCATCAGGAAACTCACTGCCAGGAATCTTTACATAAACTATAGCATAAGTCCCTACACAATCCATAGCATAAATGTGTCCAGGTTTTTCCTGCTACATTGTATAAAAAAAAAACACGAAGGGAAAAGTCTTTTAACTGTAGATAGTGGACTTGGTAAGTAAACACCAATACAGTGCTATGGACCACCATGACCAGTTATAAAGAAAGAGTGGGTTGAAGACAGGAGTGTGCAGTTGAGTTCTGTTCTTAGACAGAAATGTATATGGCTGCTTATCTGTCTACAGACAGATTCTGAGGATGTTTGGACAACTGAGATTTGAGCAGATCGTTAGCTGCAACCAATAGTACTTGGGTATTGTGTACTTGACAAGAAGGAAATTAAGTAAACTGTGTTGCCTGGAGAAATGTCTTCCAAGAGATATGCTCCCCAAGATGCATCCCAAGCAGCTGAAAGCAAGCAGACTCCCTAAAAACCTGTCCATCTAAACCATGCAGACTAAGAAACACCATCTGAGTCAATGTTGGGCTATACCTCTGAGTAAATATTTGTTCCAAACATGGCATTCCAGTGTGTTTCATTCACCTTTTTGATTGCCACATTGAAAGTCTTATTGTGCTTTACTTTTCGATCCCAACTGCTTTCTGATGCTGCAATTCTATCAGGCAGGGAAAACAAAAGAAAATATCATTCCATGACTCATTCAACACTGACTCAGGGCAGAACAGCATGGGAGGGAAAATAAGAATCTATGCCACAAAGAATCTGTCGCCTGGGAAATCATGAGCACAGTATGACAGTGGGGTTTATGCTTGGGAGCTGAAGGGTAAAGTTTTCCCAGGATGGAATTTTGAGGGAAGAGAAGGATAATTCTCTGGGTTAGCCTTACCAGGGGGAGGGGCATCAGAGTGGAAACTGAATAGCCACAGAAATCCATCTCTGCCATATGGAGTGAGAAGCAGGAAAGTGATGGTCACTGTATCTGAGTAGATTGAGGTCTGAAGGAAGGTAGTCTTCCTTACAAGTCCTAAGTAGCTTCGATGTTTAGGGGAAGAAAACATGACCTCTTTTTCCCAAGAGTTCAACAATTTCCCCAGTGTATGTGACTGGCAGCAGGGTTAATTAATGAAACCTTTCAAGCTATTGCACACTACGGTGAAAGTACAGAAATGGGAACTGCTGAGGCTTGTCCTTGGCAACTATTTTGGGGGGAAAAGGGCATTTGCTTACAAAGAAGCTTCAAGTTCCAACTTCAAAATGTTCTGCAAAGACCCTTATTTTATATGGAGAGTTGTGGAATCTCTCAGTCTGTTTAATACCTGGGCTCTGTGTGATCGGCCTTTCAGTGACTTGGGTCTTGTCTGGTGGGACACATGGTGTTTGGGTGGGATATCCCAATGGACTTTTCTGGTGCATGCCCCAATCCTCATGAGTGTCTGAAGCTATACATCCTAATTTCACCTCTGCATCTGTAATAAAGCACTCTGACCAAGAGCAGCTTAGGGAGGAAAGCATTTATTTGGCTTACAATTCTAGGTTACACTCCCTTATCAAAGGGACGTCAAGGTAGAGACTCAAAGCACCATCTCAATAGTCAAAAGTGAAGAGGAATGAATACTCCATGTTGCTGGCTTGCTTGCTGCTAATGCTCAGCTAGCTTTCTTCATTCTCATATAATCCAGGGCCCCGCCCATGATATGATGCCACCAACATTCAAGGTGGTCTTCCCAACTCAGTGAATAATCAAAGCAATTCCCTACAGACACACACACACACACACACACACACACACACACACACACACACACACACACACACATAGACCACCTTGATCTATATAATTTCCTATTGAAAGACCCTCTTCCTAGGTGACTATAGGTTATGCCAGGTTGACAGTTAAAACTAATCAGAACATGGTTGGATTCAGTTGGACGTGTGTCAGTGTGATAAAGTATACAAGGTGATCAAGCGACAGATAGGATAGATAAGGTTAATTTTGACTGACAGTTTTAGAGGTTGTAGTCCATGGCTGATTGAGTCTGTTGCTCTGGGCCTATGAGGAAACATCACAGCATTGGTGAGTGACAGAGAAAAACTGCCCATTCTGGGCTCAGAAGGTGGAGAAAGGGAAAGAAGGGAATCAAGGACCCACAACTTCCTTCAATGAACTGGAGACCTCCCCAACCCCATGCCCTGGCTCTTAAAAATCCTACCCCCTCCCAATAGCTCCATTCTGGGGGATGGAGTTCTACAAACCAAGGTAATATTCTTGTTTTCAGAATTATGCCTTGGAATTATAGCCCTTAAAGATGTATTTTTAAAAGTTTCTGGTGACTCCCACTTCATACAGGGTTTCCCACCCTCCCCAGGGGATCCTACTCTGTGTGGAATTCCCACTTTCCTTTTTATACCTTGTTACACACTTTTGCATCTCTTCAAGTATCCAACTTTTGCCTTCGAAAAGTCACTTTTCTGCTCGAATAGAGAAAAGGAAATAAGCTTTTCATGAACAAATGATTAATCTTTCCAAATAGTGTTTTCCTGCACTGCTTGTCATCAGAGTTAGTTGAATACACAATTAGATGCACAATCGTTGCATAGTAAACAATTGGTAGTTTTCATTGGACACAAATGTTTGTTCATTATTAACCTTTGTGCTGTTTAAAAAGCCACAGTTACAGAGCCATGGGTAGCACTGCAGATAAACACCTACTCAGAAGGCAATGTAATTATAAGTTTCAACCAAGGCCTCCTGGTCAGAGTCAAGAGACCACAGGCCTCTAGCTTTCTTTACCTAACAGCCCACAAGCAAGTCTTGACTCCCTAGGAACACACCCTTGGCCTCCCCTGTCCGCTGCTCTACTACACAGGTTGTCTGGCTGGCTGTAGGACCTATGATCTAGTCAGCTATGACTGTCTCTGTACATGGGAATGGAACAATATGATGGGGACAAAGGCACAGCCCGAAGCCTGAGCCATCTGCCTTCCCTCAGCATCAGAATAAAGCAAGGCTCTGCTCCTTGGAGCTGAGGGAATATAATCTATTCTTTGGCTTGCTGCCTTATATTAAGCTGATAACAACTCTTTAGCGTTCACATAAGGGCTTCCAGTCACAGTGCATCAGGCTTAATTATAATAAAGAAAGTGTTTAATGGGTTCATCTTGAGCAGAAAGGGGGAGTAATTAAAGGAGATTTTTAAAAATATTTTTATTCAGCAAAGCCTTTTATTTGAAAGAAATGAATTTCTGGCCTCCAAAGAAAATTCACAGTAAAGGTTATAGAAATGGCAAAGTGTGTTACTTTCTTTCCTCTTTGTTCTGCGATGATTCAGCTTCTCCCCATCCACATATGCACAAAAGAGTCCTCCAGTGACATGCCGGCTCACCCACCTCTGGTGAGCACTTATTAAGCAACAGGGGAGAGCAAAGGCGTCTGGGAGGCACAGGGAGACTCATCCCCAAATCCTCGGGCTTGAGCATCCAGAAGAAGGGAACCCACAGAGGCACACGGGAAAAGGAACCAGCTGCTGTCTCGCTTCCATGGTTTTTACTTGTTTCTGAGAGAAAAAAACACACAGTTATGTGATATTTAGTGAAAAAAATTATTTTTACATTATCCACAAGAATCCACTTAACTTATAAAAAGTCTTGAAAACTTGGGTATATGGTAGGAATTTCTAATAATATTTCTGATAGTCTAATATTATTGCACAATTTTTCTTTAGATAAAGCAAAGTAGGGTGGTGTGATAGGACCATGTGGACACTGTTGATTGGTTTTGTTGGTTGGTCTTTTAAATTAAGGGGGGATTATTTTTGGTGTGTGTGTGTGTGTGTGTGTGTGTGTGCGCACATGGCTGGAGGTTGATGTCAGGTGTCTTTCTCAATTATTCTCCATCTTACTGTTTGAGACAGTAAGGGTCTTCCATTGAACTTGGAGATCACCAGTTCAGTCAGACCGGCTGATCAGAGAGCCCCCACCGATCCCCCTGTCTCTGCTTTCTCAGTGCTGGGATTACAGGCACATGCTACTGTGACCAGCTTAATTTTACGTGAATACTTGAGTCAAACATCAACTTAAGTATCCTAGTTAAAAGTGCAAAACGATCTTTCATCCCCAGAAGAATCAGGTCTTCCTTCTGTGCTCTGCCCTGAGCTCTCTTCACCAAATAGTATTGTGGGTGACAGGGTCATGGCTGCTTTAGGGCCACTCACTGCCCTCACCACAGAAGCAGCCACCCACCTTTTGACCGTAGAATCTCCAAGTGAGAGGGACACTTCCCATCTCACTGTACCAACCTCCCTTTTCTTTTTGTCATAAATAAAGAAAAAAATAATAATTTGCCATTTGTTGCCAGCTAGACACTTATTTCAGTGTTCTATGAGAAAAATTAAGAATAGGGAACTTATAAGGAATTGGAATCTGATTTAAAGTATGGTTCGGTTCCATATGTTTATTTATAATGGGAAAAGGTGGGCAGGGGGGACGTGGGCTGTGAGCCTGGGAAGGGAGAGGAAGCATGAAGGAGGCTGGGGGAGCTGTGCCGAGGGAAAAGCAAAGTCATAGACACAATGTCGGGAGGAAATGGAAAGGGACCAAGAGTGGACAAGCCAGGAGGAAATGGAGAGAGAGGAAAGAGAGGAGTTGCTTAGAGGAGGGGAGCAACTTTAGTGGGTATTGCCATAGGAAAGCCTCGAGGTACGGGCCTCTCTGCTGTCCTCAGAGTGAATTATATCTTTCTGTCATTACCCATATCACTGGTTTCCATCGTGTGAACTTCTCTCAACAGGACGGATGGTGCCTGTCTTTTGTCAGGTCCTATTCTGGTTCCTGGGGACACATGTTGAGGCTCGTATTCTGATGAGATACTAGCCTTAGACACAGTTTTGACCAGTGAGAAACGGTACTTTTTATGATAATATTCTGGGGCCAGTGAAGAACAGTGCATTTTATTACAGTATTCCAGGGGTTTCAAATGGTGACTATTTATCACGGATTCCTTAAGCTTTTGCATTTCATAGGAATAATTTAAAGATCTACTTTTTAAAGGATGGTCTTATTTTGCATTGGAAAAGAATCGGGTGGGCTTGTGATTTGATATGAGTGAGGTTCACACAGGAGGGTAAGGCGCACAGCCAAACCATTCCTCATCCTAACGGGTATGTTTGGAAACACTCACTTCATCATCTCAACCCTTCATCTTCCTATAAAATCAAATCCAGATGTCATCTTCCTCTGGTGACTGTCAGAAAACAGTTATTGGCATTATTATGCAGGGAATTAAAACCTTCAGGTTACATAATAAGTTATGCCCAGCTCTTCATTTTTGCAATTGATCTTACTGAAAAGCCCAGCTTCTCCACTCCGGATGGCAGGGCAGACTGCCATACTTCTGTGATGGATTAGATGGCGAAGGGATTCAGCATAGAAGACACAGTCAGCTAGGGTAGGGAGCTTCTTTATCATCTAATTCCGTCCTTTATGGTCAGGTTGTCTGGCATTGTCCCTTGGAGGCTGGCATAGGCTTGCAGAGATGGCTCCCTTGAGGAGCAGAGTGGTTCCTTCTGAAAGAGCACAGCAGAGCAGGACACTGGCTAAAGCAGTGAAGACATCACTGGGACAAGAGGAGAAAAGTGTGCAGATGGGGTCAACTCCTATCACCGCACAGGGAAGAGGGATTATAGGCAAAGGGTGGAAACAGCAGACTGGAAAGTATTAAGTGACACCATTAGGGAAAGGGGGGGGGCTTAGGTTAAATGTACTGAACAAGATACTTGCTGAAGACAGCCCAGTGCCGCTAGAGACCAGTGGTGAGGAATAGCCAGACTGGGGTGCAGTGGGATAGGGAAAAGGACAGTTGAACAGCCTTCATGTGAGGAGGATTTGGAACTCTGGCTAAAGCGACTTAGCATCTGTCTGATGATCTTAGGGGGATCAGGAGACTGGTTGAAATTGGGTCCAGCAAAGAATGTTAATTTGTTGTCGTTTTTTTTTTTTTTTTTTTTTTTTTTTTTGGTGCTGAGCATCAAACCTGGCCCTGATGCACATAAACAAGCAACCCACCACTGAACCACACCTCCAGGTCTCGGTAAGAATTTGTGTCACATTAAAGAGCAATAATCGTAACAAACATTAGAGTGGATGTAGATAATCCAGTATGCTCCTGCACCTGTAATATGTGTGCAGATGTGCACAGTCTAACCACACTTTGGCTTCACATGTTACACCTTTTTGTGCATGCAGGATCACCTGTGATGCCTCTCTCTGGATTTAGGTAGGGGGTGGGATTTACAAAGGAAAACCCCTCTGATTTCCAGTCTTCATTCTCAGGCAGTCAGTCTGTGGAAAAGTACTTTGTGATACATCATTTGACAGCAGACATTCATTTCTGTGGAAGGGAGGATTACTTTGAACCATTAAGCATGTAAAGTTCTGGAAGAAGAGAGAGCGCTGTTTGTATAGCATAATAACTGTGCTTACTGCTGTGGAATCACGCGACATAGAGGGGTTGAAAGGCTAAGTTTATGCTTCCTGGGTTTTGCCACAAGGAAGAAATACAGTTGGCTAATTTTATTACAAAGTAAGTTAGAGCAAAAACTGTAGCAAAATGGTGTCTGGGCACTTGCTGCCCTTCCAGAACAGCCAGGTTAGGTTCCCACATGGCTGCTCCCAAGTGTCTGTCACTCCAGGTCCAGGGGAATCCCACACTTTCTATGTCCTCCTCAGGAACTGCATGCACACAATAGTATTCTTACCCATGCACAGGGCAAACACTCATACATGTACATTAAAAAATAAGTATTTTTTTATTTCTCTATTTATTTTACAACATGACTGCAGCCTTTTCCCCTCCCCTCCCCTCCCAGTCCCACCCCCATATTCCCTTCCACCTCCCAATCCCCTTCTCTTCTGTCTCTATCCAGGAAATGGCAGGTCTCCTATGAGTATCAACAAAACATGGCATATTAAGTTGCAGTAAGATTAAGCACATCCTCATGTATTAAGACTGAGCAAGGTGACCCAGTATGAGAAGTAGGGTCCCCAAAGCCAGTAAAATAGTCAGAGACAGCCCCTGTTCCTGCTGTTAGGATTTCCATAAGAGGACCAAGCTACACAAATACAGCATATATGCAGAGGGCCTAGGTCAGTCTCATGCAGGCTCCCTGGTTGTCAGTTTAGTCTCTCTGAGCCCCTATGAGCCCAGGTTAGTTCATTGTGTGAGCCTCCCTGTGGTGTCCTTGACCCCTCTGGCTCCTGTACTTCTTTCTCCTCCTCCTCCTCCTCCTCCTCCTCCTCCTCCTCCTCCTCCTCCTCCTCCTCTGCAGGATTTCCCAACTGCCTAATGTTTGGCTGTGGGTCTCAGAATCTGCCACCATCCATTGCTGGATGATGCCTCTCTGGTGACAATTGGGCCAGTTCAGGCTACTTATCAACTATTGCTAGGAAGCTAAGCTGGGGTCCTCCCCATAGAGTCCTGGGGGATTCCCCCTTGCCAGGCTTCTGCCTGATCCTGAAATGTGCCCCCAGCAGTTCCCCTCAGCACTCTTCCCCTCCACACTCCCCCCAACATGAGTCAACTCATGTTCCTATCCCTACCTGCCCTCAGTCCACTTAGGAAATCTCTTCTATTTCTCCTTTCCAGGGAGATCTGGCTGCCCCCCATAAAATCTCCTTGTTACCTAGTATCTCTGGGTCTGTGGATTGTAACATAGTTATCCTTTATTTTATAGTTAATATCCACTTATGAGTGAGTACATACCATGTTCGTCTTTAGCAGTCTGTGTTACCTCACTCAGAGTGATTTTTTTCTAGTTCCAGCCATTTGCCTTCAAATTTTCTGTGTCATTGTTTTTAACAGCTGAGTAATACTCCATGTGTAAATATACCACATTTTCTTTATCCATTCTTTGGTTGAGGGGCATCTAGGTTGTTTCTAGGTCCTGGCTATTACGAATAATGCTGCTATGAGCATAGTTGAGCAAGTGTCCTTGTAGTATGGTTGAGTATCCTTTGGGTATGTGCCCAAGAGTGATGTAGCTGGGTCTTACGGTAAGTTGATTCCCAGTTTTCTGAGGAGCCACCACACTGATTTCCAAAGTGGCTGTACAAGTTTGCACTCCCACCAGCAGTGGAGGAGTGTTCCGCTTGCTTCACATCCTCTCCATCATAAGCTGTTGTTGTGTTTTTTTTTTTTATCTTAGCCATTCTGATGGAATCTCAGAGTCATTTTGATTTGCATTTCCCTGGTGGCTATGGATGTTGAACATCTTCTTAAGTGTTTCTCAGTCATTTGAGATTCTTCTGTTAAGAATCCTCTGTTACCCTATTTTTAAATTGGATTATTTGATTTATTGATATCTAGTTTCTTGAGTTCCTTAGGAGAGGAGAGGAGAGGAGAGGAGAGGAGAGGAGAGGAGAGGAGAGGAGAGGAGAGGAGAAATCAGTTCTCTGTCAGATGTTGGATTGGTGAAGATCTTTTCCCATTCTGTAGGCTGCCATTTTGTCCTACAAGGTGTCCTTTGCCTTACAGAAACTTTTCAATTTCATGAGGTCCCATTTATTGATTGTTGCTCTTAGTGTCTGTGCTACTGGTGTTATATTCAGGAAGTTGTCTCCTGTGCCAATTCATTCAAGGCTACTTCCCACTTTCTCTTCTGTCAGGTTCAGTATATCTGAATTTATGTTGAGGTCTTTGATCCACTTGGACTTGAGTTTTATGCAGAGTGATAGATATGTATCGATTTTCATTCTTCTACATGCTGACATCCGTTAGACCAGCACCATTTGTTGAAGATGCTATCTTTTTTCCATTGTATAATTTTGGCTTCTTTGTCGAAAATCAGGTGTCCAAGGTGTGTGGGTTTACATCTGGGTCTTTGATTCAGTTCCATTGATCCACGTGTCTGTTATTATGCCAATACCATGCAGTTTTAATTACTATAGCTCTGTAGGATAGCTTAAAATTAGGGATGGTGATACCTCCAGAAGTTCTTTGTTGTTCAGGGATTATTTTAGCTATCCTGGATTTTTTTTTTTCCATATGAAGTCGAGTATTGTTCTTTCAAGGTCTGTAAAGAATTGTGTTGGGGTTTTAATGGGGATTGCATTGAATCTGTAGATTGCTTTTGGTAAGATAGCCATTTTTACTGTTAATCTTATCTATCCATGAACATGGGAGATCTTTCCATCTTCCAATATCTTCTTCAATTTAAAAGAAATATTTTTTAAGTGGAGCACCTCTGTCGCCTTCTGCTTTGTATCAATGGGGAGGGTGAAATGAATTCTCACCCAATTTGAAGCCATTTGTTAAAATGTTTCACTGATAACTACATAGTTAGTATGATGTGATAAGGGGAAAAAAACAAAAACAGACAATGGAAACCCTTTTCCCCACAGAATCTTAACATCTGAGTTTGCCTTGGGGACGGGAATGTCAAACTTGTGGGGAGACTAAAGTAACAAACGGCCAACAGAAACCCAGAGCTCAAGATGGTAATGGAAATGAGGGAGTGACTGGGCTCCCCTGAAGTCAGGTGTGCCATTTGACATGCACTTGCTTCGTGTGGGAAATACTGCTATCTCAGGAGCGATACCTGGTCGGGAAAACATTCTCCCAACCTTGCTGGACACAGGCCCTGGAATGTGGAGCTGGCGATCTCCATTCCATAGCAGACCCAGCATCAACACTGAACTGCCTCCCCTCCAGGGCACACAACCATACACCACCAGTCACCATATCTGTGTAAGATTTGAGGCATATCTATCAGATCCCCAGGCAAAATGAGGTTTTCTGGCACGTGGTGAGCTTAGTTTCATGATAAAATAATTTGCTCAATAAAATTAACAGTTTATATCCAGCCCCTACCATCTGCAGCATAGACTTCATTTTTATTTTGTTTTCTTTTAAATGTCACAGAACTTCAAATATCATGTGTATGTTCAGTAAACCCTGTCTATTGAAGAGGTTGACTTCAATACACGACGAACAGAGCCTCCAAGTGTTTCCAAATTTGAAGTGGTAAGAAACAGAACCCTGAAATTAATTTCTCGATGCTTCAATTACTCATATCTTAATATCTCACAATGGCCCCGGAGTGTAACACACCAAGCCTACCCCTTCTGCCACCTAACCTGCAATGGGTCTGCTGTTAAAGAATTCCATGCTTTTCTCTTCGTGTCTAGGAGGAAGGGAGAGAGCTGTTTCACTTCCATTTACTGGCCTACCTGGAAAGGCTGTTAACCTTTCCTCTGGTTTTTACAAATAAATATGGCCCCCTCAGGTTTCTACATGGAGATTCTTTTTCAGCTTCGTTAGTATGTTGCCACGTTGCTTGAAGGTGCTTATTGATGGTGCTGTAGGTGGGGGTTTTGTTTTCGGTGGGGTTTTGTTAGTTTGAAACAAAGGTATTACTCTGTAACCCAAACTGGCCTTGAACTTGCAATACTTCGGCCTCAGCCCCTCCAACACAGGGACTTGAGGGTGAGAATCACTTTTGTAGATCCTGAGGTCTTTAGTTTTAATGTGGCTTTAATTTCTTTGTTTTTTTCCTTTTCTTTATATGATTATGATTATGAATATCCTCCCATATTTTTTTCTAAAAGACTTACTGTTTTCTTTCTACATTGTCAACCGCAAGGCTGCCCCCTTCTCTGCCTACGAGGCCATTCAGTTACATGTCAGCTAACTGACTGTGTGTATGCGGGTCTAACTGACTGTGTGTATGCTGGTCTAACTGACTGTGTGTATGCTGGTCTAACTGACTGTGTGTATGCGGGTCTAACTGACCGTGTGTATGCGGGTCTAACTGACTGTGTGTATGCTGGTCTAACTGACTGTGTGTATGCGGGTCTAACTGACTGTGTGTATGCCGGTCTAACTGACTGTGTGTATGCTGGTCTTTCTTGCATCTAGACTTTCCATTCTGATGTGTTTATCCAGCAGTCTAAACAGGCACTATCTTGTAGTGGCTCCCAGAAAACAATACTTCTGTTTCCTGTCCCTCCTTTTCCCCAGAAGTAATCCATAGACAGTAGAATCCCATTCTGCAAGTGGACTTGGGAAGACAACAATCTTTTCCCTCAAAACTGATTTTTAGTTTTGTTAGATTGAAAGTATTCCTCTAACGTTTCTTGTCTTTCTGTGTAATAGCCATAAAGAAATCCTGACTTCTCTTATTTGATTGTAGGTATAAGACCCCATTCCAGAAAGGCTCCTACAGGGCTGGCATTGTAGCTCAGTGACAGAGCTCTTGCCTACCATGCATCAGGCCCTGGGTTCAATCCTCAACACTGAAGGGAAAGGTCAAAACGAGAAAGGCCCCTGCTGCTATCTGGGGCAGGAAATGCTGCACAGAGGCTGAGAAGACTTTGTGAAACACACCTTGCTGGCTTCCCCACCTTCTGTTGTCATGAGCTTAGACCCTTTCTATCCAGTCATGTTTCTACACAGCAGTCCTGCTTCCTGGAACCTCAGCACAGATCAGCATTCCGTGTCCCTGATGCCTTCATTCTGAGGCGCTTGTTTCATGTGAGACAGATGGAGTTGCTCTGTTCTCTCCTCTTGCTAACCCAGCTTTGCTGTGAGTGAGTGAGGATGGTTCCGGTAATAAAGAGACTGGGGACCATTTCTGCCCCCCACACTTGTCATCACGGCATCATAACATGATACATATCCTATTTAAAATTGTTTTCTCGATACAAATTCACTTGGAAAGAATCAATGTATCAAAGGAAAAAGCTTAGCTCTTAGCAATCAAAAGCCTTCAAAAGATTGCAAAGGGCTCAATAGTGCTTGTTAATATTATTCTACTGGCTTGTCCTCCACTTCTACAACATCTGGGCCTATCTTTTAAACAACTGCACCGAACGGGGTCCCTGTCACCAAGATGTCAGCCTTAGACCTTTCCTCTGCTGTGTACCAGGCACGGTAAATCTGCAAGCTAGGCGACAGAAAAGCATCCAGGAGGGTTCCTGCATTAGAGCTTGGTCAGCTTTGTGCTGCTGTTGGTAAGAGTAACATTTTAGAGGTTAGGTCTGGTGGGAAGTCTTCTAGTCCCCCAAGGAAAGCCCTGAAGGGAATAATGATGCCAGCTCTGTCCTTGTACATTTTGTTATTGTTTTCTCACTTGCTGCCCAGTATCATGTGCTGCTCCCCTAAGAGCCCAGAGACAAAAGAATCAACTCACCATTGACTGACCTCCCGCAATGATGAGCCAAACAAACACATTTCCTTTCATTAAAAGTTGATCATCTGAATTGATTACTTTCATATCTCTGTGACCAAAATGCCAGAGAGGAACAAAGGATGAGAGTTTTGCTTTGGCTGATGTTTCAGAGGGTCTCAGCCCATCATGTCAGGGAGGGCATGGCAACAGGCTTCACATCATAGTAGAGCAGGAAACAGGAAAAAGATGGAATTAGGGGTAGTATACCCATCAAAGGTGTAGCCCTAGTAACCTACTTCCACCAGGCAGCTCTCAACAGCTTCCCAGCCCCCAGATAGCACCATCCTCTGATGGACAATTGCTCGGAACACAAGTATATGCGGGCATTTCAGATTTGAGCTGTAGATACCTCAGGTATTTTTGTTGACTAACAAACTCATGTTGGGAAATTGGGCCTCTGGAGGACTACCACTTCACTCAAGACACTGGGGTTGTAAATGTCAGAGATGCACTTTGGTCTTCCAATGTACTGCATCCCTTTGTAATTTGTGAGGTAGGTGTAGTCACTTTTAATTTTTGAGCTTAAGAATTCCATTCCCTTCTAATCTCTGTCTTTCAACCTCTATCTCTCTGTCTCTGTTTCTCCCTATCTCTTTCTCTCTCTCCCTGTCTCTCTCATTTCTGTCTGTCTCTTTGTCTGTGTCTACCTGTCTTTAACTCTCTTTGTCTCTGTCTCTGTCTTTCTCTCTCTCCATACATACACACTTATAACCTTTTCAAGAGGAAAAAAAAAAACACAGCTTACCAGGCTTCTCAGTGGCTAGTAGAACCCTTTGTATTTTGTCCTCTTGCCCCAGGCAAGGCTTATAGCCAGACAAGAGTGGCCATCAGGGTGCCCTTTGCACAGGTAGGCGTTCTAAAGGGCCAAGGGTCTAAGGAAGCCAATGGGCATATTCTCAGGAAAGAATAACTTGTTGGAAATTAAAGTGCTATTCCTCAAGCACAGATAAGGAGAAAGGTGATCAGGTGGCCAGTTTTCTGAGGAACTTGGGAATATGTCAAGAGAACGGCTGTTTGGTGAATAGTGTGATTCTTGGAAGTATGAGTCTTGTGTTGGTTGGCCATGGGTGAGTTCCCAGTGCTGGGAGGGTGTGTGATAAGGTTGACAGGTGTTGCCCATCCCTTGAAATAATCTTCAAGCTATATACAGACCAGATTCCCTATCTGGCACACACCTTTTTCTCTCACACACTTACACCCACAAACCTCTCCCTGTCACGCCCCTGCTTGCTGACATTTGAGATCTTTGCCAATACCCTAAAAGGAATTTTGGCAAGACTCAGCTCCAGTTCTTCCGCCACCTCCGTAATATGCGCTGTTCTGAGCTGTGCAGCGTGAGCAGGAGAAGGAGAAAGAGATCAGCAGAGGCGTTGCGCCCTCTGTCACCAAATGCTGGGTGGTGTAATTGCTATGGATTTTATAGTCACGAGAAAATTAATGTCTCTTATAGAAGAGGGGTATGATACACTGCTCAAAATATGAAAAACATGGTTTCTCGGTCTTGGAAGAAAGCTGATTGGAGATGAAGCCCTTGTTATCAGAGCTGACTTCAATGGACTCTTTAATTAAACACAGGAAAACACAGCTCTCAGACCCACCCTCATTAGTTACCTGCTAAATCCTTGTGCATCCTAAAGTGCTCAAAGATAGGGAAAGAAAGTGAGCCATGGTCATCAGGACAAAGGCTGTTTGGGGTGGGGGGACAGGAAGTGAAGTGATTCTCTAGGTCCAGTAAGACCTAAGCCAAAACCACATCCAGACTCTTCCCATTTTCCTAGGTCTCCACTCCCTGTCAGGTGCCTTAACATTTCCTTCTAAACGAGGTAGTGACGATCTGATGCTAGCATCATCAGGGTTTGCACACATTGTGAACCTGTACACAGATTGGAAGGAGGGAGTAGAAACTTCTCCAGCCCAACCCAACCTCTTCTGCCTGCCAAGTCTGTGCATCCTGCTTCCTCCGAGATGGCAGAAACTGGAGGGAAATAACCTCCTAAGGGTTTATGATGCTCGTGGATAGTTCTTGAAGATTCCATCTTTTCACCCCTATAATCCAGGAGAACAGATATAATTTCCATTTTACGTTGAGGAATCAGCTGAGAGGTAAAATCATTTGCAGAAAACCTCACACATAGATAAAGGCTCTCTTGTCTGACTTGAAAGTTCACACTGTAAGTGAAGTCAGAATTTCTCAAATGTAATGATGGTCTCCAGAATTAGGCTTTAATTAATCCTGTGAGTTATTCCATCATTTCCTTCTCAAGGAGCTTTCAAGGGCACTGTGCAATTTCCTTGTCATGCTGGCCCTTAACATGTCTACCATTTTTGCTAGACTCTCTTAAACATTTTCTCAGTTTGACTTTTTCTTAAGTTTTATTTAAATTGAAAACTAACAATTATATAGCTACAATGTGATATTTTCGTATATGTATGCATTGAAAGAGCGGGTGTGTCAAGTTAATTAACATATTCATCACTTTGCCTACAGTGATGGTTAGTCCTAGTGGTTAATGTGACAGAGTCTAAAATCTCCTGGAAGATGGATGTCTATGGGGGGGGGGAGGGGGTTACCTTAATTACAATATTTGATTTGGGAAGATCTATCTTAACTGTGGGCAGGGAATTCAAGATGTGTAAACGGAGAGAGGAAACTGAGGAAGGCCGGGAGCATCCATCCTCTCTGTTTCTTGACTCTCCATGCCACACGAGCATCTGCTTCCAAGCTTCTGTTGTTCTGAATTGTCCTCCATGACAACTGTGACCCAGAGTAAACTCTTCCTTCTTTAGGTTGCTTTAGTTTGGATATTTTATCAGAGTATCAGAAACAGGAACTAAGACACTTGTTTTTTAATTTCACGTGGTGAGAACATTCAAAACCTACTTTTCATAATTTGGAGACATGTTGTTAGCATTAACCAGGGTCAGCCTTCTACCCAGTGGGTCATTAGCCCTGCTCTTCCTGTCTGAATGAAATGTTTTACCCACTCAACAATATTTTCCTTGAAATGGTTAGCTTTTCCCTCCTGGAAATAATTGGAGGCAGTCTCGAAGTTTCTAGATGATCTGAAACATGTTCTGAAGACTGTTTTATTTTGAAAGGAGTAGTTTTCCTCAGAATTTCATAGTAATAAACTGCCAATAGCACCATATGCTTAGATGCACCATGAGATCAATTCAGAATGAGGAAAAAAAAACGCCTTAGGTACATTCATATGACAGAAAACCATCTTTGTTCGTTGTCAGAAACATATGAGTCCAGGTGCTGCCCACTCATATCTGTACCCAGATCTGAGAGCTGGAACTGAGCCATACAAAGCTTGACTTGAACTCTACGAGTCTTGTCTAATTTCACATGAAGTGTCCAGAGGAACTGGCTTCCTTGTGCCCTGTCTGCAAACGGGTTATTAATGGGTTTCTTGTAGTTTAAGTACATCTTGATGCAAACAGTGCTTTGAAGTTTTGAAGCTGTTGAGGCTGTGATGTTTCAAATGTCAGAGTAGGAAGGCATGCCAAGAAAAGAATGCTCCAATGTTATGGCCATATGGACTGTCTGGATTGTGTAGTACAGAGGAACTACCTGCTGCCTAGTGAATAAGGACAGACAATGCCAGCAAAGACCTGCCCATCTCCCGGGGTTCACAGGAAACCTCCCAGTTTATACCTACCACTTATGAAGAATGAATGGCAAATGGCAACCACTAAACTTTGTAGAAAGCATTACAAAACCAAAAAGTGTAAGTAACTAACTTGTGGCCACAAATCAATGCAGGGAACCAAGAATAGAAACCTGGCTGCTGGCTGCTGGGCCAGGACTCTGTCATCCTTGTCTCCTTGGTACTGAAATTGTGTGTGTGTGTGTGTGTGTGTGTGTGTGTGTGTGTGTGTGTGTGTGTGTGTGGTAATATTGTGTTCCCCAAAATATTGTGTACCCTAATAAACTTATCTGGGGTCAGAGATCAGAACAGCCTCTAGATACAGAGGCCAGAAAATGGTGGCATACACACCTTCAATCCTAGCATTCCAGAGGCAAAGATCGTCTGGATCTCTATGAGTTCAAGGCCACACTGGAAACAGCCAGGCATGGTAACAAGAACCTTTAATCCTGGGAAATGATGGCAGGAAGCAGAAAGGTATGCTTTATAAGGCATGAAAACCAGGAACTAGAGCTGGTTAAGCTTTCAGGCTTTAGAGAAGCAGTTCAGCTGAGATCCATTTGGATAAGGACTCAGAGGCTTCCAGTCTGAGGAAACAGGATCAGCTGAGGAACTGGTGAGGCGAGGTAGCTGTGGCTTGTTCTGCTTCTCTGATCTTCCAGCTTTCACCCCAAAACCCAGCCCCAGGTTTGATCTTATTAATAAGGCCTTTTAAGATTCGTGCTACGTGTGTGTGTGTGTGTGTGTGTGTGTGTGTGTGTGTGTGTGTGTGTGTGTATGTGTGTGTGTGTGTGTGTGTGTGTGTGTGTGTGTGTGTCTGTCTGTGTGTGTCTGTGTGTCTGTGTGTTAGCAGAAATCAGAGCTAGTGATGGTCACTGCCCAAGAACAATGTTTAGTTCTTGTAGGACTTGATTATTACCCCTTGTATATGTAAGCTTGAGGGATTTGAGTTCTAAAACTTTTAGAGTGCTGACCATAATTTTGTCTTATTTTTTCTGTTTCTTTTTAAAACAAAATACATTTTAATAGTAAGCACTATCCCTATGTAGCTTGATGAGAATCCTTTTGTAACCCTGTGCTTCACACTTGTCAAGGCTGTTTGGGATCTGGTGAAGCAATATGTAAGGAGTACACATTTATTAGATTTCTAATAATTTCTAAGCAAGAAATAATTCCACATATGAGCAAACAAATATATCCCTTATCTATTTTATTTCTATGGTTATATAAAATTGTAGCTTTCAAAAGAAAATTTATCCTCTAAAAGGAAAACCTAACCAAAAAAAAAAAAACTTACATGGCATTTATTTTACATTTCTTTAGAGGTGCTTGTGTGTGGGTGTACGTGTGTGTGTGTGTGTGTGTGTGTGTGTGCATGTGTGTTCTGTGGGTATATGTGTGTGTGTGTGTGTATGTGTGTGTGAGTGTGTGTGTGTCTTCTCTCATCTTCCACAGTGTGTATGACAGTGTAGGTCAGAGGACACCTTGAGAGAGTCAGTTCTCTTTCCTCTGTGCTCGTCCTGGGGATTCAACGCAGATCCTACAGCTTGGCTGTGAGTGCCTTTACCTGCTGAACCATCTCACTGGCCCTGGGTAGTATTCTAAGCGGCAGAAATTCCCAGTTGCCTTTCATAACCCTGTCACTTCCCTCTTTTCCTTAGTAATGGCAATCCAATTTTCCTCTATTCTCTTTGCCACTAAGTCAAATGACTACTTTCTCATGTCTCTGAAAGCAACACGTGGGCATGTGTTTGGGCCAATGCAGTACAAGTAGAAGTGTTTTGTGTGGTTCCCAGAAGCAGCTCTGAATGCAGCATGATCGCCTTCTTCCACCCTGGACCACGTCTGTGACAGATGAAGCTCTGGTACTCTCTCTGGATGCTGAAGTCATGAGACACATTCTTGGGATAACAGGGATATGAGGTGGGCAATTGCAGGTCCATGTGTGTCCAGAGCACCAGGCTTTGAGCTGTTATTGTTGGTGAGTGGAGTGGATTTTTTCCATTCTGTGTGAGTACTGCTATTCTTTCCCATGTGGCTGAACCTAACGCTAACTGATTCAACGTGTTCAATGGTGTTATTATTATTGATTGGATTATTCTGTTAAAATCTAACTTTCCAGGGCTTTGGGGAAGAATGTGGGCAATCTGGAGTTTTCTTCACTGTCCATCTTGTCCATAATGGCAAATGGTCACTGCCTAGAGTGTTCCACATGCCATCACAGGTCTTTAGTCATGAGATAGGTAAGAGGAATTTGTAGTCTTCTCTGCAATGTGTTGATAAAGATATATTCCCATTAAGCTAGCTTACCTGGTGTGGGGGTGCCTGTATGCTTTATCAATGTGCAGTCTCCAAGCAGTGAAACAATCTCACGCTGCTGTACTCAAGCACATTTTAGTACAGATAATTCATGATTGTTACTGACCTCGGGTTCGGTACAAGCCCAGAATGGCCTCCTAAATGGAATTACAGATCATTCTGTGTACATAGACCTGGTACACTCCAAAATGGTACATCCAAATGTGTACATGTCTTAGTTCCAGGCCATGGCAAATTGGCTACACTTGAGAATTCATCCATTTAAGCATCATTTGAAATGGGTCCAGTTGGTGCTATTGAATAACAAGCATTCAGTGGGAAGACAATGGCTTCTCTAAAAACTGTTCACCTGGGATGACGGATTTGAGTCAGTGTCATTCAACAGAGAAGATGACAGGAGCCACATGCCAGTTGTAGAGTTTGGGTGGCACAAACAGACCAACAGCAAGAAGAATGAAGAAGGGACAAACGTATCCTTGTAGTTTCCAGGGCCGTGCCTCTGGAGGCAGGAGGAGGGTGGAGATTCTTTAGCATCCTGGAAGGGAGGAAGGGTGCTGACTCAGCCAAGGCAGAGAACATAGCTAAGTAAAGCCTGCATCTGGGGAGCACTATTCAGCTTCCTGCTGATAAAGTCGGTATTTCTCTCACTCTGTGCCCTCATGTGCTTTGTTTTCTTTATAAAGGAGAGTGTAGATGAATACATGCAGATTCTGCAGAACTGAACAAGTTCGTGTCTGTTGGAGCCCACCTAGGCTTCCTAGTGGCTTTACCCAGCAGGACTGCATAAGAGGATGATGGGGCCACAGGTCTGGGTACCAGGTGTTTGGAAGGGTCTACACTTGCCTGTATCTAGCAAGGGGGAGGTCTTTTGCCCCTTCCCTTGGCATTGCTATAAAAATCCCTTTAGAATAAAGTTCTGGGCTGGTGAGTTTTGACTCAGGCTCTCCTGAAGCTATCTAGTGTTTCTTTCTGTCTCTCTTCTTTATATTTCTATTTCTATATTCCTCACTTCTCCCTGATCAAGAGTACCCTGGTCATAAAAGTGGGAGCTGGTCCCCCACATGTGTCCATCCATTTGTCTTCTGAGTGATGGCCTTGAGTACCTGATCACCTTTGCATATGCATCACTTGGAGAAGCAAGCCCCCTGTTCTGTTGCCCTACGAAGATCTATGAGATGCATTGAATTTTGAATAAAATTCATTGTCATCTCCTTTTCATCCAACAAAGTCAGGGTGACCTGCAATGCTTATCTACAATGTGTGATACCTTACTGGTGGAAACATGTCATTATACATTTGTCAAAGCCCGAAGAACTTACACTCCCAACTATTGGGGGATTTATTAAGGCAACTCCACATAGTTAAAAAGGAGGTTTATTTTTTTGGGGGGGTTAACTTACAGCTAGTAAAGGGGTTGGTTACAGGACCTGGGAGAGGTGAGGTGCAGTCCAGCTGGGTTCTCTAGAGAACTCCGCTCAGTCTACCATCCAGCATCCAGGATCACCAGGAACCAAGACAGCCAGCACATCCGGATCTTGGGTCTTAAGGGCTCCTGTCTTGGCCCCATCTCAGGGGCAGGTCATAGGTAGGCATGACAGTTACCGGAAGCCTCATTGGGGGTAGTAGTACTTCCAGGTCAAAGCTGGAACAGCTACCCACTGCACCCAACTGAGGATCCTCTTGTAGGCTGTGGACTCAGGTGATGCTGGGCATGGCAGGCTTGTCAGCAGTAAAGATGCTCCTCTTAGGTGGTATGTAGATGTTAGAGATGGCTGTGCATGTCTGGGGGTCCAGAGCCACGTGAGATGTGTTGATGACTACTTTCTCTCTACTTGAGATGGGACTGAGATTGCTCTTAATTTTTTTTAAAGAGTAAGGAAATGTTGCAGTTTTCCTCCAACCTGACCCCAAAGTGTCATTTCCACAGCCTTTGAGTGGCCAGCACAAAGCACATCTTAAAGAAAGAGAGAATCTTTGTCTCAGTGGAAGAAACAGAAAAGAATGTGTCCCCATGTTTAGCCCAGCCAGGATGCTGTTCACAGATGATGCAGGCTCCATACTCCTGGGAAGTCGTATGTTTCTCTAACTTCAGACTTCCCAAAGGGAGCACAGTGCTTGCACCATCTAGTACATAACATCCTTTGAGTTAAAAATGACTGCTGTGCTGAAAAAATACAGTTTAGATTAATATTCAAATATTTGATCACAAGTTGAAATAATTACATGGATATAATTTCAAATGTTCTAGAAACAATGGAAATTTTAAATAAAACTTGTATATATTTTCTTTAGTAAATATATCCAAAGGATTTTAAATTCTAAAGTGATTTGTTATCTGCTAGTGACTATTTTTATAACTACACGAGCAACTTCTCTTTTACAGAAGTTTTTACACCATTTCTTTTCCTCATTGAATTTGCATTCCCATTATGCTTTTCTGCAGTGTAAGTACTGGTATGTATTTAAACTTGATTTTCTAAAATACCATATGATATTTAAAATATCTTGTTCCATGTTTTGAATAATTATTTCTGGATTTAGTTATCATTAAAATAATTACCATTGAATAATAGAACAAATGCAAAACTCTCTCACAAATTTTGGGTAATTATCAGAACACAGTGTTTTCTTGAACTAGATGTGTCCCTTAGTGAGATGATTTTTTTTATTGCTTCTTTTTTTATGCCTTATTCAATTTTCCCCTGAGCTCACATGTCCCTGGATGATATTACTTATTTCTAAAATGAAAAGGGGATTAGGCATCAATTCTTTTCCTACTTTTCAGTTCTGTAAGTTCAAGTACTTAGAAAATTCATCCATATAAAGAGATGGAAATAGAATCAAATTGTAATAGGTCTGTCACTCAATTCTCTGAACTGCTTGCAAACACTGCTTCAGGAGTCATACTGCAGATCCATCACCCAAACTCACTTTTAATGATCTATCAGTTGACAATTCAATTAGGTTCTCCCTCAATTTGGTTGGAAACAAATCACAGAATGAAAAAGAAGTCTGACTGTACCATGGAGTCAGTAGCATGGACTTCTTTCTTCTCTTTCTTCCAAACTCCCCTTCCCACCTCCCTGAGGTGATCAAGATTAGAGAGGGGCCAAGAGGTGGTGGCATATGCCTTTAATCCCAGCACTCAAGAGAAAGAGGCAGGCAGCTGGATCTCTGAGTCTGAGGCCAGCCTGGTCTACAGAATGAATTCCAGGACAGCCAGGGCTACACAGAGAAACCCTGTCTTGAAAAAGAGAGTAGGGGAGAGACTAGAGTGTGGCACTCCTTTGTTTGTGAAAATATCACCCTGCCTAGTCCTGCTTCCAGAGGATGATGCATTCTGGTCTGATCTCTGAGGCCCAGTGACCTGTTTTACACCAGGACAAATGGCTGTCTAGATGCTCTCGCTGTGTTTTAGGTGGTCCTGTACCTGACCAGGCATCACCACAGGGCTTTGAGGAGATGCAGAAGTAGGTGAACATGTCAAGGAGAAAATTACATTAAATTTAGTTTTTTCCCCTTTCAGAAAGCCCTTCACAACTTTGCAGTAAAAAAATCATAGGTAGCTAACTTATATTCTACACCAGCCAAGAAATGCAAAATGAGACTTCACGTCTGACATCTAAGAAGAGAACGGTTCATTTTTAGCAATAAGTAATATCATCCAGGGACATGTGAGCTTAGAGAAAAATTGAACAAGGCATTAAAAAACAGAAACAAAAAAACAGTCTCACTAAGGATGCATCTAGTTCAAGAAAATTTCAGAATGAATGTATGGACGAAAGGAGCAGTTGGGAATTATCTGAATTATTTTCTGGGAATCAGTTTCTGGGGTCATCCTATTTAATATTTGTATGTTCTCTTAGAGAAGGAGTGTGTGCCTTGAATGATACTGTGTGTCCTCAGCTCAAATTGTGGCTCGAGTCTGGAACTCTGGAAGTGGGCTCAGGAGAATGAAATGCATATTAATTAGTCAGTGTTACACAACAATGCTTTAAGAACCAGAATACAGATGATTTGTGTAGAGAGATAAAGTCAGAATGTTAATGCTGCAAAGCTGTTTGTAGACGTTGCATCCTGAATTTTGAAATAGCACTGACAACACCTTGACATTCAGAGAAGGCAAAGTGTAGAAATATGTGGACAAGAATTTAGGAAATTGCCAGGTGTGGTGGCACAGAGCTTTGATTCTAGCACATGGGAGGCAGAGGCAGGTGGATCTCTGTGAGTTTGAGGTTAGCCTGGTCTACATAACAAACTCTATGATAAGGTCAGCCAGGGCCACATAAGTAGATCATGTCTTATAAGACAAGAAAATAAAAGTATCACCCCATAAAGTATTTATGCAATTGAAGTTAGCTCCTCCAAAACTATGCTCTTTCTTCCACAGCATAGAGATGTTTGGCACAAATACTTTCTCAACTTGGAACCACATTTTCTAGCTGAACTTTGCATCCACATTTGGCCATAAAACCAGGTTTTTTTTGTTTTTTTTTTTTTTTGTTGTTGTTTTGTTTTTTTGTTTTTGCAGTGAGCTATAGGAGGAGTTGATACCTTCATTTCAAACCTGGGGACCTAGAAGCAGATGTGCTTTTCTCACCGTTTTTCATTTGGTAGGCTAGACACAGAGGACTTCCTGGGGCTGCCCCAGCATCCAGAGGATGGGGAACAACAGATGGGATGCTTTGGGATCTTTGAATCACAAATTGGTGGAAAGCTCCCTACTCACCGGGAGATTTCTCATGAGATTGAGCAACAAACATCACAGAATCATTATTTTACACAGCAGAATGTTGAGCTTGCTATGTGAGCTAGTAAGCCATAACAAACATGGGAACACACTGAAAATTTCTACAGACCAAGTATTATTGAAGGAAATTAATTGATGCCAGTTACTATTTTATATTTAAAGGAATACAGAGTTTTTATAGTTTTGGAAACCTAATATGTGTACCATTTTGTTTTCAAACTGGCTTTAAGGAATCTGAACACACCACTTTTCCTATCAGGTGCCACTCACAAAAGCTAGCCTGCAAACACCTCTGATCCCAAGCAGTTAAACACAAAGGGTGGAATCTACCTAGCACATTATAAATGATATTTTTTTGAAAATATTGTCATTCTAGCATGTATCAAACAAACAAAACAGTACTATGTCACATTAGCAAAATGATCAATAGCTACCTACCCACATAGTCAAAGAGATGGCTTGGGTGAGATGTGGAAAAATTGCTTTGTTTGTAGCATCTGTTAATTGAGTTTGGGTCATGGAAATGTGTCCACAATTGGCTGTGGAGGAGCTGGGATCTCCAGAGCCCTCTACATATCTGTCTCCATTCAGTTTTCCTTCCCCAAAACCAAGTTTATGGATGCTCTAATGAGAACAGAGATAGGCTATGCTGAACTTCTACTTATAGCCTGCTACTGCTGATATGTTTTCCATGCAATTTATACAGTAACTTTGAAAATGTGAGATTTACTAGATCTCTCTCTCTATCTCTCTAGCTGCCTCTCTCTCCCATGTATGTGTGTGTGTGCATACATAAATGTAGGTATTTCTAGGAAAGTATTAGGGCAAAAAGAGATAAACTGAACAAGGAATATCAGTCATCAAACATCCTCCAAAACTAACTTAAATATAGCAGAAGAGAAGTCAAATCAAACTCGAATCATTTACATTAGGCATCCCTCCTAAATGTACAGATATCAGCCAATGTTCTCCAAGTTTTGCCTCATTGTTGAGTAAGTCAGTTCTGATAGCTCCCTGGGAAGGTCTCGTGCAAGGCATGTATATTTTGTTCTATTTTTGTGATGTCCAAGTAAGTTCA
The DNA here is from genome assembly GCF_007827085.1 of Peromyscus californicus insignis. Lineage (NCBI taxonomy): Eukaryota > Metazoa > Chordata > Mammalia > Rodentia > Cricetidae > Peromyscus > Peromyscus californicus. The sequence goes on along the minus strand of NW_026294480.1, from coordinate 7,762,279 downwards.
GGATGTTCCTAAAGCCAAGGGCAGCAAGGGTTCTTCTAGCACAATGACTGTGGTCCAAGAGAACTAAGGCAGGGCACATCATCTCCTTGGAAACTTGTCTGTAATCTGGATGTCTTGTGGATGTGCTGCCAAGCTTTCCCTTTTCAGATTTTTACAGTTTTGATGAAATCTTCTGGCCATAGTGACCCAATGCTTTCAAGGTGTGGCATCATTTGCCTCCCTTGTTCTGTGAGTTTTCACCCGAGAACTGTGAAGCTGTTCACCGTATTTTGCTGCAACACCAAATTAGTCAAACCTCAGGCTTATTTCCAAATGACATTCTTCAGCACCATGTGTCCTTATTTCAGAGCAGCCAATGCCTTGGCGATGCGGTGGCCATTATTATATAGGACAATTGAGGGTCAACACAACAACCCACAGAGCATAAAGGTTCTGCTTGGGTGGAGCCTGTGCAGCCCGTCACACCTGCTGGTGCAAGCAAATCAAGGTCAAGTCTGAATGTGGATGGCAAAGGAGTGTAATAGTCCTGTAGGAAGAGAGACACCGAAGTTCACAGTGATAACAGCTGTGCACGGTCTTGGCCAAAACACTGATTCCTTCTCCTGTACAAACAACCATCACTATCTTGATTTAAAGCATACTGGGTCCAGCCTGACCTCGGAGGGATGGTCCTTGGTGGTATAGGGGAATGTAGATTGAGAAATAATATATATGAAAAATATAGATGTAGACAAAGAAAAAGACAAGAGACACAGGATAGCTTTTTTTAGGGGGGGGGGGCTCTGGGTCAATACCACTGTCACCTTGAGTTTATTCCTAATGGACTTTTTATACATCAGCAAGGGGAGAGGCAAAAGACCTCCCTCTCTCAAGGTCAAGGTACAAAGTACAAACAAGTGTAGACCCTTAATTTTCAAAACACCTGGTAACCACGCCTTTGGCCAAAATATCCTAATATGCATCCTTGTAGGGCAAAACAAGCTCAGACTCTCTGACCTTGAACCAAAATGGAATAAGGCCTCACTATGGAGTCTCTGTGGGCCCCCCAAAAGTGCCCCCAAATCCCTGAAGATCATGGTTTTGTGCAGTTTTCTGCATCTAGTCTATACCCAATCACCTTCACACAGACCTGCAAACAATACACCGGCAGAAATAATAGAAATTAACTTGGGAGGAAAATGACCCAGTAAATGCTCCCAAGTATCAAAGCAGAAGATGGCAGGAAGCATAGTCTATCCCTCACCTTGCTCCTGCCAGGCATCCATCTCAGGGCAGGCCCTTGTGTTTCTTTCTTGGATGCTGCTACTACTCCTTCAAAGTTGTTGCAGTGAAGATGAATTCCTTAACATGTGTTCCGACCGCTTTCCAAGCCCTCAGCCTGATAGACAAGTCTGCGGCAGAGCGTGCTGTGCCGACGAGGACCTCTTTTCTTGCTGATCTGACTGCTACAGAAACTCCAACAGCCCAACACCTGATGCACAGCACAGTCAATCAATTATGCAACCTCAAATCCCAAGGAGAATATTCAGATCCTTTCCAAGCAGTGATTGGCTATTTTTACTTTTTATTATATTTCGTCTTTAAGGGGAAGGAGTGATTCTCTGATGTGCTTCCCCTTCCACATCTGGAACCATAGAGGCACAGCTGCCTCCCTCAGCAGCAGGGAACTGAGAAATGGAGGGTATGATCCAGAACACAGAGGGAGAGGTTTTCCTAGCCACTGGGGCAATGGGGCAACGTTCAATGAAGACCATTAAAGCAGGGATGATATACAGGGTGTTGGGGAGTAAAGGATCAGGACAGGGGGACTTTTCTTTTTATGTATTTTCTCTTCTCAGTTTCTTTTATTCTCTTATCTTGCTGTAGCAGGCAGCTGGAAGGAAGCCCATAAGTCACATGTAATGTTGGTTCAGAGTGCTAGTGAAAGAGATACAAAGTTAAGTTCTGTGGAGGGATGGCTAGAACTTTCAAAGATGCCCCAAGATGTAGGTCCCCATTTGTTCTCTTCCTCGTTCTGAAGCCTAACAATCATAAGCCACAGAGAGGAGAAATATGAGGCTGACAATGGCTGCCCAAAGTCTGGAGCTCCTCACTATGCTTGATTAGTTAGGTGGGGGCCCCTGGGGGTGCTGGGAAAGCAGTGGCCTCTCATATTGGCACCTCCCTTCTACCTCCCATCTTTTGTGTCTTAGTTTGGTTTCTATTGCTCTGATGAGACTCATGATCAAAAACAACGTATCGCAGATCACAGTCCATTGAGGGAAATCGAGGCAGGGACTCAAGCAGGTAGAAACTGAAGTAGAAGCCATGGAGGAGTGCTGCTCAGTGGCTTGCTCCCCTTACTCCTTAAGGCTTGCTTAGCATACTTTGTGTGTGTATGAGTTTGAGACTTCTTAGATAGCCCTAACTAACTGTCCAGGGGTGGCATTGCCCACAGTGAGCAGGGCTCTCCCACATCCACCACCAATCAATAAAACACCTCACCGACTGCCTACAGGGCACCTTGATTGAAGGTAATTCCGTAATTGAGATCCACGCTTCCTAGGTGTGTAGCGCTGTGTCATGTTGACGACTAACAGACCAGCACAGTGTCTTGGGGCATCTTCCTTTCCGGAGCCCTTTTGCCCAGCATCACTCACCCGACCTGTACCGCTCCACAAGCACTCTGATCTTCCTTCCAGACAATTCTTGAATCTCGGTCCCTGAGAAGCCAAGCATCTTGAAGCCAGTCATTAACTCCCTTGACAATCAGTGTGAGAGCCACTGGAGAACCCTGAGCTAAAATGACACAGCAGTCTCGGCGACTGGAGACTGATGAGTGCTTTTATGAAATCAGCTTTTAAAATGTCACCTATTCTTCTACCCAGGCACTCTCCAGCTCTCCAGCTTCTGTTGTTTGCAGTTTTCGGCGAAGGTGACATTTTTTGGGGGGTGAGGTGGGGATGACATTCTCGTTTTGGTCTGTGGCCTCGTGACTGAAATACTTAATATGCTAACTTAGATTTAGTGTGACATAATGCCAAGCCTGTGCGTTGTTTGCATTTTAAAAGGGAACTGAGAGTATGCCACTGTACAATTGAAGACTCACATACATGAAGAGAGGTAGCTGTAGTCAGGAATTTCCCCTCCTCCCTGGGTAACCATTGATGAGGGCTAATTTATCAGGTCCGGTGTCACCTGTCATCTGTATCATCCACCATCTAGCCAGCAGATATTATTCAGCACTAAATACAGATACGACATTATTTCCAAAACAGAAAAGACAAAACTTTCTGGCCTTATAGAGTCTACTTCCTAGTGAGAGGGGAGTGCAGTTGCCAATATGAAAGAAAAGTTGGTACAGATGGTCCCTGACTTACAACACTTCAACTTGCAATGTTTTAATTTTATGAATCTTAAAAAGAAATATGCAGGCCAGAGAGATGGCTCAGTGGTTAAGAGCCCTTGCTGCTCTTGCCAAGGACCTGGGTTCTGTTTCCAATAATTTCCCAGCACCCACATGACCTGTTATAGTCATCCATAACTTCAATTCCAGGGGATCTGATACTGTTTTCTGACCTCCACAGGCACCAGACATGAATATGGTATACAGATACAAATGCAGGCAAGACACTCATGCACATAAATTATATATTGAATAGTAATATGCATTCAGTAAAACCCATACTTTGTGGCTGAAGAGTGTGACATGTAACTGTAATCCTAGAACCTGGGAACCAAGGGCAGGAGAATTATGAGTTCAAAGCCTGTCTGTACTATATAGCAAGAATATTTAAAAAATAGGTAAATAAATGAATGTAATTTGAGTTTTGAATTTGGATCTTTCCCCAAGCTGGTAGTACTCAGTGCAGTCTCTCTCTATGATGTTGGCTGGTGTCAATAAGCTGCATTTCTTATCGGCCACACCGTACAGTGTGTTGTGCGGATGAGCCGTGATATTCCCTGGGCTGAGTGTGTTAAGGTATGCAAGGAGTTTGATAAAAAAAAAAGACAGGTTCTCAAGAGGTATCTTAAAACTTTCTGACACAGGCCTTTCAGCAGACCACCCTCCAACCGGTTGTCTCCACTTAGTTAACCATGAACTAGAAGAGCAGCTTGGGGATTTAACTGTTAAAGATAAACCAGCGGCAGTGGCTTTGAACTGACTGCTAAAAGGTAAACAGCTAACGATGGCATGGTTATATACGGCCTCATCTCTAAATACGTCTGAGTTTAGGGTCTACAGAAGAGCCTTCAGTGAACTGCAAAATTAAAAACCAGCAGTTAGTAGGACATTATTAATTACTTTTCCCTGTTTGCCCAAAAGATACAAAGCCTGGGCTTGGCTCACATGGGCCTGTTTTCATGCTCACAGCCTGTTACTCCAACTCTACTTTAACCCTCCATAAACAGCCACCAGGAACAAAATCCTAGAGAGTGGTTCTTTGTTCCTCTCCCTCTTTATCTCTCTTGGCCTCTGTACTATGCCCTGTCCTCTAGCAGTGCTTGTGTTTCACTAAAGCTGGTTGAACCTTTCTTCCTGCCTCTGCTTATCTTTGCTGGGGCTATGTCTTAACCTTCGGGAACCTTGCCCAGGGACCAAGGTGGTTCTCTGATTCTCAGTAACAGGCAGGATGTAAGTTAAGACATACAAACCCACAGTTTGTTAGAAGGCCATCTGTGCCCTGGGAAGAGACTATTGGAGCATAGTTCAGACAGGGAGCTAGGCGTGTGGGAGAAGGGAAACATTTAAATCAGACGACTGAGTAGGCATCGCTGAGCTGGCAGCAGGTAGACAGAACTGAAGGAGGCTTAGTGTCTGTTGTCAGGACTGTCTCTATTCTTGACGAGGAGCTGCCAGCAGCCGTCAGGCCTCACTTCCTTTTCACCTTCTACACTGCAGGTGGCTGGTTGGTGGCATCAGGGAGAAGTTGAAATCACTCAAGCTCCCAGCGAGCTTTCAGACAGAGAGATCATGAGATCCGACAGCCTGTGCCGTTAACAGGGCCTCAGTGCTTCCTCTAATGTCCTGCTTTTGACATCAAAATTCTTTATCACTGTGGGGGAAGGAAAATCAACACTCCCACTTTGCTTGCTAAGTCTACAAGGCAGCCTTGATCTCAAAGGAATCCTCCAAAAATTCAGCTTCAGTCCTGTCCTTCCTGGCTGCTCACACAGCTGTCACTCTGTAACCCTTGAGTTAATTGTGATGACAAAGTTGAGATACATATCGAGACAACTATACTCACCTGTAGAGTTATAGGAACAGTTTCAAAAATCCCAACTCTCCTGTGTCCATCTTCTTCCCATTTGAGAAACACACTTTTTTTCTGAGGTTATTATCCTCTTCAGTAATAGGTTAATTTCTATACTTCTTAAATATTTAAATGGGTGGGCCTTTTTTTTGCATTGAATTTGGTTCTAAAGAGTTGAGATTAAAACATTGCCACTGAGCTTGTGGCAGACTTTGAGAATATTGTTCTCGCATTGCTTCGATCACCTCCTACTTGTCTTTAATTCCACAAAAGCTGCTTTTGCCAAGGTCACCAGTGACCTTAGCATGATTCCCTGCAATAGGCCATTCTCTGTTTGGCTAACTTCACAGGAGCATCGTGGAGCTGACTTCTGCCTCTGTCTAGACCTGCTCACTCAGAACTCAGAATTGTATATCTAGCTGCTTGCCTGGGGAATACTTCCCACCATCACTTCCCTGCGGACATACTGCTCTTTCCTAAGCTACAGGTAAGAGCAGCAAGATGTTCTCAAAAGAAACATGATGACATCAACTAGTAACCAGCCCCTTTGCTAAGTTTTGACAAGAGCTGCCAAAAGTTTCAGCTTTTATTCCTGGATTTTATTCTTTATCTACTTTGAGAACCGTAGGAACAACTGAGAGGTGCATTTCCTCCATTCCAATATGAAGTACATATTTTAAAACTGGGTATTATATTTTCATATGATATCTAGTTATCTATATAGCTCTTGACATTTTGAATTAAATTTTATTTTAAACAGACCTAAAAATTAAATCATTGTATTTACACTTTGTAAAAGTTGTTATTACCTTTTATGCTTAATATTTTAAAATAAAATTGAGAAAAATTTGTATGTGTATGAAATATATTTCATACACACACATACACACACACACACAATTTTGAGGTTAGTTATCTAACATGACTCTGTAAATTGATGGTTTAGTTTGATTACTGCAGAAGCATTATTCTAAAAATATCAAACTAACTGTAAAGTCAACCAATTTGTGCTCACATAGAAATATCACTTAAGGCCCTTGTAGCTCTGCTCAGCCCCACTGCCTACATGGGATAAAAAGTCAACTCTAATTTCTGATCAGCCAGGCAAAATGGCTTTCCATGTAATGGAATAACTTAGGTATAATGAAGTGGGTCAAACCAGATGAAAGCCCTTTCTGCAGAAGTAAAGCCGTATGAGATACTAGCAATTTGATCTGGCTTAGTCTATTGTGTATAATGTAATCAATGTGAGGGATGATGAAATTGCCAACCATCAAAACAATTGTCAAAGCTCCCCATTGGCTCATGGTTTTGGACACTTGGGCACCAGCTGATGGCTCTGGTTTGGAATTTTTAGGAGGTGGAGCTTTGCCAGAGGAAGTGAATCTCTAAGGGTGGACCTTGATGTTAGACAGCCTGGTCCTACTTCCTGTCAGGTCTCTGTTTTCTGACTACAAGGTAATTCAACCAGTTGCTTCTGATTCCAGTTTGGTGAAGCTGATGAAGCATTTGGACATTGGGCAGCAAAGGACACATTGAGGTGAGTAGAGAAAAGGTGTGTCTGGCCAGGTACCGGAAGGTCAGTAGACCAGCAGGATATATCCAGCACTCAAGTGGGAGCTCATGGATGCCAGTGCACAAGTGTCTTCTTCCAGAGAGCTCCATTGGAGATTGCTAGGTGGCAGAACCTATAGGCTAAGCAAACTGTTGGCATTGGTCTATTCAGAAAGCTTTGTTATCAGTTGAGGTTCCCCCCACTATTACACAGTGACTTTAATGCCTGGACTGAAACCTCGCATCAGTTTGTAGTTACTAGACTAAGAAGAGCAATTATAGACCTCATGGAGTATTCTGCCTCCCATGTGAAGACACATTTGGAGGGAAAACAGTAGCTAGCTGTGAAGTTAGAATCACCTCCATCTTGTGGGATGGCTGAGCTCTTTACAGAAATCTAAGGGTAGGCACAGATATCTGAATGGCCTCTTACACCATGGCAACCCTGGGTCTACTCTTCCTCCTCCTCCTTTTCTTCTGCTTTCTCTTGTACACACAGAGTTGTTTATTAGCAAGTGTGGTGATTAATAATGATTGCCAACTTGACATGATCTAGAATCATGCGACAGACAAGTCTCTGGGAGGGCCAGTAGTAATTGTCTAGGCCAGGTTAATTGAGGTGGGAGTGAGAGGCACTGTTTCTATGGACTGGGGTCTCAGACTGCATGAAAAGGAGAAGATGAGCTGAGCAAAGCTTCACCCCTCTCTGTGCCCCGACTGGTGATGCCATGTGACCAGCCTCAGCTCCTACCGACATGATTTTCCCGACATGATAGGTTTTGCCCTTGAACTCTGAGCCAAAATAAACAATTTTCTCCCTTAAATATGCTTTTATTGGGTTACTTTAACCACAGCAATGGGGATGGTAACTAATATCAACAAAAATGGATAAAAATGAACTGCTTACACGAGGCATTGGTGAGGACAGTTTGGAGGGCCGGGGGAGGAACAGTTTACTTGCCAGGAGGCCAAGCATCTGGTGTCTGATCCAGCTCTGCCCCTAGTTAGACCTGCAAAGCCAGGAAGGACATTCAGTTGCTCCAGCCTCGATGCTCTCTCAAGAATGATGAGACTGGGGATCAAAAGTCTTGAAAGTGCCTCCTAGAGCTCAGATCCCACCTTGACAAAGTAGTATTAATTCTGCAACTTCACAATTTTATATTCTTATCTTCAGTTCCGTCTGCTTGCTGATCTCAAGAATGTAACCCATTGACTTTGGAATAAAAGAGCTTAGAAGTTAAGTGAATGACTTTTTGTATGCTGCGAATATGTGTTGCTCTGATTGGTTGACAAATGAAGCCATTTGGCCTATGGCAAGGCAGCTTAGAGGCAGGTAGGAAATTAAAAGAGAGAAGCAGGAAGAAGGGGCGGGGTGGGGTGGGGCAGATGTCAGCAAGGAGCAACATGTGATAGGATGCAGGTAAAGCCATGGAACATGTGGCAATACATAGATTAATAGTTATAGGCTAATTTAAGATAGCTAAAAGCTTGAGCCATGGCCATACCATTATACTTAATACAAGCCTCTGTGTGTTTACTTGGGGGACGCAAGTGGGAGAGATTTGTCCTGACCACCAGCAGGCCGGGACACAGGAAATCTACATTTTTCCTTTCATTATAAAATGAAATTAAAGTGCTGGGAGTGTTTCTTCAGTTCATGTTAGCAGTAGACACAGGAAAGACCCATCAGTTTGGAAGAAAGACAATGCTATCTTTTGACTCTATGTTGATGCTCACTTTTTTCTCAAAAATGAGGGGAAAGGGGAACTCATGTTTTGAAAGCAAATGATAATTTTCCTCTGTCTAAATCAAAGTAGCTTAAAGGATATTTTAATTTCTCATCCATTTTCCTAAATAAAATGAACCATGGGTCACAGGTGCCCCTTAGGTCATCTTTGACACTAAGCAATTTGTAGATGTGTCTAGCCAGCCTGGTTCCAGTCTCACAACATGAAAATCCCTGTTTGCTTGTCCTAGTGATGCCTTCTGTGAAATCCTATAAGTTTCCATTCCCTTTGTCCCCAGTCTCTGAGGAACGATGTCTCATGGGCAAAGGCTTCTTTTGTAGAATCAGAACTTTGCACATTAAATGCAACTTGGACAAGACCCAAGACTGTAGGAAAAATTCGCATTTTCTTAAAATGCATGAGGAAAATAAGTTGTTGTACGACACAGATGAGTTCCCCACACTGGGGAATGGCATTCTCTGAGTTAGTACAGTGTGCCCAGAGCTTTGGTATTTTTGGCACATTTTGAAATAATTGGAAACAATCTAGCATTGCAATATGGTCAGTCGTTTTATTTTCTTTCTGTAAGTAAATCTTGAGTGGCTCATACACAGCAGTCCCTGTATCAGGGCTGTGAGTACCAAGAGGACCAATTCCTGTCTCCGTCTCCAGAGCAGACACCCTGGTTGTGAAAGCTGGACATCTATCTTGAGTACCAGCATGTCCTAGAGACAGGCTAAAGACAGATAATCTGGGGACTTGTCTGTGACTGAATACATCAGAACCAGGGGAAGTTGTCAGACACTAATCTGAATTTAATAAGCCCTTCCTATGACTTTAAAGCACTCTGGAGTTTTAGAACCTTTGATCTAGAGCTGGGATCAACATACTGTGACCAGAGGCCAAATCTGACATGTTCTTAAAAATAAATTATTATTAGAACGTAATTTGTTTTCATGTTGTCTAGAGTTGCAACAGAAACTGTCTGACTCACAGAACCTAAAATATTTACTTCCTGGCCCTTGATGGAAAATGATTGCCAGCCCTGATCTCATGCAGAGGAGGTGGTGAGGACCTGGTCCTTGGTGCCAGCAGTGTGGCTGACGGCTTCTATCTACACGTCTCGAGGTCTAACCTGGGAATTACACAGCCTGTCTGTGTTTCAGTGCACTCTCCTGTGAGGTGATGACAGGTATAGCATCCATCACCGTCAGTCAATGTGGGAGTTCAGTCTTTTAGACCTTTACATCATAACCTGCCCACCGGAGAATACTCCTTACAGGTTTGCTATCAATAAATGAAAGACACAATGCACTGATACTTCCCTGACTTTTCATCAATCCATCCCCATCTCTGAGCAAATTCTATCTGTGAAGCTTCTGAGGTTCCATGAAGTAGAAAACAACTTGATCCCAGCAGTGAGTGGAACAAGTATTCCATATGGCAGACCTTGGAAGGTATAACTGGATTTTTCATTACTGTCCAAGATCCTCATATAGCACTCCAGGGTATGTTGGAATGACAGGGTTCCCTCTGGGCAGTTTCTGTCAAAATAAACATCAGTATAGCTTTTGCATTGGCATGGTCAGACAACCAGCTGGTCAGAATGCTTTAGTGCTTGCTACTCAGTGGGAAATCCTTTCTTGGCCATACCCCCTGTCCACCTCCCCCAGGCTCTCTTTTACTTCTGAGTGCAGCTAGGGAAGTCTGTAAGTTGTGATCCTAGAATACAGCCTCATCCTGCTGAGGCAGGAGGATTCAGTTTGAAGCTAGGCTGGTATCCAGGTTTGCTTCTCTGCTGCTGTGATAGACACCACAACAAAAAGCAGCTTGGAGAGGGAAGGGTTTATTTGGCTCACACATCCTGTCCCAGTCCATCACTGAGAGGAGTCAGGGCAGGAACTCTGGAGGAAAGCTGCCTACTGGCTGGCTCTTCATTCTCCTCTTCAGTCAGCTTGCTTATAGAACCTAGGGCCTCCTGCTCGGGGTTGCCATGCCTACAGTAGGCTAGGTCCTCTGTTATCAGTTCACAACCAAGAAAATGCCACTAGCCAACCTGATGGAGGCAGTTCTTCAATGAACTTCCCTCTTCCCATGTTTGTCAAGTTGACAACCAAGAGTCGCTCTTACAACAAGCTCTTGTCTCAATTTAAAACAAACGAGACCAAATAAGAAGGTGAAATCTAATCCGAATATAAAGAAAAGGGGTGTGTGTGTGTGCGTGTGTGTTGTGTGTGCATGTGTTGTGTGTGTGTGTTGTATGTGCATGCGTGGTGTGTGTGTGTGTGTGTGTGTGGTGTGTGTGTGTGTGTGTGTGTGTTGTGTGTGTGTGTGTTGTGTGTGTGTGTGTGTGTGTGTGTGTGTGTGTGTGGTGTGTGTAAGAGAAAAAAGGAGCAAGAGAAAGAAAGGAGGGAGATAATATGAATGTACATATCCCCTAAAGAAATTTTAACATTTGCAGAGAATATTATTAATAAGCATAACTCTTTAAGTCGATTGATAAAGTCGATATTTTAACAAGTCTCTGAACAAGGGAGCAAATATGAGAAGTCCCCTGGATTGTCTAAGATTCTTAATAGGGAGAAGCTGGTCTCAGCGCAGGCTGCGTGGGATGAGGCACTCTGCAGGGAGCAGGAAGCCCTGCAGCAGCACACTAGAGATGGACAAGAGGCCACTGGGCACTGCCCTCTTTGTCCTCTTGGGACTGCCAGTACCATACATGAGAACTGATGTTTTATTAATTTTAAAGTTTTTTTTTTTTTTTTTTTTTTTTTTTTTTTGCTTTTTCGAGACAGGGTTTCTCTGTGTAGCTTTGCGCCTTTCCTGGCTCTCTCTCTGTAGACCAGGCTGGCCTCGAACTCACAGAGATCTGCCTGTCTCTGCCTCCCGAGTCCTGGGATTAAAGGCGTGCGCCACCACCGCCCGGCTTAAAGTATTTTTAATGTTAGAGAATTTTATAAATGTATACAATGAAATACAATCATATATACTCTATTTCTCCCCCTCAACTTCCCCTGCACCCATCCCCAACACCCCATACTAACTTCGTGTCTTTTTCCTTATTTATTGTTTATTTATTTTTCTGTTACTGAAATTAGATTTTTTTCATACAATATATTCTGGTTAAGTTTCCCCCTCCCTCTGCTCCTCCCAGCTCCTCCCCATCTTTCCTCCCATCTGGATCCACCCCTTTCTTGTCTCTCATTAGAAAAAGGAACAGGCTTCAAATGGATACTAATAAAATAAAATACAATAAGATAAAAAATTCAAACGCATTGGAATAGGACGAAACAAACAAACAAGGAAAGGAGTTCAAGAAAAGACACAAGAAACAGATACAGAGACAGAGACATGCTCCCTTGTACATTCATGAATCATGTAAAAACTCAAAACAAGAAGCCAATGCACAAGTGCGAAACCTGTAAGGTAAAAATAATAAGTAAACAAGTAAATAAGTAAATAAATAAATAAATAAATAAAGGTAGAAATAAAATAAAAAGCTTTGACATGACTTCATGAGACAAGGAACCTCAAAAATGCCATTGTATTCATTGTCTGTGGGCCATCTACCCTTAAGAGTACCTACCTTTAAGAGTAGTTTGTTTTCCCATGAGACTCCTTTGGAGAAAACTAAATTTTCATTTTTGAGTGGTTATTATCCATGGGAGGTTAGGGATAGGGGCTTGTGCCCACATCTCTCAGCTCTAGGACCCCGTCCGATGCACATCTGTGCAAGTGATGGATTTTTAACAAGCATGCTTGTCAAATTCTGAAATCACAGGTCTGGGCCCCGTCCCACAGCGACTGACTCAATGTGTACGAAGACAGCCCTGGCTTTTGAAGGCTGGCGAAAGTCTCCAGATACTTCTAATCAGTCCAATCGGGTAAGCTTTATCACTCTCTCTGCCAAAGAGGCACTGGAGATTAACATCAAATTCCATTGTATGCTTTTTAAAGTTTACCATGTTGAGACTTGTAGATGCTAGTTGGTATAGTAGCAAGGATGTGTGGTTTGGAGTTAGAACCAGATACTTCTGTCTTCCTTGGGTTTATGGTTTACTTCATAGAGGTCTTTTTTCCCCCTCTGAATCACACACTCAAAATTATAAAAATGATTTTGTCTATGATGATTTTCCGTTGAACTTCAATGCCATAGTCACTCACTAAAGATTCCTCTTAGAGAGCTTAACGTCAACACTAATCCTACATCTGAGATGTCTGTCTTCTGTTCCAAGACCAATTTGTTACCCATCACTCTCAATAACACCAACCTCTCCTTTGTAACTCCCATTGGCAGGGCTAGATCTTGGAATACCAAGCTCCCATGACAATGGTTCCTAGATCTCAGCTAGCGCTCCACATTCCAACCCACTGACACCATCACCTGTTGTGCCTCTGGATGTGTAAGTGCTAGTGAATGCTGTATGATGTTCCTAAAAGTACTTCTCACACACTTCCTCAGTGTCCCTGCTCTTGCCTGTTATCTGAGTAAACCATCTTCTGGCTGGATTCTATCATCCCCATACCTCCACCTGTACTGGAGATGCTTAGTGATGCTGGACTGAACCCACCAGGCTGCTGATGGAGTTAATCTAGGGATAAGGACCATGAGTATCACTGGCTCCGTGGAGACTGTAGGATGGCTTCTCAGGAAGTGCATTTTCCTGATGTGCATCGTGTTTATTCTGTAGTTCCTGTTCTCTTTTCTAACATTCATACCTGCTCGCTGCTCCCCATGAAAGCTTTGCTCATGCCATGTTAGGGAAGTCCTAGAGGATCAGGTCTCTACGTGCATCAATAAAGATTCAATTCCCACCTCAGCTTGGTCTCCACCTGCTCCACTTTCTTTTGGTAATTCTAGGAGGACCCTGCTCCCTCCAAACACAAATCCTTTGGCCTCTTAGCTCAGCAAGGCCTTTGTCCTGGGATTACCTTGTTTTCCTACATACTTTGACCCTGTCCATAGAAGCATTTCAAGCAATGTAAAAACATTCTGCCAGTGACCCACTTATAAACTAGCCCTCTGTGTGCATATTTCTCCAGCTGCTACAGACTCCTTATTTTTCTTCAGGACAAAACCACTTTAACGAGCTTCCTGCACCGACTCTCTGTGCTTCCTTTCTTCCCATTAACCCTCTTTATTGAATTAGGAAATCTTTTGACGATTCAGAAAAGGGCACTAATCTAATGAGCATCCACCAAAGCTGCCCTGTTTGATCTTAACATTTTCAATATCTGCACTATTTCTCATTTTTATATTAATGGAAAAACAAGATCACATCTAAAATTGGTGGCCTTTGTTTACCTCTCTACAATCTTCCTTCTTTTTGGAACTGGAAGTCACAAGTTTAGCATTCATCATGTCTGGGCCACTTAACTATGGTGCATATATCCATAAATTATTCAGGTAAATTATTTGGGATTAGTTTTTGTTAATGAACAGACATTAGTTTCCATGTCCCCTTTGCCCAATGGAATGTGCATTTTCAACATTGCAAGAGTCTCCAAAATGCCTTCCCAAGTGATTATAACAACTCACACTTCCAGAGTCATTTTTGCCAATATCTGATGTCAGCTTATATTGCCAGACTTCTTAATTGTGGCCAATCTGACTGATATTAAATGGCCCCTTATTTTAGTTGGCTTTGTGATTTGGAGAAGGGGTTGCATGATACTATTATGCCTATTAGCAACTGAATGCCTGTTACATTTGTCCATTTTTACATGGCTTAATTCTTTTCCAGTGGGTTGATTGGAGATTAGGAATATACACGGCCTACCACCTTTTGTTATTTGTGTGCTCTGAAAGTTCCCTAGAGCCAGGGCTTGCTTTTAAGCTGTGTATCCTTGCCTGGAAGTTCTAAACTTTACTGTGGTTTGCTGCATTGATTTTTCTTTATGGCTAGTCTTTGTGTCTTATTCTAAGAACTGCTTCCCTAGCCAGAGGTCATATGGATAGCTGCTTATGTGTTTTCCTAAGTATTTTTAATGTTTTGTTTTAATTTTTGCTTTAATCTACTTTGAAGCTGTTTGAAGGGATGGCTTGAGGGAAATGACTCAGTCGATATTTCTACATCTGGAGAGCCAGTCACCTTAGACTCTGGCGTTGAGTCCCTCCTCTCCCCTGCAAGCTACAGCCACCTTTGTTAAAAAGCCTAGCTTGGCCATTCATGGATTCCCTGCTATATTGTTCTCTTTGTTGATCCCTGGACCCATATTTCAGTATCTTACCTTATTTAACTGTATAAACACTATTGAATAGCTTGTACTGACCTTAGTCATCTTCCATAGAAATCCCCTTCTTTATGGAATTTCACTCTGGCTTTGCTTAATAATTATAGGTCTTAAGTTCCATAGGAAAGGTTGACTGAGATATTCAGTATTTTATGAAATGATGAACGCAGAGTGTTCAGGATACAACATGCCACCTGGTTCTTACATTGGTTCATTCAGGCCATGCTGAGGCTTTCTAAGTTCACTTGTGGTGGAAGTCTTTCAAACTGCTCTCTTTAGCCTAAAAATCTGCCCGTTCCCGGAAGTGCTCTTACTAAAGATCACTGTGTCATCTCCAGTTAAAAGTTCACGATACTCTTTAAAACCATCATTTCAGTGTTGAAGAGAAGCATCCAGAGGAAAGATCCTTCTCTTAATTCTTTTACCATTTATAAAATAAGAATTAATGGTGAATTGAAAATGTCTTCCTTTCTTCCACAGACTACACAGAAGGACCCGGTCCCAGGTGTTCCCTGACCTCTTGGGAACATACTAAGTGGTCAGTTTTGTTAATGTTATACATTGATTTGAAGTCAAGTTTTTCTAGGAAAGTATGTAGGTTGCCAGAGGTTTTCCTGTTGTGTTAGTCTGTCTTAAACAACAAAACGGAAAGATTTTAATACATTGTATCTTTGCAATCTATTAACCTTTATAGTCTATTCCACTAATGGAATACTAAGGACCACATGTCCATCTTGCTCTGTTATTTTTCTGACTTTTAGAGCCACATACTGAGCCTGATTCAGTTTCTTTAATGTGTCTAAAGCTACCTTTTTCTGTGATGCTCCGGCTGCGTCACAGAAATCTCACGTGCTGGTGTTTAGCCTAAACAGAATGTTGGTAGAGCTCTGGATGGTAAGCTCACTATAACGAATTCTTGGATGGAAATGAGGAAGATGTTGGAACCAGGAGGGAAGGAATACTTGTTAAAAGGAGACAAAGGTTTTGGCTGAATTGTGTCGCTGCCTTAATGCTTTGTGGACTGCAGAATGTAAGGACAGTAATGAACCACCTAGTGGTATTGGTCTACTGTTACAAAGGAGCTTCATAATCCATAGAAGGGCAGGCTATGGCGCTTCTGTGCTTCTTCCTTCAAAGAGGGCTGGCTATGGCACTTGTGTTCTTAAAGTGCAGCTGAATGTCTGCAGTGTTGTGCAGTGAGCTTGCTAAAGTCAGGGAAGTCAGTACAAAGGATGGAGGGGAGGCCTGGGGCTAACGTGCAGGGATAAGTTTCAGACTTGCTGGCGCCCTCTCTCCAGAGCTGCATCCTGCATTCTCAGATCTAAAGCTGAGCAGATGGCTGGAACGCAACAGGAAGTAACTCAAGGGTTTGTGTTAGTTGCCTATTTGCCATAGTGGCCACACCTGAGAGAAGTTTTAAAGAGGAAAGATTTTGCTCAAAGTTTGAGAGGTTTCCACCTCTCATCCTGGGGAGGACAAGGCAGGGTAGCTCACACCATGCTCTCTGGGGAGACTCTTAGATTGTTTTCTGTGATAAACACCACGATCAAAAGGAAATTGGGGTGGAAGTGTTTCTTTCCTCTGACATTTCTAGTTCCTCATGCAGGGAAGTGAGAGCAGGAACTCAAGGCATGAACCTGGAGGCAGATACTTAAGCAGAGACCATGAAGGAGTACTGCTTACTGACTTGCTAGTTCTCTGGCTTCAGCTCAGCGACCTTTCTTATATAGTCCAGGATCACCTGTCTAGGGATGATACCACCCACAGTGGGCTGTGCCCTTCTGTCTTACTCATTCATCAAGAAAATACCTCACACACATGCCACAAGCTAATCTGAGGGGGGCAGTTCTTCAACTGAGGAGTCCTTTTCCCAGGCAACTCTAGTGCTTGTCCAGATGACAGCAGAAACTAGCCAGGATAGTGGGTCTTTCTCCCTTAGTTCATTTTCCTCGGAAATTCCCCCCAGACACACCCACAGGTCGACTTTGTTAACTCACCCCCACCCCATCTCTTCTCAGTACAGTCAAGTCAACAATCAAGGCTAAGAACACCGAGCTGCTAGTGGTCCCCAGGACTTCAGAGTCCTTTTCACTATCATCTTGGCTCCTAGCTTCTCTCTGGTTTCAGGCTAAGATAGTGCCTGTAATTCAGCCACCACATCAAGTTCTGAGCAGAATTAGGTAGGAGAGGAAAGAAAAAAAAAATCACATCTGTGAGTTTACATCTGCACAGCTCTTTACCTAGTGTTCACCTTGTCCCCAACTGAACAGCAAGGCTTCATCCAGCTGCATGTGTTTTTGTTTGTTTGTTTTTTTAAAAAACCAAGTATTTTGCAATTCAAATAAAAGCAGTCCTATGTCATTAAAGACGATGTTTGTTAGGGGATGATGCAGTTTGAGGAGCAATGACTGCTGTCAGTATTAGATGAAGTGTTGGTATTTGGAATGAGAGAAACTGACATGCCGAATTAAGGCAGTAATAGTGGGAATGGGAAGGAAGGTCAGAAATAAATTTTGACAAAGGGCTACAAGACCCCAACAGCCTTTATTTCTCCTAATTTGCTTGGGAAGACATGCCCCCTTTGGTTTAATTCTACAAATGTCCCTTTTATTGAATCCAAGGTCATTATGCTAAATTCAGTTGGTAAATATTGAAATAAACCAGGACAGAGAAATGTGTGCTTCAAAATCTAAATATATGTTTAAAATGTATTTCTGAAACTATTTATGTCCCCTCAAAGCCCTATTTCTCAAAGACAGGAGAATGTAGAAGACATTAGCTAATAAGTCAAAATATCTTTCTAAAGTAAGTACAGCCACTCTTTGCTTATAAACACTTAAGACATATGAGTCTGGATGTCAGAAAATAACTCCAAGGAAACTAAAAGGATGCTTTATCTTCATGCCAGAAACCATCTGCCTTTCCTGTAGATATTCCAAAAATCATTTAAACTTAGCATTTTTCTTCTCCCCATACCATGCTTCTAAAAGACAACTTGAACTGCTTCGAGGGCACCAACTTCATCTTAAGGAAATTGGGTTGCCAGAAAACATATCTAGAAACCCAGCCACAATAAACAAAATACTTGTAGCTTTCTAGAATGCTTTGATTTCTGGAAATATAGCAGAAGTAAATTGCGATGCCCTACTGAACACTTGAAGTATCATTGAACATGTCAAGGAAAACATAACTGTTGAAGATGAAGTCTACCCCCATCCAGAAAGCAAGCACATTTTCCTGAGGGTATGTCGGGGTACACCCTGAAGCTACTTACTGCCGTAGCCCACACACTTAACCAGGCTGCTGAACATGGCTATGAGGTGAAAGAATGCCCTGCTTAGTGTAGGTTGAATTTGAGAGGTCATAAGTAAGCAGAACTCACTTGGGTTGGGTGGAGGCAGGTCACTCTGTGTCACATTAGGAATAACCAGGGACAAAATCCATGGTCACATCCTTCTGATCAGCCTTAGGAAGTGAAGATAGAACCTCGGTAGAAGTTAGACTGTGGAGGGGGTGATGCTGGAGGGTCCCTCACACACCCTAGCAGAGTGGAACAGCTGGAACGTTACCTTAAGGACCAAGAATCTTTGTATCATAATCTTTAATGCTCCTTTGTGTGTGTGTGTGTGTGTGTGTGTGTGTGTGTGTGTGTGTGTGTGTGTGTATTTGTGTGTGATGACAGCTTCCAGGGATGTCTAGTCTCCTTAACATCATTCAGGGTATGGTCACTGAAGGGGAGGGAGCTTTCTTGGGGCAAAGGAAACCTTAAGGGGCTTTGGTGAAGCCCAAGAGATTGGAGGAGGCATTGAAAGTTCTCTCAACCTCTCCAGTTCAAGAGCCTTCATCTGTGAAAACATCCACGGGTGGCCATCATGGTGTAATCTGTTCAGCTGTGTTAAAATGGATAGGATTAACCAGGCAGTGGTGGCGTAGGCCTTTAATCCCAGCACTTGGGAGGCAGAGGCAGGCAGATCTCTGAGTTGGAGGCCAGCCTGGGCTACAGAGTGAGTTCCAGGACAGCCAGGGGCTACACAGAGAAACCCTGTCCAAAAAACAAAACAAACAAAAAAGTACAGGATCAGGCAGACAATCTTGGAAACCAGGGTGAAAAATTGTCAAATGGTTACTGTAGTATCTACCGGGTTCATCTATACAGGAAAACATGATTCCAGGCATTTTTTTTTTTTAAAAAATAATTTAGTAGTCTCGTTACATTTCAAAGTCCCCAGTTAGGGAGCCTCCCTGGGAAAGCCGACTGTGGTCCACAGCTGTGTCCTCCTGTCTCCCAGACCGTGATCTCTTCAGCTCCTCCCTGTTCCGTTCTCCGGCTGTAATCAGGCCCTGGGAGGGAATACAGAGATAACACAGAATTGTTGCATTAGTTCAAAATCACGTGCTGCTTCGTGTTTCTGACCAGAGTCTGAGGTGAATCAGGAAATGGATGGCATGTTTCAGGTCACATGAATCAGTGCCCCAGAAGTCATCATTTTCACCGACTCTTTTGTTTCCCACCTTTTCTCAACTGTGACCTGTACACAAGGCTCACCTGAGTTGAGTGTGTGTGTGTGTGTGTGTGTGTGTGTGTGAGAGAGAGAGAGAGGGGGGGGGTTTCATTGCAATGACAATAGAATGCCCTTGATAAAATAGGAATCATGTTTAGTTTTACAATCTGATGATTCAGGTACTTTAACAAGAAAGGCTTTTTTAAAAGGAAAAATCAAATTTTAGTAGGAAAAGGAAATACTTATATACACTTTAAAACAATTTCATTTCAGAGTGCCTCCTTGGTGCCGAGCCTCAGATATTTCATGTTTAACAGTTTTCTTTCTCCTTTAGTGCTTGTATCGAATGTTCCTGGTGAGCTGGGTCAAGTTGCACAGGGAAACATTTAGCTCAGAAAAGTTCACAAACTTTCTGCAAGTCGGTGACAAAAATCATCTTCCATTCAGAGCTATTTCCCTTTAAACCAAGAAAGCCTTCTACATGCGAATCCGGTTTCTGCTCTTGCTTATTTGAAATTTCTAATTCATTATCACTAATGATGAATTTTAACAACGGTGCAGTGTCGTTCTTTTTTTTTTTTTTTTTTTTTGGTTTTTCGAGACAGGGTTTCTCTGTGTAGCTTTGCGCCTCTCCTGGAACTCACTTGGTAGCCCAGGCTGGCCTCGAACTCACAGAAATCCAGTGTCGTTCTTTAAACAGTAAAGCCGAACCCATTTCCTGCCTCAGCGACAGAGTCACCTCATTTAGAGGGTGAGATTCTGTGTGACCATTCCCATGGTGCACAGGGTTTAGGCCTCCAAGTGAAGAGTGAGTCTCTTTGCCTGCTAGTGAGTTCATATGAGATGGGGTCTCCCTAGGTGACCCCAAGCTGGGCTTAAACTCTCAATCATTCTACCTCAGCCACCGGAATGCTGGGTACACGGGCATGATGCACCTCACTTTTTTATTTCTTAATAAAATAATTTTTAAAAAAGTGTTAATTGTCTTTGACAGTAGCATCGAGGGGTAAGGATAAGAATTAAGTAAACACATTTGAGTCTTACCCTGTTAGGTTCCACCCGCCCACCTGAAGGCTATAGGGTTCAAGGGTAAGGCTGAGGTCCTCCACTGCCAGACCTTGGCCCTTGGCCGGCCTCCTTCTCCCAAGAGCCTCTCAGGCTGTTGTGCCACGTAGGCTAGGGAAGGGGAATGTTGGGAATGGCGCCAGTTCCCACCCACTTCTGAAGCAGCAGGGAGAAGCAGAGGAAACCCATTAACTTTTCCCTTCAAGACCCAGAAACCAGGAGCTGCCACTGAGAGCTAGAAGCCAGCCGAACAACTGCGAGGGGATGCTTCCCAAAGAAGCCCCGGAAAGACATCCAAGTGGGGCCTTTAGTACCCTCCGGGCCCACAGTTCCGGACAGTGTACACTCTGGGGCTGACATAGGCTCCCAAGGATGCTTTCAAAAATAGTTTCATTTCATTCGTTCATTTGAAAGGCAACAGAAACGACAAATTGGTGGCAATTTGTGCTTCTGTTGTCCTTCTCTTGAATCTCTGTGGTCCCGGAAGAGCCGGGACACATTCCAGCTATTACCAGGTCTCCCTTTAGCACAATGGCACTCTTACAGACACTCTGAAATGCCGCCCCCCCCCCCCCAGCACATCTGCAACCTGCCAATTGCCAGGGTGTGAATGTGACCCAAAGGGACATCCTGAGGTCCTGCAGCTAAGAGAGTCACTGATGAGGTTCCTTAGTGCAAAAACATCCTGAAGCCACCAACAAGGCCCAAGATGGGGGGAAAAAAAACAGACCGAAGACGCTGTCGCCCCATCCTATACTGAGGGAAGGGGTCACACGTGGCTACAGGGTTAGGAACCCACGTTTCCTGTAACTTTCCCATCCAACAACCCCACATGTTGTTTAAAACCCCGTGAGTTGATCACTTCCTTAGAAGGAGAACTGAGCAACGCGTCAATAAAACTGCCCTGCCAAGGAGATTTACTTTTTGTTCCAATATAAACTTTTTGCCCGATGCTCACTCAGTAAGGCTCAAATATCCTTGCAGAAGTGAGAATTAGCTCAGCTGGCTCTGTCCATGAAGAAACTCTCTCCTAATGCCATCAGGGCCACTTGGGGACATCTTAAGAGCTCAGTTTCCCTGGATGGCAGGGAATCTATCCCCGTCATGTAAGCCCGAATTAGCTGAGAGCCTCGTGGGCCTAACTCGCTTGCAAGAGTCCGCAGAGAGCCCCTCGCCCCCCTCCCCAGCCTCCTTAGGATGACATGGAAGAACTGAATAACTGAATCTTAAACTCCAACCCTCTCCCCACCCGTGATCCGCCAAGGGGTGCGCACATACCTGGAGCCTAGGCCGGCCTAGGAGAAGCGCCACGTCTCTGGTTTGCGTCGAGCTGCCTCCAGCCCTTTATAACAGCCCAACCCGCAAAGTAGCCACGTCGGAGCGCCTGGACAGGGGGCGGGTAGCCACAGAAGGTCTCTGCGAGACGAGAAAGAGGGTCCCTAAAAAGTCACCACTTGGGTGAACTTGCACTCGGGAGGCCCTAATGGGACTCGTGGGGTGCGGTGACAGCCCCCCGGGAGTGTGTAGGGGTCCCATCTCGGGAAGAGGCGGGTCCAGAGGAGGGGCCTGGGGAGGTCAGGGGCGGGTGGGGCGCTCAGCTTGCACCCGGGAGGGGCGGAGAAGGGGAGGTGCGGCGGTGGGGGCGTGGCGGGGGCGGGGCGAGGCGGCCTTGTGCTCCCCGCCCCGAGCTCCCGGCCCGCGCACCCAGCGCTGCCCTACTCGCCGGGAAGGCGGCGCCGGCGGTGGCTGCTCACGCTGTGCCCACTCCCCGGCGCTGCGCTCCCGGTGCGGGTGGGCTCCTCAACCACTGGCCGGCCGCAGTCCCTGCCGAGAGGTGGCCTCTGCATCCCATCTTCTCACTGCTGGGGCGCCCCAGCCCGTGTGCGACCCTTCTTTGGGGTGTTCGCACGCGCGGCTACCAAGCAGAGGGCACCCAACTTTGCCACCTTGCGGGTCGCCCTCGCTCAGCGGGAGCCTGCTCGCTCAGCTGCGCAACTGAGGACTCCGTGCTCCTGGCGGCGGAGCTGGTCCCCAGCCTGGCGCGCTGTGAGCGGAGGAGAGCTCCGGAGAAGTGGTGGGGAGCAGTGGCGGCTGCTGCCTCGACTTCCCTTGCAGCGCGCTGAAGAGGACCCTTGGAGCCGCTCCAGGCCCCAGGCGCTGGATGACTGGCAGGAGGAACGCTCCCCTCATCTGGTGAGCTCGCTCCCCGCCGCGTCCCTGGGTGTCGTGACTGAGACCCTGCGCGGGTGAACTAGACCTGGGGCAGCATTGGTCTGTGGGTGGTGTAGGTCTCGGTTAGGGTCACTCTGCAGGCACCTGGGTGGGGACAGCCTGGCAGCCGCGCGAGTAGGAATAGGACCGCCGTCAGTGCGGAGGCGGTCTCAGTTGGAGGTAGTGCACGGGCTGGAAGTTTGTGTCCTAGCCTTTGCCCGGATCCGACCGTGCATTGGAAAGGAGCTGGAGTGTCCGGGTGTGCGACCCAGCAGTGAGAGAGCCTGCACCTCGGCCAGCACCTCTCAGGTACGCGTGGAGGTCTGTGCGCGCACTCCGCGCGAAGCCAGGCTCGCGTGGTGGGAGCTGCAGCCGGGTCTGGCAGTCGGAATCGCCTACCTCCCAGCCCTGTGGATCCGGGGACATTTTTCTGCTCTAGGTTCAGGGGCTTTGCGGTGTGTTCGAGAGAATCTGGGGATAGTGGGACTGGGGCTCAACTCCGCCAGGCTGTTTTGCTGAAGTGGACTAATGCAGGGGTGGTGAGGCCTGGGAACCCGCCAGCCGGGTGAGCTCCACTCGCGGAGCCCCTGTGCGCTGGCAGCTCCTCCGCATGCGTTTCGTACCCGGACTCAGGGTCTGGGGCCAGGCGAAGATCAGGATGTTCGGAGGAACTGTTGGGGGTGGGGATTGGTCCCCCGCGATAGTCCCTGGTACGGAGCCTTGCGCGGTTAGGTCCCAGTTCCCCTGGCTTTGGCGGGAAGCGCTTTCACCTCATCTTTTTGTTGTTCGTACCTGGATGCGGTTGCCTGGAGTTGGGCTTTAACTTTCCTGCGCCCGCGGCGTCCTGGAGATCCCCGGCAGGGGGCGCCAAGAGCGAGCTTTCGGAGAAGGCCAGAGGATGCCACCAAGCGTGTTGGTATCTCTGTCCTGGGCAAGAGGGTAGGGATAAATAAATGTACCAGGTAGTGGTAAAACACAGATTTTGCAGTAATTTCACCTTGAAAGGCGAAGGGCGGAGGAAGTTGTTCTGTTACAATAGAGAGCTTTCGGCCTAGTTAGGAGAAGCGACAGAAAAGTTGGACCGAAGCCCTCTAACTAGAAAGGTCTCCTCGAAGACAAACTCCTCCGTCTCTACACATCTTTCCCCTTTACAATTGGGTTTGACAAGAAGGCAGTTGAAATTGGGTGAAAATACCAGAGTTATGTGTAATACAGAGAAGTTCGGTTCCTGAGGAGCACACTGGTTAAAGCGCCGGGTGTTTAAATGATTGCAGCTTATTTACTTACATTTATTTTAAAATAGCTGTGTGTCCAGGCTTATCTGGAAGGGCCCTGACATAATGGCCAAGTTTGTGAAGAGCATATGTGTTGTTAATTATAGAGTTAGTCTTTTAAAAGGAGGCACAGAAAGACAAAACTAGACTTTAGGAACAAACTTTTTTTAAAAAAATTTTTAATACCCAATTAGGATTGTTGAATTGATTGCTGATTAATACCACTTTTCACTTTTTGAGAGAAGGTGAAGCTCATCCCTGGGAGCAAGCTGTCCACAGTCCCACTTAAGGCTCAAGTCTTAAGCAGACACCTTCTGTTGTAGATCTCTGAAGCAACTTGTCTGTGCCGTATTTACTCCGAAAGGAGTGTGCATTTCTTTCTGCCCACTCAAATTTCTTCAGCATGCTTGATTTACATGACAAAGCAGTTCTAAATGTAGTTGTTTGAAGCACAGATTTCCTTTCCCTTGAGTCTGTTTATTGTAAAAGCTTTTGAGACAATGGCTCACCCAAGATGCTGCCTGTAGTCACAATGTGTGATCCCACAACCGTGGAGTCCATGAACTGGTATCCGCTTTTGTATGTCTTTAGTCAACACATACTCTCCCTCACAGAGGGAGGATGGATGATGCTCATTATTTTATGCCTTTTAAGATGTTGCTAGCTCTTTGGGTTGTCTTAATGGCAAACAGCTGCAGGATCCCTGCTGAGTGCAAAGACTTTGGTCTTCTGGGTGGGAAAGCCTGTCTTTGACCAGAGAAGTATTTGAGGTGTTCAGAATCTGGTGAAAATAAACTGGCATTTGTCCTTGTTTGTGTCTGTCTCAAGTGACTTCCTAGCCATGCAGAGTAAAACTACTAAAATGAATATAAGCGTTTCTTGCAAGTTTAGCATATGGACCCCCTCAAGTCCTCCTAGCTGTCAGTTTCTCAGAGGATATTGTTCTCTATCCTCTCTTTAGCCTCCTGCTGAGGGCTTCTTGCTCAAAATAGATGCCAGTTTCTCAGGGACTGTATCAATTGCTCTCATGCCAGAGAAGGCTAACTAGCTGAACCATTGCATAGTTTCAATGAACTGGATGATGATTTTTAAGGGCTCTGGATGTCCTTTTAATCCCCAAGTCACTGAAATAGAGGCTTTCCACTGATAAAATACAGGAAGGTGGAGGAGGGTTGGACGGGACTTTGCTAAGAGTCCAGCCAAGGGCACAAGACATTCCATGGGATAAATGAGTGAGCATGGACTCCAGAGTTTGCAGATCAGAACCTGACCCCAAAGAAGAGGCTTATGTTACAGAACATGTGGTGTGCAATACAGAATAAATCCATTCATTTACATTAAGTTCTAGCTAAGTAGCCCATTTTTGATGTAGAATATGTACAGCCATTCAAGAAAAGCATTTCCACTTTTTATAATAAATCCTCTATAATTCTTGATTCTAAAATTATACCAAATTAGTATTATAAAATGTATCTGAAGTTGTTGCTATAGTTACTCAGACAAATTGCTTAGGATATAATTATAATACCAAGGTGACAAGTTTTTGTGTTTAATGTTCAATAATGTTGAAAACATAAATTACAGTGTCTAACAAATTGAATTACAATACAGTATCTACCAAGGAAGTTTCTCCATTTCTGCCCACCTGCACCTGCTTGCAAATTTATATTTATATTCTGCAAAGTTAACTTTTCTGGAATCCCCAGAGGAGCGTATGTCATTTTCTAAGCTGTTTATAGTGTCTTTGGTGCTGTTGTCGGCAACAGAGAGGTTTCACAGATGCTCCCCGCATCTTTTTTAGTTTAAGATTTAAGTCTAGTTGGAAATTACTATGTTTTAAAACCTCTCCTACCCTGAAGACATGATCTACTATAGATAGGGCACTCTGCTGTTTTTAATTCCTACTGATTAGTAGCATCACAGAGATGGGTATCCACCAGCTCTTTCGGATGTAGTTTGAAGAAGAGTCTGGTATACATGTAAATACAGCACTTATTTTTTGGGTATTTACATTTTTATTACTTTTTTTTAAGTGAGTGAATATGTGCAGCATGCACAAGTGTGTGTGTGTGTGTGTGTGTGTGTGTGTGTGTGTGTGTGTGTGTGTGTGTTTTGCTTGCACATGACCTGGTGAATGTATGGAGGTCACATGACAGCTTGTGTGAAGGTCACATGACAGCTTGTGAGAGTTGGGAGTTGATTTCGTTCTTCTACTATGTATCTGAGGATCAAATGTGGGTCATTCAATTTGGTAGCAAGTGCCTTTACCAACTGTATCATTCCGTTTCAGGTACTGGTTTTTCAGGTACAGAAAAATCTATTTCTGATAGAAAGGAGAGAGAGAAAATAAAATCGACTTATGACACATAGAGCTCCGACTCTCAGTAAGTCTGTCTAAAATTCTGTTTGGTTCAGAGGTTAAGGAAGACAGAACACAGCAAACAAAAAGCTTGACCCACGAGAAGATACTGAATCCTAAGTAATTTATTTTAGCACACAGATACTGGCATAATTAATTGGTGCCTTGTGGAAGCTCCTAGAAATAGGAAATCTGGCCTCCATTTCGCATGCAGGGTAGTTTGAAGTCAGACGACTGCAAAGAGGAAGCTGTGCTTCGCCTGGGGTGTGCCATTGGAAACGGGATCGGTGCAGCAGTGGACTCCAGCAGTCAGAACACTGCCCAGAGTATGGCTCTCATCGTCTTCTCTTTCCTTCCTTTTTTGGTCCCCAAATTTATGGTTATTTGACAAGACCAAAGATGAGCACACGTTATTCCCCTTCCTGAGTTCTCAAATGTTTCCTCACATGCTCACAATTGCATGTGGAAAAGTAAGTCACTCCGTTACTCCTTTTTCTTTGCCCGTTTTAGGACTGGCTTTCTGATTAACAACAAATGAGAAACTATTTCAAAAGAGTACCTTGGTTAAAGGATGGATTTCTGTTGTGTTTGGTCGTGAACCCACCTGTCTTTAATCGCTCAGTCTTTCATTCCTTTTTTGTCTCTGCGTTTCTGTGGAATTGGCTGACCTGGAGTTCAAGCCAAGTGACGAGGAAGCACACAGCGGAACAATTTTACTTTGTGTTGCATTTTTATGTACATTTGAGAGTAAATCCCATTACTGCAGTGGGTAATTCAATTACAGATATATATGATAAATAACCAGTCAAGTGATATTATCAGCAGCCGGCACCATTGGAGAAATAATACTGTATTTGCTGAGATGAGAGATTAAAAAAAAAAAGTTGTAGGCAGGTGACAGCCAGAGTTGCACAAGGACAAGTTGGTCACAGGCAGCAGAGGCCCTTTCGTCTGGTTCACATTCGCCCAGTGACTGGCAATGATGCATAGTACAGCCATGGAAAGAAAAACAGTCAGAGACACTAAGGAGAAGTCTGTCTGCTAAGCAGTTTCTTCTGCCTTGCCTGCATTCTCCCAAACAGTTAGTGCATCACTAAAACTTCTGTTCTGATTCACAGGAGAGATGTGCTTCGTAAACTCCATCCAAACACAATTCCATACAGAGAAAATCTCTTCCTGTAAAAATAGGCGGACAGACAGAAAAACCGGAGCTGCTTTGTGTCTGGAGGAGGCTTCCCAAAGCTGTTTGTACCACGAAGGATGCCTAGGGAAATTTGCAGGACAGCATCCTGAAGTCAAAAGGATTTTAGAAACACAACTGATCTCTGAATTTCTTTTAGAGAGCTAATATTTAAATTTTCTGTACCAACTGTAATGTGAAGGAAGTTGTAACTAGTGGCATACAGTAAAAGTAAATTAAGAAAAAAAATTGCCCTAGGTATTAAACTTCTTTGGTCTAGCCAATGCTACAATTCAGTCAGCATTCATTCTGCTTGGCCTAAATGTATCAGCCAAATAAGATTCGCTTTTAAACTGTCTTGTCACTTAAACCCTTATGTGTTTTAGCCCCGTGTTTGACTTTAGGGGAATTCCTAGAGGTCCATAGTTTAGGGAAGCAACTTTCATGATTGAGAAACAGAGTAGGAGACATTTCTACCTTTAATTTTGGGTTTGCTGGCAACATTGTGGACTCCTGAAAGAATGGTTCACCTGCTATGATGGAGAGAGGTGGTGAGGAATTGCCTGGCTGGAGAGTCTGGCAATGGGTGTCACAGGTGGGAGCAGGAATGGCAGCGCCACTGTCTCCGTGTGGCTTGTGGAGGAGGTAGGTACAAGGGTTCAGCAGAGTGGTTGAACCATCCAGGCAGACTTGGAGATGGCCAAGAGCCATGCTGGGTAAGAACCCCACATCCATATTGGTTGTGTACAGAGCTAATCTCCCCAAAAAATGGGCGAGTGGAGATGAAGATGGGAAGCCAGAGAAGACTCCCCAGCAGGAGTGGCCTGGTGGTTGCTTTCCAAGTAGGGACTCAGAAGAACGGTGCAAAACAAAATACTAGGTTGAGGTTGTGATCTGGAGAAATGCACGAGGACACGAGAAAGAGCTCCCAGAACTTGAAGTCAGCAACAGACTCATGTGGGCTCGTTCCGTTTGCCCACTTTGAGTCCACCAACTGTCCCCCACTGCCCCTTACATCCACAAAGGATCCAAAAGCCCGAGGTCTACAAGAAGGGTGGTGGAGGTGGAACAGGCTCTAAGACCACATGGCTCTGTGACCTGTTCCCCGTCACTGCTGGCTCTCCGGACTCCCGCCCTGCTGCCTGCTTCTAGGAGCCTGGTCTTGGCACTCCTGCTTAGAATGCATTTCCTGCATTTTCCTGTGAGGCTTTCTGTCTTTAGAGCTGGCTGCCTTGAGGTCCTTACCCAAGCATCCCCTCTTCAGAAGGAGTCTCCAAATACAGTCTAGAATATCTCCTCTCCCCTTTCCTCCCCTTAGCCTCCTTATTTTACTGTCCCCCTTGATTGCGTTTTGCACTGCCCCACACGTTGTATATGTTTCTTAACATATTTCACCAATGCAGAGTGTAATCTTGAGACAGGTGAGATTGCTTCATTTATAACTGTGGCCCCCAGTTCCTAGATTGGTGCCTGGCACCTGCAGGGCCCCCTGGCTGCAGTGGTTCAGTAAATGAACAGGTGAATACATTTATGTGCTACAGACTGCAGCAGAGCACCAGCCACACAGGACCTTGGCGTGTGTGTGTGTGTGTGTGTGTGTGTGTGTGTGTGTGTGTGTGTGTATGATTTAAACAGTAACAGGGTGGTGAGAACTGTTTATATTTTTCATAGGAAGAAACATATTCTTATACATTCAAATTGACTCATGACTACAATCCTAGAATACAGCTGTGTTTGAAAGCCAGGAGCCAGGGGGACTGTGTACTCCATATATTCTAATATATGCTAATTATACATTAGGTACTTGGTAAATGAATTGATGACCTTGCTTGGCTTGGAATTAGCATAAAAATACTTCATGTGTATTAAAACATAAAAAGTGAAATTCCAGGATGTTATTTGCTTATTTAGAAACACTTCCCACCCACACAAAGTTCCAGGGAACAAATTGTATCCTCATTACATATTTTCACACATTATGACTTCAGAAAATTTTACAAATGTGCCAGGCTTTCTCATTTCATTCCTGAGATCAGGGCAATCAGCCTTGCCATTTAGTTGGATGTATATATTTAATAAGCTAAAGCTGGTAAGTGGCTAAACATAATGTTTTATAACTGTGCATGGTCTACTGCTCAAGAATGACCCGAGCGAGTTCTTGATGTATGCTATAGTAGGTGTGTGCCTCAAAACATGGAACTGAGTGGAAGAAGCCAGCCACAGAAGACCACACGTTGTTTGATTCCATTTATAGAAACTTCTAGAAGAGTCAAAACTATAAAGATGGAAAGTGGATAAATGGTTGCCTGGGGCTAGTAGTGAGACCTGGAAGTGAGACAAATGGGCAGGCAGGCGCTTTCCTGAGAATGGCAGTGCAATGTGGAGGTGTTCACCCACCTGTGCATTTACTCACATTCACTGGCTTGTACACTTACAGTGAGTCAGTTTTATAGCATGTGACATTCCTCCGTAATATGGTTAAAATGGAAATCTGGGACATAATTTCTAAAGTTAGAGTGAATTAGACTGCCAGCAACCTAAACATAGCTCCTGCTGAATTTACCAGGGGCTTTATTCTGGATTCCCATAATGTTTTACAGAGTCAGTGTCAAGGCTACTGGGCTCTAAGATGTCCCAAGTTTTTTTGATGCAAAGAACTTCCTTCTGGGAGTCTGTGGTCTCTGCTATGGGTATAGGCAAACTCAAGTTGTTCACACATGGGCCCATACAAGCACGTCAATCGATCAACTAAGCTTAGCCAGCCTAGCTACTTTGGGAGAGACTCATGGCACCAATGGCTCTCAGGTTTATTATGTATCTTTCCTGCTGGTCCAGTTGCTTTGGGTGTGTGGAGAACACAGAACCCCATGTTTCCTCAGTGCTCCAGTCAGGGTCTGTAACTCACGGGCCAAAGCTTCTTCACTAAGTGAGGACGGTCAGCTTTGCCTGGTTCCGGTTCACCAGGCCTGCTTCTGCACTTCTGCATTCTCCTGCAGTCGCTGGCATTGCGTTGGCTTCAACTGGTGGGTGAGGCAGGCAACTTGTTGTTTTCTTTTTGTTTCGGGGTCTTGCTATGTAGCCCAGTAGTAGGTAACTTCCAACAGCCAAACCTAAAGACAGAGTAAAGATTTTATGCTGCTGTGCATCTTTCCTTTACTCCATCTATCCTTACCTCCCCCCTCCTTCCTCTTTCTCTTGTCCTAGGGTCCTGGCTGTGTTGCCCAGGCTCACTCAAACTCCTGAGCTCAAGTGGGTCTCCCACGTCAATGTCCTCAGGTGAAGGGCCTCATGTCTGGCTAGAGGGCGCATTTCAAAATGCTGCAGACCTGGACACCTTTTATGTTTAAGAGTCGGAGTGCTGTTTCTAGTCCATTCTGCTCTGCTTTCTGCTTTGGCACGTTGTTCTTCTTGGTTCAAGTGCAAAGCTGAAAAAAGGGTATGGGCTGAAATACATGTGAACGGCCTCCTGCCTACAGTTTCCTTCCCCTTCAGTTGTGTCTTTCGGGGGAAGTGAGTGAGTTTAGCCCTCCCCTCTTGTTTATTGCCACTTCCATCTGTCTACTACCTTAAAAATCCCCTCTGCCTCCTGCCACAGGCTGCCCAGCTCTCCTGTGGCCATCACGCTTTTCCTGCATCCGTTGGCTTCCACATGGTGACTTTCTCTCAAAGTGTTTGCTTTGGCGTAGGCAATCTGCTCCAAGAATACCCTACATGGCTTTTAGGATCTGGCCTGCGGCTGGCCAGTGCTCTAGCTCATAGACATCTTTCCATTATTAAGGAAGCATGTTTATTCGACTCTGTGATGATGCAGGGTAGCAGCCCTGTATCTCTTCAACACCTCGTTTCTTCCGTTGCTACAGTTGTTGCGAAGTTGAGATGAGCTATCTGAAACTCCACTGCAATATTTTTGTAGACCTCTCAGAGTATGATTTCTCACTGGCTTATTCTGAATCTGTCACCTTTCACATAAGTATCCTCAACCTAAGACAAATGAAGAGTAGTATTTACAGAATGGCCTTGCTTTCTATTACCAGTCCTGAATTCTTGCATGGCAAGTGATAAGGATTTATTTGTGAGATTGAATTATTATTCCCTTCTTTTTGCCCATTTTGATGGTTTCAAGGGATCAGTAGAATGCTCTTTATGTAGGAACTATTTTTCTTGTTTAGTTTTGTTTTATTTCCAATGAGCGAATATTTTCTAGAATTTTAAGGGAGCTGGTTAGTCATTTTGTTAAACAGGTTGACTAATGATTGCATGATCAGAGAGATTTCCATGTTGTCAGGGTGGATTTTTAATTATAGAGTAAGCAAACAATGTAATTTTCTCTTGTTTTAAAATCTCTAGAGTAGTCATTGGCTTGTTTTGGTTCTGATAGCTTGAGTTGATCACAATCATGTATTATGTGCAGTATGATGTGGAGACATTGTTCTGACCGGGGATAGCACTATTACCTTTGAAAGATTTTACTTTTTTCTAGCCATTTACTTTTCTGGAAAGCATCCAAGATTTCACATTAAGTATTGATCTTTGGATACTAGCAGATGTATGGGATCCTAACTTTATTGTTGCAGGCTGAAACATCAGAAAGGACCCCGGATATCACTTTCTAGCTTGAAAGTTAATGACTTCATTCTCTTGTATCTGTAGACACCTTCACTTTTTTTCTAAAGTCTATGGTTGGATTAAGATGGGGATGCAGCTCTGTTGGCAGACTGTTTTCCTAGCATGCACAAATGCACCGGGATTCTATCAGCAGCCCAGCACAAACTGAGGGTGTGGTGGTGGCACACGCCTGTAATTCTAGCATTTGAGATGTGGAAGCAGAATGCTCAGAAGTTTCTTGGCTGGATAGCAAGTTGGAGGCCAGCCTGAGCTACATGAGATCCTGTCACATCCTGACACATGAGATCCTGTTCATGTGTCACCAAAGAAAAAGTCTTAACTCTGAGCTAAGCGTTAAAGATAGACCTTAGGTCAAAGTTTATGTTTCTAATCCCTGCATAGAATATAGAAATGAAGTTTTCTAGGGAATGAGCTTAAGGTGTCAGAGGTTGACAACATACCCTTCTTATCAGTGTGATGAGGTGGCCATCCCTGTCCACTCTTCAATCTTTGTGTATGTGTGTGCCTGTGGGGGGTCAGAGGTCAACCTCAGGTGTTGTTCCTCATGACAGAACTTGTTATTAGAGGCCCATCTCTACCTTCCCAGTGCCAGCCTTAAATGTTAAAACCACAGACCACTACCTCCAGCTTTTTTGTATGGGCTCCGTGGATTGAGCCGGGGTCTGCAGGCTTGTGAAGCAAGAACTTTGACGGACGCAGCCATCTCCCCAACCCTCATTCAGTCTTTTAATTATATGCTCCAACTTCCCCAGAAAACATCAGTCTCAGTCATCTTCCCTGACCCAACTCTGTAGAGTGTGGTTGGCCAGCTTTGCTGGCCCATGTTTGTTGGGATCTATGGATCTAGGAACTGCTACAGCTGGTGTGACAAGCAAGACCTCTGTGCTCTCTTCTGTCTTGCTCCTGGGCTGCTTTGTGTCAGCTCATCCTCAGTCCATTATGTGCACGACAGGAATGCAGTGGCCATTCCATCTCACTTGTGTGCCACATGCTGGGCTGCCTGGCTGGTGAGGATGTATCTTGTTTCTGGGGTCACATTCTCTTTGCTTGCTGCGGAGTGATGGAAACCCTGTTCTTCAGCCCTGTTTGCTCATGAAAGAGAGCATGAGCAGTATGGCAGGGCTGTGCACACCTCTTCCCTCACTGCTTCCCCACCTCCTGCCGATCATTTTCCTTTGCTTCAGGTCACACCAGGTAGTGCTGGACTGGTGGCTGATATGAAAGTATTTTCCTCCCTCCCTCCCCACTCCCACTTTTGTCTAGGGCACAGCTAAAAACATCGTCTCCATGCTTTTTATACCCGAGGATGTCCCCCTGAATGTAAGCTGTGTGGTGGTCCTGGGGGTGGGCTGGGGAGTGCAGTTTAGAGGTCTAGGAGGAGGAGGAGGAATCCGAGCAGAGTTGTGCAAGTCCAGACAGCGTAGTTGTTGCAGTTTCCAAGTCTACTCTGAAGTCAGGCCTGGAGCCAAATTTACTTTCCGTCTGCCAGCAGTGATGGAATTCCTCGGTCCCATCACCAGCTTGTGAAAAGAAATCATTCAGGGAAGTGCAAGCTGGCAAGGAAGAGTCGAGGAGATTCATTCACTTGAAAGCTTATGCCTGCCTGCAAATGTTATTTAACTTGAGCAATTTCTCCAGGCCCACCTGCCGAGTTTCCATCTCCCAGGAGGTTTATTTTGGTACATGGGAAAGCCAGTGGAGGACTCACAGCGGGGAACTTACAGGACACATCTGAGAGGCAAGACTAGCAGCATGGGCTTTTAGGGCGCCACGCTCACTACAACGTCATGGAGTCAGAGTGTGTTCCTGTTTTCCATTGCTATAATATAGTATCCAAGGCTGGGTAACTTAATAAAGAAAAGAGGGTTACAGTTCTAGAGGTATAAGGATGTGGCACCAGGGTGGCTTGGCACTGGTGAGGACCTCATGATGGGTGGCATCATAATGGTGAGAGCAAATTAGACAGGAAGTCACAGCCATGGGAAGGACCAATAGCAACCTCCCACGATACTCCACCTCTTAAAGATCCTACTACATTCACATCACCACACCAGGGTTATAATGTGATCCCTTGGGTGGCCACATCATCCTGTCATAGCAGCATCTAAATGCTTGGAGTTTAGTTCCTGCAACTGTAAACGAACAGGTTAAGACATCATGATGCTGTACCCCAATGATAAAAACACTCAGAAGATATTTCTTAAAGGAGTATGTACTGACTTTTTATTATTTCTTAATTTATATCCAAGGACCGAGGGTAGAGAGAAAATTGACTTACTTAGCCTTTGGAGAATATATCCTGAATTTTTGATGGGAGGAGGCTCTTCCAAGTGTTGATGAATGGAAAAGGGAAGATGTTCTCATATAGATTATAACAGAAAACATGTACTTCAGGTGCACGCAGTCATTCCCTCGATTGGTGAGTTCTGGTTGGTGGAGGGGAGCAGAAGAGACTTTGGAACATGGAAGATCTGACAGGTATTCCTCATTTGATCTGTGTGAATCAGAATACCTTGAGAATCTTCTAGAAACCTATAGTTGTTTGTTGTTGTTTTGTTTTTGTTTTTCCATCTTAGTGTCTAAATACCTTGTTCTTTTTTTTTTCTACTAAGGAAAGAATCATACTCTCCCGGCGGTCATATTATAGAGAAATTTAGTGGGATGAGGCTCGGCTCTGTTTTGTAATTGCCCCTCATGTCACCCAGTACCCTTGAGTTACTTTCCTTTCCTTGCTTGCTTGCTTAGTTGGCAAGATGGTTAGGGGTCAATTTGAGAAGGTCTTGAGAAGCAAAGAACCTCCCAAATCATGGAGCTCCCCCATGCAGACAATGGTGGCTCCACTTAGTGTCATCACACCCAGTATAAAATTAAATAAAGCTGGTACACACACACACACTGGTTTTCTCTGTTCTCTGCTTCCCAAGCAGAAGTTGGGTTTGTTTAAAGGGGAAAAAAAGATTGCAGCTTGGATCTTTCTAGTCGTTTGTGATCTTGTTACCTGCAAAAGAGCCAGGAAGCATCATTACCAAGTATGGTGCCTAGTTCCGGAATATTGGCAGCCTCTCTCTCAGAGTGGCTCTGCTGTGTCCTGTAACTAAGGTTGCAAGTTCATCCTCAATCTATAAGTCAAGGGTGCCTTTAATTAGTGTTGGCAATATACACACTTTTAATAGTTTCAAGACTTACTGTTAAGTACCTTTCAATGATCTTTTGGCATTTTGTGTTTTAATTAAAAGTATACATTCCCTGAAGAATTAGCCTTTGGGGCCAATCTTCCTGCCTTGAGGTTTCTAGAGATGGCCCTAAGTGGAAGAATTAGGGTTGCAATTGGAAACATGGCAGATTGTCATTAAGAGACCTGGACAGAGGGGTAATTAGCACATTGTTCATCATAGGGACTCCTGGGAGGCCCTCAGGGCCAAGTGTCCTTCTTGGGTTGTTCTTTAATTGCACTTTTGAATGAGCACAGAGTTGGCTACTGGGTTTAATTAAACCTGAGGGGCTAGCTTATGAAAACAAGTCCCATGCACACTAGGCAAGGCTGCTTTCTGGAGAGTCTTTAGGATTACCACGTTTATCTTTTTTTCCTCTTCTTAAACCAGCCACCAGTATTGACTTCTGTCAGCTGGCTCTTGGGCCTGATAATTGTGGCATGACCCAAACACAGTATGGTTGATGCTAAATATTTTAAAACCCTGGAGTAAAAAGAGCACCTGTGTCAGACAGATAAATTCATCTTTTGTGTCTTTGCAGATTCATGCAAAGCTAAAAACATAGATGCATTTATATAAAAGAGATTGGAGCACAGTTGGGAACTGGTAGACAGCTGAAGGAATATGTCAGTGTTTGAAATTCATGTTTGACAAGCTTTGCCCTTCTGAGGATTGGGAATTTGTTAGCTGTTTCTCCACATTAATTTAATTTAATTAAGTTAATCGGATTTATTTAACCAAAGGCACCACAGTTCAGTAGTTAGAGACTCAAGGAGTATGTCAAGTTGTATTATTTTATAGTGAATATTTCAGGTGAGTATTTTGTATCTAAGCTGCCTTAAACCCTCTGCTTACAATTATAGACATTAAATCCTGAGTTAATTATCTGTTGTTTAATTTTTGACTCCTAAAGTGAGACAACTATTAAAGAATAACCTGTGGAAGATTCCCCAGACCTCCTTAAGGAATTCTTTCTTGCATCCGGATGTGCCACCCGAATTGTAACTAGAAGCACATCTGTTGATCTCATAGTAGGTTGGAGTGTTCGGAGGGTAACTGGGCTATTTTTATCAGGTTCAAATGTGTTCAGTGCTGGATGATTTCCAATGCTCCAAAATTAGTAACAGCATCTTAGACAACACAGTGTCGAACACTCAGACAGTTTGGCACATTCAACATCATTGGATGTTCAACTGAAATCCAACACAGGCACGGGAGGCTTTGTTAAAACTAATATCTAACTCCCCGGAGAAAACGCAAGGTTAACCTGCGACTGTGGACAGAGGTCACTGAAGGTTTGACCAGGAGCTGGACGAGGGTGTGTGCTGTGCAGGACTGGAGGCTGTACCAGCTGCCAGAAGAAGGCTGTGAGAGACACAGCCGGGACATGCGGTGACACTGTGAAGGGACATGCAGAACAGCTGAAATCTGCTTTCTTCTTCTGTCCCATGCACATGAAAGAGAGGTCAAAGGACAAGGGTGGCGGGCCCCTCCAAGGCAGAAAGAACCTGGTTGTCATAGCAGCCTTTCATCTGTCGGAGAGGGAGGGGAATACCGTTGCCCTGTGAAAACATCTGTGACTCATGTGTGGCTCCCAGTCACCCCAGACACACATGATCTTCTCCTTGAAAGTATTGTGTGTGCATCTCTTGTGTCTAGGGACAGGCACCACCCTTACACAGATACGAAGCGCTGTCTTCTCTGCCTTATCCATTGATTCTATTTCCTCCCTTGAGTTTGTGTGTTTGTGAAATAATCCATGGTTTACAAAAAATATGGGCTAATTTCAATAGCTATATGCTGACAATTTCTATTGCCCAGCTGTAAACTGGCATGACAGAAGGGTAGAGTGGAAACATTTGTGTCTGGTTTGTTGAACACTGACTGCCTACTAGTCGACACGAACATTCCACAGAGCCCCTGAATCTGGAGGACACTCTTGAGGCTTTCCAGTTCTGTGTGCATCCAGGCCGGCTTTTCTGAGCCTTCACGGAGAGATGGTGCTCTCTTCTGCTTCTAAAGAGGGGCTCACACTGGGGTCTTACCAACTGGACTTGGGAGTTGCTTTTACTTGGCTAGCTCCACTGAAGACAATGGCACAGAGGGGAACCATCTTGCCTTCCAGGAAGCATTTCCTA
Source organism: Peromyscus californicus insignis (assembly GCF_007827085.1). Classification (NCBI taxonomy): domain Eukaryota; kingdom Metazoa; phylum Chordata; class Mammalia; order Rodentia; family Cricetidae; genus Peromyscus; species Peromyscus californicus. The sequence continues at coordinate 7,724,963 of NW_026294480.1, read as the reverse complement.
GCTTTTGCTCTAGGCTGGCACTGTACCCTAAAGACAGTGTGCAGGAGCCAAGCATGGTTTTTATTCTCTCTACACCTGGTTTCCAGTGGGGAGATCCCTTGTCCTGGATCAGATGCCATTTTCTCTGCAGTGTGCCTTGAGAACATAAACTGATGTTCCAGGGTTAGTTGAACATTGTGGAGTTGCCAGGAGCCCAAGGCAGGGTCACAGTGGTAAGAGGAGAGAGGGAAGAGTTAGGCATGGGAGCAGGGAGTGTAGAAGCGGTCCTTAGTGTCGCCTTGCCTTGGTGGGGCTTCCTCACTGGGGTAAAGTGGCATGCAGGGAATTGGGAGCCATGGCAGAGACATGAGATTACTGCTCCTGAAGTGGCATTCCTGAAATGTTCTCCCCCATCTGTGTGTGTATGTGTTGGAGATTGAACTGAGGACCTTGTGTGTGCTATTCAGGTGCTCCATGCTCTACCCCTGAGGTACACACCAGTCCTGTTTTCTCCTTTTAACATAAGGTCTATCCTTTACAGTACAAGCCACCATAACAAAGGGTTGGTGGCTTTATCGCGTAAGACAGCTCTGTGTATGTTCAATGCTTGGGTCTCTGGCATTCTGCTGTCTGTCTGTCTGTCTGTCAGAGAGCACATTATATTGGATGGTGCAGTTCTCTGCATGCAGAGGTTGCCTTAAGTGAAAAAAAAAATGGCTTCAGGGTTACTAATTATATCTTGAACTGTTGGCAGGCTTCTCTTCGGCGGATCACAGGGAAGTTTGGGGCTTGTCATCTCTGTGTAGTATTTCTGTCCGTCTCACAGGGTCCCCAAATGCACAGCAGGTTTCTTAGTTTTTTTCAGGGGACAAAGGTCATGAATTGACTTTTGTGGCAGGATGTCCTTCCCCAGTGTGGAAATGGTCAGCAGTCAGGATGAGGAAGAGGGTCTTTCCAAAAGTGTCAGAAGAGCTTCAGGACATGAAATGGAAAACTAGAGGTGCTTGAAGCTCACTTCTGCTAAGTCCCTCGCCGAGTGCAGCTCCCTCTGCCTACCTGCCTTGCCTGTGTTGCAGCTCTTTAGCAGGGAGTTTGGAAAACTGGAATGTTCCTCTTTAAAGTGAGTCCAGCGTGTTGATCAAGATCCCTAACAAGTCTCCAGGCTCCAGAGAAGTGTGGGAAGCCACCTCCCATTTTTTAAAGGGTTCATATGAGGAAGAGAGAGGGATAAGAAACTTTTAGATAGAAAGATAGCGAAGAGGAGAAAGACAGAAACACAGGATAGCTTCAGGAGGACCTGGATCAAAATCCAACGGCCCCTCTGCCTCTTCAAAAGAGGTTTTTATAACAATGCCAAAAGGCGGGGCAAAGGACCTCCCCCTTGCTAGATAAAAGCACACCACACAGCCAAGTGTAGACCCTTCCAAACACCTGGCAACCATGCCCGTGGTCCAATCATCCCCTTATGCAGCCCTGCTGGGTAAAGCAAGCTCAGATTCTCAGACCGTGAGTAAGTTCTCACTAGGAAACCTCTATTGGTCTCTACAGAGAATCATTTCTGCCTTTCTCAAGCTCTCCTTGTGTGTAGACCCCAAGGGTCATGGGGCATGTTGGGCTCAGTCTAGTATTCAGTGTGTCCTTCAACATAAAAATGCCACACAGCATTTATTTCCCAAGTTGTGAGCTCACTACGGCAGAGGTGGCAAGGCACGTGACATCCACCCTTCCCCTCCTTTTGTCTCTATGGGAACCCGAGAGAGGGCCATTTAGGGGTAATTTTTAAAATAGGGAACAAATCATTGTGAAGGAGTTCTTAACTCTTTGTTATGCAGGAGTATTGTTATTTAAGATTTATTTGTCAATTATGAATGTGTTTTAGTGTTGGATATTTAATTTATATATACATACTTATGTTCCAACTCTCAATCAAATCATATGCATTCTAGAAAGACTATGTATAAATATACTTATGATCTATTGAATGATTCATGGTCATCTAGATGGGAGTGTCTCAGTTCTCCTACCATCAGCACCAACTATGTGTACCTCACTCTCCCTTCCTTTCAAGAAACACTCCCAGCCTTTTTCATTCTGTTCTTCATAGTATACGCCAAACTTAGCAAGGGGTTTGCATGTGCTGCGCACATCTGAGTGTGTTCACCTCTAAGAGAGCTGCGAAGGCAGAGCTCCAGAGCAAGGAAGGGAATTAGGCATCCATACCTCGTACTGGCAAATGCCCCTGATGTGATGCCTCCCTCTGGGGCTTCCCAGTGCTTTCCTGGCATTTGCCTTCTCTTTAGAAGTGGTGCTGGCTAGTGAGCCACCTAAGATAATAGCGACTGAGTATGTGAGTGTGACATCCTCTGGACTGAATGGTACTTGGGTTTCAGGCATCCATTCAGAAGGCTTAGTGTGGATTTTCTGTTGCAGCTGAGTAGTTCACAGAGGAAAAAGGTTTATTCTGTCTCATGGTTCTGAAAGTCTATGAGTAGATATACCTATTATGTATTACTGAGGCTTCATGATGATTCAAGTCAAAGTATGGTGAAGAGGGAGTGAAGGGCCCACGATGGAGAAAACCCTTCAAAGTGTGATGAAGAGGGAGCAAAGGGCCCATGATGGAGAAGACCCTTGGTGGTGGCCTCTTCAATGGAAGAACTACATAAATCCTTCCTAAAAGCGCTGCTACCTCTCGGTACCGTCATGTTGGCAGTTAAACTTCAGCATGCATTTGGATGGGAACAAAGAGCACCCAAGCCAAGTGATATCTTGAAGTTCCACATGATACCAGCAAGTACAAAAGGAGTGCCTGAGCATTGGCTTAGCAACAGCTTATCCAAAAGACTTCTATTCAGAAATCCATTCTGCTCCAATAAGCTTGTTCCTGAAAAGCTTTGAACAGAATAAATGAATAATAACAACCTAAGCGATGGTCACTTTCAAATATCCTCATGGGATTGTACAAGGATTTGAATACTAGGAGGGGCAGTCATTGAAGACAGGTCAGTAGTTTATAATGTGACCAAAAAGTTTGTGCCCAGCTCAGTCCATATCTTGATACCATTGGCCTATGGGTCAATGTCTGGAATATCTCTGGTGTCAGAATTTTACATGTTGAATTTTTTTTTTCTTGGTTTTTCGAGACAGGGTCTCTCTGTGTAGCTTTGTGCCTTTCCTGGGACTCACTTGGTAGCCCAGGCTGGCCTCAAACTCACAGAGATCCGCCTGGCTCTGCCTCCCGAGTGCTGGGATTAAAGGCGTGTCTCAAGTAATTTTGGTTCAGTGGCTCAGCATTTCATATTCATCGCCCTGTTCCATAAAGCTATTGGGAGGAACTGTGTAGCTACAGAACAGGGGCAGGTCATGCATGCAGCTCTTCAAGAGGGCAGGCTGCCCACCAGAGTGGTCAAGTGGAACTCTGACCTCTCTGGAAGGTGTTGACAGGTCTGGTAGCCAGGGAGGAGGCTGCGGACTTCTGCTTCAGTCATGCAAAGAGGAAATGGTGTGGGGCAGAGTTGGCAGACTCATATGGGAAGCCCTTTGTCCCCAGGGGCTGGCTGCCATCCCTGTAGCACATGGTCACCATCGTCAATGGTTCCTGAGGCTTGGTGTAGCTGACAGCTGGTTGTGCTTTCAGAAGTGGAAGAATGAGGAAGATTATAACCAGAACCATCTGGGTAGTGCCACAATAGGCTCAGCACTCTATGGCTTTTCCGTAAGTACCAAGTTCTGCAAATAAAAGGCCCGCATCTAAACACAGCCGAAGCTTGATGTCCTGCTGCCGCTCAGCATCGTCCCTGTCCTGAAACCCTGCGTTGACTTCCAGAGCTCAAGAGAAGGCGTTTCTTTTCTTTGGCAGGAACTTCTTATTTTTTCCCCCTCTTTTTGAAAGAAAACAAATTAAATCAACAAATGCATGTAAGTATAGTTTTATAGTTCAAGCTACCATCATTTATTACTCTGCGGCACAGTCCTCTTGGGAGCCTGAACTCCACTGGATAGTTTCCTGGGTCTCATCCAGTTGCAGTCACGTCTTTGCTGGCCCTGGCATAAGCGCAGCTGGCCTCTCACAACTGGGTGTAAGAAGCGCCTCATTTACATAGCTGATGCTCCAGGGCCAGCCTATGGCCTTTCTTCCCTCTGCACACAGGTTCAAGAGGAAGGAAATGCAAGTTTCCTGGCAGTGCCCAGAAAAAGGCACAGGCCTATTTCCTTTGAATACTTTTGGTTGCACAATTCCAGGGCTTTCCCAGATGTGCAAGGTTGGAGAAATTAAGTGTGCCCTGATGAGTGCGGGGCAAAGCACACTGCAGAGGAATGTGTGGGAGTGGTGACTGTGCAGAGGGCCATCTGTGGGAAAGGCCATCTGTCACTCCATTCCCCATGTGCAGGGTCTGGGAACTGAAGTCACGTGTGATCCTGGGCTTAAGGCAGTCACGCCTGCCTTCATGTCTCTGCATACAGGGCTTGGGGCACTAACACAGGGTAACTTCACCACACACAACACATACAGGCCAAACTTACACGTTATAGAATGGCGCATCCTTTGTACAGTGGTGGCTTTTGCTTCATGAATATTAGCCACACGGTTTCCTGCAGCAGCCTGGCCTTCTGGGTAATTTCAACATACTGACAGGGCAATGTAATTGTAGTGGTCATGAGAGAGGATTTCAGAAGCAGGTTGTATCTGAAGCACAATCCTGATGCATCCTGAAGGAGAACTTTGGACATCTGCTAAGTTGTTCCTGGCTTGTGCTAGTTCTGTGAACATTTGAAACTGTTCATACATGTTAGGCTGTTAGCATACTCCACAGCAGCAGTCTGTAATGCCAGTGGGTCTGACTCTTGGCATGAGCCAGTGAACAGAAATTGTTATAGCTGCGCTGTGGTTTGATGTCTTTCTCCACTTAGAAACCCATCCACTATGCAGCTGGTTTTCCTTCCTGGCTAGGTCCATTGCACACAGGAGCACCTTCACAGGGAAAGAGAGGGGTGGGAGGAAGGCAGCAACATTTGCTAAAAATACAATCAGGGCTGGGAGTTGCTGCTCCACTTTGCATAAGAGCAGACAGCTCAATGTTAGGGAAAGGGCAGTCTGCAGGTTTCTTATCTACCACTGCCCTATCAGATCCTCCGCAGATCCCAGGCTCTGGAGCACATTCTGGTTGACTTTCTCCCCTAGAAGCTGCAGAGAGGAAGGGAGGAAAATGGGTTCATGGCTTGAGGGATATCCACAGCAAGATGTAGCTGGATCCTTCTACCCAAAGCCTCAGCACATTCAAGTTCTGGTCAATGCTTTTCCTGCTCCATCTGGTCTCTGAATTGTGTCTTGTGTTCACCCAGCGCTTGAATTGCATTCTCCTTACAATACTCTCACAGGGAGTGTGGTGTGCCATCTGCCCCTGCAGGCTGACTAATGTCAGCATCTGTATCCCATTGGTTTGGTGGTATCCGGTCCTGCAAGCGAAGGGAGGGAAGGGAGAAGCTAAGAGTGCTGCTCTTCACTCGTGTGTGAGGAGGTTGATGGGTGTCAGTCTTTTAGCCCCTGTCAACCTGTTATAAGTAGGCTTCCCATGTTTTGAGCAGGATCCAAATCCTGGCCTCTGCTCGCTGCCCAGCACTCTCTCTGGCTATCAGGAAAAAGATAATCCAGGATCAGAATCCACAGTGTGAAGTTGTACTGGCCCAGCACTTCTTGGGGCCTCCAGTCCATCGTAACTCTCAAGACTATTGCTGCAGAGGCCTTGGGAGGCAATCAGCAAAGACACAGAGGCCAGAGTAGTTTTCATGAGAAATTGAGGGCATCGGATGTTGTTGGTTAGTCTCCCTGAGCTAGATAATCCTTATTTCCAAACTGACATCTTTATCAGACAGTGGACAGCCATTTACATAATCGAAGGCACTGGTGAATTAATTTTGATCAAATTGGTAAACTATGTTACCTGATGACAGACCTCATAAATGTAGTCTAAGAGACATTCAGTCTCCTTTATCTAAACATACAAATATCTACTTAGATACTGGGTTTTGCACATGCATCCTACTTGGCTTTTTAAATAATTATAAATGTAAATGTTTATCGCCATATTTTGAGAAGCTGGATAGTCAGAGGGAATGTACAGAAGGGTGCTGTCTGGATTCAGTGTTCTTTGTCTTTTTGGTTCATCAAACTCCCTGGAAGTGCCTTTCAATAGCAAGAGTGTTGCTGTGAGATGTTCAATTCAAGCTTTGTAGCAGTTACATTTTTAATGGAATATGTGGTTTATTAATGAAGAAAAGCAGCTTTTCACATATTTTCTCTCTGGTAGTAATATGAAGGGATCCCAGGGCTTCTAGGTCTCCTCATAGTTATTAAAATAGAATTTCTGCAGTCATTGTAGTTCTTCATCTTTCTGTTCAAACTTTATTCAAGATTAGAGATTGCAGAAATGCACCCTTTTGCTCTAGATGCTGTCATTTTGCATAAAGCAGAATAAACTTTCCTAAATCCCTGAGATCCCATGTCCATCCCTATATTGCTCTGCATTTAAAGAAAAGTGGCATTTCTCAGTTTCCTGCCCAAGGAAATTTGACCTCTTCAAATGCTTCTCACTGTTCTCACTGAGGACAGGGCCTGCAAAGAAGTGGGTGCATTTCTTGGTGTCCTACTGCTCCAGTGTCCCTGGCTTTTGTGACAGGGCCATGCGCAGCCTTTATCATCATTTTCTACCCTTGCTGATGGACATTGCTTTCCACCTGAGTGTGAGCTGCTTTGGGACCTGTGACCCTGAAGCCTAACAGAGATAGTTTAGGGGACAGGGTGGCAGGAGCCTGTGGGGGAGCTCCCCTCCTCATGGAGGATCAGGAAGCAGAGAACAGAGGAACAAGGGGTCAGTCCAATATTCTGTGTCCTCTCCTTAATGCCCTATGTCTGCTACTCAAGCTGCACAAGTCCCATACTAAGCATTCAGAACACAAGTCAGCGGGTGGCATTCTGCATCTGAACCAGCCCAAGACCTATCGCATCAGACCCCAGGCTCTTTCTCAGGTTCTGTGTCACCTCTGAACAGTCAGAGAACACAGTTAAGGACTTATTTTATATCACTTTCATCCCCTCTTAAAGTTATTGCCAGTTAGTTGATAAAAATGTTGAATTAAACCTGGGATATTTCAGACTGCAAGGGCCACATAATCTCTGTCATGACTCCTCATTGCTGCCTTTGTGGCATGAAAAGTAGCCATTTGCAGCTTGCAGATGTGTGTGTGTGTGTGTGTGTGTGTGTGTGTGTGTGTGTGTGTGTGTGTGTGTACACATAGTGCTGTGGGATGGTCTGTATGTCACATGTGTTGCTGATTGGTCAATAAATAAATCACTGATTGGCCCGTGGCCAGGCAGGAAGTATAGGCGGGACTAACAGAGAGGAGAATTGAGAGAACAGGAAGCTGGGTGGAGGAGACACTGCCAGCCACCACCATGACAAGCTGCATGTGAAGATCCTGGTAAGCCACGAGCCATGTGGCAAGGTATAGATTAATGGAAATGGATTAATTTAAGCTGTAAGAACAGTTAGCAAGAAGCCTGCCACGGCCATACAGTTTGTAACCAATATAAGTCTCTGTGTTTACTTGGTTGGGTCTGAGTGGCTGTGGGACTGGCAGGTGAGAGAGATTTGCCCTGACCATGGGCCAGGCAGGAAAACTCTACCTACACATGTTTCAATAAAACTTTATTTACACAAACATCTGTGGGCCAGATTTTGTGGACAGATGACAGTTTTCAATTTCTTCTTAAAAATCTTCTAAACAATCTGTTTCAGTAGTTCAGTAATGGCACACTATTGGCATTTTTGTGTAATTAATTGTGCTGCTATTAATATGTGCTATTTTGTTGTATGTCTTATCACCATCTGAACTATGTATGCCATGCCTACCCATCTGTCTCTTCTCCCTCTGTTTTGTTAACTTGTTTTTAGACATCATTTATGTTTCATCCAAAGCTTTAAGTGACTCGAACATCCAACATACACACATTAATGTTCATATTTATTTGTTTGTAATTGTGTTAATAATAGTTGAGAATGTGAAAAATCCTTTCAATCTGACCAAAATGTCTTCATTATTTTATATAGTTATCTTTAATAGCTGTATTTCTTTCCTGAGGCTACTGTAACAAACTACTCCATATTTGGTGTAACAAATTACCCCATATTTGATTGCAATAACACTCAGTTCTCTCAGGTTTGGATGTTGCCTGCTGGTTCCTTCAGGAGACAGTTCTGAGTTCCTGACATTGCCCACCCCCGCTCCTGGCTTCAAATGTTTGGAGGCCGTCCTTGGCATTCCTTGATCTTCTTGTTTGGTCACATGGAGTTCTCTGTGTGTGGTTTGTGTCTTCACATGGCCTTCCTACATAGACAACAGTCACTGGATCCATATTAATCCAGCATGACCTCATTGTAATTTAATTAATTGCATCTGCAAAAATCCTATTTACAAATAGCATGGTGTTTGAAGTCCTGGGTGGACCTCAACGTGTTGTGTGTGGTGGGGAACTACTAGACTCCATGGCCATGTCCCTGGTGAAGGAGGAGGGAACCCTGTGCATTTTGATGCAAGCCTTGGTAGGTCCCGGGAGCTTCCCTCTCCCTGGGGAGCCTCCTGGCTCCTTTGCATTTGATCTGGTTCACGGAGTGAAGTTCCCGGTGCTTACTAAGCATTCCTGTTTGTCTTTGCTTGTGTGTCTACTCCTCCTCCTGCCAACTGTTGTTAGACACTGTCCTGCTCTGGCTCCATAGCCAACTGGTGTCAGCTAGGGGTGGAGGAGGGTGATTATTCAGTGGTAATTTCTCACTTGCTGCTAAAATATTGAGTCCTGTTTCCTTCCCCTTTGACCTTCTTCTGGCCTTTTACATATTTGTATAAAGAGTCAGGGCTTATATTGCATTTGTTTTGATTTCTGAGCTTTTGTAAGTAATTTTTTCCACAGTATGGAAAGGTTGTAATTTTAGCTACAACTTGAAAATGCTATGAAAGTTTTTTAGTTTAAATTTTTTTCTTTTGGTTTTTAGAGATAGGGTTTCTATGTGTAGCTCTGGCTGTCCTAGAACCCACTGTGTAGACCAGGCTGGCCACAAACTCAGAGATCCACCTCCCTCTGCCTCCTGAGTGCTGGGATTAAAGGCGTGTGCAGCCACCAGGCTGCCCTTGAAGAAACCAAACCCACCCTCTCTAAGAAGCTTGTATCTCTCCTGGGACTGTGACAAGGCTGGAGTCGTGGTACACACATTATAACATTAAAATGAAACTGTGGGCAACTGCTCTGCTCACCTTTGCTGGACTCACCTTGACCTCTGGGGACAAGTGGCTACCTCAGTGCTCCCTGCTCTCAGCTTCATTCTCAGCCTCATTAATCCCTGGATTGAAGTCATTCATTTCTGTTATATAAATAAAGAATGGATTTCTTGAGGTGGTATTAAACATTCTGATTAGCTATGCAAATTAAATCACTTTAATCACTCACTAATTGCTTTATCAAATTTGACAAAATACAAAAACTCCAAGAGTATACTTGTATAGTCCTTGGGAAAGAAAAAAAATCCCATTTCAATAATAAGCAATGGGAGCCACATATTTCCAAGTGTATAAAATCTAGGCAGACTCAATTTCAATTGAAAAGCAATTTTGTCAAGAGTGGACAGGAATTCTACATTTGGAATGCCCAGGGGTGACATGGAAACATACAGTGTGGCCTTTGTTCAGAAACACATTCGATATGTACCAGTGTCCATTAAATATCATCAGTGTGGTGCTTACACTGAACTTGAAGGTTTGGTTGAATATTCAAACTCTTTTTTTTTTTCTTTTTGTCTGAAGGTGAGAATCAGAAACCCTGGGGAGGGGGGAGCTGTCTTTCTGGGCCCTCTTTTCTGGAGCTTTCCTTCTTTTCTGTACAGTCCACATAGCCTGAGTGCTCCCGAGGTGTGTGGTCCTTCACTACATTAGCCTGCTCTCATCCAGGTTGTCAGCATCCTTTTCTGAGTAATCTGTGGGTGTGTATGTTACATGAGGCTGCAGAGATGACAGGGAAGAAGTGAGTTCTGTTCAAGAGTTTTTGCAGTGTAGGTGAGGTCACTTGCATGAGAGGCTGCCTAGGGCCCTTCTGGGGCATAACTAGTCTGTTCTTCAGGAAACAGGTGGCATCTCACCAATGCCTGAACCCACAGAGACAGTGAGGAGCCTGAGGACACAAATGAGAGACAGCAGTACTTCATTATCAAATCTGATGTGTGACCTGTGTGGTCACCGGGCAATGCTGTCATCTCTGGTGAATGCTTCCAGAAGGTGCACAAGTCACCTCCATGGAGATGGGACCGCCTCCTGGGCAGCCTCAGCACTGCACAGAGGTGAAAGGGGCTCATGGCATGAAGGAAAGGAAGGGCTTTTGCTGGGGAGGACTCTGGCTGTGAGAAGGACAGTGGATAGGAAAGGAAGTCTCCCTAGTACTTTATAGGCATAGAAGAAAGAGCTAGAATCAATGGGTGGTAATGGTGGTGGTGGCGGTGGTGGTGGTGGTGTGTGTGGGCACTTAATAATTCAGAGCCTTAAGGAAATGCAGTGGCTGGCTTTGGATCCTCTGATTGATTTGATAACCCACTTAGCAGGAATAGGTGAATGATCCTGAATGATTAATCTCTGAAGTTGTTTCAAATTCATCTCTTTTTGTCTGTTTGTTGAACACTTTTTTTTTTTTAAGTCTAGAATCAGTATTGTGGGGAGAAGATACTTGCGTATTTTAAACCAAACACAATTTCAACATTTTGTAGAACTTCGGGATATGCAGAAAAGCAACTGTTAGCTTGGGAATTTCTGTTCAGTCTACTCACATTTCTTTGCTGTTTCCTCCTTATGATAGTGTGGTTCCGTCGTCTGAGCACTGATGATGTGTCATTAATGAACTATCCTTAACGGTGATCATTAACGAAGTCAAGCGTTCATTCAGCTTTCTCAGGTTTCCCCTCACACTCTTCTCTGTCCAGGACCCCATCCAGGACATCACGGGGCTTGTACTCACTATGTCTTCAGACTCTTCAACTCGTTGACCATTTCTCGACTTCGATTTTGGTGACCCTGATGGCTTTGAGGAGCTTGGATCAGAAAACTTGCACATGTTTCACAGTTGGGTTTGTATGAATTTTTCATTTTGACTAGACTATAGTTATGGTTTTAATGAACTAACCTGCATTTATTATTATTTTTTTTTGTATGTGTGTGTCCATGTGTGGGCATGTCTGACATGGTGTGTACACACGTGGAGGTGAGCAGACAATTTGTGGAAATCAGTTCTCTCCTTCCACACAGGGGTTCCGGGGATGGAGCTTAGGTCACCTAGGCTAGGGAGATGGGTCAGCTGGTAACTTGGTTACCATAAAAGGATGAGCCCCTGAGGATGGTCTCCTGCAAGTAAGAGCTGGGCGTCGTGATGTGTGACTATAATCCCAGAACTAGAGGAAGGGGAGGAACAGGAGAACTCCTAGAGATTGTTAGCCAGTCATTCTGGGTTTAGGGAGAGACCCCATCTTTATAAGATTAGCTTGATACCCACCATTGATCTAGGGCCTCCATGTGCATACACACACACACACACACACACACACACACACACACACACACACACACAAAATCATCCTCATGGTCACACCAGGTCATGGGCTCACGTCGTCAGTATGACTTCTTTGGTGTTGCTGGGCAGCTTCCAGCCCCTCTCTCCTCTCAGCCGCCACTTCTTGCCTGACCTTTCCAAAGTCCTTCTGAGTCTAACCTCCTTCACAACTTGTGTCAGTACCCTCCTCTTCAAAAGTCCCGTCTCGGCTACTTCCTCCCTTCTCTACCCCACCACCCCTTCCTGATGCTTCTTGGCCTCTTGTGTAATTTATCTCTTTGGGATTTGTGTCCTCTAGAGTCTGGCCTAGGAGGATATACACTATTCTGGAATGAGCAGGTGCTTGAAAGATATTGAACAGCTGAGAGCTGTGTGAGAGGGGAGGCCACAGCTTCACAACATGGCTATCTATCTATCTATCTATCTATCTATCTATCTATCTATCTATCTATCTGTCTGTCTGTCTGTCTGTCTGTCTGTCTATCTATCTATCTATCTATCTATCTATCTATCTATCTGTCTGTCTGTCTGTCTGTCTGTCTGTCTATCTATCTATCTATCTATCTATCTATCTATCTATCTATCTATCTATCTAGGTGCATATGGGTAGACTCATTCTGGGCTCCCATTAAGAGTCACAGTATGAACTGGTATTACTTGGAACTTTGAACCATCTTTCCTCATGGACTCATGTGTCAAGAGTTGTGGGGTTTGGAGATATCTTGCTCCCTCTAGCACTTTTCTTCTTGAAGGTCTGAGTGTCGGTTATGACAACTGTCCTGATAATATCGGCAGAGGCGCATGATCTACAAGTATTAGCAAGCACTTTATTAGGGAAAATGCATCAGAGTGAACCAAAGGAGGGGGAAGCTGGGCATGAAATAGGATGAATGGCGGACAGGATGATGGACAGCCCTGAAAAAGCAGTCTGTGCTGGTCTGAACTTGGTCTTTTCAGTCTTGGCCTGTGCTGGCAAGCCCTTAATTGTGTGGGTTTTGTAATAGTTTACTGTGCTGGGTTGTTAGTTCTTGGCTTCAATACATGATGCTGATTGGAAACATATCTGAGGAATTTTCCCTTCCACTTAAGACACAGAGTGCCCAGTGGCGAGCCTATAAAAGACTCCCTTCAGCATTAATTACGTGGTTTGAGAAAAATAAATGGGTAAATTAGAGAATTAGCACTGGATGAAAACACAGCTGAAACGGACAAGGCAGCTGGCTAAGGCTGGTTTCAGGTTGGGTGAAATGCTGCTGGTGTTCTGGGTCTAGAGTTGGATGGCGAAGCATGTATGTCTCTCTTCCTCTTTAACACCATGGGAGAGAGCAGTATCGAATTTACACACTCACATATGTTCATTTATTCTGGCCACTCCATTAGCAGCATGCTCTGCACAATATTTTGCAAAGACTTTAGCATTGTATTTGGATTTTAGTTGAAAGTGTTGTTGTTTGGTTTTGCTCTTAACTCTTTTGAGGGGCCCACCACCCAGCTCCCAAGTAAATCACTCATGGAGGCTCATTCTTAATTATGAATGCCCAGCCTTAGCTTGGCTTATTTCTTTAACTTTAAACTAGCCCCATCTATCTTTTGCCACTGGGCTTTTTCTGTTCTCTTACTTCTGTAAATCTTACTCTTACTCCGTGGCCTCCTTCTCTGACTACTACTCTTACCTCGCAGATTTTTCCTTCTATATATCCTCTCTGCCTGCCAGCCCTACCTCTCCTTTCTCCTGCCTTGCTATTGGCCATTCAGCTCTTTACTAAACCATCAGGTGTTTTAGACAGGCACAGTAACACAGCTTCATGGAGTTGAAAAATGCAACATAAACAAAACTAACACACCTTAAAATAATATTCTACAACAAAGTGGGATACTTGCTTTAGGAAGGTCATAACTAGAACATGACTTCACATGATGTTAACTCTCCATCTGCCAGTCAGTATGCAGCAATGAAATGGTGGCCAGTGATGACATGCTTTATAGAGAATGGAAGACAAGCCAACCAGGCATGCAAGAAAGAGTCAAAAACTCACCTAGTATGCTAGGGAGAGTAGAGCTCAACATTTTATTTATGACTTTATAATATGCCAGAGTTACTCATTTACCCATGATAGTGGTAAATTCAAGCTGCAGATGACCCCAAATGAGCCTCTACCTATGAAACCTTAGAAGTATTTTCTGCTCTTTTAAGAAATGAAAAAAAAAGTAGGTAAAAGATAAACATGTCACTTTGATTATGAAGCTATCATTGAGACTCACACGTTAAATAACCCATTCCTCCTTTCTGCTGTGACTCAGCATCTTGCCTGTTTTGAAATCAAGTGGCTGTTTTCTTCTTCTGTCCCCTGTACACACTAAGCAGTGCACACATTTGTCTGAACAGAGAGCAACATTAATCTGAAAGCAAAGCGGAAGCTGATGAATAGGTAAGTGGGGCAGGAGGAAGGGCATCCAGAGGGGCACACAGCAGAAGTAGCTGAGGAGGCAGGATTTGGTGGCGATCCCTGGACCGAATTTGGCTTCAACAGATGGCTCTGATTCATTTTTTCTGCAAAGAATGTCCACCTTTATTTTCATTTTTACATTTAATTTAATTTGAATTTAATTTAGAGGATGGGTTAGTAAGCCTAGTAGCTGAGATCCTGGAAGCCATTCATCTTCCCTAAATGTCAATTATTTATCTTAGAAATTTATTGTCTTTAAAACTGATGATGTGCTATCCTCCTGACATTCAATAGTTAATTCACCTCCAAAAGGAAATGCCTTTCAGCGAACAATTTAACTGACTCAAAAAGGGTTCACGTAGCAGGCTTTCTTGGACCACTAGTCCCAAAATCATGACACAGAGACTTATTAGTTATAAATGCTCTGCCTTAGTTTAGACTTGTCCCACTAGCTCTTATAACTTATTTTAACCTGTTTCTCTTCATCTACATTTGCCTTGGGGCTTTTTACTTTTCTGGATGTCCTACTTTCTGGCTTCCTCTGTGTCTGTCTGTCTGGCAGCTGCCTTGTTGACTGGCCCCTGGCATCTCCTCTCTTTCTTCCTAATTCTCTCTTCTCTCAATCCTAGATTCCTCCTCCTACTTATTCTCTTTGCCAACCAGCCCCACCTATCCCTTGTCTGCCTAGCTATTGGCCATTTAGCTTTTTATCAGGTCAATCAGATGCCTTAGGCAAGCAAGGTGAAACAGCAACACATCTTTACATAGTTAAACAGTTATTCTTCAACATAAACAAATGCAATTCATCTTTACATAGTTAAACATATATTCTATTCTACAACAGGTTCCATTTTATCTTCTGGCTACATGAAAATGTAGCTTGGGGTTCACTCATAATCCAGCTATAAAAACATGTATTTTAACAATTCCACAGCAGTTTTTTGAACTGTCTATGATGGTGCCTGGGTAACAGATCTATGTGATTATCTTCTGCATATCAGGCTCTTCCTTGGGGAGGATTTGTCCCAAAATGAGTGTTTTGCAAGGGACTAACTTTGCCCTTTGTAAATGGTAAGGCATTTCTGAGTTTTGTCTGGTTTCCATAGTTACTACTTAATTATTTTTGGAAGAGGCAGCAAATGTTTTCCTTGTGATTATCCAAAACTTTGCTTCTTTCAGCCTTTCCTACCAGTTGATACCAAAGCCGTGAGCAGGAAGAGTAAGACCCTTTAGCTCAGTTTGCTGCTGCTTTTATTTTCTAAATCTGGAAATTGAGTTGCTTTGGTTACAGGAAACCAGTTTGGAAGGAATCAGCTCATGGCTAAGCTGCAGTCTTCTCTCTCTCTCTCTCTCTCAATGTGTGTGTGTGTGTGTGTGTGTGTGTGTGTGTGTGTGTGTGTGTGTGTGCATGTAAAAATCAGAAATCAACGTCAGGTATCTTCTTCCATAATTCTCCAACTTAGTTTTTGAGACAGTCCTCATGCTTGGGCAATACAACAAACACTTTATTCACCGAGTCGTCTCTCCAGCCCTCCCCTTAGATTATTTGGTGACATTTTTTGCACAAAGAGTTGGGGAAAGAGTCACTCACTGTAGCCTTTCTAGGTGTAGTGATCTTTTCACATATTAATTAAATTAAAAATGTTTTGGATAGTCAAGGAGGTACAAGTCATTCTTAGCTTCATTAATTATGGCACTTAATTGCCAGTGTTTTTGAGAAAGGGACTATGGAGACAAGTACTTTTAGTCTTGTTTTTCCTCTCCATATTTATCCCCCAGGGTCTCCCACTGTGAGGTCCAGAGGCTCTGGTAATGCTATGTGTAGCATGAATTGTAACAGGTCTTATTAATAAAAACAAACCTAGGAGTCAGGTATTGGGGTCAACGCTGGAAGATCAGAGAAGCAGAACAAGCCACAGCTACCTCATCTTGCCAATTCCCCAGCTGATCCTGTTTCCTCAGACTGGATGCCTCTCAGCTAAACTGTGCTGCTCAAAAGCCTAAAAGCTTAACCAGGCCAAAAGCTTCTAGTTTCTGGTTTTCACTCCTTATATACCTTTCTGCTGTCCGCCATCACTTCCTGGGATTAAAGGCATGAGTTACCATGCCTGGCTGTTTCCAGTGTGGCTTTGAACTCACAGAGATCCTGTGATGGATCTCTGCCTCCAGAAGGCTAGGATTAAAGGAGTGTGCTACCACTACCTAACCTCTATGTTTAATATTATGGCTGTTCTGTTCTCTGACCCCCAGATAAGTTTATTGGGGTGCACAATACATCAACCACAGCTATGGGGAGGTAGATACTGATTCAGGCTTTGGCTGGGCCTGAGATCCCCAAGTTCTTAGAGGTTGCAGATGCTGTTGCTGCTTCTGCATCTCAGCTTGAGTAGCAAGTACTGATGCTACAAGTTGTTGGAGAGCAGCCAATGTCATCTTTGGAACTGGCTCCTGCATAGACTTTTAGTGAGCAGGCTCTAAAATATTTAAACTCAATCCACGGATCCTTAGTGAAGAAAAAAATGAGTAGTTATCAATAGGCTTGACAGAATTTGATGTTCCTCTGGCCTGTGACTAGTTGAACTCGACACAAGAGCATGTTTTCCCTTCCACTCCAGGTTTGAGAAGAACTTATTCTGGCTGCACTTCATATAATACTGTAATTGATAGGAAAGTAAATAGCCAGCGGCCAGTATGAATGGAGTGATGCGAACCCTGTTCTCAATGACATTTTCCTCATCCATGGACACAAGCTGAAGTGAGAGCACCAGGATTTGGTGGGGCAGCTCATCCTTAGAGCATATCATGTTCGTTCTGCCATTGTGGGGTGCGGTACAGATTTCAGAATGAACAGCTGTCTTCCTTCTCTTTAATTAATTTTTTTCCCTACAGGTCATGTGTGTATATATTATGTCTTCTGGTTTTGTGTATTTGTGGAATTCTGGATGTACAAACTAGTGGCTCTCTGCATCTATTTCTGGTTTTTGTGCCTTTTCTTGGACTCTTCTCCTTCTGTCTGTTTTGTCATAACCCAATGTGTTTGTTTATGCTTTACCTTACTACATTTTATTTTATTATTTCTTAGATGCCTATTTGTTTTCTAATGAGAGACAAAAGGGGAGGGAAAGTGGGGGAGGAACTAGGAGGAGTAGAGGGAGGGCCAACTATAATCAGGATATATTATATGAAAAAGATCTATTTCAGCAAAAGAAAAAAGTGTGTGTGTGTGTATTTATGTGCTGTACAGTGTGTTCACTTCTATATGAATGTGTGTGTATAGATATGTGTGTGTGTTCATGGATGTAGGTGTGTATAACGTGAGGTATGTGTGGGTGTCATCTGTGTATGTGTGTACATACCTCTGTAAAGGCAGGGTTTGAGCTGAATTCAGTGCTATGTGTGTGTACCTCTGTAAAGGCAGTGTTTGAGCTGAATTCAGTGCTGTGTGTGAGTACCTCTGTAAAGGCAGGGTTTGAGCTGAATTCAGTGCTATGTCATCCACAATGGATATGTAGCACAATTGACACAGTTATTTATTGATTTGTTTAATTCAATTAGTTGTATTGGACATAAGAGTAGTATGTGTGGTAGAAAAAAAGATTTTGTTCATATTGATTTCATAAATGTCAAAGCAGCTGCATGCAGAAATGCACAAATGGTTCAGTAAGAGAGAGGCTCTGTTAGCATCCACATGTGAGACAGCCCTGGTTACCATTGATGCAGAGGTGAGGTCGTCTGAGGACTTCACCTCTGCCTTGATGACACATCTGGATTTCCAGCGGACTGCTTTGAGGAAACCTAAAGAACTAAAACCACACTGTCCTCTGATGCTTAGATCTCATACTCACTTTGAACTATTTCTTCTTTTCTTTTTGTGAAAGTTGCTCTTCAGGAGTCAATCCGAGCACCCGCTAGGCAGCTGTTGTCTTGGGATGGCCTTGGGATGGCTGCCAGCACCCCTGGGACTAGCCTGGGTTGTGATAACCTGTGTCTGTCCTGCTGTCATCAGCTGAGACTCTCGTATTTGTGCAGCCGTTATATCATCTAGGAGTAGTCAGGAACATCGCACATTCTCCTAGCTTCTCTTAGGAGCCCTCTGTTGCCATACCCTATTAGACATGCATTTTTCACACTTATTTCATGGATCTCTGTCAGACTTTCCACACACTCCCAATGTTACATAAGCTGCTTTCCATCAAGTTGTTAAAGAGTTGCTAATTTTCAGTTGCTTAATGGACTTAATGGCTTTTGGAAACTAGTCTCACATGAATCACCCTGGGTTTAATCAGGCCCTGCATGCGAGAGAGCTTTAGACGTCTATGCTTTAAATATATGGGACAAAAAGGAGCATACAGGCAAGTAGGGTTTTGTGATGTGAGATGCATGGGAGGGAGGATGTCTCTAGCCTCATGGTGGCCATGCTCTGGCTGGTGCTCTCTAAACCCATGCATTAGCAATGTTTACCAGAGAAACGGAACTGATAGGATATAGAAATATCTCTCACGTACATGTAAAATAAAGCATTGACTTACATGGTTATTGGGACTGAGGAATCTTGTCGTCTGCTCTCTGTATGCTGCATAACCTGCCATGATGCTAGTCCAATTCAGTCTTAGTCCAAAGCCCCCAAACCAGGACAGCCTATACACAGGGTCAAAGGTGGATGTCCCAGCACAGGTGGAGAGTGAATCTGTTCTTTTTCCCTCTTTGTTCTATCTGGAAAAAAAAAAAAAAAAACCTAAGGATCCTATCTCACATTTTGTTCATGGTACATAAGAGTTAAATTTAAGTTTGAATAGAATCTTTATTTACAAGAGATTACAAAGATGGGGTCCTTTTTAAGAAAGAGATCTTCAAAACCACGTTTTGAGTTGCACAGGTTGTTGGAGAAGAGTTTAACGTGGCTGACGTGAAAAGAAGCCAGTTCTGCTGTGGGTGCAGAAGAGTGGCTCAAATATCCAACTCATGAAGTTGCAGATTATGACCTCACATGGCAAGAGTTGTTCTGCAGATGTGATTGAAGATCTGGAAGCAAGAGATTATCTAGACTTATCTGTCCTCAGTCTAAGCAAGGCACCCTTGGAAAAAGAGGGCGGAGAGGGTTGGCACAGAGGGCAGTGTGGGGTGGCATAGACAGCTTGGAAGATACTGTGCTGCTGGCCTTGAGGATGAAGGAGCAGCCCCAGCATAGTGTCCAGGTGCTGTGGGATGGTCTGTATATTAAATGTGTTGCTCCGATTGGTTAATAAATAAAACACTGATTGGCCAGTAGCCAGGCAGGAAGTATAGGCAGGACAAAGAGAGAGGAGAATTCTGGGAAGTGGAAGGCTGAGGCAGAGAGATACTACTAGCTGCCATGATGAGAAGCAGGTGTTCAGATACCGGTAAGCCATGAGCCACGTGCCAACTTATAGATTAATAGAAATGGATTAAGTTAAGATATAAGAACAGTTAGCAAGAAGCCTGCCATGGCCATACAGTTTATAAGAAATATAAGTTTCTGTGTGTTTACTTGGTTGGGTCTGAGCTGCTGCAGGACTGGTGGGTGAGAGAGATTTGTCCTGACTGTGGGCCAGGCAAGAAAACTCTAGCTACACCCAGGAATGTCCCTCTGGGTGCAGAGGTGATAAGGGAGTAGACATTCATCCCAGAGCCTCTGGACAGAACATGACCTTGTCTGGAAACCCATTTTGATTTCTGAGTGCAAGAGAAAAAAGTTGAGTTGTTTGTTCTAAGCTACCAAGTTCATACCAAGAGTATTAATTTGTTACACAGGAAACTAATATACCCTTCTTGTATCTAAATAGTAAACTTTGGCTTAAAGGTATTACATTTTTAAAATTATACTTAATATTCAGGTGTATAAAGAGCTTATGTGAAATTAATAGCTTCATGCCAAATAAGAGGAGAATTAAAATGCAAAAAATTGTTGCACTTGACTCTGGGCTATAGGTTATTTTCAGAAGTAGGAAGTTCCAGTATTCTGTAGCTCATTAGCACTTTGTAAGAAGCTGTGTCTTGTACCATGATATCATACAACCAATGACTATAAATTTGCCCAAGTCCCTTCTGACCTCACCCTTCCCTACCTTCCCCCTTCTCTTCCCAACCCTCCCCTTCTCTTCCTAACCCTCCCCTTCTCTTCTCAACCCTCCACTTCTCTTCTTTTTTTCTCCCAAGAACTAAGCCTGTTTTCAGCTGCCTCAGTTTTTCTGAAAGACTACTCTATAGGCTTTACATATTTTTTGATTTAGTGAAAGATTATGGAACATTCTGGAAGAAAAATCAAACAAGAATCTTTATCTCTTTAATAAATTTATGGGATTCTAAAGTAACTGGAGTCATTTTAGATGAAAGACAGGCCTGATTACATCTACCCTGGAAGGATAATGAGGCACTCCAGATAATATACTGTGAGAGGAACTCTTTAAAATTCTTAGAACTACTGAAACATACCTGTAACCCTGATGACTGTGTGAATTGTTTTCTTGACCTTAGAGATCTACTTCTAAAACACATCAGTGGAGGGACTCACATCAGTAGTATCAGTCACTTTTATCCTCCGCTTTACTTTTCCTTCTTTCTGTGAAGTAAGGCAGAGTGTTTCTCCTACTTGAATTTGGTTTCCCTTTTTTCCCCCGTTTTTCATTAATAACCCTCCCCCCTCCTTGACTCACAAACACTGCGTGATGCATAACATTCTAGAAAAATGCTTAACTACTCAAGAACTTTGACTGAAATTTAGGAATAGTGTGCAAGAGAGCACATTTGTTCAGGTTACATTTATATGACTTTCAAAATTAGATAAAAATAGTATGCTGCGCATGAAATCGGTGTTTTCATTGAGGGATTTGGTTGTTGATGGGAGAGAAAGATGCCGTCTGAGGCATCCTGGAATTCTAAATGCCTTAAAAGGAAAAGCAGGGGCATAGCAGAGCTTCTACTGGCATGGGACCAAGCTCTTCTTGATATTCTTCCAGAATATTCTGCAGAGGACAGCCAAATTGAACCTGAATGTTGACTTAAAAAACCATTCTGCTTGCATTAAGAGATAGTTCAGTTACTACAAGCACCTAATTAAAAAAAACGAAAAATAATAAGATTGCAGTATGAATCAAATGACAAGATCTCTATGCTGGGGTCATTATTTCCTGGCCATGTAACTTCAGGCAAGTGCCCCTGATGCACTGAGCTTCAATGTCTCCTTCTGCCAGGAGCACTATCTGCCCTGCTTCCCACTCAGTTTTCTGGAGAGCTCAACAGTTAGATACATGGATATAGTAAAATATGTCATAAAAAAAACAAGAGTGCTTAATTATGAAGTTATTGTCATCATTGCTGGTATGATGGGATGGGAGACTTTGGTACCTGTCTGTATTCTTTGGTGGGGTCACAGAGAATCAGTGTTTGTTCTTACTCTGTGGAACACAAAAGATGGGTCTGGGACTGTTTCAGCCCTTCTCCTGTCTGGAAACCACAATCGTGAATTTCTAGCTCTGATACCAGGAGCCTAAGGCTGATGGGTGTAATTCTGCCTTCATTCATCCCCAAACTGCAAAGCAACAGCTTTCTAAGGCCATCGAATTTCTGATTGAGAATAAGATGTCCGTGTAATGAAGAACCAAGCAGAGAAGTAACTGTTGCTAGAGGGTGTTATTTATATGAACGTTGTAGTTGTATGCTATCTTTTAACCTAATTCTCCCCACATTGTTTTCTGGTTACTAACAGGAGGACAGCTTTATTTGAAGATTTTCCGGGGGACAAGGTAAGATTCTTAGGTTGAAATTTTCCTGGTTATTGAGGTCTTCTGTGCATTGGGACTAACATCTCTAGAAAAGTATGAATTGATGCCCAAGGTTGCAGTACATGCATGGATGTGTGAAAAAGCTTAGAACATGCTGACATCTAATCACACAGACCACAAATTAGTTGTTTTGGCAACTTCTATGTGTGTAAAGGTATGTCATCATATACATGCTCCAAACTTGTTTAGCTAAGCCACCTGAAGTAGTATTTTAAAGCTCTTCTCCTCTAAGGATTTAGAAAATTTACTTGGAAATCAATATGGCGCTTTCTTAGAAAATTGGGAATCAACCTCCTTCAAGACCCAGCTATACCAGTCCTGGGCATATACCCAAGGAATGCTCAATCATACCACAAGGACACATGCTCAACTATGTTCATAGCAGCATTATTTGTAATAGCCAGAACCTGGAAACAACCTAGATGCCCTTCAACTGAAGAATGGATAAATAAAATGTGGTACATATACACAATGGAGTACTACTCAGCAGAGAAAAACAATGACATCATGAGGTTTGCAGGCAAATGGATAGAACTAGAAAATATCATCCTGAGTGAGGTAACCCAGACTCAGAAAGACAAGCATAGTATGTACTCACTCATAGGAGGATACTAGATGTAAACCCAGACTACAACTCACAACTGCAGGGAAGCTACCTAGTAAAGAGGACCCTAAGAAAGACACAGGGATCACCCAATGACAGAGAAATGGATGAGATCTATATGAGCAAACCAGGGTGAGGGCAGTAATGGAGGGCAAGGGTTGGGGGAAAGAGAGCTTAGGGGAGCGGGAGATCCCAGCTGGATCAAGAACAGAGAGGGAGAACAAGGAAAGAGATACTATGATAAATGAAGACCCCAAGGGAATAGGAAGAAGCTAAGTGCTAGAGAGGTCCCCAGAAATCCACAAAGATATCTCCACAATAGACTACTGACAATGGTCGAGAGAGTGCCTGAGCTGACCTGCTCTGGTGAGCGGATGGCCAAACACCCTAACTGTCATGATAGAACTCTCATCCAGTGACTGGTGGAAGCAGATGCAAAGATCCACAGCCAAACGCCAAGTGGAGCTCCAGGAGTCCAATCGGTGAGAGAGAGGAGGGATTATACGAGCAAGAGATATCAAGACCATGATTGGAAAAAGCACAGGGACAAATAGCCAAGCTAGTGGAAACACATGAACTGTGAACCAATAGACTACATATAGAGGCTAGACTACATGAACTCCACAGTGTGAGCAAAGAACCCTAAGAAGAAAGGACTTATGATGGGGAGCCATGCCATCTTAGTCCCCATGCCTCTGAATCAATGCTTAGCTAGGAAATCTCCCTCATCCACTCCTTCAGTCTTCCCTTCTCCTTACTATCTGATGTATTCCCCAGGGATCACTGAGGATGCCCAGGGCAGCAGACTCTGTGGTGGCTCACATTCTATGATAGAAATGCTTGTTGTATTGGAGAGGGTTAATCTGAGTTTAAACACATTAATATCTCCAATAATTAACAGATTTTGACCTCAAAATGGTAACCTCTGTGACTCAATGACTGATCAGTAATTGTTTTTTCCTGGATTGGAAACAGAAACTATGAGTGATGAACTGGCTTTTCAAGTCCTTTGTGAATATGTCCTTTGATGTATCATTATAAGATTCAGAATTTTAATTGAAAGGTAACTCATCTATGAATTACAGGAAACTTTTTAATTATTTTGTTACCTGTTCCAATAACAGAAAATAGTTAAAATGAAAATTGCATATTTAAAAAGCAATTCCTACTTCCAAGACTTTGCTCAAGTTAATGAAATTACAATATTTCACATGCATAGTTACGTGTTGGCATTTGCTCCATCATCCTCCTAACTGGGATTTTGACCCCAAAGTAATTTTTCTTTTTTTATAAATATTTTTATTTTATAATTAATTTAATTTTACATATCAACCACAGATTCCCCTGTCCTCCCTCCTCCCCTCCCACCCCCCAGCCTTTCCCCCACCAACCCACCCCTCATTCCCACCTCCTCCAAGGCAAGGTATCCCCTGGGGAGTCAGCCCAGCCTGGTAGATTCAGTCAAGACAGGCCCAGTCCCCTTCTCCCTGCACCAAGACTGAGCAAAGTGTCTCAGCATAGGCCCTACGTTCCAAAAAGCCAGCTCATGCACTAAGGACAAGCAAGATGTTGACACTTAGATGAACTGTTAGTGGGGAGTCATTCTGTGCCAGATACCACATTTTCTCTAAGACTGTGCACACACTTTTTCTCTGAGGAGCCTAGTGTCATGGAAATCCCCACCAAAGGATAACCTGAAACTGATTTGAAGGTCCAGAGGCAGAGCTCCTACTGCTGCCACTTTTGAGAAGTAACGAGGGCACAGTTGATCCCTTCCTCTGGATTCAAGTGCTCTTGTATTTCAGTAATAAAACACAACTAAGTCAACACATGCTTGTAATTTACTGAAATTATTTCCTTCCTAGTTACATATCACCTAGGCTGCTGTTCTCCTTTTCTTCTTTCTAATAAGAATAAGCATCATGTCATGAAGAATCATCCATTTGATTTTCTTATTCATTTTAGCCACCCCAAGGTCAGCATTTAACATGTATTTGGTAATTATTTCATTTTAAGGTTTCTTTGGTACAAGTTCATGCTTATGGGTCGTTATGGAGAGGGGCTCCCTACAAGAACCATGGTGGTCTTGGGATGGCATCCAGGGCATAGGTCATAGGGCATGACTTCGGTGTGGATGTGAACTCAGAATTGATGTTGATTCTATTCTGGGACTCAGTAATGGGGCTCTGCTCTTTTGAGGTTCCCTCTTTATCTCTGCCTTTAAAGATTTTGTGTTTGTGGATTTTAATCACATTCTCAACATATTCCCTTGACATGTTTGTTTGCAATCAATAACAGCACAACACATAGAGTTTTCCCACCTCCTTTTTCCCACCTCTTCTACCTCTGTTTCCATGGTGCAGGACACCTATCCCAAGGGCAAGAACTAATTGACATCTTAAATACAGCTTCCTTTTTAAATGGCTTCTCCCAGCCGCAGTCTCTTTAACATCCAAACTGCTGCACTGTCTCTGGATAGTTATTTGTGACCTAACCTAAAAGGTTTCAATTACCCTTTGTATTAATTATTTTTTGATAATTTGGAAGACTTCCTGAGTGTTAGAGCTATTTAACAGCCCATTGAAACCTTAAGTATATATGAGTACATTTTATGGCAACTAAATGTAGATATGAACAAAGAGATTGGGTAATTTTCACAACTCTTAATGACTGGTTTGAAGTTAAACCAATGTATATGATTGTTTAACACAATGTCTCCATTACAGCTACTATAAAATTTAACGTCTCCAACTGAATTGGATTATCTCTAATGCTAAGTCAGTCTTTTAGCTATGCTAAAAGGGAGCCTGAGTTATCTGGTCTCTTCTATTATTATTATTATTATTATTATTATTATTATTATTATTATTACTATTACTTTCTGCAGTTATTATGTACTTTATGCAAGATAGATGTATTGACTGAATTATAATTAAAAGTTTTGTATGAAGTTGAAGGCCTGTAGCCTAGGGGGCAGTTCCTTTTGATAGCTTTCCTTGTTCTTTCGAGTTTCATTGGTAGCATTTTCACCCTACTCCGTCTTGTGACTATGGACAAATCTCTGCTTCCATGAGAGCTGGTCTACAAGACACATTTCTGAGCTCTCTCTTGGAGACTGTTCTTAGTATTGATTACTGCAATTATAAACCAGAAAGCCAAGGATAGTGAAGAGATGACATGCTGCCCATTCAGGAGCCAGCACTGACCCTCCTTTTGGCAGTTAGAAATAAATCACTGCCTGAGCTTTAGAAAGTTGGTCTTTTGAAAAAATCTGCTGGCAGAGAAGTTTTGGCTACACCTCCAAGACACTGCTTCATCAGCGACCTTATACTTCAAGGACTGGGGTGACTTGGGTCTGGTCACTGGAACTCTGACTGCTCTTTTTTTTTTTTTTTTTTTTTTTTTTTCCCCTTTTCTATTTTAATAAAAAGGAAAAAAAAGAAAAAGGTTATAACTAACAAAAGAAAAACTATATACAAAAGTACAATGACTATATACAATATATACAAGTAATAAATGTCTAAACAATGTCTAGTCCATTTGTATTTGACAAATTCAGAGAAAATAATTTCATTATCTATCCTATTTTGTTAAGTCCAAAATGTATCTAATTCACTTTCTATCCTAATTAATCTTCAACTATAACTAACTAACCTTCAACTATAACTAACTAATCTTCAACTCCCTCAGAGACCCAAGAAGGAAATAATATTAGCTAACAAAAATAAAAACAGAAAGTGCATGCAAGCAACTTCCAAAAAATTTGTGAGTTGACAGAAACAGTCAGCTGCCTGGACAGTCACCTGAGGTTTCTTTTTATTAAAGGAGGGAGATTGAGTAATTCCCTACCTTGTGCTGGAGAGAAGTCAGCGGGACTGACGAGGCTTACAAGAGCCACCATGTCATCACAAAGCATCCCATTCCTAGCCGTGGATCTCATTCCTAAGGGAATACAGTGATGTCATCCAGCACACTACTTCCTGTTTCCCAAACAGGCTATATCTGGGGTCACCCACTGGCAATTAGTGAACATAAGTGATAAAATATGTGTATGTGGAAGTTTCAGTCATACACATGTAAAGTATGATTTTTAAAAATGCCAAGTGGATTTCCTCTTTAGAAAAACCAATCCTAAATGTGTAAAAATGAAATGCCTTTTTCCTTTGGTCTTCCACGTGCTAACTTGATCCAGGGGAGGAAGAAGAAACTGGCCATCACATCCTTAGTTTCCCTAATATGACATTTGGTAATCATTATTGTGCTAACACTAGATATTTCTAGAGAATTTCTTCCAAGTTATTGTGACTTTTTTTTGGTCCAAATAATAATTTATGTTCAGTTAAAAATTCATTTGTGAGGCTGCTAGGGATAGATGGTTGGACATCTGTCTGGATACCAGGCACAGGGAACTGCTAGGGATAGATGGTTGGACATCTGTCTGGATACCAGGCACATGGAGTTATGAAAATGGGGTTAGTGAAATCATCGGAAGAGATGACAGATGGAAAAGTAGGTGTATGCTGTGAAGGGACCAGCTTGTCCTTTATCTTCCTATTGGCATTCTGCTGCCATCCAGTAACGTAAGAAGTATAACACGACATCTCTTTCATGGTGGGTGACATGACCATGTCTTCCTTCCATCCTTTTCCTCATTCACTGATTTTTCCCCTGTATCTTCGCTTAAGCCATACCTACAGATGTGATGCTCTAGCACATTGACATTGTCCTTCCAGTTGCTGAGTGCCATAGCCTCTTTCCCTTCTGGAAGTGTTTCTTTCTCTACCAATCTCCTGGAGAGTTTAACTGGCTGCCATATTTAAGGCTGTAACACATTGTCACTCTGTCTCCTCCATTTTCTGTGCTCCACAGTACTCATTGACACCTGCTATTATATTATATAGCTCTGGACAAGAGTGACATCATATGGGTGGCCCTGGATCATTCTCTCTCTCCCCATGGGAACTCATCTCTGCAGAATGTAGACTTTGTCTTGCTGTCTTTTACTGCCAGCAGTTTCTGGCGATTAATGAATTGCTCTGCATTGGTTAAATACTTACATGGAAAGAGTTTATGTTGGACTTTGTGACAATTATACATGTAAAAACAAAGATTCATATTTTCTTGCTTTCCCAACATTAGCAAAGGGGAGAGATCATAATTTAAAGTCTGTAAACTGAAAAATATTTAATAATGAAAGGGAATAGTTAATATCAGCTGTCATTTACTGAGCCTATTCTCTGTGCTAGATATAATTCTATACACTTAAGGTCTTAAATGATGATAAATGTTGGATTTTTAAAACATCAATGACATTTTTTTTGTCTCATTACAACAAGCCATTCACAGTGTTTCTGGCATTTGAGGCAATGAGCTCTCCTGTCCCCAGGGACAAGGGTGATGTCATAAGGGTGGCCCTGCAGTGCTGGCCTTTTTCAATCACTGAGTATCCAGTGTTGAAAGTGTTCAATTAAACAAATTTGAACATAACAATTTTAGGATGTTATTTAAATGTAGGATCATGACTTCACCCACTCAAAGTTAGCCTTAGCCTATGTGTGGTTTTCTCAGCAGCACGTGTTAGTGGAAGAGACATACTGGTGAGGTCATGGATCCAGAAGGGGAACAAATTACTGCCGTTTTCCTAAGTCATTTTCCCAATTGAAGTCTAAAAATTTACCCTGATACCTACAGATGAGTGTAGGTCACACCCCTCATGAAAGATGTGTCTTTTTGTAGTAGATGGAGACAATGATCAAAATCCACAACAGGTCCTAATGCAGACAATAAGCCGCCATGGGGTGTCCAACCCCACTTGATACATCGACAGCACAATGCCTACACTACACCACAGGAGCAGAGGCCATTGTGGAAGAGGGAGCAGGAAGATGATAAGAGCGAGAGGACCAGGAAGTGTGCAGTGAAATAGTGTCTTCTATATGTGATGGGGAAGCTGCACCCATCAAATTGTAACAATGTGGCGACCTAAACAAGACCTGCATAATGGCAACACCAGTTGACCCTCCAGCCCAGATGGGGAAAATCTCACTAGGCCTCCCCGTTAGATAAAGACTACAGGAAATTAAGGGATGTTGAAAGGGAGAATCCATCTTCTCCAGGGACAGGTCCCTAAAAGTTTACCTAATCTTAAGTGGTAACCTCCAAACATGTTCAAGCTCTCTCTTTCTCTCAATAGTAAATGGACTAATTAGGTTTTATATATAAATTATGTGTGTATATAATTAAAGAAGAGGTCAATATTTTGAGAGCTCTTGAACTGGACAAAGGATCGGGAGAGAGTGGGAATGATATAAATACAATAGTCATGTTTAAAATTTTCAAAAATTTAAATTAAAAAAAAACCAAAGCCAAACCAACTGCAGCAACCCAGGTTCTGTGTGTTTCACCTGCAGCCATGATCCTGTGTTTGCTTCTCTGTCTTTGAGACATGCACTGTACACTGTGTTCAGTGCAGAAGGTTCAGGGCAGGCTTCTCCAGAGTAATACTGAGGTTCTGGTCACACAGGGTCCAGTGTCCAGTGTGGGGGACAGTCCAGGAAGTCAAAGAACAAATTACTGGCCCTAACACCAGCCTTGCTTTCTCTTTCTCTTTCTCTCTCTCTCTCTTTCTCTCTCTCTCTCTCTCTCTCTCTCTCTCTCTCTCTCTCTCTCTCTCTCCTTCTCTTTTTCTTTCTCCAGTCAAAACCTTCCAGGAAAGGATATTTAAAGGCAGAGGAGTAGCCTCTGTTTTTTATAGTAGGCATCCCATCTGATAGATTTCAAAGGCTTGTTGCTGTTCTTGAAGTTGAGGCCTGTAGCATGAGGGCCTCTCAGCAGGAACATGCTTTCTGGTTTCTCTGGGAGAGGGCCAAGCGACAAGTGACAGATGAGGCATGTGTTTCTAGGTTGGAGTGGGTTGGCTGGCTGGATGAAGCCTGTAGAAACTCTGTAAGCCTGGGATGCAGAATTTTGCTCTGCCTGCCTGGCTCCAGGCCAGCACTCTGTCTTGGGTGAGCTGGATACTATCAATCTTGCCATGGGTATCAGTTACTTAAAATCACAAGTGCACAAGTTGGGTTGGCATAGCCATGCATTCTTACTGTGGCAAGTGGTACCTCTGGCGTGCACACCTATCAACAGGACAGTTCCTTAAATGTAGGGAACACTTGGTTCATGTTGCAAAGACGAAGGCATTGCACACTGCTTTAGTGTAAGTCCGGTTAGGCATGGAACTTCCTCCTGTCTTCCTTTAATCGTTATCACCATGAACTGCAACTCTTGGGGAAAAGAATCCTTGGTGAGCACAAGGAAAAATTAAATGTCTTAAGAAACCTGGATCCTTCAGATTTTTCTAAATGCAGTTTTATTGAAAAAAAAAATAGAAACAAAGTGTGAGAATTGACCTACAATGCTCATAAGTAGACCCTCGGTTTCTGTGGTAGCTCTGGTAGTTTAAAATACTGCCCCATGACGATGCTTCCATTCTTTCTTCATAGCTAGCAATTACAGGGACAGTTTAGAAGTTAAGTAAACCATCCTTTAAATGTGGGTTAATGGAAAGTTTTACTTTTTGTAAGAGTTGGGTAAATGTTTATCTGTGTGTACTTGGAGGTTCTCTTACGGGGGACTAGTTCAGTAAAATTTGTCACGTATCCAGCTGCACATGCAGAGTCCTTGGGGTGACCTTTGGAATGGAGGCTCCTTTTATGTTTGTTGTGTCATCTTGGTATGTGGCATTTGTCTTCATGCCTGGCTGTTAGAGGGTGTGCATTTCATCCAGTGAAGAAGGCAGCAGATGAAGGGGATTGAAGCAGGCCCCACCTCTTTCTCAGGAGAAGTGGTACAGGGTAGACACTGGCAGCATCTGCTCTATGATTCTGAACTATTCAAATTGATGACTTAACTTTCGGATGCTTTCCTTTGCCTTTGTTCATATTCTTCAACTGTATTCACAGGGGAAAAAAAGGAAAATGTGCTCATGTATATCTTCTTAATAGAGAATTATTACACAAACACCCCCCTCTTGCATATACCCTTTGATATTTGTCTTTTTGAGTACAAATAAGTTGTTGGTATTTTAAATAATTTGTCATAGCCTTGAGTCTTAGTGACTGTGGCTGTGAGGAGATACCATGACCAAGGCAACTAATAAAAAGAAGCACTTAATTGAGACCTTGCTTACAGTTTTGGAGGGTTAGTCCATGGTTTTCATGATAGGGAGTGTGGAGGCAGGCTGGCATGGTGCTGGAGCAGTACCTGAGAGCTCACATCTCTGATCCTCAAGTTGGGGAGAGAGAGAGGTGGGGGATGAGAGGGAGAGAGGGAGAAATATAGTCTCACTTATATCACCACATTTTGTATATTGTAGGAAATATGAGTTTGCCTGAATTTTAAATTTCTATGATATATTAAAATAACTTGTATTAGCAACTGGTTTGACATAAGTAAATGAAGCTACTGTTGGTTTATTTATATTTATTTATTCTCTCTGTTCTCTCTCTTTCTGTGTGTGTGTGTGTGTTTGTGTGTGTATGTCTGTGTCTGTGTGAATCAGGCACATTTTAATTGGGAAATTGGTCTGATTCCAAATATTACTGTTTCTTTTACATAATCTTTATAGGAACTATTATAAATATCAAGAGACTCTGTAAGAAATTATAGTTCCATAGAATGACCACTACTTCTTTGTGGCTTCTTTGTCTAACTAAAACCAGTGTAAACTAACCCTGGTTTCTTTGTCCCCCAAAGTCACTAAAAGTTAATTCTTTCAGTATGGTATTAATTTAGTTTGATTTTTAATTAGCTGTTTAGCTTCTGAAGATGCAGATGAAAGATTCTCATGAAGTGAAAAGCATGTGTGGAAGGAATATGCAGGCAAACTCCAGGAAGTCCGGAGAATCTCAGGGCTGTGGAACGAATCTGAAACTCTGAGGACTGTGCTGTGCACATCCTCCTGTCTTGAGGCAGATAAATTGTGGATAAGATCCACACACTGATCTCAACCTGCAGCTCTTCACAAAGGTAACCAGGGCAGCATGGTTTTGAATGTAGTATGCTCTCCATGTTGTGTTACAATTATCCTAACACATCTCTTGTTGATTATCTGCAGTGCAGGCTGAAACAGCGCCCGTGTTTTAGTTGATATCCTATCTTCAGGGCACCTTGCCATATTTCATCAGCATGGGGCAGTGCTGTACAGTCTCCAGTACTGGCATGGGAGAATGCCTCAGTCATTGGGAAGAAACTGTGCATCTTGGTTTTATTGCAAGACAGGCTTTGATGACACACGTCAGAAGCTGTTGTGTTGAAACCCTGGAAATTCTTTTATTTCTTGAGATTGCTCTTCACCATGTCTTAGGACCAGGATTGTCCTCACCATTTAGAAGGAATATCCCCTTGCAAGTCCTCCGGGGTTGACAGCCTCTACCTTAGTCATCTGTATGTGGTGAATTTACATATGAGTGTCTCAGTCACATTTAACTATTATAAATAACAGAAACTGAACTAAACAGGCATCTAGACTTCATAGCCTGATGATGAACTGACTTCAGGATTTATACCTGGCTGTAGTCAAGCTGAACCTGGTGAGAATAGCTCACCCCTCAGAACTGTAGCAACACTTCTTCTCAAAGGCATACTTTGTGCTACCATGTGATGGAGACAGTATTAAAGGGAAGTCACAGGTGGACGTTTGTTAACGAATTGTTCCATTTTGTGTACTTTCTTCTTGGTGTTTTCTATTTATTTATAAATATTCCTGTCAAGTCAACCCTTTCAAGGGTAACTATGGTTTCTTCCATTTTGGTCAATGCCCCCACCTCAGTTTTTTTCTTGTTACCTGTGTGATGGGAGAGTTTCTGTGTTCTGCATTCCTTGTGCATTTGGTTTTGTTTATTAGGGAAAAGTTCATCACCAGTCAAGGCACTTTGGAAAAATGGTGGTGGTTGCATATTGATGTTCCTGGTTGCTGCTAATCTGCTGTAGTTATAGCTTCCTTGTCTTTAGTGATAACAGAAAGTTAATACACAAAAGAAACAAATTGTTGGATTCCTGGTGTTGTATGAAGATTCCCACTACCATGTTACATGCTCTTCCATTGATGTTTGTCCATGGAGCCTACTCTGTATGTAAGGCCTTGCCTGGAGTCCAGAGAAGACATTTCTCAGACTCCAGAAAGTTTGATTTAATGTGAGGAGAAGGCATAGACAAACAGTTAGGCCATCAGGATACTCTGCATGGCCCCTTGGAAGCAAACCTTCTTTGTGTGATTGTTAACAGTGTAAACTGGATTGCATTCATCACCCAGGACACCCAGGACTCTTATCCATTCCTTACTTTTTAAAAACTAAGTCAGTGACTTCTTGTGGAAAAAAAGAATTGGTGAGAGGAGAAGGATAATAAAGAGCATGAAGTACCTGGATACTTTCCCTTAAAGTCATTTTTAAGTATTCCATGGACATTTATGGACATAAACCTTTAAATTTTTTTAGGACCCCTACTCTCCTCTCTGTTGTCCTACCAGGTGGTACCAGAAAATAACAGGAGTGTCCTCTTCACCCTGGGGATCCAGTAGGACCTTCTGTGTTGAGATTTATATCTCTGCCTTGTGTGGATTCATTTAGTTGTAGGTCAGCATAATCTTTGCATGCATACATCATCATCACAATCTGTAGTAATTGTAGCATGCATGCCTTGTCATCACATTCTATATCATTTGCAGTAATTAATTGATCAGTTTGATAGAGTGAATTCTATAATTGTTAATTGTACACACAGAAAAAATGAAATAAATTAAAAACAAACACATGCTAATGATTCCATATCCAATCCAAGGCAAGCCATGCCTAAAATGCCATGAGGAATTCATGGTTCAAGGTCAATTCAAATATCCAGTCTTGACTTGTAATGGCTCCAGGTAAGACAAGCTGTTAGGTCAGACTTAGTGATTTTTGTCCTTGTATGATAAACCCATTGAGAAACAAGCAATTAGAGGATGTGTACCAATATGATAGTATGTCCATGCTATTTTGCTACCTGCTGCATTTTTGTGAACTGAGAAACAGACTTGCAGACATGCAATAGAGATGAAACTTTGGTGCTAATTTCTTCCATGTATAATCCAAATAGTGTTCTCAGCAAGTAAAAGAATCCCTACATATCAAGAATGATGGCTCATACCTGTAATCTCAGCATTGGGGAGGCTGAGGCAGGAGCATAGTGAGTTGGGCATTAGCCTGGGCTGCATACTATGACCCTTCCCAGAAAGAAACGAAAAAAATCCCTATCACATTGTTTTTTAAAATTGTTTTAACTTCTAGAAATTTCGTAGGGAAGTTTAAAAATGTATTACTGCAGTGAAATATGTATGTCTTATAAAATTTTGTGTTTTCTCCAGAGTTGAGTGGATGGTGAATGTTTTCTGTGAGAGGCATTGCTATATTTCAGACACTTTGTTTATTCATGATAGCAATGCTCATCACAAATGTACAAATCTAGGAACTGCCTTGCACTGGAGATAACAGATGCAGCTTGAACATGAGCCCAGGGTATGTGCTGTAAGAGCAGAGGTGGCATACAGCTTCTAGAATGGTCAAGTCCAGATAAGTGGATAGATTATTTTATCAGAGTTGACTTCATGTTAACCCTTGGTGCACTGGATGATAGAAAGGACTTAGTAACATTTGATTCCCTTTTAAGAGGACTTACCATTGGCTTTCTTCTGAAAGGAATAGGCGTTTAAACTAAGACTAGATGAAGCAATACCTTAATCCTAGCAAGAATTTTATCCTGATCTCTAAAATGCCACCCCCATTGCTCACAAGCCCCCCATGTCCCTTCTGTCTACCCTGTATCATTCAATGCAAGGCAGCATTGTAGCTGAAGTTTTCCTGTGTCCACCCAGATCCTGCAGCCACTCAGACCTAAGTAAACACGCAGAGACTTATATTACTTATAAACTGTATGGCCATGGCAGGCTTCTTGTTGTCAAGTTCTTATATCTTAAATTAACCCATTTCTATTAATCTATAAGTTGCCATGTGGCTTGTGACTTACCAGTACTTTACATCTTGCTTCTCATGGCAGCAGCAGCTGGCAATGTCTCCTGACTCAGCCTTCCACTTCCCAAAATTCTCCTCTCTGCTTATCTTGCCTATACTATACTTCCTGCCTGGCTACTGGCCAATCAGCATTTTATTTATCAATCAATCAGAGCAACACATTCATAGCATACAGAAAGACATCACTAGCACAGTATCTGCTGGAGGAGTATGATCTTCATAATCAGAGACTCAATCCCAGAGCAGGCCAAGCTTCTTCCTTCACCCACCTCCTTTCAGACCTTCTCCTGCACCTTGCCAATCATAAAAAAGACACCTGGAACTAAATGAAAGTTAGGAAAGACA
The DNA here is from genome assembly GCF_007827085.1 of Peromyscus californicus insignis. Lineage (NCBI taxonomy): Eukaryota > Metazoa > Chordata > Mammalia > Rodentia > Cricetidae > Peromyscus > Peromyscus californicus. The sequence continues at coordinate 7,690,092 of NW_026294480.1, read as the reverse complement.
AGGTAGGTGGAGCTGTGTGTGTGGACCATCCAGCCCATTGCCTGGGATCTGTCTGCCTCATAGTAAACACCAAGCTCTCCAGTGGTCCAAAGGAGAGGGAGAATAACAGAAGAGTCTGACCAGACAGAGTGGCTCCACAGTGCCCAGCCTCCACCTCCATCTGACTTCTCAGAAAAAGCTCACCTTTATAGATCATGGCAGAGGCCTCTGTTCTCCAAAACATACCCATTTAAAACACTTTTGGATCAGAACTCTCCTGTGTTCTTCATGCCTGCCCAGCTCCATACTCTTCTGAGTGACAGTTGGGGCAGAGAGATGCTAAGGAGCCTTTGGTACAAGGAAGAGATTGCGAATCTCATCCGAGAGTAGTGGCAGGAACACAATCTTTCCCAGTTGTCTCAGCTACACACTCACTTAAAAAAATATTATTAAGGGAAACTGACAACAAAATTAAAGGGCACCAAATTTATTGTTAGTTGTTTAACAGTTTTAAAATCAGCTGTATTTTTCAGTTAGGGAGAATAAAGTCTCATTTTAATGGCTATTTTCATCTTGGGGTTAAACAGCACTCAAATTTTATATTCTTTGTGGGGTACCTAGTTAGATACAGGAAGGTATCAGGGAACACAGCTTTTTATACATACAGGCCCTAATCACAAGAGGCACAGCCCATGCAGGGTCACGCAGGATGATGATGAGAAGGAAACGAAGAGATGATCAGACCTCTACTATGTTTCCATGGAAGCATCTAGGAGGGCAGGACAGAAGGCATAGTTTCAGATTGGCTAGTCTTGATACTTACAGGCTCTTGGCTATAGGGAAAGGTACTAGTTAATGGCCAGGTCTTGGGGTGATTAGTACCGAGAAGCACCATCCCCTGGAGTATGGAGGGATGATGGATATGTAGCTTTAAATTATTCATTTAAAAAAATCTGGGAATGTTACAGCAATAATTGGCTAGCCTAGGGAAGCACAGCCCCCCCCCCCGCCCCCCAGAAAAATTTCTGAGACAACAACTAATAATAGTTAAAAGTTTTCACATGTGTCCTCATATGGAAGTTTAGGTGGGTAATGTAGAGTCTGGAATGTTGTTTCCGTGGACAACATTGTCTGTATTCTGTCTCTAAGATGTTGTGCAGAATGTACCATCCTAGAATGCCACAGGGGGCTTCTGAGCACCAGCTAGGAGTCAAACAGCTCATATCAGGTGGTAAGAAATAGGACATATATTTAATGTGCAGCTTTAGTGAAGGCCCGAGCTAAGGAGTAAGACCTTCACGGCTGAGCCCTTGTTCCACCCTCCCCCGTCACCTGCTGTATCATGGGCAGGAATGTGACTTCTAGGTGGCTCATGCTCCTCGTCTGTAGTAATACTTCTTCACAGAGCTGTTTAAAGGTGAGCTGCCTGACTTGTTCAGATGCTTACTCTCTTAATGTTCTAGCTACATGATCACAGATTTTGAGCAGCACCTGTTTTCAGAGTGTTGCGATATTGAGAATCATGTTTCAGGTTTCTCAAGGTGTGCTCATTATTGAGATGCAAGAGGACAGAAGGATTTGAGGCTGGTTTGTTTTCTGTCGCCACCACCATAGCAGTTACTTCCAGAAAGTTTGTCCCAACAGGTGGAGCCCTTCACTTGAAAGCATAAAAGGAAGGCAACAATCATAGAGAGTGTGCAAAACTTTTATTTTTAAATGAAAAAATGCTTGAAAGTAAGTTTGAAGCAATGTGGTGATATTTTTCTTAAGAAGTCACCAATGTCAAATATACACAGGTCAGTTATCTTTCTCCATCAGCCATGCATGGAAGCTGATAGTCTTCATATCATTGTGGTGTCACTAGCTTCCAAGTGTTTCCGGAGAAGTTATGTCCCTGTAAGCCTCCAGTGCACTCCACTAACGGGAGCCAGAAATGCTCCACAAAATGCACTCTCTAATAAGGCATTACATTTGGAAGACTATATTGGGTAAGCCAATTTAGAAGACAAATATTGAGTTCACATGTGAGGCTATTTTAGGACCTTTTCATCCATGCCTATCAAGAAACAAATGAACAGTGATTATCTCGAATGACCTGCTCAGACCTTTGTCACTCTTGGTAGTTAGTATGGGCTTTAAAAATATTCCCACAGGGTCTGTGTAAGAACTGGCCCATCAATAGTCAGGCATGGATAGAGGAGGGGGGCATGGTGCCTGGTTCCCCACCACTGCGCTATTTGCTACTGGAGTATTTGGGAGGGAGGAAGTCATGGTCTTCAGTTGTATATCCTTTGATGACCCATCAAGTCATTGTCTTCCGTTGTGTATCCTTTGATGACCCATCAAGTCATTGTCTTCCGTTGTGTATCCTTTGATGACCCATCAAGCTCTATGGATAATTTTAATCAAGTGCTCACTTAAACCAGATGGGTCACAAAACCAAAACATAAATCCTCATTTCCAGAAAGGGACTGGTAGAATTATTGGGGGATTGATAAGGATAACAGGGGAATAAGAGGGAGTATGGAAGGGGCAGTAATCAGAATATATTATGTAAATATATGAGATTGTCAAATAACAAAATTACTCGATAAAATATTTTTTCCATAGACTTATATGAAAATGATGAACCTCTTTAATGAAGCTGTCATCATCCCCCAGCCTGGGTAGATTCTTCTGGTATTTAAAAATGATGGTGCCTCTGTGCAAACACTGTAGCACTTTGGAAGGATGTGTCTAAGATGCTGTTACAGAGAAGAAGCATTCTGGTTTCAAATCCAAGGATGCTTTGAAAACACCCGCAATACTGCATTTTTAAGCACCAACATAAATGTGCTGAGTTCTTCACAAACACCAGGCAGAGTTTTTGTCTGACCAAACTTGTGTATGACCATTTCCCTCATCTACACAAGTCACTGCTGTGCTCCGAGGAAGAAAGAAATCCTTTATCTCTTCAGTTTCTTCCCTTCTAAACAGTTTTAGATCCCTTAGTAAACACCATGTGTTAAAACTCTTCACTAATATCAAGGTGAAATAAACTTCAAGCACATTAGACAGACTGGCTGTGGCAGAATCAACTTGGGTTAGAATCAAAAGGTTCTCAATCAGCTGCATGGATATGACATCAGCATACTAGTGTATTACTTCATGGCTGTGAGAAAACAATGGCTAAAAAATGTCATCACTGTGCCAGTGAGATGGCTTAGCAAGTACAGGTATTCTCTACACAAGCTGGTAACTCAAGTTCAGTCCCCAGAACCCATAGTGGAAGGACATAACCAACTCCTTAAAAATTGTTTTCTGGTCGACACATGTGAGCTTTGCCACACCTGTACCTACACATGTAGAAACACACACACACACACACACACACACACACACACACAGCGTGCACGAGACAGAGAGAGGTAAACAAAAGAGAGAGAATGCAGCCACTGTTCCCTGCCCGAAGCTCAAAGACTTGAGCTTTTACCCAGCTTGCGTTACTCAGCTACCACAACTTCACACGCACTGGCAGGATAGTCAAGACTACTGGGATGCAGGTAAAGCACGTCATCTCTCAAAGTTCAGACCATGAGCTTCATGCTTGCATAGACTGTCAGGATCCCCCAAATATCCAGGATGGGCAGCGGTGAGTGGTAGGAGATGGCATCATAGCAAACTGAGAACACTGATTTCCAAAAGTCAAAGTCTTTCATAATGGCTGCAGATAAACTACTTATCCACATCTTGCTCAGGCATGAGACCTTTTTTTCTCTGTCTTTTTTTTTTTTTCCTGAGCAGTAAACAAATCTGCCCTTTGCATTGCAGGGAGTCTCCTTTTCTGTCTTCAAAGCTGTGTACTCAACAAACATCCTTGGAAAGACATTTTGGGACAAAAGCTGTGAGTGCCTCTGATCAGGGCAAGGCAGCCTTGAAAAATTCCCTTTTGAATGTGTCGCAGTCTCTCCTTAATGACTTGTGACTTCATCCACTTTTGTCTTAATACAACTGATCATCCCTATTGACCTTTTGCAAATTCTTTCTTTCATTTCCCCACAGATCACCATTCTCATCTTGCCCTTACTTTGCAACCATATTTATTTTGTAATTATACCAAATGACTGATAATCTGACTTCCCCATTCACCATAAACATCTCCATGCCATTCGTGTCCAGTATTCAGTTCATGTTTGTTACTTAGCAGGCTCATAAGAATAAATGAACTGTGTGTTAAATGAACTGATGAGTGTGTTCCTGATTTTTAGTAGCAAAAAGAAAATTGGAGCATCTACTGTTTATATTCTTCAATACATGAATAAATAAAGAATTTAACAGAAAATTATTTTAAAATATTTGCAATTATGTTTCTATAGCTAATCTGAGCTAGACCTGTTAAGGTCTAAGAAATAGCCAGGTTTCTATCCACTTAAACTCATTTCATATTTTTGAAAGCAGGCACTTCTCTTTACTGTAATTAGGTTTCATATATCTAGGCTGCCAAGCTTCTACCAGTTGATTGGTGAGAGAGGCAGGAGGTTTTGGGTGTGAAGGAGCCTCCACCAGGCACTTAGATTATGGAGCTTATCCAACGCTGCCAAGGCAAACTCCTTTGATGTCATTTCTGTGGTGGTTTGTGTATCTGTGGTCCATGAGTAAATTGGACCATGCCCAAATGCTTTTCATCCAATTCAGGCATCAACAGCTTCTACATTTTACATTTCAAATGCATTTCTCTCACTTCGGTAACAAGTTTTTAGGTTAACACCGTAAGTGAACCCTCGGAAAATGTTTGCAACATGAATACACACCATAGCTGTTGAATAGGAAAGGTAGAAATTTTTAGTAAGCAATAATTAATTATGTTTCAGTTATCAGAGAATAAGTCACACATTTCCCACCCATTAACTGAAGAACAGATGGATAAGATGATTACAACCAAACTTTGTTTCCCAATTCTTTCTGGTAAATTTCTGATAAGTACAAATATCTGAACTGGGGGAAAATGGAAATAGGCTCCTAGTTGGCGCTCTATTTGTGCTTACTTTCAAATGTAACAAAGAAAAGAAAAATGAAACAGAAAAAGAGCATTTGTTTTGAGAACTCCATTGACCGTTGATAACCATCATTAGAGCACCTGAGATTGGATGGCCCCTGGTGCTCTGGTCATCCTTTATCTTGTTGAAGACATGTTCTGCCGAGTATTTCCCTGTCTCACCATGACAACACTGTTGGGCTGGCTCTTCAGCCATGCAAACTTCCAAATAAGTTCGGTTCCTCTCTATCTTGTTCCTTGGTATTACAGTGCTTATTGCATGACCTTAGCAGGTAATCAGCAAATACGCATTTAATGTTGGGCACACTAATTGGAACTCTTGGTTCCCTTCCTCCTATAAACAAGGGGCACAGTGTTCTTTCTTTGGGGGGCTGTGAAATGAAAGGCACATTTCAGCATCTCCCCAAGAGCATTCCCAGGTCTGCTTGCTGGCTTGCACTAAGGAAACTTCCCAAATTGTTCTTGCAGTTACCCTTGGTGATGCTTTTACAGACTTTTCCCTGCTTCATCCCACCTGTCTGCTCTAAGTATCAGAGACATAGTTCTTAACTGGGATGAAATATCAGTAACAGGCTGATGTAACTGTAAGTGAGGATCCCTCCTGACTTAGAAAAACCCTAAAATGATGGCATCCTCAAAGAAGGAAAAATATTCAACATTTTAATATAGCTTTTCAATACTTTGGTTTTGAAGTGAATTCACAGACATGTGAGCACAGTATTTTTTCCTCCTGAAATTTCTCGTTTTAACTTCAGAGTGAGTCTGTTAATACATAGGACATATCTCAAGAATTTTATAATTAAATGTTAAAAATGCATGATTTATTTCTTAGAATCTTGTACCTTCTAGCTAGATATTTTGGAAAGTAACTTTTAAAACATGAGTCAATATTCCTAATGTATGCTAGTGTATGGAATGACTTGCTTGTGTATAAGATCTCTCTTGCATAGTAGGCATTTAACCTGCATACTTATTATTATAACCTATTTTTCTCATCTAAAAGGCACAATAAAGCTCCTGCACAAAATCAAAACAGAGAAGTTTCAAGGACATCTTGCAATCTAAAGTGCTGTGTAAATGTTGGTTTGGTGGGGAGACTTTGAAGAGAAAACCTGTCTGAAGCCTACTCATCGGTGATGTGTGGAGCAGAGAGAGGTTGGAGCTGGGCCAGGGTTGATGGTCAGGCTTGCAGACCTCCTAATTAATGACTCTGGGTTAGCAGCCTGGTTGGGAAACCACTCAGCTGCGGATAATCAGCACGTCTCCTGAACAGATTCTGTACACACCAAGTGTCTGATCTTCAGAAACTCACGTGGAGAGTGGAGATCACACTCAATGCAGGCAGAGGTCTGGGTTCTCACTGAGTTTAGAATGCATTTAGAATGAATGTTGAACTGGGTTGAAACCCCACTTCCATGGCTATCTTGAGTTTGAACTTCAGATAGACTTTGTTATACTCTTCTAGTCTGTCCTGCTGCCCCCATAATAAACACTTTGAGTTCAAGTTCTACCTCTGGAATTTCTGTTAGTCATTGCTATTCCCACAGCACTTGGCTAATTATGCAAAAGAGCATTATAGAGAGTTGCTGATTGAATTGGCTTTATTTAAAAGGAATTAATTAAGTGAGGTCTTTATGGAGAACTTTTGTAAGTACAGACCTAGAAAAGAACACAGTCCCTTCATATAAAAAGTGCATTTTAAAATCTAAGCTACAAACAGGTATGATATTTGGGGCGTACTGGGGAGAGATTTCTCCTTCTCAAGGTTACAGTAACCTTGTATCTGTTGCAATGAATGTGGGCATTTTAAGAGATGAACTCAAACAGATAATTTGTACTAAAAAACATTCTCAGTTTCTTAAAAGGTCAGTTCTAAATGGATGCTGGTGTGTGTCACTTTCTGTAAAGCTGGCATCTTGCTGTGCCACAGACATGGTATGCTTTGCTCTCTGTATCTACAGGTTCCTGGTCTTGAAATTCACCCAAATGTAGATTAAAAATATTATGGGCAATACTGCATCTATACTGAACAAGTAAAGGCCTACTTTCCTCTAATTTCCCCCCCAATAACACAATTCAGTCCTCTGTGCAGCATCTGTATTGTGTAATACATTGTAAGTCATCTGGCAGTGATTTAATGTACAGTGAAAGATGTGTGTAGATTTTATGCAAACGTGATGCCATTTTGTGTGAAGGAGCACCCTGAACTTTCACAGATTTACGTACCCTAACTGGTCAAGGATCCGATTCACTTCAGCCTTAGTTACTGCAGGACAATTGCATGGGTTTTCCTGGAGTCATAGACAATATGGCATGGGAAACGTTACTTGCAAGCAATGTGTAACACACATTTCTAAGGAGAAGACACAAAACAGTATCAGCTTTACATATTTGTAGTGAGGAGGAATATAATTTTAATTTCACTATCAAAGGCTGTCAGGCCCCTAATTAGATTTTTCTTTTCTTATTCCCTTGCCCCATAGCTTTCAATTCTGTTTTATAAATAGGAGACTATACTGACATTCTCCCCATAGAAATAATCAGTCAACAATTAATAATTAATCTTACCAGGGAACATTCTTGTGAGGTCTTATGGTGATCAAACTAGGCATGAGGGAGTAAGACAGAGGGAAGCCGTCGCATAAAAATGTAAGTCTGTGAGTCTGTAATTTTGTGAATACACATGGATACATGGTGATGCCATTAAGCTTTTGATGTCATGTGTATATTCATATTTATTAATAGGCCTTTAAAAAGAGCAGTTTTATGTTAACAGCCCAACTGAGGAGAAAGTCCAGATAGTTCTAACAATGCCTGTCTCACACCTACTTGTATCCCCCTGTTTCTGAACACACCTCTGTCAGAATGGGGCATTTGTTCTTGTTGCTCATCTGCACTGAGACATTGTTCCTGTTGTTCACCTGCACTGAGACATTGTTCCAGTTGCTCACCTGCACTGAGACATTGTTCCTGTGCTCACCTGCACTGAGACATTTTTCCTGTTGCTCATTTGCACTGAGACATTGTTCCTGTTGCTCACCTGCACTGAGACATTGTTACTGTTGCTCACCTGCACTGAGACATTGTTCCTGTTGCTCACCTGCACTGAGACATTGTTACTGTTGCTCACCTGCACTGAGACATTGTTCCTGTTGCTCACCTGCACTGAGACATTGTTACTGTTGCTCATCTGCACTGAGACATTGTTACTGTTGCTCACCTGCACTGAGACATTGTTACTGTTGCTCATCTGCATTGAGACATTGTTACTGTTGCTCACCCACATTGAGGCACTGTCATCACCTAGCACCATGTTTGACATTAGTCTTTGCTCTTGGTGATACACTTGCTATTGTTTTGGACTGGTGTGGAATGACATACACTGGTATTGTAATACCATGCAGAACAGACTCACTTGCCCTAAAAGGCCCCTGATTCAACCTGTTCATCCCTCCTTGACACTCTGTGGTTCACTACCACTGGTCTTTTAAACTTTTATTTCTGTTTCCATGGTTTTGCCTTTTCTAGAATATCACATCCTTGGACATACTCAGCATGTAACCTTTTCAAATTGGCTTCTCTCTCTTAGTGATATACATTTAAGGTCACATCACATCTTTTCTGATAGTTACTTCTCTCTCTCTCTCTCTCTCTCTCTCTCTCTCTCTCTCTCTCTCGTGTGTGTGTGTGTGTGTGTGTGTGTGTGTGTGTGTGTGTGTGATAAATAACCTTCCATAATCTGGATGAAGTACATTTTCTCCATCCGTCTCCTGAAGGACACCTTGGTTGTTTCCTTACTTTGGTTCTTGTGAACTAGATATAATCTTTCAAATGAAGTTTCTTTTAAATAAAGTTTTGGAAAACTGAAAAACATACTAGAGGCATTATATCACAGTCTCAGGGAGACAATGATGCTGTACATATGGAATTTAGAACCATATGGGAGACCATGGGCATATCTGTGAAGGATTTTCCAGAGAGGCATAACTAAGGTAGGAAACCCGCCCTGAAAGTTGGCAGCACTATTGCTGGGCTGGGGTCTGGGACTAAATAAAAAGGAGAAAATGAATGGAGTATTTGTCTCTGTGTTTCCTGACTATGGATGCAATGTGACCAGCCCCCTCATGCTCCTGCTGCCATGCCTACCTCCCTGGTTGACTATACCATTCTGCTGTGAGCCCAGGTTAGCTCTACTTCCCTAAGTTGCTCTTATCAGGTGTTCCCTCACAGGGAACTTGAGTATTGAGGGGTTGGTCCATGTGAATTTGGTTTTTAATGTGTCCATCTGTAGCTAGGTCTGGCTGTAGGGGACAGGAGCCTAGGCTCCCCCTGTTTAGACAGTCATTGGGATCTCTCTTCCAATCATGATCCTAGTCAGGGAATTACTAACATAGAAGCCGTGCTGGGACTTTCCAGTTATTTAAATTTAGAAAATCCCTAAATCTTCCTGAACTGCAGGATGTCTTCTCGGAGAGTTCATTCATGTTGTGTTGATAATATCTGTTTTTTTGGTGCAAAGATTGGTCAGTGAATAATTATGATTCTCTATGAAGCATCATTTTTACACATCGTAACATTTTATTATAAGTGTTTATAAGTGTCTCCCATCTCTTAAATAAATAAGAGTTCCAGGGTGATATGTTTGTCTGTCTCATTCCCTAGAACTTAGAAAAATGTCATGCTTGCAGTATCTGCCCCCTTTAAAATGTATCCTTTGAGAATTTCACACAGTATATTTTTAATCACATATTCTTTCCTCTCCCCCAACTCCTCCTAGATTCTGCCCCCTTTCCTTACCCACCTAACTTCATGTTCTCTCTCTCTTAAAAAAAGAAAGAAAAAGGAAAAACCCACTAAAACCCACAAAGTCTGATTTGCGGTGGTTACTCCTAAGCATGAGGCCTACCCTGAAGTATGGTTAGTATATTCTGTGTCACTCTGTTGGGGACAGTTGATTTCCCCTCCTCCAAATTCTGTCATTTGTGAAAAGCTTCTTAGTTAGGGCTGGGACTTTGTGCCCTCTTTCCCTCCTTTATGCTGGGAAATTTGTCTGATTTGAGCTTGGGCAGGACTTGTACATGTTGTCTCAGTCTCTGTGAGTTCATGTGTGTTATCAGCCCAGTTGTGTCTAGAAAATGCTGTGTCCTTAAAGTAGTCCACCACCTCTGGCTCTTACAATCTGTTGAAGCCCTCTTCCACATAGATGCCTGGCTGTGATGGGAAGAGGCATGACGAAGACATCCTGGTCAGGGCTAAACACTCTACAGTCTCTTACTCTGCAAATTGTCTACTTGGGGGGTCTCTGTGGGTCCCATCTGTTACAGGGAGAAACTTGGCTACTGGAGGTTAAGTGATCACATATGCAGGAGGCTCCTACCAGGTAGGTGGTGAGTAACTGAACTTTCCAAATGAACTCATGGGTTGCACAGGAGCTTCTCTTCGCTGTGGTGATACTTTGTGTATTCTCTAACGAAGCCTGCCTGAATATCAGAGGGCAAAAGCCAGTTACTAGTTAGTCAGAGAGGCCAGGCAGTAGTGGCATACTATCTAGTGTGCCCAAGGCCATTAGGGTGTCATACCCTTTGCTGATGGATGAATGGCAGTGGCAGTAAGATTTCTTCTAGGTCTTTGTTATTATTTTGTGTTTATTATTAATTTTACCATTGTTTTGACAATGATAATGGAAAGATGATCTGATTGGAACAAAACATAAAGGTGATGGTAGGAACCTAACCTGGGCTGAAGTCATAGTGGTTATTGCCATTGCTCTCTCAGACATTTCACCTGTGTTTACATGTATTCCATGATGAAGTCATAGGTTAATATTTTTAGACATGCCACTGTGCACTTCCTAGCTGCCAAGAGCAGAGCTTTAGAGTGGGATAGACACTGAGATGCACATGAGCCTCAGCTCTCAGTCACATCTCTAGGGGAAAACGGAGTCAAAAAGAACCTGAGACCGCCATAAAGAATAGTGTTGACCCTGTCATTGATGTCTACACAGGATGGCTATACTGTATGTGACAATCTCTTGTTTCTATCCTGCTGCTCTGCCAATGGGTTTGGGCAGCTCTCTGGCTTGTGAGCTATTTCATAATGCTGAAAAAAAATAGACACAGTGTCTGTTGTAACCTCTTGTTCATCTAGAAGGAAACAGTGGAAAGGCAGGCTAGCATGGTAGTGGAGATGCTGGTACAGGCCATAGACTTTAAGAGAATTTGAAAAAAAGGCTCACATGAAGGACATGGTTAATGTTGAGAATACTGGCCCCCTGGGCTGGCCCCGTATTCCTCTGTAAACAGGTTTTCTCTAATATGCAGGTAGAACCCAGGGAAGAGGGTCCTATTCTCAGGCTACATCCTGGCATTAGTCATCTACCTCAGAACGTTGCAGACTTAACTATTTTGAGAGTTGCACATGACTTGACACCCCAGCCTTCAAGAGCAGTAACTACACACTGGTGTTTATTTATTTGTCTATTCTGTATTTGCCTTAACAAACACTTGGTAGCTCATGAAGTATGATACAGACAGCAAGGTTGGAAGTGTTTTATTTTTGAAGCCATGTAAAAGAAGGGGCGGGTTACACGGAAGAAGAAAATGACTGTCTTCTATTTTCATGTCTCTCATTCTTAGAAATTGGATTTATGTTCTTGAAAAGTTGCAATGTAAGGATGAGCTATGTTAAAACAAAGCTTGGGTCGATTTAAATTAGACTTATTGTCCTTGTCTTGGCTTCTCTGTTCTGTGTGTGGTCTTTTATGAAGTCAAATTGGACATTTTCCCCTTTTAAACAGTGTGTAAAGACTGTAAACGTGACTATGTTCTTAAGTAAATAAGCAGAAGGAAAGACAATTTTATTTATTACACTCTCTAATCATGGAAAATTGTTCAGATATTTTACATACTTTGATGAGCTAGAAGTTAAGTTTGTTTGGGGAGCAATGAGACTTATTCCCTTTTCCAGTTATAAGTCCTTGACTTGTTTGTTTCAGGTAGTGTGTTAAGTGCTTTCCTTGTGTGCTGTAGCAAGAAGAGAAAATCCATCAACAGCTTGAGCCACAGGTTTGTGAGCTTCGGGTGCTGCTAATTAACATTCAGTATCACATGGCCAAAATGTAGAAGTTTTGAGTGGTACTTGAAAATGGTCTGCTTAAAACTAATATTCACGTGGGTGTCCTGCTAGATAGAAACTTGTTCTTCGAATGACACTGTTAGGAATAATGTGCCCATCAATATGCAGTTTATAACAGCCATTCCCACTCAGAGCTCTTTCTAGCCTCTTCCTAGTTCCACTTCAGGAATCCTTTTGTTCTAAGTGTTAAACACCTACTTCACTTCAGACAATTCTGTCTGATTCTTTTTTTGACCATGCGATTTGAAGAGCAATTTTCCCTACAATTTCTCATGCTGATGGTGACTATTGAAGATTGGAAGTGTTCACAGAAGAATTGACCATTTCTGGCACTTTTTTCTTACATTTATCACCACCTCTGTAAATTCCCTGGGCTTCTGTCTGCCTTGTGTTTGTGCCCTGGTATAAGGCCTATGTCCTAGGAAGAATTCTAAGGGTAAATGCCTTTTTAGCATTCTGACATTTTCTACCCTTTGCCCCATTTTACTTAGGATGAAAGAAACTTTGTGCCCCAGGCCTGGCACAACATCTGCTATTTAGTAATCATTCTGAAAACAGGTTTTATGAAAAGCTAACATTTTGTTCTATTTTGAGCAATTTTCATTTGAACTCAAGGAACCCACTGGTAGCTCAATTCTCCCTCCCATATAGTTTCTTCCACCTGGGTCAAAGTGGCTGGAGAATATACCTCTGTTGTAATGACTGCTTGCTGAGTACCCACAGAGCCTTCCAGAAAATGGCATGCAAATTTACCCATGATTTCAGGTTATTTTGAGAAGCCCAATATGTATGAAAATGTTAACGGATCCTATTCAGTAACTAACCACAAAGTAAACAGCAACTAGAGATGACACCAATCAAGTCAGAAAACCACTGGATATTTCTAAGATGGAATTTCGAGGACAAGAATGTATAGACTCAACAAATAAAGGAGCCTAGAAAATAGTTCACATTAAAATTCAGTCCAGAAGTGTCCTCATCCACGTCTAACATTCTCCTTCCCACAATCTTTATACTTGATGATGTTTTTCAGATGATTTAAATATATTTCTGTTTTCAGACAAGACCCCTCCCTGGGGGGGGGCAAATTTCATTCTTAATTATAACAAGTAAATATGTGATGTGGAGATACACAAATGCCCTGTGAGAGAGTCGCACTTTAACTAGGTTTAATTCTTACCTAGGTGTGTGGCAGACACGTGCCCTGTGTAGCTGTCTGTAGTCAATAGATGCAATGTTGAGAGTACTCATTGATTTAACTCACCGGAGCTCAGGAGCACAGAACATTCTCACAGTAAAGCAGAACCAAGTGACAGTAGCCTATAAATCATCAACAGTCAGGTCTGCATTCTTCCATGGGTACTTCCCCGGGTAAGGCAGTTTAGTGATGTGGAATCCTATTTCTTATGTGGCTCTCCTGCATCTTGTAGGATGCGATGTGTGGTGTTGTGATCTTGGGGTGTGGCGAGTATGTTTTCATCACATTTCCTGTGCACGTGCCTATACTGATGGGGGCAGATCTGACTTATGTGAGGAAGGATGAGAAAGTGGATGACCTGACATGAAACAGCCCAAGTGGGACTTGCATGACTCCCTGACTCTCCCTGGAAAAGGCTCTCCAGGCTTCCTCTTCTTCTTTGTTGCAGAACTTAATCACCTTATACATAGTTTCTTCACACATCTGCTTACTGTTGTGCTCTGAAACCTCCATCCTGCACACTCTAGTATTTCTATTTCTTCTGTGCTTTTGTCATTTTTCTCTCCACCCATTCCTTTTGTTCTTTCTCTCTGGCCTTCCATCCCATGGATTCTGTGGCTCACACATCTCCCCTATCTCCTAGTCTCTCTTTTATGTTGCAGCTAGTCAACTTGGCATTTAGCTCTGTTCGTTTAATTTAACCCCTGGGCTTTTAGTTTAATTTAACTGATAGTTTTCTTATTTTGTGATTCTTAAGCACATTTGCCTCCACTTTAGTCTTGTGTCTTTCCCATATGCAGTATGGTGCCTCAAACATCTAAACACGTTAAACGTATTGTTTTTCAAGTCTACTGTATCTGCCTCGACTGTTTAGTGCCATGTTAGCTCCTTAGCATCTCTGCTTGTTGATGTTGTCTTTCCTAAAATTCTTGAGAGCTTTTTGCCTATCTCTGGGACAGCTTTCCTTCCCTGTGTGGTGTTCACTGACGTAGCACGAGGTAGCTGTATTCATAGCATTCTCCCCTTTCATCACTGGTCACCCTGCAGTTCCAGTCCAGGTGCTCACACTAGTGCCTTCACCTGGACAGCACAGGACACCAGATGTGTGTGGTAGGCATCCTTGCTTAGAGGTTCTTAGAGTGGTTCCCCAATTACAGGGACTGTTTATCTTGATCATGGCTTCCTGTGTGTCTAAATTTAGAGCCTTTTGGAGGCAGCACAGCTTTTCCTAGCAGCTTTTCAGTTCCTGTGTGAGGATGTGGTTTCTCTGTTGAGCGATCCACTCTCTGCTATCTTTCAGAAGTTACTTTTGTCCTCCCTGTTTTATTCTCAAACCATCTATCCTTCTCGTCGTTTCCAGGGTCCTGTTTATGGGAGAAGAGTAAGTCATGTGTGTTCAGACAGCCATGATTACTTCCCCCCAGGCCAGGTTTCTGACTAGAAAGGATCCTACAGTCTCCATGATGTAGCATGGAATATAGGGTCCTTAGATTTACAATCCCAATAAACAATGAATAATTCTGCTAGCATAAACCTGACTTATGTTTATGCTAAATAAATCTCTCTAAAATTTACATTCAACCCCCAAAAGCTGTTGTTTATCTGAAATTCAGATCCCGTTGCAAATCCTGGAATCCTATTTGCTGTGAATCCTGCAGCCATGAGCAGATGTGGAACAGATGCTGCCAACACCATAGACCCTTGTGCAGCAGTGGGGTGGGGGGTGAGAGGAGAGAGGGATCTATGTTTCCAGATTTTCAAAGAATCCTAGCCAGCAGTCTTAGTGATATAATCTTTCTGGAACCATGATCAAGTGAAATGTTATTTCAACCAAGGCTGACTTGCCTGGTATAGATGAGTGTCTTTCTTAATGCTAACTTCAAAATGAACTGCACAGATTGCTCAATAACATTGGACTGTGAGTTCATTTCTTATGATCAATATACTGACACTTTACCATGAGTAACACTTATAATGTCATAGAATCTACTGAGTTGACACTTAGCCTGCAATAGAAAACATTCTTCTGTGGCATTATTAAAACACATACTTTAATTCCATGTATAACATTTCCATTTAGTGTCATTAACTTCAAAGGTGTTGAATGTTAAGTATGACATCTAGCAAGCTAGCTATTTGCTTTGAGTCTCCTGGTGTCACCCTGAGTGAGAACCAGTATGTTAAAATGGAGAACTCACATAAGGAATTTTTATATCGCCCCAACTGTGGGTGGCCAGAGAAATAGTGGTAGCTGCTAATTGTTGTTGACATCTTTTGTCAAATGATTATAAAACTATAAACAAAGCTTTCACTTTTCTTTAAAGGGGGACCATGAAACATATCGTTTGCCTGAATCTTTGAAAAGAATGCCAATGTCTAAAGATTTCAAGTTGGAACGTCTCTCATTTTTCTACTGTAAAGCTCATGGCCACTAACAGTTACATTTTTTCTTTGCCAACATAATGTGGCAGAAATTGTTTTGCCTTACCAATCTGATCCTATCAATGGAATCAGCTCAGGTTTGGACTCCTGGTGCTTCTCATCTGTCCAGGCATAGACTGGCCATGCTGCCTGTGCCATGAGGAATGAAGTGGATATTTTCAAACCTTGATGTGTGATAAGAATCTATTTAGCAATGTGCTGTAATTTGATACATGTATATAATGTCTCATGATCAAATTAGGCCAAGTAACATTTCTATCTCAGCATTTGTCATTGCCTTGGAAACCTTTAGACTTTACTATTTCAGTTCTTTGTAAAATGGAGACTTACTTGTGAGTGACTGTCACCCTTCTGAACAGCAAAACACTAGCACTCATTCCTCTGACTGAGTTTCGGTACCTCTTGTCTGCCCTCCTTTGATGCACCTGACTCTTCACTGTGACCTATGCTCTCTTCTCCACTTTTGTGACACCAGCTTACTTAGCTTCTACGTGTGAGTGAGAGTGTGTGGGATTTCTCTTTCAGTGCCTGGTTGTCACTTCACATACACTCTTCCAGTTCCATCCATGTTTCTGACATGATAGGATTCCATTCTTCACAGATGAACAATATATATATATATATATATATATATATATATATACACACACACACACACACATATATATATATAAAGTGTGTGTGTGTGCCATATACATGATGTATATGTTTATGTATATGTATATATCAGGTTCTTTATCCATTTGTCTGTTGATGGACACCTTAATTGATTCTATATCCTGACTGTGATAATTTGACTTGGTGAATATAATGCCAGTTTCTCTGGATGTGCTGGTTTTAGTTCTCTGGGGTGTGTACCCAGGATTTGGAGAGTTGGGTCTTTTCTTTGTGCCTTACCACCACATATTCTTCATTTGTGGATATATATATATATATATATATATATATATATATATATATATATATATCCATATCCATATACACATATACACATTGTCATGGACCATACTCTTCCTTTATGGTTATATAAACTATATTCAGTTTTCAGCTTTTCCTATGTTATTTTCAAATTTGATTTTCTTCTGTGATGTCTAAAAATGGATGACTCCAGGGCTTAGCTAACATGTACTGGAAAGTAAAGGAGAAGTGAAATTCAGAAGTAAATTTGTGATGGCCCAGTTTTCAGTTCTTTCTGTTGAAGTGACTTGTCATTACCTGTTTCTAGACCTTTTTCATCATGTTTCACTTGGTTTCGGTACATAGAATGGAAACTTCCTGGGTATTTTCCACTTTTTTGTGCAGGGAGAGCTGGCCAACTCACCATCAGGATGTTTTCTGTGCTGGAGCTCCTTTGACTCTTCCTGGCAATAGTCTTTTGTGTCACTCCTTTAAACATGTTTAGAAGCCAAGCTTGGGTTTACTAGATGCTTTATGAGGGTAGATCTAGAGCTATTTACATTGCTGTGATAGGAGACAAGAAATAGATAAAGTAGACGTTGAGAGGGAAACATGTAGACAGGGGCTGTGAAAAAGAGGGAAAGAACTGTGCAATACTGAAAGGAGAGAGCAGATAGTGGCAGAGAAGAAAAGGAGCCACAGAGACAGTTGAGATGGAGCCTGAGAACCAGAGGAGGACAATTGTCAGTGAAGGTTATCAACAAGTCATCTCTTTATAGTTCGTGCTTATGAATTGAAATTAGCATGATAATTCCACACAGTATTAAACATAATAGAGTTACAGAGGGGGAAAATAAGCAGTCTTTAAGGGTGTAGATTGAAGTTATCCTGTGCTCTTTATGAGAAGTGTTGATCCTCATGACTTTGACAAAGCTGACCAGAAGAGATGAAGGGAAGCAATTTCATTCAGTTTCTGAGAATAAATGATCAGTTGTGCCAACCTGTGTCATGTGACTTTTCCTGGGAGTGATGAGTGATTTTCTTGGGGATTACAAACAAAAGTGTCATCATCCCAGAGAGGACACCAGTGACAGACCAAAGAAACACTTTTATCCATTTATTAATGATTAACAAGCACACCTCTTCTAGTGGCCAGTATCTTACCCTAGGTGAATATTAACCTACAGGGATTACCCACTCTAGGAGAAGTCTTGATTTCTATTTTCCTCTTTCCTCAATCAGAATTTATTTGCTTGGGGTTCCATTCCTCTAAAATTCTGTCCTATTTTGGAGACCTCTGATTATCCTTCCAAGACACTATGAGTGTGCTGACAGAACACAATGATTTTCCCATTGCCACATTGGAGGACAGGGGTCTCCTGTGCTTTTTCCAGTAGGATAAATCTGTAACTTAAATGAATGGAACTTGGGGCCCTTAGCTCCTCCTGATTTAATGAATGTCTCCATCTCTAGGTGCCTAACCATATTGATGGAGAGGGAGAGAATGGGGGAGGTAAAGAGTGAGGGATTGAGGGAGGGAGGGAGGGAGGGAGGGAGGGAGTGAAAGAAAGTGAACGATTGAGGGAGGGAGGAAGGGAATGAAAGAAGGTGAGTGAGGGAGGGAGAGAGGAAGGGAGATAAGTAGGGGGGAGGAAGAGTTTGGGTTGACAAAGATAGAGAGTTAGAGGATCAGTGAAATTACAAGGGGAACCAAAGCTCCCGTGTTTTATTTAAAGAATCAGTCATTTCATTTCAGTGAAATGAACATGGTTTTGAAAACCAGTTTCCATGGTTTGCTTCAATGCAGCATCATTTGACTGATTTGGTGTCATCAGAGAGGCTGAGATAGGTATGCAAATACATTAGAAATCATTCTTCCTATGGGAGGTCTACACTGTGTGTGTTGATGAGTGCAAGGACAGTCAAGGGACTTTGTCTCGGGACACTTGGCAGAGAGCCATTTCAGTGAGTCTAGGTATCTGCCTATACTCTTGTAGGCAGCTCCAGTTACTATAAAAACCAGGCCTCTGAACCAATAGAAGGATTTCACAAAGCAAAACAGAAACAAGATTTAAATAAAAAGTAGAAGGAGAGAGAGGCAGAAAGGGAAAAGAGAGAGATAAACTCCAAATGGAGGAATGGATACTCCAAGTGACAAGAAAAACTTCTTCAACAGCTTAGGCAGCGATCTCTAGAATTTGTAGTGGTCTGTCCCAAAGAGCAGAACTAATCAAATTTTGATAATCTTTTCCTCTTAGTGGGGAGCCAGGTTGATTAACCATTAAGAGTAAGTGAGTGACAGCGACTCATTCTTTGGGATGATCCTGGACAAAACTGAGCACCATGTAGGGCCACATGAAGTTTCCTAAACTGTGAGCAAAGTTTGCACAGAAGCAATGGCCAGGCTGCTGCAGTGTGTATTTCATGCCGCCTCATCCAGGTCTCAGAGTTGCCAGGGGATTGCTCGTCACTAAAAGGATCATACTAAATTTCTATATGCCGATGGCTCTAAATTTTACCTGGTATAATTCATCCCCAGCTGGGCCTGTGTTGAGGATGGAAAATGAGAAAAGAGAGGAACGGTGAAGACCACAGCCTAAGGTCTAATTTACAGGCCTCTTCCAGAGCCAATCTGTTCCAGGGAAAGTGTGTGAATTATGAGCCTGCTGCTCTCTGAAGTCCACATCCCCTGTTTCTGCGGGCTCCATGACCACTGCACACGCATCTTCCAAATGGAAGGCAGGAAGAGCAGATTTGCGATGTACAGTTTTCCTGATAAATTGAAGAATACGCATGGCTTATTCATATTCCCCAAAGCAGGGTCACCACCAAAAAAATGCATCTAATTGGCTAAATAAACAACTCCCAGTTTTCCTGCCTGCAGCCTTTCCTTTTTGAATTATTAATGCGGTGTCCCCTCTAGATCAGCCACAGCTAATGACTGGTTTGCCTCCAGCGGTTAATATTCTCCAATCAGTTGTAAATTGTCCTGATGACTTACTTTGCTAACTTGTAGCTTATATTATTGGCACAGCTTTCAAAACGGCTGGGGATGCAAGAGCATCGTAAAAATTAAGCTATTTTCAGCACTGTAATTTTTTTTTGTACTGAGTGTAAAATATATCTAGGGGTTTTCTAATAGTCTACACCAGTAGTTCTTACCCGGGGCTTATTTTTTCCCATGAGGTATGTTGAAATAAGAGTCTCGAGACAGTTTTAATTGTCACAGCTTGTGAGTGGGTGTGGTAATAGTCTCCAGTGAGTAGATTACAGGGCTACTCCTAACTAGTGGATAGTGTACGGGACAATCTTCCGTAACAGAGAACTTGGTAGGGTTGGGGTGGGGAGATGCTAAGCTGAGGGGAGAGGGACATGTACGGAGCAGGCGGAGGGGTAAATATGATCAAAATATACTGTACAAACTTCCCAAAGAACCAATAAAAACTCAAAGAGGAGAACTATCTGGGTTTGCACATCAGCAAGGCCAGGGTCAAGAACTTTGATTTAAGTTGACTCTAAAGACAGAAGAGCAGAAGATGAATGTTTGCTCAATTTTTTGATTCAAGCCATTTTTCTTATTTTAAACTTTTTTTACTTATTGTGTTTTTTACATCAATGCATCTCTATCCCATTCATTTCCTTGTCCCTTTGTATCCCCCCCAAATAAAACAAAATAAAATTTAAGAGAAGAAAAAATGAAAAGGAAAAATCAATCTTGTCATGGAAGCTATAGTGTGACACAGTGAGTCACTCAGTTTACCCTTTTATCCGTATAGTTTTACTTGCAAGTGTTCATCACAGAGTCATTGGCCTGGTTCCAGGCCTCTGGCTTCTGCTACACTATCAATGCTGGGCCCTCACTGGACCTCCTCTTGGTTATCCTGCTGTTGCCCTGTGTTGTGGAGATCCTGCAGCTTTGAGTCTACAATAACCTGTGTCCCTTCACATGCTCCAGTGGATCACATATGGGGTGGATGTTGGGGTGGGCCAACCCATAACCCTGGTTCTGGGCCTGTGTAGTTGCAGGGTTGATCAACCCTCCAGTTCTCCCTTGTCCTCACAACCAGGGTGAGCTGTCCTGCACTGCCCTTGTTAATTCACTTCTTACAGTGATGAGCAAGGGGCGGGGCCAGTTCTCCCATCAAGCAGTGTTTTATGGGTACCCATTATGCAGTGAGCGGTGTCCTTTTCTTCTGTTTCTCCATTCTCAGCATCTCTTGATGGAAGTAGCACTGGTGAAGGGGCAGGATCACCAGGGTGTTCCCCAACCTGAGGTGCAGTGTAAGGCAAATTTACTATGTTCATGTCTCATACCAGGGAATGAAGCAGACAGGTTGTGGATCCCTTATCTGAAATACTCAGAACCAGAAGTGCTTCTGATGGACTTTGGAATATTAACATAAAAACAGTGAGGTATCTTTGGGATGGCACCCAGCTGAAATATGATATTCATGTATGTCTCACATAAACCTCAAACCCACAACCCGAAGGTGATTTGGTACAGTATTTTTGGTACACCCATGTTTTGAATATGGCCTGTCACACAGAGTCAAGTGTAGAATCTTCCTCTTGTGCTATCATGTGTATACCCAAATAGTTTTGTAGTAATTTGCATAAAGAATGCACAACTTACACTTGAAGGAGGGTTTTACACCTATCATGGAGGTACATCATTGTTAGCAACAGCAATTTCTATTCTGGGGATATTAACAGTTCGCCTGATGAATAGTTTTCTAACCATGAAACATCCCTACAGTGTTCATTGCAGTGAAGTGTTTGCGATTCAGAAATGGCCAGCCATGTGTCTGTCCCTCTGTCCAGTATTCTGCTGTCCTCCGTTCCTGACTAAGGAACTCTGCTGCTGTTGATGAGAACGGGCATTTTATTATGCTCCTTGAAAGCTATGGTGAAGAACGATGAAGTATATCAACTGAAGTCATGAGCACATTAAAAATAATAAGGGATATTACACAGGGAAGATTTAGACTAAATTGGCTAGACAGGCAGAGACTGTGGGTTGGCTGAGCACTCTGTGACGGGAGAACTAATTCTGCATAGCCTATGATCCTGGAGCTTCTTTTCCAACATTTCTTCAAAGCTCAGCAAGGAGAGTTCCCCAACCAGCTGTGATCCAGAAATACAGTTTTTTGATGATAACTATTTTGACTTCGGTGAGATCATTCAAAATAGTTTGATTTTCATTTCTTCCATGACTAGGTATACTGGACAAGTGGAAATTTTGAAGTTATTGGTCACCTATGTTTCTTCTTTGGAGAACTATCTATTTAATAGCCCATTGACTGGTTGCTATTGTTTCCTGGTATTGAGTTTGTGCAGCTTTTTGTAAATTCTGGATTATCAGACTCTCTCTGGAGTGTAGCTGGTCATGGATTTCTTCTATCCTGTGGGGTGTCTACTTGCTCAGCTTATAGTTTCTTTTGCTGTGAAGAAACTTTTAAATTTCATATAGCCCTCTCTGCTGATCACTGGGGATGAATCCTGTGCTATTGGAGCTCTGTCTAGAAAGATCTTGCCTACTTGTGTGTCTTAGGTAACATTCTCTAAGTTTCACTACAGTTTTAGTATTTCATGTTTTAAGTTAAAGTTGCTGTTCCACTTTGAGCTGATTTTTGTACAAAGCGAACAATATTAATCTAATTTCATTCTTCCGAAGGAGGGTATTAAATTTTATCAGCAGCATTTGTTGAGTAACCCATCTTTTCCCTACGGCAGGTTTCCTGGACTTTGGTTTAAAATTAGGTGGCTGTAGCTTTATTGGGTTATTTACAGTTCTTTTATTATGTTCCATTGGTCTAATTATCGTTTTTTATGTCATTACCAGGATGTCTTTGTCACTCTAGCTCTGTGGTATAATTTGGGGTCAGGAATAGTGATACCTTCAGCTGTGCTCACAATCCTTAGGATTGTTCTACCTATTTCTGATTCCAAATGAATTCTTGGATTTTATTTTATATTTGTGAAATATGACATTGGAATTTTGATGGGTATTCAATTTTGCATTGAATCGGTAGATTTATGTCCTTTAAAAACTATCTCAAATCATTCTCGTATCCTGTTATTTAATGTGTAAAGTATGGATGAAGTAATAAATGTGTATCTATGCATGAAGTATGGCTTTGAAAAATTCAAAAGGAGATACACAAAGCAAGTGACAGCAGGAAAAGCTGCCTAGCCTTATGCATAAAGAAACACGCATTGCCACTATCTTTCACCTATACCATTGGCAAAGGCAAAAATAAAAAATAAAAAAAAAATCCAGGGAAAATGGTCAGTGTGTGCAAAGATTGGTGTGCATGTCACAGCCACTGGTGGATGTTAATGGAGCCTCAGTTCTGCTTCTAGGGATTTGCTCTCCTTTAATACCCACCTAATTATGCAATAGCACGTATCTGTGGCTTTTTAAAGTTTTACTGGTAGAAAGCATCCTAAATGCCCACAAGTAGATTCCTGGTTAAATTAAGTAAGATGTAGTACATGGCCCTTACAGAGAATGGAAAACTTATTTTTGTAGACACTGAAGTGCATGAGTGGCACACTGCTGAATTAACCAGGTGTAATGAGCACCTGTAGCCCCATATTTCTTTGGATACTTTTGGCTACACATGCATGTGTTCTGGAATATTTAACTATGCAATGATTTGTTTATGCTGCATTTGTTTAATTATGTAGAGATATGTTGCATTTGTTTCACCTTGCCTGCCTAAGGTGTCTGGTTGGTCTAATGAAGAGCTGAACAGCCAATAGCTAGGCAGGAGAGGGATAGGTGGGGCTGGCAGGCAGAGAGAATGAGTGGGAGGAGAAATCTGGAAGAGAAGAAGGAGGAGAGAATGAGGGAGAAAGAAAGGGAGACTCCAGGGGCCAGCCAACCAGGCAGCTGCTAGCTAGCTAGACAGAGTAGGACATACAGAAAGAAAAGGCAAAAAGCCATGAGGCAATGCATAGATGAAGAGAAACAGGTTAAGTTATAAGAGCTAGCAAGAAACAAGCCTAAGCTAGGCCAAGCATTCACAATAAAAAGAAGCCTCAGTGTCATGATTTGGGAGCTGGTTGGTGGCCCAAAAGAAGACACCTGGTGCATACATGGGGAGTGTCTGAAAGGATACACACCAATCTGCTTTCATCTTCTGCATCTAGAAAGTAATTTGGATTTGGGAGGTTGAAGGAAAGTGAGGTTAATTTTAATTTTCATGGGTTATATTTTTAAAGTTAACTCATTGGTACAAAAAAATTAATTGCCAGCTCATTTATTGAACACTCATTAATTTCCATGTCCTCTGCTTACACATGAACAAGACATTGGGAGCTTTTAACAATAGTTATCATCCATATTTGCCGCCTCTTATAACTTTGGAACCTTAGTTACTTTCTCACTCTTGACAATTAACTTAATGTAAAATAAAAGGCTTTGTAGAAGTGAAAGAGTCATATATATTTCTAAAACCACTTTAGAATATTGGGTTATGCTAGGTAAATATTTTTAAAGCTATTTTATTCATTAAACATACCTCTTATAGCCTGGTTTAAAGTGTTTCAATCAAAGAGTGTCCGCCAGTGCCTCCCTTGATGGATACCATGATATGATCCTGTCTACATTTTGAAAGTGCATTTGAGGAAACAGACAACAAATAAACCTTGGGTACAGACTGTCAGGGAATATGCTTGGTGACAATAGTCACATTGTGGCCTAAGAAGGTTTCTCTGAGGCCATGAAGGGGGAGAAGAGCCAGAGGTCCATCCAAGGATGGGTGTGAATTCCTGCAGGTAACGTTCTTTATGCATGAGAAGGCTCACTGCATTTAAAACTAGTGGGCTGTTGGGCATGGTGATGTACACCCTCAAACCAGGCACCTAGGAGGGAGAGATAGGCAGATGTCTATGAGTTCAAAGCCAGCCTGGCCTACATACGGAGTTCTAGGCTAAGCAAAGTGACACAGTGAGATTTTATTTCAAAACCACCACAAAATAAAAGAAAAACAAAAGCAGGAATGACAACCTACATGATCTTGAGCAAGGTGCCGCATGGCAGGAGACTGGATTTGAGGTTGATCTTCGTTGATCTTTAATGACACCCCCCTGGAGGGCGGGAGGCCATTTCTCCCTTGGTGATGGAAATGTTTCTTCAGTGACTGTCAAAACCCCATGAACTCTGAGGTGATGAGGATGGGTCCCATGGTTCCTTGTCCATGGTTGGGTTGGTACTCCATTCCTGAGTCCTTATAGTCTACATAAAATTGGTTAGAACCTTTCTGGTCAAATATTAGATTTTTAATAACCTGGGAAATAAATGTGATTCTCAGATGTTCTATTAACTCCCGGTCTTTTTCAGACCAGATTTTTGCTATCTGGTGGGAAGGTCCTCTCCTTTCCTTGCCTCATCTGCTACACCTGGCATCCTTGGGTATGTGTGGCTCTGGTGGAACCCTGCCAACCCAGCAGAGGTTTTTGTTTAGTCTTGACTTTAGGCCCAGCTGACTCTGCATGTTGTATGTGACCTTGGTCTCACTAGGTATCCAGTGAAGCCTCCCCCGAGATGATGCTTTGGGTCATCAGAACTCCCTCACTAGTCTGACAGTTTTGACCCAAGTCCAAGTGAATTAGCTTGTCACCTTCTAAGACTTGCTGAACCAGTGCCTTTCTTGCTCATTTGTGTTCTCAGATTTTTTTTTTCCTTTTGAGGAAAGAAGTCTATGACGTGTATCTTGTTTGAAATCTGGCTTGTCACTGAGGTACTCTCACCCTGGGGACCTTGTATTTTAACCTCTGATTGTAAACTCTGTTCTTCCAGCATCTAGACTCCTGCCCTGCTGATCTGGTCCCTTCCTGACTCATGAGAGTACAGCAGTTCTTAGCATGGGATGCTGATCCCTTGGCACCCTCTGTTGATGCTCATCTGCTCTGAGAGTCTTTATGCCAATCTACCTAGACCATGCTGACCATGTTCCTGGCCCTATCTTCCTCAGCTTATTGTACCCTCATCTATGAATCTTCTCTTCAGTCCCGTCTATCTCCATTTCTTCTGTGTCTTCTTTTATCCCCTCCCCACTCTACTCCTAAGGTAAGATACTGGCTTTTTGTTTCTCACTAGACATGGGATGGCTTTCCCAACTCCTGTTATATGACATCGAGAGACACTCAGCTTTACTGGTCTTCACTGGGCCTATTGGTTTTTAAGTATTCTCCGTTTTTCTTAATAATTTCTGCATGTAGTCAATAGGATGCATTAATTAAAGTAATATAGTTCACCAGTAAAACTATTTATTTGCAGTTAATGTTTTCCTTTTGTATTGTTATATTAAATCACCCACATGAGTAGCTGCTATAATAAGTCTTTTTCTTGTTAATTTTTGTCATTCTTGCTGTTATAGAAATAGAAAGATGGGGAAAAAGAGAACCATTTGACAAATAGAGTAGCTATCATTGGTGAATGATGAGATAAATAATGCCATGTAACATGAATATTATGTAGGCATTAGAAATCCTACTTTAGACATATTCACATTGCATGCATGGATTGTGTCATATGGAAATCTTATCCAATAAATAAAAATTTAGCATAAATGTACTTTATGTATGCCATACACACATGTATTTTTACAACTGATTATGAATAGAGAACAGATCAGGAAATGTATAATAGTGACGACACCAGCCTTTGTTGGGCAGGCTATAATTTTTTTCCTTTTAAAAAGTCTCTACCTGTAAACACACCTTTTATATTTAAAGGAAATAGAGCTAGGATGAAATTAATAAAGTACCTAGATTTGAATAGAAGATATTCTGGTCACCTCCAACCCTCTTGTCCCTCTTGGACCTGCTCTGTTCTTTATTCTCCTTGGCTGTTGCCCAACTGAGCTGAGAATGCATTGGTGTTGCTAGAACACAGGGAGGTGATAAAGACTCCACAGAGTTCATTGTGTCTTTTGAACCCAGAACAGGAACTTTTCATTGTGTTCTTTATGCTTGGCACAGAATTAGTTTCCAGAATCTTGCAACACTGTCAGGGGTGCCACGGAGTAACAAAAACTAAACCAAAAGTATTCCAGATTCTGATATCCTTCCTGTGTCCCCAAGGCCAAGAGGCAGGCAGGAGACAAGAGCAAAACAAAGCAGGCACTGCTAGGCTTTACAAAAGTGTTCATAGGATGGACACCTTTGGGAAGGAGAGGGCTGGTGTTTCCACTTTGAGAGGCAGAAACGAGTTATTCTTAGTAATTTGCATTGTCGATCTTCCACCCTGGGCATCATCCCGTCACTCAAGGGTGCTGGAGTTGTTTTTCTACTTTCTCTGCATTCTCCCTTCAAGCAAAACTGAAAGGGAAAACATGCCACAGAGCATTTAATTCTGAGCAAATGAGTTTGCTCGTAACTCTGTCTTTCCGCATGGTGTGTAATGAGTCTTGTTAGAGGGGATCCACACTGACTCATTGCTGAGAAGCCTCTGAGCACCAACAGTTATTTACCATAAAACCACTGACTTATAAAGCCTAATGATGCATGGTTTAGATATTTCAAAAAGTCTCATATTTTTTCTAATCAGACCAATGACCATGGCTTTGGCAGATATGTTTTGGATTTTCCGGAGGGATATCTGGAATGGTCAGCACCCCTGTTCTCACTTCTATTGGCACAGAAACCTTCTAGTCTTTCCAGTGATTCTTGGAATGTAGGGGCCGTATTACTCCTTTCCTAACTGGTCCAATCCCTGATGTGGACCTGAAGAATCTGAGTGAATGTGCCAGGCAGAGGCACGTGTATTCTCTCCGGGGACCCCTCGCTAATGTGTCTCTGGATGTTCCATTGGCCACCATCAGTGTGATGGAGAAATCAACATGTCCTTTCAGACCTCATCTCTTGTGTCTTCAAGGCTCTCCTTTCAGCCTTTCCATGGACAGAGGAGCTTAGGGAAGCGCTTACCCTGGTTCGTAAACCAGACACCACCTTAGCCCCGGCTGTGTCCGACCAGAAACCAGAATCAGTTTCTCACTGAACACTTTGCCTCTTCAACTTTCCATTGTTTTTCTCCTCAGCCAACTACACCAGTGATATTTTCATCATAATATTTATTAGTAATATTTTGATTTTAAAAAATTAAGACTGTTTTTGCAGTTCTGTTGACCTAGAATGCTAAAGTACTTATGTCCGTATCAGTCTTACTGGGTCAGGTCACAGTGTGAAGGACCTTCAAATCTCTGTTGATTCAGACCACAGATGCTTCCACTTATGGTTGCTTTGGGGTTGCTTGAGATGCTGGGTAAGACTGGCTGAGTGAATGAATGCTGCCAGCACATAGATCTTTGTGCTGCCATTGAAACCAGACATTTGAATACTATTCAAAGATTTGGATATAGCTAGAGTACTTGGAATTTTACATGGTAGTACCTACACTTTAAAAATATCCAGTTGGGCCTATGATCCAGTGTAGCCTAGGATCACATGCCACTGTAGAGATGACTCACTACTATTTTTCTTTTCTTTTCTTTTTTTTGTATAATCCAGAAAGTTTTTTTTTTTTTTTTTTTTTTTTTTTGGTTTTTCGAGACAGGGTTTCTCTGTGTAGCTTTGCGCCTCTCCTGGAACTCCCTTGGTAGCCCAGGCTGGCCTCGAACTCACAGAGATCCGCCTGGCTCTGCCTCCCGAGTGCTGGGATTAAAGGCGTGCGCCACCACCGCCCGGCCAGAAAGTTTTTTTTTATAATAAATAAATATTCAGAAAATGCGGTCATTTATTTAAAGGAGACTTTTACAAAACTACACACTGAGGATTGTTTAATACACACACCGCCGGATGCTCAGCACCTCAAGTTCCACTCTGCTCAGTTAGCAAGTTACCACTGCTTACTGTGAAGCCACAATGTAGTGTTACTTCTCTTCAGTTCCACTGGATGCTGATGCACCTCTTGTCTGTGCCTCCCCTTCTGACTGCTAT
This sequence comes from Peromyscus californicus insignis, assembly GCF_007827085.1. NCBI lineage: Eukaryota > Metazoa > Chordata > Mammalia > Rodentia > Cricetidae > Peromyscus > Peromyscus californicus. The sequence continues at coordinate 7,661,461 of NW_026294480.1, read as the reverse complement.
AAGGACAACACCTGTGAGGCAAAGGGAAACTTGCCGGTTAAGTCTGGGCTGAGAGAGAAGTCATTTTGGACTTTCCATTGCCTGAAGACACTTCTTACACTTCCCTGATCTCTACCTGGGGCTTACCCTCTCTGGTTGCTCAGCTGGTTCACTGAGGTGTTCTAAGGATGAGTTAGCGTGAACTTGACAAAGGCCTTTGAAGTTTTAGTGCCACGGACGGTGTTATTACTAATAGAGCTGTAGAACCTTCATCCACAGTGTTTCCCTATTTGTAGTGTTTAGTAATTCCTTAGGTGGAACCAGCCTTTCGCAGAGCCAATGCCAGGGCGGGCTGAGGCCTGCCTAGACCCTACACCCACCTGGGCTCCTGCCTCTAGGCTTAGGACGGCCGCTGCCTGCCCCAGCTTGACTCTTTCTGAGTGGCTCCAGGGGCCTATTTACTAGACTCTGCTGAGGGGGAAAGCCACCCAGTCTTACAGTCATCAAGTCTAGGCCAGGAAACCCTTCTTCCAGGCAGATTCCTATGGCCAGCTGTGGAGTAGCTTCTTTTTTTTTTTTTTAGATGTGATTTTTTTTTATTTTATAATTTAATTTAATTTTACATATCAGCCATGGATTCCCCTGTCCTCCCTCCTCTTGCCCCCCCCACCTTCCCCCAGCCCAACCCCCATTCCCATCCAGGGCAAGGACTCCCTTGGGGATTCAGCTCAACCTGGTAGATTCAGTCCAGGCAGGTCCAGTCCCCTCCTCCCTTCACCCAGGCTGAGCAAAGTGTCCCTGCATAGGCCGCAGGCTCCAAAGAGCCAGCTCATGCACTAAAGACAGGTTCCGGTCCCACTGCCTGGGAGCCTCCCAAACAGTTTAAGTTAATCAACTGTCTCATTTATTCAGAGGGCCTGATCCATTTGGGGGCTACTCAGCTATTGGTTCATAGTTCATGTGTTTCCACTAGTTTGGCTATTTGTCCCTGTGCTTTTTTCAATCATGGTCTCAACAATTCTCGCTCATACAATCCCTCCTCTTTCTCAACTATTGGACTCCCGGAGCTCCACCTGGGGCCTGGCCGTGGATCTCTGCATCTGCTTCCATCAGGTGGAGTAGCTTCTTGAAGCATGGTCAGACATCACCTTGGCATCCTCCTGTGAATGCCTTGGAGGTAGCCAAACGTTCAGGCAATAACCTGGGAATAAACAGATGCTTTTCTGGACCCAGAAAGTTTTGTGCAACTTACATTCTTGTTCTTGGCATCTGAATCCTTTTGTTTCTCGTGTAAGAATAGCTCCGATTTTTGTCTCTGGGAAAAACATTGTTTGGCCAATAAAGGTGATTTTGCCTCTTGTATTAAGTACTTAGCAAGAGGAAAAACAATCACCTGAGCTTTGCTCCCTCACATCTGCCCCCTCCTGTGAAGAGCCTGCAACATGCTGATCTCAAAATGCAGTCTTTCTCTGGGCCATGACACTGTCAGTGTTTTAGAACCTCTCTTTGGTGTGAATGCTTAGTAGGAAGAATGAGAAAATTTAGCTAAATATGTAGTTGAAACTAACTCTAGAGCATTAGCTGTGAAGTATGATAGACATTGAAATTAATCTCTGCTGTAACTGAAGAACAGACTGTATTCATTTAATCACTCCCTGCTTGTTGAATTTTCTTGTCTTTACATATTTTCCCAAGTGAGAATGACGGAACCCATTTTTGAACTCTGTTCTTTCTCTACGGGTCAGGCAGATGCTCCGTTCTACCTCAGAGGTTCTCCCATGTACCCTCCCATCATCCTCAACCACACTCACAGTGTGACAATTGCTTCCTTCTTGGGCCTACTGGCCTTCTTTCCTCCTGTTGGCTTATCCCTGCTTCCCAGTGGCAGCCCACTTTTGTGCTCACATGATCCCTGGGTAGGACACTCAGGTCTCTGTAATATCAGCTCCTGATGCTTCCCCTCCAGATAAAGTAAGAAATGGACTTTCCTTGTTTGCGTGGTCCTTTTAATGCTATCAAGGAAAATTGTACCAGGTGAGTTAAAGAGATGGGAGACTTTGGGACCATTGCAATAAGGGGAGAGATCAACATCAGCTGCACAGAACCAAAACACAGGAACCAACTTTTCCAGGTTCTGTCCTTGCTGACAGAAAGTAGGAAGGATGTCTGGAGGTGTTGTTCTTGTCACTAGGCCATCTGTGTTTGTTACTCATTCTTAGTCAAAGTCAGCTCCTGCCATCCCATCAAGGTTGACGCATGGGCTGTGATATCTTTTTTTGACTGACATCTCTCAGGGGGGGCTCCTGGGTCCATGAGGAAAAGAGATGTAGGCTTTACCCCTGGCAAGAGGCTAGGAAAGATTTTTGTCCCTAATGGGCAGGAAGAAGGATTTGCAAAGGCAAGCTTTCTCAAGTAAGCTTAAATAGAGGGAAAGGCAGGGACTTGGGCTCAAGAAGATGCTCTGTTGAGTTCATTAAAGGAGAGAGGAACAGGGGGCCATCTTGGTCAGTAGGTGCCATGACTCTCCCCTTCTCTCCTCCCTCCCTTCTCCCTCCCTCTCTCTTTCTCCTCTTCTCCCTCTTCCCCTCCCCCTCTCCCTCCCACTCCCTCTCCTGCAAGTACCCTTTGTGTTTAATCACCTCTACCTTCTCACTGAAGCTCTAGAAGCTTACCTTCTCTCTCTTTGGGGTTGGGTTCACTCCTTCCCTAGTTCTAGAGACTGTTCACATGTCACCTTGCCACTCCAGAGGTTGACTCATCCTTTTGTCTCAGGATGTAACAAGCTGTACAGTAACGCCATGCTCCCTGACAGGCAGCCCATTAACTAGAATTGAATATATTTACCATATCTTGACACATCATGGGGTCATAAAACACTTTTTTTTTAAGTGAGCACGTTTCTACAGACAATTTCAAGTTAACCATGGCATTTATTTAGGAAAAACTGTTGAATTTCAGTCCTTGTTAGTAGTATTCTATTTTATGTAAGGTTCTGATTCTCACATGAAAATTCAAGACATTCTCAAATGTTGACTCACAGATAAGCAGAGAGAGTCACAGGGTTGTCTGGTAATCTGCTTTCACCAAGAGTAAGCAGTCCCCTTTCTCCTGTCTCCTGAGTCAGTGAGCACAGTGTGGCCCTCTGACTCTAAGATTTGCTATTTCCTTAGTCATTTGGATGACAGCCAGAACCCATCATACTGCTTTGTAGTTCATTCTGGACAGAAGGAGTGAGCTCTAAAACTAACAATGTGCTGGAAACTGTTTGGTGTCTCCTAGGGACACGGGCACTGTGGGCACCCCTCTCCCCTGTAGACCATCTAGTCACATGACCACTAGCCATCACCAATAGCTGAAGACTGACAGGTAGGACATGGCACCTGTTTTAAAGGCAACTCTGATTCCTCAAGACTAAGAATAGATCAGCAAACAGCGAGTGCTCACCTGTGTGCCTGCTGGCAAGGGCTCCTGGGTTCTGGCTTCCACTCAGAGTAGGCCGTGACGGAGAATATGCCTCAGTGCCAGGGCTGAGGCTGCAGCTGGCCAATTGGCACTGGAGACTCCCTCTGCTGAGGCTTTGGAACTTTAAATGGAGTGCACAGTGTTTGTACTGTTCGCAGTATAATTTACTAAAAATTCAATTCAAAACAAAACATGGAGTGTTTAAAAATACATTGAACATGAATACATTGAATGTGATGCTAAAAACATGAAAAGTTGTTAGAATTATTTAAAAATGATGGAAAAGGGGTATGGGAGGAGGGTAAATAACTTCAGAGTAGAAAAGTGCATGTCAAGTCCCTCTCCGGAGACAGGAGTGTTCACAGTGCCTATCTTTGTTTGTTTGTTTGAAGTTTTCAAAGCAGGTGAGCTGTGCACTCTTTTAAAAGGCTAGATTCAGACACTTTTGGCTTCTGTCTTCTCACATAACTCTCCAGATCATTTAAGGGCAGCAACAGACTGTTTCTGTGATGCATTTGAGGTTTTTTTAATTTTTATTTTATCTTTTTTTATACAGGCCAAACACAGTGCCTTCTAATCAGGGGCAATTTTGTTTCCTACGGGATTTTTGACAATGTCTAATGATGTTTTTGTTGTCATAACTTAGGGTGGGGAAGCACTCTACTGGTACCTCAACATTCATAGCCACAAATGCTGCTTAGCACCTAAAATGCACAGGAGAGACCCATGGTACAATTATCTGGTGTCACATAATTTGGGCTGTGTGAGATTGAGAAAACTGGCTATAGTGTCGATGATTTTAAACACTGTTGTGGACTTCCTTGCCTTAGTGTGTAGCTGATAAACCTGTTTATAACATGTATAGCACTCCCCTTGTCACAAAATGCACACAGCAGGAGACCCATCAGGCTCCGTGTTCTGGCTCCCCCAGGGCCAGATGGGGAACACATTGCATCCAGGCTGGCCTTTCCATCTGTACGCTGGGAAGAGCTTCAGCACTCTCAGCATCTGCCGCCAGCAAGGCTAGTGCACCACGCATGTGCACTCCTTGGTTTTCTTGGAAGAGGGAGCACTGCACTGGGGCAGAGCAGAGCTGCATTGGTGGTGGCAGCCTCCGCGACTTGGAATGCCTGCTGAACCCATAATTTTGCTGCAAAATGAGAGTATCCATGTTTAGCCCAGTGGAGATCTTTTGTTTTGTTTTTCTGCTTCATACAGTTTACATGCTGCCAGCTCTTTGTTTTTGTAGCAACCCCATCATGATGACTACAAGCCCAGAATAAAAGAGCCTTTCTTGGTAGGTAGATTGCAACTAAGTTTACTTATAAAAGAAACAACTTACTATGAAAATAATTTGTAATTCCTACTGTATTACCTTCTTGCTCTCTTAACATCTTTTGGTGTGGCAGTTATTATAGGATTTAGTTTTTTTTGTTTTTTGTTTTTTTTTGCAAAATCTAAGCAACTATTTCCATGTAGTTATAACAAAATTTTCCTTCACCTGGATTTTTCTCAGGATGAAGTTTCAGGGAACTTTTATTTGTGGCTGCTGTATAAGAAGCTCTACTTCACTCTTAAGAAGCCCTTTTCTTAACTATGTCTTTCTGAAACAAAACTTTCTTGTTTAAAAGGGAGAGTCTTTGAACAATCTATGGATATAACAAGTCATCAGGAGTCAGTTTTATACTATGTCCATATAGCAGAATAATAGCAGTGGGTTCTCCTCTCGGGCCTGTGACCTGTCTAGCCCTAGGTTCTTAGCCTGATAATGGTGTCAAGAATGGGCTTCATCTTGTGGAGTGGAACCTAAACCCAATTTAAAAATGTTTGGCTGCTCCTATGATGTTGGTACCACTATTGCACTAGTGGGTGTGTGTTTTTAAGTAGGTTGTTACTGTAGCTCACTCTGTTCACAGATGGATAGAACTGATGACCACTTATCTCCTCTAGTAGCCTGCAGAGTGCCTCCCAGCGCTATGAATGCTAGCCTGTGGAGATGAAGTTCCCAGGTCAGTACCAGTTTGATTTCTCCATGTTTAATGACTCAGATATGTGGTATCTTTAGCAGTACTATTTATCTGACAAGCTTTGTAGGTGAACCAAGAGCAATGACCATAGCCTGTGACCTTTGGGTGTCCGTCGTATCCTGCTGGTCAACAACTCCATAAAAATTGATTATTAATTCACAGGTGAATCTTCTAAGATTTCTTGAATGAGTTTTCATCTAGCATGGCTCACCTCTCCCAGATGAAGCTGAGAGTCTTCTATGTGGGCTTTATGGAATGCCACTCAATACAAATCCAGTCATAAAATGGGAATTTCTGCTGCTCAGCTGCTCAGCTCTTGGCATCTCACTGTAAGCGCTCACTGGATCTCAAAGATATGGATGCTCACATGTGCTCCAGAGTTGACAAGGCAGTTCGGACTGCTGATACATTTCACAGCAGGCATGGCTCAAAGCATAGGGCCCCAGTTCCTGCGTCTGTTCTCTGCCTTTCTTGTAGTTTCCGTGTCTAGATCCCTCATCCATCCCCAGAGAGGGTTGTGGCTTTCTTCTGTGACTTACTGCATAGTCTCTGCGTGTGCCTCCTGTGTGGATGAGCTGGGCTCCCTGTGTCTGAGTGCCTGGCACTCAGATATCCTTAACAAGTTTATTATTACCTACACATTCACATATTTACATAATTAGACAGCTAGAATTTGAAGGAAGGGTGTAGTTAATGCTTATCTTCATCTCAGGGTTTTTTCTTCCTGTATCTTGAAACCTTGAGACGGCTGCAAGGCTCAGACTTTTAGAAGGTCATTGACTTGAAGATTCAGAGCAAAGGTGCTGTCACTGAGGAAGAACATGTCATCTGCTCTGTCCCTTTATACTCTGTGACTTGTCACTAACTCATCCATCCTCAAGTAATGGATATGCTGACTTTCAGACAATACATTTTCTTCCTTTTTGCTTCATTTCAAAGTCTTCTCCTGTAACCCCTTTAAAGCATGTGACCCAAAAGAGCTTCAAATTGATGTTTTTAATTTTTATCTCGAAAAGTTGCTAGGATAAAGAATTAAGGTTCCTGATAGGAACAGAATCAGGCTGAAGGAAGAAATGAAATCCTCAGCTAAAGAGATGTCTTATTTTTTTTTAAATAATAATCAAGGGGGCTCAAGATAGCCATGGAATACACCCCATAGAGTAGATAACTCTCACACCTGTGGCCTTCACCTCCTAGCATCACAAACAGTTCTGGTTGGTACACTCTCAATGCTGTTGAAGGTTTATTGAGCTGCAGTGTGGAGGCAGGAACATGGCATACTTGTTCTGAAACCCTGATAACCTGCAACCTGGCTGCTGCTGCTCCCTTTCTACAGAAGGAAAAGCTCGGAAAGGCAGGGAAGCATCTCCTCTGCACATGGCACACAGGTGCCCTTTGAACTCAGGTCATGGACCCAATTCTGCTTTTTTTGCAATGCTTTCCAGTGTTTCCTTAAATAAGAGAGAGTGTGCTCCCTCCAGAGGTGTTGTGGCTGGCTGGCATGTTCCCTTTCTTTTAAGTATCATAGGAAATTCAGGACCATAATTTGTATAGAACTTAGAAGTAATAGGCTTTTAGATCATTTCTTTCCCTCAAAGCTCTGCAATTGGTTTATATTTGGGCCAATTCACTAGGATGGTATTAGAGCACTTGGGGGGTGGGGTGTAACATACAACTCTAGAAGGGAGCAGTATCCTGGGGCTTTGAGGAAGGAAGTATTCACTGGAAGATGAAAGGGAGTTTGTGGAGCAGTCTGAAGGGCAGGGTTTTTCTGAAGAGCACTGTAATACTGTCCTCCTCAGGGAAGGGAGGCCCCTCCACTGTCTTTTAAACACCTCTTTGAATGGCAATTTCCAGTGGCTTTGTGAAATGATGTCTGATGGGATCCGATGCTTCTCAAAGTTTCCCCAGACCTGCTTATGGCCTCTCCTGCCCCCTGCGTTGAATTACAGTGTTTATTTTTAAAAGCTTTTGTGGTTTGAGCCTCTGCCTTTGCTATTGCAGCTGACTGACTGACTCAGCCCTCCACTTTTTTTCTCCTCTTCCAGCCACTTTGTGGTTTGGGGTCCAGTTCGGTTGCATGAAGACTGGGCTAAAGAGATGGGAGTCCAAAACTGTGGACACATCTGCTGTTGGTTAGTGCCAAAGTCACAGGTGCCCTTCACAGTGCTTGGTCTGCTCAGCAGAATGTCCTCTCTGTCCTGTCCTCCTTTTCTGCCTGCTTCATTTCATTTCCTCGTGTTGGTATGCTTTTTACCTTGCTTCCAATTACCTGCCCCCCTCCTCAAATCCTAATTTGTTGGGGGACATGTGAGGGGTTCAACAGGCGGCATTGGAACTCATGGAACAAGGCTGGGCAGTTGGCAAAGGCATACCTGAGTGAGTCTTAGAGAGGCAACGCCCTCCCCCCCCTCGCCACAGAACTAGTGTCCCAAGGACCTCATGCTGTTATTGAGTATAGCTCTGATTGTTGCCTTCATGGTCAACACATCCTTCATAATCTATGGGTTGTATGAAAACTCTTAAGAGGTTTCTAGCCCCTCACTGGGCAATGTTACTGGTACTTAGAATAATAGTGATTGACTTTTTCCAAACATTGCTTGCTGGAGCAGATTAAGCATTCAACCACCACCCATAGAAAGAATTTAGACATGTAGAATTGCTAGTAAGGTTAGGTTAAGATGTTTTTGTTAGTGTCTTTGAAGTAGAAAATCTTGGGGGAACAATGTAAAGTTTAGAAAGACACACTATTAATAGTTGAGCAAGGGACTTGTTGAGGTCAGGAAACAGGAATAGTGTGGCAGCTTGGCTATTGGTGGCTAGATGGGTTGGTGATCAAAGGTGATGATTTATTCCTTGTTCTCAATTTATTCCCTCAAGTTTCCTGATATAAAAAACTGTTGATGTGTGAGTGTGCACCCCAAGGATTAAAATAGAGCTGACTGGTTGATTTTCATATATAAAAGTTTAGATTTGTAATTCTTTTAAGATTTCTTTATAAGATTTTTTTGAGATAAATAATAAAGTGATCAATCCTTTCTTTGTAACTACAAAATCCAGCCTGTCAGTAAAAGAACTGGCTGAGAAAAATACCTTGCTTGCTTACACTCGGTTAATCTATAACAAGTTGCTTGGACATGAATGTATGTGGGTTCTTGGAGATAATTTGTTTTTTACCTGTACACATAAAATGTTTAATCATGAAAGGGATATGGAAAACATGTTTTTTATTTGTATTCATTATAATCATTCACTTATAAATAGAATATAATCACATTGTAATTTTTATACTGCTTGAAAGATTTTGCTGGAGTGTATAAGCTGTAAGGAAAAAAATTAAGAATAGACAGAAGGGATACATCTGGATAGAGGTAATAAAAGAAATAAAGAGCTGAGAGAGAGAGAGGTGATAGAAAACCCGAAAAGTGTGTGTATGTGTGTGTGTGTGTGTGTGTGTGTGTGTGTGTGTGTGTGTGTGTGTGTGTTTCCCTTTTTCCACTGGCCCCAGAAAATTAAGTTTTGCCCTTCTTGCTAGCCCCAGAGAATTAAGTCTTACTCCCGCAGATTGAAAAGTCAATTGAGTGATTAGTCCACCAACTCTGTGGCTCCCCCTCAATTCCTGAGCTGCTGAAGGCTGGTCCTCACAGCAGCGCCAATTCTTACTTGGAATCTAGAGCCAGATGCCTGTCTGGGAGATTATTGAAAGTTGCTTTCAGAAGAGCGCCTTAACTTCTCAGGAGGCAGAGTATCATAGAGACCCACAGTTCTCTCCCTGACCATGCCAGAGAGAGAACAGCCTTTTGTTCAAGCTGCATAGAGAGATCTATCACCCTTGGAAGAGGGAGATGGTGAGTGGAAATTCTGCAGGAAGCCCAGAAAGACTTGTTTTAGTTGGGATGGTGTGGCCTTTGGAGCAAAGAGAAGCATCAGCAGAGACATGAGGTGGAGACTGGACTATGTAAGGGATTCCTCTTCTTGTCCTCACATTCTTTGAATGGGCTTCTTCCTTATGCATTGTGCATTGAGGCTCTCAGACAGCAGGTCTCCTGTCAACTCACCCTTGAGTTTTGGAAAGAAAAGTTGTCTGTAGATTTTAGTCAGATCATCAGCCATCCCTCTGCTTTTTGAAGCAAAGTTTTAGTGGGGCTGAAACCTTCCTTTTCTATTGCCCCTGAATCTGTTTTTTAACTGGTAGACACACACATCTGATGTTAGAGGTTGAGAAACTTTAGAGCCAGGTTGGATGGAAAATTCAAATAGAATGCTTATTAAAAAAAATTGGTATACAGACTGCTGGATGCCAGTCTGAAAGCTCTGAGATCCTCTTTAGTCCCCTTTGTAACAGCGTTGTTTTGCAGTTCAGTCCTGTGTTGAAATGGTAACTGGGAACCCCAGAGAAGTGACAGTTTGCAGTAATTGCAGCCTTGGGGACTGACTGGACCAGGGAGGGCCAGTTCTGGTGCTGCAAGCTGGATGAAAATCTGGTAACTGATTCTTACCAAAATATTAGGATTTGTTATTTGTTATCAACAAGTGTTATTTGTCGATTTGGACAATTTTGATTCCCTTTATGAATACACTTATGGCTAAGTTTTGTTTTTGCAGTCACAATCCTAATTATTTATTCAATGGAGGAAGAGTGGGCATAGCCTCTTGGGAGTGGTTTTGTGTGTGTTGACACATGTGAATTTCTTTCCCTTACTTCGGCTTTCTCTTTTGGAAACTGAGAGTGTAGAAGTAGAAAGGGAGAACGACATTCAGGTTTTTGTTTGTTTTTTTTTTTGTTTTTTTAATCACCATAATGGAAGGGGTTGGTTTAAAAAGAAGCCAGTTCCCCCCAGGAGTGGTGTGTGCAGTTCCTGTGACTGTGGTGCAGAAGAGAAGGAGGTGAGAGCTAAGACTGGGAGGCAGGGGAGTGAAGCTCTGTGCCCTTTTGCCATTCCTTTGTTTTTTGTTTTGCTTTGCTTTTTAAGTATTAAAGATCTCCCTGTACCAGTGCGACTCAATTAAATTAAGATAAGATGTTCCTGGAGTGGAAAGCAAGGAACAGGGCTTGCTGTTCTGTGCTGCTTTCTCAGTTTCTCTTTTGTGCACTGTGTTAGGAACACCTTTTCCTGTCAGATGCACAACAGATGGGAATATATTAAAGGGGTGCCATATGACCTGTGTTGGTATTTAGAGGTTCAAGTTAATGGCCTGGATCATCAGGAATATATTATCTCCAGCATAATGAGACACAATCAACTCTTTTAGATTGTAATCATTGCTTAAATCCAGGGAACAAAGATTGCCCTTCTCTAATGAGAGCTAGAAGAGGTGGTTCACATGGCACTGGTGTAATTAAAGCCATAAGAAGCCCTGTGAGCCAAAGCCTGGGCTCTTATTCCACTGGTGACCTTAGCCACCAGCCCATCCTTCCTGATGCCTATTAACTGTCTGGATTTCTGTTTCTGAGGGGCCTCATTTTCACTGCAGAATGACTTCACAAAGGTCATTGGCCGTGGTGGTTAGTGCCAGACACTCAGGCTCCCAGAGCCCTCCCAGTTTGCTGTTAGCTAGGTGAGTTATGGGCTCGTGTGAGGCGCAGAGCCACAGCTAGCTTTGAGAATGTGTAGGCAGCTGTGCCTCTTGAGTTTCTGTTCCATGACCCCTCGTCTCCCACTGTGCATTGGAGCTGGCTGCTCTTCTGAATGATCTGTACTCCATTTTTTTTTTCAGTCCTGCAGCCTTCCTTCATCTGCCTGTGATGTTCTATGCAGAGCTGGGGAGCAGGTGCTCCTTTTCAGCTGTCACCCATGCCCTTCAGCGTTCACAAGCCTTTCTGTTCTCTGTGGTATTTTCTCTAAAGTCTCTGCAAATCGTGAACTAACAAATACTGGCCCACTGTTCCCAGGGAAACTATGGGGTTAGATTGTCCACAAAATTCGCCTCAGTTGACCACTGAATAGTCTATTTGTGGGTATTTTTGTTAGATACTATACATACATATACATATATGTATAGTGCTTGTGCCCATGTTTATGTGTTCAGAGGCCAGAAGAATACAAGATGTCCTCTTCTATCATGGTGGTCCCCTTTATTGCTTTGAGACAGAGTCTCTCACTAAACCCAGAGTTTTCCCTTTTGTTTAGGGTAGACCAGTTGACCAGCAAACCCCAGCAATCCTGTCTCTGCATCCCCTAGTACTGAGGTTACATGTGTCTGTCCACACTGAGCTCTTTTGTGCTTGGGATCTGCTCTTGCCCACTAACCTACCTCTCCAGCCCACAGAGTATTTTTTTTTAAACAAAACAAAACAAAAAAATCCTTATAGACAATTGAATGACTATTACTACTTGAATGATGCTTGCTTAGCATTCATTTTCTTGGTAAGGACATCACAGACTTATAGTTAAGAATACTAGAACACTTATCAGCACTTTTTTGGTGCCATTTAAAACAGTTTAATCAGTAATAAATACTAGCATGAGTCTGAGTAGCTAGCTTAGTCGATAAGATGCTTGCCTGCAACCATGAGGACCCAAATTTGATCTCAAGAGCCAGGAGTGGTGATGCTTGCCTGTAATGTTAGCTCTGCAGAGAAGGGGGTGGACAAATTTCAGGAGCTTGCTAGGGAGCCAGCCTAGCCTAATTGATGAGTTTCAATAAAGAGACCCTGCTTTGAGTAGGGCCTGATGGTGCCTTTTATCCCAGCATTGCAGAGGCAGAGGCAGGAAGATCTTTGTGAGTTCCAGGTCACCTTGGGCTACAGTCATATAGTGAGACCCTATCTTCACATACACACACACACACACACACACACACACACACACACACACACACGCACGCACGCACGCACGCACGCACACACGCACGCACGCACAGTACAACTAATGCGTCACTGAGCAGATCTTGTGGCCCTGGCTCACAATATCAGAACAGGGATGAGGCGGCAGGGAGCTGCATTTAGACCTCAGCTAGGATGTTCACTTGGAAGACTCAGGCTTGTCTTACTGAGATTCCCAGTGACTGATTAGAAGTGGGTCAAGCTGGATTGATTTGGAGGGCACAAACTTATTTCAGTTCACAGACAAATCTGTAAATACAGTATCTGTGGGTAAGGAGGACCCACTGTATTGCCCTTTCCTGGCATGAAGTTCAGTTACTCTATGAAAGAAATATTTAGAGAATCCATGTGGGAAGTCATGCACAGATGTAGGAGAGCAAAGATGTGTATTCTCTTTACAACCCTAGCCTTGGTCATTGGAGCATCACCTAAAAAGGATCAAATGGGACTCACCTTGAGTTCTTTGGTAGATCTCCTGCCCGAAGTAGCTCTCAGCATGTTCCCCCTGGATGAGGAATACCATCCCTGTGGACTAGAATCAGAGCTCTATAGCTGAGGCTCCACTGTGCGAGAGCTTCATTGCTTCTGCACTGGCCTGCAAGACAGTGTTGGACTTTGTAGCTTACGCAGTAGCATCTTCAGGAGCCGACTGAGAGATGAGACTTGGGTAGCTCCTATTTTACTGTTTAATATTGTACTTCCAGTTTCTCCTTTTAAGATCTCCCTGTAAGGAGAGTGTGGGCAAAACTAAAAGAAATTTGGTTAAGTACAGGGTAAAGACAGTAGCCAAACTTGTGGTAGCCCAACATGACTTTGATCTCAAGTAGCCCAGAGACTTCATTTCAAAACACCATGCCAGTCTCTCTGACCTGTGCAGAACAATTAGGGCCAGAGAGGGGGTGGGGATCTGAGCCAAGGTGTGTTTGGCTTGGAGAGTGTGTATTGTCTAGGGCTATAAAAAGCTGACTGAGTCACAACTACCACTTCCTCCAAACCCTAACTTTCAGTGATCAGCAAGGACAGCTTTGGAATTCCTGCATTGCATCCAGCCCCAGGCAATGAGCTCCCCTTGACAATCATATCTCTATCAAAGCATATTAGAGTTGAACAGAAAGGAACTCTATCTAATGATTTCAGCCAGAATGGAGATGTCTTCTGAACAGTGACAGTTTCTGGAATGATTGTCCTTGGAGGAACAAAGCTCTTGTCACTGAGACTCCTCTGTCCTTGCTTTCTTTAAAGGCTTCTATTTGCTTTAGGAGACATCCAAGCCACCCTAAGCTGTAGCAGAAAGCTGATGGATAGGCACACAGAGATGGTGAAAGATGAGTCCATTGATAGAGTCTGTCTTGTGATACCAAGTGGATCAGGTGTATGTCTCAACCTCCTGTTAACTGATTTCCTAAAGATTATTCTGTTCTTCTTCTGCTGCTAGTTATAGCCATGGCTGATATTTGCTGTTCAAACCTTCCTATCTATCTGCTCAGAAAGTGACACCTCTGTCACCCTTGACCAAGCAAGAGAAGGCAGTAAAGCAGCTGGCACTGTCTGAGATTCATATCAGAGGGGACTCAGGAAACTCCTCATTCATTTCAAAATTGCTGTGCTCGGTTTTTCCTCTCAGCTGCTGGTGTCGGATGCCATGTCCCCTCGAATATGAAAATAGCAGAGGGCAGATTTGGAGGAGGAGGAGGAGGTGGGTTATCACTGGTTGACCAAACACCGTGTCATTGCTGATGGCCCAGCAGTTACCTTAGAAGTCCTTGAACTAGTTGTCACCCAGATTTCATGCTGTTTTTCAGACCTGTGTCTCTTTTGCAGCACTTAAAAATGGGCTGAGTTAGGTATTGTCAAGCAGTAATGACAGCAGCGTCCTTCTTTGCAGAGCAATCAGATGCACGTCAAGGAGTAAACAGCCCATGGGGCAAACGTTCCCCCCCATCCCAGTGCTCTCAGCTTTCTAGTTAAATATGAGCCTTTGTTTATTATTTAATTTCCCCAGTGTTTTCAGTGACTGCCACAACAAGAGGATGGTCTGTGATTCCATAGTTTCTCTCAGGGGACCTGTGAGGAGAGATGGACAGGTTTTAGATTAGCAGTCTGCTGAGTTGCTGGATGTCTGCTGGTCCAAAAGAAGAGATGGATGAGAAGCATAATGTGGCTCGAGCCTTGCAGTTTAACACTTGAGCTTATATGGTTTGAGAAAGCGATCCCAGAACAAAGGCAATTCTTTGGACTGTGGTAACTCGGCTTTATTTCCCCACTATTGTTTACTCCTCTTCCAGAGAGTTATATGAACCTTTCTGTATAGCTCTGAGGTCTAGGCTCAAGGTTATTACTCTTGTGGAGTGCTGTTGTGTCTTTACATTTCAAAAGTGGTTGATGAGCATTGTTACCTGTGAATGGACCAAATCAAACACATAATAAAGTCAAGATTAAGAAACTCATTTGGAATAAAGCACAGGATACTTAAAGTACTTGCAAGAACTTTTTTATTTAATGACTCATATAGTCATGTCTGTTTAATTTTAACAAAAACACGTGTATTTCTTCTAAAGCCACAAGTAAAATTGAAACTGGACAGTGAGGAGACTGCCTCCAGACTTTCATATTTGATCTTATCCAAAAGGACCAGAAGCAGTAAAAAAGTGTCTTTTATGTGTGGCTAGCTAGCAAGAAGCATGGAGGTTGATGAGTAGCCTTGGAGGGACACCCAGATAACAAGGGTTGGATGATTGAAGAACATTGGTGTGTGCGGAGCCCGAAGGCCATGGAGACAGAGTAGGAGCCCCGGAAGCAAAGTTAGAAGTTTGGAGCAGGAATTGAAGGTAATTTGTGGGATGCTTGCTTTGTATGCACAAGACGTGCGTTCAACCCCCAGAGTTGCAAATATAAACAAACAAGGATGACAAACCTAGATATTATGTTGTCACCTGTGGCCACTATGGAGTTACTCTTGTGACACTGAATATCATTAACTGGAATAATTTTCATTTATCAGCTACCCTGATATCTATACAAATGGATTTGCTGGGGGAATTGTAAAAGTTGGGCAAGAAAGCTTTTCAAAGCTAGTGTTTATATTACTGGAAGAATGTATTTTCCTATTGGATGGTTGGGCCATAATGTTGTCCTCAATTGCCCTTTGGACATTATCATGTGACAGCCCTGGGGAAGGCCTCTAGTTACAGAGACTCTCAGACATGGAGGATATGTCCCCAGGAGCACCAGAGGGGAGGGTCCATGGGTGTATCTATCAGACTTGTGGATGAGCAGAGGGGAGACATCAGTTTCTGAGTACTGGAATGCCTGCTGGGAGTTGGAATTTCATTCTTGAGTGGATAGGACACAGCCCAGCATCAATGAAAGCAGGTGCACCAAATAAATGGCCCCCAAAGCATCTTTGGTACAGAGCAATAGGAAAGTTTTCCTTCAAGCCAAGGTGGGATAAGCCAAGCCAAGAACTTCTGAGGCTGGGACTTGGGTTTTCTCTCATCATCTTTAGGGAAGTAGTTTATTCTCAGCCCATGTCTGTCAACTTTTACCTGGATACCTACCTGAACAGTGTGTTCTGGAAGACCTGAATGAGGAGGAGACAATCTTTAGATTCCACCAGGTTTTCTCTGTATTTCTATGTGATTCTGACTGACATCAGAAAATGAGATCAGACTGGATAAAACACTGTTCAACTTGAAGGATCCCTTTAGATGTATACTTTAGGGGTAAGCTACGCTGTGAATATTTACATTCATCTGAAGAGGCAAAGGGGCATTCTCGTCATGCTGCTTTCGTTTGGCCTGGTATCAGGATCCAAAGGTGACTAAGAAAAGGTCCCCTCCTTCACAGGGAGGTCAGAGGGATCACAGAGTGGGATGAGCACAGTAGCTGCTAGGGGCATCAGCTGCAGGAGAGAGAAAACTACCTCACACCATGATGCTGGGGACTTGCAGATTTCAGGGAGCCAGCAAGAAGCGCTGGCAGGAAGAACCACTTCCATGATGAAGTCAAGTCAGTGTGATAGACCTGAAGGGGCAGGAAAGGCGAATTTAGGAATGCTGTCAGTGCATGAACTTCATGGGTACCACAGAGGGCTTCAAATCCCTCCCCCAGAGGTTGCTTCAGAGTCCATGGGAAAAACAAAACAAAACAAACAAACAAACAAACAAACAGGAAGCCAGTAGCAATGATCAAACAGGAAGCCAATGGCAATGATCAGTTTCTGCTGCACACCCCTAGGAAGATGCATAGTTCAGGATGGGACAGCTCCTCATTATCCTATTGTTTGGCTGGGAAGCAGGAGGGGACAGTTCCATGAGGGGTCTGCCAGGTGTCAGGAATGCCTGTGAGCACTTTCAGGGAAAACACTGAAACCCCTTCTGTAGTTTTATGGTTCTCTGTGCTGCCAGCTGGACTGTTTGCTAGAGCAGACATGGCTTGAGTGTGTTGTTCAAGATTAACTGTGGCTCCTGCGGTAGTGAATAAACTAAGAAGATTCCTAGGACGAATTGTGAATCTGCTTCAATTTTTTTATCATTGTATTTGTATTTTAACCTGCAACACAAGGTTGGGTAGAGGGGCAAAGATAAGAATTTACTGTTAACTCAAACTCAATTGTTTTTCTTATTGATACATAATAAGTGTTTGCATTTATGGCATGCAGTATGGTCTTTTCACATATGCACTCATGGTGTAACGATAAAATCGAGGTTATTAGCTTATTGGGACATGTTTCCTTTATTCTTCCAGCTGATTTGAAATCTTCTATTCATGATTGTTAGGTATTGTTGCCTGCCATGTTTTTGATGCTAGAACTTAAGGTTCCCAAGTCTATGTTGCTACCTCTCCCCCCGTTAGCCAACTGTGGTGGTATTATTTTCCCTGAAATATTGTGCACCCTAATAAACTTATCTGGGGTCAGAGACAGAACAGCCACAATATTAAACACAAAGGTTAGGCAATGGTAGCACACGCCTTTAATCCTAGCATTCCAGAGGCAGAAATCCATCTGTTCAAGGGTACAGCCAAGCATGGTGACTCACGCCTTTAATCCCAGAAAGTGAGCCTTTAACCCCAGGGAGTGGTGGTAGAAAGCAGAAAGGTATATAAGGCGTGAGGACCAGAAACTAGAAGCATTTGGCTGATTAAGCTTTCAGGCTTTGAGCAGCACAGTTCAGCTGAGAGCCATTCGGATGTGAGGACACAGAGGCTTCCAGTCTGAGGAAACAAGATCAGCTGAGAAGTTGGCCAGGTGAGGTTAGCTGTGGCTTGTTCTGTCTCTCCGATCTTCCAGTGTTCACCCCAATACTTGGCTGTAGGCTTATTTTATTAGTAAGAACTTTTAAGATTCCTGCTATAGCCAGCTTTCCTCTGTCTCCCTCTTTTTAGGATATGGTAACTACTATTCTACCCCACACCTCTGCAATTAGCTTTCTTCTAAACTTAAACTTGGAAAAATGTGTGATGTTTGCCTTGTTGTGCCTAATTTATTTAGTTCATACAATGCCCTTTATTTCCACCTTTGTTGTCACAAATGATAGGATGTCAGTCTTTTTAATGGCTGAATAATAAGCATTCTAGGACACACATTTCACGTTCTTGTAGCCATTCAGTAATCAATGGAAGTTTGGCCTATTTCTATTTCTTGTAATTATGAAAACTGCTCCACTTATTGTGAGGGTTCAGAGCTCTCCTCCCCATACTGATTTCCTTCCCTTTGGATATGTGGCCAGGAGTGAGAATTCAGGGCCGTGTGGTAGCTCAAGTTTTGAGGACCCTCCATGCAGTATTTTATAATGACCATACCTGGAATGAAATTAAGAAAGAAATAAGTAAATCCTTTTGAGTTATATAGAGGAGAGTCCCTTCCTCTGAGTGTTTGAATTTGGACCTGCATAGGGTATCCTCTCTCTTCAGAACCTTCATGCTGGAGTCTGTTGCATGGGCAGATGGCATCATGGGTAATCAAAAGCAGGGGACACAGCTGTTTCTGAACACTAGTGAAGCTGCTTGGTGTCTTCATTTGGAAGGAAGCTTCAGTACAATTGGTACCAAAATGGATGACATGACTCAGAGCCAATTAAAAAAAAAAGTTTTCTTTTTCTTTTTTTTTTTGTTCCCCACAAGTGTAAACACAAAACACAGCACTGTGCATGGGAAGATAAGGCCCCAGCTGGTCTACTGCAGAATAGCCTGTTTCTTATTTTTATCACTAATTTATTTTGAGAGATGACAGAAAGGACAGACCCGCATCTTTGGTGAGGCAAGACAGCCATGTAGTGTTACGATCTCGATAAAATGTGAGCAAACACTGGGGTGGAATAGCTCTTTTCCGGAGCAACTTGGCTTCATGCAACAATGCTAAGAGCAGGATGAAAGTTTTGTTTTTCCTATCTTTGCAGAGATTCATGTTCTGGAAAGACTTCTTCCAGTGTGTTTGGGTGTGTGCAAACATCATGTCATATCATCTTCCAGGCAAAATAATTTGGGAGCTCAGATCACCTTACCTACACAAAGCAGCGACATTTGGGTTCACACCTACAAGACAAAGGTACTGATAGATTGGAACTGGGTGTACACAGAGTCGGCTAGTCTTTGTGGCTTTGGTCCATCTTGCTCTGCACTGGGTTGATGGAAAGCATCCTTTTAATTCTCTATGCTGAGTTTGTAGCAAGAAACTTCTTAAAAAACCTCCTACTTGTTATTTTCATAGGAAAATGTTTAACTGAATGATTTAACACTTGTCATTTCATTCACAATTCACTGGAAATCTCACAGCCAGCCAACTTCCCAAGGCTAAATAAGCCTCCATTTTCTTCCGCCCCCACCCCCAGCAGCAGATGTCTATCTGCCTTATGCCTGGCTTTGTACGTTATGCATTTCCAGGGGCCTGTTACTGACTGAGATCAACCTGGGCTCTTTCCTTTCTATTTAGCAGAGTTTTGTTTAGTTTTTTAGTGCTGGGGATCCAGTCCATGGCCTTATGCATAATAAGTGAATGCTGGACCAATCACTTCTAACCCTCAGCCCCATGGAGCTGGATCTTGGTGTTAGAATCTCCTGTTGCTTTAAGCTGCTGCTCACAGGCTGAGCCTTGTTGGGTGTGTTGTTCTGAGTCTGCACACTCAGGAGGCCACAGCATGAATGGACCTCAACCTCCCTTCTCTTTCTGAGTGTTGAGATGCTAGCCTGTAAAGATGGATCAATTTAGCTGTCAAAATAAAAGCTGAGAGTCCAATTGCCCATGCAAATTAACCACTTTGTGCAAACACTTCAAAATTGCCTGCATGAAAAGCAAGCTTGCTCTTTGAAAATGTGGCATATAGTAACCTAAATAAGGACACTATTACGAAACCTTGATGTCCTCAGAGTGTCAATTTTGAAAATTTCTTATTTTGAACAGTTGCTTGATCTTTGGGAACTTCTTTGCTTCAATAGTGATTTTTGGCCCCCGCTCTTTCCATCTATTCCCATGCCTTTTTTGTAGCCAAGAACATAGCTCACTGCATTGCCCCACTGGGAGGCATTCAGTAGCAAGTGTTTTTCTCTAGCTTTATTCCAGCTATTGAGGCAATGCACTAGTTCCAGGGTCAGCAATTACTACCAGCTCCAAGTACTCATGGAACGGTAATCTTCAGAAAGACTAAGTGGAAAACAATTGGATTTCTTTCTTCCCAAATGTTTTCAGGATTGGCCAGTGTGCTCAGAAAGGAAATTGTTTCTGTTTTCCCTTTTGTGTGGATTCTCAGCCTGTGTTTATTGTGTATAAGCCACTGTATGCTGAAGTGACTCCCCTCCAATAGAGGGAGGTTGTGCTCGGGTGTGACAGCTCTAAGAGGGAAGCACATGCCTCTTTGCTGTTCACCTCACTGTTTCAATGCAGCACTGGCCACTGTTCTGTCCAGGAAGATAGGGTTATTCTCTCAGGGTCTCAGAGACAGAGCTTGGCATTATTATATGCCCTTGGCCTGGGGCCACATGAGGTCACATGGGACTGTCCATGAGGCCTCAGTTGTCTTTGAGGCTGGCCTCCATGTTTCCCGAGTCCATCCCAAGTCTATATCTAAACATTTGATGGTAGGAATTTCAGCATCCTTTTCAAAGGCACGTGAGATAATTGCCAAGCAGATTCTTTATTAAATATTATTTTTTAAAATTAATGTATGGGGTCATTTTTCAAGAACACAGTTAGCAGGCTATTAGGGAGAATGTTGTAATTTGGTAAGGCTGACTTCCAGAAGGGGAATTTCTGGAGGACAGTGGCCTCCCCTATGATTGTGATGCTTTGCATACAATTCTTGGCCTCGTCCTTTCTTGAAGTAGGTGCAGGAAAATATGTCTGGCACATGTAAGCTGCTGTGCAGAGGGAAACATGTGTTTGCTGTTTTAGATGCAGAATTCTATTATTATCACCTGCACATCTTTATTACAAATGCATATATATTATATTTTGCCTTTGTTATGTAAGATGTCTGGCTTCCCAAAGTCTACTTTGTGTGTACCCATGCTTCTTTTGAATACAGGTATATTAGTTTGAGAATGTGTGGGTGGGGGAGACAGCTAGGGCAAGAGGTTCTGCCCGTGGAAGGTAAAGCACAAGCGGTCCTGAGATGCAGCCCTTTTCCCTGTTTCTGGAGTCAAGGATTCTAGTTAAGAAAACTGTACAACAGCTGAGGTTCATGTCAAATTTTCGCTGCTCTTATCACTCCAATCCAGGTCCCTGAGGTTATAGACAAGTGTCTTCACTCTGGTATCATATTGTGAATTTCAAATGTGCATGATGAAATTTGTTTTAGAAGGTAAACAGTAAAGACACAATTTACTATGAGAAAATGTTTTGTATTTTAAAGAAAAGGGCTGTACCATGTTGAGTCTTCTTCTGCTGAACCTCTGTTTCCCTCTTTTGCCTTTCTCCCTGCCCCTACAGCCGTTCTCCTCTCTGATACTTTTTATCATGGTGGCCTTTACTCTGTTCCCTTTTCATACCTTTCTTCCTTTGCCTGGATGGCTGCAGATTCTAACGATAGCACCCTTCTTTCCTGAAGCACCAATGGCTGATTTCCCCAACTGCTGTCTAGGAGGATACGCCTTGCTTTAGAGAAGAAGTAACCTCATGCAGACAGGTCAAAGAGAGTGAGCAAAAGATGAGTGGTATGTACAGGCCTTGTCATCCCATCAACGGTCCGTTGTCTGCCGGCTCCACAGAACCGCAGTGGCTTCTTGGTGAATAACTGGGACACTATTCACTGCTTGATACTGCTCTCCCAAAGCCCCCCTCCCTTATGTCTTAGCACCACATTAGGAATATATTCACCTGCCTACCCATGGGTCCTGGGTTTCTTACAGTCCATCAGAACCAAGCCTATGGCACTGAACTCACACACTGGGAGAGTCAGGGCCCTTACTCACTTCACATTGTAATTCCTGGATAGATGGGTCAGAGCTTCATTGTTAATATTACTATAAAATTCAAGGGTTTTCATTTCTGACACAGTATATTCTGGGTTTATTGATAGATATTTCTGTATAGCTATTTTTTTTAAAGACCACAATTGATAGTCCTATTTTTAAAACATTTAAAACTCATTTTAGGTAGTTAATCTACATCTAAGAAGGTGGTATATATTTTATTTGTGAATAATTCCAAATTAAAATGCTAGCTTTGATTTGTAAGCTTTACATGTTGCTTTTCTGGCTCCAAATGGCACAGCTGGCCATGAGGGGACCCCAACCATGTCTGCAGTGAAGTCCGAAGCCATTCTCTTTAATAGTTCCCTCTTTCCCCAAACTTTCTGCTTCCAAAGTTGAATTGGCTCTGAGTTTCTCCTGTGTGTTTTACATTTCCATCTAGTCATGGAAATCCAGCCTTTCTTTACCAAACAAGATCATTGGATTTGAGCTTTCCTTTTCCAATGTATTTCTAGAAGGGAGTTCTCAAGTCTAACTTGAGGATCAGTGAATGTTTTCTCCAAAGACTCACAGAACTGGAAGATCAGTTGTGTACATGGCTGTGGTTGATTTGATCAAAGGAAACAGATTATGATCAGCAGTGGAAAACGTGCCCTAAGATGGAAGCTGGGAGAGATGGGCTTATCTCTGGTTATCTTTCCCAGTGGGATAAAGTGGACAGTGTTTCATTCTAGTTCAAAATATACTGAGTACAAGATGTGGAGCACTGTCACTCAAAGAAGCAAACCCCTGTTCTTGGTTTCCAGGGTTTTATTGGGAATGGATCAGGTAAGTATGGCTGATTGCCTATGTGGTTGACCATAGTCTACAACCCATACTGAAGTCAGACCCGTGATGAGTGGCACAAAGCCCACACCATAGAC
Source organism: Peromyscus californicus insignis (assembly GCF_007827085.1). Classification (NCBI taxonomy): domain Eukaryota; kingdom Metazoa; phylum Chordata; class Mammalia; order Rodentia; family Cricetidae; genus Peromyscus; species Peromyscus californicus. The sequence continues at coordinate 7,638,839 of NW_026294480.1, read as the reverse complement.
CCCATTGTTAGCATAGACTATCTATCATGTATTACAATATCATGAAATTCAAGTGGACTACTATTTCACAGAATATTTGAAGGGATCAAAGTGTACCCCCTAGGAACTGATTTGGGGAAGGCCTTTCTTTGCAATTTCAAGGTTAACAATTTCTTCAAAACTTCTAATAATGAAAGGTCTCTTGTTTAGCCCCTGGCCTGCCTTATGGTTCCCTTTTCCTGTCCTCTGCAGAACAGCCATGCTGATGCTTTTAAAATCCTCTTATCCTGACATTCCACTGAACCTCAGCTCCTCTCCTCTCCTCTCCTTTGTATTAGGTCTCATCTCTTTCTGCAGTTGACGTTCCCTGGAGTCTGTTTGTCATCTGCTTTCCCATCTATCAGTATCTAGTGTGGCTCCCTTGGGTCTTTCTCGCATTGGTCATGTGTGGTGGTAGTTTTGATGTGGATGTGGGGACTCGCTCCCTTGCCAGGCACTTCTCTGATACCCCAACATTTGGGAGGCTATCCCTCCCTGTTCCTTAGCTTTTTAAAGGAAATTCTTTCATTTTTCTTGTTTCCCATGAAAACATGATAAAAAAGGGCATCTTTCTGCTTGTGGCTCCTAGTTCTCTGCGGTCCTCATTTTCCTCCTTAGCAGAATTGCTTTCTTCCAGACAGTCCTGCTCCTTGTGTATTCTTGTGGAGTCCTTTTTGTGGTGGCCCTATGCCTCAGTTCTGTCAATACACCAAACCCAAACGATGGTACCAGACACTCATGTCCAACTCAGCATGGGTTGACCACAATGCCTCTTTACTTACTGCTGATGATTCTCAGTCATGGCTGATGAGTTTGCTATTTCCTCCACTTGTAATTTATCCAGCTGGACGTATTTCATCACCTCTTTTCACATTCTAACCTCTTTCTACTCATCAATTGAAGCCAGTGTCCCCTGTCATTTTTCCCTCGGGTAGCTTTTTGACTGTTTTACCTGCAATTAACTTTGCTTCCCTCCAGCTTCATAGTATTTGTTAAATTATATAATAGAAAAATCATAATGCTTTGTGTAATCTCCTGAGAGCACAGCTTCTTTCTGAATTGTTTTCTAGCTCTTTCCTAAACATTGCCATCAGGATGTGTAGGACATAGTTACTATGGGACCTACACACTGATGACAAGACATTGCCACTGCTCAGATCTTCCAAGTTGAGAAATCCTAGCCTGACCTTTTTTAGGTTTATTAAGCCTCTATCTGATAAAGTTTCTTTTAGATATTATGATACTAGGTGGAAAGTCTGTCTATTTTAATTTGATTTCTATTTTCATTTGATTTTCAATGTGATTTTAGTATTCTCAAAACCCCAAGATGAACTCTGCCTAAAATGTGCATTTATTTCTTGGATTTGTAGAATAAAGGCTGCTGTCTAGCTGAACTTCGGTCTCCACAAGAATTTATAAATCCACACTACCTCCTGCTGAGTAGGGTGATCAGAGAGAATAAAGCATATTTATGTTCAAAGCCTTGTGCTGATGGGCACTTAGTAAGCCGTAATTGATGCTTACATTTCGTTTCATCATTTTCACTTGGAGACACTTTAAGAACCCATGGAGTTAGTTGTGAGATGAAACTTCTGGAAACAATTATTTGTGCATCAACAAGAGTTCTAGTGATAATTCCGCACTTGCATTCCTAGAGGTAGATTGTTTTCCCCCATAGTGGTTCTGTTCAACTTTAGAGATTGTATCAAGGTCGATGCCATGTACAAAAAGGAAGGAGTGATGTCAGCAGGAAATTGAGACAAATGGGGAACTGATGTTACTAAGTCAGATGCCTGTGCCTCTGGGACAGTGCAGCCTCTTTACTTCTGACTCCCGTCAGTTTTCTAGAATTTCTTTGAGTGATCTGTGACTTACGTCTTCACTGTGACCAAGTCCCATAAGCAAGATGGGCTTCTCCATCTGGAGGAATGTTCCTTTCACGTGACTCCTGCTAAGGGCTTGGTATGCTACTGCAGTTGCTGCACCCGAGCCCCTGCACCTTGGCCCATGCAGGTGCTCCTTTGAACTGCATAAGTTCCCGAAATGCTTCAACAGCTGACTGGATAGTGGCTGAGCTTCAGGAGAAAGGTCTTGCTGTTGCTAGCTTAGCTGTCAGGCATAAGGCTAGTGGCTGCCCATTTCACTGTTGGTGCAAGCACAGGCACAGTTAGAATGCTGTAGGAGTGTGCCTGACTCCTGTTGCCATCCTGTCTTTTTATTCTGATGTCAGGTTCTGAAGGGAGTTGTGCTTTTCTCAACCACAGGTGGTCTGTCCATCACAGTGTAATATTCAAAGAGGAAAGAGGCAGGTTTTACAGGATGAGTTGTTCTGCGACTGTCTGCCTGCCCTGGCTATGGTTGGCCCTGTTTGGATTAAGCAGGGATGTTCTCTTCTGCATTATCTGCTCTGTTTGTACCACCAGTCCTCAATTCTTAAAGTGTTCTTTTTTTTTTTTTCTTCATCTTCTTTGTCAATTAACAAAATGCTTTGTTCTGGGGATGTCATTCCTAAGTCCAGATGAGGCTCTGTATCAACTAATCTGTGACCTCACATGGGGAGGATTGGGAGGCTCATCATATGTAGATACTTGGTTTTTCAAGACAGGGTTTCTTTGTGTAGCCCTTACTAGCATGGTAGACCAAGCTGGCCTTGAACTCATGGAGATATACCTGCCTCTGCCTCCCAAGTGCTGGGATTAAAGGCGTGCGCCACCAGCACTTAAGGAGTTAGAAAGTCTGTGATGTAATTTTTTTTTCCTCTCTCAGAGTTGAGGACAGAACTCAGGACCTTATGCTTGCTAGGCAAGCACTCTACCCTTGAGCTAAATCTTCACTCATCATCTATTTTTAATTTAAATTTTTTGTGTTGTGTTGTTATCACAAGACACAGACACAGAGCCAGAGTGGGAAACAGTAGATCTCTCCAATTCTGCTATTAAACCTAGACTATGATCTAAACAAGCAAATGTGAAGGAATTTTAGTAGTAATTGCTATAAAGTAGATTGTAGGGCCCAAGAGAAACAACTCCTGTGTTCAAAAATGCTATTTAATATAATGTCCTAATCAACATTTTATTGCCACACCCATAGGAGATATTATTGGTGATGAGAAAAAAAATAAATGGGCTGTTTTACATTATCTTCCTGGACTGAGCATGCCTCTTTACCTTGGGGAAAGCTCCTTGACCTTTCTTTTGGCCTCAAAGAGTTGCATCTGTACCTTATCCCTTCCAGCAGATGATATCACTGGTCATGAAGACCCCAGTGAGGCCTTGGAGTTGGCAATGCTCGAGGATAGGGTTGCACCTGGGCCCCTCTGGCGTCTTCATGGCAAGCTCTTCCAAAGCCGCCCTGAGTCACTTCCTTGCTTCTCTTGAATTCTCCATACTCTCCATAGTCCTCTCCTAGAAGCTGGAAGCCGCATAGAATGGCAGTGTCGCTGTCTCCCCGCTCTCTGTGCCCCCAAAACCCAGGACACCCCTAAAGGCATTTCAGCAGATTCCATTTTGTACACTTTCAGCAATTATATTAAAATGTGGGCTATTTTGTGGAGACTTCTTGGCTTTTGATCATTATTGATATGTGCCACATGGGGCTCATTGAGTGGAAGAGTTGCAGAATGTCCTGGAAGGTCTTCTCATTTTCTCATCATCGTTCACAGCTGTTCTCTAGTGTGTGGGTGAGGATAGAGGACCCCAGTGTGCTTCACATGTACAATAGCAGAAACCAAGAGGAGAAAGAGAGACACATGATGAACAAGGAGAAAGGAAAGGCAGGCGCTGGTGTTCAGCCTTGGAAGTCAGAGATGTCCTTCACCAAGAGCAGACATGTCACTGCTTGGATAGCAAGTGGGGAGCCACCTACTTCAGGCTCTTGTGTATGTGTTCGGCATTACAATATGGTTTTCTTGTTTTAATAGAATACATTTATGAGGAGATACAATATGTTTTCTGGCTTTTGGTGAGGTGAATTGATTTTGTGATACTGGATATCTTTTCTTATTAAGTCTTATAACTGTGCAGAAAACACATGGTCATGTGACAGTGCCAACTCAGACTCAGGTGTAGTTTATGCTGTACCGACCTTTAACTAACACCTTGTGAAATGCTTTATTTTTAGGAACTTTTGTCTAAGATTTACAATGAAGGAACCATTAAAATGGGCACATTTTTATCTTCAAACTGCTTAAAGTAATTCCAGGGACTTTGAAATAATGGCCCCTTTGGACGTTTCATGAGATTTTTTTTTTCACATGTTGAACAGCACTAAAATTTTTATTTCTGCAGGCTGGAGAGATTGCTCAGCAGTTAAGAGAGTGTATGCTCTTGCAGAGGTCCTGCATTTGGTTCCCAGCTCACATATCAGGAAGCTTATGCCTGCCTCTAACTCCATCTGCAGGGAATTTGAAGCTTCTGGCCTTTGTGGGCACCCACACTCACTAGCACATACACCTCACACCCAGATGAAGAATTCAAACTAAAATAAATCTTGAAAGAAAACAATCAGCATCATTTTTTAAGTTTATCTTTTTTTTTCCAAGAAAAAAACCCCAGTGGTGTCTATATTGCTAATTTAGGTCTCTCCTAACGGTGATCACTGAGCTGTACTGTGTCTCTTTCCCTCCTGTGTTGCTAGAGATTCTTGTACTGGTTGTTAGGGCGTTGATGGAACTCCCTAGCCTTCATAAGCGAAGACTGTAGTGTTTTAATATGAGCTAACTTGACCTCTGTCTCTTCTTATTTGTTGAAGGGCTGGTGTGTGAAAACTGGGCTTGGGTGCCCATGTGGCTGCACAGTTCAGTGTGATTCATGACGGAAGCCACCCGGCTCTACCCTCTCTCTCCTCGGTAAGTGAGACACTAGAGTGGGAAGTGTGGAGACCAAGAGTGCTACACATTTAGACGTCTCTCTGTTAAAAATGGTAGTCAATGACAGCTTTCAGAAAAAGACTTTTTTTTTTAAAGGTAAAGCTATTTGGGTCTGAATGTCCTGTGGAGTCACCCAAGAACCTCAAGGCCAGGAAGAGTGCTAGTGACTCATGGCTACTCCTAGCCACAGTCTCTGTGCTGTGACCTGCTTTATTTTGTGGCATATCCCACTCTCATCTCACTTTCCTATTGTGGGACTTCCTGCGGTATCCTGTACCTTCTGAGAAAAGCCACAAATCCTCATGATGGCCTCAGGGATCTGCTTCATCAAGTCTTCTTACATTGTCCTGATTCCAGTAGCCCTTTGGTTTCATGGAGACCAGCATCTCGCCTTCCAGAACTCAGGCTCCACTCCTCAGTCCTGCCTGTTGAGCCTCTAAAATCCAGCTAAATGTCCTACCTTTGTGGGAGCTCATCTTAAGTTACTCAGACCCTGATGGTAACCTCTCCTGTGGCCATCTTTCAGAAGGAGCAGGAGAGGGAGGGAAGGGAATGGGGGTGAGAGCCATGAGAGAGAAAGAGACAAGGATCTTCCCTGTATAAACTAGTCACTGGGAACATGCTGCTTTATTAAATTAAGTCTCATTGTGGGCAACTTTATTCTGCTTTCCAATTAAAAGAAATTGCCGATGACGTATATACATACATTCTCTGTGCTTGTTGGATGTCACGGTTATGGGATTATGTTGCCAGTTCCCTGTTGTCTTGTGTGCTGATTGTTACTAAATAGATTTTAAGAGTTCAGCTTCAAGGTATGTAGAAGAGCTTGGCAGAGACTATATATTCTGCGACCCCTGTGAATATATTCTCCAGTCCCTACATTTCATAGGACAAACTTATGATCTACATTTTGTATCTTTCTGTAGCTTACATACATTCATATGGTATCTGAAATACAATTAACTCCGGCACCTGGGTAGCTCAGTCTCTTCTCCATGGAGAACTACAGAGCCTGAGAGCTGGAAAGACCCATAGAGATGTTACAGAGTTTGTGTAGTTGTGATTTGGAGGTGCAATGGCCAGTACATTATAGGAACGGTGTTGTCTGCTCATCCAGGTTTCATGGGTTACCAGGCACTGTGCTGAGGGAAAGTCACCCAACTCTTGGTCTCACTCTTTAAGGAAGGTGCTTTCATGATCCTCACTTTAAAGATGAGTAAACTGAGGCCCAGAAATTTACTTAAGTAGTCAAATGTAGAGAGAGGGTTTGACTTATGACTCTCAGCCCTAACACCTGACTCCAACTGAGCACGGAGCATGCTATTCTAGAATAAGAACAGACATGCACTATTATTTTGTTGTTGTTCTGGAAATACCAGTACTCTTAAAGGAAAGTAGAAAATAAGTATCGAGGAATTGATTTTTCGAGCATAATTCAAAATCAGAAATTGACAAGCCTCTTTTGAAGAGGTAGGGAGAAGCATGTTAGTACCTACAGGTCTTGGATTCTCAGCTATGTCATCTCATCTCTGCAATTGCAGTGTGACAGTAGCCACAGGCAATGGGTAAAGGAATGAGTCTGGCCATGTTCCAGTAAATCTTTGTTTCCAAGGGCAGGAGCGAGGCTGGATGTGTTCCCCAAGGCTCTAGTTTGCTGAGCTTTGATCTGTGTGTTGTCTGGAGTGCTTAAAAATCTCATCACAGAGAGGATGAGAACATATCAGTAGCCATCAAGTCCCTGAACAGAATTTAGCTTGGGTGAATAGAATTTTATCACAAATTTTAATGAAGCCCCTGCTGTGCCTGCAAAACCTGGGAATATAGGCATCCGGGGCTCCATCCCTTGACATAGTCTACATGCCCCAAAAGTGTTAGACTGAATTTTGGTACATTAACCATAGCTTTGCTTGAAGTAAGACCTGGGAAAGCGTTACTCACTTGGCATGCTGTGTTACACATGTGGCATGTGTAACCCTTTTACACAGGAAGTTCCATAATGAACCGTGTTCATGCCAGCTCACCTCTGTGCTCTGTTCTCACTGCTGCACATACATGTAGGACCAGTGCACAGTTGTGTTTGGCTGTCAGATAGTTACACTGAGATGTCAACTGCACTTACTTTTTTAAGAGCAAAGACAGGTGTCCACAAGCATCAGATCTTTTAAAATAAGAAATAATTTGGCAAGACTACACGCCTCCAAAGAGGTGGTTTTGTTTGTGTTTTTGTTTTTAGCTTGTTCTTTTTCTTAAAGTATTTACACATACATACAAGTAAGATTATATAAACCGAGGAGGTTTTGTCTGTATCCTTAGAATAGACACATATTTGCATGTAATGACAATAAATGAAGAAAGAAGCCTTGACTTTGAAAGAGAGCAAGGAAGGGGACACAGGAGGGCTTGGAGGGAGCGAAGGGAAGCAAAGAGGTGCAGTGTCACAATCTCAAAAAACTAAAGGAATAATTTAAGAGGACAATTTTTCTTGTAAAAGGGTACTTTAGTCTCCTAAGATAGATTTGTCTGCAGTGTTTTACTCTAATCCCAGCTACTCTGCTTCTTGCAGGGGTTTAAGTCATGTTCTGTTTTTTTTTTTTCCATTCATTAATTCACTCATTCTTAAATCCTGATATAACAGCTTGTGTACATGCCTTTGCCAAGGAGCCACTCACTCCTGGATTCTTACTCCACGCATGTGGAAATGTGCTTTTCACTTTAGTAACAGTGGTTAAAAACTGAAATTCTGACTATAGAAATAAAATATCTGTCTATGACATCTTATTAACTGGGAAAAGTAAATTGCAATATGCTAATTAGTTTAATTATATTTATCTTAAAAATGTGTTTATACTCATATAATCTCAATACTCAGTTCATGTATCTAGTAAAGTCTATTGGACTATACATAATTATGCTTTGAATATGTTGTCTCTACGGTTGAGGAGTTTGTATTCTTAAAAATATTTTTATAATACTTATCTTTGTGTGTGTGTCTGTGTCTGTGTGTCTGTATGACATAGTGCCTATGCAGAGGTCAGAGGACAACTTGTAGGAATCAGTTTTCCCTTTCTCTACCATGTGGGTCCTGGGAATTAAGAATAGATTGTGAACCTCGGTAGGAAGTGACTTTATCCACTGAGCCATCTTGTGGACCCCTAAGGAATTTGTATTTTACAGATATTTTCAATTAAAATGAATGAATTAGTTTAATATAGTGAATAATGACGATGGAATCTATGTGTAAAAGGGCCAAATTCCAATACTGCCCACATGAAAGTTAACTACTGCTAAGATTTAATGTGATCTCCTTTAGTAGGCTTTCTATGAGCAATTAGTAGAGTTAAAGTAGCATAGATGCACAGTTTTGATTGAAAATTTTCACTCATTGTAATATGCATGCTTTATAGTATGACAAATTGTTAATAAACCTAATTTTAATGTGTATATAATAATCTGTCAAGGGAAGACTGTTATTAAATTTGACACTTCCCTTTGGTTGGATGAGTTTATACTGAAGTGAGCAGGGAGGGGACTGGTGGTCCATAGCTCCCACGCCTGAATTGCATTTGTTCCAATATTTGCAGGCTGTATCATCATTGTATTTGTGAAGCACAGATATTTGGTGCATACACAGTGCTACGCGAGCACTAACAACCAACATAAAGCCTTCATTTAATTGAGGGTTGATTCATTAGGACAGAATAATTGTAGCTGATTTAGTATTTCCAAATAAGGGTCTTAGTAAGACTGTCAGTTGGCTTTTAAAACTGTTAACAGATAATTATACTTCATGAACAGTATGCTAGAGAGTTTGTTTTGATGAAAACATCACTCCTGCTGAGTAGCATCTTTAATAATTGTTTTAGTATGATGGCACTCATTCTTTTTTTTTTTGCATATTTTATTGTTTCTTTTTTGGTTGATGTTATTTAAGTGCTAATTAGCAGCCCCACTAGGATGAAGGCAGGAAACAAGCATGTGTGAGGATGCTCTTGGATATGTCTAGGTAGTAAGCGCCAGTGTTTTGTGAGGAATTTTTATAACTAAACTTTTAAGGATATTAACTCATTGTCACTGTTTGCTACATTCTTTTTTATTGCTTAACTTTTTTTTTTTTTTTTTTTTTTTGGTTTTTTCGAGACAGGGTTTCTCTGTGTAGCTTTGGTACCTTTCCTGGAACTCACTTGGTAGCCCAGGCTGGCCTCGAACTCACAGAGATCCGCCTGGCTCTGCCTCCCGAGTGCTGGGATTAAAGGCGTGCACCACCACTGCCTGGCTATTGCTTAACTTTTTAAATATCATCCACTAATGGTTTTTTCCCTATGTTTTCTTGCTCATTAACTTTATCATTTTAAAGTTTATTTTAATGGTATCAATTTTTCTTTATAATTACTTTAGCCAGTACTTAGAAATTTGAAGTTTATTTTTACTTTTTTTTTTCTGATAAACATGAAGATTTTCATGTTTTGACTGAAGAGGAGGTTAATTAAAATAGATGATGCTTTTCAAGTTCTCCTAGTCTTGCCCCACTTGTCTTGTTTTGAAGAGTTTATTGTATTATTTTAAGCTATGGGTATGTGTGTGTGTGTGGGGGGGGGTTCTGTGTGTAAGTATGTGCAATGTGCGTCAGTATAGGTGGCTGCAGAGGCCAAAGACGTTGGCCCCTCCTGAAGATGGAGTTACATGTGGTTGTGGGCTGCCCAGCATGGGTGCTGGGAACTAAACTGGAGTCCTCCTCATGAGCTCTTAACTGCTCAGCTATCTCTCTAGACTCTCTCTTCTTTATTAACAAAATCAATCTCCAATTTTAGTGTCAAAAGGATATGTGAACACTTAAATATTTGTCCAAGTAGGAAGGAATCAAGTTTTTCTTTCCTTCATCTTAAGGTGGAGGCCCACATTACAGTCAGACTGTAGAAATTCCTTCAGTATTTTCTAATTCCTCTTTGTTCAGAAAAGAGTAACCTCTGCACTTTGGGGTATTCTGCAATCCTTATCTATCATTTTAAAAACAATAGATCAAAGCATACCATAAATATTTATACAATACATCAATATGTAACCCCTTAAGCTGGCCCATCAGCTTTGGATTTCTGTTAGCATACTTTAATGATTCATGATACGTCACTATGTCATTTTCATGCTCACACATACGTATTTCAATCCTGATTAAGTCATCATAGCAGTTTTGCTTCTTGTCTCTGTCTTGTGTGTAACTTCCCCTCAGTGTCTATGTGGTACATACACTAAGACCAAGCTGTGAAACTCAGATGTGAAGCCGAAGTCACCCAGGTGGTTTCAGTCACTCACCTATGACGTTAACCAATGGCGTACTTGTGGTGATGATTGGCACATCTACCCTAGTGCTTCCAGGAAGCTGAATCTCTGAGTGGACCACAACTTGCATTCTTATTTTGCTGTTTCGTGGATGTAAGACTGAGGAAATTCAAAAGATGCAGGTGTAGTAGCAGTGACATGGGTGATAACTTGCTTATTGCAGAGGTAGCTCTGACAAAGAGAGTAAATACTGAAAGTGAACTGCTGAGCGGCAGGAAATCTTCCTTTTGATGCCCTGCCCCAGCTGGGGTTTTACTTCATGGCATTTGCATGTGCATTGTTTGGGACAGGGTACGTTTCTTGCTTACACACGCTGAGTGATCCCATTTTGGGGGTAAAGATTTAGCCTGCCATTCTGAATAATGTCACTCCTTATTATGCCTATCCTTTTGTCTGTCCGTCCAGTGGAAAATCTCTGTGATGTGATCCAGGGAGGCCTGTTGCAGACACGTCTGTTAGTCACGTGCATTCCACTCTATGCTACCAAAGTTCACTAGCAGGAGGGTTGTCTGCTCTCATTATTCACGTTAGAGTGACCAGAATTCCCATCCCGGCACCCGTGAGCCTGGCCTCCTATTCTGGTCTTTTCTTTTTGGGCTTGTGGCCTCCTTCCTCTTTTGTTTATGTGAGCACCTGCCAAACATGCTCTCAGCCTGGTGGTCACCAGCTTTATGGCTGCGTAAACATTCGTGAATTGTCACAGATGTGTGGTGAGGTCCACTATCCATTTTCCTTCCGTGACGCAAGGCAAGCAGGGAGCGTGTGTGTGTGTGTGTGTGTGTGTGTGTGTGTGTGTGTGTGTGTGTGTGTGTGTGCTGTTTATTCTCAGATACCCATTAGTGAGGCAGATGTGTATGGGGGTTAATTGCTGGGATTTGTAGATTCACATGTGCCAGAAAGGCACTGCCTCCTCAGTTGAACTATGTGTGGGATCCTTTGACAGAACATGCCCAAAGGGATAAGTGCCTATGATTGGGTGTTTGGGTTTGATGGCCCTGAGGGGTTTCCTGCGTTGTTTCCACATCAGACAATGAGAGAGGCCTCTCTGCTGCAGGGGTGCTGTCCTAAACAGCTCATACTTATCCACCACTTTCATGTGGCTTTTGTGTGTTTGTGTCTCTGTCAGTCAGGCCACAAAGGGAGGTCATTTTACCTCATTTACTTTTGCTTAGAACCCTGGGCAAAGATCATGCTGGGGAAGCCAATGCACAAAAATCATTGGAAAGATGGTTGGGCAATTCTGGGAAGTAAACTCCACTGTGATTTCATATAGCAGTGTCGAGGGATATTTAGCTCTTACGTTTCATTGCTGAGGAATTAAGTGGGCAGACCTAAGGCACTTGACATGCCTCAGATTCTTAGACTTTTTTTTTCAAGTACACATATTTTGGGTGGCTACTCTGTTCTTTGCACAGAGACCATATTCCTTGTGGGGACCGTTGCTTCTGCTTTCTATGCAGGTTTCCCTTCTACAGGTACAATGAAAAGACAGGCACGCAGTAAGTTGTGTGTTCAGAACAGCCCAGTTGGTGCCTACTCTGGTTTACTGTGGTTGAGGCTGTGACCTGAGTGTGACTGAGCTGTTTGTTCATTTGCTTTTATCGTTCTTCAGTTCGTCCCTTTTTGGGGGGTCATCAGGTTTTATTATCCATCTCCTGTTATCATTCTATTAAGAGTGGAAACATTCCCAACACCCTAGTTTCTTGTGTAGTTCTAACCCATGTACCCCCTAAACAAACAAACACACACACACACACACACACACACACACACACACACACACACACACACACACGTATAGCCCATATATGTGCAGATAAAGCTCCTTAATGGTGTTTCCTGTGTGTGTTTCTGTGACATGCCTTTTCTCCAGTTCCTCTGGAGCTCACCCTTGATCATCTGCTAGCACTGCCTTGCCAGGAAGACCAAACTGCCACGCTGCTACATTTGGTGCTCGAGATTCAGGTGGCTTCACACTTAGTAGTCAGCAGCATTTGTGCCCTTGATCGCTCCTTGGAGCATTTCCCCATCTGTTTAAGAGTCGTATATACTGTTTGCCAGTTTCATACATGAATAGAGTGAATTTTAGTCACGCCCATCTTCTTTCCCCTCGCTCATCTCCTCCCCTCTCCCACTAAAGTCCTTCCCAGCGAGTCCCCTCCTGTTTTCCTGCCTTATTTTTATGTGTGGCCCACCGAGTTCAATTAGAGTTTCTTGCTTGAGCATGGGTGAGAGATGACTTACCGGAGCAAGTGAATCTTATCAGTGGCCGCACCACTTACCCCCTCTCCAAACATCCGTGAACAGCGTGGTCTTCACCTCTCATCTCGGCTCATTTCGTCCCAGCCTCGGCTCTCTGCCACCCAGCCATGCGAGTCCCGTGTGCTTCAGTAACTGGAACTACGGTTCTCATTGCTTCAGCATCTCATGGAGTCTAGTTGCTTTAGTGCCATTTAAACACCGTTGATTCTCATGTCTACCCCCTCTAGGACTTGCAGTCGCAAGCCCTAGAACTGTCGTCCCTGTCACTGCCTATTTGGTCTCAGAGATTAGACGACAAATTATGCTTTTGAGGAGCATGCTGAGCCTGAGTCCTTTTCTTCTTCCTACGGTCTGTGTGTTCTCCACCACACTAAAGGCGAGTGCGTTCTTCTGTGTGTAGAACGCACATTTCTGTGTGTGAAATACTGCTTGGTTCTGCCCTTTGCATCCCGTACTGTATTCAAGCTATCAATAAATATCATCACTAAACCCCCATCAATCTAAAATCTACCACTTTTCAGCATTTTCGTTGCTATGTTCTCTTCTCTCCTCCGAGCATCTTTTTCTTAGTGACCCAAGTAGACTCCTCATGGTCTCCCCCTCCTCTTCCTCTGTGCCTCCTGGTCTCCTCCTGGTCTCCCCACCTCTCCTGCTACATTTCCAGCCTCCTGATGGTCTGTCCACCTCCTCTTGCCTCCTGGTTGTCTCTGCAGTACCCTGCTTGGCATCCTTCACTGGCTCCATTTCATTCAGGTGAAAACACCTCCACTGCCTCTAAAGCTCTTCCTCCTTCTTCACCCTCTTCCTCACCCTTCTCCCCATCACTGGTTCCATCTGACTTTCTTTCTCTAGTGAGATATGTTGACTGGCTCTTTACAAACTTCATTAACAGCATGATAGACCAGATACCGAGTGCCAACAGGCTGTGGCACTCGGTATCTGTATATCTGGTATCTGAACATCAACATGGCTGCTGTGGCATCTCCTATTTCAGGTTTTCTTAGTCATGACTCCTTGTGCTACTCCTAACCAAGTTACTAATTCTAAAACAATCTCACTATTTTTTTCTGACTTACTGTTTTGTTCCTCAAACTCTTTAGTCATCTTTGATTTATTCAATATACTGTTTTATAAGTTTGTCTACACTCTGGTCTTTTTCTAGTGTAAGCTCCACTAAGGAAGGGTATTTTTTATATTTTTATATTGTTCCATCCTTTGATGGATAAGAATGACCTCCTCAAAACATAATTGGCTGTTAATAATTATTAATTTAATGTATGGATTGATTCATTGATAAATGGATGACTGTTGCATGGGGTGGGGGGCAGGCATTCCAACCTGAATGGATACAGCCTTGTTTCTAATTTGGTCATGCACAGTTAGACATCTGTCAGTTGTGTGAAAGAGGAAGAACAGGGCTCTTCCTGAATCCCAAACAGCACATTTGGTGTGCTTTCCCCTCCATTGTCTAGCAGGTGGATATTTGCTTGGTCACCAATCCTTAGCTCTCAGCACCCTATCCTCCATGGGCTTTTCCTCTCTCTTCATGCCCAGATGAATTAAGTTGTACCCCATCTGCATCATGCTCCTCTTGCACTTTTATCCAGAGGGGATTTCAAGTTGTAGCTCTTGTCGTATTTTGTACATAGATCTGTTTCATTCTTTTCGAACTGCTTGACCCTGGCTTGGTTATTGTTTTCATCTCCTCAGTATTGGGCACTCTGGCGTGCAGCATGTGCTGAACTGTGTCACGTGTGCTATTTAATAAAGGTTCCCAGATGAAATTTTATAAGCTTGTCTTATCTAATGATTAGAAGTATAATAAAACGTGTTCCCTTAGACTACTAAGTGTGCTACCATTCATGTGATATGTTTATTATATGATTTTACAATAAAAAAATCAGTTAAGTTTGCTGTAGGCATCTCAGGCTTGTCCCCACGTTGTTGAACTCTTTACTACATTTGTGAATGGCCTTTGCTATTTCCCAGCATGAGTGACCACCCATTCTCAGCCATATAAATGCTAAGATGGCCTTCCCATTCTTCCAAAGTATTTGTCTTGCTTATTTTAATGAATGCTATTTTGTTTTGTTTTTGAGTAACATTCTTTTTCTCTCTTCTGGGCTACCCTCAAACTCACCATCTCCCTGCCTCAGCCTCTCTAGTGCTGGGATTTTCATCTTAGACCACTGTGCATAACTTGGCTGTTCATTCTGAAAGGGAATGAAATGGAGGTGAGGTGTAAGATATACATGGACATGGCCCAGAGTGGTCATGCCCTGAGCTGTAGGGTCAGGCGGCAGTTCTTTCCTGGTGTTTAATATTTCATAGATTGAGTGCTCGGACTACTATCAGTGTCACAGCAGAGTTTTATCAGTGTCATCTTCAAGGAGTCTACCGTGTTAAACATAAAAATAGCACAGCATGGCATGACTGCCAGGTCACAGGGTGAGACAAGCTCAGAACTCTGAAGTTTTTTTTTTTTTTTTGTAACACAGTTATCTGGATGTACATGTCCAGAGAACAACACTGATATGAAGGCTAAGAACATGCTGTTCAGAATCAAACACTCTCTGGGGTCAACTGGATAGATAGGTAGTTATTAATAGATAGATCAATGGATAGATAAATAGCTAGGACAGCTATATTTATAGGCATAGATATTTATCATTTTAACTATATAGATGTATATTTGTAAATGGATAATGTATAGAGATAGCAGGACCACTGTGATGCCTGCATAAATCAATGCCTAAACCTGGGTAGTAAATCTCAGCTAGGTAGTTCAATTCTGAACTCTTGGCACATTATTTAATAAATGGCTATAGAACAATCAGTGGTATATAGTACCTATTTAATAAGTGACATTTACTGACTTGTATATATGTATACATTTGCACATGCACATGTGTGTATACGTAGCATTTATATAGTCACTCTTCTTTCTTATCAGCCATTCCTGAGCATATTACTTGGCCACATTGCCAAATGTGGCCATAGGAGTGAGATACAGATGTGATATATCTGCCAGTCTAGCATACAGTATCCACTAGATAGTAAGGAGCATCAGTGAGACATGGAAAGGCACATATTTCCTTTATTAGTGCTAATCTGAGGCATTGCCATGACACTAGCATGTATTTAAGAGGACATATCTACTTTTTGGGGGGTGTGAGGCAGGGGAAGGTAGGGCTTGCTACCTAGCCCAAGCTGGCCTGGAGTTCACGCTGTTATTCAGACTGGCTTTGATCTTGCTGCAATCTTCCTGCCTCAGCTTCCTGGTGCTGGGATTGCAGTCATATAACACCATGCCTGCTGTCTGTTTAATTTCTCTTTTTTTCAAGCCCAAATAGCCAGCACTGTTCTGTGTTTTCTCAGAATTCCTTCCTTTTAAAACCAATTTGATACAATAAAATATCTCTCTGCCACTATAGTATTTTAATCAATTTCTTTCATCCAGTAACTTTATATTTTATGTATTATGATGCATTCTTTTAATATTATGCTATAATTCAGGTGTAAAAGGTATCAATAAAGTCTTAGAAGTGTGTTTCTGAAATACCTTAATAGTACTGACAATAAAAAATGAATTTTGACTGAGTTAGCCTGCAATCATAATGTAAGTGTCTGTGTGTATCCTCATAGGGAGTCTTAGGTGAGTTTGGTCTTTATGGTAGATTATTCACAGTGAATTTTTTTCTGGAGTAAATCCTAAATGATCAGATACATGCCAAACGAACATTTCTAATGAGATACACATGATTTGTGAAGGTATCATTGATCTGGGGGCGGCATTTTCTTTTCTGAAGCCTGTGCACACCTCCCATGTATAAGAAAGTATCAAGTACAGGTACTCCTTATCATCTTTACCTTCTTGCAGTCACCATGTTATGATAAGAAGAAAGGATTGAAAAGGCTCATGAGTAGAAGCTATTAAAGGACTCCTTAAAATGTAGCAATGACAAGATGGAGATATGACTTAATGGGTAGAGGCATGTGCTGCTGAGCCTGATGGTCTGAGTTCTTTCCCCTGGTAGAAAGAGAGAAGCAATTTCTGAAAGTTGTCTTTTGACCACCACATGTGTGCCCACATACAGGCATGTATGTACACATGAACACTTGGATAAATTAAATTTAGGTGTATTAGTAGTAACAACAATCTAAACTCAAAGTATTTTAGAATTTCATACTCTGAAACAGTGGAATACTGATAAGTTATTTATCATAAAGGCTGGAAGCATTTGAGTTCTCCCAGCATCCCTAGCACTGATAGACTTGTCTACATATATTTGTCTATGCAACAGTCCTGTGCCACTAATCCTAACCAATGTTGTCCTCAGTTCAGAGATGACTGGGAAAAGCTGTGTAGATGTCAAGAAATGTACCAAGGCTATGCCAAGATTACCAAGATGGCTGAACCCAGTAATTATTATTTAATTTGTTAATCTAGCATCTATTTCACTACCTTTACTTCTAAAAATTCTCAAGGGAATGCCCTTGGGAGAATATTATGAAAATAAAACCACCCTAAACTATTAAACTCAACTATTGTAAATGTTATTGCTAAATAAGCCAGCTATAGATTTCTACAAATAGAATTTTAGTTTTATTTCTTGGAGCTTGCAAATATTTTGAGGGTTGGACCTCACCCTTACTGCATAATTATCTTGCAGAAGACATATGATTGGTGGTTGATTTCACATAAAAATCCCACATGCACAAACATCTGTGTAAACAAATGGTGTTCTGACCCATCTCTTCCTGGACATGGGGGTCACCAAGGACTTGCAGGCATCCCAATTAATGTCTGGTTGGAAATCAGGTTTCTCTCATTGCTGTAAACCACTAACCACGTCTCTTGAAAATTATAGGCAAACTCATGGTGAGAAATAACCTTTATTCTCCCTCCTTCCCAAACAGATGTTTTTTGAGCACACTCAGTAAGAGTCTGCTGTCGGCATTGGGGATGTAGCACTGAATGACACTGATGGACTCCTGGCTCTCAGGATGCGTTAGACAGTCATAATAATTACAATAAACAAGAGATGTGTCGTACCTGGATTCGTGTGGTAGAGCATGAATAAAAGGCAATCTTGGATCAGCTTGTGGAGAAGGAGAAGGCAATGCCCTGAACTCGACCATAAAAAGCAATTACAGTATGGAGGACTTTGTCAGCTAGGACATGAAACTTATGTGTTTGCTGTGGCTTTGGGAAATGCTTGGAGAAGGTGATTGGGCAGGATTTGTTGGCATTTTCAATTTGTTATTTACATTGTCATGGTTAGCCCTCGAACAATGGTCTATAAAGTAGAAGGAGGGGAAGAATGATGACCTGGGAGAAGTCTTGTCACAGGCCACTGTGTACGGTGTAGTTGTAGATGGATATGTGCCTTGGTGGAGGGGAAGGAAAGTGAGTGTTGACACTTATAGAGATTGAGTTTGTATTCCTCTGGCTGAGTATCCGGATGGAAACATAGGGCATGGAATATTGTTGGGGGCACAATGAAGGTCTTTGCATCTACAGATCTCCATAGAAACCAGAAATGTGCAGGTTTGTACTTCCAATGGGAAAGATGTAAAAAAAAAAAAAGCCTGTTCTTCTATCCAGAATGCTGGGAATTGGAAGTGATCAATAGCCTGGTCATCTGTATTACCTGTTGGGTCAGGTCATATCAAGCTCCTGCAAACAGAACCCTAGATACCTAGTAATATAAAGGACCCTTAGAGCCAGGGGGGTCCCCAAGCTCCCACAACCAGGACCAGAGATACCTAATAGTATAAATGACCCTTACATTTTCTGTATAGCTAGAGGGTCCCCCAAGCTCCTGCAACCAGGACCTGAGGTTGCCCAAATGACCTCTATAATCTCTGCATGACCAAGACCAGACTAAATCTTTCCTTAGGCCCTTAAGCTAATACAGGCATCCTATCTCTAGAACCCGTCCTCTTGGAAGAAATGACATGAACCCTGAGCTGAGTTTCGAGTAATTATGCTTCCTTGTACACCAGGAAACATTTTTTGCCCCCAAATTGTACTGTTTTAAATATGCCGACAATGAACTGCCTGGCATCAGATGATCCAGGTTGACAAAGTCAACCTCAATCCAGTTTCTATTCTCATCTCTTTACTGTTCACTTTTCTGCCTGCTCTGACCACCTGCAGGGTCCCCTCAGAATATCAATTTTTGATTTAAACGAGTAAATGGTAGACCACTTACTGGGATAGAAAAGCCCAGGGTTTGGAAAGAAAGGCAAAAATTCTTCCTGGGCCGTGATGTTTTGTTTTGAAGGTGTTCATTTCTCATCCAGGTGGAGTAACTATTTAGTGCAAGTGAGTGTGTGCTGTTGTGAAATTATAGGAGCATGAAGTACGTATTTGTGGTTACTACCACATTGACCTCTCATCTCGGAGTCACTGTAGAAGAGCATTGTGCCTTGGTTAGAATTAGAAGACATAATTAGGGAACTGGCTTCTGTTGGAGAGCCCTTGATATCATTATTATTTGAAGTTTGAAACTTCAGAAGTGATCTTGAAAGTGACAGAAAGTCCCAGAAGTAATTCTTTTCTTGAGAGATGTCATTCCAAGTCTTACTAGTGGGATTCTCCTATGTTTTATCATTAGATTCCATTCTGGCTATAGAAGGACACAACAGGTTCTTACAGTGGATATCTAAATTGACTTACTTTCAGCATCCATCCTCCCTTTTACTAATCAGCTCTCATTGTGTCTAAGGAGACAGACTGGTCAAGGTAAGGCCTGCGCTTAATGATCTTTCCATGTGTTATCAAATTGCACCTTTATAACACATCAGTGTTCGCTGCATACTGCTCTTATAATTGTTTTCAATTTTCAATAAAAAAATATGTGACTAGTTGTTTTGCTTGTATGTATGTCTGTGCATGTGATGGCTAGTTTTATGTCAACTGACACAAGCTAGAATCACTGGAGAGGAGGGAGCCTCAACTGAGAAAATGCCTCCATAAGATCAGGCTGTGGGCAAACTTCTAGGGTATTTTCATAATTAGTGATTGATGTGGGAGGACCTAGCACATTGTGGGTAGAGCAACCCTTAGACAGGTGGTCCTGGGTTCTCTAAGAAAGCAGGTTGAATAAGCCACAGTGGAGCAAGCCAGTAAGCAGCCCCTGTCCATGGCCTTTGCATCAGCTAGTGCCTCTAGGTTCCTGCCCTGCTTGAATTCCTGTCTTGACTTCTTCCAATGATAAACTTAGATGTAGAAGTTTAAGTCAAACAAACCCTTTCCTCCCCACCTTGATTTTGGTCGTGGTGTTTTACCACAGCATAGAAACCCTAATTAAGTGCACCACTTGCTTGCCTGGTGACCACAGAGGCCAGGAAAGGGCATCTCTTCTTCAACTGCAGTTACAGACAGTTGTGAGCTGCCAAGTGGATCCTGGGAATTAAACCAGGGTCCTCTGTAAGAACAACTAGTGCTGTTAACTACAGATCCATCTTTCAAGCCCCTGCATATGGCTTTTTAATCTGTTGTGTCTCCCCTCCCTTGCAAAGGACCCTGTACTGGGAAGAGGCCTGATGAGTGCTGTCAATGTGGTCAGTGATCTGGTTTCTGGGAGCAGCATGCCCCGTGACTCTGTAAATCTCCATGAACGCTTTGATATGATGGGTTGGAGGCTTTGTCTGATGTGAGTAAAATGCTGCACGTGCAGGCAGGAGGCCAAGAGTTTGCATTCTTACAAGGATTTTAGCTAACCTTGCTTACATTGTCAACACCTTTGTAAGAAGATCGATCCTGTGAAGCCATGTCACCTGGGTTTTATCAGTGGTGTGGAACTTTGATTTTCTATCACAGAAGAAAGAATCCATTCTATTAATGTAAAGCTAATGACCCACATTTCTCATTGTTAGTGAAAACGAGACTTGGTGCTAGCCACTGAGCCCCTGAGGCAAACGTACTTCACAGTAAAGGAGGGTGTAGTGCTGGGTGATGAGAAGTAATGGTTTGTGAACTTTGAGAATCCACGGGAAGTATTCTGGCAATAGGATATGCCTCATTTGTGTGGTGCACTGATCACTCTTCAGTTAGTGTCACTGGGAAAAACCGGGATATCCAAAAGCACAAAAATGAAACTAGATCCTCCAATCTCTTCTTCCCTTTTATACAAACTCAAAGTTATTCAAAGATCTATATGCAAAGTCTAAAGTAATAGAGCTTTAGAGGAAAACATAGAGGAAACACTTTGCATTATGGGTATAGACAAACAGACAAATGAGATGAATCAAACTATGAAGCATTTACTCAGCCAATGGAAAGGATGGAAGAAACTGAAACAACTGAAAGGTTGAAGCAACACCTGGCAGACAAGGGAAAAAAAGGAAAATACTAGTCTGACAAGGGATCCACATCCAGGGTGTACTAGAATATAAAATAACCTCAACAATGACAACAGGATGAACAATCTGATTAAAAATGAAAAATAATAGAAGTAGACATTGTTAAAATATACAAGTAGATAACAGTCATAAGAAAAAAAACCCTCATTCACCTTATATACTGTTGGTGGAAATCTGAATTCCAAAGCAGTGAAGATCATAGATGTTTCTTTTGGTTGTTGTTGTTGTTTTGTTTTGTTTTCAACATCAATTGGGATGTCTGGTGGCAGATGAGCGGATAGAGAAAATATGTCAAATGAAAAAATTGAATATTATTCAGCTATAAAAAGAATGGTATCTTTTCTTTTGTGACAATATGAATGTAACTAAAAGACATTAAGTGGAGTAAGCCAGGGCCCCAAAGACAAATTCTGAATATTGTTAGTCATCTGTAAATTCAATAAAACTTGATCTAAAAAAAAAGTACAATAATGATGCTTGGGGGAAGGAAGATAGAAGTATAGGAAGATCAAAAAACACCTATGGAATGCAGTTGTTACATCAGATAAGATCTGATATTCTGCAACATTGTGAGGTATCTAAGATTGACAACATTACATATTTTAGGAAGAACTGAATTTCAAGCATACAAATATTAAGGCATGTGAGAAAAAAAATTGAAAATGTCCATTAACCTGATTTGACCATTATGTACATATATGAAAATTGTATTAAGGCACTATACCACATAAAATATACAGTGTTATCATGTGTCAGTTAAAAAGATATAAGCAATTATTAGTGAACCAAGCAATAAAATAGACAAAGAAGTAATAAGTGAATTTTACCCCATTGGATAATATCTTCAGTAAAGGCAATTACAGAATTTAGTTTATAAATAATCTAGAAGATCCCCTTTAAAAATTCATGACAGTTAGGGATGGAGAGATGGCTTAGTGGTAAAGAATTTGTTGCTATTTCAAAGAATCCTGATTCAGTTCCCAGTACCAATGTGATAGTTCAGGATTTTCGATACCTTTTCCTAAGTTACATATTTTCACCACAAGTACACGTGTAGTGGAAAGATATTCATTCAGGCAAAATACTCATCCACATAAAATAAAACAAATCTTTTAAATATTTTAATACCTAGTACTTTTGAAGTTGAGAATCGTCTCTCAAGAAATCCATTTGGATGAATCTATATGAAACAGTCCTGTGTCTACTAGTCTGAATTTTAAAAGTTTGTGTTTCCCTGCCTCTGCTGCATGGAGGCATTCAGGTCTCAGACAATGCATGAACAAATGACAAGTGTGAATAACACTAAGTTGATGGATGGTCACTGGTGATAGTGAACTCACTGAGGACAAGATGAA
The DNA here is from genome assembly GCF_007827085.1 of Peromyscus californicus insignis. Taxonomy (NCBI): domain Eukaryota; kingdom Metazoa; phylum Chordata; class Mammalia; order Rodentia; family Cricetidae; genus Peromyscus; species Peromyscus californicus. The sequence goes on along the minus strand of NW_026294480.1, from coordinate 7,616,630 downwards.
GGAGATGGAACTTGCCTCCACTGGCCAGGGTTTGGTAATGACTTTTCCATTGCCTATGAGAGATAGAAGATGAATTCCATTTGATTTCTCTTATTAGTATGATTCTGGAATTAATTCATTCCTTTGGATGGGATCAGGGAAAGGAAAGTGGATTCATTATACTTTTAAAGATTACCTTTTCTACATTGAAATTACAAACACTACAGACTACCCCTTTATTGTTGCTATCAATAATAGCTTAGTAAAAATTCAACAGAACAAAAATGGGAACAACACTGAAAGATGCTTGGAAAGATCTGAGAGAAAGAGAAATGAAGGCCCCCGTTCTTATCACCTTACTAATAGCATGTGTTTATTGTTTGGGAATTTCAGCGAGAAACAGGGAAACAGGAGAAAAAGGGCTTATGAATCAGGGTATGGCCCAACTCTGAGAAAAGGACCCTTTGAGAAAAGGAAAAAGATCCTTTTGGTGGACTCTGTGCCAGGGGTTCCATCCTTAAACAAGCCCTCCACCCTGTCCTGTGAACAGGGAGAACAGGATGACGTATTCTCTGTAGCTGCTTCAAGCTGAAACAGGGCTCAGGTGGTCAGGATCCTGGCTAGTCAAAGGTAAGGAGGGAACCCAGGAAATGGGGTATTTATCAGAAGTATGTGGTCATCTGACCTAGCTATAGAGACAGGGAACATGTTTAGCTGGACTGGTCCACATCACATAGGCAAGAGTCTCTTCTGGCATCCGTAGCAGAGAAAGTGCAGTAGGTTGTGGTCCACAACTGCTGCTTTGACATTTCTGCCAGCCTGCTGAGATATAGGCTAGAGACAGAATTAAAATTTATGAATTTATTTGGAACCTTTTGGCCCATGGTCTTAGTGATTGGGAAAGGGAGACCAGGAGGGGGAGAAATACCATCTTCAGGAATAGATAGGTAAGGAAACTCATTTATCTGGAGCTCATTTGACCTCTATGAAGTGGATCCAATGATTTCTTTTGATCCTCTGAGGCTTATATGAACTTTTATTTTATAAAAGGAAATAAAAGTTTTAGATAAATTAGTATTATCAATCAGTACTGAAATCCGCATCATAGAAGAGCAGAACAGCATAAGTAGACTTGTACCCTTGAGTTCTAGCAAAATTACAGATTTGTGTTAAAAAGTGTATATAACTGGTATTTATATCCTGAATCATTTCCTAAAAACTGCTCCTAAGGAAAGATTCAAGACCTCTCAAATGTCTTCTTACAATCTTAAAAATAAAGTACACGGCATTTTAAAAAGATTTAAAATATCTTAAGCATAACTCTCGCCACATTATCTCAGCATAGGAGCGTGTTGACCTTGCCCACAACTGAGTCAGGAAGTGACTTTTTGCTACCCTTATTAAAGATGGTGGTGAGGCCATATGACCTATCTGTTTTGATCTTACTTAAGATGGCAGCTTGAACATGAGATTGCTCTTATTTAACATGGGGCTTTGATCATGTCATTGCCCTTATTTAAGGTGGCACCACCTGACCATCTGGTCACCTCATCAAATATGGCACCTGACCATGCGTTCATGTGGTTTTTTTTTTTTCCCCAAAATAAACTGAGCAGATAAGGAACAGATAAAGTGAAGCATTTAAAAATCAGTTACAAAGAAATATAGATGGCCATAACAATCATACATTTCCATTCACACATAGGAAGTAGACTTTGTGAAAGAAATACAGAGAAAAGTTTTTCTGAGAAACTTATACAGTTAATGCCTTGGAACTTGGAGGCAGTGCTGTAGAGGGGATCAGGAAACAGAGTAACAGTGCAGCTGCATGGGAGAGAGGGATCCCTCGGGCTGTGCAAGCAGTTGCAGAGGAACGAACCCAAGCCATGGATCGGCAGCAGTGGTGGGGGTGGAGGGCCACATTTCTCATGGTGATGTGTAAGGCCCAGAAGACTGACCTCCAGTGTCCCAGAGGGTCAGCGAGGGCCAATAAATGGCTCAAGATAGCCAATGGACTGTCATAACAGAGGCTAGGGGCTGTGGAATTGAGTGGGCACAGGCTGTCTCCATTTGCCATTGCATAGGGACAGGGGCCGAAAGGCTTAAAGCCTGAAAGACATATGGTGCTGGCACCACGATTGAGTGAGGAGCGACTCCTCAGTTGTGGGAAAATGACCATAAGGGAGGCTTACTGATTATGCTGGTGTTGGATGAGGTGAGTGTTGACGGTTCCAGGTCTCCTAGTGTGTCTCAGACTGCCGACATGCAGGGGAAATGCACCAGGAGGACCTCTGCCGAGTCATTAACACCAATGTTATGATATATTGCACACAGGGGTCCCCGAGAGTATCCCACACATGCAGGAAAACATGCTGGCAGGCTGGGCAGATATAGCGGTGGGCTGGCGGGTGACCCATGCTATGTGGGCATGGTGGTGGGGTGGTGGTGAACAGTCATTCACAACTCAGTCACTGCATCTGTGAGGAAATGGTTTATTATAATAAAGAGACAAAGGGAAAATAGGAAAGAGGGAACGAAGAGAGAGGAAGGGGAGGGGTTGAGGGTGCACACCTCATGGGAGGAAAGGCAGAAGAGAGGAAGGGGAGGGGCCTTTCCCTAAAATGAGGCTTTTAAGTCAGGATGTAGGGCAGTGCCAAGGGGTGTGTCAGAATACTAACAATGGTTTCCAAGGGGCAGTCAGAATATTAATACAGACCACAGAAAAAAAATACTAGTCTATGTGAATAAATATAAATTGCAAAACTAGATATTACAAGAGAAACATGTGAGGATCTCTCTCTCTCTCTCTCTCTCTCTCTCTCTATATATATATATATATATATATATATATATATATACATATATACATATATACACATATATGTGTGTGTGTGTATGAATGTTTTATAGCCTTGTGTTTAGTGTTTTTCCTTCTGCCTCCCAAAATCTTCCTTTCATATTGAACAATAAATTGCAGCAGGTATACTAAAAGACTGCTTTAGATGTTATACATCCATTAAAGAATAGTTTAAATCATTGGCCCTAACTTTGATACATACCTATTTTATTACACAAGAAAACAGTTACTGTACATCAAAGATAATAACATAACTTGGAATAAACCTAAACAAGGAGGTGAAAGACCTCTACAATGAACACTTCACATCTCTGGAGAAAGACACTAGGAAATGGAAAGAATCAGTAGAATTATTATTGTGAAAAATAACTATCCTCCCAAAAGCAATTTACAGATTCAATGCAATCTCAATTAAAGTACTGACATAATTCTTTACCAAAAATTGGAAATAAAAAATTGTCAAATTTATTGGAACCATAAAAGAAACTAAATAGCCAACACAATCCTGAGCACAAAAAAAAAAAAAAATACCAGAGGAATGTCCAGATTTCAATATATATCTGTAGTGATTAAAGAAATATGTTACACAACCAGACATGTAGACCAATGGGATAAAATAAAAGACTGAAACGTGAACATTCTTAGTGATAACCATCTGATATTTGACAAAGAGGTCAGAGAACATGCACTAGAGAAAAGACAGGATTTTGAACGAATGGTGCTGGGATACCTGGATATCTACTTGCAGAAGAATAAAATCAGACCTATACCTATCACCCTGCACAAAAATTAGCTACAAGTGGATCAGAGACCTCACTTTGAAACCTGAAACGGTAAGAATTCTAGAAGAAACATAAGCAGTACCCTATGAGATGCATGTGTAGGAAAGGACTTTCTGAAAAGGGTTCCATTTCCCCATTTTGTAATTACAAACAAGTTCTCCCTAAGTCTGTGTGCCCCGTTTGTTTGTGACCATGAGAACTTAGGGAAAAATCTCAGAAGAAGGTATCCATTATGTGGGTAAAGGGAGAAATGATTTCCACGAGATGGCCCTGAAATAGGCAGTGTAGTTGCAAATGGATGAGGACTTAGGATGGCCAGGGGTTATGGTTCTAACTATGCTCTGGCTCAGAGAGAGCTGGCTAGAAGTGAACTTGAAGATGGCCTTCCCGTTTCTTCTGATGGTCTGAGATACTTCCACAAAGGTATGCAATCTCCTCCGACTCTTGTTGCTTCCGTATGTCAGGAATTATGTTTCTGACGACAGGCATTCTCCTTTGAACATTCCCTTCTTAGGCGATCAAGTCATCTCAGAGGATTAGAACCCTGCAAGTCTTCCCTTCGGCATTTGGTGTAAGATATTTGATACTTCCCCTTCCTTCACAGGAGCAAATCTGTGCAAATCAAGAATGCTTCCTCTGTCACATTCTGCCCTTTTCTTATGTATTATGGGCAGTGATGAATACTATCATTAAAGTACATTCTAATAGAGAATGCCTAAGGTTTTACTGAAAAGATGGCTTAATAGGAAGATTGACTCTAACATTACCCCAGGCCATAGCTCCTTTGTTGGCCAATGTTGCTGCTATAGCTCACAAAGTGGCGGCACCCATGAGGCTCAGTAAGATTGAAATAAGTCTTTCTGCCCAGCTGCTGTCTATCCCTGTGTTTCCGGCTGGGACATCTTGTGTGCATATGTCCCAGCAAGTAACACAAAGAAGCAAAAGCCTTGGCCAGGCTACAAAGACCCTTCATGATTTAGCAGCATCTGGAGTCAATGTGGCCACCAAGGGCCCCACAGAGCATAGGTTGAGGCTGTTGTTCTGGCTACAGATGTACCAATAGGATGCTGAGGATACACATCAAACCATGTCTCCTCCAGACGTAAGGTTTCCCTCCGCGACATCACAGATGAATGAAAGTTGTTTTGATTTGTCTTTGTCTTGGTTTGGTTTGGTCAGTTAGGAGTTGATTCCACTGAATTGAACCCCTTGTCAGACCTCAATTTTTAAGAAAAATAAAGTGCTTCCCAGGCGAATAAACAGAGAACACTCAGGTGTAATTTATAACATTGCCCTGTCTCCTGGACACTTGTGTGTGCCTGCACACCTTCAGGGAGAGGTGAAGCCGTCAGCACTGCTGGGGCCTGGGGTTTGCAGCAGTGGAAGAGGCTGTCTTGATGTCTGCATGCTTTAAGTAGATACTGGGAAGGACAGCACCTAGTGATTGTGATTTCCTTGTCCCCTTTTCTCTTCCACTCAGAATTGCAGCTTTTCTTCGCTGACTATGTTGCTCCGCATGAGTACATGTTTCTTCCACCTCTTCTCTTCCTCCATAACTGACGGCACACACCCTGGCCAAGACACAGGGAGCTTGATATACTGACTTGTCCTTATCCATACCAAAACCATGTTCAACTTTCTTCCTCTTTGGGGTGCGTGTGTGTGTGTGTGTGTGTGTGTGTGTGTGTGTGTGTGTGTGTGTGCATGCGTGCTCCTGTTCTAGCTCACATGTAGGGAACTTCTAGTTGGTATCCCCTCAGCATTTGTGAACTGTGGAGAATTGTCAGATGTACAGGATAAAGAATACTTTTGAAGGCCAATAGGAAATGGCTGGCAAAAGGCAGGGCTTTGATTGACCCATTGGGAGGGGCAACTCATGACTAGCTGAGACAAAATACTCATGCTATTGAGGCAGAGCCTGTGGGAACTGGACAGCAAGTCCTCCTTCTGCTGTCTTACATGTAGGAATCACAGTGAATCAAATGTCTTTGTCCTCACAGAAGGCAGATTTTGAGATTCTTAGACTCAATTGGATGATGATGGGATGTGGGCTTATTTATGTATTCTTTCTTTCTGGTTGTGACTTGACCATGAGGGTAGCACTTCCATGGCAGGAACAGCACCTGTAGGAGAAGACAGCATGCCGTTGGCTGTCTGTTCTTGACCACATGAAGATGGAAGGGGACATCCAACTCCAAACTAGGCAGTAGGAGTCTGAATCTGCCTGTACCTGGAACGTAGACCTTTCAGCCCCTAGAACTGAGAAGTGCATTTGTGTCCTCAAGCCGCTCAGGCTGTTGTCATTTGCTATAGCGTCTGTCCTCATACTGCTGCCACTCTGAATGTTGGAATGGCAAACAGTTTATAGACCCTAAGTCCTGTGATAAAGACATGGCCCAGAAGTGAGAGGGGTGTCTTAAGAGGAATGACTGGTTAAAGAAATGTAAACTGAACCTTTGTGATCAGTCTTGTTTCCTGTAACTTTGTAAACTACCAGCGGTAATCCTTGCTACCTACTTGGCAAATTAGAGGTGGATCCAGTGAGCAATTGAGGGTGTGGAAGGTAAAAAAATTTCACAGACTTAAAGACATAGATTTGCATGAGGAATAAAAAAAATAGCTGTGCAGATGATGTGCATAAGTAGGTGGTAAATATGTTCTACATAGAAAACCCAGTGAGATCACATGTTTAATTAGAACTTATAGAACATAATGTTTAAAATACTATTTTAATATCATATGTCTGAGAATTGCATCCAATCACGTATTGTATTGAAACTTCTGGATACAATGTAAAAGCCGTAGCATGTTACAACCATACACTGTGAGTTCTAAGGCTAAGTATCAATTTTCTTACTTTATTCATAGGAGAATAAAGAGAGACAGTGTCTAGGATAAAGCTGTTCAATGAGTCTGCCAGGCTTCTTATTTTAGTAGCCAGAAAAACTTCAGTGCTAAGAGCATCTGACCTTTCCAGTTTCTTTCATTTTCATAGAGCAAAATATTACCCACATTGCTTGTTCATGTGTGTGCATGTGTGCGTGTGTGTGTGTGTGTGTAGTGCTTTTAACCCTTGCTCTATTGATTAGATAATTTCTTTTTTTTTTTTTTTTAGACAAGGTTTCTCTGTGTAGCTTCAGAGCCTTTCCGGGAACTCACTCTGTAGCCCAGGCTGGCCTCAAACTCACAGAAATCCACCTGCCTCTGCCTCCTGAGTGCTGGGATTAAAGGTGTGTGCCACCACCACCTGGCAGATAATTTCTTCTTGTGTAGAAATTTCTTCTATATTATATTTTTCAGCACCCCAGTCAGTGCTCGCTAGTGGCCATTGCACCCACATTTGTGACAGACAAAGTATTTCCAGATAGCTACTGTAAACTCCACTTGGAGAAGAAGTAAAAGTCTCTTGATTGGCTTGATCTGTTTGGGAGGCATCCAGGCAGTGGGACCAGGTCCTGTGCTCATTGAATGAGTTGGCTGTTTGAAACCTGGGGCCTATGCAGGGTCACTTGGCTCGGCCTGGGAGGAGGGGACTGGACCTGCCTGGACTGAGTCTACCAGGTTGATCCCAGTCCGCGGGGGAGGCTTTGCCCTGGAGGAAGTGGGAATGGGGGGTGGGCTGGGGGGAAGGTGAGGGGGGTGGGAGGGGGGAGAACAAGGGAATCCGTGACTGATATGTAGAACTGAACTGTATTGCAAAATAAAAAAAAATAAAAATACAAAATAAAAAAAAATCTCTGTTTTGAACCATCAGTCTAAGTGTCCTTATGAAACCATTGACAAGGGAAGGTGCTGGTCATGAAAATAAGTGTATTTGGATTGTCATGTGTCTGTGAAGGCCAGGTCTTGGACTGGATGTGCCACAATTTGACAGTTGTGTTGACTGCAACAGTAGCAGGCACAGGAGAGCTGCTGTAGAAGTGAGGTCTTCATGTGAAGTCTGTTCTCAGGTTCATGGATGGTGCCCTCCCTCGGGACTTCACTGCTGGGAAGAGTGAGGGCTGCATTATGTTGATGGGTGATGTTGTGGTCTCTCCTAGAGTTGTCTGTAACTGGTTTGCTTAGACCCCAAAGCATCAACACACAGCACCTGCATGTATCTCTGTATGAACTGCCTGGGCAGGGGGATAGGATAGCAGAACAAATGGAGTCCACCCTTTAACGAGAAGAGTCCAGAGGATTTCTCTGAAAGTCTGAGTTAATTTTATGATCTGAGGACTCTGTTTGTCATCATTTATTTGCCTTCCTTGTCTCAACATTCTGTCAAACAGCACACCATATACTACAAAATGTGTGCTGGATCAGTGAGTAGAAAGCCTCCTGTTCCTCCTGAGGGAGTGGCTCTTAGTGAATGTGAGGGCAACTTAAAGTTGCCTTTGAAGTGGCACGTGATTCTTTTGCCCAACTTCCTCAATGATGTCCCAAAGAAGAAAGTTGTACAACAATAGAAGATTTCACAGTCTGCATCTTCCAGCACTGTCTGAGACCTGATGCCGGTTCTAGCGCCACAGGACATTTTATGAGCCTTATATGAGCTGGGGAAACTCTTTGAAATACAGTGAGGCCATAAACCAGCAAGTGAATTATAACGATGCCGACGGTAGTCATTTTGATTTGATAGGTGTTCAGTGGGGCTTCTATTACATATATTTTCCATTTTATTTAAGGGAAAATTCCACCCAATTTGCTTAGACCAGCCATCTGGAAATACTTCTCCCTTTCTTGACTTCTGACACTTTGCCAGCCAAAAGCAAAAATAAAAGGGGCTAAGAAAATTATAAAAAAAAATACTGATTTAATGCAATTAATGTAAAAATGAAATGCATTTTTCATCTTCCAGGATATGTTTTGAGTTAAATTAAGCTGCCTTGAGACTTTTGAGGTAATTGTTTGTCCTCTCTATGTGAATGAGCAGTTGGATTCCTTACCTTGCTGGGGCTATTCATTTCACACCTCCAGTGCCCAGCACATCTTACACATGCCTGTGTTCAGCAAGCACAGCTGCTTTATTAGGTAGGAGGACTTTGTCTTCCAAACGAGCCTCAGCAGACCAGCTGAGAGGCCAGGAGTGGTGCAACACTGCTTCTGTTCTGCACAGAGACCCCTTGTCCCCTCTGACACAAAACTGGCTTCAGAATCATGTGTTTTAATAGTAACTATGTACAAGAATTCCTTGGTAATAGTTAACTTACTATTTAAAATATATAACTGATTAAGTTGAGTCAAATATCTTACCTGCTTAAACATCTAGCCTGTGTCAGTGTGGGGTAGACCTTTTCTTTCTTTTTTTTTAAATCAACTATAATGGGTTTTGGGAGCTCTGAGATAGTACAATTGGAAAGTAGTTGTCTGTGAAAGATTTGATGTTATAATGCAGGTGCTTCATGCATGCCTGGTCCTAGTCACTTCTTGTCTGTTATCTCCATCAGTCATCATGGAAACTGTGCAAGGCAAAGGGCTCTCTATCCTGAGCGCATGAAGGTGAGGCACAGAAGCCGGGTAACTCATAGAGGAGACCCATGCAGCAGGGATTCATCCCTCTCTCTGCTAACCAAAAGCAGTGCTCTTGGTTCAATGGAAAATGCCCAACACTTTGATTCTCTTGGTTTTGACATAACTGTGGTTGATATTCTCTTCTGATTAGTAGGTCTGGTAGGCTATGCTATGGTTTTGGACAAGGTTCTTATTGCATTTGTGGGGATAGTTCTAATAAAGAGCCAACATTCTCATAGTGTATATCCAGATTGATTGAAAGTGGAAGAATGGATGGAGTCTATGTCCTTGAATAATTTGCAAATGCACCTGTTTCCTTCTGATGATGTTTATGCAAAATCCCTGGTAGTTGGGGCACTGAATATAGATCAGTGGTGATGTCTATTATAACTAACTCACATTGATCTACATTCAGTGCTCTATCTAACTGATGATATAGACCCAATAGGAGAGGAATCGTTTTTATTTAATGCTCACATAGTGTGACTGAATTACAAAGACATCAGTATAGAGACCCAAAGAAAACTTATTATACTTGAAAACATTTTGTTTTACATATAGTTTAATAGCTAGATTTTAAAGGTAGCTGAGTAATTTTCTGTATCATGCTTCATTTATTATAAGGGAAATTAATTTTGCTCAAGAATATCCTTTGAAGTCTAATATTATTAGCATGATATATGATGATTATAATAAGATGTGTTTATGATTGTAATATATGTTTTCTTAAAATGATTATGTAATCAGTTTTCTTATCACAATGACAAAAGATTCAAGGGTTCTTTTAACTTTTACCCATTTAGGTCAGAAATAGAGTAGACAATAATTACAAACCAGATCCTTTAGATTAAGAAAATAAATTTACTTTTATTTTTCTCTGAGTTACCTTGCTTTTGTGAAGATTTCACACATCTATTTGAGGATCTCCCTTGCTTGAATGTATCAAGATTTGTGTAACCGAGCAGGGAGGGAACTTCCTGTGACCACAAGGCTGCTAGGACCACTTAGACCACCACGATGTTTCAGAAACATGTGGAATTGGGCTTTTATTAAGCACACTGGGCTTTTCTTGTCCATATAGAACAGAGTGGCAGATCCTGCCCTGTCAAATATACCCCTGTTCTGTCACTAGTTAAGAGAAAGCACAGAGAGCAACTTAATTTCTCCCAGTTTGTGTAGTAATTTCCAATACTCATTTTGGGACTTTCTCCTAACTGCCCTATGTTCATCTTCCTTCAGCCACACACCCCAGGAGACCTTACCACTCTCCCCAATTCCTGCTACTTCAGGGCTTAGAGACCTTTCATTGGGAAGATCCCCTGTGAAGCACCAAGGGTTTTCCACGCTTGTCAGTGTGCACCAGTCTCTAAAAGTGAATCCTCACTCAGCCCTGCCGACACTTGGATCTCTTTGTATACATGTTGAAACACTCCCCACCTCTCTCAATCTCTATCCCTTCCTCCTGCTCTCTGTTTCTTCCATTCTACCCCCTGTCTTGCATTTGACTTTTAGAGATAAGGTCTTAGTGTATACCTCTAGCTGGCCTTGAATTTACAATACTGAGTGCCAGGATTTCACATGTACACTGAGATACCCAGAAGAAAATCTTCCATATTCCTTGAGTAGACAGTTGCATCCTTCTTACTGCTCCAATGTTCAGTTCCTCATTTTTAGTTTGCCCTGTATGTATCTTGGGTGGAGTTGTGCATTTCTTCCATAGATGGTGTATATCCAGTTAATTCCTGTCCTGTATTCTCAGAACAGTTTTTGTCTCCGGTGGTTTTCCTGGAGACAATCTGCTGTTCCCAAAGTCTTTTTTAGTCTTGATTCCTAAGAGCTCATACCAGGATGTGTACTCCAGATCCCTCATCTGGGAATTCAGATTTTGTTTAAAGTCCTGCCCACACTCACTTTCTGTGCATTTCACATGGTGGATTATCTGAAATGACATGGAGTTAAAACAGCAGGTACTGTTGATGGTTGGATGTACAGGTGCTCTTTTATAGTAACTTGCTTTATTTCTAGAAGGAAAAAGAACTGGGTGTGCTTGACAAAGAAAAAATAATATATTAAAGAAGTAATTAAAAGTAAACCTTTGTTTTCTTTATAAATGTCCTGATCTGACAGGCTAAATAATATTATATCAATCAAAATAAACATTGCAAAAGTCTTCATGGGTACTTATATAGGATAATCTAGGAAATAGTAAATAATATTGTATTTGGTTGAAATAATTCTATAAACTTAATTAGAGCTATCAGAAAAACAATCAAGGAAAAAGGAAGGGGTACCTGGAATCCATGATAAGTTTATTTTTATTTTACAGGGACATGACAGTACCTTCTTGGGGGAGACAAGGTCTTTAAGGGACCAGCTTATCTGGACTTAGCTCAGGCCATCTGTCTCATATATTGAAAATCTCTTACACCAGCAATCCCTTGTTATTTAGTTTCAGCCAGACTCAGTTTGCCCTCCTATAAGTTACAAATGGCAATCTTTTCTAATCACGATGGCATATGTCTTAGTTAGGGTTTTGTTGCTGTGAAGAGACACCGTGACCACAGCAACTCTTATTAAGGAAAACATTTATTTGAGGCTGGCTTACAGTTTCAGAGGTTTAGTGCATTATCATCATGGCAGGAAACATGTTGATGTATAGGCAGACATGGTGCTTGAGAAGGAGCTGAGAGTTCTTCATCTTAATCCGTAGGTAGAAGAAGGAGCTTGTGAGCCACACTAGGCCTAGCTTTAGAAGACCTCAAAGTCCACCTCTACAGTAACACACTTCCTCCAACAATGCCACACCTACTCCAAAAAGGCCACACCTCCTAATAGTGCCATTGCCTGTGGGCCAAGCATTCAAACACGTGAGTCTATGGAGACCATACCTATTCAAATCACCTCTGCATACCTAATTTTTATTTCTTCTTTCTTACATCTCTTCCTTGATAAGAATTCAGAAGCACAGTTTAATTCATTGAACTCACATTCGGCTGCGTTCATAGCAGTGGTTTGTGCATGGTGGAGAGGGGACTTGACTCTGTGGGTGACTTTGTAAAGGATACTTGGATGTGCTTCATGGATGTGAAGCTAGGGACCAACTTTTGTATGTACTTAAGGCAGCTCAAAGTTACTGGCTATGGACTGAGAAACAATGCCCTTGTTGTGGTTGGAAGTAGGGGCTACTGCAGTACAGAGCCCATGTGCAAATCTCACATCATGTATCTATCTAGCCTCACGTTTGAGCTAAGTGGCATCCAATTATGAAGATTTGTTAAATCCGGGGGCCTTTCCAGACAATCAGTAGCACAGAGAAAATGCTAGACAGGCTATTTGATCTCCACATTTCCACCGTGCTGCCATCTGATCCCATTTCTTTTGGACAGAAATAACTAGCTTTTTATGCATGAAAATTGAGAATAATTTTTGGAGTAGTGTTGCAAGTTATTTTATTTATGGTTACGAAGTGTACATAGTTTTTCAAATTATCACGGAATGAAATGAGAAATGCCATTACAAAAAAAAAAAGTCCAGATGGAAGTTGTCATTCTCAATAACTCAAGAATAAATATAGTGAGGAGGTGCAGAATGCTCTGTAGTGGAGATGTAGGCAGTGCGTATGTCTGTGCAGTACTTACAGATTGTTTTATTTACTTATTTATGATCAGGGGAAAGAGGAGTTTGGATGCTTTACAAGTTAAAGACAAATGAAATGAAAAACAAAATCTCAATCTGGACAGATTGACTACTGAGTGCCCAGGGAAATCAGGCAACAAAACAGCTCCAGGAAAATGGAACAAAACGTTTTCAAAAAGTGAATAAAATAAAGAGCTTAACTCTTTACATTTTATGTGTTATCAACTAAAATTTTATGCTATATGTTCTATGTTTTTAATCCTTTCTCAGTAGCTAGCTGGGGTGTACTGCTACCATTCTCCTTATTAGATTTTCCCTTTCATAATAGACCCATACATGTGCAGCTTCTTATATCTGATATTCATAGGTATATGGCTGTCTGTTTTTTACAGGGAAGATAGGAGATGTGTGTGTGTGTGTGTGTGTGTGTGTGTGTGTGTGTGTGTGTATGTGTGTATGTGTGTGTGCATAGAGAGATGGGGGATTCACTGTATAGCACATACTTGTATGAAAATTGAAAAAAATATTTAAGAGTTTTTAAATTTTAAATTTTGTATTTAAAAATCCAAAAGGAAATAAAACTACAAAGGTATACTAAACAAAATTCCCAGTGTTGACTTTTAACTTCTGCTTTCTAAAAGTATTAAAATTCTCACAATAAAAACTCAAGTTAAAATAAAACTTTCTTTTCCCGATTAGTTGTTTTCACTGATAGCTCCTAGGAAAGTTGGGTGAACTGTTTGGTCAGGTGTACAGTGCCCCTGGATTGAGAGGGGTAAGAACCCTGAGTAGAGGATAGCCTTGTGTACTTAGGATGACACTACAGCAGTGGAGGATCTCACTTGTTCAGACTACAGTGTTCAGAAGTCTTATCTCACCTGGAGGCTTCAGTATGGGTGGCTGTTTGAGTGGCTGGGGGTGCGGTGTCTCCATTTCATGTTTCTTCCTGTGGCTGAGCAGGTCTTAATCTGCATCCAGGTGTGCTAATGAGTTCTCAGTCCCCAGAGAGAGAAGAATGCTTTGCCACAGGGAGAAACTTAGTCACTGAATTAAGGTCTTAAGGTCAGCCAGCCAATCAGTTATAGACCTGCAGCTGGGGAGACTCCTTGGCATGTGTGCATGCAGATGGATGACTGTCCCTCCACAGGTGTGGGTGGGGAGGGGAAAGATGGGCTCCTCTGCATACATGTGGGTAGATGGATGACTGTCCCTCCACAGGTATAGGTGGGGAGGGGAAAGACGGACTCCTTTGCATGGATGCATTCTGTCCCTTCACAGGTATGGGGAGGGAGGGAAAAGATGGGCTCCTCTACATGCATGCATGCAGATAGATGACTGTTTCTTCACAGATATGGGTGGGGAGGGAGAAGATGAGGCTGGATTGTACATCTGAGTACACAGACACAGAGACATGAAGTTTTAACTCTTGCTCATCCTGGCAGATTATCATGATTTTGTTACACAATGTCTTTTATGTCAACTTGCCTAGTCACTTAATTGTTGATCATGGTTCTCTATGAAGGGCTGTGAGAAATTCAATCTGAATCTCAGATTTCAATATGGGATATTGCATTGAAGCATCGGAGATGGATGTTGGTTCTCCTGGTAAATTTCAGTGGTAGCGATGAGACTATTTTTTGTGAACTGTCAAAGGCTAATTGGAGAACATCATTTAGAATCAGGACTCCTGGCCTATTTCAGTCAGATGAATGGTTTTAAAATGGTGCTTAACACAGCCTCAGATTTTCTCTAAATATGCTTGGAAGAGAGACAAGGTAGACTTAAGGGCTTTGAAAACAGGGTTTTGTTATTAGAAGGTTGAAAGTCAAGAGTTGAATGCTCCTGGAGGATACCCAGCATTTTTTTTTGTTAAAAACACTTATTTATTAAGACATAATTTACACTGAATTTGTTTTCATTTTAATTTATCTTGTAGTTGTTGCAGTTTGAGTGGCCATGACATGGAATGATTCCAAGGTTTGAAAGATGCTGGTACCTGACCCTGAATTTTACTTTGTGTTTTAGTTACTGTAACTTCTGTGTTATTTCCTAATGCTTCATGACATTGATTTTTCCTATCATTGCAACAAAAACATTAATAATAACCCCTTTATTCCATTGTTATTGGGTTAAATTAGTTGGTAATGATAAAATACTTAGAACTGTGCTTGCAGACATTGAACACTACATAAGAGATAAGTAAATATATGTTTATCTACTGAAGGTCTTATTTCATAATGCAACATTGAAATAATGTCTGGATTTGTGAGCAATTTAAGTGTTTACTGCATAACCAATATGTTTAAAGATGCATTTAATATGTTGTTCTGGACCAACAGAGCAACCAGACGAGATTTAGAGTGTAGGTGTCTCAGAAGTAGGAAAGGGTAGCACCATTAGAAAGTGTGTGCTGGGTGGTGCTTATGTATGTGCATTGAGGGGTGTGATTGGACTGGAGCTCATACTGTATTACAAGATTCCCTGCTGTGTGCCTAGGTGAGGGCTGAGATGATGGTGCCAATGCTGGTAACAGTAGTGATAGTCATGATGGTGGTGCTGTTGCTAGAGAGAGTCACGGTAGTAACGTTGGTAGTATGGCTGGTAACGATGGGGACAGTGCTGGCAATGGTGGTGATGATATTAACACTGATCATTGCAGTAATGGCAAAGGTTGTGTTGTTAATGGTGATGGTGTTGGCAGTAGAAGTGAATGTGGTAACAGTGAGGGTTCTGGTGACGGTGGTGATGGGGATGAAGACAGCAGGAAGGGCGGTTATCCATTTGGTGATGGTAATGGTGATAATGGGAAGGACTGAAGATTCTCCTCTTTCCCCTAATGACTTCTATACCATCTACCATCCAGATAGTACAGAAAACTAAAAGGTGCCTGTAGGCCTCTGTGCCCGTTAAGAGGTAGCTTAGGGTGTAGAAATGTGGGGAATAGTTAAGGACCAAAGACACTGTCATTTGTTCCTGAACCCTGTGATGATCATATCTATCTTCTGTAGGTGCAGGTAACCCTATTGTCATCTGCAAAGTAACAAAACCAGCTAGGCAGCTGAGGGGACTGGTCACTCTATAGGATTCAGGGCTTCTTCAGTTTTTAAGATGGTGACATGAAGGCTTTCCTTGTGTTTATTTCACTTACCCAGACATAGCTGGGCTGTCCTCATTACTGTGGTAACAGAAGCACATTTATTTGGTGCTCATTCTGTAGCTGATTTGTGAGGCTCAATGGTTCATTATGACAGAACTATGTGTTGTAATTCAGAATGTAGTTTTGATTAGTATGTATGGTACTTTTTATGAAATAGCATAGTAAGAAGAGAGGAGAGCTGAAATATTGAGATGAGATCAGAATGTCCACTTTTCATGTTTAGTCTGCTTCCTGTGTTTATTTCCTATTATTATTATTATTTTAAGTCATTACTTTGCACAGAGATAGCAGTGATCGTTTTTCTTTACAACTTTTAAAACATTTAGTGTGTGTGTGTGTGTGTGTGTGTGTGTGTGTGTGTGTGTGTGTGCGCGTGTGTGTGTTCATATGCTCATGCATTACTGTACCATGGAGCACAGGTGGTCAAGAGGACAGCTTGCTATGGGTCAGTGCCCTCCTCTCACCAGATAGGTCCCACAGATGGTTTAGTCTTGGTGGCAAGCACTTTCATTTGAAGAGCTATCTTGTGAGCCTGACAGCAGTGATTCTGAACGGGAAGCAGGGTTATCACTGTAGATATTTACCAACATCTAAAAATCACCATTTTGATTGTTAGTAAGTAAGTTTTCCTGTGTTATGGAAATCTTTTTCTTTCTTTCTTTCTTTCTTTCTTTCTTTCTTTCTTTCTTTCTTTCTTTCCTTTTCTTTTTTTTTTTTTTTTTTGGCTTTTTGAGACAGAGTTTTTCTGTGTATCTCTGGCTGTCTTGGAATTTGCTCTGTAGACCAGGCTGGCCTCAGACTCACAGATGTCCACCTACCTCTGCCTCCCGAGTACTGGGATTAAAGGCATGCACCACCACTGCCCAGCTTGTGTTATGGATATCTTATGATAGAAACAAGCAGTATCCCAAGCATTTCCAGGTAACACAGAGGCTAAGAAACTGTGGTGTGTGGTACTTACTGTGTGAAGTATTTCCTCTCTGTTCTTCAGATTCTATGACAATAGCTGTCTAAAAATCACTTCAAGATCTATTAGAAATCCATCTTTTACTCATACTGGTTTGTTTTTAAACATACATATACTATACATATCACACACACCACATATAAACACACACATATACACATACACACACCATGCACACATACACACATACACACAGAAATGTTACACACACATTCACACACACACACATATATACACACCACAAATATAAATACACCCACTACACACATACAAGTATACAAACACACACACACACCCCACACAAACACACACATATCCACACTACCACACACATACACACATACACACACAGAAACACCACACACTCACACACATACACATTTAATTATGGCATTAATAAGAATTGGACTTAGGGACTTATGCATGCCAGGCAAATTCTAATGCTTAGCTATATTCCGAGCTCAATTTCTTTGAATTCCTTTTTTTTGTAGATTTTCCTTGTCAGTTTTTTGTTAGCTCTAATTTTTTTTACTATTTTAATGTATTTTATCAATTCTTAAAAGTCAACCTTTGTTTAATTTTTTTTCAAATTTGTCAGTAAGTTCTTTAATACTTAGTAAATTAAAATTAAGATTTATTTTAATTTTTCAACTATGTATATGTGCAGGTCTTGTAAATGTGACTGCAGGTGCCTTTTTGTCCAGAGAGGGAGCTGTATCCCCAGGAGCTGGAGTGACAGGTAGTTGTGAGCTGCCTGATGTGGGTGCTGGGAACTGAACTCTGCAAGAGCAGTGTGTACTCCTTAACCATCAAGGCATCTCTTCATCCCTCACCTTACACTACTTAAAAAATGTAGCTTAGTGCTATACAGACTTTAAATAACCAATAAATATTTATGCTTAATTTTAGTATATATACAACTCACAATGTTGCTTTCATATCTAGAATTCTTTTCATTGAGTAGAAAACTTAGTATTCTTTTTCTTTCTTTTTTATTTTGTCTAAAGCAGAAATAAATTCAAATCTCACTGGACTTGATTACTGACATGAGGGTGATTTGTTTCATGTTTGAGAAAATAATTCTGGCTTTAGACTTTCCTGGGCTTTAATTATTGTATTTAGTTTAAGATAAACCAGAGTACAATCTATAAAAATATTCCCTATAGCCAACCTTGCAGAAACCAATGCTATCTTATTTAATGTGTTATAAATTAATATCGATTTCTCTGCTGAACTTGACAGTAAGAGATTGCTATTAGGCAAATATTCACATTTTGACAAACACTGCTGGTATGGTTGCCTAGTCCTTTGAGACAGAACCTATTTGCTGATGCTACTTTAGCCCTGTTCTATTCTAGCAAGTTCTTTGCCATTTCTTTGGCTATATAATGCAATAGAAATGTAACTGTGTCACTGTATGTGGGAGTGGGAAGCCAGAACGCCTTTGTTTCCTGATGGGTACAGAGTGAACCCAGATATTCTACATTTCTACTGGCCTCTCTCGTCAGTGTGTAATATACATCTTGTTCACTCTGGCTGTGCCCCACATATCTTGCAAGTGATCTATTGTGATGGTTCGAATGAGAAATGTACCACCCCCCATCAGCTCATGTTTGAAAACTTGGTCTCCAGCTGGTGTTGCAAGGTCATGGAACTTTTAGGTCCTGGAGGCTTGCTGGGTGAAATACATCACTTAGGGCAGGTTTCGAGCATTTTCCTTCTCATCTCACGTCTGGTCCATTCTTTCCACTTTCTGCTGTGGTTACAGATGTACTCTCTCAGCTTCCTGCTCAAGCCACCTGCTGCCATACCTCTCAGCCATGGTGGCTTTTCTCTTGTAAACCAAAAACAAAATAAATGATTTCCTCTATAGAGCTGCCTCTGATCTTGGGTTTTTTTTTTTTTTTTTTGTCACAGCAACAGAAAATAATTAACATACAAAATAAGCATATTTGAAATCCTCTCCTGAAAAGGAAAATGGAAACAAATTCATACTATTGACCATCAGCTGCACACTCAGCCAGACAGCCTTTGAACATACTCTCCTCTAGCCAGTCAGGTTGATGAGGATGGGTGGATGTGGTCCAGACCATCAGAAATGTTACCCCAGGACATTCAGAAAACTGGACTTCAATTGTTGTTTAAAATCTGGAAAGGCACGGTGGATACATGGAAAGTATGGGAAGCCGTGAGTTAGAATTCATGAACAGTATTTATGAGGATTCCTGTGCAGTCCAAATGGTGGGCGTTTTAGACCCTGGGGAGTCTGTTTCCATGAGGCCAGTGATGTGCAAAGGACAGAAATGCTTTAATGAGGAGGTTGTTTTGCATACTGATTTCTTTCCCGACATGTATAAACAGAGTCTCCGAGAACATTCCAGGACTCAGTGTTGGGGCCTGTTGTTTCATAGAGTGGTAAAATAATATCTTGCTTAACATTCGGTAACTCCAGAGTTTGCTTCCAGACCACAGGGCTCCTCATTAAATGGGGTGAGAGAGCGTGCCCTGGGGAACTGCTTACCTGAGTCACCCTTTCTTTGGGTGGCTAGCTAATCTGTTCTGGAACTTAGTACCTGTTGAGAGAGAGGGAGGCAGTGTGCTGGCTCACTTCACTGTTTGTTGGCTTGTGGTCATAAAAGAAAACTCTCCTTGCATAAGTTAACCTTTGGTGTCACCTAGACCAGCCACCTAGCTAGCGTCTCTTCATTTGCCTACCTCTATTTCCATTGTGTGATCTGTGACCTAGCATTGAGAAGTTACCCTCATCAAGCCTTGTCAGAATACCCTGACATCAGAAATTGTTTTCAAATGGTCTCTTTATTATTTCTTTTAATTTTGAGGACACAGTATCATTACATCATTTCTCTCTTCCATTTCCTCCTTCCATACCCTTACCTATACCTCTCCATGCTCTGTTTCAAATTCATGGCCTCTCCTTTTGTTAATTGTTATTGCATGCATATATGTATATATACATATATATTCCTAAATACCACCTGCTCAGTTTATGTAATGTTGCCTTGCATGTATGTTGTCAGGGCTGTCTATTTGGTATTCAATAACCACTCGGTGCGCTCTTCTCTAGGGAAGACGGTTTCTCCCACTCTCAGGATTCCTTAGTTGCCAGTAGTTCTTCAAATGGTCATTCATGAGGGAAAATTTCCAGTCACTCATCATTGCAAATACGTTTTGAAGTAATTTGATTAAATAAGGATCCTGATGATAATAGCTTCAAAGGTTTGATCTGTTTTACCGAATCTGTAAATGGTTAGCCTTGATAGAAACATTTATTGCTGGTATCAGAAGATTATGGGCTTCCAAACTACAATTTGTACTCTGTTCTTCTTGAACGTAACATAATACAGTGTAGTATGATAACTGTTACAAATTTATTTTCAACTGTCTGATTTTTTTGACTTAAATTACAAAAAGTAATCATGGGTACATTCTGGCTTAGCCTCCTGTCAGGAAGCTAATGAAAGCACTTATTGGGAATATTCCACATTCCATAGAAGACAAGGAGGATGCCTCTCCTGCAGGAGAATCACAGTGGAAACACCACAGGGTCATGCCTTGGGCCTCTTAGTGGTTTTACCAGCTCTAGTAGCAGGAGAGCTGTGTGTGTGGTTCCTGCTCCTCTTTTATTTCTTAATCTCTTCTTGTGCTTCATTGCGTTGCTTGTTTCTAAGGTTTAACCCTCTCCACACTGACAAGGAGTATTCAAAGAGAAATGCCCCATTTTTTTTTTCCCAGCAGAGTCTGAAATAGCTTAAAATGAAGGTTCAGATCTTCACTGTGTTGTGGCAGTGGGTGTGTGTTAATCACTGCATGCTAGTCACAGTGAGATGAGGCATGTGAAGAATTCACTGCTGTAATCTTCCAGCAGCCCACAGGGAAACAGAAATAATATCCTAGTTTCCTAATCAGGCAGTTGAGCTTTAGAAAAGTGAATTAACACATGCATATCACAGGGCCAGCAAGAGACAATGAAGGAATTAAACCAGAGTCACCTGATAGAGGGCTGTCCTTCTCAGTCTCCACTTGTTCTCCATTCTATGTTTTACAAATGTTTAAGACCTGAGCTCTTCTGTGGTAGAAGGGACACAGCACTAGAGAATATTTTTATGATGTCACCTTCTAAATGTAATAGCATATATACATATAAAATAAAGCACATATCTATGTAAATTCCTGCACACCTTTTTGTGTGTTGAAAATATTAACAGCATGTGTTTACTTGTTCTTTCTGAAAGTCCTCATAGTTGGATGAGGAAAGAGGGTTGATAAAGGTTAGTAACTCTTCCAGAGTCAGAAAAGATGAAAACAGCATATATTTTAAGCCATGTCTAATTAATTTTAAGATATGTCACTTCAGGGAAACTTAGGGAATAGTATTCATATATATACAGAAAACATTGCTCAAGTCAGTCCCCTCAAGATCTCTGGTTTTATGTTTGCAATGCACCTAATTAGTCCTTGCTATGACCTACATCACCTTGTTAATTGTGGGAAAACTAGGCTGTTCATGGGTGTTCTTTTATGATTGACAGGAAAGAAAAAGAGGACCAAATGAGTATGACTGTGACATGGGAGTTTGTGTGTGTGTGTGTGTGTGTGTGTGTGTGTGTGTGTGTGTGTGTGTGTTTTATGAGTGCATATGCATGAGTGTATGTGTGGGTGTGTACATGTGCATGCGTGTGTATGCAGAGTTAATATTATTGTAAGCCTGTACAAATAAGTACAGGATTGCCATGTTATAGATCAGGAGAGTCAGCCTGTGTTTAAGAATTCATTCGTGAGGCTTGATTCTAATGGGACAAGCTCATATTTATTTTTTAAAGGGTACATGACATAGTGAGTATGCTGACCTGCAGAGACATTGGTATGGAGGAGAGGGCAAGAGTCAGGAGAAAGGCAGCTGTTTGCTGTGACTCCTTTTGGCTTAGATAGAAACTTGGGGTCAGTTTTCATCCTTTAAATTCCTCAAGAAAATTCTCATGGGATAAGAGTCTTTCTCAGAAATCTTCCCGTATGGCCAGAAATCCTACCCAGTGGTCAAGGGATTAATTTGTAAGGAGATGCTAGTTAAGGATTCATGGACTGGTGATTTAGGGCATGCATAAGTGTTTTGTGATCTGAAATACTCTTGACAGTTTGACCCACTTCGCAACCTCTTTCAGTGGGAAGCGTGGGAAATGAGTCATTTCCATTGGTAAGAGCTGGATAGAAGGGCCCGAACATTTGTGGGTCTTTACCGGTGCCTAAGTGTCACACGATGGGGGTTTTGCACCAAGAAGAAAAACATGTGGTTCCTGTGATGGCTCCAAAATTCCAGAAGAACTTTCATAGGAGTCAAGTGTAGATACAGCAGGACGCATTCTATCTGCTAACGTGTGACACTCTGGACTCCGCACCACTGAGGATCAGCATGGTGATTTATGCATGCAGGAGGTACTATGTCTAGAGACTTGGACACAGTTTTGCAGATATAGTTTGTCCACTGTTGTGCCTACTGTTTCTTCCATTTTGCTCTTCATGTGGTGCTGACAAAAAATGCTTATATTGCCTATCTTCTTTAATTTTTTTTAACTCAGGAAAAAGGCCAGAAGGAAAGAGGAAATCTCTACTTTGTTGAATTTGATGGAGAAGTAGTAGGCATACGGGCCTTGGGGACTATCTGAGGGTTTTCATGGCACATGTTTGCGAGATGAGTTTTTTTTTTTTTTTTTTTTTGGTTTTTCGAGACAGGGTTTCTCTGTGTAGCTTTGCGCCTTTCCTGGGACTCACTTGGTAGCCCAGGCTGGCCTCGAACTCACAGAGATCCGCCTGGCTCTGCCTCCCGAGTGCTGGGATTAAAGGCGTGCGCCACCACCGCCCGGCGCGAGATGAGCTTTTGAGCATAGAGCTTAGTCTCCACCAGTACAGCTATTAAGAAAATAATGAAAATAGCTAACATAAATTATCAAGTAAGTTTTAATGTTAGATAATATAAATTGTAACATACTTGGCAATTTAAGGTACTGCAAAGTGTTTAAACTAATTGGTAAAATCAGTTCCTTCATGAATATGTATGTGTTAATAAACTGGTTGGTGAAATGCAGTTAAAAATGGGCTTTGAGGTAAAACTATTGAATACTGCTGTTTAGTTTGTACTTGTTTTTAAATGGCCATCTTACTGCTTTATATATCAATAGCTTTTATGAAGATTCATAGAAAAGCTTTTTATTGAATATTTTTTTCTTTTAGGTATTTGTATAGGAGTGGGATTATAGGGCCATTAGAGTTTGTTTTATACAGGTAGTATACCACCCCTTTATTTATTTATTTATTTAATCTATTCTCTCTCTCTCTCTTTCTCTCTCTCTCTCTCTCTCTCTCTCTCTCTCTCTCTCTCTCTCTCTCTTTCTCTGTGTGTGTGTAAAATGGTAATGTTCTAATGTTCGTGTGGAGGAGACTTTTCACCTGGAAGGCTGATGGTATTTACAGCTGGCACACCTGAGTGGCAGCCACAGCTCACATCTGTGCCCATTGTAACTCTCATAAGAAACTGGTTTCTCAATACACGTGCGGTCTTGACTTTTCCTTTATCCTTCCTTCCTGTGATCTGTAAGAATCGCCCTTAAACACTGGAGATAGATGTTGGACAATAAACTACTTTTGAGGGTTGTGATCCCCTTGTATTTTATCTATAGCATGACATGTAGGGAAAACTCACATGATAAATGGAGACGCTGGCTCTGGTGTTTGGAACAAGTTAGTTCTGACTTCTACTTAGGGAGTTACAGATGGATACCACTGATGTACTTAATTTGGTCTGGAGTTTGATGCCACACTGGTGTCGTATTTTCTCTAGGATTCTGAGCTTCATAATGTTTTTTTTTTTTTCTTGATTTGTGTTCTTCTTTTTCTTCAGTGAGTGGGTCTGTGATCAATGTGCTTGTTGGGTGAAAACACACTACTTTAAATTCCAGTTACCCACTATATTCCTGTAGGATTTCTTGAGACAGGATACAGCTTGTGGTTCTATTTTACCTCTCTCTGTTGACAATGGACCAGCTCCCCTTTAGATTAGAAACAGATTAGACACCAACCAAGCTGTTGGGTCCTGCATGTCTTGGTGTCATTGAGTTAGGATGATGTCTTATGGATCATGATCCATCTTTGACAAGATAATGGAATCTTCATTTTCTTTAAAAAAAAATCTTAGACACCATCTTCCACTTTCTAGACAATAAAATGTGTGGCCTAATTGCAGGCCACACATTTTATGAAGGATGGAAATAGTAGAGGCCATCCTCATGTGATGGTAATTAGAGTATGTGCTTAGGAGCCCATTGTCTCATGGTTATTTTCTGTAGCATTTTCATAATACGTCATATACTTTATATCATAATGATATATAAATACTATAATAGTTTCACCTTACCATTTGGAGTAAATATGCTAACCACAACCCCAAACACTGACACTTATAAAGGATTGTGTATCCTGGAACATTCTGATGGCCAGGCATATTTTTCTCCACAAATTAATCAAAATAGTTAAGGTCTATACTGTCACATCTAACAGTTACTAAGGTTTTCCAGTGGGCCCTGCACTTCTGTGCTTCACGTTCATTTGTTAGTTAGATCATTTCATGCTTATGGGGAAAGCTCAAAGATTATCTCTGTTTGAAGATGGAAATAGAAAACACCCAACCAGTTAGTAGCTGAGCTGAAATTTGCAGCCCAGGAGTTATGGTCCAATACTGGGACTCTAGTATTTGTAAGAATTTGTTGTTAGGAGTTTTGAGACATGATCTCACTGTCTAGATAGGCTGTTCTGGAACTCACTCTGTTGTCTTCCTTGACCTAGAACTTAAAAGTGCTTGCCCACCTTAGCCTCGGAGTACTGGTATTACATACTTGAGGCTGGCTGTTCATAGGTTTAAATGCATTTCAAGAATTTTGCATATGCACATACATGTGGGCATCTGGATATGTTTATGACAACATCTTTATGTGTGTGTGTTTTGCACACATTTGAGTGAGTGTGCAGATATATGTGCCCATTTGCACTCCTGCCAAGGCCAGAGAAGAGAAAGCTTTTGGATATCCCTTTATTGTTTCCACATCATTGCCTCAGCATAGGATCACTCAGGACCATGTTCTTTGTGGGAGGAGTGGGCTTAGTGACCCTCTGCCTCTTGGGAACCATCCTTTTCTTACCCTTGTCTCGATCCTTGGGTTATAGGTTCATACAACTATGTCCAGCTCCTTATGTGGGTGTTGGAGATTCCAATCCCTCTTCCTTACGAAGGAAATCCTCTTACCTATTGAACCACCCCTCCAGCCCCGTGAATAAGGTTGTTTTTTTTTTTTATCTGCCATATACAGTGTTTGCTTTCCGATGTAAACATGTAATATTATATCTTGAGTATATGTAAAAAAATTTTATCATAAAATAGCATCTTTTCTTTATGTGCCCACTCATCTAGTCATTCCTCTGCCTATGGGGAGATCAGGGTTCAGTAAACCCATTGTGTTTGAAGATAGTGTCAGTTAAGCATGTATTCAATGCCTCTAAGTTACTGAGCACCATAGCTTAGCAACATGTACACCATAACATCTTGATTGTTTTCCCTGGAAATTGTAGGGCTGACCTAGGGCTGAGGGTTACTACTGCTTCTCAGAATCTCATGAGAAGACAGGACCAAATATCTACAGCTAGGGAAAAGTTCTAAATTCAGACTATAAAGTGCTGCTTCTTTATATCCAATGCACATCTCTCTTGTACCTTTGTAGCACTGAAAAATCATTGTCATACCATTGGAAGTCTGAGTCCATCTGTAGATACTTCCAGATCCTGCTGGCACCACGTAATTGGACAAGAATGGATGTATTTCAATTTAAGCATTCATTGGCATCTCCCAGCTTGCTTTTAGTCAGTTATAGTAAGACAGGAGACAGGAAATGGCTGTTGTGAAGATTGAAGACACAACAGATACCACAGTGTCCAGGCAGGGTCATATGGGGAAGGGACCATTGAGATGTAAAACAGCACCGACTGGAACAGCACCCAAGCCTTGATCAGGCTTTTGAAGGAATGGAAGTGAGAGGGGCAGGTAGATGCCTTGGGATTGGATACTAAATTTATCTACCTATGCAAGGAGTAACCTCATAGGGTCACACTTATGCTCGTGAGACATCTGACCTGTGGGAGTAAAATGTCTGTTCCTGAAAGCAGAAAAGGTTGTGTCCACTTTCTTCTTTGTGGTTAATAAGTCATTCTTTGTGTAGCTTTGGCCGTAATCAGAAGAAACTGTAGGTACTTTCCTGAAGGGTAAGATTGAGCCCAACATTCTGTCTTCTAACCAGGATGTTCTAGCATGCACGTGACTATGACTCTTACTTGCTTTTTGGGTTTGTGTGTGTGCGTGCATGTGCACATGTGTATGTGCGTGTGCATGTGTGCGTGTGTGCGTGTGTGTGTGTGTGTGTGTGTGTGTGTGTGTGTGTGTGTGTGTGTGTGTTGTTTATATAAGACATGGTCTTTCAATTTAGACCTGACTGTCCTGGATCTCATTATGTACACCACCCTGGACCTGAACTCACAGAGATCTGCTTGCCTCTTCTTCCCAAGTGCTGGGATTAAAGGCATGCCACCATGCTCAGCCATTAACCACCTTTTCAATGGAAATGAAGTCTATATTAGAAAGAAAGAAAACCCGTGTGCTGTGTTTTCTGCAACGAATTTGCTACTTACCATGCTGAAGGGGCAACAGTGAGTATCACAGAAAGGCATGGCCATGTCAGAGTGAAAATGCTTGTTCCTGCTTGTGTGCCTATATGCCTGTGTGTTTCTTCATAGAACCTCAGGTCTTTATATAATAGTGCTGATCTGACAAGGCTGATAAACCAGTTTCATTTCCTCCAATAATGGTAAAGTTTTCACCCAGGCAAGATGAAGTCAATGAGCAATGAAAAAGAGGTTTTGGTATTAGGGATGTGTTTCATTGGTACCCAGCCTCCTCCTGTATGGTAGATAGTCTCGAAACTATTCTTCACCAGCTGCAAGTGGGAATTCCCTATTCTGTCTGGAGGTTGTATGATTTGCCTCTGCCCTGTCAACATGTGTACCTTCTGGCCACACTTCTGACCCACTCAGCTCTTTAATCTTTCTTGCAGTAACTCTCATTCCTATGACTCAATTTCCCACACTAGTCTGGCAAGTTTGGACTGAATCTGAATATTGCCTTAAGTTGCCTCATAAAATAATCTCTCCTCACTTGCTTACTTTGTAAGTAAATAATTTTTTTTGCTTTAAATTACAAAAATAATGAATGTTCATTGAAATTCGGTCAATATATAAGAATATTTTAAAACATATTCTTGCTACTTTGGAGTAACCGTGATTGACTTTGTACCTACAAATGTAAAATATTTATTTGCTTTCTTTCAGTCAAAAATTAGATTTTTCTTTCTCCCTCTCTCCCTCCCTCTGTTGATAAATGTGCACATTTTGTTTTCACTCTGTATTGTTATTGGATTTATATGCCAGAGTGTCGAGTTTTACTGCAGTGGTTTTACAAGCTGCATGATATTTAATGGTAAGAATATATCATAACTTATTTGATCTCGTTACTTAGAACCTTGGTCTATTCATTTCAAACAAGTAAGTGTGTTTGCTCCCCCTCACCCCAGTAACTTCTGACCTGACTTTATAGCTTCCCTTTGCCAGGAGTCTGGTACTTCTTGTTTCTAGCTCATTGACACGGTCCCCATACCTACAAAGCTCATTGGCACTAAAACCCTCCTTTCCCATCAGACTGTGCCTTCTTTCCTGTCTTTTTTATTGCTTACATGGTTGTTGCTTTCAACAAATACTAGAGATTTTACATGTGGGAGAAATGCTGACTGATGAGGCCCCACTATAATGAGTGGGCCCATTCCATGCTAAGAGGACATTAAGTCACAAGTCAGAAGAAGCCAGGTAACGTGGCAGTACCTTGTAAGGGTCACAGGATATAGTATCTCTTTCATTTGTTCCATCAAAACTTTTCACTGGAGTGCTGATGAGCTCTAATGGGAGGATGTAGTCTAATATAGACCTGGTGGTATGTCTTCTAGGCAGAAGGGAGAGTGAGAAACCTAAGAACAATTATCATGACAGCCCTGTCCATGTGCCTCATCCTGATCAATGCTTTTTGTTCATGCAGCACACATCTCTTTCCATATTAGCCAAGTCAGGTTTCTATTTCTGTCTTCTTTGGCTTTTATATAGCTTTATTGAATTCAAATATTGCTAGTTTTTTAATTTTTATTTTAAATAAAGATTAATTTGCTATATTATGTATGATTCTATTTTTCTGATAGTTTTATGCCTATGGCATTTACATGTGTGGCATAGAGCTTTGACTGTGATATAACACACCATGAAGATGCCTGTGTTTTCAGTAGACAGTAGACACTGATGTTGCATCTGAGATTTTGCTATTATGAACAGTGTAATTATGAATTTTTATGTGTTCTTTGGGCAGATGTGGAATTTTCCTAACACTAAGACAGCATATACTCACAGCTGTTATGAAACACCAAATTGCTCCTATTGTCTCTTTTTAGGAGGGCACTAATTTGTTTCCTAGGAAATTTATAAAGAATTTTTCTTTTTTGCCTGTAGTCTTGCTTGTTTATATTCATCAAATCTTCTTTACTGCTTCCTAATTGCTAGGGAATATCCTGACTTTTTTCATATCAACTTGGCTCATATGATTTTAAACCATTTGTTCCTTTTAAAATATATTATAGAAGATGGGAACTGAGACTGGAGGATAGCAGCAATGGTGATCTCACACCGAAAGCAGTCTGCTCTCACTGGTATTGTCTGCACCAGCATTCACAGGCAGGGCAGTCTACTGCAGGGGACTTTGCAGACTGATTTACTCCATGGATGGTCCTCAGCCTTTAGATGCCATAAATAGGTAGTCATTATCCTGCAACAATGTTTATGCCCTCCATTGTTTAGGAGCTACTTTACAATCTATGCACTGTTTCATCACCTCTTCCAGAATTAGATCTTTGAGTTACTCTTTTTGTATTTTCATTAACCTCTGCACCATCATTTGGCTTTTAATATTTTGAAATATGGATGCAACAATACACGGCAATTGCTTTTTAAGCATGATGACCTTTGGTGCAATATCCATGGTGACCTTTCCACATTCCAGGATAATGAACTGAAGAACACAGAACCTTATGTTCCCAACACATACAGATGTCACAGCCCTGCATAATGGGCTAATAATTAGTTGTTTTTGTAGGCCACTCAGTCTGTTGTGACCTGCTTTTGAAGTATCATTTGTAGAGTGTTAGAGGTCCAGCAGTTTTCTGTAGAATCATTTGTGAAATTCTTTACAAGTATGATTCACTGAAAGAAACTGACCAGGTTTCTTTGCCTTCATCGGGTAGGAAGTAGACCTTCACTGTGAGCTAAACCAATGGCTGGATGTCTTGATATTAACTCCCTACAGTGACTACTAAATCAGTTCATAATACTTACCTGTGTTCTACTATGTCCTAGCTCCTGGGGAGCTACAAAGAATAAAAGCAAGTCTTTGTCTCCCCTTGTTTATATTCTAGTGTGTTAGATAGCATATAAGCAAAGATATTAAATGATTGCCAATTGTAAATTTCATAGGTCCTCTCATCATCATTGAGATGCCTGAGAACAAGGCCATTGGGAAATATTTTGCTGTCCTTGACCAAGTCATTATATTTTATGCTATTCTCATGCATTCTCTAAATTGTATTTTTCCTGGTTTGATTTTCTTTCTTTGAAGATACTGAGTATTTTCTCTATGTCTTTGTGGGATATTTTAATCTATTTGTTGTTTATTACATATATTTAAAATGGAAAATAATGTTTTAATATACATATATTATATGGATAAATTATGGGATGAGGAGCTCTTTGTAAATAAATCTTATGTGACAGGTTGTAAAATATTCCACAGATACATCAAGCAAGCAGATACATATAGTTTCAAGTGATATGAAACAGAGATGTTAGCAGTATTGGGTAGGAACCAAAAGCAGGTTTAGGTGGCTTGGCTTGGGATTTATATTGAACAAAGGCTGGGTCGTATGAAGAAAGAACCTTAGATAGTCCAGAGAAGACTTAAGTCCTAAGAAACAACCAGTGATTCTGCAAGATCCCTGGATGTCGAGACAGAAGGAGGATCCTGTGTATATGTGCACAGGTGTATGGCCAGCCAAGGGTGGGTGTGAGAGCTGAAAAGGATGCAGGAAAAACCAACCATTCTAGCTACAGAGAAGGGCTTTTTAAAGCTGGGGTCAGCAATTTCCACTTTTGGGAGGTTCCCTGGGGAACTGCTGAAGGATTTTAAGCAGCTATAATCACTTTATCAAAATCCTTTGTAGTTTTTTTTTCTGGTCATAGCATCAAAAACAAAAACAAAAGCATTTTGGGGGCAGGAGTGCAAAGCACGGCGATCAGTTCAAAGGCTTCTGCAAACCCAGGAGAAGATAAAGTGAGAGGACAGGGTCATAGTGAGACTGTGGCCACAGAGGTGCAGGGGTGCCGTTTGGTGCCTATGTAGAGCATAGTGACAATTTTTCCTCGTGGTGTAGCATATTGGAGGGCGTATTAGAAAAATGTGTGACTCCAGCTCTGAGGAGAGAGACTTGGGCGGAAAACTGGGTGAGGAGTGGTAATATCAGTGGCTTGTTTGGGCCAGTTTGGAGACATTCTTTGTCTTGAGGAAGTGCAAGTGAAGAAGTGGTTAGGTGTGGTTTCAGGCATAGGTCGCCAAGTGATAGAAGGTAGCAGAACACTAAGGTAGCCTTTGCAGGACTCTGCAAGGGCTGCAACTCTGGCAGGTCGTGCAAGGTTGAAGCTTGTTCAATGAGGTCTCTGGCTACAGATCACTGAATGATCCTGTGGCTACTTAGCCAAATTCCACCCCCAATGAAACCCATATTGACTGTGGAAATGAGGACTTCTCTTTCAGGACAGCAGCGTGATGGGAGACATATTTACTAAACCTTTCAGTTCTTCCATTTAGCTGTGGGCCTTCACTGACTCACATCTCTGTGTTTGAAAAATAAGAAAGGGTGACAGTGTATATGTTATAAAATTATTTATAGGAAACATATATATATATATATATATATAAATTTCATCTACAACCTATTTTGCAATTTCAAATACATTATTATTCATTAGCTACTAGAATCTTTGACTTTAAGATTTCATTAATTTTCATTTTATGATGCATATTTTATTCTTTTTGTGCATACTTGCTAAAAACTTATTAATGCTATTGAGGTCTGACTTAGTTTTGACAGACAGGATCGTAACAGGTTCAAATAAACAATATATCAACATTCTATGTTTGTTACCAAGTAGGCACAATGTCCTTTCTATGTAAAATCTGAAAACGGCAAGCAAGGAGACTTTTCACTAAATAGTCTATTTTTCTAAGTGCATTAGCAGTCTGTTTTTAATCTGATAATATTTCATGATATTTATATTCCAACCTAGAATAATTACTTTAATAAAGTTACTCCGCCCTGAACGGTAATGCCTCTTCTTTGTTCCCATTGCTTCATGTGGTTCTGCTGAATGATGAGAACTGGAACTACTTGTCTGGACCCCAAGGGCTTGTGCACGTGGCCGTCACTCCCGTCTGCTCTCACAGTTCCAGGCCCCTGAGAACCCCTCTTTTTTAGCTCATCTGCCTGTAATAATCCCTTCATCCCTTTGACCATTAACTGGAAAATTATGACATATAGAAAGGACATTTCTCAAAACCATGGGAATTCATGTATTTGGACCAGATGTTAAGAGTATTTTAATAGGGGATAAAACATCTGTGACAATGAATGGCAGAGTCGTGGAAGAAAGGGAAGCATGCACAGCATTTTAATAGAAGCATATGCATTCTAGTAATGGCGGTGTGCATGTCTCTACTAACTCAGCCCTTAGATGCTGATCGTCTACTCAGTACTGCTCCAAAGCTGAGGCTTCACAGCCTTGCTTTAGAATGAGGCTGAGTGCAGTAATTGTAGCTTAGGATGCTGAAGTCTATAGCAGAAGGGAGTGTTAATGTACGTAAGTGGGTGAAGAAAAAAAGCAGAAAAAACATCAGGAATGGTCACATAGATATGACTCTTAAGAAGTGGAGCTAGAGGAACAACAACAACAAAAACAAACAAACAAAGAAACAAACAAAAAAACCAGAAGAAATTCCAGAGGTAAGAGACGAGAGGCATGGCTGAGGTTTTGGAAAAAGAAAGAATGGGAAAGGTGAGTGAGTTCCTGCATGGTGAGTTGGATGCCTGAATATACGTGTTCTTGTCTGTCATAGGTAGCAGGCAAGAAGGAGAGAGTTGGTGAAGACATGTCATGGAGTCCCTAGTAGATCAGGTACTGCTGGTACATTTATTTAAAGAAGGCCCCTTTTATTTATAGGTCTGCATTATATGGAGTGCCGTTATATTTGGGTTCCTTCTTATTAAGCATATTTTAAGTCACCAAAACTTGAAGAGACACATCATAAGGGTATGCTGAGTATGCATCCTAATTCAAGGATGGGCTGAGAAGCTGTGTAGGGAAGTTCAAGTATAGCAGGAGGAGAGGAAGATTATGGTGCTGTGGATCCCAGCTAAAGATTTTAGTAAATATCAAAGGGCTCATCACCAGGGACAAGGAGATGTCCAGTTGCATAAGGTCACTGGATAGAATGTCAACAGTAACCATTGGTGGTGACCCTAAAGACCACACAAGGGCCTTTTCTATCAAACGTGGCAGTCTGTGCATGCCATGTTCTCATAAAGAATGTACATAGTGATTGTCACAAGAAGGCACTGTCCCTAATGCTGTCTTAACTTGAAAAAAATGTGGCCTGTGATCTATAACATTGTACCAGTGAGAGCCACAGCTTGACTACTGTAGTGTGCCGTGTGAGTCTCCAGCCTTGGTAAATGTCTCCCTGTAAGTCCTTTAGAAATTGTTCATATAGTTATGTTGCCTGAAGGCTCCGTTATTTAAGTGTATTTTTTCTTAGAAAGTGCTCTTGTTGGCTTAGCTAACAGAAGGAGAATGAATGAACTTTCACTTAGTTTTAAAACCTGCTGACAGATAAAATTAATATTGTCTTTGCGCAAATAATAATTTTATCTAATGGACTTCATTTATTTTTATCGTTCCTCGGGGCAATCTAGAGCTAAACAGGGGGAAGGAGGCAAAAGCATAGTAACAGTTCCATTTGAGGAGAGGTATAAAATAAGGTCACTGGAGCTGAACTATTACTGAAATGTATAAAATAGTTTAATGTCCGCTTTTCCCCATTTTATACCATGAGGTCATTTTATATAGCCATAAAATCCCTTCTCGTCGGAGTCCAGATACGGTGGAGCTCTGAATAACAAACAGCTGAGAGGCACAGCCTGTAGTCTTTCTCCATGGAAGTCTGATAAGTGTTTTTATTATCATCTTCTTAAAATCATTTCACTAATCCATGTATGACATATTGCTTTTGGCTGAACCTTGTCGGTTAGGGTACATGGAGTAAAACAATAGAAAGGTGTTCAATTTTCTAAAAATGTATATAAAAATTGAAGATGTAATGTATGATACCTGTCTTGATTCGCCCTTTAGATTCAATAAGGAACAAGAAGCTTTAATTTTGGTGTATTTATCTACTAATAGTGTCTAGTCATAATTTTAGAAAAGTGTTCAGATGTCTGTTGACTTGAACGCTGCATTAGCTTAGTGTTATGGTTTTGCCAACTCTTCATTTAATTGCATTTTCTGCTGAGAACCAGACTATTTGACACTTCAGCAAAGAGAAAGCAGGTGCTCACCGGACGCATTCACTATCTTCCTTCCTGTGCTGAGGACGAAGAGCTTGGAGTTTCCTGGATCATTTCTTTCTGCTTCCCCAAACTTTCATTCCAATCTTGTCAAAAATCACAGCTTCTGTCTTGTGTTTCCATTAAAAAAAAATCCCTCCTTGGCAGATTTTATTTGGAACTTTTGTTTTATATTTACCCAAGTATGCACAAATAATCTACTCTAAAAAGATGACTAAGGGACCTAAGAAATAAATTTTCATCTGTTTGAAAATTAGAGTCCCTGCATGGGAGTACTGAGACACTGTCCTTGCCACCCCCGCCCCAGCCCTGGAGTGCAGCTCTGAGGGCTATCTTTTAATACAGCCACCTGGATTAACAACGCTCTGAGAGTGCCTCTCCCCTCTGGGCCTGTGGTTCACTGCCTAGTACTTACTTTGCAGACATGACCGAAGTGACTCAGTCCATCTAATCTCTTGGTTATGAGTGGGTAGCTTTGTAGGCTCAGAGAGGCCAATGTCATCAGCACAAAGCCACGGGTTTCTGGACCATTTGTCCTGACTTGTCACTCACAGTTGATCTTGCGTCTACTACGGAATGTGGCTGAGGTCTCGCTTTATTAGGTACAAAAGGAATGGACAGGCAGGTGCTTTTGCGATCTCCCTTGATTTCCCAGCCTCTGGGAGTGACTGATTCTTTTATTGTCTCATGTGGACTAAGGGACTAAACTGTCTCCCAGAGCAACTCTAAGAGTGGCAAGAGATGGCTGAATCACCACTGCTAACCAAAGGTTCGCCCTGGCTGACTTGTTCGTGTAGCCCATTCAGCATGCAGGCGCACATGAACCTGGCACCCAGACAGTGAGTTCAACACCATAGCTTCTGATAAAAAGAAATAGAAACATGGACACATAACTGTCATGAGGCTGTCCAGATAAAATGAGAAGGTGGTTAAGTGCCAGGCACTGGAGTTGTTATGATAGGGTTCCAGACAGGAGTTGCCAGGCTGGCAGGAGTGGGCAGGTGTCATATGTGGAGATAGGAAATTATCTCCTCCTTGACCTGTGGGTAACCCGAGCTGATGTGAGCACCATGGCATCAGCAACATACAGAAGCGTATGCAACTTTTCCTGTGAGTTACTCTAGAAGTCTGAAGGCTAGGAGGCTTTCCAGATGCACGGTTCAGATGCAGTTTGCAGGGACTTGGTGATTGGTAAAAAGTGCAGATTTTTTTGAAGAATTCAAAGACGCCGGAGAGGAACTTGGAGGGTTTGAGGTAGGGCAGGCTTGTGCCCTCACAGTAGCTGCAAACTGGGAGAGTCTCCATGTCTGGCTGTGGCGCAGGTGCAGGACATGGACTGGGAGGTATGTTTGGGTGGTACATGTGGACAGTTCACCTAATCCCCTCAAGCAGTGCTAAGGGATGGGATAACTGCTTGAAATATAGGCATGTCAGCAGTGGTTTCTGTCCCTTCCTATAAATCTGCCTCTTTGTGTTTCTGAGGTGACAAGAGCTGTAGCTTGCAGTTGCATGGCACAAGGGTAGACAGATCCCCACTCATCAGTTTCCCATCTCTGGTGATGGGACTGCTGTGTTTTGGACAAGCTTGGGGTATGGCTTCCAGTCCTTGCTGAGGCCACCTTTCTGGGTTAGCTCACTATCTTGACCTGTTCATCCTCTCACCAGGGAGATCACGGATGTCACTGGGTAAGGCACGTGCCAAGGAGGGCTTTATGTCTCTGAATCATGCCAGAAGATCTGGCTGTGTCTAATTTTACAATACAGCTTAGAAGCTGCTCAGGCTCCCCTGAAAGGGCGTACATTAAGCTTGTGTTGGATCTGTTTTTATTAATAACTGGTTAGATACTGTTCCCTTAGGAAAGCTCCCCATGTAAGCTTTCATTCTTTTGATTTCTTTTTGATCTGACAGCATTTTTATTTTCTAAAAGGAACAGTTATTTTCTGTCCCCCACGTCTATTCAGCTGCAGTGTGGGTGAAATCTGGAAATGTTATTTATTGCACAAACACTTCTATACAGAGTTGTGCTTATTTAGATCCAGCTTATAGAGCGATCCTCCCACACCAGGAGACCAAAGGAAAGCTTCAGGGATTTTGAAGTAAATTCTCCGAGATGTATGGTTGTCACAGTCCAGATTTGTCTTCTGTAATACATGGTTATAACAACGAAGCCATTTTTATTAACTTGCTTAATATCTATTTAATTTTCTTGGGTTGGTAGGATTATATAAGGAAAAAAAACTTTTAGTGACAGTGATTCGTAAAAAGGTTTTCAAAATAAAGTTCTCAAAATGCAGCAAATAGTTATAATTAACATGGCTTTCAATTTTACTGCAAAGTACTGAAATGATGCAATATAAACTCAGTTGGGAGATGTATATAAAGTATATTTTGTGTAGTGTCATTAGCTTGAGTTCTAAGGAGAGAAGTTTTGACAAATCTAAATCAGGGGTTATCAGCAAGGGGCAATTTGGCAATGCTTGGAAGTATTTGGGCTTGGCAAAGATTGGTAGAGGCATGGGGTGTTGGGTAATGTACCTAGCAGCCCTGGACCGAGATCACTTGGATGCAATGTCAGTAGAGGTAATACTGAGCAACCTGCAACAGACAGCACTCCAGTCACTGGAGCAAGAGAGCCCATGGCTCCTTAGGAGATGGGACTTCAGCTGTTAGGAAGACCTGCCTGCTACCCAAAGCTGAGGCTACCCAGAATGAAATCTCTGAGGAGATTGCTATGGTGGATACTGAAAAAAGCAAAAGATTTTACATGAACACTGTGGATGTCTTTGTCACTTTACCACTTGGTAATGTGTAGCAGTTTATTCTAGGGAAAAAAAGTGACATTACATTCTAAAAAGTAAGTACCCAAAGAGTACCTATTATTGAAAGTGCTTCTCCAGGTTTACAATGGCAAGCACATATTCACATCATGTCATGCCCTACTCCATGTTCCTTTCATGCTCTCATCTCCATGGCATTTTCCTCACTTCCCAAGTCTCTAATATTTGTGGCTACTTGAGTTGTTTCTCTCCTCCTTTCATCCAGGAGGCAAAGATTTTAAGGCTCAGATTAGCACAGTAAGATTTACTGTACATGAAGGATGCTGGTAGGTATGGTAGATATTCATAGCCTGCTTTATTCAGTTGATGTAGCTTGGATCTTGACTTTTTCCCAAGGCCCATGTATAAAAGACTTGGCCCTCTGTTCATGGCAGTAGTGGGGAGTGGTAGAACCTTTAGGAGCTGGGACCTGACAGAAGGAATTTGAATGCTGGTGTATGTCCTCACAAGGGACTTTTGTTCCTGGTTTCTTGAAAGCCTCGTCTTGGTCTTGGCTGCCATGGAGTCGGAAGTCCCCTCCATTAGCAACTCATACCATATGGGATCCTGCTGTCACAGACTGAAAGTAGCAGAGCCAAGTGACTGGACTTGTAACCACTGGAAACATGAGCCAACATATGCATTCCTTTTATGTGGATTATCTCAGATATTTTGTCATAGTAACAGGCAGTTGACAATTGACTGTATTCTCTTTTAGCTTAGACCTAGCAAACTGACCAGCTGTAGTCTTAGCATCTCATGGAGTTGAGCTCCATCTTGGAGATAAAAATAGGGCAATACCTTGGCAAGTGTGTTCTGTGAGAGGTCACTGTTTTGGGTGGCAGGCATGGATATAAATGCTGACATTGTTCCTACCGTGGCGTTAGAATAGACTGAGGGTTGTTAACACTTGTGTCTCCTTTTCTTTTATCTGATTGCTAGGTTGGGCTTGTTTTTTAGACAGAGCTATGGCAGCTCCTTGCGGCCATTGCAGAGCAGCCAATATGGATGCTCCAAACATCATTGGTCTTCACAGAACCAAGCTATGTCTAAATCATGTTTATTTATTCATTTATTTAAAATAGATTTTTTTCTCCACAATATTCTGATTATGGTTCCCTCCCTCCCCCCACTCCCAGTTCCTCCCCACCTCACCTCTCATGCAAATTCCCCACTCCCTTTCTGCCTCTGGTTAGAAAACAAGAAGGCTTCTAAGGGATGATAGTAAAATACAGTAAGATAGAAAAAAATCAAAAACAAGAAAACCAGGATAGGACAAAACAAACAGAAGAAAAGGGCCCAAGAAAAGGCAGGAGAAATAGATATAGATGCTCAGACCTACTCCTTTGCATATGCAGGAATCCTATAAAAAAAAAAAACACAAAGCTGGAAGCCACTATATATATATACCAAAAGTGTAGGGTAAAAAATAAAGTAAAAGTGAAAAGTTTTAAAAAGGAAAAAGAAAATCCCCGAGACCACATGTGACACAAGGAACTTTCCAAGATGCCTTTGAGTTCTATTGGCCATCTTCTGCTGGGAATGCTGTCTACCCTTCAGAATAGTTTGTTTTCCTGATGAGACTCCCTTGGAGAAGAATGAAGTTTTCATTTGCAAGTGGCTACCAATTGGAGATAGCTACTGGGTTAGTCTGGGGGCATGTGTCCACTTCGGTTAGCTCTAGGACTCCATCTGGTGAAGACTCGTGTAGGCCCTGTGCATGCTGCCTCAGTCTCTGTGAGTTCCCACATGCACTGATCCTTTTTGATTTAGAGGATCTTGTTTCTGTGGTGTTCTTCATCTCATTTGGCTCTTACACTCTTTCTGCCTCCTCTTCGTCAGGGTGCCCTGAACTCAGAGGGGAGGGATTTGATAGGGATATCCCATTTAGGGCTGAGTGTCCCCAGGTCTCTCACACTCTGCAGATCGTCTGGCCATAGGTCTCTGTGTCTGTCCCCTGCTAATGCAGGAGGAAGCATCTCTGATGTTGGCTAAGCAAGGTTCTGATCTATCAGCACAGTGGAAGGTCATTAGGAATCATTTCATTTCCATATTCTTTCTGTACAGCAGGATTATTTGATTTTACCACAGGTTCCTGGGCTATCTAGTCTGAGGTTCTTGATTACCTAGGCAGAGTTGGGCATGGGTTTCACCTCATGGAAAAGGCCTTAAATCAAATAAAATATTGGTTGATTACTCCCACAAGCTTTGTTCCACCGTTGCACTGGTGCGTCTTGCTGGCAGGAGACCGTTGTAGTTAGAAGGGTGTGTAGATGGGTTGGCATTTATGTTTCTCCTTTGGTAGTGAGTAGAGTATATCCTGGTAGCAAGTATACTAGTCAGTAGGGGTGAAGGCTCTGGGCAGGTACCAGCTCAATTTCTCCATGTTCACTGAGCTGTGTAGATGTTATTTTCAGAAATAAAATTTTGCTCTCATTTATTGGGAGCAACTGTAGCCTTGATGACAATAGCCTGGACTCTTTGGGGGTTCCCAGGGGGCCCCTGTGGATAAAAACTCGATTAGATGTAACCCATTCTCAGTGCTGAAGCTTCCTTTGGTGATGAGAGATGTCAAATTGGGGCCATGTCTTCCTGTTATTTGGCAATGTTGTTTAGATCGCCTTTATAAATGTATATAATTTAGGAAGCTTCTACTTCATTAGGTTTCCCTATTCCCTCTCAAATGGCCCTTAATTTTAACTGTCCCTCTCTGTATTCTTTCCCTTGTTCCCTCTTCCCACACCTCCCCATTTGATCCTCCCCTTCCAGTCCGTACCTCTCATTTATCCATCACTATCTATTTCCTTTTCCTAGGGAGGGTGTCCTTCCCCCTCATCCCTTACTCTATATCTAGCCTCTGTTGTTCTCTAGATTGTAGTTTGCTTATCATTGCCATAAATAGCTAATGTACATATATAAACAAATACATACCATATTTTTCTTTCTGGATCTGGGTTATCTCACTCAGAATGACTTTTCCTAGTTCCATCCAATTACTTGTGAATTTCATGATTATATTTTCTGAAGGTGGAGTAATATTTCATTGTGTAAATGTACCACATTTCCTTTACCCATTCATCCACTTACAGAGATCTAGGCTTTTTCCAGTTCCTGGCTGTTATGAATACAGCAACAATGAACACAGTTGAGCAAGTGTCTCTGAAGTAGGTTGACACATCCTTTGGGTACATGCCCAAGAGCGGTATAAGTGGATCTTGAGGAAGATTGATTCCTATCTTTCCGAGGAACTGCTGCACTGATTTCAACAGCAGTTGTATGAATTTGCACTCCCTCTAGCAATGGATGAGTGTTCCCCTAAGTCTACATTCTTGCCTTCATGAGTTGTCACTTGTTTTTATTGATCTTGGCCCTCTGGATCCATATAAGATGAAATCCCAAAGTAATTTTCATTTGTATTTCACTGATGACTTAGAATGAACATTTCTTTAAATACTTCTCAGACATTTGAGTTTCCTCTTTTGAGGATTCACTCTTTAGATATGTACCACATTCTAAAATTGGGTTATTTGTTTTCCTGATGTTTAGTTTCTTGAGTTATTTGTATATTTTTAATGTCACGCATCTATCAGTGCGCAATTGGTCAGTTTTGAAGAAAGTTCAATACGGTACTGATGAGATGGTATATTCTTTTGTGTTCAGGTGAAATATTCTGTAGATACCTGTTAGACCTATTTGATTTGCATGTTAGCTCTAGCTTTTCTATATTTAGTTTTTGC
Source organism: Peromyscus californicus insignis (assembly GCF_007827085.1). NCBI lineage: Eukaryota > Metazoa > Chordata > Mammalia > Rodentia > Cricetidae > Peromyscus > Peromyscus californicus. The sequence goes on along the minus strand of NW_026294480.1, from coordinate 7,576,331 downwards.
TTGAATGACCTGTTTATTGGCAAGAGTAGGTAGGGTATTGAAGTCTCCCACTCTCAGTGTTTGAGGGTCAGTATGTGATTTAAGGGGTAATAGCATTCCTTTTATGAATTTGGTGCTCTTATGCTCGGTGCATAGATGTTAAGAATTGCAATGTCTTCTTGGTGGATTTTCCATTGATGCGTATGTAGTGTCCTTCTGTATGTCTGCTGATTAGTTTTGGTTTGACGTCTATTTTGTTAGGTATTAAAATGGCTTCATTTTAACATCTCTTCAGGTTGAAGTCGAAGTTTTCTTCTAGTATCTTCTGTAGAGCTGAAGATGTAGATACATAATGTTTAAATTTGGTTTTGTCTTGGAATGTCTTTTCTCCATTGTGATTGAAAGTTTTTCTCATTATAGTAGTCTGGGCTGGCATCTGTGGTCTCAGAGTTTGTAGAACTCTGTACAGGACCTTCTAGTGTTTAGAGTCTCCTTTGAGAAGTCAGGAGTTACCCTAATAGGTCTGCCTTCATATGTTACTTTTTCTATTGGAGATTTTAATATTCTTTCTTTGCAGGTATGTTTAGTGTTTTGATTATTATCTGCCATTAGAATTTCCTTTCTAGTCCTGAATATTTTGTGTTCTGTGTGCTTCTTGTACCTTGACAAGTATCTCTTTTAGTTTAAGGAAATTTTCTTTGATGATTTTGTTGAAAATATTTTATTTGCCTTTGACCTGGGTTTCTTCAACCTTCCTCTATTTCTACTATTCATAGATTTGGTCTTTTCATAGTGTCCAGGATTTTCTGTAAGCTTTTTGCCTGGAGTTTTTCAGATTTAAGTTTTTCTCTGAGTGGTATACCCATTTCTTCTATCTTGTATTCAATGCCTGAGGTTCCCTCTTCCATCTCTTGTAGTCCGCTGGTGAGGTTTGCCTCTGAGCTTCCTGTTCAAGTTTCTAGATTTTTCATTGCCAGATTTCTGTCAATTTAGGTTTTCTTTATTGACTCATTCCTACTTGCAGATTTTGAACTATTTTATTCATTTCTTCCATGTTTTGTTTGTGTTTTCAAAGATTTCTTTAACAAATTAATTCATTTCCCGTTGAAGGACCTCTATCATGTTCATAACGGATATTTTAAGGTCCTTGTCTTGTGCTTCTGCTCTGTTGTCTTTCTAAGAACCTATTGTAGTTGAGTTGCTGGGCTCTAGTGGAGACATGTTCTCCTGGATATTATGGGTTGTGCTTACACACTGGTGTCTAGGTGTCTGAGTTTGGGATGATTGTATTTCTACTTGCTGATATCTGCTCTTTTCTTTGTCGAGTGGATGTTTTGTTCCTTGGTTTCTATTGCCCACTCTGGTTCTTGGGAAGATATGGTGGTTGTGTGTTACCTGGCATGGAATGCTTCTGGGATTCTGCTAGGTGTGTGTCCTAAGTGTTCGGGGGACAATGTTTTTCTGCATATTGGGAGCTGATATATAAGAATGGGAATGGGCTAGAAGAGGGTTCACAGGATGGAAGGAAGCAGGGTGTTCCACTAGGATCTGCTTAGTCCCCTGGATATAGGGTCAGAGAGAGAGGAGAGGCCACATCACATAGTCTGCTACAGTGCTGGTGAAGGCACTAAGGGATTGGATATGGAGGTACTGAGGGAGAGTGAAGACCTGAAACTCACCTACCTGTTTCATGGGCCTACTTGCTTTCTGGCAGGGTTAGCTAGAGGTTTCCCATGGAAAGCCTGCTAGAATTGGGGTCTGAGACAAAGGGATGAGTGGGGAGAAGGATTGAGGAAGAAGATCTATGTGGTCCCCTGGAGATGGGGGCAGACAGGGTGGAAATGCCAAAGCTTGTATTCTGTTACAGAGCTGTGCATGCGTCTGAGGGGTTGGATTTGGCGGAAGGGAGAAAGAGGTAGATATCTGTGGTTATCCTACCTGCTTTTCTGGCCTGGGTAAGCAGAGGGTGCCCAGGGAATGCCGACTGGAGATGGAGGCTAGAATAAAGGGATGAATGGGGGAAGGGAAAATTGGAGGAGAAGATCTGTGTGCTATGCTAGAGACAGGGCAGACAGGGAGGGGGCACAGCGAGTGGTCTGCTACAGAGCTAGATGTGTGTGACTTGGGGGTTGGCTTTTGAGTGGTGAAGATCTTCAGTTAGTCTACCTACTTCCCTGGTCTGTGTGGCTAGCAGATTCCCAGGGAATACCTGCTCAGTCATGTCTATTTCAAGATCCACTCGTTGATGACATTTTATGGCTTTAGTCTCATGCCCAGGAGGAAAAGTGAAGATAAGCTGTTTCACAGTGGGCTTTTAGTCTGTCCTCTAATGGGAAAAACATACTTTTAATATTTTAACTTGGGAAACCTTAGCAGCTATGTGCCCGAATCTATTACAATGTTTTGTGTTTGAGGGATCCTCAGCTGTGGGACAGCTGTGCTTCTGGCTCCCTGTTTTCTTACCCGTTTAGTTTCCAGGCCCCTACACTTCTCTTTACCTCTTCTTCCCCAGCAGCTCTTTCCCCACTGCCTTGGTTTGTAGTCCCTTCATTTGCTTCTCTACTCTACCTACGGATTGTATTCAGTGAGAACATCTAGAATCTTTTCCATTACGGCAGACCCTAACCTTTTACCTGCTCTGGGATTCTTAGTCTCAGTGGATCTCATTGCTCTGCATCCTCGTATCAGGGCTCTCATTGGCATTTCTGATGCTCTAAGGCTTGCCTCCTCCATGCTATGTTGCTTGGCTCCTCTATGTATTCATACATGCACGGAGTGATGTGTGTGGTCGGCATTCAGTAAGCAATGAGTAAACGAGAGACACTCCTACCTGGTTAATTTTATCAATACCAGGTCAACTCCTTTAAATTTCCTACTGTTTAAAGTTCTCATCATCACTTCTTTAGCCCTCAGAGATACCTCTTTATTTGACTACAAATTTGGGAACTGTTACATTGGTTATACTACCCACTTGATGTATTCTTCTATTTCTACATCTTTTGATACAATATGTATGTATTTAATATAGAAATACCCACTGCTTCTTAAAGATGAAAACTTTCCTCCCTTTAATAACCAATTCCTTTTTATTCTAATAGTTTTCCATTAGAGTCTTCTCTCATATGATATCTTTTCTGCCTTTTTTTCATGTATTTATCCTTTTTGACAGTATTTCACTATGCAGCCCATGCTGGTTTTGACCTCATAATCCTCCAGCCAAGATTTCTAAGTGCTAGAGTGGCAGACAGGGGCCACCTTCACCTTTTCCCTCTTAAATCTATAATCTCTTCTCCACTCAACCTTCTCAGAAAATGGACTGTTTTTAATTATCTGTGATGTAGTCTTTTCTTTCCCTTCACTGTAAAATAATCTCAGAAACTGGGTGATTTCTCCAAGAAAAGAAATTAGTGTTCTTGGTGCCGGCGAATGGAAGTCTGAAATCAAGGGGTGGTGGTGGATGAAAGTCCCTCTGCTGCATCATCTACTGTGGTGTGCATAACATGGCAAGGTAGTGTGCATGGAAGGATGGGGGCGAGAGTGCTGAGGAGGATGAAGGGGCCTCGCTAGCGGCTCACTCTCCGTGTCACCAATTCCCCCCATGAAACCAGCCTTGATCACTCTTACATGCTCCTCCCAGCATGCCATTGCATTGCCTACTACATGTCAGCATGTGCTCGTTTGCCAAATAGCTTTCTCAGGCCTAAAAATTCAGTCTTTCAGTGCTCATCTTATTTTGTCACATTTTCTTTGGCCACCTAACATAAGAGGTAGCTGCACTTTGTTCTACTTCTCTCAGTCCGCTGATTTCTTTGTTTCTGGATACGTGGCTTCTGCCTCCTTTTCTGTGGAAACCTCTACTTGCTGCCTGCTGATTGTCTCTGGGCAGAATCCAGTCGTCTACCCATCTCACACGGCCTCCTCCCTGTCTAACATGTGCCTCCTCTCAATGAAGATCAGCCCCACTTACCATTTCAACAGGCTGGATATGCTACTTCTGATTAATTTCCTCATCACCTGACCTGGAGTGGATAGGATTTCCCAAACTATTCATTCAGCATCGTAATTCTGGCATGCACAATATCAAATATCACAGTTTCGTGTATATATAGTTTCATCCAGGCCTTCAGTGGATCCTATTTAAATGAATAGCAGTCACATCCTGATAGTCATTTATATCACTTTGAGTCAATTTGTCTCTGTTTCCAAAATCCAATAGATAAGAACAATGGCCATTTTTAATATATTTCACATATTGGTGTTCAGGGATTTGGGAAGGGCTCAGCTGGGTGATAATTCTGTGCTTGTGACATATGCTAAAGGCTCTTAGCGTGTTTCAGGTTTCGTCTCAGCAACTGTGGCTGGAAAGCTGGGTTTCATGGGTTCTAGCCCCCATGCCACCTAACTGGTGTCTCTTCTGAGACAGGTGTGGAGAGTTGGACTTCTGATCTGCTTCCTCGATTCTCTGAGGAATGCATTCTGGATGGCAGGAAGTGGTCCTCATGCTGTAGGGCCTGGCTTGGTAATTAGAAGTTGTGACTTGTGTTGTGTGGCTTGCTGAGCAGTGCCACTATGGAGCAGCCCAGACTCACAGGGTGGAGGGCCCCATCCTGATGGGGTAGGGGTATAAGTTCGACTCCGTGACATGCTGACCAACCATATTCATTAGCTACCCTTTGTCTCTGCTCTTTGCTCATGATGGACAAAGCCTAAAGCCACAGTTTCTTTTATTTTTCTGAACAATTGTGATAACTTGAAGTCAACTTGTTCACCCCTCTGTTATTCTCTCTGCAATTACCTCTCTAGATTGTTTTATTTTTCCCATTTGTTATATATTTCTTCTAGTGTAAATAAACTACAGTAGTTTGTGGCCTCAGAGTTAGAGACCTCACACCTTATTACTATTTACTTTCCATACCATAACCTATACTCCAAGCTCTTCCTCTGCTCTCTTTGTGTTACCTGGTGTCTGTACCAAGTACAGTAAAGCATTCTAGAACAGATGTTTACTGCTACCTCTCGCTTGTTTACCCACTCCTCAAGATGCTTTCTCATCCTCTCCCCTTGGTGTGGAATGACTTTCCAGAAATCCCTATCTTTTGAAATCCTCTTTATCCTTCAATAATGAATTCAAATCTGACTCCTCTGTGAGGCTACCCTTGAACCCTCTAAATGGCAGGGGCACCCTCCCTTCACTCCCAAGGCACTCTGACTTCTTTTAAAGTTAAGAGCTTGGGTTATAGCTCTTTGTACAAGCTTGCCTTAGTGTAGAGTGTGTTTAGTTCATAGTCTTGAAAGCGTCTCTGTTTCTAGCCTCATCCTTCTCTCCACCTGGTATTGCTCAATTTATGTTCTGTTTGATTCACACTTGGTCACAGGTTTTGTAGATAGATCGTCCATAAATTTCTACTGTCATTAGAAAGATTGACAAGAATTGTGAGCCATAACGCTAATCAGATTGTTAGTAGAAGGCAAAGGCTGTAGCCTTATTAAATGGGGTCTTATGGATCATAAAGAGTGATGGAGTAACTGCATGTCAACTCTGTTTGCACAAGCAGGCCAAGACAGACTTACAAGGAAAGCCCCAACAATGATCACAATGATTAATCATCGTTACCTAAGAGGGGTGTGACCGAAGAGAGCTTAAACTTGGATTGTCTCAGATTTAGTTCATTTATTCACATACACCCATACACACACATCCACACCCATACACGTACGATCTATAATATGTACACACACCCATATGCATACACCACACACACATTTCCATACTCATATATTCACAATCTATACTGTACAAATACATAGACATACACATACACCACATACAGACACCCCACAAATATATACAAATACATACTCACACATCCACATATCCATACATATACGCACATCCACAGCCATACACATACATTAAACATACACACGCTGAAAAACATACACACTAATATACATCCACATCCATACCCATAAACAAAAGCTATACTAAACACACAGAAACATTAATACACACATATCTATACTGTACACATATACCCACTCACCACGCACACCCATACATACACCAGTAAACCCATCAGTATGTACACATCCATACCCATACACACACATCCACACCAATATTGCACAATCTGTACTACACATGTGCACACATACATATATATATATATATATATAATTATAATAGATCAATACACACACATCTATACTATACACATACACTCACCCATATACACCCACACCCTTACACACACACACAGCCTTACATGCATACACACACACACACACACACACACACACACACACACACACACACACGACACTCTGAAGCATAATTTACTATCAAACATAAGCTGTTTATGTTCTCTGACATTCCTTGTCTTCACACACTACAAACTTAAAAGTTAGTGAATAGGACTTTTACAACACGCTATCCACCAGGAAATAAAACATGAGCTTATGTTCACAGGACCATTCTCTTGTGTGTTGTAGGTACTTTTCACCCATGAGGAGAAGGTGAGCTTCGTCGAAGACACGTTCCCAGAGTCAGAGACCCCTTGCCCACCATGAAGGGAGCCTGCATCCTTGCATGGCTGTTCTCAAGCCTGGGAGTGTGGAGACTTGCCCGCCCTGAGTTCCAGGAACCTGCCCAGTGCCAGAGAGCTGAGCATCCTGTTGTCTCCTACAAAGGTAAGGAATAAGGCTGTAAGACATAAAGTGAAAGAAGTAAGACCACAATGTAAATTCAAATCCCACATTTAGTGCAAGATAATAGAAGATGGGTGTTCCTTTTTGTTCTGTGACTTCACCTAGTAATTGTTTAAATGAAGACAAAAATAAAGATTCTTCCCCATAAGAATCTCAGGTCTAGAAGTAGTACTTGCTCATGGCGGATCCCCGATGGGGTTGCTATGGAAGGAAACTGTGTTATTGTCCCATCATCATTTAACAGGTGCTGTAGGGCTCCCAGACATTCAACTCAGAGGCTGAAAGTATGGCATCAGCACTGCAGTAAACAGGAGTAAGACAGGAAATTTTTTTTCTAGGTATTTTCTGAAGAAGCCAGGGTCTTGCCATGACAAGCCCTGTGGTCCTCATCTAGTAGCACAATGTGGTAGAATCTGTTATTGTCCGAAGTGTCTTCTCAGTGTAGTAGTTCGTCGTTGATAGGCACTTTCGTTCTTCTATTCTCTACCAAAGTTATGTAAGATCTTTACAGCCTGGACACTTGAACAATCCACAGTGAGGAAAACAAAACACAATAAAAACTATGCCTCTGTCCTCAGCATGCCTCTATTATCAGCCCAAATCAGACATTGAATTTTATTAACTCATTTCAACAGCTTTTCTTTAGGTTTGAAGCTTTGTATCACAGACTTCTTATGTCGATATGAAATATAAACAATCTGAGTCCCAGATTCATCAATTTACATTCTATATCTTTCTCATTTAAATACCTACCCCTGATTTGTCCCACATTTATCAAATTATGTTTATCCAAATTCAGGATGTCGTATAATATCTATGATAGTTCAGTCTGTAGCTGTTAATGAAAAGAACTTCATGATATTATTGTTCTATCAGACATGGAAAATCTCCAAAATAAAATTTTTACTAACACCATGAAGGGCATGGTCTCATGAGGGTGTGAATTCTGTAGGGTCAAACAAGGATCTACCTGAAATCCAAACAGTACAGCTTTATTGGGTAATTCTTGAATGTCTTTAAATCTTTTACTACACTTTTTTATTTCTCATGAAGAAAACATCTTTTAAAGAAATGGAATCACTCGCCCAGTGTGGCATCTGCTCACTGAATCCTGATTGTATCATTCGAGTTTTCCTGTGTCCGTTATAACCCATAATTCCCAGGTTGACATGAGTCCTGATGAGATCTCCACTCACATCCTTTTGACTTCTGTGGACTCTCACTGTGAGGCAGAGTGTCCAGTGGGCAGTGGGCAGTTATTTACAGCCACTGGCTCATGGGAGCAAGCCTGAGCTCTTCTTACTTTATCATCTTTTCTTCATCTCATACTTAGAACAGTTCCATATAAACCACTTCCCTTTGCCTGCTCTCTGAACACCCCTGCAGTGCAGCTGGGAGAGGAAAGCTAAGCCGAGCTCCCCGACCAAGGCCAGCTTTTGTCCTGTTTTGTTTTCACTCCATTTAATGGGTTTCCTGACATCTACCTGTTCATCCATTTGTCATTCCAGGGGATCTGATAAGTTATGTTTTCTTTTCTCTATTGATCATCTTGATATCAATATGTGAATTTTAATACAATGGATAGATTTTAATTCTTTGCTACTTTTTTGACGCTGTAGATGTTAGAATGATGCCCTTTCAGCATAGGAGAGCATCTTGAAGTTGGGTCCTGAGGTCAGTGATAACTTTCAGTCTCTTAGATCAAAGATGATGCTATTCTCTTACCTACTTCCTCATATCACTCTGGGAATGGTGCTTCCTGGCTGCTTGGAGCACTAGCAGTTAGGGCTCTTGTGTGAACAGCACTAAGGAAAACACGTATGAAAATAAACCCTATGAACTCCTGCTATGTCCAGGTCATCTCTAGGCTCCAGGGCCATAACCTCTGCCACTTTATCCTCTGTTTCCTCCTCCTGTGCACAGATCTTTGTGCCTCTGAAGGGAAACACTCATTTCTTTTCCTGTCACATAGTGCATGCCTCACTACTCCATCACTACATGACCCATCGCTCTTAATTACAGTGCATGTCCTCCCACCCCATCATTACAGTGCATGTCCTCCCACCCCATCATCACAGTGCATGTCCTCCCACTGCAACACTACAGTACATGTCCTCCCACTCCATCATTACAGTGCATGTCCTCCCACTCCATCATCACTGTGCATGTCCTCCCACTCCATCATTACAGTGCATGTCCTCCCACTCCATCATCACAGTGCATGTCCCACCACTGCAACATTACAGTGCATGTCCTCCCACTCCATCATTACAGTGCATGTCCTCCCACTCCATCATCACAGTGCATGTCCTCCCACTGCAACATTACAGTGCATGTCCTCCCACTCCATCATCACAGTGCATGTCCTCCCACTCCATCATCACAGTGCATGTCCTCCCACTCCATCATCACAGTGCATGTCCTCCCACTCCATCATTACAGTGCATGTCCTCCCACTCCATCATCACAGTGCATGTCCTCCCACTCCATCATCACAGTGCATGTCCCATCACTGCAACATTACAGTGCATGTCCTCCCACTCCATCATCACAGTGCATGCCCCACCACTCCATCATCACAGTGCATGTCCTCCCACTCCATCATCACAGTGCATGTCCTCCCACCCCATCATTACAGTGCTTGTCCTCCCACTCCATCATCACAGTGCATGACCTCCCACTCCATCATCACAGTGCATGACCTCCCACTCCATCATCACAGTGCATGTCCTCCCACTCCATCATCACAGTGCATGTCCTCCCACTCCATCATTACAGTGCATGTCCTCCCACTCCATCATCATAGTGCATGAACCTCCCACTCCATCATCACAGTGCATGAACCTCCCACTCCATCATTACAGTGCATGCCCCACCACTGCAACATTTCCTCAGTAGCAGCTCTACACAACCCCTACTGGGAGTCATTGAAAACCTTTCAAGATAAATTTTTCTTCTTTTCTTTGGTCTTCAGGGTATGTAGTCCACTGAAGAATTAAAGCCAAATTACCACTGTAAAGTCCTGGAAAGTCATCTCATTTTTTATAGTTATGCCAACAACCCAAACTTGGTTTATTTTAGTTCCTAGATTTTGCTTTTGATTTTTATAGAATTAAAATAAAATCGATGGAGTGAGAGTTGTTCATAGAAATCTATCTTTTGGGTTCCTGCTCTACATTTACATAAAGCCTTACTTATACTTCATGGTTTATTGTTCTTTCATACCTCAAACAAAGATGCATATACATATAGACATAATCAAAGCTAGTGATCTTTCATAAAAGGTGGTGTGTGTACACTTTGGCATAACAGAGTAAACTCTGGTACCAGAATGTGCACATTTACACCAGTGTTCTTGTGGTGCAGCTCTCTACCATGATGTGCTCTAGTCTTATCAAAAATCCTTCACTGAGAGATGCATTGGAAGATTTTCCAAGAACTAGGAATCCTAGGTTAAAGATTAAAAGTGCCTGGGTGGTTTGACTGCACATTTCAGATTCTGCCTGATGAAGGTATCATTGCCTGAGGATCTGTTCCCTGCACCCTTGCCAGCAGAGTATGCTGTTAGGGTTTGCAATTTGAGCCCACCCCACAGTTCACAAATGACATCTCAGAGTATTGTAAATGATCTTTTCCCCTGGGCTAGGCGATCAGTCCATCACTGGGTTACTTCCCCAACTCTAAGTTGCCTATTTTTAGTTTTGGGTGAACATGTAACTAACATTTAATGACTGCCTGTTGCCAACAACATCCATGCTAAATTTTGGTTCAACAGAGGCCAAGGTCCAGTCTCTAGGAACCAAAAGACCTTCCCATAACTCTCTGTTATGTGTCTGCATCATGTGCAGGGAATACAGGGGAGAAACATGGAAGTCAGGTGGTCACATCCCCAGAAACATTTCTGGAAGGTTTTTAGGAAAAACTCATGGCAGAGCTGAGTCCCAGATGGCTGCCAGGAGTTTATGCACCTCAAGAAGGGGAAGATATTCCAAAGAAAGGAAGTGAGCAAGTATTAAGTGCTGAAGTGAAGGTGCATCACAGGTCCTAGCAAACATGGTACAGAATGAGTCACAATGTCCTTTATCTAGGTGGAAGGGAAGGAGAGGAAGTGGCTAAGGCTACCATAGATAGTGAGGGCTTAGATGTGCATGGCATGGCAAGATATCTGAAGATTAACCTCCATTGGGAGGAAGGAAATGTTGTGGTCATCAGGCAAGTTCATTCTGGGGCTGCTGCTGTGATCAAAGGCAGCAAGAATGAGAAACTGGGGTCTAGATGGTAACACAAATATAGGAAATCAGAAGTAGGGGTGGTTCTAGAAAGTGGAGCGAGCTATAGTTGATGATATAATGGATAGAGAACCCGAGAGACTAGGAAGCTTTGTTGATATCTAGGATCTTTGATCTTTACTCCAAATATGGTGAACAAGGGAAGCTGATGTGAGGGACATAATACCTGTGGACTGAGAAGCCTGTGAGCCCCAGAAGGAAGGATCTAGCTGAGAACAAGATACTCTAAATCTCAGTGAGGGATTCTTTTAAAAACAGTGTTGGCCATGAAAGTCTGATAATGCAGTGTTCAAGTTCAGTATGGGCCAGAAGGCAAAGGAGTCACCTTGCTCTGGTTGTCCTGGGTCTTTTTGTGTTGATCATTTGTGCATTTGAAAAGCCAAGCAGTTGAGCTGCATTCCAGCAGTTCTCATAGTGGTGGTTTATCTGGGTATTGCTTTCCTAGGGCTGTTGCAAAATGACCACCAACTGAGTAATTTCCAGATGTCTTCTCTCACAATGTACACTTATACTATCCAGCAGTCCCCTGTGACAATGTGAATGAGGCCGTGCTCTCTCTGATGACTCTAGAGAAGACTTTGTTTCTCATGGTCAGCAGCAGTCCTCCGCGTGCCTTGGTTTGCAGCTGCTTTGTCCAGTCTCCTGGACTACACCCTCTCTACAGTCTCCCTATGTAATTCTCTGTCTTCTCTTGTTGTATCGTGTCACTTTGTATTAGGGAGAGCCCAAATCCAGTTATCACCTGGTCTCAAACAGTTCATCTGCAAAAGCAATTTCAAACTGTGCCACATCTGCAGGTGCCTTTGTTTAAGGCTCAGGGGGATGGTTTTGTGTGGCCCCAACACAGTCCTTAGTGTGTTGCTTAACCGGGGCTGTGTAGGAGGAGAAAGTAAAACACATTTCATGTAAAGATAAATGTGGGGATCCAAAGAGAGAAATATGTTAGCTGTGCAGGGACAGGAAGACAGGAAATAGCTTTGAAAAGAGCATTGTTGAATAATCCTTTTAGTGAATATGGGAAGAAGCCTGGTGAAGGAAGAGGCTAAAGAAAGAAAAGAGAGGGGGAGAGAGTCAGTGTGGCCAAGCCATTGAGCTGGAGGAGTGGGTGGGGTCCTGGGAACAGGTGAGAGGTTCTCTGGTAGGAAGCAGATTCCACCTCCAGTGAGCCAAACTGAAGGGAAGGGCTCAGGCACCCAGGATGCAGGACAGAAAGTGGGTTGAGGTGGGGTACGAGTTCCTGGCGAGTGGACAGGTGATGCCCAAGAGACTGGGGGCTCTCGGAAGTATGTGATGCTTTGAACAAGACTGCTTGTAAAACACGTAAAAGATTCCCTGTGGATGCTTTGAGAATAGCTTATGCTGGAGCTGACGGCTGGTCACCACTTTATCACATGAATACATTTTTGAAATGGAGGACCCAATTGTGCACAAAAGTTTGAGAAATTATCCTAAAACACTGGCAAGGGAGAAATGTAGGAATAGGATAGCCTTATTTAAAATCTTGATTTCCACCTTTAATTCTTTTAAAAGTCATGATTTTGTGTTGTACTTTGGCAACATTCTGCCTAAGAGGCTGTTAGTGAAGTGAATCATGCCGATCATATGCAACACCTTCATGTTATCAAGCACATTTTGTCAGTGTCTTGATTGGAAGTACCTGGACAGACTGAAGACTCTGACACAGTCTTGTTTCCCAGCCTCGGTGAAGTACTTGCCGCTCCTCCTCTCTCGTTGAGGCCTTTGCTTCACACAACCCAATGGCTTGCTGGGTTTGAAGGCTGCCTCCTTGGCTGCATGCTCTGGAAGATTTATCCATGAGTGTTCAGTGGTGACTAAAATACCCTGACCCATTGCCAACATCCCATTCACACTGATGTGCTTGTCATTTCCCTAAACATCTGTTCCAATAAGTGGGAAAAATAGTGACCCTTCAAGCAGCCTGTTTCTTAGCATGCTCACTGAGTCCCATAACCATCATTGGAATTAGCCTTAAATGTTTCAAGTCTACTTGAGGCAATTGTACCTTATGCTGTTTTTGTTTGTTTATTGATTAAAGTTTACCCAGCATGCTGGCTATGTAGAGAGCGTGCGCCACTGATTGAATTGGACTTACAGCAAGCAATTTACCATTATGGAGGAAGAAAGACCACTGATGAGTGAGTCATTCCATACGCTGTAGAGTTTTAGGCCTTAAAATCGTGACTGATTTGGGGCATTTCATCAGGGTCTTTGTTGGAAGCATTTAGTATTAATGCCCAAGATTGCTTCTGCCTGCAGAACCAGGCAGGGCACTATTGATTTCCACTTCCAGGTCCCTGCAATCTTTATTTTTAACTCTTTCGTGACCTTGTAGAATTTCCTCCTACTTGCAAGTGTATTGATTAGTCTAAGAATTATTTCAGAATTTATGGAAAAGCTTATGGATGCTTCATAGAGGATTAGTAATACTTAGTCCTGAGAGCTTGGAAAGGGCAATAAGGGGGGTTATCTTTTCCAGCTCCGGTCATTACTGGGACCAAGCTAGTGAGTGGCACCTTATCTAAACATGGGGCCTTAAGTGGTCAAGTGTTTTCAAACTTGGACTTTTATTCCTGTACCACAGCAGAGGTGATTATTTTTTCATGGATCCTGTATTTTTCTTAGTCATGTCATTGTTTCACATCATATTTATGCGTGTGTTAGAAGCATTGCTTTGTTAGATTTTGATGAGAAAAATATGGAGCCTGTTTTTAAATGTGCTGGCACTTCATTATGCTTGGTGACTAGAAGGCAAAGGCCCTCCTCTTTTGAGAGCTACTTTCTACTCTTCCCCATGACACCAACCTCCAGTTCTCATTGCTCCTATTAACCACCATTTCTGCCAACTTTCCCACCTCCTCCCACTCTTGCCTTGACATCCCCGTGGATTCTTTGCCTGCTGGTCCTGGCTGGCCTTTTGGTCCTGGTTGGCCTGCCATCTCTTCTGATTACGGCTTGAGAAGATACAACACAGTCAGCCTCAGTTACCCTCAAGGGGAGAGCAAGTTTTTTGCTGTTAGCAAACAGGAGTATGGGCAACAGATATGAGAAGAAGGCTGCGTTGTGCTGGGCGCCATGCATGTCCTCCAGCTCCCTGTGTTTCCTTTTTCATGTGCGTCTCGTAAGTTCATGCATGTTCCTCAGCTCTGTGTATGAGCCCTGTTTTCCTCTGTGTCCTCTGACTCCATGTATATCTCTGGCTCCTTGTGTGTCCCCTGGTTCCATGTGTGTTCTCCGGTTCCATTCATGTACTCTGGTTCCATGTGTGACCGTGGTTCTGTTCACATCCCTTGGCTCCATCTGTGGTTCCCAGCTCCATGTCTGTCTCCCGACTCCATGTGCATTCCCTGTTCTGTGGACATCCTCTGGATCTATGTGTGTCCTCTGGATCTGTGTGTGTCCCATGATTTTGTTTGTCCCACAGGTACATATATGTTCTCCAGCTCCCTGAACTCCATGTCCATGTGTGTCCCTTGGCTCCACATTTCCATGAGCCCATGCCCCCTGACTCACATGATTTTATGTCTGTCTCCTGGCTTCCTCTTCTCCACATTTCCTTGACTCTGTGTTTTCTATATCTTGTTGAGTATCCCATGGTTTTGTGCATGTCTTACACCTCCCAATGTATCCATCAACACTATGTTTTTTTTTCCTCTGGGTTTTGGGTGGCTAGAGTTTTTACAGATTTTTTTTTAATACATTATATTTTGATCATATTCCTTTCACTTCCAAACTCCTCCCAGCCCTTCCCTACCCACCCAACTTCATGTTCTTCGTCTCTATTTTCCAAAAACAAAATAAAAACTGAAAATAACTAATGAATAAAAACCCAATAAGATTAAAAATACTGAAACAAAACAAGGCTGTAGTCCTGTGGATGGTCACATGGAGTCAAGGCCTTGCCTGGGTTCAGCTTGCCTCATAGAACCCAGTGCTCTTACTGCCAGGAAAGGAGTTGACACAGAGGACTTTGAGAACCCCTATAGTGTACCACAAGCTTCATAGCCTTAAAATTGATAAGCCAGTGGTGAAATTACATCTAGTATTCATCTCTGTCCAGTCTCAGGCCTACCAGAGTGGCCCTTAGAAGTATGTGTGTTGGGGGATGCATGATGGTATTCTATTCCCTAGGATGAGGAATTGGGAATTTTATTTAATTAAAATGTATCACAGTAATTAATTTTAATGCCTTTAATATTTTATACACTTGGGGTAGTGGCGTATGCTTGTATTTCTCACAGCTCAAGAGGCTGGGGCAGGAGCATTGAAGGTTTAAGATTGTCTTGTGCTATATTATTCTGACTCTCTAAATGTATAACATGGCAGTTTCATATAAAGTGAATTAAAACAAAACATGAGACTGCTTAGAGTTGATAGTTCTCCCAAATGGAACTTTTTTTATCTGTAGAAATTAAGTTTTCAAAAGCCTGTTTGTTCTCTTATGTCAGTATAGGACATAAGTGTTTACTTAGAGCAGGACACAATCACTAAGGATCCTTAAGAAAGCCTTCGTCCTTTGTGGTCATGTGCAATACTGAAAGCCTCATGTGATATGATGGAAAATTCACAAAGTCAAATGTACAAAGCAACTTGCAAATGGAGCCACAGAGTTACCAGTGTACTGCCCACTGGATATTGCCACGAAGTTACCAGTGTACTGCCCGCTGGGTATCGCCATAAGCTACACGGAAAGCACTTTTGATTTGAAATTTTGTCGCTAGTGTTCTGTTGGTAGAAATGGAGTGTTAGAAAGTATGTGGCTTGTCAGCCCCAGCATGTGAGTCATAACCATGAGTGAATGAAGGCTTTGGATGAAAGTACTGCTCCTTCAGTCTTTAGTTTTGAAGATTATTGATAATTTTCATGTCACTGCGTTTTATGACCCCTGATGAGTAACTGTAAAGTCTAAGCTTCTCTATTCTGTCTTCAGACAGAATTTGAAGACTATTTGGTTGCTTTCTACCACTAGGATAATGTTTAGATTATTTTATGACTTCAAATAGACTGCTTTGTAAGTGAAGTTGTTCCTCACGATCAGACATGTCCTGGGATGAGGATTTTATATTGCTATCCTCAGGACTCTGATTAAAAACAGCTTCCTCAACTTGGACACACCATTGCATTTTATTTATGTTTAAGCATATTACGTTCTTTCTAAGCATCAAGTGGGCAGTTTGTTTGTTTCTTATAGTAAGGATTAAAAACAGCCTTCCTGCTCTGCGTGAGGGAAGAGGTGGGGATAAATGAGAGGAAGTTTTAATTAGGTAGTACTTTTCTTGGATCCTGTCATTCTTCTTATAATAGCTGACTAAAATAAGCAGCTGTGTTTACAATTGAGAGGCAGAGCTTTATTCCAGTGTGCACGGCACAGTGCTGAAAAGTCTGTGTTACCAGAGGGATAAGGAAAGGACTAGCTACTGAATCTTACTAGCATGGTTCTAATTTAATCAAGACTTATACTCTCGTTTTCTTTGGTCTCTCTCAATATGGAATGAAGGAGAACCAAGGAGTAGACTCAAGGCTTTGGAAACATTAAGTTTCTTGTTTCTAATCTCAGTTCCCTCTTCCAGGGAGGAATTTTCCCCACTCATAACCAAGAGCATTGACTAGCTCATGATGACATTCATAATGATGATGTGTGCTCCAGAACCAAATGGACGGATCCTTCCCATCTCAGGCTCACCAAGGATTTGTGTTGATATTTGACCATGCCCACCTTGGAAGTACTTCTGGACAGCCTGTTATATAGACTCCAAAGCCTGTTAGCTAAAATCAATGAAGCAAGACCCCAGTGCACAGAGTGTCCTGGACGAGTGCTTCTAGTGGCCATCAGAAGGTGATTAATGATTATCATTCTTGTTTGTAGCTTTGATTTTTGTTCCACTCAATGCTCTGGTTTTAGCACAGGGAGCATTTTAGCTTCTGCTTGTTTGAAGATAAAAGCAGAGGTCCATTTCATTAATAATTCAATCAATATTTAGTGAGTATATGTTATGTCCTGGAAATTGTTTTAGCCACTGGGGTTACCCCAGTCAGCAATGTAGAGATAAATCCTGGCCCACACTGACTTTCTGCTCTATTAGGGAGACAGCCAATAATAAGCTGATATTGAGTGGACTCCCTTGTGGAACCGAGAGAGAGAATGTAAAGCAGTGATGGGTTAAAAGGAGGAGTTTGCAGCCGTCACCATGGTAACTAGCTATATCAGATGGTTTGCCTTTGCCTCTCAGCTCCCATTTGATCTTGTCTTCTGTATATTCATTCTTTAAAACTGACAGGTAGTTATTGTACATATTTAAAAAATACATAGTGTGATGAGCATTTTCCTCTCCTTAAACATTAACCATTTCTTTATGTTATAAACCTTTGGGCACGCCTCTTTTTATTCCTTTTATTTTTTATACAAGACACAGCATATTGTTGCCCCCCCCTTTTTTTTGTTCTGCTCTGGAAACTGATCAGGGTATTGGCCATGGCTTAAGCTCCTTACCTTCTGGGTTCCTGTTGATATTTGTGAATGATGTAGGACACCAACGTAAGCTGAAGAGGACAGAGGGCCACAGCCTGCAAGCTTCCAGCAGCAGACTGATCCCAGACTCCACAGCTCCCATGTCAGTCACAGCTTCTAGAAAACACTAGCAGAGACAGAGGTGGGCTTACAAGTTCCAAATCTGTAGATTGGGATCACTCACTATTTTGGTTTTTATTTTTAAAAAGTCATCCACTGCCTTCCTCTGGATGTGACCTGACATCTTTATGATTATGAGATAAATCCTCGGGAATGTACAAACTTCCCTCAGTTCCACCAGCTAAAAGACAAAGCATGTAATCAGAAAGCATCCACAGTCAATGGCTGAAACTTCCCTGCTTTTCTAGGACCAGCGTATCTGGTATTTCCAGGAACATATTTGTAAAGTGTCTTTGGTTTTAATTTTCTTTGTTCTGTTACTAATAAAAAAAAAATCATGAAATTGCAAAAAAAAAAAGATTGACATTACATGGAAGAGTCTGGGTAATGTAATGATGTCATATTTGAGATTTCAAAGGATCACTTGGTCTGCTATACTAAAGATGGACTGGACTGCAGGCAGATGGATTGATGCAGAGCAGGGAGACTAGTTGGGTGGTGGTGATTAATCTTAACTGGAGATGGTGTTGGCTTTCAGAAGGATATCAGTGGGCAGCCTAGGAGCAGTGATAGTGTTTGTTTGGGAGACAGAATCAAAAGTACTGGCATTCAGTGTGTGTGTGTGTGTGTGTGTGTGTGTGTGTGTGTGTGTGTGTGTGTGTGTACGTGTGCTGTAAGAGAAGCAGTTGGGCAGGACTGACTCCAGCCTTTTCTGTTTGAGTCACAGAATGTTGAATGAGGTGAAGATTTCAGTAGAAGTACTGATGAGGAGTTTCAGAGCCCAATATTTGATAAGTTCAATTCAAGATGTTGAGGGATCTAGGGAAAAGGCTGTAGAGATACATGAGAAGAGTTGGGGTGAGTAGACCCTGGACCAATCAGAGGATAGATTTTGGAGAGATGAGGCAGCAAATATGATGAAGAAGCATAACTGGGACACATTTCAGCCATGCAAAAACAAAACAAAACAAAACTCGTGGATTTCAGCATGAGATAACAGGAAGCAGAGGAGGATTGCCTGACTGATGAGAACTAAAGGGAACTGAAGTCTCTAAGCCTGGAGTAGGTTGACCTACATGGTGCAACTCTACTGCAGATGAATATCTTTCAAATAATCTTGTTGTCCATGGTCAGGCCATTTTTATTTGTGAATGTCCCATGAATGTACTGGCCTACTGCTCTTTCTTTCTTTTTTTTTGAGTGGGGGTTGGTTTGAGACAGGGTTTCTCTGTGTAGCTTTGGTGCCTGTCCTGGAACTCAGTCTGTAGCCCAGGCTGGCCTTGAACTCACAGAGATCCACCTGCCTCTGCCTCCCAAGTGCTGGGATTAAAGGCATGCACCACCACTGTACGGCTGTGGCCTACTGCTCTTTAACAAGCAATATTGTACTAAAATTGGTATATATAAAACAAGAAATCTCAAGAGGTTGGTCTGGGCACTTAATGTCATTTTTAACCTGCTCTTGAGGAGTGGTGAAAAAAAACACTCTTAAGAGGGAAGGTTTTAGAATTATATTCTGTGCCTTAGTCAGAGTGTGAATTTGTGCAAGTGACAAAAGAGTTCCCTTTGATAATTTATACTTACAAAACCAAACAGATAAAAAACCCCACCAAAACAAAAGCAAGATGGCAGCGTAAGGTTTGTGGTTTATTGAGTGGATGAAATTAGATTGTATCTATTTGTCTATTTGTGAAAAGCAGCAAAGATATAACACATTTATACACCTATCATTAAAACCAGAAAGCAATGCTGGGTGGTGATGGCTCAAGCCTTTAATCCCAGCACTCGGGAGGCAGAGGCAGGTGGATCTCTGTGATTTTGAGGCCAGCCTGGGCTACCAAGTGAGTTCGAGGACAGGTGCAAAGCTACACAGAGAAACCCTTTCTCGAAAAACAAACAAACAAAAAAAACCCAAAAAACAAACAAAACAGAAAGCATTGATCTCACATGGAGCCATATAACTCACTCACTTAAGTGTAAGTAGTTTTAAAAACTCTGTGAGATTCACTAAATTAAGAATCCATCACTGATGTTGAGGAAGAGAAACTGGAGAATTTGATTTGACTTAATGATTTTTTTAAATGTGTGTTTCAATGTTAATCACCCTAAAATACAAAGATATGTTAGAGATTTCTCATTTCATGGTTAAAGGAAAAATATAAAATCATTACATGCACAGGTCAAGTTTTATTTAAATACTTATCTGAATTTTTAAAAGGCCTAGAATAATATATTATTAATTTAAATTTAAAACTCATTTGAATTATTTTATTTCTTCATTCCTAAGCATAAGTTCTATGATTTAAAAAGAACATACCTACAACAATCAAGCATGTGAATAATTAGTCCTCCACTTCATAGCAAAGAAACAAATTCTTAGAGACTATATACATGGGTCAAATTTCAACCCAAAACCCAAATTATAAGCTTTGAGAACACAAATGTAAAATGAAGAGAATATTGTAGCTAGAGTTTTCCTGCCTGGCCCAAAGTCAGGACAAATCTCTCTCACCCGCCAGTCCCAAGCCGCTTAAACCCGATCAAATAAACACAGAGACTTATATTGATTTCAAACTGTATGGCCGTGGCAGGCTTCTTGCTAACTGTTCTTACAGCTTAAATTAATCCATTTCTATTAATCTATACCTTGCCACGTGGCTTGTGGCTTACCGGTACTTTACATCTTCCTTATCCTGATGGCGGCTGGCAGTGTCTCCTGACTCAGCCTTCCACTTCCCAGCTCTATTCTCCTCCTTGTCCCGCCTATACTTCCTGCCTGGCCACGGGCCAATCAGTGATTTATTTATTGACCAATCAGCAACACATTTGACATACAGACCATCCCACAGTAGAATATGAACGTGTGAGTTCCATTTATGTGTGGGTATGTGGCAGAATTTTTAATTATACTAACTAATATTTGAGAAATTGAGGGAAGATTGTCAGACAAATTCCATAACATATTCCTCTTGTTTGTTCAAGATCTGGTAAATAGATTTTTGGAGCTGGAAACTGATGTAGGGGACTTTACCGTCTGGGTGAGGTGGGGAGTGGGGACTGACTTAACCTTAGTGCATGGTGAACAAACAGAAAAACAGACAATGTTAGAAACTGAGCTACGTAGACCATGGACAGTGGGCAGACAACATGGTGTGAGTGGGATTACTCAGGAGGAGAAAAATGAAAGTGAGCTGTTGGCAGGACATGAGAGAGTGATTGAACAACACATGGGTGAAAACCATGCATGGTGTTTGGACCATGTTAGAGTCAAATTAAACTCAGCTACAGAGAAGCTCGTGAAAATCACTTTTGCAGTTAACCAATTTATGTAACGAGTCTTTTTCTGTCCTATCAGCCAGCATCCCAAGTAATGACATGGAGATTTCTTATTAATTATGAAAGCATGGCCTTTAGCTTAGGCTTGTTCCTAATTAGCTCTTAAAACCTAAATTAACTCATTTATATTAATCTGTGTTCTGTCATGTGGTGTTACCTCTCTTCCATCTTACACCTCCTGCTTCCTCTCTTTGTCTCTTGGACTCTCCCCCCTGCCTCAGTTATCTCCTCCTACTTCTTCTTCTGCCTGGAAGTCCTGCCTATACTTCCTGCCTAGCTATTGGATGTTCAACTCATTATTAAACCAATCACAGCAATATATCTTCACACAGTGTACTAATATCCCACAACACATATGATTCTAAATAACCCACAGCTCAGAACAACTTCAAGGGAAAATCTGAATTGTTCCCATCTGAAAAACAGTAGGAACATCATTTGTCTAAATCTGTGGTCTGCAACTTCATTTGTTGCTTCTATGAATGATTTTAGGTTCCCGAATGAAGATATTTTAAAAGGCAAATTAAACTCAGGTAAACTGAAGAAATTAAAGAAGAAAAGCAAGGGCTGGAGAGCTGACTTGGTGGGTAAAGAGCTTGTCATGTAAATACCCAAGTTCAAATCCCAAAACTCATGTAAAGCAGGTCATGACAACTCAAAGCTGTCACCCAAGTCTCCTGGTGTGAGAAGGGAGGCAGAAACAAGGGAATCTCTGGAAGCTCTCGAGACACCCAGCCTGGAACACAAAGCAGTGAACAACAAAATGAGACACCCTGTTGCAAATAAGGTAGGAGGCAAGGACTGATACCTGAGGTAGTCCTCTGACCTCCTTACAGGTCTATACTTACACTAATATGCACATGCATGCACATATATTCACATATCACCCTCACACACATACACACACAGCATATACACAGACCCCAAATATAACAGTATAAATCAGATAAGTATAACGAGAGAGAGAGAGAGAGAGAGAGAGAGAGAGAGAGAGAGAGAGAGAGAGAGAATGAATGAATGAATGAGAGAGATAGGAACTTAAACACTTCTTGGATAAAACCTGAAAAATCAACAAATTTCTTACCAAACTGATGAGAGAAAATGGAAGAGACATGTAATTTAAAATTAGGAATGACCAGAAGGCACCAAGACAGAGCCCTAATGGCCATTGATAAAAAGTGGTAAGCAAGACCTGTCTTTCCACTATTTGACAGCTTAGGGAAAAGTGAACACTTCTTCGTAAGATGCAGTCTGTCAGTTTCACTAAAGACATCTGCAGTCTCACTACTTGGTGGCTAAGGGAGGGGGACCACTTAACCCTGGGGGTTTGAGCTCATCCTATACAGCATAGTGATCCTAACTCTGTATGTATTAAAAGAATCAAACTAATAGTTCAGAATTCTCCAAGAAGTTAGAAGGTTGAAGCAGAAGGATCTTAAGTTCAAGCCCTTTGCTAGGAGCAAATACAAGGCCAGTGTGTGTATGTAAGACCATGTCCTGAAGTAAAATGCAAAAATAGAGCAAGGGATATAGCTGAATGATAGAGGCCTGGATACAGCTTTAATATCATAAAAAATATTGACCTAACTTCAAACTCACATGACTTACATCGTGGATTTTACTAGAAATTAAATGAAAAACTCATTAATTCTACATAATCTTCAAGAGAGAAGAGAGGGACAGATCAGTAAGCAGATGGTGCTGGCTTGATGTTAAAGCCGGAGAAGTTAGCCCAAGTTGTAAAACCACAGACCAGAATCTCCCATCGGCTTAGACACAAAAATCCAGTATCATTTAAACCACTGAACCCAGTGATTTATAAAAAGGATGATATACCTTCCCAAGTTGGTTTTGTTCCCTAAACACAAAGATGGGCAGTATTTCAAAGATTTATGTTTGATAATCAAATTAATGCAAATAATGCCTTATTTAACTAAAGTGATAGTAAAATTCATCTTTGCCAGTGAAAAACGTAAAATTCTCAACACCTACATAGTAAAACCAAGGATCAGAAATGCTGCCTTTATGGTTGGAAAGGCACCTAAAATCTCTCAGAATCTGGCATGATGCACAGATTTGGTGGAATGGATGCTTTTCCCCAACAGAGCTCCCTCTTTGGTAGTGGTGTTTTCTTTTACCATCAACCAATATACAATCGTGGAAAATTAAGTAAGTGAAAATAGATTAGGAAGGAAACATGAAAGCTAAGATTTGTTTGAAAAGATTTACTATATGGAATATCCTAATTGACATTTTTCAAAACCTCTTGAAGCAAAAGAGCTTTTCATAATTCCAGGGTACACAGTAAACATAAGAAATTCAATTGCTCTGTAATAGGATATCAAGCATTAACAGAAGATCAACTTAAATCATTTTCGCTGGCATCTAAAGTGTGAATTTAAGAAGATATGTGCAGGTGCTATGAACTGAAGTCATAAAGCATCCAACCAAACTGAAAAGACATAAATCCATGGAGGCGAGCACACAGTGGACAAGCTAAGACTTAAGGTTGCAACACCCACTCCATGCATTGTGATACACAGATTGTTGTAAATCAGATAAAATATTGCTATGCTCTCATTATAGAAATTAAATGCTGCTGGCTAAACTTCAATGGAAATATGTAGGTTCCAACCTGACATAAATATCTTTGAAAGAAAAGAGCAACATGGTTGAATCTTTTTTGTGAAATCGTAATGATGTCACAATATAGTGGATATGCTTTTGGGTAAAAAATTAAAAAAAAATGATGTTGGGGTCCACACTCCACTTCTATCAACTCAACACACCGTGTGACAGATTCCACAGGATGATGGTGAAATGGAGCAGAGAGACATGAAATAGAGCCATAGATATGTTGTCAATTGATTTTCAGTGGTGTTCATTGGCAATTCACTGAGAAAAATAAATGTTATTTTCTTAACAACATGATACTGGAAAATTGAGCACACATATGCATACATACACACACACATATATACATGTATATTCATGCTATATATATTTATAGAAAGTAGACTATGAATGCTAAGTCAAGCAATGTATAAATTTAATTGATATAGACTGTAGATTTTTTTGTTTGTTTGTTTTTGTTTTTGAGACAGGATTTCTCTGTGTAACCCAAGCTGTCCTGGAACTCACTTTGTGGGACAGACTGGCCTTGAACTCACAGAGATCTTCCTAACTCTGCCTCCTAAGTACTAGGATTAAAGACTTGAGCCACCACTAACTGGCTTAGAGTGTAGATTTAAAGAACTAAAATTATAGAACTGGGTAAAACATAATAGAATCATTCCAAATTTTGGGATAGGCAAGATTTCTTAGCTTAATTTTTAAAAAGCCCATACAAACAAATTTTATAAATTTGATTGCAATACTCTTAAAAATATTTGTTCTTCACTAATACCACAAAAATGGGTAATCAAGCTAGACACTCATCAAAATAGTTGTAAAACACACTTACACACACATATACACATACACACACACACACACACACACACACACATGAGCACACATATTCACATACATTTACACACACATATACATACACATTTATTGCTTTGTTTTTCAGTGGTGATCTTTAGTAGTGATAGCAGGCGATTCTTTCTTTGCTTTGAAGAGCACATTTTTGGTAGGTAGACTTTCATAGCTTCCAATTCCTGGATTTTAAACAGGGTCGTGTAGGGTTTTTGAATGAGAATGTCCCTTGTAGGCTCAGGCTTTTGAATACTTGATCCTTGATTGGTGGTACTGTTTAGGGTTGTTGTGCAGCCTTGCTGGAGGACATGCATCCCCAGTGGTGGACTTTGGGAGTTTCTAGCCTTGCCCAACTCCTCACTCCTGTTTCTCTCTCTTCATTGTGTTTATGGTAAAAGGTGTCAACTCTAAGTTGCTTGCCCCTGCTACCTGCTGCCATGATGGACTTTTATCCCTCTGCAACTCTGTGCCAAAGTAACTCTTCCTTCTATAAGCTGCTTTGGTTGTCGTGTTTGACCGCAGCAATGGAAAAGCAACTAATACTGAGAAGTAACTAATTCAAAGTAACTAATAAACAAAAAGTAACTAATAAGAGGTGTAGAACAGCACCAGGCAATAGAATCCCTGTGATCCCTTAGTGTTCATGGTCCACACTGACAAACATGGCAGCTGTTCTCCACTGCTGAGGACGGAAGAACTGCTGCTAACTAACGTAATGGATCTTTAACCTAATGTCACTCTAATTCTTTTAAATTTGAATTAAATTAAATTTAAATAGTAATCAACTACTCAGCAGGCACCATATTCAGTATATAGACCTCCTCCACTAGAACTGTTCAGTAAGTATTGATGTGGCTCTTTGTCTTTCAGTGTTTGGGAAGGGGCTATGTGTCCTCACATCTTCCTAGTGAGTTCTTTGGAAAGCATCAGGATTCATGTTCACATTGTTCTGGGTTAGGCAGAAGGAAGAATGATAGTTATGTTTCTGCCATTTAAGGTTCTTCTGCTTTAAAGGGAATCTCACAGTGTTTGCATTCTTGGTCTCTTTTTCTTTAGAGGTAACAATAGTATATTCATTATTATATCAAAGTAACTAACCACCTAGAGAGTTTTACTGAGTTTTAAATTCAGGAAAATAAGTTCAAGGGACATTTGCAATGTTCTTCAGTTTGTCTCTCTAATAAAATCCTTCCTCTCTTGTTCCCCAAGTACTAACAGGGTAAAATTCTGTATTGTAAAATGAAATATAAATTGCTATTTTATTAACATTGTTGATACTGGCATTTTTATCACAAATGTTTAATAGGATATTAAGGTCATATAGGAAAGATTGATCTTTTACTTATATAGATTTTTACATTAATTACATATCAAGAGATTCATATTTCCCTCCAAAGTTAGTCCATCTTTTTTTTTCTCTAGCCTAAAAAAAAATTCAGTATTGAAGTACTAACACATAAATTTTAACTCATTAATGTAGTAAAGTTTATAGACTCTTGGCCAGACTGTCTTCCGGCTTTGAAGCTATTGTATCAGTTAAACCTAGTTTGGCTGTGGTCCATGTGTCACTGGTTTAACAGCAATTTCAATCCCAAGCATAGGGATGGACCTCCTCACTGGATGGAAGACAGGCTGTCTGTGGTTAGATCATCATCTCAACAGTGAGTGCTCAAGCCTTGTAATTTGCTCAAGAGTCTACATGGAATTGGTTCCTACTTCTTATTGTCACTTCAAATTTGCATGGCTCATGGCAGCATTTGGAGCCAGTCATCAGCAGATATTGGGGATCACCGATGCCCTTAGTCATCTCCTTTAAGTCTGAAATGAGAGCACAACCAAAATCTCCCCTGGAAACAGGATTCTTTACTTCTAAGGGGCCAGAGCTATGATGCGTAATTGACCTTAGGTGTAAGTGCAAAGGAAGTAACTGCTAAGAAGGAATAGGAGAAACTATTCTTGCATCTTCTGAATCCAAGAAGCCTGAGCCTTGGGGGAGACAGGAGTAGTCCCTTGGGGGCACCCTTTTGGGTGCCAATACACCCAGCAGCTTAAGCACTATTTAGAATGAAAAATAATGTGAGAAAATGGATGGAGATCCATCCATTTCACTAAGGACGGGATCAGTACAGGCTTCCATTGAGCCCTGTTATGGCTCCAGGGCCTCATAAAACCTCCACTAGGACCTGTCCAGCATGGTCCTTGTCACACTAATGTCTATCTTCATAATATTATGGTAACATCATTTATCTTGGTTGCTATGTTTGGAGGCACCCTCGACAAATCCTCTCTAGGTGAAGTCTTCAACCTTGCTTTTAAACCAGCCTGGTTTGTTTAACAGAATTTGATTTCTGCTATCAAAGAAGAAAATTTCTGGGGTCTCTAGCTTGTCTCCCAGCCTTGTTCTTGTCTGTGTGTTTTCTGGTGTCCCTGCTTGGCAAATATTTATAGTGAGTGTCTGTATGTCTCATGGAATACACCCATCTCTCCATTTGTCTCTGAACCCTGGTGGGTCTATGAAGAACATTGTACCTGACATTTCACACAGGATCTTTTCTGAGAAAAAAGCTTAGTACATTTTCACTGAATGACTGATAAATCACTCTATTTACCCAGAAAATGACCCAACCAGATGATTCCTAACTAAATGTGAAACACCAAAAGGGAAGCAAAAATTTCCCATTCTTGTGTTTTTATCATACATTAAAATAAATACAGAATGACTGGAAATTCCAGTGAACAGCTGGGGAGACCAGAATGATCCATGGGTGCTTTTTGGTGCCTTGTGAAAGGGATTATAAGAATTTGGCCCTTGGAGAATGGCTAAGCATATTCTCAAAGAACTCAGGGCATAAAACTGTGGACATTATAATTAAACAATGTGAAAGCTAATACAAAGTAATTTACCCTTTCTACAACTTAAATCCTTGATCTGATTAAATACTGTTTGATGTTGATAAGCTATTTATTTGAAACCTCTTAAGCTGTTTTTTACCTCAAGGGGCATGTTAAAAGCAAGATATTTCTCATTGGAAAAGTTTCAAAATTCTATTGGGATAATCCTTGTGAATTTGTGATGCTCTTTCAAGAAAGATTTATATGAAAAAATTTCACCTACATTTGTGAGGCCTGATTGGTACAAATACAGAGGAAGAATTACATGCAAGGTGTAAAGTAAGTTTGTATTAGAAGCTAGATGCATTATTCACACCATTTATACATGTAAGTTTCTTATTCTCAAGGTGTTTATGCAAAATTACTCACTGTCTTCTCTGATTTAATTCGGCTTTTGAAAACTCTTGAGGGCAATGTTTGGAATTTAGAGGAAAAAAAGAGAACATATGGAAATAATAAATTTATATGGTTGGTTATTAAAGATGCCTGCTATGAAAAAATTTAACTTACACAGCAGTGAAAATAGGAGTGGAAAGTCTATCCTGAACTTCACACGTGTTTATCATTACCATTCTTATTTAAGACTTCCCTTGCTCCGGAGCCAAACATGGACATCCCAGGATTTTTTTAGCAACCAATTTTAAGGCAACCAATGAAATACTGTGTTTTCTCTAGTTGTATCCTGCTTCACCCTACCTACTTCCATATGCCCCATTTTTTTTTCCTGGCCTCTTGAGATGCCTTTTTTGTTTTTCTTTGATTCAGCCACCCAGTGCACAAATTAAAAATAGTTTTGGCTGCAACAGAGCCACTGACCCTTTGCAGCACTGTGACTCTTGGCAAGGGCCCCTGTAGCCGTTGCCTGAGGAGTGGAGTGGGGTGGGAGGGATATAGTTGGATGGTATTCTGTGGCTTGCTTTGTAATTCTCAGAGTCTCCAGTTTCCTCGGCCTTCCTACATTTGTGAAGCTCCAGTTGATGTCACCAAGAATTTCACACTTCAAGTGAGAGGAAGGTGTCTCCCAAAGGATGTGTAATTCTGTCATGCAGCAGTAGCTCCTTCCATGATGTGGAGCAAAGTAAAAACATTTTCTTGTTTTGGAGATACTTTTTCCCAGGCCATCCCACCATATGTCTTTCTAGAACTTTTCTTATCTGTGAAATTTGCTTATGACTTAGTCTTGCCCCCTAAGAGAATCATGACCCCTGCCTTCCTGCTGTGGTAGGTGGGTTAACAGTCCCTAACTGCAGATCACTTCATGAGGTGTCTGCTTCTTGCTCTGTTTGTTTTGTGTCATCTGAATATTAACCCTTTGGTGTGTGCAGCATGGACAGCAACCTTCATCAGATAGAGCAAAATAGAGAGGATTCTCTCTCAGCATGCCGTGATGATTTCCTTTGTGCTGTATGTGTTCATTCACACAATAAAAGATTTACTCCCTTTATCATCAGGACCAGACTTCTCTGATCACATGAGGCTGTGTGTAAAACACACAGGAGGATGAGAGCTTGTGAATATATGACGTGCTTTGGAATGCTTTACTTGAGAGGTTTCTAACATTGTTAAGTATGGAAATGCAAGGCTGGGGAGATGGCTCAGCACGGAAGAGCACTGACTGCTCTTACAGAGGACCCAGGTTCAAATCCCAGCACCCACATGGTGTCTTACACGTGTCAATAACCCCAATCTCAGGAGATTCAATGCCACCTTCTGGCCTCCACAGACATGGATGTGATGCACAGATACACATGCAGGCAAAATTTCTATATACATAAAATAAACGAATTTAAAAAATTAACTGAAAAAATTATTGCATTTAAAAATAAGCTTACTTACATGATGAGACAGTTACAGGAAAACCCATAGGGGCCACATGATATATTTGATCATTTCTGGGAGGCCTGGCATTTCTTGGCTGGGCATTACAGGTGCCTGGATGGAGAATAACCATTTCTGCTTTAACTTTGACTATGCACCACAAAAATCACCTAATAGTTCACATTTATCCAGCATGGGAACATGCTAACGAGACTGGGAAATGTGTGCGGTAGATCTCAAAATTAGGGCGAGTAGACAAGCTTGTAATCACTGTAGTTTTTCAGTTTTCCCTTTGAGATAGAATGAACGGTTAGCTGGGGTTTATTAATAGCTTATACTCTATTTAAGGAATCAGTTATAAAATAGAAAGTAGGGAGTAAACAACATAATCTCTTCCTATGAGGTTTAAAATGTTATTATTTATCAACATGAAATCATTGGAATAGCATGGGGATTGATTCTCTCTACCCATTTGGCATAACGTACTAGTGACTCGGATTGATTGGAAGTACAGAGGAAACAATTCTTATATAAGATAAGGCAGTGGGGGAATCTCTTAAATCATAGACTTAAAAAAAATATAAAGAGTTGCCAAAATGTGTGGAAAGGGAAGTCCTGGGAGACATAAAGGAGGGAGGGAGAAAGCCCAGACTCCTCAGGAGGAACACAGTTCAAAGATGTTAGAGTTTGGAGCCTTAAAACACAGTTAGAGATCAGAGCAGCATAGTGTGCCTGGGTGTGAGTATGTGTGTGCCTGTGTGTGTGTGGTTGTGCACACACTAGTGTGTATGTGTGTGCATACCTGTGCTTGTGCATGTGTGTGTGTGAGTATGTGTGTGCATATATATATATATACATATATATGTATATATATGTGTGTGTGTGTGTGTGTGTGTGTGTGTATGTATGTATGTGTGTTTGTGCCCGCGAGCACCAAGAATGTGCATGTATGTATGTGTGTATTTGTGTTTTTGAGTGTGTATCTGTGTGCATGTGTGTTTGTGTATGTCCGTGATTATGTGATTGTGTGTAACTCTGTGTGTGTGTGTGTGTGTGTGTGTGTGTGTGTGTGTGTGTGTAACTGTGTGTGGGGGGGGGGGTATAGCATCCAGGGACAGCAGAAACTTACCCCTTTTTATAGAATGCCAGCCCACAATGTACCGTTTTGTCTGAAACTGGAGGCTTAGAAGAACTGCCTGTTGACTTCCTAGAAAGAGGAGAGGAACCCGACGGAAGTGGACATTATCTCATGCAGAGAAACTGAGGCAGGGAACTTTCTCTCTGGATCCCCACAGGGAACCGGAACAAGTCTCCTCCTCTCCAGGGCGGAGGGCCAAACCGGCAGCACCACGTTTGTGGGATCAGAGTACGCCCTCTAGTGCTTGCCTCAGTGCCATGCTTCCATAGTTCCTGGATCAGGGACAGTGGAAACACAAATCTGTGGTGATGGGCTCAGAGTCAAAGACTGTATGCTTACAGGACAGTGCATGGCTTGGAGAGAAAGTCTGCAGACACCAATGACAGAACATCCCTGCAGTAGATCAGCCCTGAACAGGTTTGAAAATGCAAAACATACACATGATGTGGAATCAGTGTGCTCAGAGGCATGCATGGTCAAGGTAGATGCAGATAAAAAAAAGACCCAGGGGAAGCAAGTTTCATGAATTGGAAGAAAGTGCTGAGGAGTCTGGGCATGTAGCACTTAAAGAAGCATAGATTAACCTGTAGACGAGTGTAGAGTAAGATGTTTGTATAACATTCACCTAAGTCTCACAGCACCTGAAAATAAATGACTCAGCCCCAGATACTGGAAATGGGAGAGGCCATGTCATATTTTAAAAAAACTCCCCCCTTTTCTATAAACAAACTGAAATTCTCTTATTTCAAGGAGAAAAGTATGTGCATAGATTAGATTAGATCTGCACATTTGACTTTTAAGGAGTGGGATTCCTGTCTTATTTGCTCTCCTCAAAGTATTCTTCATAGACGGAAGTGGAAAGAATGACTGCATGTTAAATTAGCCACTGCTGAGAAACATATTGCTTT
Organism: Peromyscus californicus insignis; assembly: GCF_007827085.1. Classification (NCBI taxonomy): domain Eukaryota; kingdom Metazoa; phylum Chordata; class Mammalia; order Rodentia; family Cricetidae; genus Peromyscus; species Peromyscus californicus. The sequence goes on along the minus strand of NW_026294480.1, from coordinate 7,545,137 downwards.
TCTCCAACAGAGGAAAGCAGATCGGACATTTGGCACTCCCAAGATAAATCATAAGCTTTAAACAAAATTATCAAATAAAATGTAAGTGTTTACAGCATGTGTTTCTTGCTCTTTTTGGCCTTTTCTTCCATGGATAAAGACTCTAAAATGTTTGCATATAAATGATCCATGTGAATGATCAGCAAAATGATCATTATTGAATTCTGAATTCAGAATGGACTCAAGGCAGTGATTGCTGGTGTTACATTCAACATAGTTTTATTTTTACCATAATCTGAGTGCTATTCTTCAGGAGTGTAGATTCAAAGTTGATGTGTTTCTTTGAAAGCTATTGTCTTATTAAAACAAGTTACAGAACTTAATAAAAATTCATTTGTGGGGTGGGGCAATGCCACTAACTGTTTTTGTTACTCCTAAATCTATTTTCTCTTTACTGGAGTGACTTTAACTTCTTCAATCATATGTACTTGGCAAAATACTTTTACCATTAGAATATTAGTATATCAGCATACAGCACAGAAAATTTCATCAGATTGCTGCATTCGGTCAGAGTCAAGCAGACCCCATCTCTCTGGGTGGTGCTCCCTGCATTAACTCCAGGACTGTTTGTGGTGATACATTGTGTACCCCAATAAAGCTTACCTGGGGATCAGAGGACAAAGCTAGCCTCTATATTTAACATAGAGGTCAAGCAGTGGTAGCACATGCCTTTAATCATAGCATTTGGGAGGCGGACATCCATCTGGATTTCTGTGAGTTCAAGGCCACACTGGGAATCCCAGCACTAGGAAGGCAGTGAGATGGCAGGGCACAGAAAGGTATGTAAGGCCTGAGGAAACAGGAAGTCTATCTCTCGAGGCTGAGGATTTTGTAGAGGTAAGAATGTGGCTGGCTTGTTCTATTCCTCTGACCTTTCAGCTTTCACCCCAATACCTGGCTCTGGGTTTTCTATTAATAAGACCATTTAGCAATTCGTGTTACAGCTGTTTGCATGTTTGATGCTTGCCTTTGTTGAATGAACAGCAACCAAGTGAGACAGAGGAGCCCAGCACTCAAGTGAATGGAAGTTCATTTAAGGCATCTCACTGAGATACACGGAAGGCTCAATGACCAGTCTTGAGAGAGACCATGCCATAGTTGAGTTTACTGCTTTTCTTGAATTAAAAATAAACAAAAACCCTCTGATTAGCCTTGTATAGAAGGAGATTAACAGACACTCTAAATCCTACCATCATAATCTTAGGAAAATAACCCCCCCAGCATTGTTCAAGACAAAAATTTCAGGTCAACACAATTATCATTTCCAGAGAAATTATCATTTCTCTCCCTCTGTTTCAGTGGTGTTAATCTCGAAGCTAGGTTATCCCTTTGCTCTTAAAGCATAACTTGACTATTTTCATTCCCTCTTTACTATCAAGGAAGTAACTATTTAAGAGTCATGCTAATGGGAACATTATAGTCACTCACAAGGCAACAGTATGGTACGAGATATAAAAGACAAAAGAATTGAGACTAACTTAATTTGAATTCTCTAAAGGGATGGGCAAGATTAGAAGAGGAGGGATAATGATTGTAGGTTAAAAAGTTACCTAGAAACCTCTAGGAGAGGAAGGATTGAGTCATTTCAGATTCCATCCACATCAGCCCTATTCTCAGATCAGATTAAGTATGAACACACTGGAAAACCCTCTCTCAGGCTACCTTGTCTAAAATCCCATGTGTCACTATGTAAAAGGACAACTTCACAAGAAATTGCTCTTTTACAATTTACAACGCGTGCACACATACTCACATCCACACTCATACAACTTCCCTTCCCCCAGTGACTGCTTATTCTGTTCCCCAGTGACTACCTTTTGCTACAGTTATGTAGCTGAGAATGTGAACCAGGAGACATAATCTACCTACTAGTCCATGGTGTACTATCAGTGGGACAGGGAACAAAATGCTGGCATGTCTGATGGCCAAGTTCTCAAAAGTCATTTAGTTGTGATAGACAGGATCTGGCATTGTTGGGTCTGCCTTGTGAGTGTTTATATTCTGGGGAGTAGTGGAGGGTGTTGGTTGCTGGTATAGATGATCAGGGCCATACATCAGAAGATGAGTGCATCTAAACCCTAATCAACTTGCACATGCTCACCTTCTGGGAGCCTAGGACTTCCCATTTGCCCATGGGCTGAAATATTTGCAGGAGAGGTCAAATCAGCAATTTGCTTCTTGCACAGGTCTGGTAGACCTCATTGCCTAAGGCAAGAGACACCTTTTCTGGGTTACAAATGGATGAGTGAAATTGCAGGAAAGGAGTTTCTAAAATCTAGTTGAAAGCACTCTGGTCCAACACCCAAGCTTTGCCTTACTTTTCAGTTTCATTTCTTTTCTCATACATTGGGTACTTTCTGGCTAATGTCCATCTGGTCATCCATGTGGTCAACATGCATCCACATAGCTGTCATTGAGATAGATGGTGTCCATCTACTCTTTAAAGATTTTAGTTTTATTTATGCATATTATGTGTGTGTGGCAGGGGCGTTGTGCATCTGAGTGCCATGTTTGCTGAGGAAAATGAAGCCAGAGCTGTAGCCTATTGTGAGCTGCCTGACTGGGTGATAAGAACCAAACTCAGGTCCTCTGCAAAAGAACTATGTGCTTTTAACCACTGAGCCAGGACTGTCTAAAGTCTAACAGTCACTCTTGAAATGTAGCTCCATTGCAAGCCTGCTTTGTAGCAGTCTTATTGGTCGCATCTTATATTTTATTGGGTAAGTGTGGCATGGCAGTTCATCTTACTTTTAGTGAAAATGACGTGTGTGAACAGCTAAATGGAACACTATGTTCCAGGATCAGTAGGACAAAGTGTAGGCACTTCATATATATTGAAGTATCTCTGTATCTCTGTATCTCTCTCTCTCTCCCTCCCTCCCTCCCTCACCCTCCCTCCTCCCCCCCCCCTCTCTCTCTCTCTCTCTCTCTCTCTCTCTCTCTCTCTCTCTCTCTCCTTCTCCTTTAGATAAATGTTTATAGTCTATCTGTGGCACCTGCCATCCTAGGCAGTGTCTGAACAGCAGATTATAGAGTGCTAGGTAAGGAAATGGTGGTGAAGGAATCTTTAGATGGTCTCTGGCCTCAAATTCCTTAATGTAATTGAACCAAAGCATACACTGGGTGACAATGAGAAGGAATGGCTCTTAGGAGCCATATGTGGGGAGTTTGGGAAGATTTCACCCATAGGGATGCTAAGGAGACTTTACAGGAGTAGGGAACCAGAGGGCCAAGGTACCTAGGAAGAGACTCTTGGTTGCAGTCAGGTGCCCAGTGTGTGATGAGAGTGTAGATGGCCTAAAGCCACCATCTTGGCAGTGTGGTAGAGAGGCGCACACTAAAGAAGTCAAACACAGTATTGTGCTTGCATGTTGCTAGAGTATCACTAAAATATGTTCAGGACCATCTATGTCTTCAGTCCAGTGTGGTTGAAATTCCTGGAAAGGGCGGTGCTCACAATCCCTGTCCAAGTAACACAAGTTAGAAACTTCACTTGAAGAAGAAGAAGAAGAAGAAGAAGAAGAAGAAGAAGAAGAAGAAGAAGAAGAAGAAGAAGAAGAAGAAGAAGAAGAATAGAATTTTCTCCATTGTCCATCATTCATGTGCCATTTGACATATGGTCTAATGGCTTTTGCCAGGTATGTTTGCAAGCATGAAAGTCAATCTCCCCCTATTGCACTGCACACTGCATTGGTCTTCGTCCTCTATGGATCAGGCTCACATCATCATCAGAAGTCATTCAGCTGGAACCTTTCACCTTAATGTGGGGCTGCTTCTTGGTAACAGTTCCTTCCAACTTCTGTCTACCTGAGCCTGTCAACAGAACCAGCATTTGAAGAGAAGCTAATCACTGTCCCTGAAGGGTAAAAACACATTGTCAGGATACGTCTTTAGCATAGTTATGTTTATGTTTTGAAAAGAATAAAAATAGAAATGTTTATAACTGCTAAGGAAAAAATAACTGGCACAGGCTGGAGTCATCAGCTTGGTTGGTTCTGTTTGTGAAGACAACTTTTGCTAATTATAGTCTTTTTGCAAGGGTTGTACTATTATACTGACCATATGTAATTAACCGGAATTTCCTCCCTCTATGTATGAAAATAGAATGCACATCAGTTTTGCCCATGTCACGGTCCTAAGCGAGTTCTCTTCAGCCTTCAGTAGACACAGTCCAGAATTCATCTTTACTTGAGGAGTTTTCAAATCTCTGTATGGCATTAAATTTAATAGGACTAGTATATCAAAAATAGAATTATAATTATGGAAAGTCAGTTAAAGGGAGGGTGAATGGTAAAATGAAATGAGGTTTTTAATGGCATGCCAAGAGTTATAATTAATGAGATGGGGATTTGGCCATGCATGTGACCTTCAGGTAAGACTCAGAAAAAATTGTCTGTGAATGGGTTCAGGAGGAGAATGCTTTTGCAGAAGGAAAGGAATCTCTCCTTGCTAGCTCTGTCTCCCATCTTCCCAGGAAAAGAAGCTGCTTTGAGGACCTACCAAGTCACTCAAGAGTCACTGGAAGAGGCAGAGCAAATGACATCCTGGCACCCCTGGAAGAAAGAAGTTCTGTTGTGACTTAATACCTCTATTTGATGGGCCACTTGTAATTGTGTATATAATATGGAGCTGCTTTTCATGACAATCTTAATTAGAGTGTCTGATCTACTTCAGGGTCTGTTTTGTACTGTGACTTTCTTTGAACGCTGCTTGCAAACAAAGGAAGAAGAAAATAGCACAATGCAAGCAGGCTTGCATGCCCAATCCATCCTGTGGCTCAGCTTCCTTGCACACCACATGGGCTCCTGAGGCTATAAAAAATGTTTTTGTCTGATTAAACACAAGTCCCTTTGAACTCCATGGGGGATCGTTTCCGCTTATACTTTCTTGTAACTGTATGGAGTTATTTTCTTCTTCTTTTCCTCTTCTCTGGGTTTGATTTGGGATCCAAAGTGTCAACAAGTTAGCCCACCTAACCCCCTTTGTCTTTTTCTTAAATTGAAAAAAAAAAAAAAAAAAAAAATCTGTTGAATTTCATACTCCGAGGCACAAGGAGGCAGAAATTGGTGTTTTTGTTTGCAACCCCCAACTTCTTTTTGTTTATGTACAGAAAATTGGTTTGACTAAAAGACAGAAGCAAATCAGAACAAATGTCTAGCAACTGGTTCACAAAGGATATTAGTTATGCATCTAATTGCCACCACTGGATCCTGCCTTTCAAGGTAGCCCAGGGGGCAAGAAATACAACTGTAAAAGTGGCTGCAGACTTGGCTGGGGATGTGACTTCTGGAGAAATAATTTGGATGAGGGAGCATCAGGATTTTTATGCTTAAAACAGGATCCAATTTGGAGGCATATAAATGCACATATGAAGATAAATGACATACTGGTCTGTGGATGGGATTAAACAATTGGATTAATTCTTAGGTCAATACCATGGTGATTATTTATTCTGAAGTTCTTCTGTGGGCTATAGAAGTTGTGGATAATTACAGAAGATAAATTGACCCCTCTAATGAAGAATATGGAGTTTGTTTGCTCATACTTGTGTATATTCGTTTCTTTACTTGGTGATGCATATGCCAATTTTCCTGACCCATTTAGTCTGTTCTCATGCTAACCTACCCCTATGGACACCCTGCATACTCCCTTAGTAAAGACCATCTCTGTGTTGGTAGCTATCAAGTCTTTTCCTCATGTCTCTCTACCTAGGAGTTCCAGAAGCAGCCAGCACCTATTAAGTTATATACCTGTTGGGATTTCTAGAAGGGTGCTCCATTTAGTCTCATGGGAAGGAGCTTTTGATTGTTCCCCAACCTGTTCTTTGCTTATCACTCCCTCAGAAGAGGTATTGCAGATTGAGAGGTTGTGTTGCAAAGCCTAGGTACTAACCCCAGATCCCTAATCATTTCAAAGAGAGACTCTTTGCTCTCCTGCCTCCTGCATTCTGTCTTTGGTGATGAGGACAGCCATCACAACCTTTGGGAATGCCATGCAGCACAGGTCTTTCCTCCCCTTGTCTGTACACCTTGACTTCCCAGGGACTTATAACAGGAACTGGAGATAAATACACAGCTAAAGGCCAGACCTGGCCCACTGCTTGTTACTATGAATTCTAGGTTTTTTTAGAAATCAGATGTACCTATTCAAGGTGGTCTGTGGTAACAACAGCATAATTGAGTAGTTATGGCCATGACCATATTCCTGTTAAGTCAAGATAACACCTAACCCTTTAGCAGTAAGTTTGTGACTTTGTCATAGACAGCAACCAGAGTCTTTTACTTTGGCTTGTAAGGTAACACATGGACTGGCTTTGCCTTCATCTCAGCTCTTCTCTCCCTTCTCTCAAATACCCCTGCACTTGCTCAGTTACCCTTGGATCTATTCACCAATGGGCACCTCCTGGAATCACACATCATAGCCCTCTGTGCAGCTATTCCTTCCCCCTCTCATTCCTGCAGGAGGTGGCCCTCTCTGTATTCTGTTTCACATCCATCCAAGACATGCCATAAACTCACATCCTGCCAATGTCTTCATGGCAACATCTTATTGATCTGCTTCTCTCATTGGGAGTCTCAGGCTGTGAATGGAGCAGTATTCTTTACTTATTTCCCTGCATGTCTCTAGTTTCTAGAGTGATGTCAGGCCCATAGTTGGCTAATATTGACTACATGAAATGTTGAAAGGATGCCTGGCCATCATGTCTGGTGGGGCTGGTCTAATGAACAAACGTTATGAGGTTGGGGCAGTGACCATGATAAGTACAATGTAAAAAGAATCTCAGAGCAACGAAGTCCCTGAAGTCCTCTGGGATGTGTCAGGACATAAGTACATGAGAGTGTCAAGGTCCTAAACACACGCTTTGGAATGAAACTGTGACACTGAATTTATGGCACCCTAAGGAGCTCAGGGATCCCATAAATACAGCTTCTAGTTTGTCCTCACAATGGCTGTGTGGTCTGCTGGGACAATGGAGTGGCTGTTACAAAGCCAGGCTTATGGATCCTGTCAGGTTAGTTCCTGGAAATGAAAACAACCACTAATTCGCCAAAATAAACCTAAAGAGCAGAGCAAAAGCAAAATTTCATTTCCTTTCCACATCTCTTTGTGGGCCTCTTTGTGGTAGTCAGTGATTTGATGGTGTGGGGCAGGCAGAGAGCTCTCCTAGGGGTGCTAAGCAATGGCAGAAATCCACCTCTCCTGGAAATAAAACTTCTGAAGTTGTAAATGTCAGCTTTGTGTTTCATGTTCAGAAAATTTTTGGGGGGCATCTGGGGTGTTTAGTTTGTGACTGCTCCTGCTAAGGAAGCCTGGGAGCAAGGCATGCAGCTTATGGGACTACGGATGTCAGCAACCAGTAGGCCAGGCTGGGGGCTCCGGAGAGCTCACTGTTTTCTCCCCGGTGAAATGGAACAACAGTAATTAACTGAAGTTTCATATGATCTTGTGTGTAACTGCTGAGAGTGTTCAGCAATATATTGTTTAATGAAGAGTAATGATTCTGCCCGTGTCTTTCTCATTTCTGATAAAAGACATTAAAAGCTCCATAACCCAATGGCGTAAATGGATTCTGCAATTGCCACTCTCAGTTGTTGGCATGTGGTATGCAATAATTTATACAGTTCAGGTGATTCCTAAACTAATCTATAGCAATATCTCACTGAGTGGGTTTCATGGAAACACAGCTATGTCCACAGATTGTCATAGCTATGTTTATACTACATTAGAAGAATAATCTGATATGCAAAGACTAAAATATTTACTATTTCATTTTATACCAAAACAACAACAATAAAAGCATACAGACCCACAAACCCATACCATTCAGGGTCACTGAGTAAATACATATATTGTAACAGATAATTGATCTTTTAACAATAGAGACAAGATAAATAAATCAAAGAACTCCGAACTAAATCTACTCAAACTCCTTAGTTAATAACTGATACAAATAAGGGCTTGCTAAAACTCACACATCAAGGCATCATCATAGAGTTAGAAAGAGTCCTGGTCATCAGATACCTACACATTACCACACCACATAAATGCAACTGACATTAACCATAGCAGAATGTTTTATTGTATTGGTTTTACAGTAGTCTTTTGGGAGTGTGATGAAGAGAAGTGAAAAGTAAGCTATGAGAGTCACTGAACTCCAGACATGGTGTAAGCATGAACTTAGAGAACAAAGAAAGCCAGTGTGAGCGGAGGGTGTGGGTTGGCTGCTGGGGATTGGCTGCGTTTGAGTAAGTCCATATGTTGGGAGGTCTACGGGGCCACCAGACTCCAGGAATGTGATTTCTTCTGTCTGTGTTGTTTTCACAATGGATTGGGACACACATGGCAATGGATGTAACTGTGCTTATTTCTAACTCCCTTGAAAGATTTATCTATCACAGACTGCAGTCTGGCTTTCTTTACTTGAATATTAATGGTACTTAATAGAATAATGGGAATTTGGAATGGAATGTTTGTTAATTTGTGTAGTCTATTGGTAGTTTACTGGTTTTTAATGCAAGTGTCTGAAGTAAAGATAATTGTCCAATGCACCTTACACCATTCCTGAAAACAGAAGTTGTATAAATCCTATGAAGAGAATTCACAATAAATGCTACTAAGTACATGACGGATGGTATTGCCCTAGTTTCAAGTCACAAACCTATTATAGGCCCTGGAAAGAAGGTGGCAGCCTTGGCTCTAATAAAAGAAGTGGTGTCTCATAAATCTATGGACTAGACACTTAAGATGTATGCTTATTTTTTTAATTAAAAAATATTTACTTTTCTCTATCTTTTAAAATGTTCAACATAAAAGATTCAACTCTGCTATCTTTATACACACATAACATTGCTCTTCATTTGGACCCACCCCTAGCCCTGAGTACTTCTTTTTAAGACTGTTTTAAATATTTGTTTTTTAAATTACATGTATGTGTGTGTGTGTGTGTGTGTGTGTGTGTGTGTGTGTGTGTGTGTGTGTGTATCTGCATATGAGAGTGCATATGCAGATAGAAACCAGAACAGGGTTTTAGGTTCCTTGGAGCTGGAGTTCTATGAGGTTGTGAACCTTGTGACCCCAAATCAGGCCCTCTACTGGAGTAATATGTGTTCTTCACCTCTGAGCTGTCTCTCCAGTTTTACCTTCCCACCTCTACCTGGTTCCTGTCAGCTTCCCAAACAGTCCCCATATTGTTCTCATGTTGTCTGTCTATGTATGTATGTGTAAATAAATAACATGCTTGCATCTATCATCTGCCATCTCTCTCTCTCTCTGTCTCTGTCTCTCTCTCTCTCTCTCTATCTATCTATCTATCTTCTAACTATCATCTATCTATTATCTATCTATCTATCTATCTATCTATCTATCTATCTATCTATCTATCTATCTATGTACCTACCCATCTGTCTATCATCTCTAATCTATCTGTATAGTCTCCACATGAAAGGAAATGTGTGATATTGAGTCTTTGAACCCCGTGACTTGCTTTTATATCCCCTTGTTCCCTTCCTTTTAAACATCTTCCTCCATCTCATAGTTTCCCTCTACATCCTTTATGTGAGAAAAAAACACATGTGGAGGTGTGAGTGCAAACGTCTCTCACAGGCTCATGTGTTTGAATATTTGGTCCTCAGTTGGTGGCGCTATTTACGGAGATTTAGGAGTTGTGACTCTACTGGAGAAAAGATGTCACTGGGTGTTGCCTTTGAGAGTTTAAAGACTAGAATTTCTGGCCTGTGTTCTTGCTTTGTGTTTGTGGTTTCCTTATGTCAGCTCTCAGACAGTTGCTCTGGCCTCTTTGCCTGCTGCCTCCCAGTTGTAGTGATGGACTCTTACCACTCTGGAACCACAGTCCAAATGAATCTTTCCTTCTGTAAGTTCCCTTGATCTTGGTGTTTTATCACAACAACATAAAAGTGACTGATTCAGCATGCAATAGTTGTCTTTCTACATCTGGCTTATTTCTCTTAACATGATCATCTTTGTGATTCAATTTAAGAGAACTTGGATCTCCTCTTAATAACTTAATCACCAAAGTCAGCTAGTAATTTCTATATATTTCTGACTCATTTAAACCAGCTGATGCTAATTGAATACCATCCAGAAATTCATATATAGTTTTTATTATGTATGGTGTTTATCATAGAAAGAGGGGATAATAGGAATTTATAAGACTTCTAGGATTAATAATTAACTAGAAGGACTGGCAATATGAAAAAACTGTCAATCTTTCAAATACGTTTTTCTAAATTTATAGTATATTGATTGAGATTATTACAGACCAATGGAACTGTCCTTGTTTGCTTTCTATTGCTGTGATAAACACCATGACCACAGCCCACTCCTGGAGGAAAGGGTTTACTTTTATTACACATCTCAGTCACAGTCTTCCAATGAGGGAAGATATTTGAGAAACTCAGGCAGGAGCAGAAGCAGAACTCCTGAGGAATGCTGCTTACTAGCTGGCTTCTGCTCTCACATTCGGGCTACCTTTCGTACTCATCTGAGACCCATTTGTCCAGGGCTTTCACATCAGTTAATAATCAAGGAAATGGCCCACGGACATGCACAGAGGCCAGTGTGAGGGAGAAATTTTCTAACCGAGGTTCTGTGTTTCAGAGTCTCTCCAGTTTGTGTCACACAGCACAGACACATCCGACAAAGCCCAGGAGGTACACGCAGAAGTCTACACACAGTACCAAGTTCTCCCAGAGGCCCCATTTTACAAAGCGTTTACAAACCGCCCATCCGAGAGACTCACCTTGCTTTGATGGCCTGTGTTTCCACTGAAGGTTTATCTGTTGTGCCCAACAGATCTATGTTCATATCTCCCTGTCCCCTCCAGAGGTCACACTCAGTCAGCGTGTCCAAAGACACCATGTCCACCCTGCTAATGTAGAGTATACAGCATGGATTAATTTCCTCAGGTAAATTAAAGAAAAAAATTCCCACCGGGAAGGGATAAATGTCAAGGACTCAATCAAAACATAGATTATTTTTTGAGTGTATTTGGGTTGAATGCTTTAGACCTGCCAAACCAGCATGTTAAGAAACAATTTCTAATTTGATTAGTTCTCCCCCCAATATAAAGTTCTGCACCTGAGCTTCTAGACAAACTGTTCTAACAGTGTGTGTGGAGAATGGGGCGAAGTTTGATTAGGATCAGCTTCTACTTCAGTTGTATTGGCCTCAATGGTAGTTGGTTCAAAGGAGGCCTGGTTCGCCTCTAACATAATCATAGAACAAGGCCTCTGTGCTACCAAGGGAGCTGGCTCTTAGAATCTTTGATGTGTGCTATGCCACAGGGAAGATACTAGCTGTGTACAGTTACTGAGTGAGATGTGGCCACTCTAACTAAAGAAGTTAAGTAAGTATGGGGAAACACATTGATTAGGTTGGGAAGATGGCTCAGTTGGTAGTGCTTGGTGCACAAACATTAGAACCTAAGTTTGATCCCCAGCACCCATCTGAAAAGCTGGGCATGGTGGTGTGTGATTTAATCCCAGTGCTGGGGAGATAAAGATGGTTGATTGGTGGGGCTTCCTGGCCAGCAAGCTTAGCCTAATCAGAAAATCTCAGGTTCTGATGAGAGACTCTGCCTCAAAAAATAGTATTTGACTCCTAAAAACAACTAAGGCTGGCCTCTAGTATCCACATGCACCATCATACATGTGCACTGCTTCAAACCCCTGTACAAGCATGCTCTCCCCGTGTTCCCCCAGAGAATATACACACTGAACTTCAAAGATGTTGTAGATAATCAAAAACAACATAGTAAGTTTCATTTGGGTAACATCCAAATATTCTAAGTAAATTGAATCATAGTATAGAAATTAATTTACCTACATTTTAGTATTTTAAATGTGCTCACTAAAACTTTCCAAATGATGTGTATAACATTTTTGTTGGACAGAGCTGCACTAAAGCATTTATTACCTTAATTTTTCCCTCATGGGACCCATTAGTATCTTCTTCAATTTATCTTTCTTGTGAGTGTCTATTTTTTGAAGCTAAATTATAATTGTGACTTTGTTTCCCAGTCAGTAACTGCAGTAGTTTCTATTATAGAGCAGGGACTTAATAAATATTCATGGCCACATAAATGAATAGCTCCCCAGTATTGCTGGTGCACATTATTGTAATGATAAGTTTTAGGGAAAATGTGGATCTGTCTTGAAAAACATGTTCTGGTTCTGGTGCATACCTAGAGTCTCTATTTCTGCCAAGATGCCACCTTGGGACTTATTAGACATCTCTCCAAGCACAGAGACTTCTTTTAATAATGTGGCATATCTCTTGGGTTCTCATAGCTTGCTTCTGAAGTCTGCAGTGGTGGTGGGTTACATTAGAATGTGATTTTCAGGTAACAGAAGAAAGAAAAGAAACTGAGCATAAGGTATAAGGATTGGGCAGAAGGAGACCATCATGGCTAAAGCCAGTGAACTTTGTCCTAAGAGCAGAGATCTGACAAATTTGTGAATGTGGCAGAAGTTTATGTGAACCAAGACGTCTCCAAATGGTTTTCTGCAATCCTTGATACTACCTAGAGCCGTTTGGCTCTTTTAACACTTGCCAGACTTCAAGTTACTGTGGCTTACATGGCACTGGGGTGGGATGAGAGAGAGGTGGCAGGGAAGACAGTACCCATTGAATAGAAAGTACTCGTTTTCCCAATTTTAGTCATATTATCAGTATTTGTAATTCTAAAGTCATAAATCTAATGGAAATTACTTTTTAATGTCCCCTGGCACAACATTAAGATTTTGCAATTAGATTTTATAGCTTGCAGTCATATGTTACGGGTCACAATGCAAGATGAAGACCCTTCTGCAGGACAGACTCACAAATTTAAGATGGAGCAGGCTGAGGACTAGCTTCATGGGGAATGGAGGGGGTGGTTTCAGACTGATGTTAGCTTAGAATTTCAAGAATTTGCATTGCATATGGATTCTTGAAACTTCTTTCTAAAATATTGAGCATAAATTGCTTCTTGTGAGAGTTACCAGCAATTAAAGCCAGCCCCTGACCACTTGGTCCTTATCTTCAGGAAATTGTGATGAAGGATTTAGTAAAGTAGAAAATTACAAAGGTCTTAACAATTCTAAGCAGGAGAAAAGGCAAATGCCATTCATAAGGTATTCCTTGAAACATTTTTCTGAGACCTTTCCATTATTACCTCTTAACCGGTGTGTCATGTATAACTCAGACGTACCTGGGCCAATAGTTGCTTGAAAACTCTCCTGCTGTTGACATTTAGTTCCTATGATATTTCAAGTATTTATCATATGGGCAGGGAAATTACAGAAATGAATGGAATCTCAGAGCTGGAGTGGCTGTAGAGGCAGTATTCTACCTCTCAGTAGATTAAGTGATGAATGGTTGAGCCCTGATGAAATATTTTGTTTTGACTTGCTACTAGATAGACAGACACATGAAGTTTGGGGGCTGAAATGTTTTGTAGCCTTTTAAAAATTTTCAGAAAGAATTTGGGGGCTGAACTCCTTGTGATTCTCGTTTTTGGGATGTTTCTTGGCATGGAGCATTGACTACTGCTCAAAGGGAACTTGACTTTTGCACATGACATAGGATGTCTAGAAAAGGGGGCTGTAGGGAAAGAGAGGTAACAGTTAGCAAGCAGGAAGCAGTGGAGCAAACCAGTACAGACCTGCTACCCTATTTTTGGTGTGGCTTTAAAACACTTCACTCCCTGAGTTTTTAATCATAGTCTTAGCTTAGATTGTGTTGATAGGGCAGGTTTTGTAATGCACAAAAGCTGCAAATGAAGTCCACAAAAGAGAGAGGCTTGCCAACTTTAAAGAGTATTAACTAACTTTAAGGTAAGTTTATGTTTTTACACCTTAGGAAAAAGTGAGTAAAAAAGACTTTCCAGAATGTTCTGTGTACTCCACCCTGCACTCTCCCTTCTGCTGTGCTGACACCAGCCAAGAGTCAGCTCTTACATCTTCAGGACAGTGTCTGGTTCACACACATCCCCATACATACTCACACATCAGCACTTCATGATTGACGGCGTAGATCTTTAGCCGTTGGATTCAATGTATTCAATCCCTGTCTTCTCATTGCAGAATCTTGTTCATTACAATAAGGCAGATTTGTACATGGTTGGCATTTTCATCCTTAATACTTACATAAGACATTTGGATCCTAAAACCTGACTAGTGGACATGGTAAATGGGGTGTGTGCGTGTGTGTATGTGCCTGGTTTTGTGTGTGTGTGTGTGTGTGTGTGTGTGTGAGAGAGAGAGAGAGAGAGAGAGAGAGAGAGAGAGAGAGAGAGAGAGAGAGAGAGAGAGAGAGAGATATCCTAGGAGTGAATGAATATGTGCCCTGGCATTCATGTGGAGGTCAGAAGCCAACCTTGGGTGTCATTCTTTGCCTTCCATATTGTTTGAGAAAGTGCCTCTTGTTGTTTAGCACTGTATGTAAGGCAAGCTTGCCTATAAATGTCAGAAGAGTCTCTGCCTCTACCTCTGTCCTTTCTGTAGGAGTGTTGGCATTGCAGATGTGTGCCCTGATGTGTAGGAATTTTCATGTGGATTCTGGGAATCTGAAGAACACAGGTTGTCAGAATTGCATGAACCTTCTCCCCAGCTCTGAGAGTGTTCCTCCTCAGATCCTGATTGATATACAGATCATTATTAACAATAGAAAAAGCAGTAGATGCTGTGTGCAGGCTGAAGGAGAGATTGGCTTTGTGAGCCCAGCTTTTTAAGGCTGCATTTCACTGTTCTGTAGTCTCCAAGTGGGTATCGATTTTGCTTAACAATATATCAATAGGAATACATTTACTTTTGAAATGAAGAGGTTGCTGGTTTTCCTTTTGTTTTGCAACTTTGGAAATGTAGTGCTGCATTTTTAAGTCTATTGAGTTTTCATAATACAGCTCCATGGCTAGTTGAGTTTCTATGTCATTGGCTTTTGATCTAAGCATGACTCCCCTCACCATGCTTCAGTTTTCTCACCTATGATAAAGAGAACTATGGAAAGGCAGATTTGTGAGTTGCTTGTAACAGAACTTAGAACCAACCATCCTGCTTATATTATGTATTACTTCATTTGGTGCCAGTGGTCCTGCTGTGTATTTTCCATGCATCACTTCAATGGCAGAGCGTTAGCCATGTAGCTTCATGAGACATAGAAACAATAGGTTTTGTTTTGTGCTTCAACTTCTTTGTCTGATGCACATTACTTTCTGTCTGTGGCTTGGGGAATATTTTCCTACCATTGCCAGTCCTCATGAAGTATACACTGTGATTCTGATTTCAGTGTGAACTCCAGTGCCCAAAGATGTTTTGCAATATTTTCTCTGTCCTGCAATAAACTGAAGAGTGAAAGAATGTGGGATGAAGTTGGAACTACACCATGCCCGCCCTTATCCACACTTATCCACTTTGACAGATCGAGCCAAGCTGGGTTGCTGAGTTTGTATTGCAGGCTGCAGTCCGTCCAGTCTGGATTTACTATTGTCCTTAGCAACAGGATCCCCCTTTGGCCATGCTTTCAGATATCAGCTTATGACATTATTACCTGCACTATCTTTAGAATGTTTTTGATTGAGGTAAGAGTTCTTCCAATTATCTCTCCTGCATAAGGAAGGGGCACTGACTTGCATCTGTCTAGCCAGCATACAGTTTAAAGTTCCCAATTACTTTTGACCAAATTTATTATCCATCACTCACGATGATAAAATAGTTTTCTTAAAAGTGCAAGCCACATACCTTTTAAAAGCAGAATTTGTATACATTTGGTAAAATATTGGCAAAATATAATATGTGAGCTTATGTTGTCATAAAACTCAAAAAATCAACTCATCTGACTTTGTGGTAGAAAATCATTACATGTGTCAATAATCATGCTTGTGCAAAGGTTGAGTCTTCCAGGGTGTTCATTGAGTGTCATAATGATACCCAGGTACTCAGTTGGGACTTGCAAGTTTTGTGTTGCTCCACTTCTCAGCAGTGCTCTTGTTATCTGTTGTATTTAAGGTCCTTTCTATCTTATGCACCTTCCAGCAATATCAGAGGAGGAAGAAAGAAAATCAGCCCTTTGCAGCAATGAGCATAGGAATGTTGATGAAACTTGTATTCCCTCAGCGCATGGAGTGCTCTGGGATGTCTCTTCCCTCTACTCTCTTCTTCGCCTTTCTTGACCAACCCCAAAACTCATTTTCTACCAACTTTCCAGTCTCTTGAGGCTTCTCTCCTGCCTCACTGTGGTTGATATATTGTGCACACCAATAAACTTATCTGGGGGTCACAGAACAGAACAGCCACTATGTTAAACATAGAGGTTTAGGCAGTGGTACCACTTGCCTTTAATCCCAGCCTTCCAGAGGCAGAGATCTGTCTGGATCTCTGTGAGTTCAAAGCCACTCTGGAAACAGCCAGGCATGGTGACACATGCCTTTAATCCCAGGAAGTGATGGCAGGAAGCAGAAAAATATAAAAGTTGTGAAAACCAGGAACTAGAGCCTGGTTAAGCTTTTGGGCTTTTGAGTAGCAGTTCAGCTGAGATCCATTTGGATGAGGACTCAGGTTTTTAGTCTGAGGAAACAGGATCAGCTGAGGAATTGGAGAGGTGAGAATGCTGTGGCTTGTTCTGCTTCTCTGATCTTCCAGCATTCACCACAATAGCTGGCTTCAGTTTTGATTTTATTAATAAGACCTTTTAAGATTTGTGTTACACTGCCACCTCAACTTGAACTTCCCTAGCTAGACTGTTTCTGTTTATTTTATGAATTTTGGAAGGCAATATTGATAATGACTTACTGCTGTTATTGACATCTGTTATCATGAAGGTAAATTACATGTTTTCTGATGCTAGGATTGCAGGGTCTTTCTTACATTTCTTAGATAAGCCTAATTACCTATGTCCCATATGAATACATTTATGTATGTATGTGCATATATATATATATATGTGTGTGTGTGTGTGTGTGTGTGTGTGTATACATGAATATATGTATGTTTCCATGTGTATTTGTATGTGCACACATATATCTGATTTGCTGATACTATATACATTTCTTTAATATAATTTAAGCTGTGTTCTCAGTTGATCTCTGAAATTCAATTTTTAGAATACTACTGATTCAGCCTTACCACCTAGATTATCATAATAATTATAACCTCAAACTGAATTGGGAAGCTTTCCCTTTTTGTCTGAAATAACTTATGAAATGTTTACATTGTATATGCCTTATGGATTTGGCCAAAATACACATAAACCTAATCTTCTCATTGCTCTAGCATGCCATATGTTGGAGTTCATTATACAATTAGTTTATGTGCTTTTAATAGCAAAATAGTGCAACTAAATAAGCTTTAAAACGTTTCTTAATAGATAGAGTTCTACATGTTGAAGGGCAGTGACTTGGTTATTACTGGAGACTTTAAAGGGTAAAAGGACTGACATAGGAAAGGGAATAAAGAAATTTAAAATGATGAGATTTTGCAAAAATCAGAGCCCTGGTCTTCAGGAGAGGATGGAGAACACTGAGAAGTTGTGGTTTGTGCATGCAGGGGTTGAGTTCCAGAGCTTGGTCTGTGCAGAAGTTCCCACAAGGGCCTTAATGGATTCAGTAAGAAGTAAGGGTATATGATACACAAAGTTGAAGCAGACTAACATTGATCAGGAATGCAATAGACAATCAAAATGAAGAAATTACACAGTTAGGTTGGTTTTTGAGTGAGTGTTGCTCCTGTAAAAGTACAGTTTTGTTGTTTTGTTTTGTGGGGGCGGGGGGGGGGGGGAGTGGAAGGCACATTTGCATTTTAATTAATGAAATGGAAGAACACTGACCACTCTACTGTTAACTCATTTTCTTTTTCTGACTTGGCTTCTTTTTACTTCATGGGAATGTTTTCAG
Organism: Peromyscus californicus insignis; assembly: GCF_007827085.1. Taxonomy (NCBI): domain Eukaryota; kingdom Metazoa; phylum Chordata; class Mammalia; order Rodentia; family Cricetidae; genus Peromyscus; species Peromyscus californicus. The sequence continues at coordinate 7,527,211 of NW_026294480.1, read as the reverse complement.
AAACACCATTGTTTTGTTATTGTTGCTATTCTTCAGAGCAGAAGCCCAAGTCTGAAGTGCTTCTTTTCATCTGGCTCCTACTCTCTCCACTGTCCCACTTTGAACTGATGAATGGATGCTGAACAAGCTAGCTGATTATTTTCTGATATTTGTAATAATGTTTTCTGCTCTCACTTGGTTTGCATTTCTCCACCAACAAGCAAGGTCAGCCTTGGCTCTGTTAATTTTTTCCCCTCTTGTATTTAGAAGAGAGCTTGAGTTTTTGCCTCTGGAGCTTGCAAGTTATGGTGAGTGAAGTGAGATGCACTCCTTCCCAGCCTAGGAGTCTAGATCAGGGCTCTTTGTTTGTGGGTTTCTCCTCTAAATGGTGATGCTTTTGAATTTAAGCATCATGTCAGCTCTTCTGGTCTTAGTGATATGTGAAGATGTCTCTGCAGTCCACCTGTCCATTTTAGTGGGTGACATTCTTTCGGTTGCAGTTGAATCCATGACCTTTCAGTAAATCAGCTCATGCCCTCTGACCCTTGACTCCTTGGTTTAACCTGAAAATGTTTTGTTTCCTTTAATTTCTCCTCCTTGGTCTCACCTCTAATCACCAGTCTGACAAAGATCCTCCCATAGCTAGAGTTTTCCTGCCTGGCCCACAGTCAGGACAAATCTCTGTCATCCGCCAGTCCCACAGCCGCTCAGACCCAACCAAGTAAACACAGAGAATTATATTGCTTACAAACTGTATGGCTGTGGCAGGCTTCTTGCTAACTGTTCTTATATCTTAAATTAGTCCGTTTCTATAAATCTATACCTTGCCACGTGGCTCGTGGCTTACCGGCATCTTCACATGCGGCTTGTCATGGCGGTGGCTGGCAGTGTCTCCTTCTCTGCCTTCCTGTTCTCTCAATTCTCCTCTCTGTTAGTCCCGCCTATACTTCCTTCCTGGCCACTGGCCAATCAGTGTTTTATTTATTGACCAATCAGAGCAACAGATTTGACATACAGACCATCCCACAGCACCCTCCCAGAACCTCTTGCATTTCTCTTTTTATGGTAACTACCTAAATTCTATGATATTTAGTGTTTTTCATATCTGGTATTCTTACTCTTTCTCTACACTTTCCACAGCATCCTCTCTGTCAGTGGCCCATTCCTATTTCCAGGATCTTTGATTCGGTAAATTAAGTGCTCTCTTGAAAACTTATAGATGCTTTCTTGTTACATCTGCTATGAAGCCCAGATGTCATAGACTGTACCTGAATTTCCCTATGGTTGACATGTTAAGTATACCTCTCGATTTCCAGTCCAGCATCTCTTAAGTTGCTATTACTTTTTCTTTTCTTCATTCTTCATCCTTACTCCTGCCTTATTAATTCACCAACTCTTGAATGGACTCACTCATTCCTAACCTTTAACTTCACACATTACTCAATGGCCACCACATCCAAGGCACTGCTTCTGTGCTGTAGACACCAGAACTTTGGTTTTAATCTCCCATTACCCAGAAGTACTGTCATAGTAAGGATGGTTATATGAGATACAGAGAGAGGAAACCATGGTCCTCATGTTAGAATAAAGATGGTTAGATGATGGGCTGGAGAGGTGGCTCAGTGGTTAATAGCACTGACTGCTCTTCCAGAAGACCCAGGTTCAATTCCCAGCACTCACATGGCAGCTCACAACTATCTCCAGTTCCAGGGAACCGTTACAGACCCCTCACACAGACATACATGCAGGCAAAACACCAATGCACATGAAATAAAACTAAATTAAATAATTAAAACAAGACAAAAGCAAAGATTTTTTTAAAATGTGATTTCCATGCGAGGTTGGTACAGAGGGTCACTGTGGTCTGCATGGTATTCCCTTTCCTGCTCCTCTAGGACAGCTGCCCCGTTATTCTGGATGACTCTTCCCTCCCATTATTCCCACCAGCCTCTCCTCTCTGTTGCTGTATAATTCCTAGAGCCCTACAGATATTTATAAATTATATTTACGTTTATAGAGACATTAGTGTTATTGCCCTAATGACATCATAATTTCTTAGAAGGATCATTTACTAATAATATATTACAACACTGATGTCTTGTATATACATAGTTACAAATGAGTAGTTTTAATTGATTTATGGTAAACATGCAAACAAAAGTGTGTAAAACGCCAAGAAGAAATTGGGGTAGCATATATGTTAAAATTTCGAAAACAAGTCTGTGTATAAGCTTAGACCTGCTTTTCTTTAAGAGGAAAATAACTTTCAATCAATTTCAATTCCCCAGTAACTGATAGTGAAGATATTTTGCTATCCACACATGAAGCGACCTCTGCGGTACATGTTATATGGGAAGAGTTTCCTATACTAGATCTGTTTTCATCTTTAGTGTCTGTTCAAAGAAACTATTGTCCTTCGTTAAACCAGTGACAGCATTGGTTTGACAGTTAGCATGTGCCCATTTAGTCAGTATGATATTATTCAAACACCAAATCAAAGAAAGAGAACAGCCGATTATATGGTTGGTTGCCAAGGAAGAAGAGAAGGTACCCTGAAACTGGCCAGCAATGCACCGTGTCTTTCTTCAGTGCCAGGAAAGAGGCATGGCTCAGAAGCAGCGTTCCATCCCTCTTCACACACTGTCATCTCATCACCATCAGACTCTGATAAGTTAACTTCTAAGAAGTTAACAGTGCTTGTAAAAATTTAAAAAAAAAAGGAGAAGAAAAAGGAGGAGAGACTCTGGACCCTCAGAGTGGCTGTTTCCTAATTTCCCTTAGAAAAAAATGCAATTGAGCATTGCAATTGAGTAGCTGCAAATTTCTCATCCATAAAGGGCCAAATGTGTTTAATAAGTCTAATTACAGGGCCAAAATAGAAATCTAATTGGCCCGGGATGGAAACATGCATTTGAAAGAGGCAGAAGTGCCCATGCTTTGTCCTTGCTTCTAAGCCTGGTGGAGTTGGGCAGTATGCAGGCCTCAGCCCTGGAGTCTGACGGGAGATGGTCGTTATCATCCCCTGTTCCTCTGATGGGTCATGTGAAGTGTGAATGCTCATCTGCAGCCAGCAGGAAAACGCACATTTGGCTTGTAAATCACAGCCAAGCTCTGAGGTCTGCATTTCTCTTTATTGAGTGGCCACCTTCTGCGTTTTACAGGTTAATGTATGGATTCTGCGATCTCCTAATTAAAAAAAGCCTCCAGTGGTACCCAATGATTGCACCAGGGAAGCTCTGAGTCCTTGCTGCTCCGCTTGCTACCTGATGTGTCCCCTCCGTCATCCTGGAAGAAGATCATTTGTGTTTTTACCTTTTTCATTTTTTTTTTCATATTTAGAAATTGGCCCCTGGTTACGGGAGTTCAGAGCGGAGAATGCTGTGGATTTCTCAAGGTTAACCTTTGACCCAGGACAGAAAGAACTTGTCGTAGGAACAAGGTAAGAGATGCTGGGTTTTGCCTCCACAGATACTTTCTGATTTCATTGTATATCTGTGCAATGATACCCGGGTTTCTGGGCTGAAATCATTGTGTACTGAATAATGTAATTTTATCTAAGAAGTGTTATATGCATGACATGTGGTAAATCCTCAGAAAGGGAGGGGGTGAGCTCCTGACTCCAAGTGTGGATCAGCCCCTCCCTGCTGCAGCAAGTCTTCAGATCTGAATTCATGAAACTGTTCAGACCACAATCCCAGAGGAGGGTTCTTTCTGGCTTCTGTTCTTACTTTAGAGAAGAGAAAAGTGAAGCAAAAAATAAATCAACTTGTCCACAAGCATTCACCCTGTGAAACATGGGCCCCAGTTTCAAACCTAGGAACTTTGACCCAAGAAAACATGTTCTTGACTTGTGTGTGTTTTTCAGTAGAGTTCAAGAGACCATACACCTCCATGTGCTTGTGCTTCTAAACACCCACCATCCCCCTTTTATTCTTTTCTTCTTTCTTTTTTTTTTTAGTGTCCCTGAATAGCCCAATGCCAGGAAGTTGGGAATTCAAAGGAAATATCACAATGTCTCCTGGGGGTGATGAGATTCCTGGTGTTGTCAGCACCTGTGTGTATTTGGGCACAGGGGCCCAACTCTCAGATTTAGAGTTTTCTCCATCATTTTGACTGATATTTCCTCTGAAAATGTGTGTAATTCCTACATTCAGGAACATGCCATACATAAATATGGATTCTTCTGGAACCCAAGGAAGGCATCTTGAGCATTTTTTATATCAGACATATTTGTACGTTGTAAGAAGTATATTTTGTAGATTGAAAATTTGAAAATCCCCATATAGACCAGAGTGAAGCTCAATTTAAATTGTGTTCTGGATCTTCCAGATAAAAGGAATATCTCTGAGAATTATCACCTTTAGAGCCTACGTCAGAGCATTTGGGAAGGACATAAGGGGTCACCGAGTCAACTCTACACTACAGCTCACCTGTGGCTTCCTAGAAGCTCTAATGCATGCCTTCAATGCACAGGTTGTGTGATATGCAACTGTTACTGTAGGTGAATGGAGAGAAGGTAGCCTGGGTCAGTGTTGGGTGGGTGCTGCATGGGACAGTTGTGAGGAGGCTGTGGGTGTGAGCCAGACAGATTCTTGGTGTCTTTTTTTCTTACTTTCTACAGTTGATGGGACAAGGGGGTTTCCAGGGTTGATCTCATCACATTCCATCACTCAGAGTGTGGGCTATACATTGCAAAGGTTTTAAACTGGTCTCCTGGTCTCTAGATTTTTCTTCTCCTTTTGTAACCATAGCTAACATCCTCTTTTATGTAATGTCTGCATTTGTGAGCACCATTGGACACGAATTGGTTCTCTGGTGTGACTGGCAGTACTCTGCTTTGTGTCTCCTGTCTCATAATTTCCCACATGGTCTAGGCCTACGGAATTATTAGGTTTCCCATAGCTATAAAGTATACTTTCTTTCTTCCAGGATCAGGTTTACTTTTTTTCTTTAATATTGGCTAATTCCTCAATCAACCCATGCCATTTTTTTTCTTCTTGGCTACATCCTTCTCACAGAGAAGGACCTGACTCAATGTCCTCTACTAGTCATGAACATTACCTGCTTTGCCCTGTTCCATTAATACTCAAGGGTCCACTGTTCTGACTACACTATTGAGGTTATTGTATTATTTCTTCACAAGGGCCATCTTTTTCTTAGGTATCAGAGTATGGGTCAAGCCTTTTTGTTTGCTTTTTTGTTTTATTAAAATGTAGCATAATGTCTTCCTCCTTGTAGAACCCCAAAGATATCAGACCATGCAACAAGCTTGATCTCAGATTTTATTTGTCCCTTTATACATCTGTAGGAAATTTCAGGAAAACAGGGTTAGAATGACCTCTAGATAGTTACATTTGGAATGAGCATAAGAAGGCGAGAGGCTGTAAGCCTCAAGGCTTGCATTTGACTGTGATCTAACAGGAACAGGCCCTTTTCTCAAAAGCAGGTACAAATATGATCCCAGCCAGCGTTGATCCTGCATCCCCCACTCTTCTTTCAAATCTTTTAAAAAGGCTTTCCATTAGCTTGGCTCAAGAGTCTCCACCATCTCTGGAGGACTGAAAACTTCAGCATTTGGTCAAGATACCAGCTTCTCTTAACAGATGTGAGAAGACACAGGGTAAACTGAAGATTGTGACAGGCTGTCTCCTGTGCCTGCTCTGAGTGCAGTAGCAGCTAGATGTGGTTCTCAATGGAACATTGTCCCTAGGTGTCCCTATTTGAGCTGCTCTGCTGATCTTCATAGCATTGCTTCCCAAGCCCAGTTCCACTGGAAGAGAATGGACCAGAGCCTGAGTCACCATGGTGGCCAGTGTAAGGTGAACACAGACAAAAATGCAGTATGCTCAGTGACGCCTGAATTTCAGATAAGCAAAACATATTATTTTATAGTAAGTATGCTTTGAGAGCCTGGAGACCCTAGGGACCCAGGCTGTATCTTATACTCTAGAACAGTGTTTAATACATTGTGGGTACTTAATAAATGAAGAAGGAAGGAATGGGCTGGGCTTCCCAAGCTCCATGATCAAGAGCCTGTTTCTGGGTGTAATTTCCTTATCTTTAAAGTTGGTATGATAGTTTTCACCCCTTCCAGCTGTTGTGAAGATTAATGAAATAGTCCATGACAAACTGTTGCCACATTAACAGGTTCCCAGCAAGCCCACAGTGTGACGAAGCCCTGCACTTTCCAGATGAGTCCATGTTCATGCACATACACATTTCAGGCAGATAACCCTGAAGGAGGAGGACAGGAATTCCATCTAGGAAATTTGGTGGGATTAGGCTCAGCACATTTGGGAGGGAGTCTGACCACTTATGAAATTTTAAAAATAGCCTAGCCCTTGGGTTCTTTTTGGGAAGGCATGACCTAGCAAGACAAGTTTGGATAGCATGTGTGTTTTTTTCAGAAACCAGTAATGGTTTAAAAATATGAACTGTGGAAAAATAGAACAGGCCTATTTATTTTGTTCATAGTTAGCCCTAGATATTGTGAAACCATTTCTGGGCCAGTTTCCCTTTATATCAGTGATGTTTTATGTCCCCAAGTGTGAAGTCAGTTAAAGATCCTTAGCACTCTTTGATAAGGAGAGCTTATTGTGCAGCAGAAGAAAAATACCTCTTCAGGCAATTTGTGCTTATGGGGCACCAGAAGGGATTTGAATTGGAATCCATGCAATTTCTAGAAAGGTTCACTCATTTACCATTTCCAAGGTATGTGGTGACTTTCATATGAATTTAAATGTATTGGCGTTCAAATCCTTCTTTGCGCCTGCTTCTTGAAAATTTAATAATGTTCACGTTTGCAACCATTACACTCGGCCATCTTCCTTCTAAGGGAATGTGGAAAACTCAGTAAGTCACAAGGAAATCAGCACTTCCAAAGACAGCCACAATTCACCCTTCACTTATTTGCTTGTGGTATTTGACTCCCATGTGTTTCCATTCTTAGGATAATATGTGTCGGGCGGCGGTATACTGCTTGCCACAAAACCTACTGAAATCAATTTCATGGAATGAAAGAAGAAAAGAAAGTCAAGGCAAAAGAATATGCAACTGCTCAGGGTTTTTTTGTGGATAGTTGTGAAAGGAATGACAGTCATAATACTTGACAAGCTACAAGCCTCAGTTTGCTGTGCATAGAATTGTAGCAACAGATGTGAGAGAGGGAGATAACATTTTTATTTTGCAAATGAGTTCTTGTGCCTCAGACTCTATCTAATGGGTGGCAAATGATGGTCCCGAATCACAGGGATAGGTGCCATGTATTAGATTTGAATGATGATTGCAAATGATAGGTGACGTGATGCACGCAGCGTGATGTGTGGTACCAGTTATTTGCAAGTTAGCCGCATTTAATAATGCAAAATGCCGGGCACTTGTCATGAAGGAGTGCATCATTACAGCACCTGCAGTGTCTTTGCCATAGGGCAACGGAGAAGAAATTGAGGTTTCCTTTGTGGCTATTTGGACATTTGTCTTCAAAGTGGCTTTCTAAATGAAAGCACAGTTCAATATTTATCTTGTTTTTCAAATGTTTTTCCTTTAAATTCTTTGTTTCTTATGCTGTCAATTATTCACTTTCCATGTTTACTTTCTGACACTCTTATTCTTTGTCTACAGTTTTCTATGTGATGGGCCTATTTGCAACCTGTGATGTTTTAGTCAAAAAGGACCCTGTTAGTCTTCACAAACTAACCCACAGCCTAGATGACTCAGCCATCTGTATATATAAGGTGGTGAGATTGGGACCCAAAAACCTTATATGTGGATCAGATAATGATCATGAATTAATAATCAAATTTAATGATTTATTTTTATGGAAATTTTATTTTAATTTTATCAGAAATCTATCACAATATGGTAACATTATGACTATACCAAGCAGACGGATGCTGGGTATGTGTAAGTCTCCTTATACACATGATCAAATGTGAGGACCAGCCCTACAGATCTGACCTCAGTATAGATCCACCTATGGCTGTGCACATGGACTGGTGTCAGGACCCCTTTATGGGTGCATATTTTGCACACTGGATTGATCATTCCAGCTCCTGCGTCACCATTCTAATTAGTAAACATTTTTCTATATAGCAGATGATATGTCTTTGTATTCCTGCACAGAAAATGGTATAGATTACAATCAGCCTGGCTTTTTGTTTTGTATGCTTTTATAGGAAAACTAAATAGTTATTAGATCAAGTGCTTTCAACACAGGGCTCAGTTTCATCAGAAATCACAGTGAGTGAAGTTGTTGAATAATTTCAGTGTATTTTTTAACCATTTGTTTTTCCTCATGTTTAACTCTCTAAACCTGAAAATTAAAACAAGGAATGAGTCACGCACTTTACTTCTGGTTGAATTTACTTCATGTATTCAGAACTGCTAAAAATCTTAAATGCATTGAAATTCTGGGTTTGTATGGGATATTCATAGTTCTATGCTCTGGGCATCACAGACCACCAACAATTTAGTTCTTCACTGTGTGTGGCTGAGGAGCCAAGAAAGGGCATTTTTCTAAGTTGTTCTTTGAAGCAAGAAAACAATGTATATAACTGGTTGAACTGCATGTTCCTAGACCGTGTCGTTCCTACCAGGCTGAGCCGTTCATTCCCTTGATGGTTTGCCTTGAGTTGGTTCTGTCTTGTTCACATAGGAAGCCAGGACACTGGAGTTGGGTCTTCCTAATGACCTCACAGTGAATTGTTTTGAGTGAGGGCCTGTTCTCCTAAGACTATGCTAAATAAGAAGACAGGCTTCAGTTTATTTAAAATGAGTTTTTCCCGGACAAAACAAATATTCTACTACTTCTAATGAAGGTGTGTGTGTGAGAAAGGCTATTTTAGATTCAGCTAAACTTTACTTTTCCAATATTGACTAATGCCATTCTCTATTTTTCAGGTAGTGATAATCCCTGTTTTTTTGCTTTAAATTTTCCCCCAAGATTTAACCTGCTGGAAGCACTGTATCATTTAAAGTAAACCTAGAAATGTTTACAGGATCAACAGTACAGCTTCCAGCAGACATATCTCTTCCTGATTTAGAAGGATGTATCTTGGTCAGGCTTATGAAATTAAAGGTAGCAAGTGCCAAGGGGATGAAATCAGTGATTGGGAGTGAATCCAAGAAGCAGTGGTGCCACCATGCACAGAAACCCGAGGGGAGGGGATGGCCATAAGGATGCTGTGTTCTCATTAATTATGACTTAGGAGAAGCAGTTGGAGATGGACAGCGGAACGGTGCTGCTCATTGCTACCCCTTTTGGTTATATGACCTCACCTGAACTCTTACTCGTAGACTTAATTACCTCTTCTTTTCTTATCTTTTTCCTCCGTGGAGCCGGTATTAAGTGCATTGGTGCTTAAGATGCTTTACTTCATTAGCATAGTTCAAGGTGAGCCATCATTTAATTTTTAGGTTAAAATAATAGAGGGCCTGTCTCCCTGGGTTGCACCAGGTGCTCCAGTGAGCCAAGATCTGAAGCCTTATATCTGGGCGATATTAGTGAGATGTAGTTGTTTAAATAACATCGTATGTAGACTTGTCTAGGGAGTGCAGTCTTTTGGATCATTACCAATTCTCTTAGTCTTTGGTTACAGTTTCCTGTTAAGGGTTTAAGACCATGCAGGTGGCCAAAATTAATTTATTTTTGTACTGTTGAGGCCAGTAGAGGATTTAGTCTTCAGGGTTACTTGAGCTTGAGATAAGTGGGATAATTATTCTTTGTACTAGGGACCTAACTCTGGCTTATTGAGTCAACAGTAACTGCACAGACACTCCCTCCCCATTTTAGCTTCTTACTCCAAGACAGGACAGAATGAAAGAGTCAAGGTCTTAAAGACTTTGAAGAAAAGGGTGTGTTTTGGTTTGTTTGTTTAAAGAGACAGGTTTTGTAAGAAATATCAGATTTGAATCTTTTCTACCAAAAACTCATGTGTAGGACAAGAATTTAAAATCTTTTTATCTCCCTCACCTTGGAAGACTTCTATCCAAATGTTTTAGTCATTCCTACCCTGTAGCTGGAGTTTTCTCCAGTCCTGCCTGGCTCTAGGTCAGGACAAATCTCTCTCACCCGCCAGTCCCGCAGCTGCTCACACCACCAAGTAAACACACAGAGACTTATATTACTTATAAACTGTATGGCCGTGGCAGGCTTCTTGCTATCTGTTCTCATATCTTAAATTAACCCATTTCTATTAATCGATAAGTTGCCATGTGGCTTGTGGCTTACCGGTATCTTAACAACTTCTCATGGTGGTGGCCGGCAGCATCTCTCCCTATCCTAGCCTTCCACTTCCCCCTTCTCTTCTCTCTTTGTCCCGCCTATACTTCCTGCCTGGCTGCTGGCCAATCAGCATTTTATTTATACAGAGTGATATCCACAGCACTACCCAGTAAAACCTTTGTTTCTATCTCTGTTCTAGGAATTTGATGGTTTGGAGTAGTGAGTCTACTCTCCTTCGAGCGATGACCCCTTTCCCTTTCCTCCTCCATTTCCTAGGGGCCAATTTCTTTCACACTAGCCAGTTGAGTACGATTGTGAGGTAGGACCCCAGCCATTGGGGACAAGACACAGTCACCACCTGAGTTAGAACAAAAATACAATTGTACTTCCTATTTCCTGTTGTGCTGTATGTTCACTCTTCCCGAGCATACTCTCATGAACAAGAGTAAGGTTTGTCTTGTCCAGACCAACAAACAAACAAAGTTTAATTATATTCCCTTTCCACCTTTTCTTTTCTTTTTCTGCATAGTCCGTTTGATTAATTAACTTGACCTATGGACTCACGATTTTTAAAAATGTCTCCTCTTAAAAATACACAGCTTTAACAGAGATGGAGTAGGAGAGCAATGGAAGAGATATCTTGATAGAGGGAGACATCACGGGAATAGGGAGAAATCTGGTGCCAGGGAAGTTTCCAGGAATCCACAAGGCTGACCCCAGCTTAGACTACTGGCAATAATGGAAAGGGTGAAGGGTGCCTGAGCTGGCCTACTCAGGTAATCAGATTGATGAATACCCTAACTATCAGCATAGAGCCTTCATCAAGTAATTTGATGGAAGCAGATGCAGAGACCCACAGTCAAGCACCAGGTTGAGCTTTAGGAATCCAGTCGAAGAGAGAGAAGAGAGATTCTATGAGCAAGGGGCATCAAGATCATGATGGGGAAACATCCAGAGACAACCAAACCAAACTAGTGGGAACTCATGGACTTTACACCAACAACTTTGGAACCTCCATGGGAGTGGATTAGGCCCTCTGCATAAATAAGACAGTTATGTAGCTTGATCTGCTTAAGGGGCCCCCTGGCAGTGGGATCAGGACCCATCCCTGGTGCATGAGTTGGCTTTTTAGAGCCCATTACCTGTGATGGGACACCTTGCACAACCTTGATGCAGGGGGAGGATCTCGGACCTACCTCAACTGAGTGTACCAGGCTTTGCTGACTCCCCATGGGAGGCCTTACCTCTTTGGAGGAGGGGATGGAGGGTGGGCTGGAGGGGAAGCCTGAGGGAAGCAGGATGAGGGATGAAAGGGGGATTATCTGTGGTTGGTGTGGTGATATTGTGTTCCCCAAAATATTGTGCATCCTAATAAAATTATCTGGGGTCAGAGAACAGAACAGCAACTAGATAGACATAGAGGCCAGAAAATGGTGGCACACTTGCCTTTAATCCTAGCATTTTGGAGGCAGAGATACATCGGAATCTCTGTGAGTTCAAAGCCACACTGGAAGCAGCCAGGCATGGTGACACATGCCTTTAATCCCAGGAAGTGATGGCAGGAAGAAGAAAGGTATATAAGGTGTGAAAACCAGGAACTAGAGCTGGTTAAGTTTTTAGGCTCTTGAGCAGCAGTTCAGCTGAGATCCATTCCATCTGAGGACTCAGAGGCTTCCAGTCTGAGGAAACAGGATAGCCTGAGAAGTTGGCAAGGTGAGGCTAGCTGTGGCCTGTTCTGTCTCTCTGTTCTTTCAGCGTTCACCCTAATATTTGGCTCCCATGTTTTTTATTAATAAGACCCTTTAAGATTCGTGTTATAGGTTAGTATTTAAAATGAATAAATTTCTTAATAAAGGGAAAAAAGAAACATGATTAGTTTAAAAACCTTCAGGCTATTTAAATTTATGTCAATAAATCTGATGGGCATAGATTAAAAATAAATCCATTGTATTGTGGAGGGAGCCTTAAATATGATATGGCAGGACATGGGTCAGTTTCCGTTTTTTTTTTTTTTTTTTTTTTTTTGGTTTTTCGAGACAGGGTTTCTCTGTGCAGTTTTGCGCCTTTTCCTGGAACTCACTTGGTAGCCCAGGCTGGCCTCAAACTCACAGAGATACGCCTGGCTCTGCCTCCCGAGTGCTGGGATTAAAGGCGTGTGCCACCACCGCCCGGCCCCAGTTTCTGTTTTGATCCTTGCATGTCTGAAGTCTGTGTGTTGAGAGTTTCATGTGTATGGCCAGTGAATAAATGGTCTAAGGACAATGAGAACTTCTAGCCATAAAATACAAGTCATTAGATTTACTGTCTCGAACCCACAGGCAAACAATAGTGATGAGTAGACACGGGACGGGCTGTGAGGGCTGTGATGTCAGATAACAGGAACGCAGATAACTAGGTACAATAAATATGTTCCTGTGTTCTACAGAACTATGGGGCGGCCCTAGTTCACAACAGATTAGTGTTTATTTTGTGAAAAACTGATGAGGGGAGACAAAGGCTGCAGACACAAAATAAGGACAAGGAGAAAGGAACATTAGTTCCCCTGATTTGCTTAGGACCTATCATGCATGTACTGAAACATCACAATCAGCTCAGAAGGATGTACAATTTTGGTCTGTCTGATTATGAAAGATTGTTTTCAGAAGATTGAAAAAATTGTTAACTCCCTAGTTCTCATCAGAACACACTGTACAAATGTATAGAATTGTCAGATTAAATCCTCTAAACTTGTATAATTTAATAATAATAATAAAAAGATATCCAGCTTTGACCTGTAGAGTGTGTGTGTGTGTGTGTGTGTGTGTGTGTGTGTGTGTGTGTGTGTGTCTTCTGACTTTGGTATCCTTCGTCCAGTATTTACCAAATATCGGTGTACTTAAGGATCAATTCCTCCAAAATTAAGCCTCCTCGATGCTGGTCCTGGCTCTGTGAATTCTTGTGCCCTAGCAGAATGTGCTTAGACAGGTGGGGTCTGTTTTAAGAAAGATGTCTAACTATGTGTTCTTCATGCATCTTCTATTATTTTGTTATTTCTTTCACATGTGTGTGTTTGTGCACACTTGTGTGTGTATGTGTCGGTGTGTGTGCATGTGTATGTGCATGTGTCTGAGGCCCAAGGTTGATGTCAGGAATCTTTATTGATGGTAATCCACCTTACTCGTTTGGGCAATGTCTTGCCTGACTCCAGCACTCCCTGATAGGGCTAGTGTAGCATATTTGTCTTGCTTTCAAGCTCCTGTCTCTGCCTTCCAAGTACTGGAATTATAGACAGGCTTGCCATGCCCAGTAGGTATTTAAATGGGCTCTGGGAAGCCAAACGCCTGTCTTCATTCTTTTGTAGTAAATACTTTAATAATTTAGCCATCCCCCAAACCCTCTGAGTCCTTTAAGAAGAAAAAAAAGAAAAGAAAACCTCACGTCTCTTTTCTGTGTTTGGGCTTGGAGAAAGTAAGCATAGCCAGATATTTATCTATTTATTTATTTAATAAGCAAACCGTTATTTAACATGCATATAGTTGTTTAGATATTAAAATAAATAAATAAATAATAAAATTCTCCATTTTATGAATATGAAAGACTTGGCATGGATGTGGTAGTGATTAAGTCCTATGTATGTGACACTGGTTTTAAGTGTTAAGAGAGTTTTCTTCTGAGTTAGTTCTGCATGGGACTCCAAAATTCATTATTTTATGTAGTTTCCTTTTAGGACCCTTAATGCATCTACTATTTACTAAAGATACAGTATGCTGTGAAGTATTGGATAATGAAGATGAAGCGTGTTCAACTTCAAATATAAGAATTGGTTAACAGTGGCCCCTGAGTCGGCTTTCTGTGCTTTGCTAATAAAGTTTTATTGGGGCACAGTCATGTCTGTTCATTTGCACCATGACTGCAGCTGATTTGGAGCTGTAACTACAAATTTTACTATGTGTGGCATAGACCACAGAGGTGCAATGTTTTCTACCCTGGTTTATTCCTGACTTTTGGCTTTGCATAGTAACAGGGACACGAGTAATACTTTCTTTGTGAGCAGTTTGGGTGGCACTGAGGACACTAGCAGCAAAGAGCTTTGATGGTACTTGGGGCAAGGAAGGCTGCGCTGAGAAAGCACCATCCAGGTGAACCTTGGAGATGCTTTGAGCATGGGTAGACACGAGAAGGGTTCTCACAGGAAAGTGACAGAACTTCCTGAGTCTGGGGAAGAAGAGCTTAGAATGAGATTTGGGTAGTGACTGAAAAAGGAAAGTGACTGTGGCTGAGGCCCCAGGTCAAAGGCAGAGCTTGGAATTGATCTTCTAACGAAAGGATTGGCAACTCTTGACATAGGCCCAGGACTCTCGCCTGGTCTTTGTAGACTGCGGAAGAACTGCCAGACTCACTGGTTTGTTCAGATCCTGTCCTCCATGGCATTGGAATGCTCCTGCTGACAGTAGAGAGACGCCCCAGACTTCCGCACCTGTGTGTTCTTGTGCTCATGTCTGCATGAGGAGATGCTGCTACTGTACTCTGTGTGCCACGGTTAGGTAAGATGCTGGCTGAGGTTGTGGTCAGGTAAGAAAGAACCTGAAGTTCAGAATGGAAATAGGAAGGAAAACGGGTGCAGACATTTGTCAGAATTTGGCTTGACAGTGATTTATGACAAAGAAAATGGGGTGTTTGAGGGCTAGGGCCCAGGGAGACTTCAGTGGGATTCACTGGGAAGGGGTGTGTTGGTGAATGAACAATGAGTCTGGTTATTTAGAGCTGTATGTGGACTAAATAGAAAGTTCTACTAACTGAAGAAAGACCAGAGAAATAATTATACATATAAGTAACTAAAATGGTGAACATTTCTAGGAAATCACAAGCTAAAGGAGTCAGAACTACTTTGTTGCTATTGTTTCAGGTGATAAGTTTCTCTATTAACTGGAAAATAGAAAATAACAAATCACACACGTAACGGCTACATAGGAGTAGAAGTCAGCATCGACCTTATTAAGTGAGCACTAGAGTCAACCAAACCTCAGAGATCCGTGAGTCGTCCTTAAAGCATAACAAGGTTGAAATGATCAGAGTGATTGTTAACAATGTTGACGTGTAACTTTTGTTCAAAGTATATGTCTTGGGAAAGGTTTCTCTTAATTGGTTTCCTTAATGCCAGCCTCAAAATCTGCCAGCATCACTTCATTGTTGCTAAATGAGAAGCTACTCTGTTTCTGAACCTTACTCTTATTTTTTAAAATTACTGTGGATTTATTTCACTTTGCTCTTCTTCGTCTTTTTGTTGTCTTTGGGATAGAGTCTTGCTTTGTACCCCAGACTGTCCTCAAACTCTTATGACAATCCTGGCTTGGCCTTCTGAGTGCTGGAATCCTGTGTGTGCACCACAATGTACAACAAGATCTTATTTTTTCCCTTTTTGTCTTGTTATGATACTGGGATTGGAGATGGCACTCAGCATCTTATGTATTCTGGGAAGAGGTCTAACATTTAGCTGTGTTTCCATCCTCTAACTTTGTTTCCAGTTGGAGGAATCTCATTTACATGCTAGGCAAGTGTTCTTCCAGTGGGATGTGTCTACATACGTCTTAAAAGCTTGCCATTTCAACATGTCCGTGTGCTATTGAGATGGCTGGACGTAAGTTTTCTGTTTTGAAACATATTTCTAGTATGTGCTGCTTTTCAGGGTTCAATTGAAATACTCTTTTGTAGATAGAAAATAAAAGGAGTCGGCGGGGCGGTGGTGGCGCACACCTTTAATCCCAGCACTCGGGAGGCAGAGGCAGGCGGATCTTTGAGTTCAAGGCCAGCCTGTTCTACAGAGCAAGAAACAGGAAACGCACAAAGCTACACAGAGAAACCTTGTCTCGAAAAACCAAAAAAAAACAAAAAAACAAAAGAAATGAAAAGGAGCCAATAGGATACATGAGTGCTCGACATAGCAAACAGAAAAGTCAGACGTACTTAAAATTTCCTAATCACAGTAATATATTTCATATTTTCTTTTAAAAACATTTTAATAAGTGTTTTATATATATGTATATATGTGTGTGTGTGTATATATATATATATATATATATATATAGAGAGAGAGAGAGAGAGAGAGAGAGAGAGAGAGAGAGATTAGAGGTTAGAGGGAAAATAGGTTTGCTCACAAGTACAGTGCCCACAGAGGCCACAAGGAGCTGTCAGCTCCCGCAGAGCTGGCATTGGAGGCAGTTGTAAATCACCTGACGTGGGCAATTGGTCCCTGAAAGAACAGTATGAGCTTTTAGTGATCAGTCATTTCATCACCCCCAATACTTAGAATTTTCTAAGATGTATAGAAAGGATCATTATCAATTAATAACCTACAGTGTAAATATCCATTGAAATACACTGTAATTGTGCATAAACCATATGTCCCTGAGTCCCCACTCCTGTCAAAGGAGCTGATGTGTTGATGGCTGGTCACTGTAGGTGGCTCATGCTCCCGGGGATGGCCACACCGCCATGCACACACAGGCAGCATTAACTGCATTCAGGGAGTTATTAGTAACAATAACCAAGAAACAAAGGGCATTGAATTGGGAGAAATATAGGGTGAGGGTCACCAAAGGGAAGTGCAGGGAGGAAGTGGTGGATGGATATGATCAATATACCTTGTATGACTGCATGGAACTACCAAAGAATGAAAAACATTACTTAAAATATATTTGTAATTCAAGTTTAGCTTGTTAAACACCCATGAAAAAGAAAAAGGAGAAATGTGTACTAGAATGATTAAGACCATAAAAGCAAAACATACAGGGGTTTAGAATGAATGTACCATCAGTAAACATGAAGCTTTAGAAATGTCCACTTTAAACAGGTTGAGGAGCTGTGTCATTAAATTGCTTCATATCCCTTACGTTTGTTAATAAGGTTGCTCTGTTAAGGACTCCTGTTTAACTTTTTATGGAACGTTTTGTATTTCATACTGTTTACCTACTATCATTCTCCAGCTTCAACTGCTTCACATTTTTAAAATTTCACGTCTATTAATACCGCTGAAAATCTGGGCATCTTGTCAAATACCACAGTGTCAAGCAGTGTGCTGCTGGGCTACTGGCAGACTTTCTGATGGAAATGTGCTGTTGCCAATGCAGAGATAATAGTCTTGACCTGGGTCCAGGCTAGGCAAAGTTTCAGTTCACAGTAGCTTCTCACACTTAATCATACTGTGATTATTTATATGAAATGTATTTTGTCTTCAAATTGTTCCATGACCAACCTCAGTCTAAACTTTTGTTAAACAGCAAGCTTCTTGTGTCTATCATTAGCATGTGTTCTATGTATACATCTGCACTTCAGTCTCTATTTTTCTCAGTGTGATGCCCGTATCTTCTTCCCCCATTCACTGTCTTCTCAGTTATAAGAGAACTTCTGCCTTAACACGTTAAATAAGAATTCAGACTTTTTTCTTTGCCTTTACAATCATATTCATCAGAGGCCAATTGAGTTATTCTAGAAGAATGTCATCTTAAAACACCTGTGTCTTTCATAATTAATGGAGGTCACAGTTACATTTTACGATGTCTCTAGATGAAATGAGTCGTTCAGTTAATATGCTCCTGATGGCTCAACCTTTTCTTTAACGGCCTCTGAATCATAGTACTTTACATGATGACACCATTCAACTTCATCTGTTAGGGACTGCACTGTGCCCTCAGAGAATGGATTGTTGTGTTTTGTGATTTGTTGCTAATGTTCCGCTGGGGGATGAGATGTGACCCAATGATGAGTTCTTCAGTTCTAGAGTTAATAAGACATAAACTCCAGTAGAGACAGAAAACCTGTTTGGACATCTAGTGGTGGAAAAGACAAACAGGCTTTAACTTTGTCATTTGGCATCTGTCAAAGGCAATGGCTTTGTGATTTGAATTAGTCATCTGCATCTGTGGACTCCTCTGATAACATTACTCATAAACTGATCTGGTTTATTGCATTTGAATGTGCAATATCTAATTTTATCCCAAGACCTTGGGAACAAATGTCTAATTTTACTCCAGAAATACTAAGGAGATACAAATCCATATTTTTGTCTAGTATAGCCATAAAACAAAACCAAGTTTACCACTTAGCAAACTGTGGCTTCTTATTTCTAAAATGAGAAGAAAATATGTAAATAAAATAGTTCCTTTAAACCGTGTCACCATACACAGAACAGTTTCACATCTTAATCTTTTATACCAATGCCTTTCTCCCTTGAAGAATGACCGTAGTCCTCATTACTACTCGTTTACATCTAGAGGTGTTATGAAGATGAATGGGAATACTTAAAGCTTTGAACTTCTCACAAATTGGCCCATTAGAGAAACAGATGCTAAGAGCAACATTTGGTTAGCATCTCTGCTTGGCTGGGAGCCTACAACATCACTCTTTCATGTTGGAAAGGTTGGTGGCCTTTCTCCTGGACCTCACATATATTGTTTTCCCACCTCTGTGCTCACACAATTGCAAGATAAAGTGTGTGCCTCCTCTGCAGTGCCCTGGAGAACAGCCATTTGTAGGGAACATAGATCTTACTTTGTGGTGTGAGTGGCCCAGCGTCTGGGAGTATCAATTTTTTATTCCTTTTAGAAGATTTTCTTTCTTTTTGTAACCTTTAACTTCATAGGTCACTGACCTAAACTGTAATAGATCAAGTTGTCGTGGGAGATTTAAGGTCCTTCTTGTTGCTTAGCTGGACTGGAATTTTTGTGTAGCCAAAGTAGTCTTAAGTCTATGCTGGGAGGAAAGCAGTTGAGAAAGAGGTTGGAGGTTAGCAGGGCCCAAAGAGTTTGCTCAGATCGTTTGGTCCAGGGGAGGGGATTAAAGCACTTCACTTGAGATTTATCTTATAAAGAATATCTTTCAAATAGTTGGGCATTGTTGTTGAAGAGGACTAAAATCTGCAATGTTACATATTTGTAGTATAAAAAGAACCATCAGAATATTTGAGTAATTACTTGGATTTCCTGTTATTTATTATTTATTAAACATACATTTAAAAGAATCTACTATGCTGTGCCATTCAAAAAAAACAAACCAACAAATAAAAATAAAATCAAAACAAACAAGAAAACAGCCCTACAGATATTCAATCAACTAACATAAATATGAACATTTAAGTAGATACTGGTAATAAGCAAGGCTATACATAGTTCCCGTGACTTCAGTTTCAAATTTCCCACATCAGTTTTTTTTTATTAAGAATATAGTTTATAATTGGTTATTTAATATCAAATGGTCATCCCTGGAAACATACATACAAGTAGCATTATACAGTTGAACAGGTTATGGTTATATTTAGGGATTCACATACACATACACACACATATACACCACCACCACCAACAACAACAACAACATTAGTGAATTAGTGAAAAAGAGGCCATAGATTTGAAAGACAGAAAAGATGGGTGGATATACGGGAGAATTTGAAGGGAGGAAAGAAAAAGGGGTAGTGATTTAATTATATTATCATTTCAAAAAGAAAAGAAAAACAGACTGGTTTATAAATATTGTCATAAGTACTTATTAACTGAACTTATGCAAATGGAGCCATCTTTCCGTGTTTTATATGATGAGTTTTCAATCATATCTGATAAGATTATTTTGAAATGTTAGTTGAGTGAAATATAAACATTTAAACTAGTTGTCAGAAGTTACTGAAATTCATTTGACATATTTATTTTTAATTTAATTTTTATTTTATTTTGTTAAATGGCTGTTGGTTACCTTTCCATCAACAAGCTACTTTACAACATTAATATAGTTTAAGAACAATTCTGCTTTGGCTCACAACATCAGAACTTTTAGCTGTGCCCATTTGCACCTTCTATGTTGGTGGAGATTGTAATAGATGAGACTTGTGTACCTTATGTAGGTTGGGAAACAAAGAGACAGACAGACAGAACTGGCCAGGGTCCCAGTAGCTCCTTCAAGGGCACGCTAACAGTGGCCTAAGTTTTTACTACAAGACCACATCCCCTAACAGTCCCTCTGTTCACAACAGTGCTGCAGTGTGTGAGCACAGCTTCAGCACATGGACCCAGAGTGAACTGCCGGTCCAAATTACAGAGATGTGGCTCATTAACTCCGTCACTTCAAATGTTGTTTAATTATTCATTTCATTTAATTAGTTTTTCTGTAACAAGTGTGTGTGTGTGTGTGTGTGTGTGTGTGTGTGTGTGTGTGTGTGTGTGTGTGAGAGAGAGAGAGAGAGAGAGAGAGAGACAGACAGACAGACAGACAGACAGAGACAGAGACAGAGACAGAGACAGAGACAGAGTATGTAAGGCCAGAAGCTCACCAATTGGCTCCACTGGCAAGTGAGTTGTAGGACTCCCCTGTGTTGTTAGAGTTTTCCTGCCTGGCCCACAGTCAGGACAAATCTCTGACACCCGCCAGTCCCTCAGCCACTCAAACCCGACCAAGTAAACACAGAGACTTATATTGCTTACAAACTGTATGGCCGTGGCAGGCTTCTTGCTAACTGTTCTTACAGCTTAAATTAATCCATTTCTATTAATCTATACCTTGCCACGTGGCTTGTGGCTTACCGGTACTTCACATGTGGCTTGTCATCATGGCGGCTGGCAGTGTCTCCCTCACCGAGCTTCCTGTTCTTTCAATTCTCCTCTCTGTTAGTCCCGCCTATACTTCCTGCCTGGCCACTGCCAATCAGTGATTTATTCATTGACCAATCAGCAACACATTTGACATACAGACCATCCCACAGCACCCCTGTCTCCAAACTCCTCCCCCTCCCCTACAGAGACAGAGCACCACACCTAGCTCCTCACAGCACTGCTGGGGATCTGGACTCAGGGCCTCATGCTTGTGCCCTGTAATAGACACCTTTTCACTGAACCATCCTGTGCCTGTACACATGGTTCCTCGGAATAAAAAGGAATATGATTTATGAATAAACACACACACACACACAGACACACACACACACACACACAGAGACAGAGAGAGAGACAGAGAGACAGAGAGACAGAGACAGAGAGAGAAACAACAGTAACAACAATTAAAGAAAAAGAGACCACCAACTTGAAAGAAACCAAGGGGGATGTACATGGGAAGGTCTGGAGGAAGGAAAGAAGGAATAGTGCAACTTTATTTTAATCTCAAAAAACAAAAAAAAAGTAAAAGCTAGGATTGTCAATTATTTAAGTACATTGACAGATTGTATATTTTGACTCTCTTGTTTCAGAAGGGCAGAGCCTGGTTCTTGCTGAAATGAAATGTGGGCAGGTAGTTTAGAGAAGAATTTAAGAAAATAATGAAGGTGGAAGAGGGCTCCATGTAATCCAGTCACAGTCAGACCAAACTGTTCTTTCAATGGGAAGACATATACCACTGCCAGATCATAGTCACTGAGGAGAAGGTCGATGGCCTGGAAGCAAATGCATTGTATGAGCAGCACTGGGGCCTGATCATCTTATAGTGTGTGTAAATGTGTCTGTTGGAGATGAGAACTGACTGCATCCTAAGGTCTGTTATTTCTGTCTCAGTTTGGTATAGGTGAAATGAGGAAGAGGGACTCGGATGGTCGGTTGTTGGGGCCATAAGACACAGATATAAATAAAAATAGGGTCTTTCTCTGAATCTCTACCGCCTTGAACCATTTGTACTGTGTCTCTCCATTTGTAGAACTTTCTTCTCTGCAAATTGAAGGTGTTTATTCCTCAGTGGCTTGCCTCCAAAAGATTTGTAGTCGCTGGTTCCACTTTAGATTAAAAACAACTGAAAATGAGTTAAAAATCATCAGTTCCCATCTTATAACCCAGGAAGTACTACCTAAGGACAAGTCATGTCTTCCTTTGTGCTTTTTCAGGGCAGCAGAGTAGAGGTAGTAATGATGATGGGACTCACAAGGACTGTGGGGTTGTTCCTAGGAGACATCATCTCCTTTGCCCCTTCTTATCACTTGCTGAGTGCCTCTGGCAAATAAATTTATTATCTAGGAGATGGTGGGAAGGAAGTCATAGTCCTAAGGTGCTTTGACAAAAAGTAGATACTGAAATTGACTGGCAGTGTCTTTAGGGAGCTGGGCTAAGTTTAAAGGCTAGCAACAGATGAGAAGCCGACAACACAATGCTTAGAAATTTGAATTTGTTTGGAGTGATGTGAATGGTCATTTTTAGTTTGTTGTCTTCTCTAAAGCTAAACACTAAAAACTGGAACCAGAGACTATAGTGAGTAATCTTGGTACGTCCTCTCATCTGCACTTCAAATAGAGAAAGGGCTTTGGACTCTTCTTCCCAGCCGCCATGCCCAAAGCTTCACAGAGCATCTGATGGGTTCCACCATTTGCATTTTTCAGTGGCCCAAGGATATGCTTGTTTTTATTTGGGTGTGGGGCCTTGTTCTAGAAAGTACCCAAGATCAGTACTGTACTATGAACATGAAGATGTCTATGTACACACATACATACTTGAGTGTGGGGCCAGATAATGATCTTCAAAATATTACTAATACTTAGAGATACACATGTGAAAATATTTCTTAAATCGGAAAAGAACAGCTTGACTGGTCTCAGAACCAATACTCAGAAACAGTATTGCCAACTTCTCTGAATACTCAATGGCACCACTCCCATTCCTACCAACAACTCAGTAGAGAGCCAGGCAGGGAAGACTGTTAGCTTTGTCCATCCTCTGTATTTGATCCTCCTCCATTTCCCTGCACAGTGGAACATATGCTGAGAACTATAATGCATTGAGAAGTCTTAGTCACATAAACACATTAGACATTTGGACTGCCATTTGCGTGCTCATAGTCAGTCATGGTTTTGTGTTTTATGTCTGGACTTAAAACTTCCCCAAGTGTAGGTTTGAAGATGGTTATTGACTTCATTTTAGAGGCAAGGAGACTGGCGCACAGTCACTCAGGGTTTTTTTTGGCAAGTTTGTTTGATTGCACAGCCCTAGCTTTTGCACAGGTATTCTTAACCTACAGGTGACTGCAATAATAGAAGGGAAGCCTTCTGTAGGCAGAGCACCGAGTGGGAGATCCTGTGCTATAGGGAGCTGATGCTTAGAGAGGCTATGGTGTGGTGGTATCGTGTTCCCCAAAGTATTGTGCACTCTAATAAACTTATCTGGGGTCAGAGACAGAACAGCCACTAGACACAAAGGCTAGAAAATGGTGGCACTCACACCGTTAATCCTAGCATTCCAGAAGTAGAAATCCCTCTGGATCTCTGTGAGTTCAAGGCCACATTGGAAACAGCCAGGCATGGTGACACACGCCTTTAATCCCAAGAAGTGAGCCTTTAATCCCAGGGAGTGATGGCAAAAACAGAAAGATATATAAGGCGTGAAGACCAGAAACTAGAAGCATTTGGCTGGTTAAGCTTTTAGGCTTCTAGTAGCAGTTCAGCTGAGATTCATTCGGATATGAGGACTCAGAGGCTTCTTTCTGAGGAAGCAGGATCAGCTGAGGAACTGGCAAGGTGAGGAAGCTGTGGCTTGTTCTGCTTCTTTGATCTTCCAGCATTCACCACAATAACTGGCCTCAGGTTTGATTTTATTAATGACTCTTTAAGATTCATGCTACACTATGGGGTGGTTTGCCTGGGCCTTGCCTCTGCTGCCTTTTCTAGGTCTCTTGTCTAAAATTCCCAACTGTGTGTAGATTCCCAACTTCCTTTCTAGGACTGCCCCCTGTCAGTGTCACACATGGGAGCACATGCCTGTAAATATGCGTGTTTCCATAGTCCTTTTTTTTTCCCCCACATGTGCAGGATGTCCCCCTTGTCCTCTTCATAAGACATTACTTTTGGAAATCTGTTCTCTTCAAGGTACCCACCTAAGGTGTTCCCTTTCTTCAAAAAACGTTCCGAGTTTCATGTTGCATATGGGGGCATAAGCTAGCCAAGTTTTCTAGAACTTTCTTCCATAGCATATCAAGAGAAAAGTTGAAGAGACAAAAGAATATAGCAAACAGGCTACTGTTGTGATTTGAAGAACAGTTTTCAGAAACCATTTGAAAAACATGTTAGCACTCAGTGACTGATGTGTAGCACTCATGACAGTAGCCCCAGTTCCTGCTCCCCACCTGTCTCTATCTGCAGTTGCTGGGATGGTCTTCTCAAAGCTATACCCTTGACCTGCTTTGGCTGGCACTTGTCTCCATTCCTGGAGCAGAGCAGTGTGTCTATTTCTGTCTTTCTTTTCATTTATTTATTTATTTATTTACTTTTGTTTTTTTGAGACAGGGTTTCTCTGTGTAGCTTTGAAATCTGTCCTGGAACTCGCTCTGTAGACCAGGCTGGCCTCGAACTCACAGAGATCCACCTGCCTCTGCCTCCTGAGTGCTGGGATTAAAGGTGTGCGCCACCACTACCCAGCGTATCTATTTCTGATAGCTTGTATCTACATGGCACCCTTCCCTCCCCATCAGTGAATGTTACCTACATTTGTTTCTTATTGCTGTTGAGGTTGTTTTTCTCTTCATGCCATAGAAGTAACCTTAAAATAAGCCATTATTACACATCGTTGTTCTTTGATTTCTCTGAAGCCCCCTGGCCTTTTGCATGTTAAGGCGCACTTTTCCTTTTTGTTCAGTTCTCTCCTGAATTACTGGAGTATACTTGGATTGACTATCTCCTCTTCTCAAGGTGTTTCTACTGCCACAGTGCCTCCTCTTCCTGATGCTGTGGAGGCTCTAATGATTTCATCCTGAGACAGAATCACCTCTTTTGATAGAAGCCCAAAAGCTACATTCCAGAGTCTACTGTACCTCAAATTTATATTTTCCTTCGTCTGTTGGCACAGCCATATCTGAATGGAATGGCAGAAGTCATACAACCAGTACAGCTGCTTGACAAAGATCCAGCAGAGCTGAACCAAATGATGGCTGCCATGTCACCTTTGGTTTTCATCTCCACCTGTTACATACTTGGGCACTTTTAATATTTGTACAATTTGAGGACATTGGATTGATGAAAAATTCCTTATGAATCATTTATGCCTTCTTCCAGGAATGCTGCTTCTAAGCTTATCCAGGGAAGTTCTGAGCATACTATCCCCCCCCAACTTTGAGGGAGATATTCTTATCTACTTGAAGGTCTTCCTTATGCCTTGGAGGTTGTGACACATAAAGAAGAAGCCAGAGATCTCTTTATGAGGCTATGAGATATTCTTGAAACATTTGTCCCTATACTTACACTGGAACAAGATATTCAAAACAAAGTAAATTCAAAAAGGTCAACAAGATCTGGTGGGCTAAAGGAGTTGGCCACAGCTCAGATTACAAGCCTCTTCCCATTGTTCACTCAGACAATTACATGGCATACAACGCTGCCCTACATAGAGACATATTGATAAGTAAAGTATGGAAAGATGATAAAAGTATGAGATGTTAGGACCTCCCTCTCTTAGAAGTTAGCTAATGTAGAGACACTATAATGTCATATGACCAAGGAACAACAGAATGCCAAGATTAGACATATAGACAAATTCTATAAGGATATAAATGTGAACATTGATTGTAATTACTGTAGCTTTAGCCTGAGAGTTTTTCCTGGGCAGTCTGACCACTGAGAATTAGTAATACATTACTTGAGACATGGCAAAATGGCCAGGGTGGTTGAAGGTTTTGTTTTGGTCTAGTGTCCTTGAAGCAACCAAAACAACCAGCCTGAGCACAGGCTGTCATATGCCTCTAGATTCTCAAAAACTGGTTTATGGGGTTTATGAATAAGAATGATAACTCTGTTTATTAATGATGTCAGAACTTGAGGGAAAATGATTGGCAATGATAACTCTGTTCTGTCATAGTTTATTAATGATGACTAAAAGATGAGCAAAAGGAAGTGAAACACATGTCCAAAAACAAAAATGATATGATCTATGTTTCGGAACATCATGAATGTATCCCTGCTAACTAAATTCTGTATAAATAAAGAAACACTCTGGCTGCTAGTCAGTCAGGCTGCAAGATTCTCCCAACCACCATGGCCTGGCTCACTTCCTTCTCCCGCCGACTCCTTACATCCTCTGTAGGACCCATCCACCACTGGGGGATGGCTCCTGGCAGTCTGTGCTCTGCTGTGTCCTTTGCACGTTCCCTATTGAAATTGGTAGTTTTCTTGTGTCTGATTTCTGTATTACATATGAGCTGCAAAGCTGATTGAACTATTGACAGTATCAGTTTCCTTGTGAAAACTGGTAAATTTGTGCCTCCAAGCTGAACCCAACCAGCAAGACAGATGCTGGGACACAGACTAGAGTCAGAGTCTAAGAATAAAACCCAGTGAGAGGAAAGAATAGACCCTGGAAGAAGAGTTGTGTTTCATCTTCCTTAAGTTAAACTTATTTTCAGAGTCAAGTGCCCATGTCCTCTTCCTAATTCACACCAACCCTAGCAGGCAATGGGAGCATGCATCTGTCCCTGGCATACACACTGCACAGTACACAGCTCTCTCACCAGTCTCAAATGCACATCTCTTGAGAAGTCAGATGACCCTATTCTCTGTTTCAGAGAGCTGTGTCCCATATTAGTAACAGGGTGGTGTTTTGTCCCCCACATCACTACCTGTTTTTACTTGTCATTCTCTTGATGTTTATGGACTTTGACTTTTGGGATCTATTAAAGGTAACATGCTCTTTGTTTGTGTTTTGCAGAAACTATCTCTTCAGATTACGGCTTGAGGATCTGTCTCTCATCCAGGTAGGTGCAATGTGTTTTCCATAAGTTTTCATTTTTCCACCTCAAGGAACTGAAGACAGATGCATGTAAAGTTGTTGATCAGGGTGAACAAGGTTCATTTCCCCAGTGGTCAGGCCCCAGGACTCTTAGCTGCCTTACCTGATGTGAAACACCACCTTCTTTAATTTCCAATTAGCCATTTCCTCCTGCATGTGGTCTCTTCACTCCCTGGATGTCATTCTGACTTTCTTTTCATCAGATGATAACAGCGCGAGGGACATCCCTTGAGTCCTGGAAGCATCTCTAGTTAGAGCAGGTATTGATTGTTTAGCTTGATGCATCTAGCTATCATGATCTGATGAAACACCCTTTTCTCCTCTGTTTATCATTATGATGATAACTATGATGATAACATTATTATGATAACTATGAATGCACTGGGTAAAGGCCACATAAAGTGAAGAGAAAAAAATTAACCTCTAAAAATGAAACTTGTTTCTGTTGCCACTTGGAGAATGAGCTTGACATCCTTGTGCTTGACTGTTTATTTTAGTGCAGATCTGATCACTGGAGCTTCTTTTCTCCCTCTAGTCTCTTAGGAAATTGTGCCAGGCAGGGTCTTCTTGAAGGGAAAAGAGGGGAGATACACAAAACTCCCCTACCAGTGTTCCCAGGCTTCCTGCAGACTGTGTTGGAATCCCCGGGTTGTGCATAGTTTGGAAAATGGGCTTGAAACAATTTTAGAAATACCCTACTGTCCCAGGCTCTAAGGAGTTACTGGGCAGAGGTTGATCCTTTTCGTCTAGAATGCTTGTGCTTGTGAACATTCCAAAACACTAGTACTCGAGTTTAATATCAGATCCACCTTTCATTTTCCAATGTCTTAAAATAAGAAACTCCATAATCAGCTAATATTGCTATCCTTATCCCTGGACTTGTCATCCAGCACTAGGCTTATTAGTCATTATCAATTTCTTCATTGACAAAATAGCCACCAATCACCTTAACCATATGCTATCCCTATTCAATAAGGATAACCAAAACCACTCAAAGGAGGTGAAGCACAGTCGTTGTTCCACAGTTGTATATAGCTTCTGCTTTTTAAGTGATGTAGATGGATAAATCTTGGTAATAGTTTTATTGTGTTGGACACCAAATTGCCTGCTCATTGAAGCTGAGTGTACAACTTTAGCTGAACTGACTGTTAAAATGTGAGTTTATTAATAGGCAATCAAAAAGATCAGCAAGCTACAGGTACTCTCTTAAATTAAACAAAACAGTCCCAGAAATACAGAGACTGAAGGATGTCACTTATGTGTAAATCAAATGACTAATTCAAAGTAGCAGAGAAAAGAATGGCTACTGAAGGCTTGAAAGATGCAGAAAAGATTGGAAAGGCCTTGCCCAAAGTATGCACAATTCCAGTTAGACAGCGGTAATAACTCTAAGAGACCTCTCATACAGCTTGATAATTTCACTTTTAATAACTGTACTGTGTACTTTAAAATTGCTAAATACAGATTTTAAATGTTCTATCCACAGAATAATAGTAAATGTTTTAGGTAGTACACAGATTATGTAGCTTGAAGCTATTCTGCAATATATATACATATAATAAAATCATGTTATATTCATAAATATATAATTTAATTTTTACTGAAAACCAAGCAACAGTTTAAAACAAAAATTTTAACATAATTTTAAAAATTATTATAAATAATATGAAATATAGACCATTCAATATATAATATGTTCATTTCTACTCTCATGGTATAATACAGTATCTAGCTTCTCATCTGTGAAACATGGGCTGTGAGTTGGGGAGATGACTTACGCAACTGGTTCTTAAGCAGCACCAATGTGATAGGCAGGGTGGTGGTATGCAGCACTTATAATCTCAATGGCAGGGAAGTGGATCAGGTGGATGGATCCCTGGGCCTTGGCTTACTGCCTAGAAAGTCTAGCATACTTGATGAATTCCAGACCAGTAGAGACCCTGCTTCCAATTAAAAATAAAAGGCGAATTTTGCTTGCAGTGGTCCCCTGTCTTCCATATGCATACACATTCATGAAAGAATAGACTCTCACAGAATTGTGCATCTGCACACACATGAATATTACACCCACCCTAACACAGGCACATAGTAGGTGTGCAAATGTGTGCAAAGAAGCATGAAAGAAACAAGTGTGGTGTTTATTTGTTTCCTCCTTTCCTAGCTCTTGGATTTTGAGGTTCTAGAAGCATTAAATTCCAGGAAAGTGAGCACAGTTTACAAACAGAAGTTCCCACTGTGGGAAGCCAGTGTTTCTTGGAGAGATGATGATTCTAGGATAGAGAAAGAGTGATGTCAGATTAGAATGAAGGAGCTTGTTTTAGAAAGGGAGGAGGTGTTCAGAGATGGGTGATGATCTGGCAGGACACAGAAGCCATCTGGGAGTGGGCTCCCTGAAGAAATGGAAAAATTGACTGCCAGGAGATGGTAGAAGTAGCAGATTATTGAACATTGAATCAGATAAGAATTTGTGAGCATATGTTAGCATTAAAATAATAAAAATGAGGCAAAAAAGCCAACTAAAATATTGAAGGAAAAATCTAATAGAAAATTAGGATTTGGCAACCATCCCACTGAAAACCCTATGACATAAACATGATCCTTGGGTGGTAAATTTATTAATTGGATTTGAAGAGAACCGGAATATTGGTATTATCATGGCACTTATAAAGATAATGGTTACTAATTGCACATGGAAAACTTGCACCTTGACAGTGAAGAACCTTCCTATGAACCTATAACTAATCAGTGTATCATGACTTCAGTAGTAATAGGCCAAGTATCTATGATTTTTTTGTACTGAGGAAGCAGCAGGGTTTCCATGACAACTTACCAAAAAATTATAAATCTCATCATACAGAAACATCACTCAAACCCAGATAAACATCTGACAAAAATCTGGCTTCAAACTTTCAAGCATTACAGTCATGTGATGCATGTGTATCTGAATAAAGAGTTGCTTCTTCCAAAAAGAGAACACGTAAATATGTCTATCAAGATATAATACTTACTCCAAACTGATGCTTAAAACACGCTCTTTTTCATGCTACAAGTGGCACTTTTGAGACAACTCAAAAATTCGAAGGTCAGTAGATAAGATAGAATCTTAATGTCCTATAAATATACAAATATTAATCCCCTGATTTGCGTAATTATGATGGTAAGTGTTATGGAAGAGAATGCCCTTATTTTTTTTGGAAAGCCATAACAAAATGTGTGGGGCTGCTATGGTTTGAATGTAAAGTGTCTTCCACAGGCTTGTGTGTCTGGACACTTGTCCTTAGCTGATGGTACTGTTTGGGAACATTGTGGGATCTTTAGAGGTGGAGCCCTGATGGAAGAAGAAAGTCACAGCGCTGGGCTGGAGGGTAGGGATGAAGCGGGGCTTCATAAGCCAGCTCGACTTTCTCTTCACTTTCTGCTTTTTGCCTGTGGATGCAGCGCAACCAGACCTCCTGGTCCTGCTGCTAAGGCTTCCCTGCCATGATCCATGACAGAATGTAGTTCTTGGAACTGTGAGGCAGAATGAAGCCTTTCTCACTTAAATTTCATCTTGTTCGGTATTTAACCACAGCAAAGTGAAAAGTAACTAATGAAGGAATAAAGGGCATCACATTTGTAAGTTCCTCATGAGTAACTTAAGTCGTATGTGTGCACTTGCTGCAAACACCTACAAAGTGAATTCTTTGATAACATTAATGGGGAAGTTGGGATAAAAATCATAATTATTCATAAAAATCACATCATAATAAATTCAGAGAGCTCCAGGCATGTAGTTACTATTAAGCTGAGAATAGCATGTTGCAAGGGCAAGGAGACTAATTGCCTTCCCAGGCATCACTTCCTTTTGCCAGGACTACCTTTGACAGGGTCACATGAAGGTTGTCTACAGCAGAGAGCACTCTTACTGAAAAAGAGAAGCATGTCAGTCTTGCCACCCGGAGTGACCTCAGTCTGCTCACACAGACTGGGGTAGATAGTGACATCTTACTGGCGGTTTTCAAAACACAGCTCTGGCCGGGCGGTGGTGGCGCACGCCTTTAATCCCAGCACTTGGGAGGCAGAGGCAGGCGGATCTCTGTGAGTTCGAGGCCAGCCTGGGCTACCAAGTGAGTTCCAGGAGAGGCACAAAGCTACACAGAGAAACCCTGTCTCGAAAAACCAAAAAAAAAAAAAAAAAAAAAAAAAAACACAGCTCTGATAACGGGAGCCACCCTCCACCTGCTGAAGCGCATGCCAAGCAGTGCAGCTCTCCTGTCAAGTGTCTGTGTCTGCAGGACTGTGGCCTGTTGTTTATTTAGTGTTACTAGAGATAAAGCTAACAATTCTTTTCAACACTGTTTGTTTCTCATATGTCCCCAGGAAACAGGTCTTGTTGAATTCCATGAATATTTTATTTTTATTTAAATGACTACTTCCAAGGGTGAAAAAAAATAATGGAATAAACACTGGCAAACAAAGGGCTACATTGTTCTAATGAATGGGTCATCTGAGAAGCCTGAGGATGGCTCATTCCATAAAGACACTTGCTGTTGAACCCCAATCCTGAGTTTGCTCTCGGGAATCACATGGTAAATCTACATGCATGCACGCATGCGCGCACACACACACACACACACACACACGTGAGAGAGGGAGAGAGAATGTGTGTGTGTGTGTGTATGTGTGTGTGTGTGTGCTAAAATAAAATGTAATATTAAGTCTTAGGTAGTTCTATATTATCTGTTAATCTCAATGAAAAAATAAAGACACATAGTGTATCTTTTATTACTGTAGCCCAATATTGCCATTCTAACATAGGATTATTACAGGAAGTAGCTGAGATATTCTGACTTCATTGTAAGTATCAAGGCTTGTTTGCATTTTGTGTCTCTAGCCTGCATTAACTGAACCGGCCATGTTGGGTATTCCGTGCTTCTGCTGGACAGTGCAGTTGTGAGGAGGAACAGGATATTTGTAACTTCTGTGATTTTGGTTACTTTATACACAGATTATTTTCTGCTAGAGAGAACCAAGATTGAATTATATACCTTAGGTTAGCAGTTTTTTTTTTCCCTCTCTTCTCCAAAGACTTAAAAAAAAATCAGAGAGTATAAAAAGAGAGATCTGAGACCATGGAGGACACCAAATCTGAAAGGAAAAAAAAAAAAAAAAACGTCAAAGTCAAGGGGATGTCAATAAAGATGGCTTCTCTGCATCCTTTGTGTGTGGCTGGGCAGGGCTAGCTGTTGCTCCCTCTACTAGACATCATGGCCTCCTTCACGTGGCTGGTTTCTGACTCATCTTTCTCACCACCTTGGACATTTCTACCTTTCTGCTGGTGTCAAGCTGCTTCTTGGTCCCCCATACACTGGCTGTTCCCACATTCAGGTATGTTCCTTTGTAGCCAGCCCTCTCTTGGCTTGACCTTCTTCATGTACAAAAATAAGTGAATCCTCCATCCTGATATCAGTCATTTGCTTTGGATCCTATCATGGAAAGGAAGGTTGGCTGGTGGTCCTGAGGGGTTTCTCAGAGCTATAGCTTTCCTTTCTGATCAGTTCTCATGCCTCACGTGCCAACCATCCTGTGCTTTATTTCTCTCAATGTGCTTACTCACTGCATTAAGATACCAGGCAGCATCTAACCACTGATAGGAATATTCTAACCTCTTGACACACCATATATTTCATTCTTCCTTTACCTTTATTTAAGGTACATTTATTTACAGCATTTTGTGTGTGTGTGTGTGTGTGTGTGTGTGTGTGTGTGTGTGTGTGTGTGTGTGTGTCAGAAGGGGATGTTTGTGTATGAACCATGACACATGAGGAGGTCAGGAGACAACCCCAGAAAGTCAGTTTTCCTCTTCTGCCATTTGGGATAGGGACAGAACTCAGGTCCTCAGACTTGGAGGCAAGCATCTGTACCTACTGAGGCATTTTGTCAGTTCCTACTTTGTCTTTCTAAAGTTCATATTACTGAGGTATGAGATAGACTTCTCAGAAATGCTCTGAAAGAGACACTTGAAAATGTCCACTCTCAGCTCTGTGGAAATCTCAGGACTAGGGTGATCAGGCAAACCCAGACTCTGGAATGTTCTTCTTTACACACCAGCCCCTGTAGTCTGTATTCTCTCTACTCTCCTGTTCAGTTCCTTTGCCTCAGTTTCCTGTCATGTCTTCAGTTTGGATGAGCATCAGTGCTGAGCCAGCACATGTGGAATGGTGTTCCTCTCCTCTTCTCTTTAGTGAATTTCTCAGTGGTCAAGAAACTCCAGGAGGGTCAGGGTATTCTACACTGTATGGTGTCTGTTAAACATTGTTATTTGTTGTGAGATATTTGTACACTGTATGAAGATGTATTGCTGTGATTGGTGTAAAAAGGTTCAACATCCAACAGCTATGCAGGAGATATAGGTGAAATTTCTGATGAGAGAAAGGAAGAGGAGGAGGAATGTAGGCATGTAAGAGAAACCAGGAGACACATAGAAGAAACAGAAGGTACAAGATGGAAGAGAGTTAACGCCATGTGATAGAACATCAATTCATAGAAGTGGGTTAAAAGTTATAAAAGCTAGTTAGGAACAAGCCTAAGCTATAGACTGAGCTTTCGTAATTAATAAGAAGTCTCCATATCATTATTTGGGAGCTGGCTGGCTGGACGGAGTAAGACTTGCTAGAGTTATTGGTGTTGATCTAGCTTTTGTGGATCCCTGCTGAAATCCTAAGTATTCTGTGGAATTGTTACCAGAGAAATGTCATTATGAGGTCATATTTCCTGAGAGACCTGATGCAAGGGGCTGGAACAGAGTAAACAACTACTGCCAATTGGAGGACACTTCTGCCCACATGGACCTCATTGAACCAGTTAACAGAGGCATCAGCAGTGAAGTCTTGAAAGCCTTGAGTGGAGATTGGGATACAGTCGCTCCTTTACTTACTCTGAGTGGATATGATGTGTTTGAAGCAAATCTCCACTGTCATCTCAGGAATATTCCCATGTACATATACCATGAAGTGGTTACATGTGGATTGTTCATTATGACTTCAAGCAGACATACTTTAATATATAAAGAGAAACACCCAAGATCTGCTTTTCATTACAGAAATTAAACCTGTTTTTCATCAGTGACTTGAGAATCCAGCATCAGTGTTGTATCACTTACAGGGCACCTTTCCACCGAGAAATGGTGGCAGATGTCCTGCCACACTGTTCATCAGCCATGCCTGTTGAAGACCAGTCATTCTCTGATGTAGTAAGAGTGTGCCATTCTATGTCTCTGTCTTCTGCTTTGTGTTGTCGTAAGAGATTCAAACCTCTATCATCACGTTCCTTCTTGCCTCAATGACGACCTTTGTTTTAGGGGAAAAACTCTTTCATGAAACTAGAGCAACACAGCTTCCTGGAGAACTGAGTAACCACATTTGCTGCCACAGCCTGTGGTGGGATCCCACTGGACAGGTCCCGAAGAGTACAAAGGAGAACTTCAGCTCACCACTCACCATCTTTGGGGAAATAGCTCAAAAGCTGCACTCATGACCCTTGGTTTCCCAAAGAAAATAATTCCCCAACTTTCTCACAACATCGAGGACAAGCATAAATACAGAAATCTGAGTTTTCTCTCACCACTGGCCTCTTTATGACTTCTAATGTCTGGTCTCTCTCACTCCATAGTCACAGTGGGCAGAAAACATTGTCAGAAGCTACAGCAGGTGTTAATTTCTTTTTCTGTGTATCCATGATTGGGAATTGACTCTCAATTTGTGTCAATGTTTAAGCCAGCTGTTCCCAAACAGGGCAGTTTTTATTTTTTCTCCTGAGGTATTTGACAATGTCTAGGGCACTCTTCATGGTCACAATTGTATATATCCTGCACTGCATAGAGCAGTGCCTCCCACCCAGCAAAGCATTCTTTCATTCTGCATGGCTTACTGCCAAGACTACACTCCTTTGCTGCTACCACAGTTATCACATATTTTGAATATGCCAGATTTCTGGTTCATGACTTGATGTTTATTACTTCATTGCATCTAGAAGATTTATGATATTCTAGGAAATTCATCTTTTTAGGTTTTTCTTAATATAAATAATCCACAATATGTTTAAACCCTTGGTGACCATGCCTAAAGAATCTGTTGTGATTCTTGGGTTTAAATTGCCTCTTTTTATTAATATGAGATTAAATTTAAAAATGAATTAAGTCAATTTATAACATACACTCTAATGGGTCATAATACTCTGATATAACTACCCTCGGCTGGAAAGCTCTAGAATCTAAAGAATGATTAACTAATTAATAATTTAGAATAATTATTCCAAAGAGATAGTCACATTGATTAATTTTTTAAATTATGTTTTGTATTTATTGAGTTGGGAGAGCCTGACCTCCCCCATGGCTCAGAGAAATCATGACTCCAAAGCATCATCTCCCATTTGTCTTTCTTTACCACATGTTCTAAAAATCATAGTTTTCTGGAAGCAGAAGGATTTGATTACATCCTTTCAAGGGTCAACGAATTAAGGCATGTTGATCATAAAGTTTTATTATACACAGCTCTGGCTGCTCATTTGCATATAGTTAGCATGCAATCATGGCTGTCTGTGGCTGCCAATCAGAGACCCTGAGCAGCGCCAGCATAGATCATCAGAGCTTGAAGTATTTATGTTTTCATCTTAACAATATGTGTTTTAGTCTCACGTCTGAGTGATAGAAACTTTTCAATGAGTATTTTCTGACTGAAGAGGGGAGTGAATACAATGTGAGTCAGGGTCATATGTTTTTGTTGTTTCACATTCTCACACAGTATTTGGTTGATGAGTTTCTTTGTGCTTCATTACATGATAGAGAGTCTGATGAAGACCTTGGCTAATAGCCTGGAACCCAAGTGTCCCCTCTTTCCATATCTGTTAGTGTGTTACATCTTGCTCACTGGTCAGGATTTCTGCCAAGCACTATTGCGTCTACCAGTCTGTTCAAACACTTTCATTCCCTCCCTTTGTAGCTTCTTGGAGGATTTGCTGTTGAATAGGTGGCCTTCACACAGAGCCTGGCTGAACTTTCACCTGTTCCACAATATCCTTACCAAGTTGGGTAGACTCCCATCAACAATCTTTTCCCCCTCCCTCATTGAACAGCCGTAAGACTCATTTCTCCATGTCTGACATTACAGGGCAGGCTTTGTGGGGCACTGTTACATGTTGCCATTTGGGAACACCATGAGTTTTAGTTGACAGTGACCCTCATCCTCACCCCACCTTTTTCAGAGTAGCCTGGGAGAGTGAGCAGAGATCTGCATGAGCATCCATTCTCAGTCAAATTCCACTGGCTGTAACTTGGTCCTGTGTTCTGCAACAGTTACAAGGCAGGCTGGGAAATGTAGCTTCTCTGCCTATCTAGGGTGAACAGTAAATACAGGCATCACACCTGAGCAGGGAATAGCAACATAGCTGGGAGAACAAGATGGAGCCCAAGAATGTGCCTCTCTGTTCTCTTCCTCTAACCTACCTACTTAATTTTTTTTTACTGTACACAAACAGATTTATTCATGCCTCAGACATTTTTGTGAATAATAAGCATGGTACTCTGAGGAAGCCACTTAACCTCTCTGGACCTCAATTTTCTGAACAGTACATTTTGGAGAGGAGACTCAAGAATTGTGGATTATCCCTGAAGTCCTTGTCAGCCCTGGAATTTTAAGCATCATGCTTACTTGCCCTTCAGTCTCTGCTTGAATGATCCCTGTTTCTGCATCTTTAAGGAAAGCAGTCCCTATTAACTTGGTGTACTGTTTATTTGGTAGAGTTTTAAAGTTGTAATCATGGTGAAATAATGATGTCAATCACGGCAATAAGAATGACCACACATTTATTGTGCCCCTACCCTGCATTCGGCTGTTAGCAACATCTCAGTTGTAGAGAATTGCTAAGGTTTGTGTACAATTTAATCTTATTGACGAATTCAGGCTCAGGGCACAGCTGTCTGCATCAAGGTGTTCAATTCATATGTGGTCAAGCTCAATCTCAGTGAGGGTATGGAGGACTTCAGATGAACTGGCTGCTTCATCTCTATCTGGTATTGTACTCATTTGAACCATTTGTGATGCTACCTATATTGACCCCTGTTCCATAACAACTGGGGATGTTACTGTGTAATTGTCATGTATACTGCGGTTTAAGGTCAGGGTCCCTGGACCCTCCTCTAACACAAGGATTCACGATGTGTGTTCTATTGAAGGTAAGGATTCAGCAGGTGAGAACTGGAGAAGATTGCCAAGAAAAGGAACAGGCCAAGCTGCTCTCAGAGCTGGAGCACACCCTCAGCCAGATCACACAGGGCAGTAAGGATCACAAATCAGTCCAAGGCTCGTGCTGCTGGGGCAAAGAGGATAGCCATTTACGCACAGTTCCCAATGCCTTTCAATTAACCCTATGTCTTGCTGTGTTTGGAGACAAAGTGACATAACTCTCCAGTGCAGTGACTCTTATCAGCCAAGAGTAATTCCCCAGAAGTGGGGAGAGTCTCAGCCAATGACAGGGTGCTCTGGTCTGTACACAGACCTGGGCAAGGTGCCAATTCATCCAGTGTAATGGATACTGCTCAAAGTTTTCAGGAATATTATTTAAGTTTGTTCGGTATTCTAGACCTTTACTACACAGTCACCTCTGCTCAAAAGAAACAAACACACAAGAACAAAACGCCCGACATCAAAACAAGTGAAGTAAATGAAGGAGTTTTATGTCTTTGTGTCTTGCCATTTGTGAATTTCTGCTTTTCAAACAGTCTCAAATAAATAGATAGATAGATAGATAGATAGATAGATATATACATACATACATACATACATACATACATACATACATACATAGACACATAGATACATAGATAGATACATAGATAGATACATAGATACATAGATACATAGACAGACAGATAGATAGATAGATAGATAGATAGATAGATAGATAGATAGATAGAATATACGTGCATGTTTTTCTTCAGCTGTGTAGATGATTTAGTTCCATGAAAAGAGGTCAGGAAATGTCTATAAGCCAATAGCAAACACTGTCTGACAATCCCCGGCTCTAGATAAATGGAGGGTTGATTCAATGATCTGAATTCATTTCTGCTTTCCTTTTCAAAAGGGCCTGGTGCCTGAGATAACTGCTGGAGGATGTGTGGGCTAGAATTCTCTGCCCTGTTTCCATTTCCTTTCCTGTCCTGTCCCTCCCCAGACGCTGACACTGATAGATAAGGGGGCATGCTAGGAAACCCCACTGTTTCTAACTTTAATAGTACACTTCTTATATGGGTCAGAGATTATATATTGTGGAAGCTAGAGGTTTCTAGTTACCTAGAGGGTAAGTAAAAAAGAAAAGGAAAGCCCTAGAGAAAAATAAATGAAAAAATATGGGTCACATCTCCCTGACATTCTGTAGAGTGAGTGGATTGAAACTCTTCATCTGGTGAACCCATGAGTCATTTGTCGTCATAAATTTACCCAGGACCACAATAGAAGTAGACAGAGCAACTGTGGATACAGGTGTACTGGGCACTGCTCTATCTTGGCATGTCTATCAAACACAACTTCTACCATGCCCTTTATTGATACTTTAATAGTATGCATGTTACTTCTTTATTAGATAAAAATGCTCAGTCTATTTACATCAAGTCTCACTGGCTTTGGTGCTATCACCCCTTTACCAAGTGTTCCAGCTAGTTTGGTGTCAACTTGACTAAAAGCTAGTGACGTCTGAAAGGAAGAAACCTCCATTGAGAAAATGCCTTCATAAGATCCAGATGTAAAGCATTTCTTAATTAGTGTTGATGGGGGAGGAACCTGGCCATTGTGAGTGGTGCCATCCTGGGCTGATGGTCCTGAATTCTATAGGAAAGCAGGCTGATCAAGCCACAATGGCAATCTAATAAGCAGCACCTCAGCTCTTGCCTCCAGGTTCCTGCCCTAACTGCTTTTGATGATGAACTATTATATGGAACTGTGAATGAAATAAACCCTTTCCTCCCCAGGTTGTTTTGGTCATGGTACTTGATTACAAGAATAGTAGCCCTAGGACACTAAGTGATACCACATGCTGTTATATAGATTGAGCAATTTAACTTTTTATTTTAATGCAGCCATATTCAACTTTCAGGCATCCTCAACTTTTCTGTAAATACGTTCTAGAGAACACACAGAGAAGTTTGAATGAAGACATTCCCTACTGAGAGTAGTATATTCTGTCCAAACATGGACATAAATATTTAGGATGTTATATCAATAATTTCCAAGGAGTACTTACATAGCTCTTTGCTAAAATAATTTCAATCATCATTTGAATAAATAGGTAAATTTAAAATATATCTGAGTTTCAAGAAAATATATCCATGATTGAAGATAGTGGAAAGAAAACTGTGTGATCACCTTTTTGTCAACAAGTAGGTTAATTCCAAAACTGTTATATAACAATGGAAACATCTAGAAACATAAGAAAAGGAACATGTGCATACATATGTTTATAATATATATAATATATTACAATATAATATATAATGTTTATATATACACTTATATGAATGTATAGCCTTTAAGAAGTCTTCACATTTTGATTTTATATATATATATATATATATATATATATATAGAGAGAGAGAGAGAGAGAGAGAGAGAGAGAGAGAGAGAGGGGGGGGGGGTGTTAGCTAGCCAGCTAGATATATGAGAGATGATAGACAGATGATGGATGTGAAGATTTTCAAAAACAGGAGGCATCCTCTCTTTGTAAACCAAATGGGGAAAATTGTAAACTAAAATGCATTAAGAATGCTAGATAACAGCCAGAGATAATTACTTCAGAAGAAAGAGGAACAGTGCGAAGAATACAAAACCACACAAATTAAAAGCTCTACATTGCATGTCATTCAACAAAGTGCTCCAGCAATTCTGTGCGAGATGGAAGACCAAATGTCAGTGAGTATCATGGCTCTCACCAGATATGTCATGTTGGAGCAATAGAAAAGATTTAAAGGTCATTACCTTACAGAAGAAACTAAAACAGGATAAAACTATGTTGGGTTACTTTAGAAGCTAAGTCTTGATGAGACAGCTGCCTCTGACAAAGAGGAACCATATATTGACAAGGACAATAAAGATGTGCACCAGAGTCTCAATTCATTGTGTACGCATGCTACCTCTTTCTTGTAATAAATACTAAACTTTGAAATTATGAGGGCTCAGCTATAGAATTTCTAGCCTAAAACAGGATAAAATTAATTAGCCATGTTACTGAAATTCTGAGGGTATAAATTCCAAGTGTATTCTTGATTGAAAACAGAAAAGCCAGGGCTTAGGATCTAGAATGAATGAGAAGCATTGGTAACACCCTTTATCCAAATGAAATATATTCCAAGTCACCCAGTGGGTGAGTGACCTGGTCACAACAAACCCTGTAAGTAATAGGTTTTCCCACATAGTAAGTTTAGTTCATAAATTCGGCATAGTGACGGATTAGCAGAAGCAAAATAGTCCAGTTGGCTGGGGAGATCACCAAAAGCCTGAAGTGTTTGCTATATATATGAACATTAAGACCTGATTTTGGATCCCCAGGCCCCATGTAAGAGGTGGAATTGTACATGTGTTCATGATCCTAATACTTGGGGTCCAGACATGAGGATCCCAGGTCAACAAAGCTTAGAAAACAAAAAAATAGTACAAGATGTGGAAAGTAGTGGAGGAGGGCATCTGATATTGAGTTCTGGCCTTCAAGGGTGTATCAAGTTCACATATCCCCCCTTACCCCCTCACACACATGCATACACCACACACTAGTTTATTTATACACCCAGATGAGAATTCACACAATTATAAGAATATGCTGTGACAAAAGCATGTGAGGTATGCGAAGTTTGTCTCTCCCTCTCTAAATGGGTGACAGGCACCCCCAAACCACCTCTGTCTATATCATAACTGAGACATATGGTAAGCAACTCAGAGGTGGGAGAATAACCCCATGCAAGTAGGAGAAACCATGTCTTAGATGGCATCCAGGGAGAAAGCATGGATTTCACGATTGTGATCCTTTAGTGTGCTTAACTCTAGGGAAGTCTCATTCTTTCCCTATGAGCACTTGTTAATTGCCTGTAGATGAAGAGCATCCATGGGCTCAGCCTGATGCAATTTTCCCCTCCCATGTCAGCATGTCAGCTGGTGTTGGAATTGTTCAGGTCTTGTTTAAGCAGCCATATTGTTGAGATTTTGTGGGTGTAGTTTCCCTGTCATATACAGAAGACAGTCTTGTAGACTTCCTGGTCCTAAAAATATACATATAAGCAACACTAATTAGATGCAGCAGGTTACATTTATATATTTATTTGCTTATGTGCATTATGTAACAATGATAAATACAGAGTAAAATGCCATGGATTTGAAAAGAGCAGGAGGAAGGAAGGGGCAGGGGAAAGACTGGAGGGAGGAGGGAGAATGATATAATTATATTTTAGTTTTAAAAAAGTGAATTAAAAATTAAGAGGGAAAGTTTCAAAATTCCTTGAAAGACTCAATTTTTTTCTGGATGTTTTCCATTTAATATTTTCAAACCACAGATGATTTTGTGTAACTAAAGCTTGGAGAGTGGAATAAGGGATAAAGGGTCCACTTAAAATCAAACTTGCAGGCTTGTGGTGATATTGTGTTCCCCAGTATATTGTGCACCCTAATAAACTTATATGGGGTCAGAGCAGGCAGTAGACAGACATAGAGGCCAGAAAATGGTGGCACACACACACACCTTTAATCCTAGCATTCTGGAGGCAGAGATCCATCCGGATCTCTGTGAGTTCAAAACTACACTGGAAACAGCCAGGCATGGTGACACATGCCTTTAATCCCAGGAAGTGATGGCAGGAAGCAGAAAGGTATA
This sequence comes from Peromyscus californicus insignis, assembly GCF_007827085.1. Lineage (NCBI taxonomy): Eukaryota > Metazoa > Chordata > Mammalia > Rodentia > Cricetidae > Peromyscus > Peromyscus californicus. The sequence goes on along the minus strand of NW_026294480.1, from coordinate 7,485,421 downwards.
TAAGGCATGAGGACCAGGAACTAGAGCTTTTTTAAGCTTTTAGTTTTTAGTAGCAGTTCAGCGGAGATCAATTCAAATGAAGACTCAGAGGCTTCCAGTTTGAGGAAACAGGATCGGCTGAGGAACTGGTGAGGTGAGGTAGCTGTGGCTGGTTCTGTTTTTCTGATCTTTCAGCATTCACCCCAATACTTGGCTCCGGGTTTGTTTTTATTAATAAGACCTTCTAATAATTCATGCTACACCGGCTAAACCTTGTCTGGGATTTATTCAGTCCCTACTTGACTGAGGTAGTTGTGCCTCATCTTCCTCTCACCCACACCCAGCACAGTCAACCCAACAAATGAGAGAATCCACTCTCAAGGTGTTTCATCTCTACTCTGTCAGTGCAGGAAAGCAGAGTGGATTCAGGAAGAGGCAGACCGTATGACAGACTTAAACAGTAGGACAATGCTTGTATTTAGCCCAACCAGCAAAGTTAGCAGAAATTGGCTTCAAATGACATTGTTTAACATATCTGAGGAAATTTTAGACAGCACTGATTTAAAAATGGAGAATTTCACCAGAAAATTATGACTTATGCGCATGTGTATGCACGCACGCGCGCGTGCGTGCACACACACACGCACACACACACACACACAGAGAGAGAGAGAGAGAGAGAGAGAGAGAGAATCAAAATGCACTCATAGAGCAAAGAGAAAAAATATTTAAATAATCAGTTTATTTGAAAATCCTTCAGATGCCATTTTAAAGTACATGATCATAAGCTTGGCAATACCAGTTACAAATGTAGAAAATAAATTTAATAAACTCCCCAAAGAGGAACAAAGACAGTGGGGTGGGAAATCAAGAGACTCCTTTCCAGCCAGGAGCAATCGCCTTGCTCAATTTTCATCAGAGAAGCTTCCTTCTGCTGCAGATGGGAATAGATACAGAGACCCATAGTCAGACATTACACAGAGAGTGGGAGACCTTGGAACACTGGGTTGTACCTGACATATCTCCATCAAATCCCTCCCCTCGGAGCTCAGGAAACTTGGGAGAAAAGGAAGCAGGAAGAGTGTAAAAGGACACAAAGGAAAGAAGGGCTTCTGAGTCAACATGATGGATGAACATCTAAACTCACAGAGGCTGTGGCAGCATGCACAGGGCCTGCATGGGTCTGCATCAGATGGGTCCTAGAGCTGAAAGGAGAAGTGGACACACATCCCTGCCCTACATAGAAGCTATCTTCTGTGGGATGTTCTGTATGGCAAATGTGTTGCTGATTGGTCAATAAAAAAAACACTGATTGGCCATTGGCTAGGCAGGAAGTATAGGCAGGACAAGGAGGAGAATAAAGCTGGGAAGGAGAAGGCTGAGTCAGAGAGACACTGCCAGCCGCCACGATGACAAACAGCATGTGAAGATGCCAGTAAGCCATGAGCTATGTGGCAAGGTATAGATTTATAGAAATGGATTAATTTAAGCTGTAAGAACAGTTAGCAAGAAGCCTGCCACGGCCATACAGTTTGTAGGCAATATAAGTCTCTGTGTTTACTTGGTCAGGTCTGAGCGGCTGTGGGGCTGGCGGGTGACAGAGATTTGCCCTGACTGTGGGCCAGGCAGGAAAACTCTAGCTACAGCTATCTCTATTTGATAAACAATTGCAAATGAAAATTGAGTTTTCTCTAAAGTATCTCACTGGGAAAACTAACTGCTCTGAAGGTAGGCTGTCTGCCCAGCAGTAGAAGACCAACAAAAAAAGAGCTCAGTGGCATCTTCAGATGTTCCTTGTCTTGTCATGTAGTGTCGGGGCTTTCCTTCTTTCTTTCTTTTTTTTGTTTTATTCCACTTTATTGATATATATGTATATATCAATATATATATATCAATATATATATATATTGATATATATATACAGATATATATTCCCTTTTTATCCTACAGGCCGTGTGTGTGTGTGTGTGTGTGTGTGTGTGTGTGTGTGTGTGTGTGTGTTATGGCTTCCAGTTAGTATTTTTATGGGTTTCCTGAGTGTGTGAACAAGGGGGTCTCTGCATCTGTATCTGTTTCTTGTGACTTTTCTTAGGCTCTTTTCCTTCTGTTTGTTTTTTCCCATTCTAATGTATTAGTTTTGCTTTATTATATTATATTCTTATATTGTATTAATCATCCCTTAGAAGCCTGTTTTGTTTTCTAATGAGAGACAGAAATAGGGTGGATCCAGATGGGCAGGGAGGTGGGGAGGAACAGGGAGGAGTCGAGGGAGGGGAAATTGTAATCAGAATACATTACGTGAGGGAAAAAAAATCCATTTTCAAAAAAAGGAAAAAAGTTAAGGGACCTATGTGAACAGTGTGTGATTAGGACATTAAGTCCCAAAAATACAAACTCCACTGGCAAAGAAAGGAGATGCCTGGGTGCACACAGGGTGGAGTCAGAGGCAGGCACTGCAGGCCTGAGGGCAGCATGGGTGACAGAACTACCAGGAGCTGCTCTCCAGGGAACCCAGGACAGTGAATACCTGCCGGAGGTGTGAGCACGTGTTTAGGAAAAGTCAGTTTGCAAGTGGGCTCCTGAGACAGACCAGAAGTGATTACACACACAGCGTGGATGTTAACTCCAGGGAGAAAGGTTATTTTGAGGAAAACGCAGTCATGCCTGGTTTCCAAGACCATCTGTGTGTAATATTTACAGTACACAGTTGCAGGTGGATAAATACAGCATGTCTAAACAGAATTAAGCTAGATCAGTATTGAGAATTTGGGAAATGGAGAGTGCGTTTATAGGGAAATGAAATCGATTTTAAAGGAGTAAGTGATATTTCCAACTTAATAAAAGCCTACACATAGTAGCTGGCACTTGTGTTTAGATTTCATGAGAAATATTAAAACTAATCAGTTAAAGATTCAGAGTTCGTACTCTGAGTCAATAATAGATAAATTACAGCTTAGAGGGTATATGCTATTCATTTTTTTCATATCATATAGATTTGTTTTAAATTAAGTGCAGGGTTAACATTAGTGAAATGAATAATATGAAGAAGCTATTCTGTCAATAAGACATGCAAAGGCTGAGATGAAATGATGCAAACACATCCAAGAAGAGGTTCCAGAAAATGACGTCTATTTCATGCATACAATTCATCAAAAAATTAAAAGAAATTAGATGCTTTCTGAAACTGGCTTTATGAAGAAAGTGTGTTTTCACCCATGTCACAGGTTCAGAGTGGGAGAGCGGCAATTTATATAAAGATTATTTTTTATCAATACAAAACACAGCAGTGCAATTACAAACTATCCTGGGGAAATGGGGATGAAAAACTATATCATAGAAAGTAGACACACTGGAAAAGTGTGCCCCAAATGCAAATTTCACAGGTGGTAATGTGTTTGGAATATAAGCAATGAGAGCAAATTTGTGCAGAATATAAAGATTCTAGTATTCTATGTGTGGTTTCTCGGGCTTTATTATAGTTGTGATACTATCAATTTTCCATGATGTCTACTTTATTTTTCCCCAACAAGTGATTTTTGTCTTCTGAATGGGATGCTTTGCCTCAGCCAAGCCCAGCCTTCCCCTCTGTGTGTCTTTGAGCATCAGGCTAAAAGCAAGCAAGCTTCCCCATTTCCTTTTGTAAGTCTATAGGGTTTGTTAAATGTAGTTGTCAATGTTTGATTTTGGCTTCTTTCAAGTCTGACTAAATATCAACCAAAAATGTGTGCTATGAGAAAATGTGATGAAAAAATAATCCATACCCTCAATGATTTAACCCTTATGCTTCAGATTCTTTTTGTTTACTGTAATATGGAGAAATTTTAGGACCTGATATGTATGATTACGAAATACAAAAAGCAGTCCATCTTGTCAAATTGATCCTGTGTATTCCCTTCCTCTCTTTTTACCCCTTTCTCCCTCTCCCTCCCTCCCTCCCTCCCTCCCTCCCTCTCTCCCTCCCTCCCTACCTCCCTCCTTCTCCCTTCCTTCCTCCCTCTCTCCCTCTCCTTCTCCTAAAGTAAATGTTAAGAGGCCATGTCTATGTTTTGCATGGTTTGGATCTTCTTTTCATATTTTATATAATTTCCCAATTTGTCATCCATCTGTGTTGTTATCTATGCACATGGATGCATAACTTACAAGTTTATGAAGAAATGTAAATTTTTCACACCTGATTTGAAACCTTTTTTCTGCATTATAATTATAGTTTGTCAAAGGTTCATGTCCTCTCATCTAGATTTTGGGTCAAAATGCTGAATGATATTTGTCTTTTGCCCCTTACCATCCACATACATCCTCCTGTATGCAGCAAGTAGACTTGAGACTTCTATTTTCTACAGCAACTGATTTGGCATCAGTTTAAAATGGCTTTTCTTTTTCTAAGTGTCTCCAGCACCAATGGTAGTTTTTCTGCTTCTACTCTGAGACCCACATCTTGATGGTCTGTGACGTCTGTACTAGGCCCTACTGTGAATGAGCCAGGTTTGTGGGCAGAAGTGATATGTGCATAGAAATAAGTGGGATGTGAGATGTGTTGTCTTAGTCCCTAGCTTTTTGTCCCCACTGTAAACAAGAAGCAGGTGTTGGATTCAGTGTGGCTCCAGTGCTGCTTCAAGTCTGTCGGGATAGCCTTGTATCTGGAAAACAGCAGCAAGGTTAACTGAGCAACAAGTATCAGTGTGTCTAGGGCATCTGTTCTTCCATGTCTCTGGTCTTCCCAGGATGTTCAGGGTCCTGTGCTGCTCACAGTATTATCAAGGACACACTACAGCAGACAGGAAAATGGTGGTCCTCCAATAGATACTGTGCCCTAGTCCCTGGGACCTGGACTGTGACTGCGTATGGGACCCCATTAAGAAGCTTGAGATGGAAGGGGCATCCTGGAGTGCCTCTGTGGCCCCCGAGTATAGCTCAGTAGTATTTCTGAAAGCTTTGTAGGGGTGAATTACACACAACAATCAAGAAAGCTGAGGGGTATGCACAGGGACATGAAAAGGCCTTGCATGAAGATTGGAATGCTAGGTCCACAGTAAGATTATGGCGGCAGCTAGAGCCTAAAGGGGCGAGAAAGAGTTATTGTCTCAAGCATCCTGGAGGAGGACAGCTCTGCCAGCCTCTTGAGTTTGCCCCTGTAATACTGATTTCTGACTTCTCCTCCCCAGAACTTCGAGAGAATATAATTACTTTCACTTACACCGCCATGATTATGGTAATTTATCACAGAAGCCACTGTCAACTCACATACCTGTTTTTCAGTTGGACAAGTCAGTGAAAGAAAAAAAACATTACACAGATTTTCTTGGTCTGGAGGTACTGTAAATGATGCAAAATTACCTAATCAGTTCTTGTTAATGACACTGCAATGTGCCCTTCAGAACCTGAACTGCTCTTTGCTTTGCAGACCTGTGCTGGAAAGATGGCACCAGCTGTAGACACCTTAAAACCCTCTTGTCACTATGGGGAGTCTGTTCTAGAATCAGAATCAACAGAGGTCGTTGTTTCTAGGAACTGGCTGCCCAGAATCATTGAAGGATACTTTGAATGATATGGGTTTGTCTGGACTGGAATCTTCTTGTTTTCACAAGTTCTGCTTTTCAGTTATACATTATTATTATTATTATTATTATCATCATCATCATCATCATTATCATTATCATTATTATTATATTGGCTCATCCTATTCCCAATTGAAAATTTTAACACCTGCCAGAAGGGGTATTTGAGGGCTTGGATAATGTTTTTTTTCATTCTGAAGAACACTCACATTAAAATTCCCTAAGGTGGTTTTCCTGGCACTGTTGGCACTGTTCACATAACTTAGAGATGTAAGTTTGCTCCCTGTAATCTGTCAGCTCTTTGAAATCAGACTCTGTCTTCAGTGCTATGCATCAAGTGTGAATTTCTTTTGCTGGAATTCATCGTTGGTTGTGGGAGTCAGCAACACACTTAACTTATAAATATTATTTATGTGGAAATCATATTCAAACTAATTTTGATCTTAAGAAAGAATATAAACTAAATCTGAATACAATGTCCATTATGGAATAATGTTTCCCTAAGATTGCCATAACAAAGTATCACAAAGTCTGTGGCTAACAACTGCACAGACCCATTCTCTCTCAGTGCTAGACACCAGAAGTCTGAAATCAGGATGGAGGTCATGGTTGACTTGTTCAGCCACTCTGGCTCTAGATGTTCCTTGGCCTGTTATTTCACTCATTATACCAGCTCTCCCACCATCTCCACAGGAACGTCTCCATGTGTCTGGGTATCTCAAGTCTCCATCTCCTTTTAGGACACAAGTCACTGGAGATAGATCTACCACATTAAGTCACAAAGATCTTACTGTGGGGCCCTTTATATAACTACCATGCAATGACTCTTCCTCCAAAGAGGCTCACATTGACAGATTTCAAATGAGTGTACCTTTGGGAGGTGTTCTCCATACTAGTACAGACAATATAGAGGACAATCCTTAGGAAACCTCTCTTAGCTCTATGCTTAGTTGTTTGAAAGAGATCCTAGCAACTTTTGGTGACTTGAGGCATCTCTTTGGGTCAGGCTTAGAAGAATACACAAAAAGGATTTTCCTCTTTGAATGTATGTCTCCTTACCAACATGGACATCCATGACAACTCTCTATGTTCTTGGGGACTCTTGTGCACTGTCAGATACAAGGTAGAGGAGGCAACATTCCTGATGCCATTGTTACATAAAAAAAAAAATCTTTCCAGATATAGCCAATGTCTCTTCAGAGAAACATCTGGAGGTGAAGTGTGGGCCTTCCATAACTGAGCAATAAATGCTTGCTGGGGGAAAGTCAGATAAGAGAGGTAGGCCATTGGTAGAAGTTTCCTGTCCTGACTGCCTGCTCCCAAGTAACTGACTCAGAGACTTAATATAAATTATAAATGCCTAGCCAATAGCTCAGGCTTGTTACTAGCCACCTCTTACATTTTAAATTAACCCATTTCTGTTAATCTATGTGCTGCCATGTGGCTCATAGCTTTTTAACACATTTTCTACATGTTCTGCTTCCTTTGCATCTGGCTGGTGACTCTCCATCCTTACTCATCCCAGCATTCTGTCTGTCTTGGGCTGTCTCACGCAATCTCTTCCTGCCCAGCTATCGGCCATTCAGCTTTTTATTAACAATGAGAGCAGTACATATCTACAGTGTACAAAAAGGATTATTCCACAGCAGCAGGAAATTGGAGGGCCCAGGAACCTATATGGATTCTGCCTTCTTCAGACTTCAAGTGGGAGGAATGAAGTCTCTGGATAAACCAGAGTGCTGTGGCATGTGAATGTATCTGCAGCCCACCCAGGACCTTTCTTTGGATGCATTCTCTAACTAATGTTGCCTGAGAGCCTATTTGCCTCAGACACCCTGGAACCTGATTCTGAAGGGCCTCAATGGAGGCAAGGTTGGGCTCACCCTTCGACCCAGAGGGTACTGCAGGCTTTCTGAATCTCTGAGATAGGTGTGGGGCAGTTTCAGTGCCAAGTTTCCCTTTTCTCTCTGAATGTTGAGAGCCTCAGGTTGTCACCCAAACGGGCCCTTGATGGGTCTCGATAACTCTCTAGTGACAGTTCACCTGCCCTTGTGCAACTCTAGCTAAGCCTCACAAGGGAAGAAGCGGGCATTCAGTGCCCCTGTCTGCAGCCTTCACCGTAAACATTGCCACGGTTTCCTTGTGAATCGGCTCTGACTTGTTTTCAAGAGAGGTCAGAGAGAGGTGTCACACAGCAATGCCTTCCCTCCTGAAATCTGTTCCAGTGACAAGTGTTTGCAAATAACAAAATTTGTCCAGAGTCTATACATAAAGGGATGCCCATTGTGGACCCTGGAGCCTGGCTCCTGCCAAGGCTGACTTGGAACACTGGTGGAGCTCTCCTGCCAACTCCTCCGGCAGAGACCCTCCCTGCTTTCTGCTCAGAATCCACAGTGGACCGGGAGCTGCTAAGAGAGTGGTCGCCTCTGACAGAATTCCTCGAAGCAAGGTTGCTGCATCAGTTAATTTGTTGCTGTGACAAACTACCTTGGGGGCAAGTACCTTAAGGAGGAAAGGGTTTATTCTAACTTGTGGTTCCAGGAGGGTAGAGAGTTCAGAGTGGCAGGGAAGACCTGTCATGGTATCTGGTGCTGGAAACTGGCTGATCATATTTCTGTCCTTGCACAGGAGGCAGAGACAGCAAGGTGTGAAATAAAGCTTAAACCTTTAAACCCCATCCCCTAGTGATGCCCTTCCTTCAGCAAGGATCCACCTCCTAAAGGTTCATAACCTCCCCTAAGCGGTGCCACCCACCGGGGACCAAGCACTCAAATTCACAAGCCTATGGGGAACAGGTGTCATTGAAGACTCTGTTTAGTTTTTGAAGACTCCCAACTTGCCTCTGACCTGGATTCTGCCTGATCTCTTCCAGCTGCACTCAGGCTTCCTAGTTGTGTCTCCTTGGCCTTTCTTCAGTTCAGAATCCATTGACTTCAGTCTGCTGATAACTCTGCCATGCATTGTCTTAATTAACCCCTTTAATGCCAGACTGGTTTATCAATCAGTTTTCCTGTTCTAATCAGCTTTTTTGTACCATAAAAGGGCTAACTGCAATTGCCAGGTGAACTCCAAGGGACGATGTAGTTCTAAAAATGTTGAGACATGAGTGTCCAGCTGCTATCAATGTGTGCCCCACTGTGGGAGCCCGTTTTCAGGTTCCTCGTGGCTTTACCGAGCAGGTCCGCATAGAGGATGATTAGGACCTCGGGCCTGAGTGCAGGTGTCTGAGATGGTCTGCACTTGGCTGTGCTGGAGGGAGGTCTTTTGCTCCACCCCTTGGCATCTCTATAAATACCCTGGGGCAGAGACAGTCAGGGCCTGTTGGAATAGGTTCCAGGCCCTCTCGAGGCTATTCTGTATTTTCTATCTGTTTATCTCCACAATCTAAATCCTTCTATCTAATATTTCCTGCTGCTCGCATTCAAGAAAACTCTGGGGAGCTGTGGGGTTGGTGGGTAAACGCCCCGCACCCCACTCCCTCTGAGTCTTTACCAGCCAATGTTACCATCAGTGATTAATTGATATTGAAGTTATAAAAATTCTAACTCACTGTGTGCTTTGAATGGCTGATTGTCTGTGGCTTGCTTTACACGGTTTGTCTAAATGACTCACTAAATGTATTCTACATTCCTAGTAGCTCCATGAGGGATGAATTTACCTAGGCTAGTAGCTTTCTTTCACTATTGGGCAGAACAGAAGTTTGTTATTAAAATATTGATGATAATGACATTTGAAGATCACATAGAGGCAACTTAAAATTATTTTAATTTTATCATTTTTCTTTAAAGCCCCTATGCTATTTACACATTTCAGCTACTCTCCCAGAGATAGTAAAAGTGAACTTTAATCTTCAGATATTTTTATTCAAACCCTGTTCAAAATCTTTGCCAAATATAACAAATTTCATATTTAATATTCATCATTAGCAAATCTCTGTTTACTGTCCTAGATTTTATATTTTACTTGAGAAAGAGCTGATGAAAATTAAAATAGGATAATTGGATTATGATTCTTCTGTTCTACCCATCTATAGTATGGTCCTACGCAAGCTGTAATAAAGTAATGACAACTAGATCACTTAGATGGGAATCCACTGTCTCATTACCCAGGAGCCATTCTGGGTCTTACTAGGACCACATCTTCCCAGAGTGGTCCAGGCCAATCCTTCTGCCTCTCCAGCTTCCAATGGCTATAAGCTTTGGTTTTACACTTGGCTTATGGTCCCAGAACTCCAATCACTTGGCCAATTCCTCCCAGAATATCTTCACGCCATCTTCCCTTGTGTACATCTGCCTCCAATTTACTTTTTATATAAGGAAGCAGATCATGGTGGTTTAGGTCCACTCTAATAAGGTGCTTGTGGCTGCTAACTCCTCAGCACCAGGAATAATTAATTGTTCACAATTTGTTGAGATGACAGTCCAACATGAAAGCAGAGTTTCTGTGTAAAGGACTCACTTTTGGTTAATCGATTTTTTTCTTTTTATTTTTTGAGAATTTCCATACTTTAATTTTTGAAAAGCAACATTTGTAGAAAGAACATTTTTAATAGAACACAAAGAATTTCCCACTTCTATAGAAACTCAGAACATAATACTGAGAGCTTTGTCACACATACACTCAGCCTAATGTCGGCAGGACTCTGTATAAATATGTCACACCTAAGTGGTTTCAAGGAACTGATACTTTACCAGTTGATACTTCATCTGTTTGATGCAGATGGCTATATATTATAGATAATATGTTTGAGGATCAATTGGACAGTCCCAAAGATGTTCATAGCCTGTATATAACCAAAGAAATTAGAAATTGACTGTATTTTATTTGCTAGTATTTTTATAATGTTGGGAAATATTTGGTATTTATGAACTCCATTTCTTTGTACGGTTACTTTTCTGTTTTCTTGACCCAGTAATAACCCCTTTAAAAATAGCATGTTCATATTTTTAAGTTTAAATACTTAACCAATGATCTTCTCATTAAACTTCCCTTTAGTAGGGGTCAGTAATCATGTGTTTCACTGGTTGATATAGATTGTTATTTAGCAAATGGAGACTATTATCTTTTCTGCTGGCTCTACTTAGAATCATAGAAAACATGGGATGGTATTTGAATTTTAAAAAATTGCTTCCCATTCAAATCTACTGAATACATATAATGTGATCCCAGGAGATACTGTCCAATAAAACTAGGTTAACCTCTTTTAATCTTATGGATTAAAATGCAATATGAGCTGCAGTTAATGTGCATGCAGCAGACTTAAATTAGTCTTAATTATTAAAATGAAAAAGGAAAATAACAAAAGATGTTATATAATCAAATAATGCCAAGAGACAGGCAAGCAAAAATATACTTATATACACTGTGGCCAACTGAGATCAAGAATCATGTAGAATTTGAATTTCAAAACACAAATTAGATTCATACTGTTGCTAAAAGTAGCAATTACCGATTACCTACCCAGTCACTGTGAAACTAGAATCTTGACAAATCCACATTCTAAAGTTCACATCTATGTTTCTCCTGCGGCAATTCTCTCTTGCGATTTAAAATGAGAGAACATTTGTTTTTCTCCTGGCCCTATGTGAGGAGGTAGGATAAATGGCTACTTTTAAAGTAAAAGGTGTTTCTTCAAAAACAAGTGGTTTCCTGAATCTCTTTAAGTTGTTCATTTCCAGTCTTCCAGAATTTAGAAATTATAAGGTAAATTGTTTTGGCAAATAGACTGCATTCTTCTAAGACAGCAAGACACTTCAAGGTCTCTCTAGGCACTCCTGTTCCTAATGCACAAGATTTAGGAGGTTCAACATTAACCATGATAGTGGCAGTGCTGTCGAGGGGCTCTCTGTGATTAACTTCATGAAATAGTAGCATGAAATAGTGCTGGAGGATCTCGAGAACAGCCTATGGTCATAGTCAGGGCGGGCCTTGGTGGGACAGGGTGTCTGTAGCGGAATTATTCCCTAAGCCTGGACCTTTTGAGCATTCTTGGTTTGAAGTTTCCTGGCTATGGCGGAATGCCTATGAATTATGGGATATTTATCAGCATCTCTGGCTTTTACCCAGAAGGTACCTGTAACTCCTCAATACACTTACCTTGATAAAGATGCCTCTAGAAATGCCCATATGTTCCTGGGGATGAAATTGCCTCTGTTTGAGAGCCACTGATTTACACCAGCACCAGTTACATTTTGTTTTCAGGTGTCCGTACAATTCACACAAAGGATTGCTCTTTGCATTGCTAAGGAATTGAGTGTAAATTTTCAAACAAATATGATTTTCCACACCAACTTTTGTTAATAAATCACCATGAAAACAGATTTCCTGTCTAGAATTCTGCTGCAGTTAATTTTGCTGTAAATTCCCTTTGGTTTATGGAGATGAAGCAACTTTAATTCATCTGGCACTCCATCTATAATTTTTTTACTAATAACAGGCAGCGATAAAAGTGAAAGAAAGCATGGGGGACTGGAGAGGTTGCTCAGTGGGTAAGGAACTTGCCGTACAAGCATGAGGATCTGTGTTCGGAATGCCAGAAACACATAAACGTATACATGGTATTGAGTTTTTAATACCAGCACTCCAAGGCAAGGTAGGAAGCAGAGATCTGAGTATTCCTGCAAGCTTGGAGGGCAGCTAGTCTGGGATACAAGAAGAGAACCTGTCTTCCATAAAATGGAAGGCAAGGACTGACACACAAGGTTATTGTCTGACCTCCACTGGTGCACTGGGTGTGCTACACACACACACACACACACACACACACACACACACACACAGAGAGAGAGAGAGAGAGAGAGAGAGAGAGAGAGAGAGAGAGAGAGAGAGAGAAGCACAGTTTTTTCTCTCTGTTCTCTTTTCCTTCACTTAATGGGCACATGGTTTTGGACAGCTTATTAATTCTTAAGCTCTTTGAATCTGTTTCTTTAGAATAACAATGATTTCTGTAAGTTTTTGTCCTCAGAACACCTGTTACATTTGTGAATTCCATCTATCAGGTTCATACTGGCAGCTGCTGAGTTTGGAGTCCCCTGATAACACTGTCAGGAAAGGGTGGGGAATGACTTGAACTTGTACAATGGATGAGTAAATGTGGGAGACTGACATTTGATAATGAGAGATGGGGCTCACGCACTATATTATCATTTTAACACTTGACGTCACTTAACTACCATTGTGGCTCTGGGCAGCTGGGCACAGCAAGGTAGAGGAAGAATCACAGACTTCTATGGTTTCAGGACTTAATGAATCCATTGTTGAAAATGGCAGGTGCTGTGATAATAACAATCGTGTAAAGCACATTCAGAAATTTATGAAATTATTGTATCAAATATTTCATATACGCTTTAACCTGTGTTATTAAAGCTTAAATGGAAGGTATTTTAAACTCTTTTTTTATAAACATCAGATAAATTTTTGAAGTAATGATTTTGATGTCACTGAGGATTGGGGTATGTTAGGCATTTTTAGAGAAGAAGAATTATATATTTGTAAATAACACAGGAAGAATAGTTTATTGTAATTTAGGCAAACTGCCAACAATGGAATTACATCTGCTTGTCTGTTTGTGGTATCTACTTGTAATTGCTTTTTAAACTAAACTCAAACTGATTGTAAACTCAAAATTACTCAACATAATTTTAAGTGACTGTGTCATCACATTATGCTATTAAGTGAAATTTTCTAAAAAGCTTTTGGTTATTAGAATTTAAAGTGGCATTTATGTTGTAATATCTTCCATTTTATCTTCATAGCTTTCTTTTAACACCAGATGCATTGTGACTAGGTTATGCACATGCACTTGCCCAGTTGTGTGTGTTCCTGAACAACTGTATGCTTAACTGCATAATTACAGGAACATGTACTATGTTGATAAGGATATATAGGTTGATTGAAAGCAAATGTCAAGTATGAAGGGCAGTGAAGCATGGAGTCTGGGAAATATCTGTACATCAGGCCTCATAAAAAGATGTGTTATGACCACCATCAACCTGTCCCCCTGGGAGCTTTTACAATTGAAGAAAATGTCACTTGGCTAAGAATCACTTTACAGCACAAATATATGTCATTTGCAGGAAGAAAAAAGAGAAAGAGAATTGGCCTTTGTTTGGAGAATGGGATTGAAAAGCTTGAGTGGTTTGCATTTATCTTGTTTCCTCACTTCAGCTCAGTTTCAGTGAAATTAAACAGCTGCATTAGCTACTGCAGGGTCCATTGCATCACGCCTGCCTCTGCATCCAGCCTATTCATCCTGCGACAGCCTTTTGCTAAATTTGTTTCTGTTTAAATATTTAAGAAGAATCCTTCTTACCCCTGCCCTAATTGTAGAAAATGAACTTCATTCACAAAACTGCACTTGCTTGCAGCTATAAAACCTCCGGTACAGTTTCACACTTACTTTTTCCTGTCCCTTCACCCTGGTGTCCCCTCTTCTCTTGTCCTTTCCCCCTTCTCAGCTTCTGGCCACTGCCCTGTTCCTGCCCCAGGTTTCTGGATAGGACCAATAGAGAAAGGCTCAGAGTTCTGTGGCCTCCTTGGAGGTAGGATCCCTCTCAGCCAACCCCACAGAAGGCCCTCAGGTTTGCGGTGGTTGCCAACAGGTCAGCTTCTCTGGGTTCAGGCCTAGATGGCTCTCTGCCTGGCCCTGTCTAAGACACCAGACTCCTCCAAATGCCTGCCTGCGCTCCTGGAGGTCCTTATCTTTCCTTTTCCCCATCTGTATCCTTGTGTATGCCGTCTAGTTAGACCATCTTCAAGTTACCCCGTGAGCTTGGTGTCTCCCATTGCTCTTAGGCCCCAGGATTAATGAAGTATTCTATAAATATATTCTAATCTCCTCTAGGTTTTTGAAAGTGTTTTCAGATGGTATACATGCTATGTGCTTCTTTTAAATTTGTCTCATAGCTTTTGCTAATTATCTTTTCCATCAATGTTTTTGAAGAGGAAAAGAAAAAGGCATTTAGAAATAATATAGCTTTATTTTTTAACATGATAGCATCATTTTTTATTTAGAGTTTGAGAAAAAATTATTTTTCAAAGCAGTTTACTATATTTAACTAAAATGGGGTGGGCAAACTCAATACATAAAGAAAGAGGTAGTGTATGTTGAGTGTTTGACAGTGGCATGATCTCAGATGAACTAAACTATAATGGTGCAAAACCACCCACACAGCCAATGTGTAACTGAGTGGGGGAGGCTGAGTTCCAAACTACACTTTATAATAGCTGGTGGCCAGGTTTTTTTCTCCTGGCTAAGCTCTGCCAATTCCTAGAGGAGAGGTAAGAAAACATAAGGAAACTGGAATTTCTCTCTAAAGATGTATAAATTATAAATCTGCATAATAGATAAAATTATAAATCCTCTAGCATTTAAATTGCTTAAATCATAGTTAGTAAAAACTATATTTCACTAAAATATTCCAACAGATAAATATTATATTGAATGAATTATACATGATATGTATATAATGTATAAGAAGACTTGAAATGT
Organism: Peromyscus californicus insignis; assembly: GCF_007827085.1. Lineage (NCBI taxonomy): Eukaryota > Metazoa > Chordata > Mammalia > Rodentia > Cricetidae > Peromyscus > Peromyscus californicus. The sequence continues at coordinate 7,470,397 of NW_026294480.1, read as the reverse complement.
CTATTGTGATTGAATTAAATACTATTTTGTGAATTAAACTGAATTAAATAGTATGTTGTATATTAAAATAAGATTGGATGCAATTAATACTTAAGACATCCTTAATTAACCTTAACTAGCAAGTGTTACTACATAGCATCTTGTAAATCACACTCATGCTTAAGCTAGTAGAGAAATGGATGTCTATGGTCATTCAGCATGTGTGTGAGTGTATGTGTGTGCATGTGTATGCATGTGTGTATGTATGAGTGTGTGTGTGAGTGTATGTATGTGTGAATGTATGAGTGTATGTCTGTATGTGCATATGTATGCATGTGTATGTGCAAATGTATGTACATGTGTATGTGCAAGTGTATGTACATATATATGCATGAGTGTTTGTTCGAATGTGTATGTGTGCATTGTGAGTTTGTGTGTGACTGTGTGTGCATGTTTCTGTATGTGTATCTGTGACTGTGTGCATGTATATGGTATGTGTAATTGTGTGTGCACATGTGTGTATATGTATTGTGAGTGTGTGCATGTGTGTATATGTATGTGTATGAGTGTGTATGTGTGTACATGTGTATGTATGTGTATGTGTGTGTATCTGTGAGCGTGTGTATATGAGTGCATGTATGTCTCTGTGTGTGCATATATGTCGATGTGTGTGTCAGTGTGGGAGTGTATGTGTATGTGTGAACTTTTGCCTGTGTCTTTGTATGAAGAGCAGGTAGAGGAGAGGACAAGGATTTGGTAACTGATTCTTGTCCTCCGAAATGTGAGCCAGCAGGGCTAACACATCATCTTCCTCATTGTGCGGGGTGAATGTAGAAAGGCACAAGGCACTCACCTACCTGATGTGCACAGCACGTTGTCAGGTTTGGTTCCATAGGCACTCCTCACGCGTGTCTTTCATATGATGTTCCAGCTGGGTGTCAGCACCTTTCCTTTACGTTTATCGTGGTCAAGGAGGTGGGACAGACCTCTAGTGTTCTTGCAAGCATTATACAAAAAGTAAGTGACATCAAATGGTGGCCTGGTGTCGGCCGCTCTCAAAGCTTGTACCTCTGGCCCCAGTTTTCCTGGCCACATCTGTGCATTTTTATCATCGCTTTTCCTGTTGTCTGTAAAACCAGTTGGGTCGAGATTCTTTATGAAGTCCCAGACACTCTATGCTGGTTGAGAAGCTTCCCTGCCCATCTTGGTGGTCTTCAGATGTACATTCCAGAATCCCCCAAAGGTACCATGATCCATTCCCTAATGGAGTGAAGGGCAGATACACTGACCAGGTGTCTGGAAACAGCTGTTATGGGAACATGCCAAACACTGCTTCCGTTTGGCAAGTTGAAGCTCCTAGTCTAGGTGTTTTGAATCTCGTGCCTGGCTTTAATGAGGCTGTGTTTAATTTTCATGCTAGTGTGTTGAGAGACTAGACTCTCTTGTTAATAGTGTGCCTCTTTGGGGAGGAAGAACTCCAGGTACTTCAAGTCTGTCAAGGGAATTCACAGAGGATGGTGTATGTTGGTTCACAGCCCAGCAAGGAGCCTGAGGTCCCTGTGGTTTGCAGAATGCTAACATACACCCTGGAGATGGGTCACTTGCCTTGAAAAGTGCAGGGTTGTTTTTTTCTTTTTTTTTTTTTGTGGGCAGGGATATTTTCAAACAAAAACACAATACAAAATGCCTTTTGCATTAGAAGGCATCCTAGAGAGTAGTTGGAAGGAAAAGGAGACTATGGAATCATGTCTAAATACTTCTAATTACAGAGAGGCATCTTGAATTGTGTTGGGGGCATGAAGAATTTAGCACACAGCTGCAGACATTTCTTCCTCCTCCGTTTGCTTTGGTGTTATTATTGGAATAGAAGGATGTGAGAGTGAGTGTCCTGATGGGCACTATGCCTAGACTGACAGAGTTTATCTGGCTGCAAGAGAATGCCCTTTCCCGTGCCAGGGTCCTGCTTCCTGATGGAAGGACATGGCTATGACAGTGACCTTCCCTCCCCCATTCCTAGAATAGAACAGGAATTGAAGCAATGTGTGGGACTGACATGGGGACAGCCATTCATTTAAGTTTATCCTTTTTGTACAAGTAGCTAAGACTAGGAAAACAAAAGAAAGCTGTTCCTAGTTTTCTATAGGAGAACTTTGTTTTGGCCCTGCTCCGCGATTAGACCCTTTGTGTTTTTATTGTCTCAAAGTTTTACCCAAAGAAAGAGTTCCCGAATTTTAAAGCATAGGAGAAAAATTCAACCACTGATGATTGTCAGAAATAATTGATAAATAGGGTAGATTTTTAAATCGGAGTCATCATTACTTTTAAAAAAGGAATGGGAGTAATTATAGTCTCCTAGTTCCATTTTCACGGGCTCCTTGTTCACTTGAAAATGGTAGCTTTTTTTAAACATAATTCATTCAGGATGTGTCTATATTGAGACTTTTGAAGCTAGCCAATCTGGGTTTGAGTTTACATTATGAAAATGAAGGCACTTTGCTTACTCCTTGTCATGATTAGTTTCTTTCAGAATTCGTTTTTAGCTACTGTTTTAAAGTCAACTGAAAATTACTGCTGTATTAATTGCAATGTATTTCATTTGAGTCTGAGTATTCAGTCAGGAGAATAAATTTCATAAAAATGAAACCACTATATTACTGTATATATGTATATATATACATATATATTATATGCATGTGTGTACCATCATAATTTATGTGCAGTGCTGTTTGTAATAATCAGTCACATGACCCCTGGGTTCTGTGCTACTTACTGTAACCATGAGATAATGTTTAATTACTCTTAAAAACTTAAGAGGCTGCTGAAGAGTAACTGAGGAATGGTCACTGGGTTGAGAGGATATGCATTTATTTGGATATGTTCTGCCTAACACAGAGCATGTCTGTGTCAGTACATATAACTCACTAACTTTCATGAGTTGAAGGAATTGATTAAAGATAATTAGACAGGTCCCAGCTAGCAAGGTATCTTGGTGCCCAGCCAAAGATTGTGGTGTGCAGAAATCTGGCTTTGTCCAGGATTTAGTCCTTGTTGGATAAGCTCTCTAGAGTTCTTTTCTTTGAGTGTGAGCAGAACCAATGAATATGGCTTGATATCATTACTGTGGTAATCAGAGTTGATTCTCCTGGGTAGGTTTGTTCTACCTATGTCAATCTTGAGAAGTGTAGTAGCAGGTAGTCCTTTGACCTTGAAGAGACAAACTTCCATGCTGCAAAGAAGTATGTGTATAGCATTGGACCCACCTAATGAGCCAGCATAATTTTCAGACTCAAAGTGGCACAGTTTCACATTGGAGGCTGATTGATTCTCTGTTGTAGAGTTTCTTCCTAACACTACATGCTGTTAGTAGGATTCCCCATCCTTGACCCACTAGGTATCAGTGGTACCCATCCTTCCTTTGAGCTGTGACAACAAAAACTGAGAACATTGGCAAATATCTTCTTAGGGAGAGACAGATCATTTACCTACCCTTGGGACTACCAGTATAAACCTAATTTTACTATAGAGAAAACAGATTTTGAATTGGAGCTGTCAGCTGGGTTGAATTAAATGTTTGAATGAAGTAGAGGTACTTCTTATTTTTAGTACAGATAAAGTCTGTGCTAGAGGGAAAGAAATGGAAATTTTATCCTAATGATAATAATGATACATTATGAAAGTACAATTATTATTCTGTGTTTTATGTATTTTTAATCCTACTTGGAGCATTGAATATTAGAAATTAATTTTTGATAACTCTTCTTAATTATGTTGTATTAATAAATTTAGTTGCGCTTCTATGAAAACAGATATGATAAAGACACATGCCCCATGGGATATTTACACAGCTAGAACAGGACTTTTAAAGTTGTTTTCGTGGTGCCTAGAAGCTTTTAGTTCACAACTAATACTGTTCATGAAGAATTGAGTGAGAGTAATAAGGAAATCACATTTTATAAATGTTAATATCTCACAGATGGATGGTTTATTTTTAAAATTATGTTTCTCAGCAATCAGATCAATGGCATCCAAGTCTGGGGAGGAAGGATGGGTGTTGCTCTGTTGGGTAACACCTCATCTTAGCAAACTGAATTAATTTGTGTATTTCCTACATAAAAATCCTATTTTGCTTTTTCTATTCTAATTTCTGTTTATTTTAGAGGTATCTGGTTTGCAAGCCCACCACAGTAACTGGAGTCTTAGGCACTTCATATTTTTCAAATTGGTGATTAGACTTTGAATGACATGTTTATATTTCCATTTCTGGTTAGTCAAGAATTTATATTTCCATTTGAGGCTAGTCCAGTAGATAAGGCTTTGCATCTTCTACACAGACACTGTTGATGATGAGGGCAGAGATGCCTTCCAGGAAGAGAGCCTCAGGCTGAGTGTGCTTCCGCTTTGAACATGGCTCTGTGACCTGCCTAGACCATGTGGAAGTGCAATTGATTTTCTAAACAGGAGGAAAGATGGTGACTGGTGGTCCTAAGAGTCTCTTCCTCTTAGAATTTTCCATAATTCATCTATCACAAGTGACAACCACAAGAAATGTGTGTATGTCTAGTCAGAATCTATAAAGAGCTGGTGTGATGTAGTAGGTAGTGCTTGATATGTCCATCAACAACGTACCTGACAACATCAAGTAGGGAAACACCTGTGACAACAGGTGTAACATAAAGACCCATCCCGGCAATACAAAACTTGAGATGTGTCGGCATACAAAGTGCATAAACTAAGATTGGCTTTGGATGTGTGTGTGCTTCACTCCTTATTCCTAATGTGGAAATACTCTGTGAAAAGGTGCATGTTAAAATAAACAGTTTCAAAATCCTGTCCCTCTGGCACATACCAGGCTGTATCAGGGTTCCACCACCCCTTTCCAGGGAGAGAAGTTAATATTTCAGACATTGCAAGCCAAGAAGTAAAACCAAAGACATCTCTTTATCTGGAAGGAGAAAACAGTTTATACAAAGCCCTCAATGACAATTTATAAATTTCAGACCCTTCTTAGTGGGGCAGTCTATAAATAGGTAATGCATTTGCAGCAGGGGTCATAGTGCAAAGTCAACCCACTCAATTTTGTTTTCATTTTGCCTCCTACTTTGTCTGTCATTTTTCCCCCTTCTAACAAGAAGTTTCAATTAAACAACACTTTATAGCCTTGTCCAGGAGAAACTTCTCTCAAGAGGTCAAGAGTATCAGGGGCTGTTCATGAGCTCCCAATCACAAGCACCTCCAGTTGACTTTGAAGGGACCGGGGAATGAGCGCTGAAATGAGTGCTGTGTTTCTACCTAGCCTGCATTTCTAAGCCCTCAGTGCCAAGAGTCTAGGGACTTGTTCTGCTCACGTTTGGGGGCATCTTTCTCTGAAATTTTCTCTTTCATGTAGATTGATATGTGTCGAGGCATTCAAGCCTTCAGAGTCCATGCCACAGTTTAATGATTCTCTAGGAACTCTAACACCTTAGCCTGGGATCACATTCAACGACTGATTTTTATAGGTGAAAGACATGAACCAAGAGTTGTATGATGGTGGAGGAAACAGGCTCAAGCTTCCAAATGTCCTGTATGGTCACAGAGTCATGCTTTGTGCCTCTAGTAGTAAAATTGGAGCAGTGTCTGCCAGGTATAACCCATTCCCAGGACTTCCACTGAGATATAGCCACATAGGCATCTTTTCCTAGAAGGTATTGAAATTTCATGTTGTAGAAGGAAAACCATCTAAGCTGCAGTTAGACAGACTAGGCTGTAAGTGCCAGCTCTAATACCAGCTCAGGGCCAGCTGTGCAAGCCAGCTGCAGTGCCGGAGTTCTCTTCTGACACCTCGCTAAAGTTATGAGAATGTGACTGGAGCTCAGTGCCATATGTTATTAATGGGATTGGTTCCCTACATTAGAAATGAACCTCAGATCTAATCCTTATGTTATGTTGATGTAGACTTAACATGTTCTAATATCTACAGACATCCAGCATATAGAAAATAGATCTAAAGAAATCTAGAGATTATTATCAGACAAATCTATCCCTATATTGTTACCATTTTGGGGAAATTATTCTGAGAATACTTCTGCTCCATTTTCATGTTATTGTTTCAAGGTCCTTACACTCTTTGATACTTTCACCATGTTTTCAGGGGAGCAAACAAATTCATGTTAGAAAACTTGCTCAAGTTTGTGTAGCTAATAAAAGCAAAACCAGAATGTAGATACCATTCTTCTGTCTATGAATCACACAGCTTTCTCAATGTCTACCTGTTGAGTCAGACACAAGTCACACCTCTAACACAGTAGGGTTTTTTTCCTCAGTATGCAGTTTTCATTGTTTCCATGTGTACAAAAGAAAGAAAGAAAGAAAGAAAGAAAGAAAGAAAGAAAGAAAGAAAGAAAGAAAGAAAGAAAGAAAAAAAGAAACAGCACAATTGGTCTTTTCTATATTTTCAAATTCTACATCTGTTGATTCAGCCAACCTCAGACTGAAAAATTCTCAAGAATGAAAAAAAAAAAATCCCAGAACTTTGCTGAATATGTATGGAACTTTCTCTTCTCTTTTGTCCATAACAAGAAACTATGACAACCATTTACACGGCAAGTACATTATAGGAATTACAGGAAATGAGGACAGATTAAAATACAGTGTGTGTGTGTGTGTGTGTGTGTGTGTGTGTGTGTGTGTGTGTGTGTGTGTGTTGTGCAAACGCTATATGATTCTATATAAGGACCCTGAGTATCCTGATTTTTCAAGATCCAAGGGATCCTGGAAACAATCCCTACTGAAACCATTTGTCATTTTCCCCTGTATTATCTACCTATGTGTCTCCTCTGTCCTTAAGCACCAACATATATGTGTGCCTCCAGGGGAGGGGGCAGAGCCTGCTGGTAAACTGATGTGCTGCGGGTGAGGTGCTCAGACTCTATCTCACACTTCGTTCTGCATAGCCTCCTCTCTAATTTTAGCCGAATTTCCATCTTTCCCTTTAGTGTGAAGTTCTTGCAACTGGGAGTAAAAACAATGTTTTTATGTAACGTCCACAAAGATAGTTCCTGATTTAAATACACATTGTATTCACTCCTTTACCATGAAGTCGCCATCATTTTTTAAACGAATTGAAATATACCTTTTTGAAAAATTAATCGTGATGCTTAAAACACAAACAAAATTTATCTTTAACTTATTAAATGGTTACAAATCAATCTGTTGTTCCTGATTAATTATCTATACTAAGTAGCATTTAAAAATCTGTGATAAATTGCTGTAATCCCTTGAAGTGTTAGAGGTGATTATTTGTGAAGTGTGATCTAAATGAAATTCAGGGTAGTTGAAGGAAAATAAATTCCTTATTAATAGCCAATTATCTTTCTCTCACTTCTGTATTCAATATGTCTTACTTTTCTGTTGACTCTAACTGCTGGGGACAATGATATTTATTATGATGACATTTTTACTCCCAATGTAATTAAGTTCCTTTCACATTCCAATATGATACTGTCATATTACCATTTACTGACAGAGTCTAGACTTCATTGCATAATAAAAATGATAAAACACAAGTTTTATATTTCATTGTCCAAGAGTCTCAGGACTGCATTTTCTCTAATTTTTCTTCAGTGAATGGATAGGCTTATCTCTGTCTGTCCAAACATTTTCCATACAGAAGCAGCTCACCATCGACGTCTTATACATACAAAAAATACCTGATAAATTTTTCTCTAGGTCTCTAACATCAGCCTATCTCAGTTTATTTTTACCAATATGCTAGAAGTATTTATGTATTATCCCTTTTGATTGACAACTTTAGTATCTATCAAGTCCTAACAGATAAAATCTGCCAATAGATTTGCGAGGGCAAATCATAATATAGTTGGTGTGAAATCTATCACCAACAGCACAACATGGTAAAAACTCACTGTATTCATCAAGAGTAGAGAATAGCAAATAGCATGCATGTCTAAAAAACTAATCAATAGTCTTAAGTTACTTGAAAAGAGTTTATCATATTGTTTATTAAATAGCATGTAATATTATAATATTGATTAAGCTATGTTAGCATTCTGTATTAGAACCTATCAGATCTGAAGGGTTATTCGTGTTTTTGAATGATACATTAAAAAAATACTTATTTTAAGAAATATACACAGGGGTAAAATGAATGGTATCTATATTGAAACTGTACATATTTAGCAGCCAACAAAAAAGCTCATCAATATCCTACTTTGCAAATCAGCCCTCATCTATTTACATGTCCACCCTTGGTCCTAAGCTACCCTGAAACATATCACAGATGGCATGACATTGCTTGTATTACTGTCTTTTTGGCCTCTGTACTTGAAGTGTAGCTAATCAGAATGAAGGAGGCAGGACAGGTGGAGGAAGGAGTGCTGTGGTATGGGAAACTCAAGGAGTATCCTGAGTGCACTTGGAGGGAGAGAAGATGATTTGAGGACACATAGATAAGCAGAGGATACAAATATGGATGTGGGTAAAGAATTCATCCATATCTCCAAGGCACAGGAACAGAAATCATGAGCGAAAGATATGAGTGATGAATACTAGTTCTGTAAGGAAGAGCTTGCTTATATCAGGTTGGCTGAGGATGGAAAGAAATGATGAACTGATGTTTTCAAATAACTGGGATTTTTAAAAGTAAATTATTTATTATTTATTTATTATTTATTTATTTATTTATTTATTTATTTATTTATTTATTTACATCCTGGCCACAGTTTCCCCTCCCTCTTCTCCACCCAGTCCTTCCTCCCACCCCACCCCCTGTTCCCACCCCCAATCCATTCCTCCTCTATTTCTGTTTAGGAAAGGGCATGAGTATCAACAAAACATGGCATATCAAGTTGCAGTAAAACTAAGCACCTCTCCATGTATTAAGGCTGTTCAAGGTAACCCAGTATGAGGAGTAGGGTCCCAAAAGCCAATAGAAGAGTTGGCTCCTACTAAGTCCTACTAAGAATCACCTTCTCCTCTACATCACTTGATCATAATTTTTCAGATTATAATATAATTACATCATTTTCCTACTCCCTCAAAACCCTCCCATATACCCATCCTTCCTCTTTTTCAACTTTATGGCTCCTTTTTATTAATTGTTGTTTTATACATTATACATATACATATATTCATATATAAGTAAGTACAACACATGGAGTCTGCAAAATGTTACTTGTATATATGTTTTCAGGCCTGACCATTTGGTATTGGATAAACAGTTGGTGCATTTTGAAACAAGGCCTCGACTAAGTTGCCCAGAGGACTTTGTTCTCACCTAAGCCCAGGCAAGCCTTGAACATACATTCTCCTGGATAAGCTTCAAATCCTTAATTTTTATAAAAGTGAAGGCTCTAATATGTTGTGAATATTAAAATCATGCGAAAGCCTCCATCTTGGTGGTGTAGAGACAGAGTGCTGCATAATGACCCTGGAGCTTGAGCCAATAACCTTGAGACTTCCCTGAATTTGGCCATGTGCCAGCTCGGCATTGCGTAAGTTCAGTGAAGCGTAAGCACTCACTGAATCTCAGCTTCCTAGTCTGTAATTGGGATTTTTAAGGGATTGTCTGGAGGTTAAATTAAGAGCAATAATTAAAGTCTCTCTCCTTTCCTCTGTGCTGCAGTCGGGGCTTCCTGGCGGCTCTCAGCCCTCCTTGTGCTCACAGGCAGGGTCTCACAAGTTCTGCACATTAAAACTCCTTTGGTCTAGATGAATTTTTGATGAATTTGTTCTGTAATGCTGGAGATGAAGTGGTGAGATATATCCTCATTAAACTAGTAAAAATAGTTGAACTGTGCCAACCCCTCTCCATTGAGAGAGACTAGTCATAATTTCATATCTCTTGAGCATCTTATATTCTTTTTCTCAAGGAAGGGGTTGGTTAAAAAATAAAACATTCTTTTCTTGTACTATCCTAATCTACCTGATAAACATGTCTATTTTAATATAATTTTACACTAAACAATGATGCTTTATTCAACCAAGCATACATCATTATAGTGATAGAGATATTTAAAATCTGTGGAGCCATAGCTCTCTAGAAAGTGTTACAGATAACATAGCTCTCTCCTGAATCATGTCTCTGTGAGTTCTCTTGATTAATAGGACTTCAAGATTGAGGTGCGCACAGACATTCTACTTATAGGATACTTAGAAAGGAGAGAAACCCATGTGCTTTGAAATGAGTCCTCATCATCTAGCATTCACTGTTATTTGAAACAGCAAAGCAAACATAGAATTCCAGACAGGCCTTCTCTCCTTTGGCACCATCAGCCTACATTTATATCCCACATAGAGATCCCCACTATCCTAAGATGCCCCCAGGGCAAATATGAGCCACCAGTATGTAGAGCTCTCTCAGGGTGGCACTGAGCACTGATGCCTTTTGTTCATAGATTGGGAAATGTGCACTGAGTGGATGTTCTATGGTGGTAGGAGATGTGGGAGTGGTTTGGAAGGAGGGGCACAGTGGAGCAAAGAATGTTAAAACTTAGTAATTTCTCTTTAATCTTCCTCCACAAAAATCTGCCCTTCCCCTCCCAGCATTTCTCAGATGCCAGGCCTCAACATGAACACAGGCACTATAGCCAAGTGCTTTACATTATCACCAGGCAAATCTCACTTGTGTTTGGATTCTAGACATGCAAGGTAGGTAGACAATGGCCTCGTGGTGACCTGAGGAGAAACCAAGCAGACAGCTCCCTTGATCTTGATCCTCCAGTCATCTTCTGGGGATGGTCCACCTGCGGAAGGTCCCCTGGATGGATGAGTGTTGACACCCAATCCTGTACCAGTAAGATGGACAACATTTTATGAGTCACACTGACTGGAGTCCTGGAGTAGGAAAAGGCTACAGACCCTGCAAGGACACATGCCACTCATGCCTGAAAACACAGGAAACAACCAGGAGCTTTAGAGGAAGTGCTGTGAGCTGGCCTTCGTATCCAGTGGAAGATGTAATTCATTTGTTTGGAGAAATCCCATGAGCTATTCAGAAACAAAACTCTCTACTAGTGGATAAAATCAGCTGGACTTTGTCCCTTCGACAAGCCGAACTACTCAGTCAGTGGACCTTACCAGACAGTGTTAGGATGAGATCCTTCAGGAGGGTACTTTGAGCTCCTCCTGGGTTCTCACAGGTCTGAGGCAGAGCCTGGCAGTGGGCTTTAATCCTAGGCACACATCTCAGTGCTGAGGGGTGGGGGAGGCTTATTTGCATTCATAATAGACACAGCCTCAGTTAATTGGCTCACATATGAATATCTCCCCTTTCTCTTCCTGATATTTGCATGCATGTATAGCAAGAATTCCAAGAATTAAATTAGAAAGAATTTTAGATGAGGAAATTTTCAACTTCCCTCTCTGGGGCTCAAAATAAGGAATATTACATGATTCTTGTCCACATTCCATGAATCCTGGTATGTCCTTCTCCATGCCCAAAGCAGCAAATCTCTACAGCAGGTCACATATTTGGTAATGGTGAATGGTGAGGTGTGTTACCTAGGAGCTATATTCAATATCTAGATTTCTCTGTCTTCAGATATATGTACAAAATTATAAACTCAGATGTGTGCTTTCTTCTTGTGTGTTTCCATTCTTGATCTGTGCGAAGTATATCCGAGCTTAGCCAATGGTGGGAGGTGCCAGTGTGGGCAAACCACATTCCCAGCCACACTCTGGCTGGCTCTGCAAACCTGAGGACTCCAGAGGGTTTTCATTTGAACAAATGCTGACTTCATTTTTTTTTTAAATAAAATGGCCTTGTTTAAATCATAAGACCTTGGGACGCAGTTCTTGAATTTACCTAGAACATCATTGAAGCAAACTGTAGGTCTCCCTGGTGGTGAGAAGATTTGATGTTTCACAAATCCTTTGTACCCCATTCCTTCCACTCTGCCAATTTCTATTGCTTATCCCAGACTCTTCCTTTCTTCTGTGACCTCCTTCCTTGTTCTTGATAGTCTTACAACTTGGATTACTCTAGGCTATGGAAATGTGCTCCGCAAATGTATACTGTTCTTCAACGGGAGACAACAGAACCAAGCTGAAAGTAATGGGCTCTTATGCTATGCTTTATTTTCTTCAGGTTGTACAACATGGTTCTTCCAAATAGTCCTCAGTTTAGGCTTGTTTATATCTGTCATTGTAATTCCATATTTCCTCAAGGGAAACTAGGCACAAAGCCACCTTTTGAGAGTTTCCAATTTTAAAATTAGCTGAACAGAAACCACAAAAACAGATTGACCAACTAAGCTGGGTTCTTATCACACTCTGCAGGGGAGACATCCTGCCTCTGAGATGAGGCAAGAATGTGCTTGAGAAAAGATAAATCATTACAGTTTGTGATCACTTTCTCAAATGGACACACATGGAGAAATCACCACCAGAAGTAGGGAAAAGCTAGTCTGAGGGAAGCTACTGTTTCAGAGCAGCGATGATGGTTAAAAGTCAAAGGGCATTCTGTGAGGGAAACCCGATCTGATCGTGCAAACACTTGGTAAAGAATACTGTTCTAGTGTCTTGCTACGACCTCATTCAAGTCATAGGTAAAGACTAAGTTAGGGGCTGGCAAAGCAGTTCAGTTAGTAAAGTACTTTCTGCACCACCATGAGAACGTGTGCTTCATCCCCAGCACCCACAAAACTGGCCGTGGTAGTGGTGGTGCGCTCTTGTAGTCCCCACTCTGGGGAGATGGAAGCAGGGGCATCCCTGGAGCTTAATGGTCAGCTAGCCTCTTCTATTTGAAGACATCCAAGCTAGTGAGAGACTGTTTGAAAAAAAAAATAACAAGATGGTTCCTATGGAATGACATCCATGGTTGACCTCTGGCTTCATGATGCACAAATATGTGCACCTGTGCATGCACACACACACACACACACACACACACACACACACACACACACACACACACATACAGAGAGAGAGAGAGAGACAGAGAGAGAGACAGAGACACAGAGACAGAGACAGAGAGAGACAGAGAGAGAGAGAGGGATTATATATAATACAGACTTCTAATGACTTCAAGAACCTTGGGTGTGGAGTAGAAAGTCAGCATTCAGTTCTATTCCTTTCACGGGGTAGCAAAGTTTTTAGAAATTCTTAAGGCATGGCATTATTCCAGCTTTCTCAAAATATTACAATAAGCAATTTAATATTCCAAACAGATTTTTTTTGGTTGGCAGACATCTGTATACCCACCCCCTCCTGACTGAATGGATTTAGCTTTTCAAGTCATTTGGAACCCCACAGGCATTTATTTGGAATTTTATTTTTAAAGCTCCCTCAAAGCAAAGAATAATTTTTCAGTGAACACGTGTGGAAATATTGTTACTATGGACCTTCTGTGAATATTAAAACCAAATCATTCCCGGTAGCACTTTGCATTTCTCTCTCCCATTGTAGTTGTGCTTCCAAGTTACAGACAGATAAAATGAAGGATTAGAATGGGATTAAATGGGGCTTTTCCTTAAACAATTAAAGTAATTACATAGTTAACAACTTTGCAAGCTTCTTCTGTATAGACACTGTACTAGATGCTAAGTATAACGTCTCCTTAGTCCTCAGCAAGACCCTTTGATGTCATTGCTATGCATTGTATCCAGCAGCCAATGAGAAAAAAGTGAGGGAAACAGAAAAAAAAAATTGGACTAATCCTTTTAGTCAGTGTCTAGTCCAGCTCTCCATACCCATAGTCACCCCAGGGTCCCATGCCTCATTTCTTTTCCCATGTCCTTTATAAATGTCAAGTCCCTAAGGATGCTAGTGTCCTAGCTATTGAGCCTGAAATGGAAGACATGATTGATCAAGAAGCCTCTCTTATCAACAGCTTGCCCAATTGGCTATTCATCTTCATTAGATAATGTAAAGCCAGTCCCAAGGCTTCAGAATTCTGATCAATGCATTTTTATCTGAGATGCCAAAATTTTTTATTACATAGTAAAATTTTGTTTCAATGAGCCTTTTAGTTTAAGAATGTACGTGAAAATGTGGTTATGCCTCAAAGTAGCTTTTCGAGTAGCTGTATATGAAGTGGGGAGGGAAATGTCTGTTACTTATCCTTCTCATATTCCTTGCAAATCAATACGAGTCTTTCTATTTTCCATTAGTGACATAACATCTTGTTTGGCATCTCATCTCCCCAGTACCCCTTCTTGGTCCTTCACAGTTCATTTTCCACACTCAGTCCAGATGAACAGGCTGCAGGTCAGGGACTCCGCTTCTTGCTTGGCTTCCAGCACCTCTGGGCCCTGTTATCATCTGCAGCCTTTGATGGAAAAGCAAACCCTGCCCATGGGCTGAGTGTCTTGCTGTCTCTAGGGCCTTGGTTTCTGGTATGGAGCTCTTTAGGGGACCCCCTCCCTTGCACATTTCCGAGCTGTTTCTGAGCCTTGTGTAAAGGTCCTTGGAATACGTGTCATTGTCGTCATAAGTAAAGCATCTGAAACCACACCCACATTGCTGCCTAATTCCTGAACTGGGTTCTGAACCACTTGTGATGCCTTTCACCAGAGAGGAAAGACAGTTGGGTGGTGAGAACTTTGTTTATATACACTGTTATTCATTGGCCACCTGTGCAGTGAGGAGATGTAGTTAGTTCTTTAGATCCCCACAACGTCCCCTCTCATGCCTGTTCAGATGTGTATTTTCAGTCAAGACCATGATGTTTATATTGCATTTTCAGGAGGAAATTAATGAAGGATTAATAAAGACAGTATATAAGTAGTCTGAACTGTTTTGTCAGATGGGCAGAGCTCAATCTTTAGAAGAGCTATGCGTGTGTGGCCACTTCCCTAGTATAATGGGCCATGTACCATTTGCCCATTGAAAACAAAAAGTAGATTGGCCAGTCCCTTTATGGAACTTTTCAGGTTGCTGAGCACAAAAGATTCCAGGTCCGACTATTCCTCCTGAAACATACTGGCCTACAGTTTATAGATACAACTAGTTGCACCTTGAAAACCCCACTAGGACCTGAGGAAACAAGAGCAGGCATTATTCCTGCTCTGTAGAAGTGCAAGGTGAGCTCAGAAATGCAAGGGAATTTGCCTGGACTTCACACTCAGTTTGAATTCTTAAGCCCAATGCTTCTCCTGAGGTATGTGGTGAACCTCTCACTTTCAAGTTTTCAGAAAGAGACTCACCGACTCACCGTGTCCTTTCAAGCTACCAGATCAGTCATTCTTTCAGCCTGGTTTTAATGAAAATGTGTTCTGGGGCAGGCAGACTTTACATGCTCAATAGTAAATTATTGAATTACATTACAAGACTCTTCTGTGAGAAGTTGTAGAGTCAGACAAACATTTAATCGATTAGTACTAATTAAGAAAAGCATTGATGAGTGATGCTGCCAACAATGCCAGAACGCCAGCAGTGTCCCTGGCATCTTTTAAAGGGGCTCATGCTGAAAGCCTGCTCTCAGTGTGTGGCTTTGGAGCTTATGTCTGAACGATAGGGGCTTAGGCAGAGGTGAGGGATAGAGTCCTTTGGAGGAAGGAGCCAGTAAACACACAGGCACAGGACAGGGACAGAGTTTGGTGGTCTGAAAGCATCTAAAGGGTTTTAAAATCCTCCCTCATTGTGCTAACGTGTCAGAGGAATGCCATCAAACAGAGAAATGGGGACAGAACCTCATCGGGCTTTGTGAATGAAGCCAAGGGTTCTGAATTTCATCTCTAAGATGGTGGCAAGCTACTAGAAGGCATTGAGCTTCATCTAATTTCCATCTATAAAAGATGAGTTAGAAGAGTGCTTTCATGGAACAGGATTGGAACAAAGACACCAGAAAGGAAATCATTGTAGTTAAATGTAGGAATGACATAATGGAATGGGCAGAGTTAGTTTGTTTATTTCTTTGTTTATAGTCATCAGGATTTACTGTAGAGTAGATACTGGCAATGTGAGAACAAGAAGATTCAAGAACAAGTAAGGTATGTTTAACAACTGAGGGAGGGATGATTATCTAGTCAGCTCTAGTGGAGGACAAGTTGGAAGGCGCAGAAGGAAAACATGCAATTTTGATGGCTAACAATTGGGATGGTTTGGGACACATTCTAAGGGACATGTCCAGGACAGAGTTGGAATTGATAGTCCAGACTAAGTGATGCTCGCCAGAGAGCAAGAATGTAGAAGAAGGGTCCTGAGCACATGCAGGGGCATGTCACAGGCAAAAGAGACTGAGAAGCTGCATCTGAGGGTGAGGACGAAAACCTAGGCAAGAATGGCAAGGTTAAGAAATCCTTAATAAAAAGATTCATTCAATAGTCAAATGCCAGGTTAAACATTGTTCTCTGTTCTCCAGGGAGCTAATAATAATAATGATGATGATGGTGGTGGATTCCTTTTATTTTAATGTCATGTGTTAGGGTAAATCAATTGTCCCTCTCACTAAGAGTTTCATGAGAGATTCTTGGATTAATTTTATATCCATGACATGGGCAGCACCTTGATGTAAATAAACCCTGTATATTGATCAGCCACATGGAAGGCAGCTTCATCCATCTGTGGGCTATGTGACTGACTTCTCTTCCATTTCCATCTCCCCCAAACAGGAGCAAAACATAAACCCAAATAAATATGAGAGCCATACATACATCAGTAGACTTTTCTTTGTTCTCAAGCAAAAAATACATGTAAAATGAAGGTAATCTATAGCTTACCATTACCTTGTATTCGGCTTCTTTCTAAACAATAGACTAGTTTTAGAGCCACCACCCTATTTGTGTGGAATACTTCAAACTCACCTCAGAGGTAGGATTCAGACTCTTCTGTCTGGAACAACAGAGGCCTTTGCCATCTCTCTTTGCCGCCCACAATACCTGTGTGTGTCCTTGTACCACTCTCCCAGCCTGCATGTGATTCTGCCTCATTAAAGTTTCTTGAACTAGGCTTCTTGTTTACTCCAGAAACGTCAACTACAGAGGCTTATGACTTGGTTTCTATGTTTCTTCTGTGCTCTGCTTTCCCTGTGAATCTCCTATATTATTCTATTAGAAATATAGCTCTTTCTAGTACTTTCTGACCCAGAGAGTTGTACACAATGTACCTCAGTTTTTCCTTCCTTACAAAGTGTTTATTGCCTTAATATATGAAAACTGCTTTTATCACATTACTGCTTAAAACCCTTGAACAATTTTAAAAATACAATTTTACAGTGCATCATGTAAGAGATTGTAAGACTCCCGTTTTATGATTTTCCAGATTCAAGATTCGATACCCCCACCATCCGATCCTGCCTCAGCTTCAATTGCAGATGTGTTTTGTGTTTTCTGAAGCTGACATGCGTTTCTGCTTCTTAGACCTTGCCTATGCTGTTGCTAATTTGCAGCAACCATCTGCATTCTTCGTCTACCAGCATCCCCTATCCCTCCCTCCCTGCTCAGATGGCTTTTGCCCTAAGTTTGCTTATGGTATCAGCCATCTCTTCCTGTGGAGTCATCTGTGTTCATGCAATGCAGCCTGGCCACATGTCTGTGGGATCTGCATCAATAGATTCAACCGAGTATTGAAAACACCTTTTTAGAAAGGCATCTATACTGAATATGTGCAGGCTTGATGTCATTAATCCCTAAACAATGTACTGTAACAATTACTGTAACCCTATAGGTACTACAGGTCACCTACAGATCATTTAAAATATAAGGGAGAGTATGTGGTGGCTGCCTGGAACTACGGTACTATTTTATTATCTAGGGATTTGGCATCTGCATATTTGGATATTCATGGGGAATCTGGAATCCATCTGCCTCAGATGCCAAAGGACATCTCTATCTCTTTGCTTTTCAAGTTGTATTAGAATTACTTATCTGTTATCTTCAGTAGGCTGAGAATTTCTAAAATGCAGGAGGCTTTAGATGGCCTTTGTAAATTCCTGAATCCTTTCTCATAATAGGATCTCAGTAAATATTAGTTGAATGTAGTTTCCAGTTTGGAGAGGAACACACACACACACACACACACACACACACACACACACACACACACACACACACTTCTATATTCACTAACAGCTAACAGTGCCTGTTTTGTGATGTTTCCTCAGCATAGAACTGATAAAAGGATGGGATAAGCTTGGCATCGGCTTCTATTTGTGTTTCATATAGTGTGAGTATTTTAATATTAAACATAGATGGGCCTCAAGGAATGTCTTCATTGCTATTTGTTACGGAAAATGCATAGATTTACTTTTCTATCTTAGGAATGTTACACTATAATAATTTTTTAACACTGATAGAAAGGCAATGTCAAAACCATCTTATCATGTTAAGAGTTTGTTTCTCTGGGACTCGTGATTATTTAAAGGACATTCAGGGATTGACAGAGATGGCCCAGGAAGATGATTTTAGCAGTAGCCATAATCAGAAATCTAGAAATGCTGAGACTGTGAGGGTTTTTTTTTCCCAGAGCCACATTTAGAATTGCCAGATCTCTATTTTATAGCTTCATTTAAAATTGGGCAATTGAGCATGTGGATTGTATATTACTGCAACTATAAATCTAATAGATTATAATGGTATTTGTCCAAACACCATAGAAGGTAGACTGATCAAAATAGTTATAGATTTGGAAAGTCTTTGTACAAAGAAAATTATTGAAAACATTGAGGACCTAGATAGTTTGCAAAACCAGAAATCATTTCTAAAAGACTCAGAGGTCTCCAAAACAGAATGGGCTATGGCCACTGTCCCAAGTTGCCTACGATAACTGTATGATAAAACTCTTCCGCTGCAGATACTGCATGCTTTGGCTGTAAGACACAGAGAAATCATTTCAAACTGACTTGGAATTTCTTCCCTGCTGGTTAATTTTCCTAGTGCCTGAAGGTACTATGTAGGCTGCTGATTTAAAAAAAAAAAAAAAAGGCATTAATGCTCTTGACCCTGCATGCTACAATACCAATTTGCCAGGCAGGGTGTCCCCACTGGTATGGTAGTGGTATGACTGTTAGGAGGGAACTGATTTCTGATTAGATTTGAGGCCTGCTCCATAGGAAGCAATTTCATGCCTGGATCTATAATTCTGGTTAAAAGCCCATGATTTTGGAGGTCTTAGGTTCTAGGCCAGAACCTATTATTGTTATTTAGTTATACAGCCATGTTCCTAAATTGCCCCCTAAATATTTGTATTTATGCTCATAGACTGGAGTACCTCTCAGTCTTGGTTTAAGGAGATTCATTTTGCAGTAGACAACAGAAATAGAAAGATGCATAATTGGTCAGAGCTCGGAGACTAAGAGAATCTGTGCTCAGCCCTAGGCAAGACTTCAGTATGAACTGTACCACCACAAGGCTCAGGTAATAATACAGTGAAAGAGGAGGCAGAAAAAAAAAGTTAAAACCAGAGTATGGGGGGAGGGTGCTGTGAAGTACTGTCTCTGGACAAGGCACCGCTGCCTCAGCCATGAAATCCCACCAGCTATGACTGCTGCACAGGACCTTCATAAATCCAAGGTAGCTAAAAACCCAGCATAGACGGGGTCGATATGTCCAAGGTCCACCCTTCATTGAGGGGCTATTGACAAGAGATAGTTACTAGAGAGGAGGAATCATTCTTTTTTGAGTTTGTGGCCACCAGTAGGTTCCCAATGCTTCAGTGGTTGGCCCCACACATGTACACTTATGGTCAGCACTAACTGGACTTAGCAGATCATCATCATCATCATCATCATCATCATCATCATCATCAAGACAGGAAGTTGGCAGGAGTATGATATAGGACATGGAGAGACTTAGAACAGGAAAATGGGGTCAGGCATGATCATATTTCATTGGATATATGTATGAAGTTCTTAAAAAGAAAGAAAACAAATCAAAAAGCAATTAAATGCTTTATAGTTGATACTTAATCATATCTAGGTACAATCTGATTTTTACCACTATACCATTCTATATGTATAATTGAGAGACCTAATTATCTATCATCAAAATTCATTAAATCATTGCTACCAAGTGAAAACATATATGTAAATATATAAAAGAAAGTTAGCTTATTTGGACATACACATTAGCTTTTTAAATATACATTTTTCTTATTTTTGATAATTTTATATAGATTTTTCTTAATGATCCATCTTAATCAGACAGTAGCAGTTAAAGAATGTGGCAGACATCTGTTTGCATTAAAGACTTTATAGTGATTAGAGACTCTGTAGGGTCCCCATAGAGTCCCCAAGCTATCCCCATGAAGTATAGCACTTACCCAGGATGCTAAGAGATTATCTGCAGGGGATTGTGGAAGAGAGCAGAAACACCATAAATGCCAGAGGAACAAGATGCTTCTCAGAGAACATCTTTGCACCAGCCGCAGGGTATCATTGCTCTGTGCTGTGGGAAGATGGGCATTGCTGCCATCTTCCCCTAGGGATTGCAGACACCGGGCTTTTACCACATGGGAAGAATATGGAGTCATGGGATCTGAACTTGGAACTCCAGTGAGCTCTCTTTTCCTGACCTTCCTTCCAGCTCCAATTGTGGCCCCAGTCCTGTCTGATGACCTGTCATGGCTGAGCAAAGATTATAAAACTTCAAACAGAAAATTAAAATGGAGTCTATTCCCAAACTGAGTTTCTACATTACATTAGAGGGGATAAAGAAAAACACTATCCCACAAAACCAGTGACCTGTGTCTTGGAGCTGGGTATCATGTTAGTTTTGGATACGTGCATAGGATTGTAGTCACAAAATGATCTCAGTCAATTTTACTTTTGTGTTTTATATCAACTTTGAGAGCTTAGATGGGGGTGGGAGATCAACATTGATGCATCACCACCATTTTGTCAAAATCTTGGAAATGAGAGTATGAAGAGGCAGATGTCTCCCTGGCCACTTTCTTAGCTGGAGTCTGTCTTCCTTTTTTTACAAAGAGAAAGCAACATGTGTTCCTTATTATAACACATTCAAAGCAGGCACACCCAACCTTTCAACAAGACTTTGTTAAAATGGGAGGGAACTTTAGGAATAAAGCATATCCAGGCAATTCGTTGAAGAAGCCATTGCATGTGGGTTAACAGATCCTGGAGCCAGGCTGGCCTCAGTCTGAGGTCTGCATTATGCAAAAAGTAGCCTAGTTGCCTTGAGACACATCTTTTCACCTGCATGCATCATTTGAATATAATGCATGTGGGAGCCATGGATTGCTGGGAGGGTACAATATGGAGATGGCCAGAGGGACACCAGCAACATCTCTAGTCATCTGGTATAAGGGCAGTCTGGAGTAATTTCTCTAGTACATTGTAGCTGGAAGTTTTCCTGTGTTCTGTCCGGTCTGCAGTTGCTCAGACCCAAGTAAATACAGAAGCTTATATTAATTAAAACTGTTGGGCCATTAGCTCAGGCTTATTACTAACTAGCTCTTACACTTAAATTAACCCATAATTCTTATTTATGTTTAGCCATGTGACTTGCTACCTTTTCTGAGTTCTGCCTTGT
Organism: Peromyscus californicus insignis; assembly: GCF_007827085.1. NCBI lineage: Eukaryota > Metazoa > Chordata > Mammalia > Rodentia > Cricetidae > Peromyscus > Peromyscus californicus. The sequence goes on along the minus strand of NW_026294480.1, from coordinate 7,448,996 downwards.
CACCTTGCTTCCTCTGTGTCTGGCTGGCGACTCCTTACTCAGCCTTCCTCTTCCCAGAATTCTCCTTGTCTGCTTATCCCGCCTATACTTCCTGCCTGGCTACTGGCCAATCAGCATTTTATTTATCCATCAATCAGAGCAACACAATCACAGCATGCAGAGTGATATCACCCATCAGTACATCTTACCACCAGCCTTGTATGGTGTTAGACTGTTAGTTTAGTGTTCAGCCTCTGTTATTCCTTTGCAGCTCCTTACACCATTTGCCCTTGGAACAGGGTGTCTTCAAGAGGGGTGTTTCTTTTTCACACATTTGTACGTTGAGTCTGGTTAAATCCATAATGCAGATGTGAAAGTTGATAGTGGTAAATCACATTCATAGTCCAAATTTGAGAGTCAGCGATATTCCCAGTATCATAACTAGCATTGAATTTTTGCTGTTGACATTTAGGATTGTAATGGGGACATACTTTAGCTGAAATTCTGAATTCTAGGGAGAACTGTGATGTTGACTGGCTAAGGCCAAATGCCCTTTCCTGACTAGATTGGAGACAGAAAAAAGTAATATTAGCATTTAGTAACATTTTCTTTTCAGAATTCTAAGAGAAATGTAAGGCTCACAGATGTAAAACATAATTTGCTGCTCTGCTTTCCTTATTTTTCTGCCCATAAATTCCAACCTCTTTAGCTTTGCTACATGTCCTAGATGGCAAGTTACAAGTTTCCCCTCATTTTTCATTTCTGTTTGTGTCATTTTTTATATCATCTCATTTGCTTGACTTAGGACATGAAATTCCAAGCAAATAAATCACTATGATGTGACTTTGAAGAAAAGGTCTTGTGCTGAACTATTTTGAATTCCTGTGATGTTAGAGGTACCTGTCATGTGATTAATATGGTTTAGCTTGTTGTGCATTTTTTTTTAGCTTGCTCTGAAAAACAGAATGTATTACCTAATACTAAAGTGTGTTTGTTTGAAAAGTGTGATGAATTTGTGTGAATTTGGTCTTTTTCAATTAAGCTGTTTGGAAGTAGATCTGCCTTCCTATCATATTTTCCTTTAGAAACAATTATAAGGTGGTTTCTCATGACCAGAGGTGAGTCACTCATGGGGAAGGGAGGCATGTAGCTGAAGTTTTTCTGTGTCCCACCTGGTCCACAGCTGCTCAGACCCAAGTAAACACACAGAGGCTTATATTAGTTAAAACTGCTCAGCCATTAGTTCAGGCTAACTACTGACTAGCTCTTACACTTAAACTCAGCCCATTTCTGTTAATCGGCATGTTGCCACGTTTTCCATGGCTTTGCCTGTGTGCCATTACCTGCTGCTCCCCGGATGGTGAGCAGGCATCTCCTGACTCAGCCTTCCTCTTCCCAGAATTCTCCTTGTCTGATTATCCTGCCTACACACACACACACACACACACACACACACACACACACACACACACACATACACACATGCACACACACACGTATACACATACACACAGGCAAGCACACACCCATATACACACATACACTACACACACACACACACACACATTACACACATACATACACACACACATACAAACATGCACACACATACACACAGACACATATTACACATACACACACATATACATACACACACATACACATACATACACACACATACATATACCCACATATGCACCTACAGACAAACACATATCCATACACACATACATACACATACACACACAGGCAAACACACACTCAAATACATACATACACCACACACACACACACACACACACACACATCACACACATACATACGCACACATACACACAAACACATAAACACATCCACACATATCACACACACAAACACATAAACACACACACACACACACACACACACACACACACACACACACACACACACACACACATACACTTCTCACCTCTTGAGTGGCCCAGCAACCTCATGCCTGCCTGGGATGGTACATCCATGGCTACTCCTCATCCCAAAGTCCACTGGTTTCTTTTGTCACTTTACTGTTCATTTCAGCCCCGGGCACTAGCTGAATTCTATCCTTAAACACTTTCCCTTCTGTTTATTTACTCTCTGATCAGGTCCCTTAGATCTTCTCAAACCTTCTGCGCTGGCTAGTGTTTATGTCAGCTTGACACAGGTGAGCATCATTTTGAGAAAGTTAACCTCAATTGAGAAAAATGCCTCTACCAGACTGGCCTGGTGACAAGCCTGTGTTGGTACTTTTTTCTTTTCTTTTCTTTTTTTGGTTTTTCGAGACAAGGTTTCTCCATGTAGTTTTGGTGCCTGCCTGTAACTCACTCTGTAGACCAGGGGGGCCTCGAACTCACAGAGATCCACCTGGCTCTGCCTCCTGAGGGCTGGTACATTGTCTTGACAGATGATCACTGTGGGTGAGAGGGGCCTACAGCCGGTGGTGCTGTCACTAGACTGGTGGTCCTGGGTGCTGTAAGAAGGCAGGTTGAGCAAACCAGGAGGTGCAGGCCAATAAAACGGCACTCCTCCATGGCCTCATCGGCTCCTGCCTCCAGGTTCCTGCCCTAACTACAAGCTATAGGCAGAAATAGACTCTTCCCTCCCCACACTGATCTTGGTGTTTATCACAGTACTAGAAACCCTAAGTGAGATTCTTCAGTGATTGCCGTACACATTAGTTTTCTCGTAGCTCTGACAAAATGCCTGGCAGAAGCATCTTCAGGGAGGGAGGGTTCGTTTTGGCTCAAGGTTGAGGGCACAGTCCATCATGGAGAGGAAGCCACCACAGCAGGGGCTTAAAGCATCTGCTAACAGTGTGTCGAAAGTTAGGGGCAGCAGGTAATGGATGGTGATGCTCAGCTTTCACAGACCTCAGTCCATGGAATGACACAGCTCACAATTAGGGTTGGTCTCCCCCGCCCCCCCAAATGATCTAACCTAGGTAATCCTAGATACACCCAGGGATTTGTTTCCATGGTGATTCTAAACCCCACCAAACTGATAATTGAGATTAATCATCACACTTGCCCTGGAAAACTGCATTGGATCCATTTTCTCCATATCCCCGTCTGCCTTAGATACCTCCTTTATGGGTCTCAGGGTCATGACATAGCTTTCTCTACAAGCTCTTAGACCAGTGACTTCATCTTTGTTTCTATAGTGTAAGTCAGAAAATATAAAGTCTCTTCTACTTTTCTAAGTTGCTGACTGGAACACCTATAATAAAATAAACATTGCGTGAGGCAGCAACAAAAAGAAGATTAGCACCAAGCATATCTCATGTATACATACATGGGAGGTATCCAGAAAGAGGCATAACTCTAAATAGGTGGCTGAGGATTGGAGTTTTGATACTGTCTTATCTAAATACAACAAAGAGCAGACTTCCTGTATATGTGCAAATTCTTATTACAAAAGGACAATCTGTCTGCTTTCAGAATTCCTCTCAATTTTTTTCCCTAAAATATCCAGTTCAAAATAATATTTGTGCTGAAGAGGCACATCTTCAGAGTGACGTATTTTAATCTGTAACAGGGATTCCTCTGATGTTTGGAGAAAACACAAAGGTTAACACAACTACCCTGTGTCCTAAGAGTTGTGTTAGTACCCGTTGTATGTAATTCAAGGTACACGTCTACATGAGTGTCTAGGCAGGTAGTTCTCAACCTTCCTAATGCTGCATCCCTTTAATTCAGTTTTTATGCTGTGGTGACCCCCAACCATAAAACTATTTTTGTTGCTACTTCATAACTGTAATTTTCTACTGTTATGAATTGTAATATAAATAACTATGTTTTCTAATGGTCTTAGGTGACCCCTGGAAAGGGTTGGTCAACCCCAAGGGGGTCATGACCCACAGAATGAGAACCTCTGGTCTAAGAGTACCTCTAACAAATCACCATGCACTTGGAGGCCTAGGGCAACATAAATTCATTCTGAGTAGATGTTTAAAAATGATCCTTGTGGTACCAAAGCCCAGGTAGCAGCTGGGTGGTGTCTCGAGAGGTTTTAGTAGAGCTGCTCTTCTGATTCTCTTAGCAGGCTTTGGGTGCCTGGCAGACATCTCTGAGTATGGCTCTATGAACTCCCGTCTGTGTCCACATTGCCTTCTCCCATATGAAAGTTACATTGCATTCCTCATTGTCCCAACTCAAAATCGGGACTCCAATCCATCTGCAAAACCTTCCCTTTGCCCTCTCAGTACTACTCACAGATTCAGGCTGTTGGTGTGGGTGTTTTGCAGGGAAGACATTTACCTAGCTCAACAGTTTTACCCTCTCAGATCCAAAGATGGCTGTATGTTAGAGTCTACTCATATCCATTCACCAAAATCCATTAAATTATTCAATTCATTTACCCCAAACTTAAATTCATTTCATGGGAGGTTGGGTAAGGATGAAAAACTTTTTTCTTTTCATTTTTCTTTATTAAAAAATTTTCTACTCACTCTACGTACCACCCACAGATCCCACCTCCTCCCACCCTCCAGCCCTCTCTCCCAAGCCACCCCACATCTCCACATCCCCCAAATCAAAGTCTCCTATGTGGAGTCACCAGAGCCCGGCACACTGAGTCTAAGCCCCTTCCCACTGCACCAAGGCTGAGCAAGGCATCACACAACAGGCACCAGATTCCCAAAAGCCTGTCCATGCACCAGGGTTGGATCCCAAACCCCTGCCTGAGTGCCCCCCAAACAGTTTGAGCCAAACAACCATCTTCCATATCTGGAGGGCCTAGTCAAGTCCCATGGGGGCTCCACAGCCACTAGTCTACAGTTCATGGACTTCCAAGAGTGTGGCTGGTCATCTCTGCACGTCTTCCCAAAGGACGAAAAATTTGACAATTAAATGTCAAATGTGGCCCATCATATAACAAAAGAGCTCCTGAAAAATGGAAGGAAAGAGAGGTTGAATTTAACAAAAAAAGTATATATTTTCAATAGAAGTATAATAGTCATAGATATTTTTTTAAAATCACCAGTTCCTAGTTTCCTTTGACTCAAACAATTTTGGTTTTTAAGAGCTTGATCAAATCAAAAATTTTGCTAGTATAAATAATATTTTAAGATTTATGGTATAAAAGTAATCAGATTATAATATAAATGAAAAATTGATAAAGTAAATAATAAAATTGTTTTAATTGTAGTTAACTCATTTGATTTACAAAGTTTAAGTGAATGTTTATCTATTTTGTTAAATTTTAGCTTGGTAATAGATATATCCACAATTGTCATGATGTTCTCATTTAGCATATTACATAATTGTAAGCAATGCTTTCCTTGGACAGAAGTGTGTCACCCATTATGTATTGTTTTAAAAAATAAGAGTAAAATGTGACTGCCAAATGTAGACCAGAATGCAGCATGAATCTTAAAATTTCTTATTAATACGATCAAACCTGAGGCCAGTTATTGGGGTGAATGCTGGAAGATCAGAGAAGCAGAATAAGCCACTGCTTCCTCACCTTGCTAGTTTCAAAGCTGATCCTATTTCCTCAAACTGGAAACCTCTGAGTCCTCATCCAGAATGAATCTCAGCTGAACTGCTTCTCGAAAGCCTGAAGCTTAACCAGCTAAAAGCTTCTAGTTCCCGGTTTTCACAGCTTATATACCTTTCTGCTTTCTGACATCATTTCCTGGGATTAAAGGCGTGAGTCACCATGCTTGGCTGTTTCCAGTATGGCCTTAAACTCACAGAGATCCAGATGGATCTCTGCCTCCTAAGTGATAGGATTAAAGGTGTATGTGACACCATTTTCTGGCCTCTGTGTCTATCTAGTGGCTGTCCTCTGACCCCAGATAAATTTATTAGGATGCACAATATTTTGGGGAACACAATACCACCACACCAGAAGACACCTTTCAATGTGAAACAAATAGGAATAAGGCAAGCCAGGCGGTGGTGGCTCACACCTTTAATCCCAGCACTCAGGAGGCAAAGCCAGGCGAATCTCTGTGAGTTTGAGGCCAGCCTGGGCTACCGAGTGAGTTCCAGGAAAAGGCACAAAGCTACACCGAGAAACCCTGTCTCGAAAAAAATAAAATAAAATAAAATACATAAAAAAACAGGAATAAGGCAGTACAAAGCTCATGAGAGATGCTTCCCAAATATCTTGAGAACAAGTAGATCAATAGGTTCTTAAGCTAGAAGTAAAGTCAATCTTTGTAGAAGATGCATCTAAAAAAGTATGTGTGGAACTTGACTGATGAATTCCAAGTGGTTCACTGAGCATAAAGTAATTCCCCGATAAGAATGCATAATTTTGTCTTTATAAGTGTGCTGGTGAATGTGAAGTGCCCACTCTATCCTGATCTCCAGAGAAAAATTAATGAGATCTCAAAAACTGTTTGTTTTCCTGATGCCAGTGTCAGAAAAAAGAAAATGAAAAATAGAGAAGATTCACAGAAAAGCAGGAAACAAAACCCCATATATTTGCATCTATATTGACTATTGATCTGAGAGTTCACGCCAGAAGTACTTTGCTGGGATTTAGCTAGGATATTTGATAATAAAAACCAAACTGGAGACCACAGCTTTGGTGATTTTACATTTCAATTGAGAGATGATCACACAAAATGAAAAAGGAGACAGTCCTCCTGAAAACATAAGACACTCTAATGACATCAGTAAAATAAAACACAAAAACAACAAACAGAGGCGAACAGGACACGGACATCATTCCCTGTCTCTTGTTGAGCATCACCTGCATCACTTCCCACATCCACTTCCTTGTGCCTCCCAAGAGAGCTCCTTCAGATTTCTTGTTAGACAGAATCCCCTTAAAACTTTTTAACCATATTCCGAAATGAATCTCATCACGTGGCTCAAGAATTCACTCCTGTGTTTAGGTCATGTGTTTGATTTCTACTTCTTTTCTCAATGATGTTAGCTTATGATTGCTGTAGTCACGAAAGAAAATGTTGACCCAAACCACACGACAAACACCCTTTGTGGATACAACCCTGATGCAGGGTTCCTTGTACCAAGTCACTTGTCCCTAAACGTATCTCATCCCAATATGCTGCTTTGGGTAATTTTTAAAATGTTTTAGAAGGCATCATGTTCATGTCCCTTATAGCACTCAGATGGTCTTAGCAATCTCACCTATGCTTGATAGTTTTCACACTTCAATCCTTTCAGGATACCTCTTCATAGATACAGAATATTATTTCAGATTAAACATAATTTGCTAGTCTCTAACAAATATCACATGTACACTATATGTAACGCAAGGCATAATTAAATTTTTTTAAGAGACAACATTAAGAACTATGATTCTACAACCAGATGTGCTTGGAAACTACTAAAATACGCTGAGCAGTCCCTGGTACTCAACGACTGTGCTGTCAGTACTTTTCCCCATACTTTATCGCATGCTTGATTGAGTTCCCATTGGGTTCTATACCGGGTAATACTTTCAGGAACTCATGTATAAAAACTACTCCTTCCTCTAGTAATTGGATTTTCACTAAATTTAAGCTTACAGAATGGACAAGGCCATATTTCAAGGCAGTCTTACTTGAATCCATGGAAATAATTTATTTGAAACTCTGGAGCGAGGAATATTTCTCTGAACCTGTAGCCAAGAGCCACTGCTGTGACTGTCCTTACCTTCAAATACAGCTTCCATTAACCGCAGCAATTTTGAAGTGCAACAGCTGTCTGATGCCATCATGTCTGCCCACCATAATGCCGGATTTTATACTGGAGAGCGTAATGTTTTCCACTGTGGGGCTACCTACTAATTATTTCCTTTGACAGCACCGCCCCCAGCAGGTTCACTCCTGCTGAGGAGTGAGTCTGTGGGAAGTCACTCTGTCTTACTCAGTTCCTCTGTCTCCTGGTCCAGTCTACATACTTGAGTCACCAGAGGCATCTGTTTCCAAAAGCCCTGGTTTATCATTTGTGCTTCCCGAGACCCCACAATTCCAGGAGTTTAAGAGTTTTTGACAGCAATGGCTGACTCGTGCAGATTTTTAAACTTAGGCATCCCTCAGTAAGTTCTGTTGTCACATGCTTTGGGGACCTTTCGTTACTGTACTGCCTGTGGGAAGGGGATCTAATATCATCTCAGATCTCACCCCTCACATAAGTGAGATTCAGGATGGATTATTTCCTACTCCTTGAGAGGTGTAAATGTGTATGTTTTTAGGAATAGTCAGTCAGAAGAAAGCAAACGGGTAAGTGGATAGTGCAAGTGCTGTGACACACATCTGTCTTCTTAGCCTTACACTTTCCTAGAGATTTATAGTAACACAGCACTTACAGGCCACCTTTGTCTTACCTTTATCGTCAACTTCTTTTCTGTGAATGGTTTACAATGTTCTGGAAATAAGTACAATTACTACTCTATCATTGTGAGAATGTTCTAGATTTTCCCTTCCTCCTCCTCTTCTTACAGAAGCTACTGAAATGAATGATAAATGGTGCTGGGGGCAGTGCTGGTTACCGGCAGAAAGATCACAGTCAAGACAGAACTCAGTTGCTTAGTAGCGGAGACCTTTATTAGGAGGAAGGGAGGAGGGACCAAAGGACCAGGCCTGAGGAGGAAAGAGAGAGAAAGATGGTGGGGTGGGGGAGAGGGAGCAGAGCAGAGAGAAGGTGGGGTCTACATCTGGTTTGCATCCGGCTTTTTTTGTTTGTTTGTTTTGTTTTTCGAGACAGGGTTTCTCTGTGTAGCTTTGTGCCTTTCCTGGAACTCACTTTGGAGACCAGGCTAGCCTTGAACTCACAGAGATCCACCTGCTTCTGCCTCCTGAGTGCTGGGATTAAAGGCATGTGCTACCACCGCCTGGCTGCATCCAGCTTTTTAAGGGCTTCCGGTGAAGCAGGCTTATGGAGCTACACCATGCATGCTCTGATTGAGTGACCACACCACGCGCACGTAGTTGCCAGCGTACACTGATGACGTAAGACGCAAGACCCTTTGCTTAACTCCTTAACTCCTGAACTGTGTGTGTGCAGTCATGTAGCTGGAGTGAGGGCAGAATTCCAACAGCTACATACATACATACATACATATATATATATATATACATATATATATATATATATATGTATATATATATATATACATATATATATATGTATATATATATATATACTCCTTGCCCATAGTCAGGAGGAACTGTTTTGGTGGCCATGTGTGATGAATCCACTCAGCCAGCTCCCAGAGTTCAGTTCCCATGTGCCTCTTCCCCATGCTGGAGGTTGGGGAACTAGTGGGATGTTCTGGAGTGAGTTTGTCACTGGTGTGGAACATGTTATATTCAGTCATTTTTCTCACAACTATACAGTGTTTGCTGATTGTGTATATATATCATTGTTCTGTGGGCTACATATAGGTAAGTGAACCAGGCAACTGGCCTCCTGTCCAGGTACAGTTTGCTTCTTGGAGGTTAGGAGAGGCAGATTGATGCTTTTGTTTGTCTTTGAAATTTGGTGCTGGTTTTGAGTACTTTCTCCAATGAACCAAAAGCTTCTAACATGTTGCACAAGTGATTAACTCTAGACTAAACCCCCATCCTAGACAGAAATTTGCAGATACGATTATAGACAATTGAGCACAGGTGTGCAGGAGGCATGGGCAATGGCTATATTGGCTTCTTAGATAGTCCACAGGCCACATACCATGCCTCCCAAATCAGGTCTGCATTCTGTGACCATGCTAAACATCACTAGCCACCTGGAGCAGAATCAACAGAGGCCGTAAGAAAGATGATAGCATGTTCTAGATATCTTTGGCTTTTATTGCTGGAGAAGAATGGGCATAGCAATGGTGTGACCTCACGTCTATGAAGTAATAGAACTCTGCTGTTATATCGAAGTCAGGCTGGGTTTGAGTTCTCAAAGCCAGCACAGCTTTCGTAGGTCACACCCTGACTGTGCACTGGTTTCACCACGTGAATCATGAGCTGCTTAAAATCAATACCTGGGCTGTGAGTGGGCCCAGAGTTTTTAAAAATGAATACCTTCCATGACATGTGGATCGATGGACTCTGTGATTAATAATATACTGAATGCCAACAGCTCTGACCTTAGACATGTACAAATTTGTGTGCTTCAGGTGTGTATTTTTCTGGATCACAGCAAAGAGAAACAAAGAAACCATAAGAATCGAGTAACCAAGAGACACTTAACTTTGTCATCTCAGGAGTAGGACGGGACAGGCGCAAATCCAAGTCATGAAGTTTCAGGGTTAGTGAGCTACATGAAGTCACTGGGGTTTAGCAAACACCCAGACAATATCTTCATTCAAAATCCTATAGTAACTGTACTTATCAGATGAATTATAGCCAGCAAAGTGAGATAAATGTGGGAAAAACAAAAACATTGGTACTGTAGCTAGCACATCCAAGTTCAAAGAATTGTCATTTTTTTCATTAGATTTGAGAATTAATTTCACCCCAAGCAATGGCCCTTATTAGTGTATCGTTGTCAGTCCAAAAGTGACACAGTATTGGGTTTACTCTTACCACTCTAGTCAAACCCACCATGAATCTCAAGTTGTGACTTCATTTAGAAATGTCTTGTATGTGTATTATAATTAGTATAATTAGTATGTATATTATAATTAGGTTGTCCTCATCAGTATGTGTTGAGCCCTGATCCAGTGGCTAGTGATCTTACAAGAAGAGAGAATTTTGTTCCAAATACAGGAGAAGGATATCTGAGGATTGTTGTAAGCACAAGCCAAGGAATGTCAAAGACCTTTTCCCTGCTATAGACTGGGACAGAGGCCTAGGCAGAGTCCTCTCAGTTTCTAAAGAAGCTACCCATTACTGCCCTGATTTAGGACACCGAGCCTCCAAATCTGTAAGAACAAATTAATTTTGTTAAAATCACAGTTTGTCGTACAGCCCCAGAAAACTACAGCATTGTCTATACTAATTCAGAAGCCAAATACACAAAGAACATTCAACATGTTTGGAGCCACTGTGCATTTAGCCAAAGTGACTTTGTTTTGGTAGTATGTGAAAAAAATATAGGTCTTAGTATAGTGCTTAAAATATTTTAATACTTACGGAAGCTCTAAAATTAAGATATGTAACTGAGTCACATATTGGTGTTAGTATAACAAGAATTAAAAACAAACTACCAAAATACATTGGTTAAATTTAGAGGAAGTTCCTTTCTAGCCTTGTGATCTTGAGGGACTGCACAGGAAAGAAGTGGAGTCTCTGACATGATCAGGAAGGCAGATATCCTGCAGAGCCATATGAAAAATGAACGATTGCATTTAACATAAGGCACAAAGACGATGATGGGCTTTAGATAACTCTCCCAAAGTGAATAAAATATTTCACCTTTGCACAATGAGATTGTGTGTCCCTCTGTAGCAGACATGACTGCCACATCAAAGAAACTAGTGAAGACAGACATATTCAAGGTTGGCTAAACTGACACTCTAGTCAAACACCATGAAATCCCCACTTGTTTCAAGTTTCATCTGAGTTTTGCTTTTTTTTGAACAAAGACATGGCCTCATATTCTCTGACAATTTGTTTATAATGGTGGTGACAATGTAACACTCTCCAGTGTGTCCCTGAAATATATGACATAAGAATATAAATGCAAACATATGAAAAAAAAGCCCTCAGGTGGTTGTTAATTTTGGGTGCTGTGTAATTAAACTAGTTTTTTTAAATGTTATCTTTTGCCAGTATCTAATTAGCACAGCCATCTGCTGAAAGAGCAGTGGCCCATCTGCCTGGAATGTTGTTCTCTTCATTGTTATGAAAAGCATCCGCCACTGCTAGTCCCCATCTAATTAACTTCTCTTGCTGTGGAATGTGATAATACACAGCTTTGTTTATACACTTCTGAGAACTGTGGATTTATATGTGTGTAACAAGTACATAAAAAGAGACAATCTTTTTCTTTCCAACATCTGACTTACTCTTGAGATCACAGCTGCATTTGTCATGACTGGATCATGTCCCCTGCATTGTCTACAGCGAAACAATAGGAAGTTTCTCACATCCCTGGGTTTCTGTCGTTCTAAAAGCAGGGTTCTGGTGTCCTGTGTGCTTCTTGATAGATGTGACTGTAGCACCCGTGATTGGCCAAGTATTGAGAATACCCAAGCATTTCACTGGACATGAGATGCACCACCGTGAAGCTACTGTACCAGAAAAAGGGTACAGGCACTGCTATGTGATCTGATCAACCGTGCAGTAAATGGTCGATTTCAAAATCTGAAATGATTTTATTTCAAAATATTGGAAAAAATACCTTTTATTTCAAATTAATACTTGATGTGCACAAATATTATCTGTCTTCTTCCATCAAACATTGTCTAACAGAATGTATTATACTTAGTGGATATTTAGTAGATATGAAATGAAAAAGATTTCATGTAAGGAACTGTAGCAAAACCTTTAAACCCTATTTAATATCACAGAAAATATTTATGTGTCCTTATAGAAAAATGGGCTACATGTATGAATCTTTAGTCTTTATAAATGTAGACTGATTTATCTACAAAATCATTGATTCATTGAGTATTCAAGTAACCACTATTATTACTTTATGCTTGCCTCTGACATGTTCAATGAGCATTAAATGTTGAATAATAGAATATTCATGTTTCTTTTTTCCTCTACAGTAAAAAAGACAAAGGATAACAATAGATAAAGATTAATTTTTTAAAAATTAAGGAAGTAAGACTGAATTTTACTGGGATTGGAAGTGTACAACACCTTTTCATTTGTTTTGACTGCCAGAAAAATAGATTTGAGTTGGTATAAAAGTAGCTAGAATGAATGTGAAGATAAGTATATAGAACACTTCCTAAGTCAATTGTGGGTTTTGCTCCAAAATAATGATACACGTACAAATAACCAGTTTCAGTGAGACTAGATATAAAGTTTGAGTCGAAGGCCTTTCATTGACAAGGATAGGTCCTTACAATAAAGGGCATTGTAAAGGAGCTCAAAAGAAAGCTGAGCTTGAACAAAAGAGTAGAAACTTTGAGAAGTCAAATCTAATACAGGAAAATTCCCTTAACCCCTGTGGTTTTCTCCTGTGGAAACATGTTTTCATAACTGCCAGAAGATCCACAGAGCAAAGTCTAGTTTGGTGAATAAAAGGAAAATTTTGTTAGATTAATCCAGAACTCTTAATTTTCTTGTAAATCTAGAAAAGTCTCTTTTACCAACTTCGGTTCTTATACAGCTCTGCAGTACCTAACAATATGTTTCCCTCACTTTCTTCTCGTGGTACACTCCCACCATTTGTATATAATTTCTTTTCCTTCTATTCATGAATAATGTGAAACCATAGAAAGCTAAACAGTCATGATTTTAAATTAATTCTGGATTTGAATATGGTTGTCGTGCTGGTGATACAGAGATAAAATACCTCCAGGAGTTCCCTCCTCCACTTCAAATAAGAGCAAAGTTAGAGTGTTTTACTACTGATCTAATAAACTTGTGTGAGCAGTTGCTGTTTCTCAGTATTCTGGACAAAGTAATAAAATATTTATGAAAACTCATTCTCTTTTTTTCTATTTCTTTTCACTCCTGGTCCTTGGCCAATATTTATCTTGAAAATGTGAAGGCTACTTGAGCACCAGGTAGAACTGGAAAGCTGTTTGTTTACTGGCAGCAGCAGTAAGATCTAGCAATGTAATGGCATTTGATTAATATTCTCCTTTAATCCTGGTGCTTACCCTGCTGCCCAGACCTCTTATGTTTATTCAGGAAACTATTAATATTTTACTTTTTTCTTGCATTATTTGGCATTGAATCTCAGGTCTCCCACTTGGTAGGCTACAGCTCCATCCTCAGCTTTCTGTTTTATGGTCCCACTGGGTCACCCAGGCTGAGCATAACTCCTCTACAATCCAGGCAGGCTTAAAACTCATGACCCTTCCTTTCTAATGTATATCAGCATTTAAGTCTATGTGTCTTTGGGTGTGCACATGCATTATATGTATGCAGGTATACTTATATATGTATATACATATGAGTGCTTGTGTGTGTGTGTGTGTGTGTGTGTGTGTGTGTAGTCAACTTTGGGTATCATTTCTCTGGTGCTACCTACCTTGGTGGGTTCTGTTTCTTTTTCAACATGATCTCTCACTTGCCTGAAACTCATAGATGAGGCTAGAGCATCTGGGCAGCAAGCTCCAGGGTCCTTTGTGTCTCCACTGCCTCAGAACTGGGCTTGTTAAGCAGTTTTGAAATGGGACTGAAGCTCAGGTCCTCCTGCCTTCACACAAACCACCTTACTACTGTAGCTGTGTCTCCATTCCCCAATATTGAACTTTTAACAGTATCACCAAGTCAACTAGAGCCATTGAGAGCACCTCCTCAGCTGAAGAGTTTCATTGTACAGATGTGCTCATACCTGTGTGACTGTAACCCCTCTTTCTGTTAAATGACGTCAACCCGCTTGGTAACATAAGCTTAAATTGTAATGAATTCTTTGTTGCTGAAGGGATGTATCGTTGTGTCAATCTGTTTTACATTTAAATATTAGCAAAGATACAACAGGGATTTTTTTTATAGATTTAAGAACGGAACATATTAAAGGTCAGACATGATTAACAGTGAGTATATTTTCATGTTTTGAATCTGCGTGTCACAGTGCTGTGTGTGAAGCTCTTTGCTTTTCATGGGAATACTTGCCATCCTGGAAGGCAGTTATTTGCATCAGACATGGATTAGCTGTATCTTCACTGCCCCCAACAAACATTGACCCAGGAAAGAGTAACAAAATTAACACATTCTCTTATTGAGGTTGATTCTGATCAAATTCTCAGTTCCACACAATCATAAAGAGACATGGCATTGTTCATATTGGAGGAACACCAGGATGGTTCTCTGTGGATAATTTTCTCATGGTCTCATGTTTGTCAAGAGGGGTTAGGTATCCGGCACACAGTTGGTATACCTTCCTCTCTTATGTAGCAGTGATTAGTGACAGTGACCTGACTGCATGTTCTTCTACATCTTGGAGAATTGGGAAACATCTCTGCCTGGGGCCTGGGGGAGAATAGAGACAGTATTTTCCTGCATATTATTTTACTTTGGTTGATATTGGTTTTAGTTTAGTTTATTATTTGACATTTTTTGACCTAACAAGATTGCTCCTCACGTTTTCCTGATAATAACTTCACTAGTCCATAACTCTGAACCTTCAGAAATCTAATTTTAGTTGTTAGAAAAATATTACAAGAAAAGAAGATATTAAAAAATAGGAGAAGTACTTTCCATTTAAAGGTCTATACACCACCAAGTAGTAGAAAAGAACAATACTTGCACGCTTGAACTGGTGTTAAACGACTTGCAGACATAGCTTGTGAATCACCGCTGTCTGTGAAACGGGCGCCATCATCTTCCATGTTGCAGGTTTGTTCTCTTTGTGACTTGATGTGTTAATGCATTTGTCAACTTGATCAGCGTGAGTTCGGTTTGAGAAGTTTGAAAACCGTTAAACACCGTGGCTCCAAATAGAGCTAGCAGCTGTGTGGAGGCGGGAAATCGTCACCGTGCTCTCTGCGCATGAACCAACCCTACCCTAGCTGTCACGTCCATGTATATTGTGGTAGTTAGAATATGTTGAGTCATCCCTGGCATTACCCAGGAGTGTTGATGCATGACACACTGTGGGTCTGAATGATTCAGATCATTCTGTTTCATGGTCTCCTAGGCTGGGTGCTTATCCTGGTTTCCCTCAAGTAATCCATCTTGCTTACCAGTAACTACATCTGAATGTCCTGCTATTTTGACTATGAAGCAGTTTTTTTAGAGGACATGTCTTCTAAATGTCTTAATTTTAAAGTGAAATGTCAGCCCATGACTTGATATCCCGTATGTGGTGTTAATTCTATACCACAGTGAAGATGTTGGGTCGAGGATGCGCCAATGATCGAATATAGCCACATGGACCTTCCTGTTTCCCCTTTTCCTCAAAGCCCTAAAGGTTTGCGTTTGTTCTCTCTGCAGGCTGTGGAGTGGGAGTGTGATGAAGCTACCAAGAAGGCCTGTTACAGCAAAGGCAAATCGAAGGTGAGGAGAGCAGACTTTGCAGGTGCCCCAGCCCTAGCTGGGCATTGTGTGTAAAAGATTAGATTCCTGATAGGAGGGCTCCCTGCAAAGGGAGATAGATGCACCATGCTTTAACATTTAGTGAAAAATGAGTCCCAGAAAACAATCATTTCACGAAGGGTCAGAAAACAAAGACTTAATCTGTACTTTGAATCATTACATAAGATTGAAAATAAACCAGTTATGACATTGTTAGAAAAATATAGGAAATAATTTTAAAACAGTATTTAGTGTGCCTCTTCTATATTCTGTAGTTAACTACAGAGAGTAGTTAAGTTGTTGTATTGTCTTTTTTTGCCGTACCAGAGATGCACCCAGGGCCTTGTACATACTAATCAAATATTCATCCCTTGCCCAATAAAATCACTGCATCAGAATTATATGAGATGTATTCTTGATGGTCTTAGCATATGCTTGTGATTTGCTCTATTTCTGTCAATGGTGAAAACTGCACTCCCAAATGAGCACTGATAGTTGAGGATGGGGGTACACTCTAGTGCTCACACACAGACCTTTTACACTACTTGGGATTGGCAACACACCCAGGACTTTATGTTTCCAGGAACTCTGCTGTCTTTAGGTGTCCTTTGTTCCCCGGGGAAATACCCTTGCAGCTGCTCCACAGTTGAGTGAGCATTGGAAAAGTCTTCATGCCAGCAGAGACAGAAAGCACTGGCAGAAAGAGGAGCATGTAGACTTTCCCAATGCTGACTGCACTCGGTCCGTGGGGAAATGCTGCTGTGTGCAGAGGGTTGGAGGAGGCTGGCTGAGCAGCATTGGCCTCAGGGCCGAGAGCATGTGGAACAATACAGCAAATGGAGTGAGCAGTGGCAAGGGGCCCTCATCCGTGTGTCGATAACGAATATGATGGTTTGTCTTTTCCTCGGGTTATAGAGCTTGCTCCCTGCCCCTTAGGAGAATGGTTCTGAGAATTGGGTGATAATGTAGATCTCAGAAGTGTCGAAGGAAAGAGGTGGTAATAAATCATAAACTTAGCTAAGCTGAAATACATGGATACAGAAAGGAAGGGAGGGGCGAGAGATAGAGTGAGAAGAAGAAGGGAGTAGAAGAGAGGATGCAGAAATTGATAGACAATTTTTACCAAACGATATTTAATCATCAGAAATACCTCTGAGCTAAATCATTAAAAATTTACCAAACTATACTGGCAGCTCCAGGTTGCAAAGAACCAGCATATGAAATACTCCCAAATAAAATAAGTGTATAATGGTATAAATAAAAAAATACCAGAGAACTCTCTAACTCGCTTGGCGAGTTCTGTAAAACAAATAGCAATGTTTGGAGCTATGGCTTCTCCATGGCCATTGCCTCTCAGTGATGCTGAGACTCAATGCACTGGGTGCCTGACAACACTCTTACATATCTCAACCAGCCAGGAATTCATAATACTCACCAGACTCTTGTGTGATTTTTTTCACGAACAGACATCTGTTCACCCTAGACAGCCAGGCATCAGTGGACAGAAGAAATGACTCCACTCAAATTGTACTTGGTGAACCAGTACATTTATTGAGGTTCCCTTCAGGAGCATGAGTGGGAAGTTACTGACGAGTGAGGAGTCATGAATGGGGAAGGTTGCAAGCTCGAGGAGATAGGTACCTCTTCCTGATGCCCCTATAGGATTCCCTAAAACCCCCCATCCTGAGCAGTAAATGAGGGAGGCAAGTTACATGGGGTGGGGATAATTATAGTGAAATAGCAAGATTCACTGCTCACGGGTGGACACACTGGACTCTGTTCCAGGGCTTCACCTTTAACACGGTGCTTGGCCTGGCGACATAGTTGCCTTCCAGAAAGCCTGGACACTGGCTGGTCCCCTGGCCACTCTTTCTCCTCTTTTGGGCGGCCCCTCTCCTCTTCTCCCCATTTTTTTTCTTTCACTTTGCTTTTGGTGAGTTTCTCTTACTTCTTTTCTTATTTCCTGTGACTTGTAGTTGCACTGGTAAGCAGATACCCTACAATAGGGTGTGTTGACCCTTCTCACAAAATCGATGTCTATAAATTTGGCTTTTGTTTTAGTCTGGGCTAAACTCAGACCTGAGAGCTGTCCCCTGATGCTGTCCTCATTGTTCATGAGAATCTCATTCTCTCTTCTGAAACCACTATTTGCATGACCACTGTTCCCAGCATGCCTTGCTCAGCTCTTAGGACACAGCTGATGTGTTCTGACCCTCGTTCCATCGTTTATCAGTCTTGGAAAGCCCCTGTAGCCATCTGTCTTTGCCCTGCCATGCTATGCTAATTATCCAGCCCTGGACCATGAGCTATGCCGATGGCTTCTTTATGGTTACAGTTCTCCATGAAGCCCTTTGGCACACCAGGTAGAGGCTGGCGGTACTGTATAAGTGAATGAACACACTAAACTCACTCCAGTAGATCTGATTCGGTTGATCATCCTCACCACTTTTGATGGTGGGGACAAGATATTTTTTTAAGGGGACATTCTTTCTTTCACACAGTAGGTTTAGCAGCTTACCAGCCTCTGCCCACCATGGCATCACAACCCAAAATAACGAAATTTGCTCCAGACAAATTTCCAGGGAGTTGGTGATTTAACTTATCAAATGATACATGAATTGGCAATTTTTTTCATTGTTCATTTTTTTCAATTGTTCATTTTTTCAATCCCTGTGAGTATTTTTGTATTTCACCAGGAAGCTCTTTACATATTTGGTTCCCAAACTTTTAAAAAATGCTAATAGTTAATTCTATTCCCCTTCCTGGACTTCCGGCTCTTTGTGGTTCTTGTAAGTTAGATGAGAACATTAAGACCTGCTCAGCCATCCAAAGGTTTCTCTGCAGCATAGTCTATAGGCCCTTAATCAAAGCATCCAGGTGGTTCTCATTTCCTAGTGCATTATTACTACTAGGTAGATTGCTCAGCCAAACCATCAACCCACCTCTCACCTCAAGCTGTGATTTTTAGTTAATTTTGCATTTAGAAATTAATTTGATAGATTAGTATCATCCATGCCTAGTATGTAATATACCCCTGATCCAATGGAGGGAAAAATGGTCAATATACTAAATTGAATTTTTCTAATACAAATAAGGAAAATGAGCAAACAAATGTACTCACATCAAATCATCCCTTTATAGTTCATATGATTTGTGTTTTTTTTTTTTTTTTTTTTTTTGGTTTTTTGAGACAGGGTTTCTCTGTGTAGCTTTGCGCCTTTCCTGGAACTCGCTTTGGAGACCAGGCTGGCCTCGAACTCACAGAGATCCGCCTGGCTCTGCCTCCCGAGTGCTGGGATTAAAGGCGTGTGCCACCACCACCCGGCTGATTTGTGTTTTTAATGGACTAAGAATAAAGGCAAATCTTGGTAATTATAAATTAATTCCAACTGGGTGTGTTGGATTTTAAGATTAAATTATTAAAACAAATAATAAATTTCAAACACCATATATTATGTGCAAGATAAATCAAATTTTATTTTAGGTTGCCTTAAGTATAACGATAAATTAACCTAGAGTTTTGAAAAGCAGTGTTCCATTGAAATAGGATTTAGTTGATGTAGCTGCTTGTTGAGTTGATGTTTGCTTATGATTCTATTCCTAGAGAGGCTGAGTCAGGAGAACCACTAGAGTCCCAGAGATTGAGGACAGTTTGGTGTAACAGTGAGACCCTATCTCAAAAACAAAACAGAGCAAAACAAAAGATCAGAAACTGTTCACAGTGGGCACTCATGTTTACAAAATGTGTTGGTAACTTCACTACCATGTTAGAGCAGGTAACACTTGTAGTTTGGTCCAGGCGGTGAGAGCACATGATGCCTAATCCCTACAGCCCCCAGAAGTCCTCTTTCCTTAGTTCCCATCTCTTTTTCTTCCCTCAAATGAGCACTGGCATGTTTACCATCCACCAAGGAATCCAAGTCCAGCACCTGGGACACATAAAAGAGAACAAGATGGCCCCTGAGAAAGCACATCAAGAGTGGTGGCAATGGGCAGGCCCTGAATTCAGATTTCAGACATCCCAAAGATTCCCCAGGCTGACAGCTCCGAGAATCCAAATCAAGGAACATTTCAATTTGTCTAGAATATAGTGTCTCTTTGGAGGAATGGAATTCATGCTTTTCATAGTGGTCATGAATTTATAAGGAAAATTCAAATAGTTAATAAATTTGCTTGTGCTGTAGTATTCTGAGAATGTGCACAGAATGACAAAATCCCCCTTCTCCCTGCAATAAAAAGAACAATGCAAAAATGTGACATTTTAAAAATGCAAACAATTCAGGCATTTCAACTGAACTCAGTTCTTTGCTCCTATCCCCAAAAGTTGTGTGTACTCTACAGTACAATGTGATGGGTGGAAGGAGGTGGCTGAGCCTGTAGCGGGGCTACTGCCTGCACCCACTTCTTTAGTGAGGACATTCCTCAACTGGCTGCAGAGCTCAGTATAATAAATATGACAACTTTCCTCCCCTGGTGTTACTGGGTCAAGTGCAAGCATCCTTTCATGTGGTGGGAGCATGAAATTTATAACCTAGGGAGTCAAGGCCACAAGAAGTTACCCAAATCTTTAATTAAGGCTTGCAAGGAAAGTAGGTACTGAGATTGTGGATCCTGAATAAGGTCTGAGTTTTAATTTATTTCTAGATGTTTCTGTTCACTGTGACTAAAATGCCGTAAGTATCTACATGCATTAAAGCCAGAGAAAGAATCCATTTTTATTGATGCAAAGACAGTATAACAAGATCCATTACATTTCATTGTCTGAAATATGTGTTATTGAAATCAAACTCTAGAAGACTTTAAATACATTTCACATAAATATTATTTTAGACACAAATAGCTAATTGTCTCAGCATCTAACAAGAGAGCTTGTCTGTTGTTGGTTCTTCTGTCTGGACTCAGCTGCCTCCCCCATGGCATTTAGGAACCACACAAAGGAAACAAAAGTAATTATTAAGGGAATGAAAGAGTTGCTTTGTGCTTTTATGACATTTCATAATTTTCAAAATGTTCTTATTCATGATCTCATTTCAGTACTTTTGACACTAAGTTCCTAGAATTATTGTGCTAATTGGTGGGAGAATTTGGATTAGAATCTAAGGCTCTGTGTATTATATATTGTTCATTCTGTGTCCTGTGGTCCTGCTTCCTCGGCTGCCAAATTATGCTTGTAAAGAGATCAACTCCTAGTAACTAAGAAAAGAAAGACATGGTACCTTCTGTCTGGGAACCTGGTGCTGGAGGGCTGGAGCTTGGAATTTTTACCTGAAATGTCAATGTTTAGAATGGTTATGAGTTTAACCACTCACAAAGGATGCTCTAGACATGCCTGTATGTTACATAATTGCTTTAAGAACTAAGACCCTTTATCTTAGACAAGGCACCTTGTGCAGATTATGCACAGCAGATACTGTGTGCGTGTGTGATTTTTTTCTTAATTGAAAGGGTTCTTTTTCTTTACATTAATCCCTAAATAACACAAGATCTGTTTCCATAGCATTTGCATTCTAGAGGTACTAAAAATAATCTACAGATAATTGAAAGCATATGGTAAAATGTGTGCAGCTTTTTTCTACATATTTTTGTATAAGGGGTTTGAGCATCCTTATATTTTGTTACCTAGGAAGAGTCGTAGAACCATGGGAGACAATTCTGGATTGTATTATAAACATGTGTATATATATATATATATATATATATATATATATATATATATATATATATATGCTCATCTGTTTATACACACAAATGTAGATACATATATTGTTCCTCCTCATCACCTTAGATGTGCATGAAAGTAATACATCATTAAAAGGAAGACACATTATTTTTACCAGGAGCACTGTGGGTAACATAAAGCTGTCAACTTCCCAATCTTGTTCTCACCTCCTAGAAATTGATGAGTAGCCTGTGTGCTGCTGAGGAGACACCAGTGGGTCTACCCTGCTTGACAGTCATATCTCCACACTGCTACACATTTTTTGATAAACAGAACATACTTTATAGGGGAGGAGGAAATGATGAAAATATTATAAGGCAAAACCAGATAATTCAAAAGAAAAGGTCCCTAAAACACAGCACATGTTTTCTTTCTTGGAGTCTGGAGGCTGTGTCTGTAACACCAAGTAGGCATTGTTTGTTTGCCATCAGGAAGCCTTTCCTGCATCTTGATCATGTTTCTCAGTGATCATCAAAGTAGGATCTTCTGGAAGTGAAGGACAAGTTGACCCATCTATGGACCAGAGGCATATATGGGCCATTTTAGTGTTGAAGTAGAATTATCCAAACATAGATAGATGACTCTCATTATCAACCATCAAGACCATGTGGCAGCTGTCTTCTGGGGGCCTCAGAGATGTGCCCTATGACTGTCGGAGAATCAAAATTCAATAAGTCATCTTCATCTGTTTTCACAGTACAGAAATGGAATGGGGGGAATCGGTAAAATGTAGAAATCATAGACATTTCAAAATGCTTATTTGTAAGAGAAACAGTTAAAAGAACCCCTTGAAGTATATTCTACCCACACATCTGCCCATGTTTCAAAGTGGTGATCCCAAGCACTATTTTAAGCAAATCCAGGTAACCTATAAAAAACTGAGTTTGCTATTGACATTAGTACCAGGAATTTATGACTTAGAATCATTGTCACAGGACTGCCTGTTCCCACCCTGCACTCTATGCCAACTTTGTCCATTCTTAAATTGAACTCTCTGATCCTGAAACATATCTTATGCCCCAAAGTTAAATATCTCTACTCTGTTTCTTTCCATATCTTTTTTGCATTTTATTTTGCTTGAACTTGCCCCAACCTTTTTTTTAAGAGAATGAGGTGTTTTAAGAATACGTTTTTCACACCCAATTCTTTTCGAATGAGAGGTGGCAATTTGTGAACTGAAGAGGAGAGAATCATTAAGGGAGGCACACAGGAAGGTCAGGAGCTGAGATAAGCCCCGGGTGAACTGGGGTCTTAAAGTGATGGAGACACACAGTGACCTCCTCTGGGTGTCGTGTTTAAAGTGTGCTCAGCTCAATGTGGTCCAACTGGTGACTTCTTCACTGACCTTTTTTATGCCATGAGGATGGAAGTCCATAGGACTGGGGTCTTCCAGAATATAGTCTATTATCCTCAAGAGGTTCCACTCATCACATGCCCTTTGGGGTTTCTAAGGGCTATGTCTGTCAGATAGATGATGCCCTGGCCTCTTTCTCTGACCACCTTGGTTCTTTCAATGACTCCCTTCCTTCCCAGCACTCAGCTGGGGAGGCTGGTCAAGGCCTAGTGAATTCTTACAAAGTCCTAATTATCAGAACATGCTCCTTTACCCTCCGCTCCCGCTGAAGTAATCCCCTGTGCTCTCTCATCCTTGTTTCTTTGATTAAAGAAGCACTTGAGCTTTCTGTGCTTTTCTCTACACATTTCCATGTCACACCCCCCTGCTGACATTCTGCTTCCCCATCAGGCTTGGGACATGCCTGCAGGAAGGTGGCAGCCTTCCCTCTCAAGGCCACTGTGTTTTCATTTGGGGGATTTGCATAAACACACTGTTTGTTATCTCCGTTGTTCCCTTTTCTTTCATAATTGACTGAATTGCATGCTTTCTTCTTGCCAGGTGGGCAGAAATCAGCAGCGGATCAGGATTTTCGATTGGAACAATTTCCCCTTGGCTCTGTTCTTTACAGCGGAGTAGTTTCCTCTAGTGAGACTCACTCCTTGGGGCGGCCTCTTGCTTTAAGAAGAATTTTTTTTTTTATATCTTATATTAGTCTTGAAAGAATTCAAAAGGCAGCACTCCACCCTCTACACTGTGTGTCATTTTCCATCCCAGTCTTTATTACAGGGTCATTATCATGACAGTGTATCCATTAATCCCATCAAGGACACTCAGCCCAGTGTTCTGGAAGGGCTTGGTGGAGGTGCCTCATAGAGACAGGCCTTGGTTTCCTGTGTTAGTCTTCCCTTTGATGCTGTTGTTGCCAACTCCTAGGTTTCTATGTCCTGGTCCTCTCGCCCCTGGGAATGGTTCTTTGAAGCCTTTCCTGCTGTTCTTTGCTCCTTGGAACTCTCCTGACCTGTTGCATTTGGAAACAAAACAAGCTTTGCTCCTCCAGCTATTCTACCTTTCTCACTACCCAAGTAGTTACAATTATTCATACTTACTTTCCAAATTTTCTGCTAACTTGGATCTTTCTTCTTGTTTTTTTTTTCATTGTTTATCTCTTTGGGGGGGTGGGCCACCACCCAGCTCCCAAATAATCCACGGTGACTTATTATTACTTATAAGTGCCCAGTCTTAACTTGGCTTTTTTTCTAGCCAGCTTTTCTTAACTTAAATTATCCTGTCTACCTTTTGCCTCTGGGCGTTTATCTTTCTCTACTCTATATACCTTTCTTTACTTCTTACTCCATGGCTTACTGTGTAGATGGGTGGCTCGCCTCTGATGGCCTCCTCTCCTTCTCCTTTTCTCACTCCTCCATCTCTCTTTTTCTTCTTCTATTTATTCTCTCTACATACCAGCTCCACCTATTTCTCTCTCCTGCCGTTCAGCTCTTTGTTAGACCACTCAGCTCTTTTCAACAGGCAAAGTAACACAGCTTCTCAGAGTTAAACAAATGCAACATAAAAGAATGCAACACATCTTTGCATCATTAAACAAATGTTCCATAGCATAAACATTCCACAATGTTTTTTTTTTTTTCTCAGTTTTCTCAGACAGTCGTGATGTGCTGTTTTTATTGTCAGCAATGGAACAAAGGGAATCATGTATATTTGATAGCTCACTTCTCTTACAGAGCAAATTCATGGGAGTGAACAATTTGCATTGTATGAGCCAGGCTATGCAGTAGACTGGATGATGCAAACTCACACTATTACTGAAAGTGAAGTTCATGTGACCAGAGAACAGGATTGCTATACTATTGAATCTATTTTGTCAGGGTTTCTATGTGATTCAAATCATCATGGTATTCTGCTACTCTATGGGGAGTGCACCATAGCATCCAGGCACCATGCTAGTCCCATGAGGAGATCCTGTTGATGTGCTGTGATGATGTATTGTGTACCCCAATAAAGCTTACCCGGGGATCAGAGGACAGAGCCAGCCACTAAATTAGACGTAGATGTCAGTGGTGGTGCACACCTTTAATTCTCTTGCTTGGGAGGCAGAGATCTGTCTGGATCTCTGTGAGTTCAAGGCCACATTGGGCTACATGAGAGAAACAGAACCAGGCAGTGGTGGCACATGCCTTTAATCCTAGGAAGTAATATGGCAGGACACAGGAAGGTTTATAAGGCATGAAGAAACAGGAATTTGCTCTCTTGAGGCTGAAGATTTTGTAGAGGTAAGCTAGTGGTTGGCTGTTCTGCTTCCCTGATCTTTCAGCTTTCACCCCAGTATCTGGCTCTGGGTTTTTTATTATAAGACCTTTTAAGATTTGTGTTACGGTGTGACACATTCCACCTTTGTCCTTTCACAGATCACCATGGTCCAGGCACTGGGGGGAAAGAGCTCAGTTAAAGAGTGGTCACTCCTCCACTCACTCTGTCCTTCTTCCAGTGGATTCTTGAGTAGTCCTTTGACAACAAACACGAGGCCAACTCACATTCAGCGTACCGTACACACTCACTACCCTGGCCTGTATGGCATCTTTCTGGCACCACATTGTATGTCACATCTCCTGTGGAATTCCCAGCCTTCCCTAGGTGCCCTGCCCAGGTATTGTCCGTTTGCCTGGCCTGGGTAGTCTGTGTCCTTCTTTGGTTAGTGCAATTCTGCATGCATCCTACATGTACCTCCACCTGGTAACCCCAACAAATCATATTCTTCCATTAAATTTCCTCTCTAGGAAATCTTCCTACACCCTTGCCTTCTCTTCGCTTTTAGAGCAGTAGAGACGGTGTTTCCTCATTATAGCATATGGACAGCTATGCAGTAATGTTATCATTACAGCATGTGGACAGCTATGCAGTAAATGTCCTGGTTTTCCTCTTTAAATTGTAACTTCTGACAAAAAGGGTATCAAATCAGTGAGTGTTTAAATGAAGGGTCTATCACATGACCCTGCTTATTGACAACACCATCTTATATTCTCAAATTGAAACAATATTCTATCTTGTTTCCTTATTCCTCTAACTCTGTTAAGTTACCACTTGCTCAAACATCCATCACTGATGTGGGGCTATGTGATCTTTGCTATAAAAGCTCTGAGGTAAAGATACATGTACCTGTGGGTCATTCCTCAGCCCAGGGTTCATTCTCAAATGTTCTGAGAAACACTTCCTTGCTAGTTATATGTTTACTTGTTAAGAAGTTAAAGGTGTATATAGATATTTGCTATGTATTTAATGTTTTAATATATATTAGTTATACAAAAAATGGGTTTCATTATAACACTTCCATGCATAAATATAATACAATTTGATTAGTCTGAGGCATAGCAATCACCTTGTTCCAATTTGTAGTTTCCATATTCAACCTTCTTAGTGAGAAAATGTTACTACAACATGTTTATAAAGGTCTGTGTGCTTTCTTTTCTTTTAAATTATTTCTTTTATTTTTTGAGATGATAATTACGTCATTTCTCCTTTCCTTTGCTCCCTCCAAACTTTCACATATACCCTTCCTTTCTTTCTTTCAAATGTATGCCCAGTTTTTAATTAATTCATGATACTTGTGTGTGTGTTTGTGACTATGTGCATGTATGAGTATATTCCTAAATACATAAATACAACCTGCTGAGTCCATATAATGTTTCTTGTATGTATGCTTTCAGGACTGACCATTTGGTATCAGATAATCAATTGGTGTACTCTTTCCTGGGGAAAACTATTTCTCCATCTCTCAGTATTCCTTGGTTGCATAAGGTTCTTTGCATAGGGTTGAGGCCTCATGAGCTTTCTAAGACAGCTAGTGCTTTCATGAGAAGCATGGAATGGGTTAATTTTATTTATTTTCCTATATGTATTCAAGAAAACTTAAAGTTTGTAGCACAATTCAAAATTAATTCATGTTTGTCAGAAAAAAAGATGTATTTAGAAGGTATAATTCAATGCACACTTACCTTAGAAAATACTATTCATTGAACAAGTGTCTGGGTATAGGTATAAGGTCAATGGTTTCATTGCTACCTTTGGTCAACACTAGAAAAAGACTGCTTTTTTTCTTTTCCTGCCAGACATAGTATATCCATGCTACCATCCCTCTTGCCTTTAGGACTTCTCAATGTGTTCCTTATGTTTTTGATTTTCAGGAGGAATGTCAGAACTATATCAGAGTGCTCTTAGTGGGTGGGGACCGGCTATTCACCTGCGGGACCAATGCTTTCACACCTGTCTGTACCATCCGCTCGGTATGTTTCCACCCTAAGCTTCAACAAACTTACACCAGGAGCAGCAAGACCTGATGCCTTCAAGGCCCCATGTAAATGTGTTCCTGTATACAAAGGCCAAGTGCCTTTTGCAACATGGTAGCATTCAGTAAATACTTGACTTGTTCACTTCTAATCAGCTATAACAGTCATATATATGAAGAAACAGAAATTAATTGTATATTACATACTATTTTCCCTATGAGTGGCCTTAAGCACTAATCATAAACATATACTTCTTTCCTATTTTCATTGTAGTAGGAATATTATCAGTTACAAAAGTACTCCAAAATCACAATTCATATAGGAAGAAAATATATATAAACTGGATAGGAGGTATGCCAAACATAAAATAAAGAAACACATGCATAAACAAAGTAAAGGTATAACTGTTATTACAGACAGGGAGTTTCATCTTACAAGTCCCACTGTAGAAGCATGGCAGGGTCATTAGACATGCATGCTATCTTCTTAATTCAGGATATTAATTTAATCTTCCTTGAGAAATATAACTAGGAAACACCATTATGTTAATTTATGGATAGTAAAACAACTTCTCTTAAAACCTTAACTTATCATCTAGGCTTGCTGTTCATTATTTTAAAATTTATGTTCAGTTATTGGACAGAAGGAGAAGGAGGAGGAGGATGGTAAGTGCTGACCAAAAACAGTTCCCTATTTCCCATATGTAGCTGTCAGCATGAGACCCCATTGTAAACACCTCATCCTCAACATCTACACCAAGAGGCTGCTACTGTGTGGGGGTAGTTTTTAAAAGGGAAGACCCTGAGACGTAAAAACTTTATGTAACTTACCTAGGACCATGTTTCCAACATCAGAGGACAAGAGTGAGCTTGCTATTCCTGCATAAGCCATCTTAACTATTTTTTTAACTCAGTTAAAAGTCAAGAACCAAATTGACATTGAGCCTTGTCAAATATCAAAATACCAAATAAACGAAGAACAACAACTTTTCTCATGTTTTATTAGTTGGCAACCAGTATTTGACAAGCCAAGCTGACACTTGACATACATGCAGCTTTCTCAAGACTAAAAAAGGGAAAAGAAGAAAAAAAAAGAAATATGTAGTACATGGTACAGAACATTGACATATGGTTATCACTAAATAGTATTTAGGGCTAGCTATAAAAAAAATTGTCAGACTAATACCGTGAAGATAGTTCCTTATTATGATTCACATATCTATAAATATTAGAGTTAGATTCTTTATTAAGGTAGAATACAGTGAAAACACATCCTACATCAAAGCCATATATATATATATAATACTCTTGCTTCATATTCTATCACTAGCATGAAGTTCTGTAACTACAGGGATGAAGTCACTGGCCAAGGTTGTAGAAAACTGTTTTCATAAAGACAGAATTAGAAAAACTTTGCTTCTCACACACCCCAGAGTGTACTTGGGACACACTTGTCTAGCAGTAGTATAAGGTGGAGACCCCAGAGTGTACCAGGGACACACTTGTCTAGCAGTAGTATAAGGTGGAGACCCCAGAGTGTACCTGGGACACACATATGGCAGTAGTGTAAGGTGGAGAACATGAGCACATCCAATGGGATTTCTCAAGGATAACTAATCTCCTTCTCATTTTCACCAATAGTTAAGTAACCTGACTGAGATCCATGATCAGATCAGTGGCATGGCCCGCTGTCCCTACAGTCCCCAGCATAATTCTACAGCTCTGCTCACAGCCAGTGGGGAGCTCTATGCTGCAACAGCCATGGACTTCCCAGGGCGAGATCCGGCCATATACAGAAGTCTGGGCACTTTACCTCCTCTTCGAACTGCACAGTACAACTCCAAATGGCTCAATGGTAAGTCATTCATTCACCCTAGCCTCCTGTTGCTGTGTTTATAATACCTGGCTAGTTGTTGCTTGAAAATACAGCAGAACAAAATCTTCATCTTCAAGGTATAACATATTTAGTTGTGATAATTAGCAGTATATTCTTTAGTATTAGGAGGAGTGATATTTCTAATACCATAAGCCTCAATAATAGGCCTAGATTGTCAGCTGATGCTGACAAGACCACTCATGGGTGTTAAGCTGTTTCTTCCTATGTTGTTTGAAATATAGGAAATGGAATGCTATGTCATAGACTCATGTAGGCTAATGTGTATTCTTTCTTAATGTCTACTTAATATATTTTGAACCAGAAATTTCTTGACATTTTCAGACAGTATAAAGATTCCATTTGCCACAAGTAACTCCAAATAATTGACAATTAAAAAATGTCATCTGTGTATGTATCTATCACTTTTTCGCAAGCATCTTCAGAATTTAATTCAATGCCTTGAGAGTTCATCAAAACGCAAGTCTTGTCACTTTAAATTCTGCCAACCACAGCCTTACAAATGATCATCAAAGCAGCTTTGCTCAACTCATTGATGCAGAATCATCACTATAAGTTCAGACTTATTTCCAGATGTGGAAATATCCCCTAGAAGAAGTACCACACTTGTGTCTATTTCTCTTTTAAGAAACTGGAAACTAACAGAAAGTACCAGTCAATTCAAGCAAGAAACAAATAACCTGTTAAGTAAACACCCAGAGAATGGACAGAGGCAGCTGCACAGATGTGAGTTGCTGTATGCAAGTCCTGTGTGCTAGCAAAAACCATCCCAGTGTGTGTGTGTGAGTGTGGCCACACTCACAAGGGTGGTGTCTACCACACTGTGTAACTCATCACCTCAGCATTTATTTGACAGTTTGCACAAAGGTGTAATCTTGACTTTGCTAGTACAATACTTGTCTTGCTGTTTCAAGATCTATAAGGATTTATTGGCCTTATTCCCATCACAAATTATATATGTAGATAAGAGTCCCTCTCCCTCATTGATTCTGCTTGTGTGTTCAGATAACTCTTTGTTATGGGAAAGGTATTGTCTTTGTGAAGGTTGTTTAGTGTCATTTGTGATCTCTGCCCATTAGAGCCTAGTAATTCTTCCCCTCGCTGTAAGTTATAAAACAAAAATAAATACATTATCAAATATTTCCCAGGGGAAGTTGTCTCCTTTTGAGAACTATTGGCTTTTACCTAGGAATATTTAACATCCATCTGTCTGTGTGTATCTATGTATCTATTATCTACCAGTCATCTATCCATCCATCATCTTTCCATCATCCGTCATCTGCCTGCCATTTATCTCTCACAAGTAATTGCTGAATAATACAGTCAAGCTGGGCATCATGGTTTGTCTTTAGAACACCCTCATAGGAAGGCTGTGCCACCATCACTGTGCATCTAGTAGCTTGGCTGACTCAATTGTTCCAAAGGGCAACGTGAATGGTTTTCTGAACTGAGGCAGTAACTAGACTTCCCTTGTTAACACCTCTTCTTTTAACTCATTTCAACTTGACCTACCTACTCCTTGTGGACAGTCCTCTATTGTCCTTGAAGCCTTTATTGGGGTATCTTAAGTTGCTTTCCTATGTATGGGCAATTTTCACTAGCTGAACAATGTGTAGCATTGAAAATCAACTAACTTTCTTGTACTGGCCAGCCACTTTGATTTGAGTCTTTCTTCAAATATCCCCTTCTCCGTGGAACGTCATCCTGATCATGTAATTTAGAATTGCATCCTTTGCTCTCTAGCCCTCATGCCTCTTTACTATGTCCAGTTTTGACCCTTTGCCATTATGATATTTTACCATTTTTCTCCCATCTTTCAACAAAAGCAGCATTCACCAATCATTGGAGTTAAAATCTCTCTTGTGTACTGGTTTATTTTATACTTTCAGAGGTATGTAATAAGTGTTTGGTTGATGATATTTGGATAAATGAATTAATGGATGACATATTCTATGTTCGAGAAATCACAGATTAAAATCTTATTCCTCTTCTTTCCATGTGAAATGTCTGGAAGATGACTGAGTCCTGAAGGTGGGGCCCTCATAAAGGTATTAGTGCCCTCTTAAAAGAGGCTACAATGCAGAGAGCTGCTTCTTCCATCATGTGAGATATGTGAACTTGGAAGTAAGCCTTCATCCATATGAAGTATGCTGGTACCTTGACTGGTAGTGTTTAGATCCAGACATTTGGGAAACAAATTTCTGTTCTTTATAATAAACCCCTTGGTGTTTTTGCCATAGCAACATGAACAGAGTGGAAAAATAAATAAAAAGGATAATTGACTCTTTTGTTTCCCTCATTAGTTTGTGAATTTCTTGAGGGCAAGGGTTAGGTAGGAGTCATCTTTGTGGGCTTGATTTCTTAGGCTTAGTCAGTGCTTGTTAAATGAGTAGGAGATAAGAACATTTCATAAATAGATAGTGTTATTACATGAGGCAAAATACTGCAGTTTGCAACCTAGAATCATAAAGAAAACAAAAACTCAAAATGAAACAACAACAACCAAAACAAGAATAGTCTGTTTCAAAGTGACTCAGGTGCAAACATTTGAAGATGTTCCTCTTCACCCCTTCCCACCTGCCCCAACTGCAGTCGTTACATACTCGTTTATCAAAGCCAGCGTCATTGACTAAATGACAATATGCAGGCACCTGGAACATTAAATTGTGAGTTTGATAGTGAATGTAATTTTCAAAACCAGATTTGTTCCCTCTGTGCCAAAATTACTCTTAAAACAAATTTATGTGTTTAGAGACATTTCTTAACAGCTTTAATACATTAAAATATTAATCATTACTAACCCTTATTAAATGATTACTGTAAGGCAGGGCAATAAATGTTTAATAGCCAAAGCCTAAAATAGAAGCTATAAAACTTGCCTTCATGAAAGTGACTGTCAAGTTGGGGAAACAGTAAACCTATGAAAAAGAAGAGGAGAGAGTATGTCTAAAGGAATACCATGCAGTTGTGTTTATAAACTCAGGCGATTATATGTTTGCTACCTCTGAGTGGGCTTTGAAAAGTCACCATGATGCTAGTGTGGATGTTAGTATATTAACACTCAGGGACTTGCTAGTTTTCCCCCTCTGAAGAACCATTTGCCTGCCCCACTTGCTGGACATGCAAATTCCTGAGCTTCTCCACCTGATTACCTCCAGAGGACTCAATTGAGATCCACAAACATCTTCATGGTGAAAGTATCATGTTCTGTGAGGCGTCATATTTCTAGTCCAGAAAACATTTTGAGTGTCTGTCTTGAACCCTCCTGGTTTGGTGTAGATCTATGATGCTCCCCATTGTGATTTATCTGTGATGCTCACTGAGACTTTGGTAGACCCATTGGAGGCGTTAAAAATAGTAATTGAATTTTAATAATTAGAGATAATTTTCTTGGAGGAAGAAGATCTCTGTACATATGTCAAGGAGCAATAGTTTCTGCCTACCCCTGTAAAGGATTGGTTCCTGCCCTGTAAAGTCTGTGCTAGCTCCTGGTAGCCAGTGTGGCTAGACTGGGCTCTATTCTGCAAACAATGAGGGTCTGCCTTGTAGTGTCTATACAGGGAAGTGTTCCAATGAGGAAAATACCTTGGCCTTCTAGGTTGACATCACTAGCTGCAGCTAACAAATTCCAAATAAAAGCAGAGTATAGAAACCAAGGAACACGAGACAAAGAGGATTTGGTGGGTAAAATTAAATGAAAAACCCAAGTTATTGTCAAGAGAAAGAAAAACACTGTAAGACAAGAATAAAAACAGATTCCATAGTCACCTATATAGTTGTTAATATATGCCTAGGGCAATGTTTAAAATGGACCTTGCTGTGTGCTGAGCTCTCTCTTTAGCCATATGGTTCCTGAAACTTAAACTGGGTAGGGCACCATGACAGGGTCTCAACATGTATCACATATGTGACACACAACAGTACAATGATTTTTTTCTAATGTTCATGCCTAATCTTGTTCATCAGAATGATGTATCAAGATGAATGTGCTATGCAGAGTCCATTTATTTTGGAAATCCTTGCAAATTATATATGATTATCCTTATAATGTACAAAAAATATCTCAATAAATACTCTTTCTGCATAATCTGCGGGTTGGTGCTCCTGCTGCAGACTTGTTACCATACAAGGTACATGATAAAAATCCCAAAGGCTGGGTAGAACACTCCAGTTAGAAAGGCCATCCCACATCTATTTCATCAGCAGTCTTCTGCAAAGGAGATCCTGTCCCCCAATGTCCAGATGACACCTGAACCACACCCAATGACAACCTAGGATTTGAAAACAGATCCCACCTAATATCCTGTACCCCATACCTACCACATCAAACCAACCTCCTTTATGTTTAGACTACACATTAGGAAATACTAGCATCATATGTGGGCTCCTCCTTTCCAGTGATACATATATCTCCATGCAAAACTGCCATGAAAGAGGGCCATATGTACTTTGAGAAAAGGTTGAGAATTTTCTTCATTGCTGAATCATTGCAAAAAAAAAAAAAAAGATATAATGAACTGAAATTACCCAACCAAAGAAGACAAGCTGGCAGGATAATTTAACACAGCCCTTTATGGGATGTAAGAAATCAATTTGATACTGCTTTTTGAAAATAATATGACATTAACTGAGCACTGAGTGTCTGAAAGCTGAGGAGCCTCAGAGTCCTTGCCTGTCTCGGGAGTTTCTGTACTTGCCAACAAGTCACTTAGAACCTGTGGGTTTTGATTTGCACATCTCAAAGGGGAACGGGTGATATATTTCAGTAAAGGCACAAACAGTGTGTGCTGATTTACATGGAGCTCCACATTAAAATCCGCACTGAAAGAAAGAGAGCTCTCTCCAGAGGAAAAAATGTAGACATTTACTAGCACTGATGTGAATTAGAGAAATGTTACATGCTCATTGTCTTTCAATCTAGCAGCTTCCTTGTGAGAGTCTCCCATTCCTCCCCTGCTGGTTGTAAATACTGCTTCCTTTCTGTCTGCTCAGCAGCCTGCTTGGGACCATCTTCTTGATCCAAATCATATTGTTATCTCTCTCTCTAAGATGCATAGTTCTGAGAGTTGAAGAAAATTGTCTTTGTCATTCTGCTACGCATTTTGTTTTCCCTAGTGGATGGCTTCTTGCATTAGTTCACTCATAGCTACACATTAGACAGCTGAACCTCTATGGTTTTTATCTTTGTTTGTTTTTGTTTGTGCTTTTCCTTGGACCCAGTCAAATCAAGAGACAAAGATAGAGCCATCATATGGTATTACTTATTCTGTTGTAGCTTGCCAGAAAGAAATTTGATAAAAGTGAACGATGTTGCAGCAGAGATCATCTTTCAAATGAATTTCATGTGTTTTACTTTGGTATATATATGCATATATATAAAATATGCATTCCAACATTTCCCATTTTCTTTTAATTCAACTGAGAATTCCAATTAAAAATCTTATCAGTATTGATCGTGGAGATTAAGTTATCAGCTGTTAAAAAAATTGAATCCAAAAAGAAAAAAAATCAGAAAAAAATGAGCATTGCAAATAGAAAATTTCAATTTTAAGTGTTTAGAAATATTCATGAAATTGGTCTAGCTAATGAACCTGAAAACACGTGGCTTGGGGAAGGTGATAAGGGCAGTGGTGAAGCCACAGGAAGCTATGTGCCTGGACTCAAGGTAGATGCACAGTGGAAGCTATGTGCCTGGACTGCAGGAAGATGCACAGTGTAAGCTATGTGCCTGGACTTCAGGTAGATGCACAGTGGAAGCTATGTGCCTGGACTGCAGGTAGATGCACAGTGGACCCCTCTGCCTTTGTTGCTTTGAGAGGGAATGTCTAAGCAAATACCCAGATACTGAGGCTCGTGGTGGCGCACGCCTTTAATCCCAGCACTCGGGAGGCAGAGCCAGGCGGATCTCTGTGAGTTCGAGGCCAGCCTGGTCTCCAAAGCGAGTTCCAGGAAAGGCGCAAAGCTACACAGAGAAACCCTGTCTCGAAAAACCAAAAAAAAAAAAAAAAAAAGAAGGGGAAGTCTAGGAGGGAGCAGCTGTTCTCTAGATGGCTGGACACAGGTGTGAATGAGTCTTCCTTAGCGAGAGGGTATCACAGGCTGTAAGTCATTCCAGGAATCAGCAAATCCATGCAAACAATGTACTACTACAGCATGTCACATTCCCCACCAAGGGGAGAGAAAAGTCACTTGAACCAGTGTTTCAGCTCTCCTCTGACTTGCATTCTGAGACTGAGTGCCTGAGGTGCCAATGGTCACATGACTATATAGGATAATCAGGGATATGTTTGCGCTGGGGTTCCACACCTCTCTGACACCTCAAATTCCATAGGAATCTGAATATTCCCTGATGAACCTAAAGACCCAACTTTCCATTATGGATTATTAGTCTATTCAGGTTTTCTGTCCCAAACCTTCGGTCCTGATACAGGCTCCATTCCAATCCTGTCTCCCCTCACTGTCCTCCCTCAAGCTGCTTCCTCATTTAGGTGTGCACATTTACCCTGCTCTTTATCTGTGGCTTCTGCTGACCTCACACCTGCTCTTCCCCTACCTCCTTCTGGCTAATCCTTGAGCACATAGCACTGTATTGATATTCAGGGTCCTAGTCAACACTGCAATTGCAGTCACTCGCTGGGCTCTGTCTTGTTGGGTTTTTTGCACTATTCTAGGAAACATGCAGTGTCTCTTTACAAAGGATCCCAGGATTACCCAGGATAGTATAGGAGCTGTTTAGCAAGATGGTCTGAGAGGCACACTACAGCTGGCATTGAAGGATTCATGTATAACACAGTCCCTGCCGCCATATTGCCCCAGACTAATTGGAAGCAGCAGGGCCCTCATTTCATAAGCAGAATGGATGCTTCATGAGTAAGGTTGTCAAGTTAATAAAAGGGATCTGTTTACTGATGTATGTGTTTATTCAGTTTACATAATGAAACAGTTATAATTTCTGTTCTGTGTTTTGATTATTGCCAACCAAGTACTTGGCACTTGGCATACATTCCCTTTGAATCTCACAATGATACTTCAAGTGGGATATCATTATTGCCATTTTAAATCACAGAAAATAATGGTTAGCTAAATTGAATAAAAGTTCATACAGCCAGTAGATGGAAGTATTGAGCTGTGTATACATATGCCTCAGTACTGCATGTATGTGATACATATACACCTACATGTGCACATACACACACGTGTGTGTCATCTATGGATGATCTATCTATGATTTAGTTGAGATTTAGGGCTCCATCTCCAGTGATGCCAGCTCTGCTTTAGGCAAGCATTTTGCTAAGTGTTATTTTGCTTACAAGTGATTGTTTTCATGGATTTTGATTCTAGTAATAATTTTGTAAACTTGAAAAATTAGAGTTCTCTCATGCCTTTAATATCTATTCTCATTGATTCTATGTCAGTAGCTAGTAGTGTAGCAATCCTCAGATTATGCCATTTGGGAATACTATATTCCCATGTGAGTGCTTTGGGGATTAAAGAAGGAAGTAGAGATGAGGAGACTTCCTGCAGATAGTTACTGTTTCATTTTACATGGTCACACTCATCTCTGATGCTTGTTGCTCTGCATTCTCTCATCACTCCCATGTGTTTATACTGAGAGTCTCTTCTTGGTGCAGTCATCACTCTGTAAGATGTAACACTATTCTTATATCATGATGGCTAACCCTCTTCATTTATCTGACATATGTTGTATAATATTCTGGAATCTATAGTTCATTGTTTTAAAAATATGAAAAAGTCAACTTCTCCATTCACACATGTATAGACATGCTCAGATAGAACCATGTTTCTTTCTATTCTAAGTTAGTCAGCAGAAAAGCTTCTATTCATCTGTAGCTCTGATAATAATAATGTAAAAATGATCTCTCAGCTTGCTCTCTCCAATATGCATCATAGACAAGACAGCAGTGCTCGATTTATGGCTTATTCGATTCCTTCAATAATAATACATACTAGTTTGCAGTGAATTGCATTTTATCAAGAGACAAGGGTCAAATAATAGGAGAAAAACAATGTGCAACTTGTGATTCTGCCTGGTGAGATTGGTGTCCTCTTCTTCTAGATCTAGATCTATAAACTCAAAAAATACTTGGCTACCTATTTGATCATTATTTCAGTGTTTCCATTGTGTTTGAAAAAGGAAAAGGATGATGGGTGAATTTCAAAAGACCTGCTTTCTAAGAAATAGAGCTTCCTAATTTAGCAGCTTGTCACAGAGTCAGGGACCCATCATCATCCCGAGGGTCACTGTAGGGCAGCAGGACGTGTTTCCAAATGGACTCAGTTCCTATGTCAGACGACCTGCAGTGTAGTAAACTAGAGAGCAACAGATACAACAAGCTCCACACAAGTTCTGTTTACTCAAATAAGAAAGGAGGGTGCATTTGAGCATTTTTATTGATATGCATCACTGCCATTCAGGCTTGGATGTACTAGTGGAGGCTTTATGTGGAAGAAGGAAACTGTGGGCCTTTGCTTACCTTACCTATGGGGAAACTGCATAAGACATAGTGGATAGTGTGCTAGAAGAGCACCCGATGGCCAGTTGTAGATGTCCCTTTGAAACCTGCGGCTCTGGAGCTGCTTACATGCTCCCAACAGCGTTCTTGTTCATTAAGCCCTTGAACAGCTGACCTCTTCCTCCCCCTGTGCCTTCTTCCTTTTTCATCCATAGTGTTCCTGAAAGCTGACAGGTAGTGGTTCCTCTAGCCATTTAACCTTCTTTTCTAGTCCATTCTAAATCCAGCTTGTGCCCAAGTAAACCTACTTAGCACTACCAGCGGAAGGTTATGACTCTTCATGCAAGAGCACTGACCAAAAATCCAATCCTGTTATCTATTTTGTGTGTGTGTGTGTGTGTGTGTGTGTGTGTGTGTGTGTGTGTGTGTGTTTACACTATGTGTGTAGTGTATGTGCATATGCCTATGGAGGTACACAGGTCTGTATTTGAGCAAGTGGAGGCCACAGAAATATGTGGAATATCTTACTCTCTTGATCTCCACCTTGGTATTTGAAACAGGATCTATTCCTGAATTGCAACTCAACATCTTGTTTAGGCAGGCTAAGCAGTGCGCTTCTGGGACCCACTTGCCCATTCCCTCAAATGCACACACAGTCATATCTGGCTGTTTCATGGGTGCTTAGGATTCGAACTCCAGTCCTCTTCTTTCATAGCAAGTGTTCTTACTCACTGAGATATCTCCTCAGCCCCCAACCAGAACTGATAGAATAAAATGCTCTGTTTTTGAACAGTGTTTCTTTTTCACTCCTTTGTTACTATCAATGAAATGTACAGACTTGAAGGTTGGGCGTTCTGATTTCAGCTTCCTCAACTCTCACCAGCCCCAGCACTGCTTTGTGAGCTTGGCTGAGCCGTTAAACCTTTTAGTATCCTTCACTATGAAGTAGCATCTTGACACACACCCATCTCTTTGGTCCTTGTGAGTTTAGTGGCACAGACACAGCTTAGCTCAAGAACTAGTTCTGTAAATTGTAGCTATTTTTATTATTAACTCAATGGGGAGAAACAAGATGGATCCTTTCCTCTGTGGTTATTCTCCTACTCCACAGTTCTTATGGACTAGAGGTTTATAGCACACGTTTTTCACACATTCGACCCATAGTAATGGCAGAAGTCACTATTTGTGAGGGTATTTGATAAATCTCAGTGAAGTCTGCTGTACACTTTCCAGTGTACTGTTAACCTTAGCCCCAGGAAGGACACATCCTGTTCTAGTGTTGTCCGTATTTTATCAAGTTAATTTTTTCCAAGTTTATTTTTTAATTTTCATTTTATTTTTAATTATATACATATTGTGTGGATGTACACATGTGAGTGCATTGGTAATAGAGTCCAAAAGAGGGTAATGTGTCCCCTGGAGCTGGAGTTACTGATAGTTGTGAGCTTTGTGATGTGGATACCGGAACCCTAACTTGTATTCTCTAGAAGAGCAGAATGCTAGGCCATCTCTCCAGCCCGTATCTCCTCCAGTTCCCACAAGGTTTATTGGTCATGATGGTAGTGGTGGTGGTGGTGGTGGTGGTGGTGGTGGTGGTGGTGGTGGTGGTGGTGGTGGATGGTTTGGGGTTTAGCTCTCAAATTATAATCTGGCCATTTGAACCTGGGTACAGGATATATTCTGAAATGAGTTAGAAGCCTTTTCCGTGAAGCTGTGCATACAGATGACTCTTTAAACACTAAAGATAGTTTTGCCATTGGTCCCTGTCTTTAATTTGGGTGTTTGTTTCTGCAATGGTTCTCTCTTGGAGATTCCTAGTTGGCATCAATTTAAAAAATCCCTCAATATTTTATTTGTGTTCTGTACAGATTCTTGACTTAATGAGTGTCTCTCCAGGATCCTAAAGTGTACAGTAACTGTGCATACATCTCTTACCCATGTCATATGCTTTACAGTTTGGTTTGTTTATTTCTAATGTATCTGTTTTAGGTTAAAGCAGCAGTGACTGAGAAAACAAATGCTTGGTGGCATATAAATTAAATCATTTCTTGTCAAGATTTCTGTGTATCCTTTGATTTTACTTAATTAGCATAAGAGAACTAAAGAAAGCTAAAGGGAAAAGCAGAATAAATATGCTATTTATTATATTTATTTATTTTTAAAACAGTTTTATTAAGAATTTTTTAATGAGAGAGAGGTGATTAAAAATTGGTGACAGTTTTGCTGGACATGCTAAAAGTAGGGTCAGCATTGATGCTATGTCCTGACAATCCCAGCTCCTAGATGAGCTGCTTTGTGTCCTATTAACATTGAGGGCTTATCTTGCTGGCAGGACTGTTCTCAGCCCTCCTGTCAATAGAAGGCAAGCTGGTGCAATCAATCAGATACTGTCAAGTACAAGGCCAGGTAAACGGCCCCACAACAGAGCAATTGTCTCTGAAAGTGAATCCTCGTGTATATATAGCTGCTATGTCCTTCTATTAATTTTGAACATCAAAGGTTATTGCCATAATTATCCTAATTACACCATAAAATTCTGATGTTTACTGAATGAATTGAGTTGCCTTGGAAATAAATGAAGGAGGGAGAGGTGGAACTGGTTACTGGAGTTTTTAAAGAAAAGAATAAGGGCATGTAAGTGTGTGAAAACCTAGCATCTCTATTATTAGGCTCAATCTCAAATTAAGAAGATAACACTTTAAACACTATTTGTAAAATTCCCATTCCCAAATTCCTGATAAGCTTGATGGTTAAATAAAGGCTTCCCCTTTAATTTAGCATTTCTAAATTCCTATATTTCAGCTGATTGTGAGACCATAAAGCATCCAGACTCTGTTTCAACACTCATTTTCCCTCTCTGTTGATTCCCTTGGTGACCTAGAAATCAGAAAACAAGGCTTGATTGTCACAGTTGCAGGGTCACCATAGTAACAGCGGATGCTAAAGCTAATTCAGGGTATCAACCTTGCTGCATGAGGTTTTGATTTGGTTTTTGCCATCAAAAATCATTTTAAGGACCTTAGTGAAAGCATATAAATTATGTCCAGTAACATGCAAGTGTGCATGAGTTTCATTGTTATACATTATTAGAGCCCAATATTCCCCAACACATTCGCCCTCCACATTGTATTTTCTTCCTCTTTCTGTAGTTTAAGAAAGGATTTTCAAACAGTAGAGCACTCACTGATCTGTGAACCTATACTATTCATTTGTTTGGTTTGTTTTATGTTTTTAATTTTTTGTTTCTTTTTTTAAGATTATAATACAATTAGATCATTTCCCCCTTTCCTTTCCTCCCTACATATCCTCCCTTATACTCCTCCTTGCTCTCTTTCAAATCCGTGGCCTCTTTTGTCATTAATTGTTGTTGCCTACATATGTGCATATGTATATACATATATTCCTAAATGCATGAGCTTTTAATGGCACTATTGCCTTGCAAACTCGAGCATAGATTTAACAGGGTGATTGAGGGTAGAATCACTTTATTGATCTTTCATTAAGACACACACACAAAACCATGCATTTCCTTGCAGCATTTATCAGTCAGTTGCTTGCAGGATCTCTCATTTTTCTCTTTTTTTCTTGTGAGTACTAGTTGTTGTCAAACAGAATCATCTTTCCTTTGAAGAAAACATTATCAGACAAGACTTTAAAAAAGGAATGGTATAGAATGTTGATGTTTTCTTCTCTCCTCTTGTTTCCAGAACCAAACTTTGTGTCTTCCTATGACATTGGAAATTTCACCTACTTCTTCTTCCGAGAAAATGCTGTGGAGCATGACTGTGGGAAGACCGTGTTCTCCAGGGCTGCCCGGGTCTGCAAAAATGACATTGGCGGGCGATTCCTCCTGGAAGACACCTGGACCACCTTCATGAAGGCTCGCCTCAACTGCTCCCGGCCCGGTGAGGTGCCCTTCTACTACAATGAGCTACAGGGCACCTTCTTCCTGCCGGAGCTGGATCTGATCTATGGCATCTTCACCACCAATGTGTACGTAACTGTAGCTGAAGTTTTCTCTTTCCCTCCTCTTCCACTTTTCCTGAATGAGCCTTTTGTTCTTTGACCTCTGAGAGTTTAAAGTTCCCTTAGAGAAAGTTTTTCTTATTTTCCTGGGCTTACAGCCAAAGAATGACAAAAAGAGTCTTTTCAGTATGAATTAAATGTTAGGTAAAGATACATGCTTTGCGGGACTTGCTGCAGGAAAGCTAATTCAAAATATTTTTTTATATTTGTCCTCAGGAAAAAGTAGTATCAAATTATTGTATTATAAATTGTTCCTTTCTGATTAGTGTGTTCTAGACACCTTGTGAAGTGTATATATATATATATATCAGATGTGTTTTTTTTTTTTCTGTAGGAAAGACACACATTTTTGCATAATAAAAACATCTGGAAAGTTTGAGCTTTACAATCACATCATTCTTGCCTGGACCTCTATATTTAATTGAAGTGCAATTGCTATTTTCTCCTCATAGCAAGCATCTTGTGCTTCTCTTGGGAAAGATGCTCCTAACCTCAATGGCAGTATTTGACTTAGGAAATCTTGGGAAATTTCCAGAGCTCTCATTCAGTCTTTCCTTGGTGGAGTGTCTCATGACCCTGCAATGGCTTTCCCTCTGTAGGCTGTGAGAAGACCTCACAAGTGCATCTCCTGCCTCTCTGATGACGTGAGAACTCTGGGATGTCCTCCTATATTAGCGATGATGGTGTAGTTCTACGGTTTGAAGCTCCAACCTGGAGATCCCACAACTTAGACAAAAGTCAAGCAATCCTCTCCAAAGCTGTCTTCATTCAGTGTGAAGTTAGGAAAGTGTGTAGTATGGATGGCTTGCCACCACCCCCTTCATGGTGGCCATACCTGTTGTAGATCTGCTTTTCAACCCCAGAGGTCATTTTCACTACTTGAGTATTTTCTTTCTCATAAAAAATCAATTTATGGGTTCTAAAGTTGATTTGATTCCCAAAACCTTGTTTAAGAAATAGTGTTGGCTGCACAAGATGAATGTTCAGTTGCTCAGCTGACATCAATCTTATACACAATCGGAGCTTGACTTGCTTAGCTGTCCATTTGATGGCTCTGAGCCAGAAATACCAACAGACAAAGCTCCCATTTCAAAAGTTCTATAGGGACTATGCTGAGCCATTCCAAGGTGAGTCCATTTAGAAAGACGTGAAAGTGTTTCAACTGCTTTTCAGAATCTCAAGTGTTCACTATGTCGAAGCCACCCAGCATCAATTCTCTCCAGACAGACAGGAGCATAGGAAATTTTCATGTTCTACTCTCCCAAAGACAATGAGAAGAAGGATAAAAGCAGCATAGTGAATAAATCCACAGTAAGCACCCACTTCTTTTTAATCTCCGGCCATGGAAGCACCTGGGCTCCACATGGGACTCTTTTCTCAGTGTCGGACTCCTAGGGGAAAAAAATATCTTTTATGAGATGTTCTTTAGCACCATATCCTTCTCACAGAACCCTTACAAAGAACTGAAACCCAGATCTTTATTGCAAAGTAATCAGGATGCTGCTCCCCATCTATGGCCAGGTGTCAGGACCTCACTGAGCAGGCTTCATTTTTCTTACATGGACATGTCTTTTGCTTTGAAGATTCCAAGATTGCATTGGAATTAAGGAAGTCTGTAGAGTGGTGTCTTTCCCCTTTTCATTGTTTCCCAGGTAAAAAACGCAAGTTAGATATGAAGTTCTAGAAGTCCTGTGATTTTTTTTCCCCCTATGATGTAGGGAAAACACTGACTTATTTCTGACAAAATATTGACTCAGACCATTAATATGGAAAATACTTTCAACACCCCTCATTTGGTATCCATTTTCCTTTGAGAACCATAGCTCAGCTTGAAATGCAAATTTGAGAAAGAAGCATTTGCCATCTCAGTGCATAGTCAAAGGGCACTGACCTTCCAGAGCTTTCTGCCGACAGCTTTCTAGTAGAACCTGAATTCTAAATTAAGGCTTCAAAATTTCATGTCAGTGCTCTTTTAATTTTTTTTTCTTGTTGACCCTTTAGATTTACAGTCTCTTTTAAATAATAAATAAGATGAATCTGACAGGCATTCCTTGCAAAATACATTCCATTTATTATTTTTTAAAGAATGACAAACACGAATACCTGTAGATTTAATAGGAAAAAAGGTTTGGCCAGCTGCCACCTAAGCAACTGGATAAATAGGTGGAAGAGGAAGCCATGGGAGATGGATGGATGGCTCCACCCACTGGAAGACAAAACGCCTTTCCTCCGGAATTTCAAATTCAGGAAGCTTTTCAAAATCCCTTGTTGCTCCTGTTGTAGCTGAGTGAATTTAGTCCCCAGATGGCAGGGTCATATTTGCTACTTACTCTTATTTCATTATCTGAATGTTTGTTTTTACATGAAGAAATCACAAGGCAGCCTTGGGCATTGCCCTGACTCTATCCTCTTGAACTTGAAATAGGTAAAGGTTGATGCTATCCCTGTGATCAGTGGAGGCCAGAGGTCAATGGTGGGCTCTGACCAGCCTGTGCCTTCTCCTTTCTCCTTCCCCAGGAACAGCATTGCTGCCTCTGCTGTATGTGTCTTCAATCTGAGTGCCATCTCACAGGCCTTCAATGGACCTTTCAAGTACCAAGAGAACTCTCGCTCAGCCTGGCTGCCTTATCCTAACCCCAACCCCAACTTTCAGGTAATCTCAGGGGAAGAGGGCATCGTGAGTATCCTCCATTAAAAATGTAGAAACCCAACATAGCACAGTGAGCCTGAGCAATTAAACCATGGCTGAATGCACAGTACAGCTGCAGTCTCCTGGCCCCTGGGAAACAGCACCTCCCTCGGCTTAGCTAATGTCAATAGAACACAGCCTTTTGTGGACTATGGCGCCTAGACAAGAAAAGGGGGGCCTTTTGTGAGCTGTGATGACTGATAGTTAACTGAAAAAGGCCAATCTTCTGCAGTGGGCTAGGAATCTAGGCTTCAATTACTGCTAATGATGATGTACTGTGTCCCCCAAATCTCTGATCCCTAATGAATGATGT
Organism: Peromyscus californicus insignis; assembly: GCF_007827085.1. NCBI lineage: Eukaryota > Metazoa > Chordata > Mammalia > Rodentia > Cricetidae > Peromyscus > Peromyscus californicus. The sequence goes on along the minus strand of NW_026294480.1, from coordinate 7,404,218 downwards.
CCCAGTGAATAGGGCCCAGGGCACAGAGCAATGGGTCTTGACAAACAGAATTAGAGCTCTGATTGGCAAGTATGGTGAGGCTCCCTGTTGGGAAGGGTAGATTGTGGCAGTGGCTGCTGAGAAAAGAAGCCTGGCTGATGTTGATTCATCTTTCTGTCACCCAATTAGAATGTCCAGGCTGTGATGTCTTTTGTGAATCATCCCACCTCCCATGTCCAGAAGAAGTAGAGACCTGGGGATGAAGTTATTTATTTTGTTCATCTAGGCAGCAGGTGTATTCATCTGCTTGGGTTGCTATAACAAAATACCACAGTTTAGATGGTATTGAGAGAGAGAGAGAAAGAGAGAGAGAGGTTGGGGGAACCTTATTTCATTTTCTGGTGAGGTAAGATGACCAGCTTTTCCTTGTATCCTCCCTTAGAAGAAAGGAATATCCCGGTATTTCTTCCTTCATTGCTCCAGGTCAGTGCATGACTCCTAGGACCTTGAATGCTTCCTACAGGTCCTGTCTTCAGCTACCACCATGCTGAGAGAGAGATACTACATATGAATTTGGGTGCAGCACATACAAGAGCAGCCTTCCCTGTAGGTCTGTTACTATCAACTCAGGCAAAATAGTTAACATCACCAAGTTCCCAACACTATGTCTAATGTGTCAGGTCTCTAACTTTATATGGCATCAGTGCCACACGAGTGACAATGCTCTATGTACAGAGAGGGACATGGAGTCTCAGGTGAAATAGCCAGGGTCACATCTGATTGGAGATCAAGATCAGCTCCTCCCTCTACCAACAGGGGCAAAATGCTGATCTTATCCAACTAAGTGCCTGTTAGTAACAAACATTGATCAGTGACAGAGCTGAGTCCTTGCAATTCTGGTTGGTTTATCACTCTAAATCATAAAACCTGTAACTTCCAAGAAAATGGACTTAAGAAAAAGCTCAAATTTTTATACTTAGATTTTGGTAAGTATCAATCAATTACGATTGAACTTTTTTTCATTTGTTCAATATTTTTAAGATTTTGGACAAATTATGGGATTAAGAATATGATAGCTACTTTGCATGTCATACTTGGCTTTTACTGCTTTCCTTGGGCAAAGTGTTTAGCATCTTCTCATGACTTCCTTGATAGAAAGGGGAAGGCAGGATACAAATAAAATTGGAAGTATCAGTCAATATACATGATTATTGCACAAAGCATTTCATTCAAAGGACCCATGCGAACCATCTGTCTGGAGTCTTATGTGGCCTACGTGTTGAGTAATTACATATTTTGACTGTGTTTTTCTTTTTGATATGAAGAAGAAAATATATTGTTCCTTTTTTAAAAGTGTCTAAGTCCTGAAGCTTAAAAAAACAAAAAAGGCACTTACATTTATAGAGCTCTCCATTGCACTATGCCATTGGATTGAAACTCTTCACAATGAACTGAGTGACTCAGCCAACTTTATAATCCTTTACATACTTCAGAAAATGTGTATCTTAGCCCATGCATCGAGATGTGTCTATAACACATAGTAGGTCCCCTCATGCTCTGGTGTTACAGTGCCTGCATCACATTGACAGGATTGCTTTCATCTGCTAGTAGAATTAGATTCCTGCTGAATACTGAAGGAAGCATATGCAGAGGTGGTACACATGCCAGGCAAGAAGCTGACTCAGCTGATGTCATCCTCTGAGTATAGATTTAAAACTTCCAGGAAACTAAGGTTACAGATTATGGTGATGGTAGTGTGTGTGTGTGTGTGTGTGTGTGTGTGTGTGTGTGTGTGTGTGTGTGTCTCAATCTCTTACTACAGATATATTTCCATTTCTAGATTGTGTTTAATAGTCTCCTTGTCATAGGTGCCTGACCAGTGTTCTAGCTCTCAACTATACTGACAGAGAGTGCGAACTCATTTTGTACCAAAGATCCCTCCATTAGACATATATAAGTGTCCCAACATTGACAATAACCAATGGTGATATTTGTATGTATTATTGTTAACATTAATGTTATTGTTATTTTGGTTTTTCTCTTGACAATTAGAATTCATGTAGCACTTGTACAATAGGAAAAGAGCTAATTAAATGGAGGAACTGGTTCAGGAAAAAGATCTAGGAAGAGAAATGCACCACACTTTAAAATCTCAATTAAAACCCATAAAACAACAGAAACTACTAGTCTCCACATCCTCAGTGGTATTTGTCTGCCCTAGTAGAGGTAGAATATGTTGAGCCCCGTAAGACTGTCAGACACAGCTGCAGAACAGCTGGGCAACAGGCTCCAGAACCTTCCACGTGTTTTATGACCAACAATCAGAAATGGTGCAGACAAAATGGAAACATGGGAGTGCAGCAGCAGTCAGATGAGAAGACTGCTTGGAAAACGCAGGCTGGGATGTAGCTGCATCCTGGGGGTCCATGGACACACTCTTGTCTTGGCAACAAGCTCTAAAGGAACAAGGGAACCAGGGAGCAGAGACACCATGAACATCATGTCGTCAAGGATGAAGTTAGCACATTTGAAGCTTGACCATCAAGCCTAGGTGTGCTGGGATGAAGACAGATGTGCTGTGCTTGAAACAGATAACACACAAGCAGTTATTATTTTCCTAGCAAGTAGTAGAATTCCTGATCTTGTTTGAGCATGCGTTGGCATGACAGCTATGGAAGGCTGTAAGCCACATAAGGACACAAGCTGTGCTTTTTCCGTTTTTTGTGGTTTCTTCTTGTACGGGATCCCCAGGGTAGCACATTCCCTGACAATAATGAGGGGAGACCAGTGTATAAGGTTCATCAAGAGAATTTACAACCCTTAGAGAGCTTGGTGAGCTCTCTGTACAACAAGAAATACATCTAGTAAATTTGAATAGTTTTCAAAATATTGGAAACAGAATCCTTGGGTGAGATATTCGTTATAGGATGGCAACAGAAAAGAATGGTAGAAAACACTTCATATACAGTTCTTGACAATACAGGCAGACAACATACATGAAACATGGCCTCCCAGAGGAAATGTGGTCCATCCTAGCACTCTAATTGCCCCTGGGTCCCCTATATCTGTTTTTTTTTAAGGGCAGTAAGAGGTCATTGCCTTTAGAGTATACCTCCGGGTTTTTAGGATGCCATTTATTTTAAGACAGAATGCATATATAGACAGTGGCTTTATGCAATTGAAGCCAGCAGGTAGGTCATTGTTGCACCCACCCCTCGAGTATTGCCTGTGACATTGCCTGTAACTAGCACTTACCTGAACAGATTACAGACCTAACCCAGGTGGTGATATTGCTTACATTTAAAAGCTGTTCCTAGGGACTTGGAGAGATGGCTCAGCTATTAAGAGCACACATTGCCTGTAATAATAGTTAAAATATTAAAAAACAAAAACAAAAACAAAACTAACAAAAAATCCACATTCCTGGTAGGCAATGTGTCCATACTTAGAGTATTATTACTAAATACTATTTATACAAAAATCTATTGGTACAGTCTTCCCTTACTCCAAAACAAACAACTGCATGTAGAATTACTTGTTCATTTATCTGTCCCATTATTTATCCATTTTTTTCCCTCGGGACAGCAAAGCTCCAGGGACTATGGACATCCTGCCTGCATTTAGACAGATGCATTTACAATCTGGTGGATAGCTTATGCACTATCAGGAATGTTGTCTTATTCCTGGCATTTACAAGGACTTAATTTATAAATGCTTTCTTCTCATTACTTCAGTTTTCACATCAAACAGGAGACAGAAGACAGGAGCAGAACTGGTGTGTTCCAACCACTTAGCATTTGAGGAGACAAGCTAGAAATCCAGGCCTTTCTTGAGGCCACAGGTCATCTGCTGCAGGCCTTACTTTGCCCTCAACACATCCTTTACGTGATGCTCGGGTGCTCCTAACAAGAATGTAAATTTAAATTAATCACTGGTCTAGTTGTGTGCAGTCCATTTAACTCTGGGTTTCTCTACTCCACAATCCGCCTATCATTTTATGGCATATAGGATATTTTATCAAATGCTACAAAAATATAATTTACTTTCAAAAAACAATTTCCATCTTGTACTCTGGAACTCTAACCTGTTATAAAAACCAAGTATTGGGCCGGGCGGTGGTGGCGCACGCCTTTAATCCCAGCACTCGGGAGGCAGAGGCAGGCGGATCTCTGTGAGTTCGAGGCCAGCCTGGTCTCCAAAGCGAGTACCAGGAAAGGCGCAAAGCTACACAGAGAAACCCTGTCTCGAAAAACCAAAAAAAAAAAAAAAAAAAAAAAAAAAAAAAAAAAAAACCAAGTATTGGGGGTGACATGTTCTAAATGGTAGTTTCAGGCTATGTGGACCCCATCAACCCTGCTCATACGGAGTGCTGCTGAGGAGCCTCACTTCCTATGCCAGGCTTTAAAGTTTATAAAGGAACTGAGAGAGGCCATTCTGACCTGGACTCAGAGAACGCTGTGCTCTTTCCCACCTGCCCTCTTACCTTGACCTTGCCACCTACTGTCGTTTGTGAGGCCTATCAGCCTCCCTCCAGCACAGCTCTGAGATTAGTTCCCAACCATTTCTGGCCTGCCTTTTCCCCCAAGTATACCAGATCATCTTCATAGTATTTTCACTTCCTGCAGACTGATTCTTCTTTCCTTTTCCTCCATTCTCCATCCTCTCCCCTTTTTTCGCCCCTCCTTTCCTCACTGCTTTTATCGTCTTCTCCCATTACCAACTTGCTGTCTTGTGTTGCAAATTCTCAGGCTCTAACCTATTCCTTTACACTCTCCTCTAACAAGAGATACAAATACATTTGGAGCAGTCACACTATTTGTGTTGCCCACATGAGTGATGTTGTTTACAGATTAAGATAAATACCAGAGTATCGCCATGGAGTATAGAGTTGCTTATGAACCCACTGTGATTGCAAGAAAATACATCCATCTATATGTGCTCATCTGCTTCATATTCAATGTCAGTTCACCTTCATCCATCAGATATTGTTGTATTGCAGTTCGACAGACAGCTCCCAAGAGACTTGACAGACCACAAGGAGATTCTCTGCATCTGCTGTTCAAATTAGAGTCAACAACAGTGCCTGCTCCATTTTAAAATGTCACATTTTCTTTGCCATCCATTGAGAGATTCCAAATATGATGAGATTCCATCTACAGTGGAAGAACAGGAGGGATGAGAAGGTCAAGGGAGATGGAATTGATTGATTTTCACACTCAGTCATGCATCATAGCTTACTCTGTTTTCAGCTTATTCTGTTTACCTCTCTATTTGGTAAGCACATGAGCTGTGAGCACGCAGGTAGCCAGCTTTTGTAACATGGCCTATCTTCCCTTACAGTGCGGCACCATGGACCAGGGCCTGTATGTAAACCTGACAGAAAGAAACCTTCAGGACGCTCAAAAGTTCATTCTGATGCATGAGGTGGTCCAGCCAGTGACCACCGTGCCCTCCTTCATGGAGGACAACAGCCGCTTCTCCCATGTGGCCGTCGACGTGGTGCAGGGCAGGGACACACTCGTCCACATCATCTATCTGGCCACAGGTAGGAACTCCGCCTTCCTTTAGATGGTTTTCTGCCATCTTATCATTCCATGTCTTTAATTCCAACACTCACCTTCAAGCATAGCCATGTGTCTGTATTCTGTTACAACAAGCAAAACCCACAATGTGTGCTTATCCTTGTCAACCTATGCATCTCCTCTTGGAAATCTTACTTTTACTCTTTCTGCTGGATTAGAATTTTAACTAGAGAGACAATGCCTTCTTTCTTAGCTATTCTTGCTGTCCAGTGGTTCTTGGCATGACTGTATTTGGCTAGTTTAAGACAATAGAACATTTTGTTAGAAGATACTGCTGGATGAAATGTTTTCTGGAGATTTTCATGCAGATTTCTGATTGGTGCACAGCAGTACTTATGGCAAGCCATTCCTGACAGAGGTTCATGGAAACATTTGAAGAACATATGCAACACAATGTTCCCTATGTAGCGCAGGCCATGGTACTTATCAACAGTAGGTAACGATAGACTTCTTCAGAGTTCAAAGTGAGTGAGGACTAGAAGGCGTGCTCTCCCTTGTCGAATTCTCTGACAGTCCAGAGTGCATCACCCTGCCTCGGGGGGGACTGTCTCAGCTCCACCTTCCTAGCCCCAGACAGCATAATTTCCCTGTGGAATGGGTTCCTCCCATTCTTTGTGTAGTGTGATGTATACTTGGCACTTCCTCACAAAGCGTGGTTACCCTTTTATGTGGCTATGAATACTATATCCTTCCTTCATAGGATTTCTCAGTTTATAATTGTGTCACTCGGTTTATTGTATTCATGAAATTGCAATACCTCGTTTTCCCACTGTCTGTTGAATTCATTTGGCTCACTGGGGGTACAGGGTGAGCAGGTTGGTACCAGCCTGCTCTCCCAGGGCTCACATTCTTAAAGGGAAATGCAGGAAATAAACTAACTAGTAAGTAAAACACATCACCAAAAAAGTAGTGAAGAGCCAATGAGATGGGTGCCAGTAGAGGGATGTGGTGATGTCTACGCCTGGGAGGCTCCTGTGTCTTGGCTGAAGAGTGTCCTCCAGTGCCAGAAGCATTGGATGCTGCACACCATAGAGAGAAACTATGAACACTGGGAAATACAGGATTGATTAGCATGGATCAGTCCTGCTGAGTGGTCAGTAAGGCAAGGGGAGATGGATGTAAGGATAGGGACATGGATGGGTACGAGATCTGGTGGAGGAAGATTGGGGAGTAGCAGAGGGATCATAAAGAAAAAGTCATGGAACATAACTGCTAGAAGCAACAGTTCGCAGAACTGACTCAGAATAGGGGTGACTGATAAGGTATCTAGTTTTCACGTGAGGTCAGGAAGAGAATTATTTTCTTCTTGTTGTTCATTTGAAGAGAATAGAAGAAATTACTTGCCACTGAGAGATTATGTCTCTTTATGGCTTTGTTTGTCCTTAAAAACCAGAAGGCCGCCTGACACATGGTAGATTTGTAGAGAGTGAACTGGATATTCCCAAGGGTGTTCCTGGTTTTTCATCATAAATGTTCAGGTTAATGTGGCATAAATGAATTTTCTCCTTGGACTTCTGGAGACAGTTGAAGTCCTCATCTGGCCCTGTGGTAGGGGATGCTGAGGAGTGGAACTGGGCTAGGCTAGGCCTGAGTTCAGAGCCTTCTGTCCTGTTCCCACTAGAAGATGTGCATCTGTCCTGTTTACTGTCCTTAAGCTCGCTATGATCATCAGTGAGCTCTGCTGATGACTTGAAGGAATTCTCATTGTAATTATGATGAGTGCTTCCATCATTTCTAGTTGTTGGTTATCGTGGGCTACCACCCATGAGAGAGAGCATATGTCAGGAATCCTTATCTCCTTGTTCTGGAGGCTGGGTCCAAGAGTAAAGTTGTCAGCTTGATGATGTCTGGGAAAAGCTCTCTTCTTGGTTCAGAGATGGTCACCTGTTCATGCCGTTCTTATAAGTAGAGAGAGATTTCTGTGTTGCATAACTTTATTTGAATTTATTGAAAGATAATCTTATCTAGCCAGGCTAGCCTCAAACTCACTCTGTAGACTAAACTAACCTCAAACTTATGATCTTCCTGCCTCAGCTTCCCAAGGGCCAGGGTGCATCTTTTTGTGAGAAGGGCAATGGGTGGATTATGAAAGTTTCACCCTTATGAATACATTACCTTTGGAAGACTCTGTTGCCTAGCACCATCACTTTAGGGTTGAGACCATCAACATATGAATTCATGTGGCACAGAGAACTCCATGCCCCCAGGAGTATAATATTTGAGGATCTTTATTACAAATAATAAGTTTGAATACAAGTGAAAGCAGTCCAACATTGTGAAATTACACGTCTGAGATGAAACCGTAGCCTACATCAGTTGGTTATTAAATGCTTTTAACTGGTTTTAAAAGCAGTTGGTACCACTTCTAGAAGCATTCACACAGAAGCCTAATTGAACGATCTCCTGGTTTGGCTAATCACCCCCTGCCACCCCATGTCATAAATGTATGCCACTGAACTGCATTCTAACAGATAGTTGGTCCATAGCAGCCTGCCTTGAATGAGTCTACCTGTGACTTTGTTCTCACAGTTCATATGATCAACAGTATTGTAGAGAGTGTTTTAATTAAGCTTGTGCATTTTTAAGACAACTGCTGTTGTACCCTTTGTGGACTATAGTAATATCACTTTGACAATCATTGGGAAACCAAGAGTCTATGACTTGCTCTATTGTGGAATTTCCTTATTAAATTCCCTGGGCCTAAACCCACAATATCTCAAGGGGTTTTGCATGTTCCTGTTAGGCTTGTGGGCTACAAAAGATCCCAGGCTTGCTGACTCTGTCCCCAGGTTTACTCCTTTGTACCAAATGAGTCACACTGTGATGAATGCCCTTTTTGGTTCTACTGACCTAATGTTTTGCTTCTGTTTTAATCTGTTACCTATTTCGACGCTGAGTCCTCATGTGTGACTAGGTTGTACTAGCTGTGATCACAGGTCCTGTTGGTAGGTGAGGTAGCACATACATATCGGTCCTCAGTGAGTCTCCATTGCTCACTAGTCAAGCTGTTTCTCTAAAGAGGGGTTTTCAGTGGTTGAAGACACTCTCCAGTAAGAAACCAGCTTGGACTGATGGGGTCCTGCAGATGGTCCTGCTCTAAACCTTATGCACAACTCAGGCAGACACATGGAACATTCTGATGAAAACTAAAGGCCTGTTTAGATTACCTTGACAAGTTTATCTTTGGAGTCTTTATGAATTACAAACATGTTCCATTAACCTCTAGGCAGGCTACTTAACTCTTAAAGCATGCCTATGTATTTTCAAATTTTAATTCATAATAAAATTTAGTTTAAATATATATTATTTTAATATCACAGTGTACAATTGTTTGTATTTCCAAGGTAATGAAATGTATAAATGAATTATGAGAAATTCTATTTCAAAAAACAAGCTGCAAATCACTTTTAACTAAACTACACAGAAATAGCTGACTCCTGATACTTGGAAATGTAAAGATTTTGACTTTCCTGGCTCATGAAGCTGATGCTTATCTCGTGTCTTGTTTATATCTTACCCATGTGCAATGACAGTGACAGTTGTGTCCTTGGACAGGAAAGCCAGAGTCCTCGAGGTGCAGTTACCCTTGCTGTCTCTTGACCATAAATTCAAGGGACAGAACATGGCTATACCACTCCCAGTAGCGGAGATGATGCACACTCCTTCCTTCCTTCACATGAAATAGACTCTGGTTAGCTTTCCCATTACTCCTTTGGGGGAAGTACATATTCTCCCAGCCTGAATATACACAAATAAATGCAAATAGACCACCTGCTGGCAGTGGCCACTCAAGAAGCCAATTCATTTTACCCCAACATGCTCTCCACAGATATTCACAAAGTTTCCTCATGGTGCTAAAATGGTGCACACTGTATCCCAGATACCATTTCCCTGCCGCACCCCACCTCCACCTCCCACCCCATCCCTCACCCCCACACACACCAGGTTCCTTCATATTCTGTTTCTTGTGCATTCATCTCTTCCTTCTGACTCTCAGCCAAAGTAAAACCTGTTCTCTGGGCCTGACTGGATTGCAGGTCACTTCTTTGAAGGTTGTCTGAGTTGGAGCTGGGGTACATTTCTGATGGCAGCTCTTTTAGATCACTTATGACAGGAACTCTCTAAGTGGCTGAGTCTTAAGTGCATCTGCTTCCAGCTTTTTTTTTACAGAAAGACTACATCCAAGTCTGGTTGAGCACTGTAGTCTGGAATTCCCCTCCTCCCTTGGCTTCAGCACAGCAGACACCCTGACACCCCTTACCTGCTATATGAAGGCACTTTGCAGACCTTCCTTGTCTCCTTTGGTCTCATGCAGGCCTGACGCTCGGCTTTGGCCTTGGCCTAGGGGTGTTCTTATTTCACACTCCCTCTTTACACATGCTGCCCAGTCTCATAGCTCCTCCTTTCCTTCTAGGATTGGCACTGGCAGCTTTACTTTCATCCGGCCTCGGTTCCGGTGTGTACAAATTATTCCCAAGTTACACTGTACATAACTTTAAAATGGGTTAAATTTAGATTGTAGTAATTGTCGTACAACTCAGAATGTTGTGAAAACCAGATCAATTTTCTGTCATGCAAATTATACTCCCAATAATGGAATATTCACAAACATTTATTTAACGCCCCCCATAAAGAAAATACATAAACATTTTCAAAAAATTTACATTATGAGCAAAATTTCTTTAGAAAAATCAAAGCAGGTGATAGATGGGCATGAAAAGATGAAAAGGAAGATCCCCACACACAGGTTTAAATGCTTCTAGCTATTTGAATGGACTGGATTCTTATGCTAAGTTTACCAGCAGGATAGTCCTGCTTCTTCCAGCTGTGGATTTTTATCTTGGAATAAAATACTCATTGAAAAGCCAGAAAACAGACCTGGCTGAGGAGCTTTAATAGGGAAAGCCAGAGTTCACTGGGCTAAGGAGAAATAGACTGAACTGGATCCTCCACTGAAGGATTGAAAGCCCATCGACCACAAATTGACTTTGCTAAATATGCAAGACAAGAGAGAGAGACAGAGGAAGAACGAGAGAGAGAGAGAGAGAGAGAGAGAGAGAGAGAGAGAGAGGAGAAAACATGAATAGAATGATAAAGCATCCAGGAGGAGATGAAAAAAGCCACAGAGAGAAGGGAATAGTGGCAGATCTATTCTGCTGCTGAGGTAAATGATTACATCCTATCACCATGGTAACAGAAGCAAAGGTGAAGATGGCCAGAGTGAACTTATGCAATGAGAGACAGTACAGATTCTAGACAGGAAAGACCCACAGACAAGGCAGCATTAGAACAATCATTGTGTCTGACCCAGAGAACCACACTGTAATGTCAATGACATTATAAATTGTCATGTGATGTTTGCACTTCCTGGGAAGCTGGCTCTGGGGATGGGATTGCCCCTACCCTCATTTCAGACCTACGCATGTTTGTCTTCAAATGTCCTCTCAGGGACCTTGTCTGAGGATGGGCCTGTCCTCCCTCATAACTCTGACACGGAGGAGAGACCAGCCTCAGAGAAAAAACAACAACAACAACAACAACAAAAAACAACTGTATCCTTGAGAGCAGCTAGAAAGTGAGCCATTTCCCACAGATGTATCTATTATTTGTCTTTTGCTGCTATTTGTTCTTTACCTGTAAGGACAACCAGAGGGGATGCTGCACCATGCCTGAGACTTGCTCTATTGAGAATCATAGCTGAATGCCTTAATGGGTCTTCCCCATTTGACTTCTGATGAATATTTTGAGTCCCTGATTTGATGATTGCATGAGTTACATTTCTGTTGCTGTGATGAAACACCATGACCAAAGCAACTTGGAGAACAATTTATTTGGATTTACGGTTCCAGAGGATTAGAGTCCATGATGGTGGAGCAGAGGCGGCAGGTGGCAGTCATGGTGACTGAGGCAGAATCTGATGGCTCACATCCTGAATCAAGAGCATAAGACAGAGACAACAAACTAGAAATGGCATGAGTCACTGATCCAGTGGTTCTCTACCCATTTGGCAAACCTATATCTCCAAAAATACTTTTATTATGATTTAATCACATTTATGAAGTAGCAATGAAAATAACTTTATGGTTGGGGATCACCACAACATGAGGAACTGTATTAAAGGGTTATAACATTAGGAAGGTTGAGAACCATTGCTTTAAACTCTCAAAGCCTGTGTCTGCTAACACACTTCCTCCAGCAAGGCCACTCCTCCTAAGTCTCTCCAAACAGGGCCATCTGCTGGGAACCATATGTTCAAGTACATGGGACTATGGGAGACATTCTCATTCAAATCAATATCCATAGTGACAACTGTCTGCTTACCTACCTTCATGCCTGCTACTTGCTATTTACTCTGTTACTTTTGTTTGCTGTGTAGTTGTGAAATCCTTTAGAACTGAAAAGATGCCTGCTTAGATCATTTCTCTGGACTGTATATCATATCCACACAGGGAGTCAATAAATATCCCTAAAGTTATCATTAATGAAATTTTTTCTGAGATTAAAGAAGGATTAAGTCTTCATATATCAATACACTCCACATCACAGTAATAAAGATTGCAAGTAAGTGTGCAGATTTTCAAATTCTAAGAGTAAAGAATTATAGAAGTATTTAGAGATAAAATTCTTACCAATATAAAAAAACAGTTCAGAGGGGTCTCTGAATATTCTGTAGCTGTCTAAGTCCATGAAACATCTAAACATTTCTAAGAAAACTAAAATGTGATTCAAAAATATTATAATCACCCCAAGAATAAAGAAAACAGGAAGGCAAATGAAATTTTAAACAAAGCAATATCAAGGATCTTCTTTAGGAACATGAAACAAGACTAATTAGTGGCCTAATTCTGCCAGAGATGGAGACTTGAGAGGAAAGAGAGCTGAGCACCAGACTTTAAGCAGAACAGAACATTTAAATCACAGAAATTAACATTTCTCAAGAGATTTATTATAAGCTAACCTTCCTTTCAAAATAAATATACATTGAGAAATTATGGACATAACACCTGTCATAACTACTTTTAAGACCAGAAAGTATTTCTAGACAAAACATAACAAAAAATAATAACAATCAGCAAGTGAGTCATGGAAGGAAGGAAGATGGTTGGTGGCCGAGGGTCTGTTTCAACACCTGAAAAGGAACTAAGGTGTTGTGTTAGATTATGATGGAAGCAAGACTGCAGGCTGGGATGATTACAGTGCACATGGAAACATAGCCAAGGATAGCTCACTAGATATACTGTAAGAGTGTCCTCAGATTCTCTCCACTCCCTTTCTTCTTAATCCTCAGTTATTTCTTTTCTGCCTCAGCTGTGGCCTGGGAAAGATGACACTTCTCCAGCTGATGCTGACTAACTGGTTGCCAGAAGTTTCTGGCTCTTCCTTCTGTGTCTTGATGAAGGATGAAACACCCCAGTGCTGGGCATGTAAGACATGGATGAATTCCTTGTAAGGTGATCTTGAGCCAAGGAGACGTGGACCAGCACGTCCAGTTTTCTCCCAATGTGTGGTCTGAGTCAAGATTCCTAGTGGAATGCCTTTTTGTGGCCCACTATAACGAGTGTCTAGGTAGGTACCCAAGCATGTAGAATCACTCACCATTCTATCCCACCCTGTATCCCTTATTTTCTTTTTATTCATACAGCCCTAAGCTTGTATTAATATTGGCACAGCAGCATATAAAGGATCCAGAAGCTGTGTGGCCCTGTAGAGTGACATGGCTGTTTTTGTGAACAGGATTGATAACATATGACTTGTTATTTTTACCCAATTTTAATAGTAACTGATAAATTTGTAAAGAAAAAGGTAAAAAGTGATTGAGAAAGACAAACAAATTCATGTGTAAGTTACAAATTCAAATACTTCACAAACCTATAGTGTATCTGTGGTATGAGTTTTATTAGTAAAGGGCTAGAGAAAACACAGAAGTCTTGTGTGTAGGTGTGGCAATTACCAGCTGGATAAGAGTAGGTATGGGTTAGGTTCATGGAGAGAAAGTAGCCAATGAAGTAAGTTTTCAGAAATGTTTTGAAGTGAGGGAATGGGTCCAACCCAGACTAGTGTGTGAATGTTCTTGATGTGGTCAATAAATAACCTTCCCCGAATAAGAAGAAAGTAGACCTTTTATGTCAAAATTCACCAAAGAAGGTTCAACTCTGAAGAGAGCAGCTGGACCCCCTTCCTTCAAGAGGTTCCTTCATAGGAAAAAAATAAAACAATGAAGCATTTAGTTAAATGTCAGGAGGGAAGGAAACGTGGAAGACAGAATGGGGAGGTGTGGGTTTTACTGGATGGGAGTTATACAAGAGGAGAATGGAAAGAAAATATAGGGTGTATTCAAGTTCTGGTGGTGTTTGGGGAAACATTTTCCCATGGACTAGCCAGTATGAAGACAGATGGGGTGAACTGAGGAGACAATGGAGGTCAGGACTTGGCTGGATGGTGCCTCAGAAATGAACTGCTGAGATGTTACAAGAGTGCCTGATGGAGGAGGATGAGATGTCAGCAGAGACATTTTACCTGAGGGACAGCATCAGGTAAACTGTGCCTGACACAGCGAAGGACACCTGGAAAGGTATCCAAGAACTCTCCAACCCTCACCTATGCTTGCCAAACCTTGCATCCCTCCCAAGAGTTTGGAGAGGAGGCTGTTTCTCTTGGCATCATCTACACCATGAGCAGGGAGCCCAAGGGAAAAGCGAGGACTTCAGAGAGGTCAAGTCAGTCTATAGAATGCAGCAGCTGTGAGGACATGAAGAAGAGACAAGGGTTGCCTTTGTTTGACACAAACGACAGGAAGAGGAAATTAAGGAACTTTCCAATGAGAAAGACCATGAAAAACCAAGAAAAATAAAAAGCAATGAGGAGTTTCCAGACTGAACAACTGGAACCCACTATACCTAGTGGTTTTCAAGAGGTGTGAGTGAAAGGTGGCATTCCAATCTAGGACTTTGGTTTAGGGTAAGGTTAGCCTTGACTGTATTTTGTAGAGATTAGAGCCCACGAATCTGGCTTAAGATGAGCATCATCTCTCTGAGAAGGAGGAATATGGAAGAATGTGAGGCAGAGGCTCCAAGGAGCATGAAAGGTGCACAGGGAAGTGAAAGGAGTTGGCTCCCTTCAGATGGATCCACACTCATCCTGCCTCTTCATTTTGCTTTGCTGCGAATACCACACCTGAAATACAGTGAGTGACCTCTACCCCCAGTCCTTCTCTTCCTTTCCAGAGATACTTTAAATATGGAACATAAGATTTCATTGCTATGTGTTACTAATCATTAAACTCAAGAAACCAGTGTCTTCAAAAATGAACTTGTAGATTAGCAGCAGATGAAGGATATTCTAGAAATTTGCTCTGTGAGGGATACATTTGCCAGCATGCTCAGTAAATGCTGAAGCCCCACTCCTGACTTGATTTCTGTGTACTGCGTCTAGCACTTACTACCTTTTGCTCCTTTCCTAAAGAAAACATGTGAAGCTACAGGGTAAGAACAAGCCTTGCTCTTCCCTTCCCTTTTCTTGCGGGGGGGTGGGGGGGGCGACAGAAATTAACTAACTCACTTACTGTTGCTACAATTGCTAAGAACTCTCAGCATTTATAAGCAATTGACAACTACTTAAGGAGAGTGAATAAGCATTAGTGTTTATTCAACATTCATCCTGAAATTAGTTTTTAAAGGGGCTCCAAATTCTATCCTTTGCACTAGAAATTCTAAATCCACAACTAATTTGTATTATGTGGAATTTTTATGCAAGAGATTCTTGTGAATTAAAGAAGACACTGTTTAGTATGAGTGCTTATTTTATAAGGAAAAGTGGACTTACTGAGAATACTTTCACCAATTAATAGCAGTACAGAAAAGAAATCTAGTAATGAAGGACTGAGTTAAACTGTGTCCTACACACACACACAAAAGATATGTTGCAGTTCCTAACTGCTCCCACAATTTCAGGTGTAGCCTTGTTGGGAAATGGGATCTTTGAAGATAGGTAAGGTTAAATGAGTTTTAAGTTGTTCTAATTCAACATGACTGGATTGCTTACACAATAAGTGAGGGCCAGGATGCAATCAACTGACAACACAATTCAAGCTGCAGTGGCCCAGCTATAAGGCAAGGACACTAGGAGTGGATGGCCATCGACAGCTCCAAGAGGCAAGGGAGAGCTCGACTGAGAGCTTCAGGGACACGGATCCTTGAAGACTTCCTTTCCATATAATAACTATCCAAAGCTCTGAGAGAGAGTACCTGTCACCCTAATACCCCCAGAATGTAGAATGTTCATGTTTGGTATGTTTTGCTTATGTGTGATGGCAATGGGTATGTATACATATTTGCATATGTGAGACCATGTGTAGATGGAGTGTCTTCCTTGATATTCCCTCCACCCCCCATGTACAGGGTCTCTCATTTGAACCCAGAGCTTGCTGATTAGGCCAAGCTACCCAACTTCCTCAGAGGACACCATCTCTGTTTTGCACACACTAGGGTTACAAACAGACTAGGAATCTGAGCTCTAATCCTCATGATTTCATTGCAAGTGCTTAACATACCTGCTGAGCCATCTGCCCAGCACCAAATCTAATGCTTTGTCTTACAGCAGCCCCAGCACACTGATAAGACCACAAAGACTGCCCATTTGCCTTTCTTCTTTGCCTCACAGTATTGCTCAATGCCCTACACTCCGTGAACAAAATTAGTTAAATCAGAACAAACTATCTACCACTGAAAACAAGTAATACATGCCCAACCACTTAAAATACTATAGAAACAGCTAATTGTTTTATTTGATTAAATATGGGAACATTGCTTCTTTTATTTTAATGTTTGATTTTCAAGTCTGTTTCTTGGATAATTTTGGTAGCTTATGCCTAGTTTCCTAACAACAGAATAATATGACGTTATTAGCTATGAATTAGTAATTTTCTCAGTGTATTATTCTAAATGGGATGTAGATAATGTCTATCTTTATGGAGAAGCTGTTTTTACTATTTTCTTTGTGGTCTGCTTTCTGCCTCTCTTTGCTTTAGATCTGCCTAGGGCAGGTGGTCGTCATCTTTCATGTTTCACATGATCAATATTGATTATTTCCTCAGGTAGAAATAAGGTTGTTGGTCTTTGAACAACAACCAAAACATAAAAATCCAAATTGTTACTCCTTATCTCTTTTCATATGGATTTTTTCTCAATAGATAATTTCATACAACCCTTTTTGTCTTACTGCAAATTGATAGAAATTAAGCAGGAGAGAGAGGATGGTTTTCTGTCTCCTAAACAGATGTCCCTGGCTTATCAACACATCTGGTTAGCATGCTGTGTTTCTGTGTGAGATGATGTCATAACTCTGGGGAGTTTTAATGAAGGTCACATAATGTCTCCAGGTTTCCTGATATGCCTAGTCTAGATCTCCACTTCTGTGAAAGACCATTCTAAGCTCTTGTGAAAACTTCGGGAAGCAGCTTCATTGTGGCACACCAGTTATTGGAGTCCAAAGGGCAAGATACTACTGAGAAGTTTTAGCAGGTATTTTGTCCTGGGATAATCCAAACAGAAGGCCCAGTAGACTATTAACTTAGTAATGCATCCAGAAAAGAATGTGATGAAAGGGTTCTTCAAGTTCTTGAGAACATAGGTTCTCAAAGGTAGCAAGAACTTCCCAGGAAGAGGCCCCATCAGTCCATTCGCTATGGTTAAGCCATATGATTGCTATAGCCAGCATATGGTGACTGTTTCTTCCATGCAAAATATTGACATGCCTTAAAATTGACCTCATACTTTGTTTTCCCTTTGCTATGACTCTGATCAGATGGGAGTATGCATGATGTAGTTTGATGAGAACATCTTTAAAGCAAAACAAACACTGGGTATAGTACTGAGATAGAGGCTGCCCATTACTTCTTGGCATACAGAAACAGGGAAAAGGAGGAGACAGATTAAAGCTAGGGCAAGATGGAGTCCCTAGTCCCTAGGACACTCCCCTACTGACATAATTCTTCCACACCCTACTTCCTGCTTTTCACTGCCTCCCCTGGACACCTGTGGTGTCTTGAGTTCCTCAGGAGATTAATCCTTTGATATCAAAGCCCTCAAGATCCACCTGTGGGAGTGCCCTCAAAAGCTGAAGGTGTGCTCCACCACCTCCCTAGACAGTTCCCCATCCACCCAAGCTGCCAAGAGAGGAACCATCTCACTTCCCCATCTTTCTCTTCTACTGTAATTACATCATCAACTCTCCTTTGTAGAATAATGATGTCCAAAACCACATATAACCCATCTGTAATTTTTTTCAGTTTTTACATGGCTTCTTATTTGACCTAAGAGACTTTCAACACTGTTATCCCAGTGAATAAAATCTAGTATTTCTTTTCCTGGCTCCGCTCTTAGCCTCTGTCACTGTCACTGTTGCTGCTGGAATGGCAATCACTCTCAGACCCAGACCCTGAAAACCCAGCCTTTATCAACCTGACTGTGTAGTTCTGTTCAATCAGAATCGGGTTCTTTGGTGAAGAGGTGACCCTCGGGTATTCCAAGTATGGGGTACATTTTAGAGATGCGTCCCCTCTCTGTTTCCTGATTCACTATTGGAGTCTAGCTTCTTAAACTAACAGTAGCAGCCTAGATTTGAATGTAGGTGTGACAGAAAATTCTGTCATGGTGAAAAGTTTCTGAACATGCAACCAAAATTTAATTCAAATTCAAATATGCTGTGAACCTGGGTCCTTCTGTCAGCATTTACCACGCCACATTGTACAGCTTGACTACAGCCTGGGTTCCAAAGGCTAACCAGGAGACCTTTGCTCTATGCATGCTGCCCATCATGCCATGAACACCCATGAATGCTGCCTCAAACACTGCCATATAGATTTAAGAATATTAGATGTTATAAATTATAGTGATCTTACTATATATATGAAATTTACTGCTCTTATAGAAACCTAATGGTTTAATTATGGAAAACAAATTCTTTCTTACCAGTGGTCTACTTCAGTATATGTATCAGTATATCTTAGGCTTGTATTGAGACAGAATATTTGAAAAATTGTTATTTGAATTGCTGACTGGAGTTTCATAAGAAACCATTAAAATATAATTTCTGAAATGGCCCTAAACATACTTCTTCCATTTTGTACTGCATATTTATGGAGAGCAATGTTCTAGAAATGGATAATTATAAAATTGAGATATCTGAGGAAATGAAGATGCGGTAAAAAAAATTTTCAGCTGTAGTTTTTTCTTACTTTATGTAAAAATAGTCAAGCATATCTAATTCATTTTATGCAAATTTTACTTTCATAATTAATAACTAGTAAAAATTATGTGTATTCCAAGGAATAGCATTTCAAAAAATCTTCATGATTTGTTACCAGTGAATGTTTAATTCGTATACTTATTTTAGGTACCTATAGACAAAGTAGAAATCTGTCAGGCAAAGGAGTCTGTGAACGGGGAACACAATGTAAGAAGCTCTTTGTTGTTTTTCTGTTGATGTGATAAAATAGAACAGCAAGAGTAAAACTTAAAGAGGAGTATTTCATTTTGGGTCAGAGTTGCCATGAAGTAAAGAAACCTCTAGAACTCGGAATTATGTGAGTGACATTACTACCATGCGAACATCAATTACTGAGAGTTGTCTGTAGTTAGTAAAAGCCCATGAAAGCAATTCCTAGCTAAGCCCAGTAAAAAACGGGTGTTTGCATTGCAGAACGGAACAGAGGTCCTCGTGCAAATTTCCCATTTATTTAAGACAATAATGAAAATCTGGTCGTTATCTGAATATTGGAACATCCTCATGGAATTCTCACAACATTAAAAGTGATCTCCGGCCAGGCGGTGGTGGCTCACGCCTTTAATCCCAGCACTCGGGAGGCAGAGCCAGGCGGATCTCTGTGAGTTCGAGGCCAGCCTGGACTACCAAGTGAGTTCCAGGAAAGGCGCAAAGCTACACAGAGAAACCCTGTCTCGAAAAACAAAACAAAACAAAAAAAAAAAAGTGATCTCCTAAGTTAATCACTAGGACAAGGGCTTCACTTGGACCCCAGTGATAGGATCATTTGATTAATTTTAAAGCTCTGACCTTGTGCTTATCAGAGCACTGGCTGAAAATGGAAGGAAATAGTTTCAACTGCAGAGGTCTGGACTTGCCCTTGGCAAATGGGGTCTTTAAAGGCCAGTCTTTACAATGAGTGCTATTTCTTGGATAAAGTATAGTTTTTCCCTCTGTTTCAGAATCATGTTGGTTAAATATTGTCAGCACTCCACAGCATCTCTGGGAGGCTCACCTTCCTCTGCATGAGTTAAGAGCTGTCTAGGTTGGGCTCTATTAAAGACCTGGCATGTGGCAGAGGTCCTGGCAGCTTGTTTCAGGGACTCTGCAATCTTTATAGCTGAGTTCCTCAGATTTTAGAACCTTCCTGGCCTTCAGTGTGTGGTACACGGTAGGTCCCAGATTCAGCACCGACTCATGTTTATCTTCGCTCAGCTCTGACTTCTTACCCAGTTTGGACTTGACTTCTGCCCTTGTGTCCAATGGACCTGTGGAAAATTCTGTACTTGGGCACTGAATGTTGTTCTGCTATCTGTGGCTCACACCATATCAGGAAGAAGAGGACCCTTCCTCTATCCTGTGGGCAATGGTCAGCCTTTCTGTCCCATCTGTAGACCTCACATCTTGGTCCACTTCTGCCTTGATGCTGAAGATGTCCAGATACGAATATTTGATCAAAGGTACTTTCACAGCCACCTAAAAATCCAAATTGTGGTTAAAGAAAACAATGAATTTGGTTAGGAATTGTAACTTGCCTTCTAAGTGGCACTGGTATAGAGTGTCAGACACTGGAAATGCTCACAAACCTACAGCCCCGGGATGATTGAAAGAACCAGACTGGAATCACCACTGAAATCAGTGGCTGGAGGGGTCCTGGAAATTGTGTCCATTCTATGGGGAATGGTCAGTGGCTGAATATTTCAGCCTTTCATCTTAGTAATGGGGGTCACAATTTAGAGCTATTCTGCACATGGGAATCATTTGAGCTCATGTGTCATGCCTGTCCTCTAGGGAGCCATATGGTTTTTCGGAGTCTCAGATCCTTGTTGCACCATTTCAGGCTCCTGATTCCATTTCTAGAAAGTACACAAGGCTCCCCAAAGTTTATGCTAATTAAGCCTTTTGTTTATGTTCACTAATCCTGAGCACATTTTGTGAAGGTGTTTCTTCAATTGTCATAGACAAGCTGAGCCCTTCACCACTTTGGGTTTCCTAAGGTATAGGTAGCTGGCTGCCATCTTTCTTGTTTTTCTCTCCCACCTTTTCCCATTCTCTTGTCCTGTTCCTCTTAGGAAAACAACAATGAAATCCCAACCCATATCCCACATGGAGCCTTTTCTTGCCTCAAAACTTTTTACCACCAAACTGTATCCATGTCTAAAGATGAGCAGAGGGGTGTGTAAGGACTCTGCCAATATTATACAAAGCTGGTAGTGTCCTGGGGTAAAAATGGCAAAGAATATCCATACTTTATTATATGCTTGCCCTTCAGTAGACACATTAACCTGGAAGGAATAGCCTATTACACATGGGGACCATAGGCCCCAGGCTATGGCAGTACTGTACTGAGCTGCAAGCAGCAGTAACACTAGGAAATGTTTGTTCATCTGAACCTCAGAAACTATCGGAGAAGTACTAGATAATAAACATTGTTCAGCTCCATTATTGACCCAAACACCACTGTTTAATACAATTACTGCACTTCACACCTCCCATATACAGTGCTAGCGAATGAAAAGTAATTCTGCCAGGTGATACCTTTCTTGGTTCCAAGAAATCAGGAGGCATGGACAGAAAGTTGAAGTCTTTGTAGTGAGTGCATGACCAGATACCAGTAAATAAACACATGAACTGGTTGATTCTTGTATAATGCAAATGCATGGCCATGCTGAGTCAGAAGTGAACGAGGCTGTGTCAGGTGGTGACCCAATACTGAGTGGTTAGCTTGAGGAGCTGAGCAATCTGTAGGTACTTTGTTATAGAACAGCATTATCCTGTCCTGGGTGTGTGACAACTAGGCTGTCAGTCTTGATCAGAGTTCACACATAGACGTGTGTGTGTGTGTGTGTGTGTGTGTGTGTGTGTGTGTGTGTGTGTGTGTTCATGTGGGGTACATATATGTGTGCATGTTTATGTAGAAGCTATTTGTGTGTGTTTGTGTACATGTGTGCATCAATATGCATGTAGATGCCATAGAACAGACTCCAGTGTCCTCCCTCGAGAGGTGTCTACTTCATTTTTGAGATGCCAATTAGCCTGAAACTTGGTAGTTAAAGTAGGTTTGCTGGCCAGCAAAACCCAGAGATCCATGTGACTTTACCTCCCAGTGCTAGGATTCTAAGCGCACATCTTCCTTTCTGGCTCTTTAAAGTGGGTTTTGGGGATCCAACTCAGATCAACATGCTTGTATGGCAAGCAGTTTTACAGAGTGAACTGTCTCCCAGCATGAGGAATGTGTGTGTGTGTGTGTGTGTGTGTGTGTGTGTGTGTGTGTGTGTGTGTGTGTGTGTGTTTGTGTGTGTATCTGGGCCAGTGGTAGAGCACTTTCTTAATATCATGTTTAAAACCTCAGGTTCCATTGCAGTACTTTAGAAAAAAAAATGTACGTAAGTTGCACCACTTGATACTTTGACATGTATATATACTGTACACTGTGAAATTACACAGTCAGGCTAATAAATATGTCTTTTGCCTTAATATTGTAATGTTCTTTTCTTTTGGGGTTAAATGGTGAGGACATGTGATCCTTAGCTTCTTGAGAAATGGCAAATAGCCAATTGTTAACTATTGTTGTAGGTCTTCAACTAACTGTAACTGTAGACTGAGCCCTTAACGTGAAGGAGTCTACAAGTTGAGTTGTCAAGAGATTTGCAACAAATCTCTGAAGAATGGGACAAATTCACATTAAATATAACTCTTCTGATGTTAGCTAAGGCACCTCATCTCAAGGAGGAAATCAGTATGAAGTGAAGTCGTTATAGAAAAGAAATGGACAACATGGCTTGGAGGAATATTTTAGCCATATTTTCAAGCATATGTTGAGTTAGCTTTATCCCTTACCTGTGTGGGCTAAAGGACAGTTGGAAATGTTGTAACCATTATGTAACAAAATACCTAAAAGAAGCAAGAGAAGAGAGAAAGGATTCAAATCTGCTTGAGGCTTGAGCTACAGTGCAATGCATTTGGGAAACCTTGCGGCAGCCAGGAAGCAGAGAGAGAATTTGGTCTGGAGCTGAAGCTTGTCTGTAACCTTTAAGTCCCACCTGTAGGACCCTATGTCTGGCGGCCAGGTATCACATCCAAATGATACCACAGCTTTCCAAAACTGTGCCACCAGCTGGAGACCAGCTCTTCAGTCAGACACATGAGCTTGTGGGTGATATCCACTCTGAGAAGGCACACTATCGGCTGCACAGTTTCTCATCAGAATGAAGAGATGCCTATCCATTTCCTGCCATACACAACTAGATGTTCACACCCTGCCTTCAGGCCTTTCCTCTTTCTGTGGGAGTTTTTACATACAAGATAACATTTCTGGAACAGAGGGAGTACTCTTGGCCCTGGTGCCCTCCTCCTACCCATTGTCAGTGTCATGACTGTGGCTAATGTACAGTAGGTGCTTTGTAGAAAGCAATAATTGAGCCCAATGCATTATATGATGCATCCTTTGGGGCACAGGGATTTCCAGGAAATCCCTTTTCTAGAAGCCTATCCTCTACTGCACCACTCTCCTGTTGCTATCTATGGTGATGTGGCCTGAAATCAATGCCCCTTAATCACTGGTTGATTATATCTTAGACTCCTTGCATAGGTCTACCTGGAGTTAGCATTAGGTCTTTTCCATACTGCATCCCTTCTGAATCCCAGTCTCTGGGGCTGCACTGGGAATATTTACTTCAAGAATAGCTGAGTGTTCATTCTGGTATTATAAACCTTGGGAACCAGCCTCCTACACTTAAAGGTCTGTTCTCACCACCACTTCCTTTTCAAACTCCTCTCCCCTAAGGACATTAGCTCTTTGCCTTTTTGATATGTCTTAGGGAAAACATAAGAGAGATGAGGAGAAATTAATGGACAATATATCTACCTGAGTTCTTCAAACAAATGGCAGAATTTTAATTACGTGGTTCTCTGCTATTATCCAGGATTAACAACAACAAAAGTATGAGATGTTCTAAGCTGAACTTAGAGGAATGTAATCTATGGCAGAAATAGGAAACCCTGATGATTCCTTCATTCAATAAATCCCACCTGGTACCTGATTGTGTGCTCAGCAGATAAAATATCAGGGATGAGAATGAAGTTCCTCACTTGATATCAAGGGAAGCTGATGCCATGTAATAATGCAGATATTTGTTCTGTGGTTTGATCCCACAAACTGCTCACATTGAATCAAGAATTACCTTGCATGGGTGTCCAGATTACAGGTCAGAAGCAGCTTGGAGTAGAGATGAGAGGTACCAGCTCCTAGAGGTGCTTCCTGAAGGAGAGTAGAGGAATGGTCTACTCAGGAGAAAATGCAGAATAGACAGTACCTGCCACTGGAGAAGGGGTCTGGTGTTTGGGAAGTTGAGTTAAGGCAATCTATCCACTGGAACTGTGGGTAGGAAGAAAAGAGATGATGCTCAAATTCGGGGAATAGCTCCCATTGAGTGTTTCATCCTAGAACCCAAATTCTTGATATCTGGTGCTGAGACATATTAGGTACAAAGAGGAAATCCTTAGTTCTGTTTTGCAACCTGAGTGCTTGTTGTGCACGGCAGGTCTCACTGTGAGGTACAGTTTCTTTGAACCTGGGTGGAAAGTTCTAGGCTGGTAATAGAGACCTCAGCTTGTCTTATCGCTATAAGAATGGATATAACCATGCCTGAAGAGCGATCATAGACTCAGGCTTCCAAACAGCCTGGTCCATCATGCATTTTTTTATAATAGGCATAATGAAGCAACTCAGAAGAATGACAAAATAATTTTCCTATTCCGTTGAGGAAAGAGTCATCATTATTCTTTTAAATTAATGTTTCATAGGTGCAAAAGCGCTTAGCACAGATTTTCTTAACTGTCTTAATCGATAACTAATGGGAGCAGACAGAGTGTAAATCTTACCACTGGGTGTGGGGGGATAATTTAGACTGCTGTGTTGCCTGGTCCATGTCGGACAAGGGCTGCCAACTGGGTGGTTGTTTTGTAATTTAGATACAATAAATCCAAGGCAAGTAATTTCCTTTTAGAAACCTGAATTGCTTCCTTAACAGAATGGCTAGAGTTAGATTTAAGCTGTGAGGTTAGATGAGAGTTTCGGAAAGGATACCCATGGGACTCTATTAATTGCACTCTGGTTTTAAATGTAATATGGTTTTTATTCACAGGAAACTCCAGTGGTAAATTTCCTGTGAGCACCAGCTTATGATTCAGCCTACTGAAAGGGCCGTTGAAGTTTTTGTTTTGCAAGGCAATCAAAGTTGCTATAAAAGAAATATCATTTCCCTCTGCTTATGTGGAGTGAGTACTAATGGAGTTAGGAAGCTGGCTAGGTTGGATGTTGCACTGAAGGCCAAGCAGTAGCGAGGGAGGAATGATGGCTGATTCTCAGTGTTCTCTATAAACTCTCTTAGTGACCTCAACACTGTGAAATGGGTATGGGCTGAGAGGCAGAGGTTACCTGATTATGATGTTAGGGCTAGTTGCCTGGTCCAGGCAGTTGGTTTTTGTTGCACCTAATGAACTGTGTGCCCTTACTTGGTATCCGTTGTGTGCCAGGCACTGTTCTTCAAGTCAGCAAGGATACAATCAACAAGATAGTCTGTGTGGTGTGACATCTGGGTTTGTAGACTGTTGAATATAATTTTTTGAAATTAAAGAATTTTGCATGTAAAACATGACTGAAATGTCTCAGCTGGTGATCATATTTTTTTTTTAGGGAAAAAATAAGTTGAATCTGATAAAAGAGTTAATTAAAATCTGTTTTTAGGCATGTACTGGCCAGCAAGACCTATTTTTTTGCCCTGAATTCCCCTTTGGTATATAAATGTAATGCTGACTCCAAGTGCCAAGAACGATTTAATTCATTTGCTCAGATTTCAAGTTAAGAGAAAGAACTTTGGTAATGTATTAGTTGTCTGCCACATTGGGATAGCAGCTAGCTAAATTGATGAACTTTATATAATGATCTGTTGCTATAGCAACAGGCTGCCCAGTGAGTGGGAGAAGGTATTTCATCATTACCGCACTGGTAATGCTTGGACGGTAGCAGATGCAAATACAAAGGCTTTCTATATCTTTGCAGTAACTGGGTCGATGAGACAAACAGAAAAAAAAATGCCTCTGGATTACAATGGTACAGAAGCAGACCAAGCCTAGTGTACAATGAGAAATAAAGTCGCTTAGCTTCCTGGGTGAGTGGTCCTGGAGTCCACAGTGAATCTCTGACCGTTACAGGGGTCCATTGTCCAAGATGCCGCATGCCTTTCAGAAGCTTTACTTCTGTTCTGTATTCAGTGCTTGGAAACTTGAATAGAAAACACCTCCTTAAAATATGACAGACTTTAGAGATATGATAAAGAACAGAGCACAAATAATAGATTTAGCACTTTGTGATAATCCCTCCATCTTTATCTGTCTTCCTGGAGAAATTTACCTTTATTTGTTGGCAGGATTATTGTCCTATACTTACAATGTGAAGTCATTCATCTGTGTCTTGAAGATCTCCATCTTCTAAAATCATTATTACATTTCAGACAAAACATGTTTATCCTATATATTGAAAGTATATTTGGCTGCTGTTCTTAAAATCTTAAATTTTCTGGGTCATCTTTTATTGATTAGGGTGCATAAGTGTATTAAGATTGGCCATTTTTCATATGAAGTACAACAACTTTCATGTATGAATCATGTTTAAGCTGCAGTGAGTTGAAGATTATATGATTGTGCCCAAATATCAAAAGACTAGTATTGTTTCCACACAGTGATAGCAAATGATGTTTCTTTTCCTTACTTTCCTCTTCTTTATCCTTCATCCCCTTGCTTTCTTCCTGCAAAATACGTTTTTTTGTTACTTTTGAAATGCTTGCAAACTCTAGAAACTCTGCCCAATGAATTTCAATCTAGGACTGGGGAGATTGTTTAGCCAGATAAGAGTCCTCACTGCACAAGAATGAAGATCTATGTTCAAATCCCCAGAAACCGGTGAAAAGCTGGTGTCACACGTGCCTTTAACCCCAGTGGGGTGACAGGAACAGGCAAGGTGTTCAAGCTTGGTGGCTGCCAGCCTAGCTCCAGATTCACTGAGAAACCTGTCCCTGACTCAAGAATACAAGGAGAGAGGGATAGAGCCTGTCCCTTAATATCCTCCTCTGCATGTGTGCCCATGATCTTGTGGATCTATTCACACACACACACACACACACACACACACACACACACACACACACACACACACACATCCTTCTCTCTCCCTTTCTCTCACACACACACAGACTCTCTCTTTCTCTTACTCTCTCTCTCTCTCTCTCTCTCTCTCTCTCTCTCTCTCTCACACACACACACACACACACACACACACACACACACACACATCCTTCTCTCTCCCTTTCTCTCACACACACACAGACTCTCTCTTTCTCTTACTCTCTCTCTCTCTCTCTCTCTCTCTCTCTCTCTCTCTCTCTCTCACACACACACACACACACACACACACACACACACACAGAGTCTTCTTCTCTCACATACACAAACACACACACACACACACACACATACACACACACACACAGTCTTCTTCTCTCACATACACAAACACCCACACCCACACCCACACCCACACCCCCCCCCACACACACACACACAAATATTATAAACAGAGATGTTTTCCTCAGGTTCTTCACAGTTCACTTGTGAATTCTCACTTAGTACTGATTTCCCCCACAAAGCCCAGCAGAGATATTAACACAAAGGTTTGAACAATAGCATCTTCTATGGGAATTATTATATTTTAATCCAAACATATTATCAAAATTATACCTGTCCTGTACCACCCTCTATAGCTTCTCTATGCCATAGGAGTGTGTGTGTGTGTGTGTGTGTGTGTGTGTATGTGTGTGTGTGTGTGTGTGTGTGTGTGTGTGTGTGTGTGTGTCTGTGTCTGTGTGTCTGTGTGCCTCTTGTTCCTGTAAGGACACCAGTCCCATCAGATGAGGACCTACACTGACCACATTTATCTCAATTACATTTTCAAACACTCTGTTTCCAAACACAGTCACATCCTGGGGCACAGAGAACCCAGACTTCAAATCTGCATTTTGGGTGGCCACAGCCGAGTTCATAACAGTACCTGTCTTATTAAATGCCATACTTGCTCACCAGGGAGAGATGGTTACAACTGATTTCATCTAAAATGACTAAAGCTAAGTGAGAAATAGAATCTTGAAGAAACCACTGACGATGAGTAAATATCTGCTATTTCCCCCCAAAGGCAGAAATACAATTAAATCTCACTCACTAATGATAAAATTTTGTACATTACACCTTATGTATCAGAGCAAATGGTTACATAAAGGCCATGTATTATTGTAAACTTTAGTGCTCATACAAACCTTTAAGTCTTTAATTTTTTAAAATGAAACAGAAGTGGTTCTTTCTGGTTTGGGGGTTTTGTTGTTGTTCTTTGTTTCCTGTTTTCAAGTGGTTTTGATGTAGTGCATGCTTCATTTGCTCATGGGTTAGTCAGACATGCCTTGGGATTAGCGTCTCAGGGGGGTCTGCTATTCCTGCAGTGAAATCCAGAAGACAAGCACGGGCCCAGAAAGCAGAGCTTCAACTCCATCTCGAGAAGTCGCCACTTTCCAAAGTTCTGCCCTCTCTCTCAACTGGCATTCAGTGACCCATCAGCCACGCTACTTCTGACAACGGACAGTTGGGGAGATTCTCTGCCATTCTGCCTGTACTTTTAGAGCAAAAATATTTTGAACAAATCCAGGCCAAGCACTTGGTCTATGTAAAAAGATTCCAAACACTGACTTGGCAGTCTGTCCTTGGAACTTCTGGAGCCTGGCTGGGCCTTGGTTTCCTCAACTGCAAAATTGAAAATGTTGTTGTAGGCCCTGCCAATCTTAGTGTCATGTCATTGGAGAGTTTCATTTAGACAATGGTTTCCACTTAGAGATGGCTAAAGACCAAATCATCATTCATATTCTCCAGGGAAAAAAATCGGCGTAATTTTCTAGAGGGAAATTTTACCTACATATTCTATAGTTTTATCTTTGTACATTATGATTTAAACCTTCTAGCTTCATGTTGGAATAACACATCATGTGTCCTAGTTAGAGTTACTGCTGCTGTGATGGAACATCATGACCAAAAATAACTTGGGAAGGAACAGGTTTATTTGGCTTACACTTCCATGTTATAGTCCATCATCAAAGGATGTCAGAATAGGAACTCAAAGAGAGCAGGAACCTGGAGGCAGAAGCTGATGCAGTTATGGAGGAATGACGCTTACTGGCTTGCTTATCATGGCTTGCTCAGCCTGCTCTTGTATAGAACCCAGCACCACCAGTCCAAGGATCGTACCACCCACAATGGACTGAGTCTTCCCCGAATCAGTCACTAATTAAATAAAAAAAAAAAAAAAAAAAAAGAAAATGCCCTATAGCTGGATCTTATGGAAACATTTTCTCAGTTGAGGTTCCCTTCTTTCACATGACTCTATTTTTTTGTAAATTTAGCATTAAACTATGCAGTATGTCATGTTTTGTTTTCTTCTTGATTTCCATGCGTATCAGCATGTTGTGTCAGTCTTTACAATTGGTTAGGATCTGAACTATAACATACGTGTTGTATTGAGGCAGTGGCCATCCTGTCTTGTCAATGTCACTCCAAAACTGTGGTAGAGAGCCACATTCCAAGAAAGAGTAGAAGCTTCACTTCTAGGAGAATAGAAAACTCTAGGCAACGAAGAAGAGGTAGAACCTTCTCTTAGGTCATGGCTGTTTTGTGTCAGTCTGTCTGGTTCTGAAATGACCTTGCAATGATTGCATCCTCTCTCAGGGTCATCAGATACCTGCCTATGATCCCTTCATTCACAGGAGTCATAGTCCAGGTTCTGGGTTCATGGCTGCACTCACTGGTTGTGTAGTCTGCACACTGCTACTTAACCTTCCTGGGATCACTCTAATTGAAGTACAGGGCAACTGGGACAGTCCAGTGTGTCAGCTGTCATGTTATAACAAATGCCTAACAAGACATAACTCAAGAGAAGAATTATTCCAAGGACATAGTCCATCCTGGCAAGAAAGATGGAGGTGGGGATCAGTGGACTGGGGAGTAGACTGTAGAGAATGCTGCTTCCCCCACCCCACCCCCTCCGCCTTGTTCAGTCTGAGACCACAACACATGAGAGAGTGCTACACACATTCAAGATGGGTTCTCCACTTCCAGTTGAATATCTCTAAAACATGTCCTCATAGACACCCTCGGAGATTTATGTCCTTGGTTATTCTAAATCTAGTCAAGGTAACCATGAAAATCAATCATCACATTCAGAGATGATCAAGCATTTATAGAGAAAGAACCTTTTGTTGAAATGAAATAATACAGCAATATTTAATATGTGATTCATAAAAATGAAGCTCTTCATGTTGAGGGGTTAGAACTGTCACTTATTTGGAGTTTTGGGTGGTAGGTACCTGGCTTTCTACAGACACTCCAAGACATCATCACGTGTATCCCTGAGCTGTCTGTTACCTTGAGTTGCAGCAACTCAAACGGCTATAATTAATTAAAATGAATATAATAGTGAATATATATTTATATGGATTTCAAAAGTTTTATAAGACAATAATTTCATGTTCACATACTAAAAATATCACATAAATAATACATATTGTACCAAATAAAATACATAACTAAAATCAATATTTGAACCATTTTAAACTTAGGGCTGCCTGAAAATATTTTTAATTCCTTCAGTGGATTGTAGTCTGTCTCCACCGGATGGTAATGGTCTAGATAACCTGTGTATTCCCACTTCCTCACATGAATGAGGCTTGGTGGAGTCCAGCATTGTTGCTTCTGCAGGTCTCTTACATCCATCTTTCCCTTCCTCTGGTCTGGTAGTTTGATAATCAAACTCTGCTCCTAGAATACACTTTCATCTAATCCCAATTTATCTTCCTAGTAAAAACCCTCAACCTTGTTTTCAGTTACTCTCCCCACAGCTCACTCAGTGACCTATTTGTCCTAAGACATGAACCTATTTCCCTGTGGTGGAGGTTGGGAAAATAAGGCTTGGAGTTTCAGAGACCATTTTTCACATCTAGAATTCTTTGCAGGGATTTTGAAATATTTCTTTTCCTGGTAGTTAAGTTGAAATTAAACTTGGGACAGTTCTTATGACACTGCAAACTTTACCTTTTTAAACCATTTCATTTCTCTTTTGTTTTTCCTTTCATTCATTTTCCTAATGTCTCAGATTGTTAAGAAGAAAATTACTCTTTGTTGTTACAGCAATTCCCCTTAGCTGTTCATTTTCTATGCACCCTCAGATTTATGCCAGGTCTTCATTGATCATTACCAAAAGCCAATGTTGGGCATTGTTTCTACACTATATTGATCTCTGCCAAGGAGAATTCCACTGTTGTCACTAACAGGCATATCAAGGAAGCCATTCTGTTTCTGGAGGAGTGGTCTAGGGACACATCAGAGTATAACCTTTATATCTTCAGGCTGTCTTCCTCTTCCCTTGCTCTTAGAAACGTTCATCACATATATAATCATTTAAATGTGTTTACCTACCTGCCTTGTTTTTTAAACATAAGAATGGATATGCCACTGGGTCTGCCTGAATATGCCTCCAGTGTTGTGAATGGTTCCCTCTATCAATATAATTTGATGTGTTATGTCTTCTGACTAATTTCGTCTTGAATTCTTTATCAGATGTGACTGCAGATACTTCTATTTATTTTTTCCTTCAACCTTATTGGTATATTCACGTACAGCCTTTGCTGTTGAGTCTGCATGTATCTTTGCCAGTGAGGTGTGCTTCTTGTAGACTAGTTCTTCTTAAACTAATTCTGCTCATGATTCCATTTCACTTAATAAATTTTCAAGTGACTTGAGATTTATATACCTGACAAATAAATATGCAAATTAAACATGCACTGACAATAAAGCATTAAGAAAATGTTGTAAAACAAATTCTATATTTATAAATACACCTATACCTTTATTATTTATTAAATGAAACAGCAAACTTGCAGGATAATGAATGTGTTTGTTTAATCTTGTATAAACAATTAAAACTTGGTTGATGTTTGGAATTTTGAGATAAAACTTTTAACATTTTCCAGAGTGAGTTACTAATTTGCTTTCATAACCGTTGATGCTAAGAATGCTGTTTTGCCTAAATACATAGTACAAAATGGCAGACATATGACTACATCCAGCCATTTCAGAAGTGGTTGGAAATTCTGTTGAAGTCCAAAGCCAAAATTTAACAGTTTTTAATAGAACTCATCACCAAACTTAAATACCAGTTTTTAAAACCAAACATTTCAATAAAATACAATACAAAGTAAACTGATTTGATAATTTTGTGTTAAGGAATAATGGTAGAAGCTATTAAAACTCTTTGTTTTCTATAATTAGACTACCATGTTTCTATAAGACAGAAAGTTTTGTATGTCTAGTAAAAACACTAGAATTCATAACATAGAGTAGTCTCAAATCCTAGCAAAGGTATTTCATGCAGCATCTGTTTTTTTATAGCATGCAGGCATGGATAATTTAAAGTGCTCATGCTGTGTGGTCGGAATCAAAGCAGCAATCAAATTCTACAGTGTGACATGGAAGTACTGCCAGAGATGCCTCTGATTCACTGCATGTCTGATGATTCTTTATAAACAGAAATAGAGACCATTTACTAAGAAAGAATAGGTGGGTGTCGAGTGGAGAGCTGGGGAAAGGATATTCCCCCAAAGACTACGTGTTTGATTTTGGTGTGTGTGTGTGTGTGTGTGTGTGTGTGTGTGTGTGTGTGTGTGTGTGTGCTATATTGTGAAATATAGAGCAGAGAATGAACTGCAGGCAACAAACAGTTGGATGGCATTTTTTTATCCAATCAGCTAGGCTGTGTATTTTAATTAAGAAGCTAAGATCATTTATATTCTGGGTTATTACTGAAAGAATGTTGACTGATTCTTTTTTATTTCATTGTTTCTTTCCTCTGGTTGATTCAAATATATATTGTTTTGTTGCTTCTCCATTCATATAAGTACTTTTCCTATTTTGCTGATTTGGTTGTGATTTATTATTTTTTTTATTATTCTTACAAAATGTATTTCTTCCTGTGTCCCAAGATTAAGACTTTCTTCCTCCTCTGAATTCTTTTAAGTTTCTTCTGCAGGGCCAGGTTGACCATGAATTGCTTCAGTTTGTGCTTCTCTTGACATGTCTTTATTCTTTATCAGTTTCAGATGACAGCATAGTTGGAGGTGATAATCTTAGTTGGTTGTTCTTCACTTTCTTTCAGAACCTGGACTTTATTCTTCCAAACTTTGCTTGTGCTTAGGGCTGCTGCTAAGAGGGCTGATGCTATCCTGATGGTTAGTCCTCATAAATTTAGGGGCTTTTTCTTGCAGCTTTAATATTCTTTTTTTGTTCTGTAGTCTTTCAATTTTAACTATGATGTGTCATGTAGACCTAACCACATTTATTTTTGGTTCAAAGTTTTATTTATATAATATCTATGTATATTTATTTATTATATGTACTATGTTAAAATATTATATATACCTACATTTCCATGTGCTTGAAAGATCTATGCATTAATTTCAGTAACTAGGTGTTCTATGTCTTCACCAAAGATTTTTACATTTGTTCTCTTGATCATATCCCAGCGTTCTTCAAAGTTGTGGTTGTATTAGTCTAAGGAGTGGGCGGTTAGTTTAAGGTTTTTAATGCCAGCTACTGTATCATGATTGAAAAGAGGACAGAAAACAGCACGAATGATATACAGTATGTTAGATCATAAGAGCCAGAAATAAGTCAAAGGAAATGATGTTTTCCAGATACAACAGGGCATAGCCATCAGGAATGCACAGCAATTGAGACAGTACACTCAAGGCCTGTGAAAGCTCAAATCAAACAAAATCCTGGCATGGAGGTTGTACAGGGGAGAGATGGCAGGAAATCCCACCACTAGCTGAAAGGCTATTGGTATTCAACAGCTCTTGGGAGAGAGAGAGTCAGTTTTCTTTAATGATGTGAACCCTCGTAGATACTCCATACCCCACTGCCAAGAGTAGCTAGGCAACACAAATTGTATTCAATGTGTTTAAAAATAAAAGGAGAACACTCAAATTTGGGTAGGTAGGTACATGAGAATGAAGAGGGTGGATCTGGGAGGATAGGGAAGGAGATGTGAATATGATCAAACATTGTATGAAATGCTCAATGAATCAATAAAAACATTATTTAAAGAGAAAATAAAATTAGTAATTCAGTGGAAAAAAAAGGACAAGATTAGTGGAGGAAAAGAAAACACAAATAGATTGGGATGTGAAGGGACTGAGAGGAATGTCATGAAGTAAGTAAGAAAAGAACAAGGGGTAAAAATGACTACATAATAAAGAAAAATGTCAAAACAAAATTGTATAAACATCAGGATGAGAGCAAAGCATGCAAGTTTTTTAAAGATAAAATAAGGTCAATATAATGCTGTATATGAAATGGAGAAAAGTGGATTCATAAAAGGCACAAATACAATTCAAAGTAAGGTCAGTACAAGGAATGGGCGTGGCTTCTCACCTGTTGTGCTGTGGTCTTCAAGGTCACTTTAAGAGAGTAAGACCCTGACAGGGAGTCGGTGAGCACAAAGCAGGGATGGGGCTCAGCAGGATAGGAAGAGGCTGCAAGGACATGGAGTTAAGCTTTTGTTGTGTGGCTCAGGATCACCCTATAATAATCCTGACACCAAGGGAATGATAATTCCACAAGGGACTCCTCATGTCACTAGATGCCCATAGATAAGGAGAGACAGCAGAACCCTGGGTCATAGACCAACATTTAAATCTTTGCTTACAATCTTTCAGTCAAATGCTAACATCCCATTGGCAGGAACACTGGATACAGGGTGTGAAAAAGACATGTACAGAATATTTTTCATCATTGATAGCTTATTGGAATCAAATTATTAAAGCTCTACTAAAATTTGGTTCTTTCTGCAGTTTTGTAAGAATTTTAAATACCAGTGAAGTTGACTCCAGAGGTATTATTAATTTTGGCAGGTTTCTCACAGTGTTAATTCATAAACAAAATAAGTCAATAGAAAGGGGTCTTGGCTACCTGTTGAATATGTTCTAGTTTAAACTTCTGTTTTGCAAACCATGCTAGGGTGCCACATTCACAAAGTATTCCCTGTCACTCTCCTGTTTGACACTCACCTGTCCTGTCCCTCACTGCCTTCGAAATTGGTTAGAAGGTTCTGCTTTACCCAGTGATTTCCACCCATGTCACTTATCCAAGAGTAGCCGATGGCTACTTCCCAACCCCTGATTTGAACTGACATTCTCACTGTTGCTGTGATATCCCACAGTAGAGTAGAAGGCTCTGTTACTCCCTGGGAAGCTGACAGCTCCACCTGCCAGTATCTTTTGGAAGTCTCAGAGATTTGTGACTGAGACATCTGAATTCAAGTCAACCCTTGTCCCTGAAGCTCCTCCCATCATGCCTGCCTAGGCCTCCATGCTCTGCTTACTGATGGTTTTCATTGTCCTGTGCAGGGTAAACCAAAATCACCAAGGCTGGCTAAATTTTTCACAAGCCCATGAACTCTAGTCACTAATTCAGAAAGAAGTTTTATTATAGAATAAAGGCTTTATCAACATGGTCTTTCATATTTATGTTCATGAGTCAATAATTTTCTGAATGGACTCTGTTGCCCATTTTCTAGTGCACACAGACACATTCCTTTCAGTCTTCCGTGTATAGTGGATATTTTTTCAAAAACTAATATATGTAACCAGCTAGTTTGAAGTAAAAATGTTGTTGTTACTAACACTTTATATGTGATGATGTAGCTAGTTTTTTGAGAAAATGTTCATTGGAGGTATTTCAGATTTACATTTTAAGTAAAGTCAAGCTAATATAATCGTGCACATGTGTTTTCTCTTTAAATATAAATAGTCTTTTTATCTAAGGACTTCCATAAAGGTAAAAATTGTAAAGTATTTTCTGTTCAGTCTTTTTTGCTTTTTTGTTTGAAGCTCCTTCAAGTGAACACTTCCTGGTTTTATTTCTGCTTTTAAAATAACTTCTTAAGCTGGTTCTGTGTTTAGAGAAGAAGAATAACTATGATTTGAAACTTGAAACCATATGCGTTTATTCAGTTTTTGCATTTGAGATAACTACATATATCAGTGATAGTTATTAGAAGTGCTTCAAGACAAGTGCTTCTGGACATTGCAGGCCAGCAACAGTGGCCTTCAAGCTCCCACTCATCTCCCTGACACAAGGGTTATCCATCCCCACTAAACACTTGATGGGTGAGCTAAATATCAGTTCTTAACCTGTGGGTCACAACCCCATTGGAGGTCGAATGACCCTTTCACAGGGGTCACATACTAGATATCCTGCATATCAGATATTTACATTAGAAATCGTAACAGTAGCAAAATTACAGTTAGAAAGTAGCAACAAAAATTATGAGGAACTGTATTAAAGGGCCACAGCTTTAACAAGGTTGAGAACCACGGAGCTAAAAGGAGCCTGCTCTGAATCCCTTACAACCTATCTGCAGAGTCTGCATGGTGCAGAGGACCCTCACCATGGGCAATATTAAATGCATGAACCTGTGGCCAAGAAGACTTGGATCAGTTCAGACATGAGTCAAGTTCAAACTCACAGAAATGACCATATATTCACATCACAAGTCACTTTGTATCTTCTGTGCATGGGCAGCAGTCAGCTCACTGGCATCAAGGACCCCAGATTGTCCTGTTGGGATTGTTCTCCCCTGTTAATTTGCAGCTGTTTTGATCAGCAGTGAAGTTTAGCATGGCCCTAGTTCCTAGTCTTGCAACTGAAGAGGCGAGTGGTAGGTCGGTCATTCTCACGGCTGTCTGCACTGGAGCACCACTACCTAAACCCTTTATCCAGAGTGGCCCATTGAAGAGTCCTCTGCATTATTGAAAGTTGCTTCATTTCAATGCATGCAACCATACAACACTTGGTTGACTTCATGGCCTGGTGATCATGGCTGTGTGCTATGTGCATCCTCCGCCTTTCTGACGACGGCTGTGCTACCCGCATGCTTTATTTCCTTCCTGTCTTGTCTTTGCAGATTACGGCACCATTAAGAAAGTACGGGCTCCCCTGAGTCAGACCTCAGGCAGCTGTTTGCTGGAAGAAATTGAGCTTTTCCCAGAGAGGAAGCGGGAACCCATCAGGAGCCTGCAGATCCTCCACAGCCAGAGTGTCCTGTTCGTGGGGCTGCAGGAGCATGTGGCCAAGATCCCCCTGAAGAGGTGCCCCTTCCACCAAACACGTAGGTAAGGAGTCCCCGGGGTGAGGGCATCTGTGCCAAGAAGACTTTCCAATCTCCTACAGTCAGAAGTGTGTAGGAACTTACATCTATATGCATCTTACGTTCCAGGATACAGTGTCTTCATGGAAATGAGTTACTATGATGCCACTAACCCTTGGTTGTCATTGGAGGAACCACGTGGGTAACAAGTATGAGCAGTCATAAGTGTGAAAATGAATTATTCAGTATATAATAACTCTCAGTGACAATGCTACGGTTTAGTGCCCCAGCATAAGTTAATATTTTATTTGAATACAGACATATGCGCGCACGCGTGCGCACACACACACACACACACACACACACACACACACACACACACACACAGAGGGGAGGGGAGAGGGAGGAGAAGGGAGAGAGAATGTGAGATAAAGAAGGCCCGTACTCTTCTTAGAGCCCACTGAGAAGTAGCGCTGATCCTGGTCCCAAGTTTCGTCTTCACAGGTCATCTACCACATATTGTTCTGCTCCCTAGCAGCCTTGGCTACAGTTTATTCCTAAGGTTCCATCATCGTGTAGGCATTAGTGACAGGAAGGAAATCTTGGAGGTACAGGGAGAGCTAAGTGCCATCAGGACTTTCCACACCCCCTGCTCTGGCCTCTTATTTTCTAAGGAGTATCCAGAGTTGACCACAGTGTACTTTGAAGTGTAGTTTGGAAACACGTAAGCCCGGGTGCTTAGGAAATGAAAGGGGACTGTGAGCTCCTTAAACTTGACTAGTACTGTAATGTTTACAGTGTTGGGTACTGGAAATGAATTCTGGCCTCTGACACAATTCTGCTCTGGAGGGGCTTGGTGTCCTTGTTCATGTCCACTCCCCTAAGCAAGGCATACCTGAGGGTTTAAGTGGAGGTGACATTTTTCACTGTACTGCTTGTAAGATTCTGCCATGCACGGGCCATTCTGTTTCTATACAGGAAGCCTAAGGCAGAAATTCATAGCACACCTGTCATCTATAATTTTGACCATGACTCCCAAAGTACTTCAGCCTTACTGTCTCACCTCACATATGTGACATTCTATAGAATCAAATGGGATAATATATACACAGCAAAATCACAAGGTCTTTGCATGTTCTTATGTAAAGGAAGGGTGTTTTTTTTTCTTTCTTTTTATGTATAACTACTACAAAGTTCCATTCAGGATTATTCTATGAAATGAAATATGCATGACATTCCTCAGAATCAGAAAAGTTAATACTATGGGGCACTCTTATTGAGTAAGTTAGTCGACTGTAAACATTATTAGTGGATAGTGACATTTATCGGCAACCCTCTTTTGTCCATGTCTGATTTCTAACTTTAACCAGTGGCTGTTTGAAACTTCTTCCTGTGTATATTTTTGCAAGTCTAGTCTGAAGTACATGTCACTGCTTTCTGGGTGCTGATCGTTCTCTGGATAACAGAGACAGCTGGGAGATCGCCCAGAGCAATATCCTAGCCAAGTAAGGCTGGAAGGATACCAGTTTGCCAAGTCTCGCTCTGGCAGAGTCAAGTTCTCCTGGGGACTTGTTCGGGTCAAGACAGGATAATAGTCAGAACAACATGGGCCTGTGCCATGTGAGAAGTTTCTGGCACTGAACAGGAGTGCAGTTGCAAAGCATGACAAAATCCATTGCTTTCATTCTACCTCACTTCAATGCATCTAGGTCACCTCAGCTCCTTTTAACTCACTGAACTAAATCATGGGTCATTGTGGCAGTTTGAATATAATTGGACCCCATAATCTCATGGGGAGTGGCACTATTAGGAGGTACCACTTTGTTGGAGTGGGTTTGGTCTTGTTGGAGGAAGTGTGTCACTGTGGAGGTGTGCTTTGAGGTTTCCTGTGCTCAGGATACTGCCCAGTGTATCAGTTGACTTCCTGTTGCCTGCAAGATATAGGATGCTCAGCTATATCTGCCTGCACACCACCATGCTACCTGCTATGATGATGATGGACTGACAGTCTGAAACTGTAAGCAAGGCACCCCAATTAAGCATTTTTTTAATAAGAGTTGCAATGGTCATGGTTTCTCTTAACAGCAATAAAAACCCTAACTAAGACAATCCTATTACCAAGAGAGGTACGGTACCCACTATCTTTCATACTATGGTCCATCAACCCAGTCTTGAATCCACAGAAGCTAGAGCCACCAGGTGCAGATGCCAGAAGTCAGCAGTTATTGCTTCCTTTGAGGAGAATAAGGCCACATGTGTATCTTCATTGGCCCCCGCAGGAGAGGAGACGCTCATGTTTCTCTCGTAGCTGAATCTCCCCTCTGTTTATTTTTCCCTTGCTCAGAGTGAAACAGCAGGAGAGCACAGCTCCATTGTGAGCACATATACTGGGCTTCTGTGTGCTGCAGTCGGCTGGCTTGTGTTTGGCTCTTAGTATTCCATCTGAAAAGGAAATTCTAAAGACTGCGAACCAAGCATCCCTCTGTGTGTCTTCTAACGTGCTTCTCTACGTGTCCTCTTCATGTGGAAGGATGGGAGGGCCTCCCCAGTTAACACTCACAAGAAGACTCTATTTCATAAACACTACCTACTTGGATTTTTAGAACGAATTATAGGAAAAAGAGAATGTTTTTAGACAAACAATTTTAATTGTCCAGAAATAGACTTAATGAAGCACAGTGATTAGGAATAGACTAATAACAGGGTTATGTGATAATTCATTGTCAAATGTCATTCTGTAGTAAAATATCAATAATTTGGTTTTAGCTTTAGGAAATCAGTTTTACAAATGAAATTTTACAATATTTAAAAAGAGAAAGTGAGCCTATGTAAATAATGTGCCTCAAATGTAAATATGACACTTTTGAGGAGGAAAAGTGTATCACAAAATCTTTATATTTTTCCTTTTGTTGACTATCTGTTTTCCAAAGACAATTCATACAATTTTACAGTAGTTTTTACATTTCTATTACATTTTCTTTGATTATTGAGCCAACTCTGAAAGTAGAGTACCATTCCATTCTCGTTGTTCAGATAAAGGTGTAAAAGTCTAGATGTCAGTGCCCTGCTTAAAGTCACATATCTCCTTCTGTGACACACTAAGATCAGAGCCAGCCTGTATGCACCCCAAATCTATGCTAATGATTTATTGGCAAAACTGATGGTTTGCTCTTGGTACAGAGCAGTCCCCACAGATAGAGTCGGATCTCATGTGGAGCTGCTGGGGTCCAGACAGACTGTATAGGACCAGGAACATGGAACTTGCTAAGCATGATATCTGCCTACCAGCTTCCTCATTTTGTGATTGCCATATGGCAGATGGAAGGAGCATGGAACCTTCCTCAAGCACCCCAAGCTGAGTGTCTGTTCCAGTTTTTCTCAGGGTGATCCTACACCCTTGGGGGAAGCTGTCAACACTGTCCATGACTCTTCTTCATTGTAGCTCAAAAAACAGCATGGTAGCATGGGCATTTCTCTAGAAGTTATTTTACAAAAACATACCTTAAAGTTATAGTTTAGTCAAATTTTATCACAAACATGAGTAAATATATTTGTTTTAATGTTAGCATGTTTGGATGCTGCCATTTAATAATTAGCATAGATAATAATGCAGATGATGGAGCCAAACCCAGAGCCTTGGAGTTGGTGTCATCTCTTTAAATATCCTTTTTTTTATATAATGACTGAGTACATATATTTATGTATTTCATGTCATGAGCTGATTTTTGCAGGATTTTGAGATACCTGGAAATCTAACATCCCAGCTGTAAGTCAATGTTTCACAATACCTCATGAATATCATCTCCTGGGCACTTTGCTCTTGGTGTACACTGCCAGTGTCAGTATGTGACCTCTGAAGAAAGAGCACAGGATGGAACTGACAGAAAAGCCAGTACCTGAATCCTTGCCTGACTTATATTCCAATGCAAAATCGTAACCTGGCACTGAGAGAGTTGATAAGCTTGGGCATTGGACTTGGAAAGTTCCCATTTCACCATGCCAGGAAGCAGAGATGACCACAAGTGTCAGGCTTTCAGAGCCATATCTCGAAGTCAGCCTTTCATCCCCTCCTTCCTCTGGAAGCTTTGCACATCCTAAGATAGCTACAGCTCTTGAAGTCTCTGCAAAAGAAAGATTGTAAGGGAGGGCTCAGTGGAAGGACACATACTGTTAAAGGCATTTTAGGAAGTGTGCACTGACTAGATCTGCAGCTCAGTAAACTTTCTTTGCAAAAGGAAGGAAAATACTCCAAGTATACAATTTCTGTAGCAAGGAATGAGCTTTACCCTGCCCAACCAAGGCAATGGGCTGAGCAAACCTTGACAGTGAACGGATAGGTAAAATATATGAGCTGCCTTAGGATTCAGACTGTTTATGACTTATATAACCAATCAAGACCAGAAAAGAACATCAGCACTTAGATGCAGTATTCCACAGAAAGATACCAAAGCAAAAAGGGCTGGGGCCAGTGCTACATACAGGACAACCAAGGTGCCTGCTGATCCAGAGGGTTCTCTGAGAAGCTGAGCCATTGAAGAACCTGCAGCTGTTGCTTAAGTGAAGCAAGACAGGAAGCTAGTACCTCTGCAGAGCCCCAGAGAGGTGAGCAGAGTGATGGGGCCCAACTTCATGAGATCAGCCCTAGAATTCACAGAGCAGGGAGGCAGGAAGGGGATGACTATATAGCAACTCCTGGAAACCCACTGTATCCTAGGACCTAATATTGAGACATTCTGTTGAAGCTTAAGAAGGTGTGTTGCTGCTGAGCCATACCTGATGGGCTTATGAATGGTCATCAGGGTACTGGAGTGAAAAACATCCCTGTGTGTGTTGTGTTTAAGTAAAACTCAGTGGGATACATGTGGCCTATAGACTTTCATTCACTAAATCCTGAGTTAAAATGGTATGTCTTTTGACTGGATGTATTTCTATTACATATATGTGAATACAAGTTATTAAACTTACTAAATAAATTATCAAGTTGCAAATACAAAACCTAATATTTTCTGAATCTCATAGAATTTCTTTACTTTAGAAACTCTTATGTATTGTTTATTTTTTTTTATTTGACACTCTTTGCACTTTGCAAGATAAGATTAGCCCACCAGGCCATAGAGCTTGCATTCTGTGTATGAGGGATCCATCTGAATCGAAGAGAGTGTGTGTAAGCAGCAATGCGTACAGTCCTAGAGCAGAAACTAAGAACAACATAGTTTCTGTCTTGCTGCAGAAACTTGAGCCCTAAGGCCTGGTTGGTCTCTGGCTCCAGGTTCCTTGGGCCTCCAGCACTATATGCACCTTAGAAGAATGCCTAGTACATATTTGATGAATTAACACGTGGGTTCTGCTTCTGCCTTCTCTGCTCTCTTTTCTTAACTAGTGGGCAGGCGGAGTGGTTTAACATTTTGTGAAAACATAGAAAGGCACGGTGGTACAAATAGCAAGAAGAGTAGAAGCCCGTGGTCCTTCGGTACCTCTGTTGTATGACATAATTAGGGAGAAAAGAAAAGCTGCCCCAGGAACAGACACAGCCCACATATGAAATGGGAAATGGACACCTCTAGAATTGAATTTGATAGAACTAGAAAGCAAGGTAGAATCATTAAGAAAAAGTCTTGGGCTTCACCGGGCAGAGCTTGTATCTTGTCACTGTTCATCCAGTTAGTGTGTAATAGTGTCATTAAGCTAAAGGAATTAATACCTCATTAAGAATATTTGTATGGAAATTAAGTACTGTAGGACATTCATTGCTTTTAAAGGGCAACGTTTCAAAGGTAAACTTAATAGGTTGTCACCATTATTAATTAAAAGTTCTCTGAAGACACTCTGTGCACAATGGGAAAGTATAACTCGTGCTGGGAAAGTAACAGTATCTTCCATGGTCCAAGGAATGCACCTTCAGTCAACAGGTTGCATATCATTCAAGCATCCAGGAGGGACTTTTGATGAACATTCACTTTACAAAGCAAATATTCTCCTTCTACAATTAATTTATCGATTTCCAAATTTCGATGTCCTGAAGTTTTAACTACAGTGGCATTCTTTTGCTTAGCCTGTAGAGTCTGTGGATTTCCTTCATCAGTTCATTCACAAAACATTTATAGCATTTAATGCATTCCAAACACGAAACCAATCCCTAAGTGTATGATGACAGATGATACATCCCTGACCCTGCCTGTGTAGGGCTCAGAGTCTAATGAGAAATTCTGCCATAAATAAAATTATCTGAATATCTAATGTAGAACTGAGGCAAAGGTGGTTGGGGTTGTATTACATTTTATTCCAAAATGGATTTATCATTAAACCTGATCCTACACCATGCTAGGAATTAATCCCCTCACCTGATTTCCAATTATTTTTAAGTCATGTCTGAATTATAACTGGTTTTCTAATTCTCAGCTTCTAGAACTAAGCACCAAGACATGACAGACACCTTCAATGGATTTTTCACTCAGTGGGTTACTTTGAAGTCATTAAATGGTGACTGTGGCAACTTCTCTATGCCTACAATGATTGTAACTGTCTAAATAAAGAGCGGGGAAAGAAATCATATGTACCCACATGCTTGTATTGTCGTACAAAGCTGTCTGTAAAAGGAATCCCAGGTGGGTTCAGGCTGGAACAAAACATCTTTTAGCATTATTGTAATACCCCATGAACCTTGCCAAGTAAGGAGGAAGTTCTCAAAATGTGTTGGAAAACAGAACAAAAACTTCTATGACCTTGACTAGTGCTAATAATTGTACATTCCCTTATTGTGCATTGTGTAATTATTAGGAAAAGGCACAGACTTGATGTAGGCAGAATATGTATGAAGCATGCACTATTTGATAGGCATCCCACTAAAGGTAATATAGTGTTATACATTCAAAATCCCTAGGACTGATCACCTTAGTTGGTCTCATGAAGTGAGCCTCCATTTCATGATAGATCTGCCTCTGGCAATAATAACAA
Organism: Peromyscus californicus insignis; assembly: GCF_007827085.1. Taxonomy (NCBI): domain Eukaryota; kingdom Metazoa; phylum Chordata; class Mammalia; order Rodentia; family Cricetidae; genus Peromyscus; species Peromyscus californicus. Next base: position 7,360,148 of record NW_026294480.1, on the reverse strand, counting down.
ATATTGGTACAGGTGCACAGCATAAACAAAGAAAATGTATGCACAGCATCATATAGAGGCATTGTGGTCTACCTGTCTTCTACAGTACCAAGCTCTCCTGCCTACACCTTTGGATCACAAGTGCTTTTCTTCCTCGTCTCTTATTTGTGAACTATTTCAGTGTAATCATGTTACTGCTATGGTGGTAGGGGCAGCAAACAGGTTTATAAGAACAGTCAAGTGTGCTAGAAACACTCCATAGTGCTAAGTATAAAATTGATTCCTATAGGCTCTGAGTTTCCCTTTGCATTCCTTTAGCTCACCAACAGTTTGGGATTCTCCTTCCTGTTGAATATTTAAAGACAGAATGACGCTGGTCTAAATGGAAATGTAAGCAATCAGTGTGTTCTAACCAGTCAGCTAGGTAGTTTTATTTGTCAGTGGAGAAATACAGCTGAAAGACCTTACTAAGCATATGCATCCCTATCTAATAGCTACTCCACAGATCTTCTTTGAGCTTCAGATTCATAGCTGTGCAAACGGCTCCATGAAAAACCCAAGCTGCAGCAGCGTCCTTGACTCCAGACCTGCTCCAAAATTGTCAAGAGCAGCGGTGACTGATCTCCCCCTAAGATTTTTGTTGCTATAAACTTTACTGATCCATGGTTTTAAGAATAGAACCATTGCCATGAAAACATCTTACCTATAAAAACATTATGAACTTGGGATTCCTTTGGACCCTGAATAGCCATCAGTATATGACAATGAGCGAGAACTCAGACTCCCTGGGTCTGTGGTCATAAGAGCAATGAAAGAGACTGAAGTTACATAATAGTTTAGCACATTATAAGAATTTTCTTTCCTGATGAAGTGTTGCTGCTGATTAATGTAGGTCCTTCTAGGATGGCATTACCCATGAGTGATCTTTTGTACTACATGCACACTCCATCGAAAATTGGGTTCAAAACATCCCTGTGTTCCACCTGTAAGTCAAAAGCCAACCACACCAGTTGGACATTGTCATGATTGCTTTTGTCCCAAGAACTGGAATACTGAGGCAGTAGACTATCCAATTCAAGAGCAGCCTTGGCTACATACAGGCAACCTGTCACATAAAATACAATAAGTTAGGGCAGTCTGAGCCAAACTGAAGACAAATTGACAGATCCATAGATTACTTTTTCACAGCCGTACCTATTGTACCAGATTCTGCTTTGTGCAACACATTCTTTCACCAAGCGCTATATCTTTCTGAGAAAATAAAGAGACTCAAATGTGTGCAAGAAATGTGCTTTCTTCTCGGTGTTTTGTTTGCCCTTTGAAGTGTGTGATAGTTACAGGGTAGCCTCGGTCTTGTTGCTTCAAGTTTTGTTATCCTGCCCACCTGAGCACCTCCCAAGGAGGCTTTGCCAAAATCTTGTCTTTTCTATTGTAGCAAGGAGGAATAAAGATTTGGGGGTAGTAATTTTGCGTGTGTTCAACAGTAGGATGCTATTTTCATAACTGACAGAATCATTTTTTAAATCCTGCTGCTGTAATTTCCTTGGCCCAGGAACAGTTCTACACTTGATAATTATGCTATAGTATATTAAATATTAATGTTTTTGTTTTAGAATAGCAAATATTTAAATCTAAGGGGCAAAATTATTGTCAAGAGACCAGATAAAATCATACTAATAATTGGTTCCCCCCCCCCAAGTTCTTCACAATGTTGATGTGACTTTTTCCGATCAAGTACCTCAAACTCATTGGATTTTTTAAAAATCTTTATTCTTTCTTGCATTCTTATTGAGTTTTAGAGTAAAGAAATAAAATTTTAAAAAGGAAATGCCACTTTAACTATGGCTACATCTATCAGAAACTCGCCTTTTCCATATGGTCTCTTTAAAAGATCCAACTTCCAAAAATAATAAGTCATAGTGGTTGGCTTAGAGTAGAATGGGAGGAAATTATAAGTATGTGGGCTTCCTATTGAATGGGCATTTGTGTTTGGATAGCAGTTGTAATATTTAAAGAGTTATGGAATGCTGGAAACAACCAGAGCCCTCAGCATGGTAGAAAAACAGCTGTTATGACAGGCAGAGTTTCAGAGCCCAAACCCTTCACTCTAGTGCAGAAGCCCTGCTTCAGGTCTCCATGCGGCTTTGCAGGCAAGGAGGGTCCTGAGCACAAGAGGAAATCCGTCAAATGTCTCCCCTTTGGGAAGCTGGATTTTACCTAGTGGTCATGTCATTTAATAGAAAAACAGGAAAAGGAACTTGAGCCCTTTGAATGGTTCTCTAAGTGTAGCTGTGCTGTAGTCACCCATAATGGTGCAAGTGAGGTCACAGGCGGAGCAAATCCCAAGGTGAGGGGCATGCCTGGTGTGTTGTTCTATCAGTGAGGAATGACTCCTTGGCCTCTCTCGGGAGCTACAAGCAGAAATGCACGGAGCTAGTTCAATACCAGGTCACTCCCAGTTCCAGTCAGCCTGTCACAGCCAGGTAATGTCCAAGCAGGAAGCAGGGGACTTTCAGTCCTGCCCTGAGCCCCCACCTCACCTAGGTCTGCTTCATAGGTCACACTTGAAAGATCTCCATCTTCCCAGGAACATCCTGTGGTATAGTATTTTCCTGCAGTAAGTGACCTGCACAGTCAGCGTGTTTCCATGTCTGCTTTCAGTGCCTGCATTGGTGCCCAGGACCCTTACTGTGGCTGGGATGTGGTGATGAAGAAGTGCACGAGCCTGGAGGAGAGTCTGAGCATGACTCAGTGGGAACAGAGCATCTCCACCTGTCCGGTATGTGCCCGCCCCGTCCAACTTCCAAAAGTAGTGTCCATAGGAGGCAGTCCTCCGTGGCTCGCCTTTCCGAGTGGATCCACTGTTGCAAACCCAACACAAACCCACGTTTGTGTTTTCTAAACTTGTTCTATTCCTGGCCTGCAGGAGGGCCACACAGGATGCTCTCACCCGCTTTACATTGATTTGAAATACTTAAGATTCAACAGCACTGCTCAGCATAAGATCCTGGCCTTTACAATTTTTATTTATTTATTATTTATTTTTGTACAGATTTTGGTGTGGACTCTTGTCCCTGTTACACTAATAAAATGTGAACTTCCACACTCACTCATTTCCCTTGGGGGCTGTAACTCCAGAAGCTGACGTAAGCAGAGGTTTGAAGAATGAGTTAAAGGATATTACCGTGGCCCCACGTGGAGCAGATTCATAGACCTTGGTCAGGGTCACTGGAAGGCCTGAAAGAAGCAGCCTTGTGTGCATTCCCGTAAGGGACCCCAAGGAATGAAGAAAAACTGGCCCGTATTTACAGCCAGACCCTGAATCCAAGAAAAGCAAATCTCACTGTTTGCTCAGTGTGTCTGCTTGGATCCTCGCTCGGAGAAACCCATTTTCCTTTATTTCTGTCTTCTTTCTTGTGTTCTAGCATATGACCAGTAACTAGCAACCTGAAAGTACTGGGGCGGTTGTCACTTTGTGTTACACAGCTGTGGATTTCTGCTTGCTGGTTCTGAGCACTTCTACAAGGCAGGGGCCTTACTTTCCCTGGATATACTAGACATGTCTCAGGTTTCTGAGTTGCCAATGCAACTTCCAGAAACTGCCCCTTTCCTATCTAAACTGTGTGCTAATGAAGCCTGTCCCTCAGCTTTTAAGGAAATGGAGCAGAGTAAAATTTGGAAGGTCGGCACTCTTCCCAAATGTTCCTATGGGTGGCGAGTCCTTCACACAAAGGATCCTGTATGGACATCATTGCTTCTAGGCATTCAGTGCTCTCAATGAAGGTTAGCTTAGACCAGTGGTTCTCAACCTCTAGGTTGAGATCCCTTCGGGGGTCAAAAGATGGGGTCACATATCAGATGTCCTGTATATCAGATATTTACATTATCATTCATAATAGTAGCAATATTATAGTTATAAAGTAGCAATGAAAATAATTTTATGGTTGGGGTCATTACAACATAAGGAACTTTATTAAAGGGTCATAGACTAGAAAGTTTGAGAACCACAGGCTTAGACCCTTCGGCTTTGTAGTGCTAGATCTTTGATTATAAAAAGAAACCTCTCTTCCATATCTCTTGAATATGGTTTGAAAAATACCATGAACTGAGGAAATCCCCTTCTCAGTGCTGAACATGTTAAGAGCACAAATGCAGTGAACGTAAATTTCATGTAGAAAATAAAAACACAGTGAACAGCATCCAGAATGTCAGTCTGTGCAGACATATCCTCGTGGACAGTCATTGCATCTCCCTGCAGGTTTTTGACCTTGCATTCTTAAAGGTTAAAAAAGGTGGAAGAAGCAGATAGCATAACTGCAGTTTTCTTAAATGGTAAGAACACTTCTCCTGCACCTAGGGTTATATGTGTGAGCATCTGAGCTGAGATGATTATGCAGAGGGAAACTCACCCCCGTGTATTTGCTTTATAACAGGTGCATGTCTTGGATATTCTACAGAAAAAAATATAAAATAGAAAGATCCAATATTTGAGGCATGACCAAAATGTTGCCACCCATGTTGTCTCAAGCTAATGAGAAGACAGATTCAGTTCAATTCTCAAGACAGCATGGATATGCTGTGGTGCTTAAATCACAGTTCTGAGATGTGATCACATACCTAGTGTGAGCCACACATAGCAAGGTCCATTTTCTAGACATGGGTATGTCTATGATATTGAACCCATCTTCTTAGCCAATAAATTTGTCTACATCAATACATACTTTTGGCAAGCTAAGAATAGTAAAAGGAAAAAAAACCAGCAATAATCTTACTTAGGTTTTAAGTTTTTTACTTTAAATGTCACTTCTGTATTATCTACTCTTTTATTTCACTAAAATGAAATATTACATTTATTAGATAAATCTGTGACATCCACATTTAATGAGTTTGATATGATATTGATCTTAAAGTATGTGCTTTATATGTAGCTGTCATTTTAATGTAGTCTCTTCAGTTGAATTTTCCATCCTGAGGCCTAACCCTAGGAGTTCACACTTGGAGGGCCAGTGCCGTGTCGTCGGGTCAGGTCTGACCTTGTAGGTACGGTGTTGAGTAGGTTCTGAGACGAAAACTGATTTTAGACATAATAAAAGCCAGGAGAATTTTGCTGTCAGTTAACATTTCTCATTTCTTCAAAAGGATGCTTACCTACATCCTCACCCAAAGCCCTTTGAGGGACAACAAGCATTTCCTATTCTATGTAAAAGTATATGTTGAAAGAGACATGATCTTCTTACACTGAGTTCAATGAGTCAAGGACATGTTGATAGGGAGTTACACCCCAGACACACTTATGTAAACCCACCAAGGAAGTGAATCTCCACACTCCTAGGTCAGGGACTGGAGAGGTGGGCTAGCAGTTAAAGAATGTATACTGCTCTTGCCGAGGACCCAAATTTGGTTTCCAACACCCACATTAGGAGGCTCACAACTTCCTTAATGTCACCTCCTGGCCAATATGGGCACCTGCACCTCCCCACACACAGACGCACATATACAAATAACTAAAACTAAACCAGATAAATCTTGAAAAAACACTCCAGATCCGTGGCATGGCAGCAGTGAGTGTCCCAGTACAGACTTTCCAGTCAAACTTCACATACTATGTGTGATTTACAGGTGTCTTAGTTTGGTTCTGGTGCTATAGGAGAATAGTTGAGACTGAGTCATTTGTAAAGCACAGGCATTTATTACCCACAGTTCTGGAAGCCAAAAGGTACCAGATTAGGACACCAACATTTGCTCTCATGTGAATTTCTTGCTGGGACCCAACATGGGGGAAAAGAAAAGGGCAGTGGAGCCAGGGCCACACTGGCAATCCTCTAGAAAAACATGTAACACATCCTCCAAAGAGGAATCTTCATGGCCTGATCAGCTCTTAACAGTCCACTTCCTAATGCTATCACCATGGCAACACTTGAGTTTTGGAAGAGGGACCTCAAACCATAGCAAGCGTTCTCTATGGCTTTCGCTTTAACAACAACAACAAAAAAAAAAGCACACTATTTTCTGCTAAAGAGGACCAGTTTTAAGATGGCTATACATTTTTACTCTAGAAGACTGTAAAATAGTTTACTGACATGATATAGAATATCCTACATCCCTAAAAATTATAATTAAAAATATTTTTCTCCAGTTAATAGAGTTGTAGTGCTTAAGTAATATACTTAAACTGGCATATGCAGGCCAAGGTCAATTACATACCCTTGCCTGAGTTTCAGTGTTGTGAACCAGGAGTCCTGTAGTCTTAGGATTCTCCCTGGGCTTCACTTATGCATTGATACTATTTATGTCCTTTGGGGGATACGCATGATATCACGTGATGCAATATGATGAATCCTTGTTTTGAAATATGCCCTGTGCGAACCAGCAAAACACATGGACCAGATGAACATCTCATTGTCTCCTGATTCTGCTTCTACTCAGGACACTGTACAATTAGGAACTTAGATCAAAAGGTACTTAAGCAGTGGCCGGAACCAGAGCCTACATTTAACTGGCAACAGCTAAACTTCTGGTGTTCTTCCCCAGGGGTCTATAACCATTAGGAAAGAAGCCAGGCTTTGTGTCTAGAGTTTCTGGCAGGCTCTGATCTACAGGAATATGACTTCCCAGATCTCAGCCTCTTCTTCTCAAATGACAGAATGATAAAGAGAAGAATGGCCCAACCCTGCTCTTTACATTCAGGGAGCATATGAGACATTGTTTCTGCATTTTGCAGTAAAAATTCATGGGGGAAGAGAGGGAGAGAGGGAGAAAGGGGCAGAGAGGTAGAGAGAGGGGAGAAAGAGAGAGAGAGAGAGAGAGAGAGAGAGAGAGAGAGAGAGAGAGAGAGAGAGAACAGAAAAGAGAGAGAATATGTCTGTCCCTTGCCAAGGAAGGGGAGTTTGTTCATGTAAACTATAGTTTTACTTATACCTGAGCTTCAGCCAGACTTCCAATCCCAACCAAGGCTGGAAGGCACTTCTGGCTAATGGCATTTTCTCAGGTGTGACCCACAGGACAGGACCCATATACTCCTTCACAGCTTGCTAAGATGTTGAGATCTCTTGTGGTGTCCCTTAGGAGGGATGTCCCTAAGTGTCGTTCCGTTTCTAGGAACTGTGGTGGTGACTCTGTAAGTGTTGCTTCCTACTTGGTCTGGGGGTTGTTTAATGCCCATGCTGATATCCAGAGACGGGCATTATTGCTTCGTTTTATTGATGAACTAACTGGGACTCAATGGCGCTAAATGGAGATCGCCCCTATTCGATAGTCTGCATCATGCCACACACGACTGCAGCTGACTCCTCTGCTAAGGTACAGTCTTTCCTTACAATTCATCTGTAGAGATAAGCTTAGGGTGGATATTAAATTGATATAACCTGAGGTAAAACTTCCTGAGGAGCTTATCCAATATCCTGCTTCATGCAGTCCCTGGAAGTAGATATAAAAAAAACTGTGAAAATAAAGCAAGATCTAGTAATTCTGAAGAAAAGTGTCCAGATAAACATTTAAGACACGTTTAGCCATAAAAGAACAATAGTTGGAGGGGTTGGAGAGGTGGCTCGGTGGTTAAAGTACTTGTTACCCTTCCAGAGGATGTGAATTTGCTTCCCAGAACCCATGTCTGACTGATTGACTTTATTTCCAAATGATCCAATACACTCTTCTGGCCTCACATGGACACACACACACACACACACACACACACACACACACACACACACACAGACTAATAAAAAACAAAAACAAAACTAAATCTTTTAATAAAGAATATTGGTCAAACGTAAAAAGAATATAGAGATGTACCTGCGCTCCCAACGAGCTAATGTGCATACACACTAAGCCAGTGGAGAATTAGAGAATGAACCAATCAACATGAAAGGATAATTTGTAGTAACGAAAATGGATCCTCCTTAGCTAACACTTAGAAATTTATTATTTTCTCGGTGTCGGGGAAGGTAAAGCTGTGTACACCTGACTCTTGGGCGGCATTTGTAGGGGAAAGATAAAACAGAACCAAGTTACGGAAAGAGGGCTGAGAGTGTGGCACAGGTTCCTGAACCAATTTGCTGTCACTGCGTCTTGGATCTTGGACAGGCACATCTGACTTGGCTTGTGGTAAGGATTCAAGGAGGTAGCACATTGGATCCCCCATGGCTGCCATGCACTGCGGATGCGTGGTGCATATTCTGCTCTGGCTCACATTTAATAGCACAAATCACATGCTTCCAGAAGAAAGTCACTTGGGAGAAACCTGGAGAGAACTTTAGACATTCTATTCTAGAGTGTTTTCCCTCACTTAATGTTTCTCAGTGCTAGGGCGGGACCCAGGCTTTATCTATGCTAACCAAGCATCTGCTCATGGCGTCAACTGCCAGTACATATGCCTTTATTTCATACATCCCTTTAAGGAAGGTTATGAAAAACTTAAAATATCCCAATTTCAAAATTGAAGGCGCAGGATGCACACCATTATTCCTAGTCCTATTTTCTAGGCAGATCCTCAATCTAAGCCGTTCAGAATCCAACCAGGCATGTGGCTAAATGCTGTGCAGGGAGTTCGCTCACTGCTCTTACGCTTCCCTGAGGCTTGCAAGTTCTTCTGGCTCCGGAATGTAGTGTAACAAACTTCAGCAGCTCTGGATTGAAGGTGCTGCCTCTCCTGTCTTCACCTTCCTCACTGCCAGACAGACTGAAGCCATCTTCCTTCCTTGCAGATTAACTACGGGAGCTACGCTCCGACCTTGTGTGTGTTCCGACCAGTGGCTGCCCAATGCCGCTCCTTCCGCTTCTACTGTTTTATGAAAATGACGACTGTGCTTCATTGGTCTTTACTCATTGTCACTTATATCAAGGAACCCCTCCCCTTTTCTATGCCATCCTTATCAGCTCATCTTTTCTTTGGGCATATATTTAGGAAGGAAATTCTAATAGTATCTCTCTGCCTAAATCCCTCATTCGAAGCCAGACCCACAGAAAGAACAAAGAACGAATACTGTAGTGAGTCTTGGTAGGAAACAGGGGGAGGATGGTTGCCAGGGACACCTAGAAATAGCGAGGGACATTTTAGGATGACATAAAAGGTGAATGTCACATTCCGTTCTACCTTCATATGCCAGTGCTCAAAGCAGAAGGAATTTAAAAAGCAGAAACACTTTTCTCTCTTAGCTGGAGGAAAATAGGTTTTATAGATGCCCCATGCACTCTCTTTGCCGAGTCTTTCACAAGAATTAGGTCCTATGTCCATCCTAAGAGCCAGCACTGACTGAAGTCACAAGGAGTCCCTGTGTGTCACTTACCTTTTCACAGCTGTGACAGAGTAACTATGAGAGCAAACTTGACAGGAAACAAATGTATTGTGCCCCAGTGGTTTCAGTCCACAGTCACCAGCATCCATGGATTCTGGGCCTGAGGCAAGGCTAGCCATGAGGGCAGAGAGCATGCTGCAGGATCAAAGCTGCTAAACCTTGTGGAAGTCAGCAAGTAGGAAGAGGACAGGGCTCCAGGGATAAGACTGCCATCTCTACCCCTGACCCACTTTGTGCAAATAGTCCTACCTCCTTACAGTCCACTGAGTAGTAAACTTGATGTGGTAATCCATTAGTAATAATATAGCCCTCATGATCCGTTCATTTCTTAATAGTGCTATGCTCTAGGAACCAAGTTTTTAACGTGTGAGTCTGGAATATTTATATTCAAACCATGACTGTCTTAGACCGACTGGGATCCACCATTAGCCTTGGGGTTAAATGCTAATGTTTGCCCTGGATAATGTTGGGCAATAATTGGTATATAAGGAGTCCCAGGCCTTTCTTACTCGGAGTGTTTCTTTCATAGAACTTGTCTATTCTAACTGGCATCCTGTCCAGGGCTATTTGAGTTGCAGAACTGAGAATTTCATGTTCCCTACAGAACAAGAGATACATTGAAGTACATGGGCTAGAGTTTTGGATGGCTTCCTTTTCCACTTTCTCTTCTTTGTCTCTGTTATGTTTTCTTTCTTCTTGGTCTCATACCATTAGATTTTGCTGTGAATAGCGCCCAGACAGATAAATGTCCAAGTCACTGCTCTGCCCGTCACCTTTGTATTTTCAAGAAGAAACACGGTGCAGGTGAACTTAGAATGAATTTTCTCTGCCCCTAATCTCCTAATTTTGCCACAGTCATCTCTTCTTGAAGTTTCTGACTAACATTTAGAGGATTCAGATATCTTTAAAAAAAAATCTTCCTTAACCTGTATTACCCTTTTCTTCTTAACTGAGAAGTAAGATATACACAAGTGACCAATTGTGCCCAGGAGCTCAGTTTCTTCCACAAGCTCTCCATGCTAAGGCCTGCCCTTCCTTGGTGTATGTTGTTCAACCTGTCCCTTTCACCTCTGTTGTGTTGTGTTGTGTTGTGTTGTGTTGTGTTGTGTTGTGTTGTCCTGGATTCAGCCATAAGTGCCATGGCAGGCAGAGGGAGCCTGGGGTTTATCTTCCTTGCTCTTCTTCAGTTCAAGGTGTTTCTGCCAGGGGTTCCATGACTCCATGACTAAGGCTATGCACGGTAGTGCCTGTCTAGCTCTGACTCTCACCCGCCTCCAGCCATCCTACCTACCTTGTCACCCATGAGCTTAGGATAGCTAAACTTCCTTGCACAGCTGGTCCTTGGGTTCTGCAGCATTTTCCTAACATTCTCTGTTCTCGTCACCTCCTGGTACAATCCTATAGACTGTCATTCTTTTTGGGTGGAAGGGTCATGACAGTCACATGTGTGTATTCTTTAGTGTGACGCCCCACCTACAATGTAGCTACATGACTTTTGGGGCTTTTCCATTTGTTCACGTGTTTGTAGACTTGCTTTTCCCTGAGATAGAAGTAATGCTCTGCAGGCATCTGGTTCCTTCTCCCCCAACACATCAGAGTCTAATAAACAGAAGAATAGGTCTGTACACTAAGAAGAGCCATTTTATATAAAATGTTATAGTAATTTATAGTAATATAATTTGTTAAACTGTCTGAATGTTGGTGCTCTGTGTATTACTGTGTGGAGCTTTTGAAGTTGTCTTGATTTATACATTCACTTAGGTTCACACTGCTCAGGTTTCTGCATCAGATTTGAAGAGCTGTGACGTAATGTTTTCATGTATAGTTGGTTTTGCAAGGAGGTCCTGGCACCTGTCTGCAATGCACAGAGCAACCAGAGACCCCCACCAGGCATCATACAGATCTGGCTCTACAGTCCCTTCTTTCATAGTTTATCTGCTCACTAATAGCTCAGTATGCCCCCTGTTCCATTTCTGAACAATGCTAGCCAATGGTATAACCCTGTCCATCATTTTTAAAGTTATACAGTATTTCCAATGTGAAAATACCCACAATAGCAGTGGCTCTCCTTTATCTTCTTATCTATAGTAAGAATTTTTGTTCCAGATTCACCTTCCCCAAAAATGCCTCTAGCCAGGTCTATTGACGCTTGAGAACAATTTCCTGTCATCCAATCTATTTTGCCTGGAGACACTCAAAAAACTCCAGTGCAGCAGTGTGTCTACCTCATCCATCTGTGAAACCAGAATGGACGGCAGCATTCTTCTTGGTGATGAGTCTATTACTCACGGAAACCTTGAGCTAATTGCTTGGCAAGTGCACTCATGCTGTTTCCTTTAGCCCCTGGCATACCTCATGGGTAGATAGTTCTTATCACTTCTCATTTCCTTGATTCAATCTCCCCACACCTGGTAGGCACATGGTAGAGTCAGTGAGACTTTCACCCCTGTTCAATACCCTGGGGCACAGTGGAGGAGAAGAGCTGACTCTGCAGATTCCCAGGGCAACTCCACCTGTCTCAGACAGTCAGTATCTTCTAGAAATGGCAGCAATGACCTATATAAATAGCCAGGATTGTGTGGGTTATGTGTATAGAAATGACACAAATCGCCATGCTTAATCAATGTCTGTTCCCTGAACAGGAGACTTGGGATTTTTACATTAAAAACAAGAGTAAGTGTTTATAAAGCGGGCAAGAGTCTGTGTATGGTTATTAACATAGACCTAGTTAAATAATGGACAGGTACGAGGAGGAAGTTGGAGCATGAATGTGGAAAATATCCAAAGCAGGACCTTTGCTGATTTAACAAGAAAGTCTGTCAACTCAGAGGTTTGAATCATCTTGTTGTGCAAGGCATGTTTCTCCTTAGAAGTACATGGTTACCATGGAACCCAATGGTCCAAGCAGGACCTGTGGCCAGATGTGTTACAGGGACCTCGGAGAGGAAAAAGCTTCCTCTTGGGAAATATACCTTTCTTTATCCACTTGTGTTTGAGCTTGCTCCCAGATGGGGCAGCTCGAGACCTTCCCTCTGGCCACAGTTAGTATAGAAACAATGGAGACTGGTGGGAGGGCTTAGTTCTACCCACCTTAGGAAATAAAAACCATTAATGTTGACTAGAAAAGAGAAGGAGTAGAGAACCACACTGTAGAGCCATACCTGTTACAATACATTGTGATCAGCCAGCATGTCAGAGAAAACCACCACAATAATGAGTAAATATTTCCCATAGTACTTAGAAAATGATAGATTAAAAATACTGTTCCTGCCTGGCGGTGGTGGCGCACACCTTTAATCCCAGCACTCAGGAGGCAGAGCCAGGCGGATCTCTGTGAGTTCGAAGCCAGCCTGGTCGACAGACCAAGATCCAGGACAGGCACCAAAACTATGCAGAAACCCTATCTTGGAAAAAAAATACTGTTCCTTCTGAGGCTGATGCCTTTCACATAATGACTGACAGAGAAGACAGCTGCAAGCCAGAAAGTGGAAAGAGAAAATACATATTTGTTCATCATCAGATTGTGGTCAAACTAGACTCATCTGTCTTCACATTAAAATGGAGGCTAGGACTTGAATCCCTTCTGCTCCCTTTTGGAAGGAAGACCTTGGACAAGGAACCTAACCTTTGGCCCCATGAGTGTCTCTTCTCAAGAGATCTCTTATTACATATATAGGAAAGTTGCTCACTCTTCACTGTTCAAACCCTGATGTCCCAACCACACTGGAACACATCACCACATGCCAGACGAGGCCAGAGCCCAGCATTCTGCCTTCAGTGACCTGCAGGGGTCTCCCCCACTGTGTACTCAGCTCTTTTTCAGTGTCACCGCCTTGAACTCCTTCTTCCATCCCCAGTGACAATAAAGCATCTGCCAATGACTCTCAGGAACAGGGAACAACCCAGCAGTGTGCACCTCCGACATACTTATTCTCTGTCAACACCCAAGCTGTCCTTGGCATCAAGAGTCCAGTCCAGCTGTTTTCCTGGTCCATTTCCACTCTGAACAACTCCACACAAGTACCCTACAAGCTTGTTGTCCATCCTTGGCAGCACAGCCCTACAGTGCCCTTAGTAGCAGTCACACGGGGTCGTGAACACATGCCAAGCCCTTCCTGGCCAGCGTATCAACTCCAAGTGGTGATCACAGCATAGCCTTGACAAGAATAATCCTGAGAACTGTAGCTCTCTCATTACTCAGGGACACTAAGATGTGCCAAGCATCAAACATTGTCACTTTGAGGTAACACTTGGGATAAACCAGGATAAATTCTTCATAGGCTTTTGTTGTTTTTAAGGTGTATAAAACCATGCATCAGATGTGTACATCTGTGGGGTTTTCTTATTCCTTGGGTTTCCTACATTGGTGGGCCATTCTGCCAAAACCTCATTCCAGAGTCAGCCTTTATTCCTCCACTTCCCCCTCTTCAACAGTCCTTCTTTGCCTCTCCCCCTGATCCTCATTCCTTCCTCCTTTTCCTTTTCTTCCTCTCTACACCATTTTTCTCATCATCTCTAGTAGTGAGTTATGCTGCATGACTTTACAATGTTCTCACACACACCCGGCCGATTTTAATTTTTTTAGGATTTTGGAAGAGTTATGATTGCCACTTGACATCTGTTGTTTTCATGACATTTTATTTTTCACAGCTTTACTGTTTCTGACACCATTGCTTGTATTTGCCTTCCAGACCAGAAATCTCACTGTGGACGGGAGCTTTGGCCCCTGGTCTCCATGGACATCCTGTACACACACAGATGGCGCTGCTGTGGGATCCTGCCTCTGCCGGTCCCGTGCCTGTGACAGTCCGGCTCCACAGTGTGGTGGCTGGCAGTGTGAGGGCCCTAGGATGGAGATCACCAACTGTTCCAGGTACGTGCCTCAGATCACTCTACTGTACAGTCACGTGTCACTGCAGAAGGTTAAGAAATCTGGGCAATCACTCTTTGTAGATGTAACCAACCGTCTTATTAAATAAGAAACACAAAACCAATGCAAAGAAGAAAGCCAAGAGGTCAGAGCTAAGAGCTAAAACCTTACCCTTCCTCCTGCAGTGGTCCTACCTCTCCAAAAGAGAGCTACTTCCTGTGTTAAAGTCTTTATAAAGACTTTCGGTTCTGCCTTCTCATTGGTTGTAAACCCAACCACATGACTGCCTCGTCACTACCTGTCTGTACAGACCTCCATGTTTTCTATGGTTGGTATTGAGATTAAAGGCATGTGTCTCCAATGCTGGCTGTATCCCTGAACACACAGAGATCTACCTAGCTCTGCCTACCAAGTACTGGGATTAAAGGTGTGCGCCACCACCGCCCGGCTTTCCTACGGCTTGCTAATAGCTCTGACCCCTGGGCAACTTTATTTATTAACAACTCTTAATACAAGCCATCCCTTTAGTAGATGGAAGTGACAAAAAGACAGGGACACCCATCACTTCCACCCATGACATTACGTCATTTGTGGAAGAAAATTTTAAATTGTAAGTTAAGTTGTAAATTAAAATTGCTTATAAGCTCATAATTAGATAGGAAAACACTGCTAATTTACTCAATATAATTGGATTCTTTAAATGCTCATTACCTAATATCTTTCTGAAATACATGACTGATAATCCCTACTGGTAGAGCATGATACATTAGCTCGAAGGAAACTTTGCTCTATGCAGCAGTAGATCAGAACTCAGCATACCCCAGCTCTACTGACGTCAGACACTTGGTCACCTAGATGTCGTGATCTCCAGAGGTCATTTGAGTTGCCTCATGTTCTTTACTGACTGCACTTATTTATCCTGCCTGCTTCCCTGTACACCACAGCATCAGAAGAGCTTCTTGAGTCAAGGTTCAAGCCTCCTCTTCACATGATTAACAGTCCATCCCTTAACATCTTACCCACTTTTCAGAGCCTAAAATGTGGAAACAGTAAGGGAAACTATGTCCTAAGCCACTGACTGAGGGTTGGTTTGGGTTATCGAATTATGTGAAAGTCAAGAAGACCTAACATGCCCAGGAAGGGTGGTCAGAGCAGCATGTGCAGACAGAAAACAGCAAGCCTCGTCCTTGTCAACAGTTTTCATAGGGTAAATTCAATTACCCCATAAAGTTTAAAGAAGCCAAGGAGGGCCACAAAGATAAGACTATATAATAAAACAGAAAACACAGGTGTGTCAACATTGCATCTTGCTCCATATAACTTCTCTGCAGGGAGGTGGATTCCATGAGTGCCTGACAGGAGCCTGACATAGGTTACTGGATTTGAAGATGACAGTGATGTTGTTTCATGCTATTTCATCACCGAAAGACTGTAGAGCTCTGGGTTGTAATTGTTTATCACTCAGGCTGCAGTTCCTGTTGGAAAGTCACCCTCTAAACAAGCTCACAGTGCAGCTTACATCAGATTAAAATCTTAGTAAGTCAGCCTGTTTCCGTGATGCTGTGTGAGTGGAAGCAGATGACCATGTGCTGACTCCATTGTAAAAACTCCCCATCCTCTGTGTGATCACTTCATGGGGCTCTGTGATTGCCTGACAGTTCATCTCAGCAGCTTCCAGAAGTATGCAAAGCTAAGTCCAGATAATAAAGAGTTACTTATAAACTGGCTTCCCTTATCTCCCGATTTCCTATAGTCCTACCAATTTTAGATACTGTTATTTACTTACTGTTGCATATGCAACATGTTCTTCATATTATAAATCAAATATATCATAAAGCTTCATATATTTTTAAAAGCTTAGGAAATTAAAATTTAAAAGTAATATGAAAATCAGCGTGTTTCTGGGTTATCTAACAATTTTCTTCATAGGTGGAAAAACTTTAAAAGCAGAAATATCTAATTTAGGTTGAAGTTAAGTTGGAAAGTTCTAATAATCTAGTGAATTACTTTGACAGTGTATAGGGCTGTGGGTAGAGGGGAGTAAGAAACTGGCTTGTTACTTTTATGAGGAACATTGGAGAATCAGTCTCATTTTAATTAAATTATCAGCCATCAACAATTTACCATGCACTAGATGAACGGTATCTGTTTCGTTTCTCTCAGTGTTAGGTTTCAGCTGGTAAACTGGGAAACTACAAAACGTATTTAAAATATCTCAGGAAGTTTCATTTTAACTAAATAATTTGTTCATTATTTCAGCTTATGTATTTAATCCTATGTCTTCAGTGTTACCATTACATACTTTTGTGTTCTTAAGGAAATGTATGAAGGCTGGTATGAACTGACCTTGTTCCAAGCAAATGGAAATCCAGTAGCTGAGGATACAGGATGCCTGGGGGATGCCCTTGTGGTTAACAAATAGAAGTTCTGAGGCTGGAGAGATGGCTGGGGGCTAAGAGCACTCGCTGGTCTTCCAGAAATCCTGTATTTAATTCCCAGCACTCACATGGTTATAGATGGCTCACAACCACCTATAACTGTAGTCCCATTGGATCCAATGCCCTCTTCTGGTATGCAGATGTACCTGCAGGAAAAAAATCCATAAATAAAGGAATCTTTAAAAAAAATAGAGATTCTACATGCAATATGTATTAGAGCTTGGATCAAGCAATAAAATGAATATTCTAATGCTCAAAAATGATAAAATACTTACAACTTATTTTAATAGCACAAGAAAACTTCTAAGAGAGATATTTAAATTACAAAGACTTTGAATATATTGTCATTTTCTGAAAAAAATACACTACTGAAGTATTGTGTGTCAGTAGCAATATATTTTGTGAGTAACTTTGGTGAAATAGGGTCATTTTGCTTTTCTTTTATTCTTAATATATCATTCTGTATGTACAGTTGCATATGGAATTATGATTCTGAATTAAATATATCCCCCTTTGTTATTATCAAAATTGGCTGGAAATCTTGAAGAAGATTCCACTTGTCCTGGGCACGAACACTGCCTATAGGGTTGTGCATGTTTAGGGGTGTTAAATTTAATATAATTTGCTGGATGTGACTTCCAATGATTTTCCTATCTCAGGGATACTGTTCACAGGTTATAATGGATGTGATAAGAGTCAAGTAAAATTTAGAATTCTATAGGTTTAGGATTCATTTCTAATACTTTGCAGTAAAATACTACTCTAATAGTTTGAAATTTTTTATAACTAAAGTTTCTTAACTGTTTCAAACAGTTAAGTATTTTAGGAATGATTTGTGGCTTTCACATCAGGTGCCAACTCTAAGGGACCCACAGTAACAGAGGTTACCAGTCTGCTCTGTCCAAAGGCTGTGGTTCCACACAATCTAATAGTCCACCCATGGGACAAAGGCATTTGCAATAGGAGCCAATGGGTCCCAGAGTCTGAGCTGGCTTGACTGAGATATTAAATCACGTCCTTCTCCTCAGGAATGGAGGCTGGACTCCCTGGACCTCCTGGTCGCTCTGCAGCACTACCTGTGGCATTGGCTTCCAGGTGCGGCAACGCTCCTGCAGCAACCCCACACCCAGGCACGGAGGCCGCGTGTGTGTGGGTCAGAACCGAGAGGAAAGGTAGGTGCCTTCTGTGTTCCTACGGCAGCATCCTCATGCTTCCTGCCATCAGTGCGGCCGATTTCACTTTGGGATCTAGCTTGGTTTGTCTATGTCATTCCTCTCTGTTAAGCTAACCCACACCTTATTTTTTTCTGACATCCTTCAATTTTGACCAAAGGTTCCCATGAGGAGCCTCGTTCTGGTCCTGTTTCTCTGCATGCTTGAACTGGCTCAGGGAATCCATTCTCATGCTACTGGGTGCTCAGGAATCAGGGGCACCTATGTGCTGGGCTTCTGTGCACCCAGAACGTGAGCCTGCTGGAGAATGGTGGTTGAGATGTTAAGTTAGCCCTGTCTCAGCAGCTGCAAATCCTAGCAGGTCCTGGTGATAAGGGCAGGTAAGATAAAGACTGTGGTGTATAGGCAAGCGAGAACAAATGTAGGGGAGACTGTGTCCCTCTACCCTCTAGTCTGTAAGCAAACATCCCCCATGAGCTGTGTGCAGTACCAGCACAAAGGAAATTGCCTTCCACAAAGACTTTCACTGTTCAGTGCTCCATCGGGACATTTCACCTTAGACTCAAATTCAGCAAGGTGTTTTTATGGTTTTGTTATAGAATTAACCGATTTGCTTTGACTCCAAGGTCTACTCTTCGTTCCTTTTCTTTCTCTCGCCTACTGAATGCATATTCCGTTCTGTCGCTATTGGGGGTGAAAACTTGTAGATGAAGTTCACATCACTTTTAGGATACCACACATGCGCGTGCGCATGCACGCACGCACACACACACAAACACACACACACGTCATCCTATTGAATGGCTTCCAGTGCCTTTTAGTGAAAAAATATAAGCTCCTACTCAGTGTCATGGGTTCAGGGAGTCTCATAAAAATTCCTTATCCATATATGACCATGTAATTTGTAAACAAAGAGCAGGGTCACTGTTTTTTTCATGTAGTTTTACAGTAGGTGTTGAGTACATCTTGAAAGCAACTAGGAAGACCATTTTGCTTCTTCATCCACCCAGTTTCTTATTTACCAGTTAAGAGTTCTTTCCTTTTGACTAGGAATGAGAAGAGGGTTGCTGTCACAAACAGACAGGATTTGTCATTTATGAATTGGTCCCCTGAGATAGTCTTGTTCAGGTCTGTATTATTCCAATAACACCAGTTGATAGGTGAGAAAGCTGAATATAGAAAAATCTTCTTAGTACTTTTCCCAAGGCTTGTAAGATTCTAAACTAGTTGGAAAGTTTTCAACACTGTAAATTGTCATGTTGTGTATCACATTTGGGTGAAGTCATTTCTGTCTGCAAATGCTTTCCTGGAGTCCAGGTACTCCACAGACACCATCTCCTTCCCCAGGCTGAATGGACAGGAAGGTCAAGACTCCATAACTCAGTGGCCAACTACACTGTGTTCTGTCTGTCCACTTGAAATCATAAAGCCATGCCTTCAGAAAAGAATTTAAAAACAATGGCTAGAATGTTTAGATGCCTCACACCTAACAAGTTCTTCATTTACAGGAGACATGTTTTCTGGAGTTAGATAAGGGAATGTTTAACAGAGGAAATTTTTTACTTCAAATAATAAAGAGATGAATGGTAAGAATGTGGACTGTGTATTGTTTTTATAAATTGATGCCTCTCCGTTGAGTATGCTTTCTAGTAGACTACCAGGCATTTCAGAAAAGCAATATACTTGATGTACCCTGGTCTCTGTTAAACAAACAGTTCTTAAATGTCTTGCTGTGTTACATGGGGACATCACTACATCACGGAAAACTCATCTTCATCCTGGCAGTGGAGATGTTTGATGATTGGCATAAGGGAGGGAGGGTACAGGACTCTAGGACCAGTCATATGAAATAACCAATACATTTTATGATATTTAAATAGCATTAAACTCTCTCCACAAATTCAACTTATGCCAGCAACATAGTTAACGATTTCTGCAAAGTTTTCAATGTGTGACTTAATCCAATGGGAGCTTAGCCTCACACAAAGTCTCCTTGGATTTTTCACATCACTTCTTTTTTTACATGTGCTATAGAATGTATGAATACCCTTTTTACTTCTAATCCATTCTTTGGAATGGATGTCTTGAGGAGCAGGAACCTCCTAGGGGAACCAGTTCTCCAAAGGTCACCAATAAGGTGGGATGAAGCAGCCAGTGGCACAAGCGTCAAAATGCGTTTGAGTTCGTTTTCTACTGCTCTGTCACCAGGGCTCCAGTGACCCAAACAAAAACAACTACAATCACTGCGGCACTCTGTCAGAGGGACCTCGTGCCAAGGCTCCTATGTTGTCAGCCAGATGCTGCCCCAGGCCCTTGACAACCCAGCCTTCCTGGTGTGGCCTCCAGCTCATCACAAACTGAACTTATGAACTGATTGCCATAGTCACAAGACACAGCCTCATCTGGCCACAGTGGCTTAGGAAGAAGGACATCGTGGGCCATGCCCACTCTGCAGAGAAGGGGATTGTAGCATGATGGAGCAGGTTTCACTGGTGTCACTTTAGATTCTATCACAGACAATTCTCTGTCCTCAAGTCACTCCTTCCCTTCTATCTACAGAGTGCTTTTCATCTATTTGCAAGGTTCCCAACACCATACCCCTTACCAGGCTTCCTTTGGGTGACGAAGAGGATCCCTGAGTCATACCCTTGCTCTTGGACTCTCATGGATTCTATGCACACTGGCAGTCTGAATAGAATCTTCAGTCTTGCCAAGGTTTCCTCAGGAAGTTAAAAAGGCATGCTCCAGCTTTCCCTGACAGCAGACAGTGGTTTGCATAAGGATGGCCCCTGTGGACTCATATATTTGAATGCTTAGTCACTAAGGAGTGGAACTCTTTGGAAGGACTAGAAGGATTGGGAGGTGTGGCCTTGGTGGACCTTGTTGAAGGAAGTCAGTAACTGTGAGTGAGCTTTGAGGTTTTAAAAGCCCATGCCAGGCCAAATCTTTCCATTTCTCTCTCTCTCTCTCTCTCTCTCTCTCTCTCTCTCTCTCTCTCTCTCTCTCTCTGTCTCTCTCTCTCTCCCTCCCTCCATCCCTCTCTTCCTCTCTCCATCTCTCTCACTCTCTCCTCCCTGCCTATGGTTCAGGCTGTAGCTTTCAACTACAACTCCAATGCCTACCAGCATGCTGCCATGCTCCTGCCATAATGGTAATGGATTAAACCCCTGAAACTGTAAGCAAGTCCCCATAAGTGCTTCCTTCTGTAATTTGCCTTCATCATGGTGGCTCTTCCCATCAAGAGAACTAAGACACAGCTCTTGAGTGCTTGGGAACTATTTCTTAGTTTTAGATTTTTTTTTTTTTTTTTTTTTTTTTTTTTTGCCATCAGCAAAGTCTAATCCAAGTACCAGCTGGCCCTTGTTCTTTTTATGGTCCACCCCTTGTGTTTTCTCTTTCTGTCCTATGAGCTGCAGGAAGCCAGTAACAACTCAACTCTTTGCCTTGAAATGTCGTCATCTGTGTAACTTCCTTCACACTTCTATGTCCTATTTCTCACATCAGTATAGATGACACTTTTGGAAGCTTTGTAGAATTCTGTAGTCACATTTTACTAACTACTTACTAAGAAAAAAAAACTGTCCCGTTTTCTTTTTACATTTTTTGTTATGGTAAAATATAAACAACATAAATTAGCCACTTAGCCATTTTAAGTGCAGAATTCATTGACATTAATTAAACTCGCATTATTGTGCAAAAAAATCATAACTCCCCATTTCCAAAACTTTCTCATTATCACTAAGTAATAATATTCCATACCATCATTCTCGAGGCCCCTGGAAACCCTGCTGACTAGTCTGCCTATTAATTTACATATTGTGTGTATCACATGTAATTGCAAATCTGTAATGCCTGCCCTTTTGTGTCTTGTTTGCTTTACTTAGCATAATATTTTCAAGCTCCATCCATGTTGCAGCTTAGATCAGAACCGAGTCCTTTGTGAATGTGTGGCATACAATTGTATTTTGCTTATTCAGTTGCCCATCAATGGAGTGAGGTCATTTCTTCCCCTTGCCTATTTAAACAGTGTTAGAATGAACACTGGCTTGTTGAAGTCCCTGTTCCAATTATTTTTGTAAATAACGACGAGTGGATGATCACATTGTATGTTCTGCTTCAGAGGGATACCAGACTACTGTCCATTGTGGCTTCACATTGCCCATTCCCACCACAGAGCACAAGATTTCTGGCTTTTCTACATTCCCAGCAATGCTTATTATTGCTGGGCTGGGTTTGGACCATCCTACTTGATATGAAGAAGTGGTTTAGGTTTAGATTCCACTAATGCCCACATGGTGAGCTGTCTGTTTTGCTGTTCCATTGTAGTTCTTATTCTATTTCCTTCTAGGCTCGCCCCTGTCTGTTGGTGAAATTATTAAGACCAGTCCACGTAGTAAAAATGGAGGTTTATTTTGTGGGGTAACTTACAAGTGAAGGGATAGGTAACAGGGTCTGGGAAAGGTGTGGCACAGTCCAGCGGTGTTCTCTGGAGAGCTCTGCTTGGTCTACCTCCAGCGTCCAGGGTCCAGGAACCAAGAGAACTGGCCCATCCAGATCTTGGGTCTTCAGGGTCCTCTCTCAGCCCGCCTTGTAGATGTGACAGTTACCGAAGCCCCAATGGGGGCTGGAACTTCCAGATCAGAGCTGGAATGGCTACCCACTATACCCATCACTTTCTACAATGTCTAAGTTTCTAATACTCCACATAAAGTGACTGGGAATTTTCTGTGCTTCTGCTTCTCAGAATCCTCCCTTCTACCTGTTTCTGGGTCTGAGAGCCATGTTCAATGCTTTTTTCGGTGCCTCTCACATTGTCACTGTGTTCCATGATACCTGGCTTGTTTCAGAGTGCACGTTATGACTACACACTTTACTGTGTAAAGCTGCTTGTGTGTCTGTAGAGTTCCTGGCCTGGACACAACCCCCTTGCCATTGTGGATGCAGGTTATCGGGAGGCTGGAGTAAGAAGCCATGGCTTTGTCCTCTGATGCACACGTAGACCAGGGTCTGCTTCCTTAATTATACTGTTGTGGGCAGCCTTCACGTCTGCTGGGCTGTCAGGCTGAGGGCTTCAGTTTCTTGGTGCATCTGTCTCCTCCTCAACTTACCCCATTGTCTGCTTCCTTAAAGCCAGAAAGGGAAGCATTCTTGAAATAAAGCCATTATAATATTATGTGACATAACCACAGAAGTGACAGCCACCTGTTCTGGTACCTGTAAGTGATAAGCCTCACCCATATTCAGGGAGAACGCGAGTTGTGAGTTCTGAAAGGTAAAGAGCATGAACTCATATCAGAGACTGCCCAATAGGTCATCAAGTTAAGGGTCTCAGGGACTCATAATAATGTATCTTATTCTTGTCTTATTGGAAATGTTACTGTTCTGTGATGAGCTAAAGTGATGCCTAATACCAAAGTTACCACTCTTTCCTGGTGTGCTATCTTAAACCTCATGGTGTGTTTAGTGGATGCATGGTTCTCTGGTGCCAAAAAAGACTTAATTCTTCCAGTATGGTCCTGTGAAGCCAGGAAATGTGAACTAAGAAAAACAGTTCCTTCAGAGGCCTCAGTGAGGTGGGGCTCGCAGATTGTCTGGAGGAACTAGCATAGGCTCAACCAGATTAGAAGGAAATATGAGGAGAAGAGAGCATCAGTGCTGTGAATCTAGCCTCAATGGAATTACAAATGCCATTATTTTTAGAGAAAGTAGGTTTATGGAAAAAAAAACGATGATTTATAGAGAGGCAATGTTAGGTTATTAGTAAGCTTTTATAAGTAAAATAACAGCAGTCATGAGAAAAATGAAAATCCTAATTTTTAATGCACCATAAAATGTGTCTGTGGCTCCTGCTTTCAGACACTGAAGACCCTATAGAGCCAGGAATATGTTAAAGACATTATCCTGTTGTTTTAAAAGCCAGGGGACTGGGGAAATGGGAACCAAATGATGACCCATCGGGCAAATATTTATCCATAATTAATAACGATACCAGAGATACCAGTGTAGCTGCTTTCTCTCACTACTGCTTGTACAGCTCACTAAGGAGGTTGCCTGTGGGAGCATGGGTTAGGCAAGGGGGCGCAGAAAGAAAACATGTGTCTCATCATTGAAGAGAATCCAGACCGGGGGCCTTGGCAGGGTCCAGCCTCCAAACAACCCCACTAAGTTGGAATTCTTCATAAAGATAGAGCCCAGCCATTTCTGTTTCCCTCTGACCATTCCTGTTACAGGCTATTGCCTCTACAAATCTCTGTGTAGTTTGTTTCACAGGAGAACTGTAGAGCGAGAAAGAGAGAAAAGGTAAGTGGGTTGTTGGTGGCCTTAAGTCCCAGCCCAAGGCATAGTTGGTTAACACTAGTTCAAAGTCCAGAGTTCCATGCACAGGTGACCTTGCAGGAGATTTTTAACTGTAACAACATGCTGAGCATTCTCAGAGGTGGCCTGCTGCAGGCAAATACAAGAAAGTATTTGTGCATGCTGATTTATTTTGCTCTGGGGAAATGGTAGCACAGCTACTGTGCTCTTTATTAAAAGTCAGGGACTTTATAGGCATTTTTAGTAGGATTTCCTTTGCATTTTCTGGTGTGTGTGTGTGTGTGTGTGTGTGTGTGTGTGTGTGTGTGTGTGTGTGTGTGTGTGTGTGTGTGCCTGTGAGTTCCCACATCTGTGTTCATTGAAAATTGAAACTAGGGGAAAGCAGTATAAAGAACTCATACATTTAAATATCAGTGAGTTGGCTTATAAGTGTGAGATGTCTTCTTTTCTCTTGTTCTCCCTCTTGTGAACTGCATGTGGATATTTTGAATTAAATGTGAAATGTTCTGAGTTTTCCTGACTTCTCAAAACCTGTTCTCAAAATAAATAGCAGCTCTTTCCTGGAACTCTCCAAGCACCAACATATACATGAATATTTACTTACTGTTACTCCAGACCTCTTTAGAGACTTGCTACAAGAAAATTCTAAGTCCTTACTTTTCTCTTAATTCACTATTATATCTAGAGACCTCTCTCTCTCTCTCTCTTTCTCTCCCCCTCCCCCACCTCTCTTTCTCTCTCCCTCTCTTGCTGTCGTATGTATATGTATGTCTCTGATTATCAGTGTCTGTGGTGATATATTGTGCACCCCAATAAAGCTTATCTAGCCCCTAGTTTAGACGTAGAGGCCAGACAGTGGTGGCACACACCTTTAATCCTATCAGTGGGGAGGCAGAGATCTGTCTGGATCTCTGAGTTCAAGGCCACACTGGAAACAGAGCCAGGCAGTGGTGACACACTCCTTTAATCCCAGTACTGAGAAGCACACATGCCTTTAATCCCAAGATGTAATATGGCAGGACACAGAAAGGTATATAAGGCATGAGGAAACAGGAACTTGATCTCATTAAAGTGAGGATTTTGTCGAGGTAAGCCACTGGCTAAAGCAGTTCAGCTGAGATCGATTCGGATGAGGACTCAGAGGCTTTCAGTCTGAGGAAACAAGACCAGCTGAGGAGTTGGCGAGGTGGGGTTGGCCGTGGCATGTTCTGTTTCTCTGATCTTTCAGCTTTTACCCCAATATCTGGCTCCAGTTTTTTTTTATTAATAAGATCATTTCATAATTCGTGTTACATCTGTCTCTGTCTCTGTCTCTTGCCTTCTCTGCCTCTTTCTGTCTCTGTCCCTTTCTCTCTCTTCCCTGTTTAGAAGATCCCTCCTTCTCCAGATGGACCTATAAGAGTATCCAGTGGCTTTGACCATAGGAGCCAAGGCATCAGGAGTGTGTGCCACCATCTTTAGAACAATACCATGTATTTTTTTTCTAGGGTAAATACTGCAAAGACAAAGAGTAAAAAATACACAGAGCCACTGGCTATTCCATATGTCCAAGTTCATAGATGCTAACCTTGGGTAGTACTTAAATATCTAGAGGCTCCTTAAGCTATGATGTTGCCCACTGCTTCTCCCTGAACTGCAGTGCTGGCTCTGGACTCCACTGGCTATTCTTCTATGCATTCACACAGTTGCTTTAAGATGTTCCCACCGTGCCCAGCGCCGTCCACTTCTCACCCTCCCCACCTCTCCACCAGCATCCTAGCTAACCCACAGTGTTTCTCTTTCTCATTGCTGCAGCGCAGACTTCAGTGGTTAGTGTTTACTACATTGGCTCTTCCTGCTCGTGGCCGCCCCTGAGGTTCAGACTCCAGAGTGAACGCAGAGAGCTTCTCAAGTTTGGGGGCTTTGGCCACCAGTGCGATGAGATGCCATGAGACGTCTTCGGTCTCACTCTGGCGGTGCTGGTTTGCTCATAGAGTTCTATGAGGCTTTCTTTGTTTTGTTTTGGTTTTTGGTTTTTCACTGTTTGGCAAAGGTGGACCATTCTATCGCGTGTCATCTCTTTCTGTTCTCCTCTCAACACGGTCACCTTTCTTGCTTGATTCTCTCTTTGTGCCTTTAATCAACATCCGAAACTCCAGTAAGTACTCTCTACCCCTCATCCCACCATCATCTTTCAGCTTGGCCTTTCCTCTTCATACCTTGTACTCATTCCCAAAGTCTCCTATCCTCCATCAGGTTTCCATCTGTTTCTATGGAAGACACCGGACCTTACCAGAGTATCTGTTGAGAAATCGCACAATTCCCTTCATGGTTTCTGGTCACCATTTCTCTCCTTTCCTACTTCAGAATGCATTTCAATTGGAGTGTCCAGTGCAGTTTCAGGGTCCTGTGAATGATAGCAGTATCACTGTGAGTCGTGATGGTGTTTTGCGCTGTGCACATTTTGAGAGTGTATCGACTTTGTTTATTCATCTGAGACTGTGAGCACCGGTTCAGCAATCCCTCTGCGACTCCCCTTGCATAGCACTCCACACAATCCACTTGTTATTAACAATGGTGACATGAAGGTCACTGGCTTAGGCCCGTAGGTCTGAATCTTTGTTGCCTCTTTCTTAAAGAAGATGGCCTTGCAAGTGAGAAAGATATGAGGAAAGAGTCTTGTATTTTGATCCTCCCGAGAGGCGAAGTTTGGATTCAGTAGATGGACAAATGAATGTAAATAATCCTGTAAATCACCCAAGTTGCCGTTAAATGTGACTGCATTCAAGGTTGAGTTCTTCCTCTGTATCGGCGATCGCTTGTAGAACGCCAATCCATTTCCCCTGTGTTTGTGTGTTTCTTTCTTTCGCTTCACTCCATTGCATACACAGTTTTAAAGACCTCAGGAAACCTAAGTCATCAGAGGGCCAGAGACCAGCTGGGACACTCAACTTCAAAACTGGCAAAGTGGATGTATGTATAGAAGTGCAGAAATTAACTACTGTAAAGTAGTCCTGACATTTGTAAAAATATAGTAATCAGATATTTAGCAATCTGTGGCCCTTTGACTGGAAATCACTTAAAGTTGTTCTGAGAACTTAAAAGAAAAACTTAAAAACATCAGCTAAGTAGCAAGTGTCAGGGCCTTCGGGCCAAGCTTATGCTCTAAGTCTTTGTCTTCAGAAGATTGTCAACTTATTTGATTGAAAGATAAGAAACTCCAAGCAAAGCTGTGCTGGCTTTGAATTCATAACCGACGTTATCTTTTGATGTTTATGCCTAGCAGATAAATGTCCTACCTAGATACTTTCTGTTTGCTCTTGTTTTGGGGTGTCTATTGAAGGGTTTTGTTCTGTCTTGTTTCTCCTTTACTTGGCTGCACAGGAAGTTCCATCCTGCATTGTGAGTTCAGCATTCTCTTCGCTGTCTGCCATGTATCCCATTGTCTGTGCGCACTCAGCATGGCCAGTACCCCTCTGCCTCCTGTATGGTGCAAGCACTCCAGATACAGAAAGCCTCTCATGCAGAGCATGCCCATCTGTCCAACATCTGGCACAGGGATGGGAAGCAATATGGCTAGTGGCCTCCTGTGACACTAAACTGTCTCCTTTTCCTCTGGGTTTTCCTTGTTACAGATACTGCAATGAACATTTGCTCTGCCCGCCACACGTGTTCTGGACAGGCTGGGGACCTTGGGAGCGATGCACGGCCCAGTGCGGAGGTGGCATTCAAGCCCGTCGTAGGACCTGTGAAAATGGGCCTGACTGTGCAGGATGTAATGTGGTAAGTGACCACCTCACTCCCAACCCACAATCCAGAGCTGAGGACCCAGACTTGAAACCTCCTGGATGTTCTACACACGCAAGATGCTCTCAGCACACTAGATGCTTAACACTCTTGGTAGACATTAGGACTAGGCTGTCTGACTAGGGGACTGTGCTCACACTTAACCGACTGCCAATACTGGATGTTTTTTGCACTGGATAGTCTGCAAACCTTTGTACTTTGCAGAACCTGCATGATGTATAGACATGAAGTAGGCAGATACTGAATGCTCTTCTTTTCTTGTTTTTTTGTTTGTTTTGTTTTGTTTTTGTGATCTCACACACTAGCTCCTCTTTAAATGTCAATTCTGCAGACACTATATATTTTATAAACATTAAATGCTCCTTAAATACTAGATCTGTTTTGTTCCAGTCCCCAAGGTTCTGAAACTTTAGAGGGCATGCAAGTGTCTCATGTTAATGAGAATGTGGAGAGCATGGTGGAAATTTAAAGTACTTGAATTAAGTATTCACATTTGGAATAAACTGAAGAATTTTCCAGTTCTAAATACAGAGTTATGGAAAAATCTTGCACCTAGAAGACTTTGGTCACTGCAATTGGTCTGAGGAAAGGAATGAATTACCCTTTGCTGGGCTCCCAGGCACACAGAATGTAATGTGGACATGACATTGTGTGGTGACAGAGAAACTGGCACCTTTTTCAAAGTGAGTTGATAACACATCAGAGAGAATAAAAGACCACTTAATGGTTTTGTTTTTCTTCTGTCTTAGCAGTTCATATTTCTTTTAACACTTTAAACTGTCAAATAAAATTCCACTTGGATGGGCTCTTTTCTAAAGGCCCATTGTTGTGCACCCTGCTTTTTCTGTTAGGGTGGCTGAGCACTGAGTCTGCCTGGGAGCTCACCGTGCTTACTTTCTCCATGCTGGCCACAGACTGCATGAGATATGGTGGGGATACTGGCTGGAGAAACTCACCATGGGAAGTGCCGGCTTGGTGTTCTCTCCATGGCCTTCACAGTCAGGTTTTTAATAATTCCATCCCTTGTTTCCTGGGGCTAACCAATGTCTTTTATGCTGCTGTAAAGCTTGTTTTGTGAAATATACAACTAGAACAACTTCAGAAAGCCAATGGGACTTTGGGGACAGGAAGAAGGTTACGAGGCACTGTATCCGGTCTTATGCTAGACAAGGAGGCTTTCCTTACTAGGATTTGCAAGTAGGTTTCTTCCGCCTCACAGTGGTAAAACTATTGTAGTGTTGTTAACCAGATACATTAGTGATCCTGAGCTCACTTTAAACTATGAAAAATCTTCATATAGAATAGGTAAGTTGGATAGATAGATGATAGATAGGTAGACAGAGAGAGAGAGAGAGAGAGAGAGAGAGAGAGAGAGAGAGAGAGAGAGTGATGATGATGATGATGATGATGATGATGATGATAGAAAGATGAGAGAGATAGAATTCATTTCAGGTGCTAAAATTTAAAATTAGTTATTATACCTACATAAATGCAAATCTCTGGAGCCTTGCATGTCTAGTGGAAAACCTTTACTCTCTGCTGAAATAATTCATCTTCTCCTGCTGTGCCATCGGTGTGGGCTCCGTCCTTGCACATAACATTTCCTGTAGAAAACCAAGAAAGGAGTGCTCTGAGTTAATCATATACCTACATTCTAAACACTTTGCAGACTAAAGAACTCAGAAAGTGCCGGATGGTGGTGGCGCATGCCTTTAATGCCAGCACTTAGGAGGCAGAGCCAGACGGATCTCTGTGAGTTCGAGGCCAGCCTGGGCTATAGAGTGAGTTCCAGGAAAGGCACAAAACTACACAGAGAAACCCTGTCTCGAAAAACAAAAAAAAAGCTCAGAAAGCAATGTACAGCATTCTTACTGTAAGTTGATGCCCATAATAACATTACATATAGATTGATTCTCAGAAAGGCCTATGAATGGAAGCAAAGCATGCCCAGTGTATGTGACAGATTTGATTTCAAATGTAAACACTGAAGTTTCTCCAAAATGTTGGTGTTTATTTTTATGGTGGAGCGTTCTGGTCATGGAAACTCGGGCATATTTGAGGGACAGATTTTTGACATAGAGAGGAAGAGGCCTAGACCTCATATATCAACGTGAGTCATGCTCACTGACCTCCGAGATTCTGTATCCTCAAGCGTCAAGTCAGTGTCTGGAATGCTTCTATGACTCCATCATCCCTTCTATAGACCCTGGGGCACATGTTTCCAGCCAAATGACTGATCGTGTCCAAAAGTGTCCCTCCCTGGTGACTAAGCTCTTTGATGAACCTGTAATGTGATGTACCTGGACACTAGGACACTTACAGAGAATGCAGTTAGAACCCAGCTCCAGGCCAATGAATCACTGGGGCTTCTGGGCTCCTCTCTGGATGTCTATGCTTCATAGGGCAATTGAGAGAGCTAGGTGTATGCCTAGAGCCCACCCACTCACACTCTGCTTCTGAATTTCCTGGAGACCTGACCGAGTGCTGCTGTATACATCTTCGGGTAGACATCCTCTGGTAAACCACAGGGCTCTAGCATCTGAGAAACACTGAGGCTTGATAATGTATGATACACTGTGTTTTCATTTGTTCATCTAGTGCCAAAGCCAACATGGACATTAACCACACAGAAAGTAATGTCATTACCATTATTGGCAGCAACACCTAGTCAGAAAAGAAATAAAATTGCACCGTTTAATAATCTAACAACAGCAGAACACATTTTATATGTCATGTTTTAAATGATCTCAAACTAATATACAAACATACTTTTTAAACATATACATAGTAATAATTTGTGTTGACTGTCTTTCCCATATTTATCCTTATCTCTACCTGTTTGCATAATAACTAATGAGCACAATATTGTTAGAGTTCAGATCTTGCACAGTCTAGCCTACTATATGCTCCAGTTTGCTTTCTGGTTGTTTTTTGTTATTGTTGTTGTTTTTGGGGGGGGTTTTTGTGATAAACACCATGACCAAAAGCAACTTGGGGAGGAAAAGATAATGTTTCCTCTCACAATTCTCAGATCATACTCCGTCACTGGGGTAAGCCAGGAACAAAGCAGGAACTGAAGTAGAGACCATAGAGGAATGCTGCTTACTAGCTTGCTTTCTGTGGCTTGCTCAGCCACCTTACCACTCAGTCCCACCTGTCCAGTGTCTGTACACGAACACTGTCTGGGACACTATGGACACTATTACCTATTGAGAAAAAGCCTCACAGGCATGGCCACAGGCCAATCTGATGTAGGCAATTCTTCAGTGAGGTTTCCTGTCCCAAGATGACTCTAGATGTATGTCAAGTTGACAGCTAAAGGTAACTGTGACGTTGTGTAATATCAAATAAACATTTGACTGAAATGGTAACTGTTTACATTGAATCACATTGCACACATTGGGGTTATTCTTTAGATATGTTATGATAGCCTGAAATCTTGCTGTATGGTATCATGGTTCTCTCTTATTAAGCACCTCCTGTATGTCACACATTGCATTGTAGGTAAATAAAATGGAGACTCTATTTTTGCTGTGTTAGGAGAGGTGTTTTTCATTCATGCCTCTACCTGGAGATGGGCAAGCTCAACTTGAGAAAAGTTAATGAACCTGCCCAATAACAAGATGCCAGCAAATCTTGTAGATAACTAGACCATATCTAATGCTCTGACATAAATAGAACTTAAAGGCTTCATTATGTAATGTATTTGGGGGAGAAAAAGCCTGACTTTTCTTTGTTGTTATTTATTATGAACCATATCTTAAAATAAAGAAAAGGGGATTTTTTTTTCTGTTTTGGTTTGTGTTTGTGCTTTAATCTATCATTCATAAGCACCATTGATTTCTTTTAATTTGTTCTTTATTTTGAGAATTCCATGCATGTGTACAATGAAATATATATACACTTTACTTATCCCCTCCAATTCTTCCCATATTCCCCAATATACCTTATTTCTCAAAATTATGTCCTTTTTTTTTGGTTTTTCGAGACAGGGTTTCTCTGTGTAGCTTTGTGCCTTTACTACTAAATCCAGTCACTGTTGCCCATATGTGCATGGTGTGGGACCATCCACTGGAGTAAGGGAAAACTACCAGAGGCCGCATTCTGAATAAAGAATGGTTCTCTCTTCCCAGCAACGACCCACTTCCAATAGCTCCTTGCCTTAGACACTTTTGAGTTTTAGTAATAATAATGGCCTGCTTCTCCCTTCCAACCATGGCAACATGATAAGGAAATTGTCATGAGAATAAAAATTAAAAGGAAATGAATTCATATCAAAAATATCAAACTGATGGTCTGGGTAAAGATTAAAACACAGGAAAGAAAGAATCTAGAAAGTGCCAAAAGCTGTATTTTATGAGTATGGCCACTTCTTAAAGTAATGCAACCCTCAAAGAGCAGTAGATGTTTTATAAGGGAGAAATAAAGGCAGCCTCACATACAGCAAAAATATGGAATTTTTCAAAGAATAGACCAGGCTGAGTATTACCTGTATTGTATTTCCTACTGAAATACCACACAAAGGCTGAAGCAATGGGCCAGGAGCTAGGATCTGAAATATCAACAGAGAACAAAGGACATAGTTATATCCTAGATGTGAGAAAGGGTCACAGAGGGCCCTGTAAGGTCAAGAAGAAAGACCTTGAAATTAATACCATCGAAAGGGATTCTGTGACAGTTAATCACAGATGGCTGAACACCCTCACGTATGTTTTTATCCAGAAATGGCACTGTGAATCAATTCAGAAGCCAGTGAAATTGGCAAGTAGAACTTAGGTGGGGGTTGATGGACAAAATAATGACAGGATCACATAGCCTTTGTTTTTATGTTAGTACATTGGAATCTGCAAAATACATCTCATATATTCCCTATTTCCCAAATGAGGAAATCGAGAACCATGGACAACCAGTGAAGTCCCTGAAGCCCCGTAGATGGGAGAGAAAGACCCAGTCCGTCCTTTCTACCCTGTTCCTGAGCAGTCCCTGTGTATGCTGGTTCTTCCAGAACACACAAGACTGAGGATGGGGATGGGAGTGTTAGCTCCTAGCCCACACCATTCCGGGTGAAAGGGCCTAAACAGGCACAGTCTATGTTTGCCTTGAACTCTAGTTTTTATTTACTTCTAGACTGTCCATAGACTTTCCCTCAGGCCAGAAATGTGCAAACCAGTTCAGTTTTGAGGGCCTCATGATCAGAGCAGACGTGATTGTAGATGTCGTTTGTGACATTTGTTATTTTAAGTCTGAGTTGCACACGGTGTCACCTGTTCGTCTTCTGGTGCTTGTTCACGATTACGATTCACAACGACCTGCTGTGTGTCTTCCTTTGCTCGTGTGCTTTCAAAAATTTAAGATAATTGTGTTGTCTCTAAGTTGGCGATATTCTGAAGGACACTAGAAACCAGCTATGTACTTTTGTTTTTAAAAATATTTTCATCCCAACTTCTGACACTACTAACATTTTGATGAGTGTAAATAATCTAGTAATATGAATTTAGTATTTCATCAAATTTTTTCTAGAATTCTTTGGTATAGTTTGTTAGACTCTGACAGAATTTGACATCAGGGACAATGATATCTGTTGTTGAATTTCCAGCCTTTTCTGGATCAGATAGCAATATTACAGCATTGTGCAGATAAGTCAATATCTATACTAAGAAAAATGTCTTCCTTCTTCCTAGGGTGGTAAAATGGTTGGCCACACCTGTTTAACATTTAGGGCTAAAACATCATGTAGTTACAACATTTTCTCTGTAACATTATTTATTTTTCTTCAAATAGGACAGTACCACTTCCATGTGTCACAAATAGGCAGGAAGAGAACCTGGGAGACTGAAGTTTATACTCTTGAACAGGGATTGAAAATTGCTTGGTTGGTTCCTTTTAGTGAGTTCGGTAATATAACTTGGGTCTTAAATACGCTGAAATTGTCTGTGTAATGAAGACTCACGTCTTAGCCCATGGTGCTACCTAGAGGTCATAGAATCTTAAAGAGGTTAGGGCTTATGGGAGAAGGTTAGGTCATTGGTATTGTGTCCTTGAAGGGGATACTGGGGACCCCTCTTTTCTTCCCTCCTCCACTTCCTCTCCATAACATGAGGTTTGCTCCTCTGTTTGCCCTGCTGTTATATACTGCCTCATCTCAGGACCCAGGGTGACCAGCTAACAAGAGTCTGAAATCTTTGAAACTATGAGTTAACATAATCCCTTTCTCTGAATCAGTTGATCATCCCAGGAAATAACAGAAAGTGAGCACAGTTAGTGTTCTTTGTGCAATGTTAGGTACCTCCTTGTCTTGAACAATGGTTGCCTGGGAAACCTTGGTCCTGCTTGGATGGAAGGAGAGGTCCTGCCAGGAGGTGCATTGCGAGTGTTCTACTACACTGTGGTTTGCTTGGGTTCCCTCTACATATTGAACCCTAAACAGCAAGCCCTGGCTTCCAGCAGCCAGTTTACATTATTTGCCTGGGCTACTTGATAACGACAATTCTTTGAAACCAGATCAACTTCTGAATCTTTATCTGCTGCCCCAGAAATTCAAGTGAATCCTCTTGCCTATATTATTCTCAGGGGCTGCCATTGGCTGTGTCTGGAAGCCTTTCTTTAATGAGCTCAAAGACCTTTTTGTTTTAGACATAACAAATTTTATCTATGATTTAAGACAGTACCATTTTATAAACCTAAAAAGGCAATTTTCCTAAATAAAGTTTGATACCTACAATCAACTAGTTAATTCTAATTCTATTCAAATGAAAATTATAGATAAAAATAATATTCTATTATTTGTCACCATAATTGCTATCGGTGGGTTTTGCTTAATGAAATTGCAAGGGAAGTTATTACTTATTTCAGTGGCTCAGAGATATGGAATTCATGTTAGAATACCTATCTATGGATCTTGAAACTTGACACCAAAAGACAAAGGTGGCTTGGGTCCAGCTGTGTGTCCAGGCTCAAGACCAGGTATTTACTCTGACAACCCATGTGTTTCTCCTCTGCACTGTGTGACCTCATCCAATACCTTAAAAGTAATTGAAATGAGCAAAGAACTTGGGTGTCCTGTTCCATCCCAACATACAGAAGTCAGCTTCAGCCACTTGAGTATGATCAGCATCAAATTTGATGAGGTGAGCATTGTGAAAGGCTGAAAAACCATTAATCATACAGTAGCGCAAGAGTAGCCACGTAACTTTGGTTCTTAGGAAAAGCATAAATGTCAGGAACCACCAGATACCTACTTCAGCCATTCTCCCCTGAAGCTACTGCGTGCATCAGGCAGGTGGTGCACTACAGAATTCCAAGGAGGTGTTACACACCACATGGACATTAGCGGATCCCTGGAGATGGAGAGTGCACCCTTGGTGCCACTCCAGTCCAGTTCGGAGTGCTAGAAATCTTAATGACTTCTTCAAAACCTCAGAAACATCACGGCCCCACACTTCATTTCAAATCCTATTATGGTTCACAGTTAGCTACTGAGAGGCGCCAAGCATAGCAACTTAGCTTGAGCTCTGTGTAAATTAGAACAGGAATCCAGATGAGGTCTTAGAGCAGAAAGATTATTTGAAAGATAAAATTACAGTAATGTGGAAGAAAAAATGGAGAAAGGAATAAGGAGGGAAAAGCCACTTTGGGTGCCTGTTATTGAGGTCACTGATGTGGACAACAAGGACCTGATTGTCTTTTGCAACAGAGAAGCCAGAAGGTACCTCTTAAAAGCTCCAGGTATTCATGGATCTCCTGGATGAAAGATGCTACCAAGTTGCATCTCAGAGTCTCTGGGGACTGTAGAGAAGACTCAACATGAAGAGCCACCTGGGTAAAGGTGGCTGTAAAATGCCAACTGCCTTTCCAAAGCAATGAAGAAAGATGGTTTGCTTAAGCTTCTTGCCACATCTGACTTTATGAAAAGAGATTCCAAGCTTGCTGGAACAAGCCAATAAGAACAGAGTTTCTGACGCTAATATTCAATGGTTGGAATTAAAGTCTGCTGGGGCCCTCCTGCCTTGCAATGTCCCATAGACTTCTGGGAAATTTCCATCCATCAAGTAGTTGTGAGTACTTATTATTAGGCCATATTGCCACCAGACATTTTTAGAGATTCACAGTGACTCTCCATCCTTTGAAACTGTTTCTTTCCTTGACTACATGAAAAACAAAAGCTGCTTAGAATGTCCAGACAAGATCACTTTGATTCTTAGAAAGAGACACATAAAGGTGAGGCTCCTTTGTTCTGGAAGTTAGTATCAGGCAGTGGAACTCTAGCTGCTGCCCACTCTCTGGGGTCAGGAGCAAAGCCATGAGTTGGAACAGCAGGTTGTAAGGGACCTCTCTTCCTAGAAGCTAGCCTCACTATGCACAGGATAGAGTTTGATGTGTGTGAGATCAAAAGTGTTTCAGCTAGTTTGAATCCAATTCATTTTAACTGCTTTCTCCTTTTCTTTCCCTTTAAAGAAACTGCCCTTCTAATGTCATTTAATAACTGATAAGACAAAGCATCTGCTTCCTTAACAACTATTGTAACTGAATGAGCGGGTGCAGGGATCTTCATGTGATGTATTATTAGGAAGGCTAAAGAGATGATCTTGACCTTCACGGTGAAGATCAAATGATGAACTATTCCATTGTACTGTTTGTAAAGGGCATTTACTTACACTTGCAAGTATTCTCAAGAGAAATGATTGATATCCCTAGCAGAAACTGAAAATTACATCTTCATAAGCATGGGAATGTAAAACTTGCTTTCTTTTGTTATGAAATAGCTCAGCAAAATGCTTAAAAAATATGAAAGATTGTCGGAATGAAACTACCATATGTTGTTAGAAGAGGCTTGTGCATTTTGTAAAAGTTAATGTCAGTACACAAAATTGAGTGGTGGGGTGGATGGCCACAGAAGTATACATTTTCTCAAATCTAGCATTCCAAGTTTGGCAATCAAGTTTAAGAATGATGCATAATACATATGGAGAGAAAAGGAAAAATGATGGATTACAGGAATTAATCCATCACAACTCTGCCTGTAGGACATATAAATAATCGTCTACAATCTCAAAAATTGTTGTTGGTACTGAGATCTGGAGTATTTCACAAAAATGTTTTATTTATAGAGTTAGAAAGCTCTGATGCACAATTTTCTTTTTGTAAAGAAAAAAATGCTGGGTTTTTCTTTTCTGTCTACCATGATTCAAATACTGTGGTGGCAAAACTAATTAAAAAGAGTTTTCATGAAGAAAATGTTTTCCAATGTATAAGTGATATAAACCACACACACACACACACACACACACACACACACACACACACACACACACACACTTCCCCTTTAGAGTTCACCAATGAATTATGTGATGATATTTTCTAATACTTAATATTAAAATACCTGAAGTTCAGTTGCAGAAGCCTGGTAACAATATTTCCTCATGCTTGCTCACTATTTTAAGTCTAGTGCATACATAACACCTGCAGAATGAGTAGATTCTTATGAAGGCATAAAAAATACAATGCTCAGCTAAAGAGAATTCACATTATTTTAATATACTCTTTATTCATCCTTTTTATTAATTCCTGCATGCATAGAATGTATTTTGATCATATTCGCCTCCAGTTCTTCCTTTAACTCCTTCTACTGGACCACACCCTAAAGAGAACTGAGTGTCTCTATGTACTAGCAGCCATCACCTGTCAATAGCTGTTTAATAAGGGGTGGGATTTCATGAATATTTTACATGAGTAGGTGAAGTGTTTTGCTCTATATTTAAGGACTCTGAAGAAGTTATTTTAAACACACTCAAATTATCTTATTTTCCAGTTGTATCCTCCATTTTTGACCTAATCCCTACTGACATCATTCTAATTGTAGATGACCTATGTAGAACATTCACTGGACCTTTTAGTCAATTTAATGTCTCATGTCCGTGTTGGGAGCTTGTTTTCTCATCTCATCTGTTTCTGTTCTTACTGGGTATTTGCTAATTAAACTGAAAGATTCCATTTGCAGTGCTTCTGGTACATATTTCTAATGAGATATTCGTATATCACAAGTAGACCTCCAATTAATAGACCCTGGTGCTCTTCTTGTGAATAGTCTAGTAGAACAGGAAGTCCTGTTTATCCTACAGAAGATGCTTCTTGAATTCATTTTCAGTAGACTATATCTTTAAATATGTCAGTACATCCTGTTGCTACACACACTGAGGCCGTGATGGTAGTCTGCATTTTCATGCCATAGGGCAGCCTGGACTGGGTGGTCCCTTCTGAGACATGAAAACTGATTCTGCTCAACCAGTGCATAGAAAAGGTAGACAAAGAAAGCAGTGACCCCTGTAGGTTCCAAGCTGTAGAGGCCAACATATCATCTCGTGTAGAGGTCATCATTCCTATGACCAAGCATAAGCAAAGCAAACAGATATCCCTCTGATAAGAGCTTCACCATCCCCCGTGCTACTGTGCTGCTTCTGTTTCCTCTCTGAATGGCCTGTGTGTCTCACAATCCTAGCAGATGTTTGCCTGAACTTTATGCTCCTATGCCTACATTCTGAGCATTGTGACTCTTCTCCATATTCTCTCTGTCATTTACACAAAAACTATTAAGCCGTTTGCCCAGAAAAGGGTGATACTAAAACCAGGGTGAATGAGAGAGAAATACTCACTCATGATCTTCAACCAAAGTGGCCCAGGGACAGTAGGGTCTCGATGGGGTTTGTGTGAGCACTGCGGTTTAACACTAGCCTCAATTGGCAAAGATGAGGGCATGCTGGCCAGTAGTGCCCACATGCAGATGGACCTGGAGGATCTTAGAGTAGGTTGGATCTCACTGCAGATGGGTCTTGGGTTGGCTCCTGGCAGACCACTCTTCTGTTGTAGAAATAACGTCAGTGTTTAATTACCTCCACAATACACTTTAATATGTATTTTGCTTAAGGTTTTCATTCCATTTCTGTGCTTCTTGTGCGATTATTTAACATGTATAATTTCAGTTGTTAAAAGTAATTCACATACATAATAATTTTCAAAGCAACTTATAATTAACTAAGAAGGAAGCAACAGATGTTGGAGCATGAAAAAAATGCTTTAAAACATTGAATATTTTTCACAGATGCCATCGTTTCTTCTTTCTCAAGGCTTCCCCGTTAATAATCCTAAGGCATGCTAACAACCCAGGCCTGCTTCCAAACCCTTGTAATGTGAACACACACACACACACACACACACACACACACACACACACACACACACACACACACACAAGTCTAGCAACAGCTGCTCTATTTCGCTTGTTTCATTAATATTTTTGAGTTGGAATACCCAGTTAACCTTTAGAAGCAATTAAACTTTGTCAGTTAAAATCCAAGTGATTAATTGATCTGCTCTGTGGTCCAGTGGTGTGTCGTGATACCTGACTTTCTGAGATTGAGTGTCTCCTTGTTTCACTTCACACCATGATATTTTGAGGTCTTACTGGCAAGATTTCATTGTGTTCTGCTTTGAGAGAAACAGCTGCGACAAAGACCTTTGGAGATGGAGTTGGCTCACTCCATGTCACATTCTTGCATTGTTTTATAAGCCACGCCATGAGAGATGGGAGCATCCACACACGGCGACTTGGCATCTTGCTTCTATTACGAGGTGAGACATGTTCTACATCTGCCCTAGGCTCTACTAATCCCAGGAACTGCTCAATGTGAGACTATAGAAAATAGTCCATGAAGGAAAGAACTCTGTTGTCATCTTGTGGGAGAAAGAAATGTCTGTAGCTTAAGGAAGGAAATTCTGGAATCTAACCAAAATTTTATTACACCTCTGAAACCAGAAGCATACACATCAGAGCATCTCAAAGTCAACAGAGTAAGGGCCAAAAGTAGCAGGGTAGAAGCAAAGAGAATCCAGACATCAAGCAGGGTCTTCTCGCGTTTGCCAGGCAATTTCAGTAGAAGACTTACTTAATGGATTTCTTTCTCTTATCTTTTTGCAACTGCTAATAGCTTTTAGTGATAAGGCCTTGACATCTGAAACTGAAAAAGAAGAAAAGAACTGTGCCTGCTATACTTTCCTTCTTTGAAAATTAAATTAGCTACTCCTTGGAGTGACCTCCCCTGTTACTGTTCATTTCTAAATAGTTTTCCATGAGGAAGAAAAATAAATTCTCCATGATGAATTCACATCTGTTGGTTGCCCTGTGTACAGTGCATAATGTTCACATCACCCTCCTTGTATTTAGTCACCAGGAAATTCCTTATACCTACTCTTTGTAAAGAATTGGTGCTGTGTGAGTGAAGCAGATGGATAAAAGAAGGTTTGTAACATCTAGGAGCCTCCTTTCCAGCTTAGGACAAAAGATTACAAGTCAAACAGTATGAAAATCGTGAGGTCACAGATGCAGTGGAATAATTAAGAGAGATATCCTGAGAGCTGAGAGGGTTGGGTCTCCTGTGGTTGCAGAATCAAGGCCCCTGTGTGTAGGAAGGATCTGTCCATAAGGAGATTTAGACCATGTGCTATTAGCATCACATGTACAGTTCTGAGATACACACAGGAATGTTCCACGCTCAATCTTGGAGAGTAATTCACAACTTTTATCAAGATCCCAAGCAGGCCTTTTGCCTGTACACTGCAAGGTACTTGGAGTTACACTGTTGGAACATCTGACTTGTCCTTGCTTAGTGTTTCTGAAGTATAAATTCTTTCATGTTTTCAACATGTGCAAGCTACATCATACTTTAAATTATTTTCCTTTAATAGGAACACAATCATGTTGAATTTAAAAGAACCTATCAAATTGTGTGTGTGTGTGTGCATGCACGCATGTGTGCAAGTGTGTGCATACACACATATGCATGTAGTCATATGTACTTTCAGTGTCTGCACACATAAATAGATGTGCACTATCAGTTTGTGCACACACATGTAGACAACATGCACATTATCTCTCTGTCATTTTCAACTTCCCTTATAACTTCTATGTCTGCTACCTCAAAAGGTATTTTGAATATTGAAAACCAAATTTAAGGTAAATGCCCCTCTAAAATATGTCATATACAGTGCAACTTAGTGCCATTCCAAAGAGGACCATCCCGTAACACTGATACCAGCTTTTTTGCCTTAGAATATTAAAATTGATTTTAATAATAGATGGTTTGGGCAGTGACTTTCCGAGATTGTATCAGGCTCCCAGAAACAAGACTTAAATCGATATCAGTAATACAGAGTGTCCATGAAAACCTTCTTAGCCCTTCATAGTGGTACACATTTCAGTGTCTGAGCCCTTCCTTGTAAATCAACTTTAAACACACCAGGCTTGAGATGTGCTTGGAGCATCACCTCTGTCCTTGTCAAATACCTTCCCTCTCTGTGGTCCATACACTGGTACCCAACCAGCCCTACATGGTCCCCTCAAAGAGCTAGCCCTATTATATCTGTGTTTGAGCTACAGCTTGGAGTATGGTTAGGCCAACTCTGATCTGTGCCTTTACTGAGGGAACAGGAAGAATAACAGGGGCTTGGTAAAAGGAACACCTGCTAAGAACATCACGGAACAGTACAGGTCACAGCTCTCAGGTAAGGCTGGAAGGACCGAGTTAGTACCTTCATGTTTATTGTGCATGAAATGAATTCTCTAGGAAAGCAGGCCCTCATTGCTGCATTTAGATGATGGCGGCTGAAACATTTTACTATGAGAGCTCCCTGGGATCTTTCACGCAATTTGTTGCTCAGGCATTTGGTGCCACTTGAGATGTGGGCACTGAAAGCCAGATGGTTGCTTCACTGGCATTCCACAGGGAGTCTTTTTGGATAATCTGCCTCTATAGGTCCAGTCAATGTCCAATGAGGAACTCCCTTGCTTTACAGAATAGGAATTTCCATGAAGGTTTCCCATGCTCCACTAATCTTGCTGAAAACAAACACATATAGATATAGATATGGATATAGATATAGATGATATAGATATAGGTATAGATATAGATACAGATATAGACAGATATCATGTCTTTTAGCCAGAATTTAACATATGAGTGTTTAAAATGGAAACACAAATACTGCCCCATTGGGATTGGTTTAGAGTTCTGTAATCCACACTATCTAAGAGCATCGAGCAGATGCAATGCCACCCATAGCCCCTCGGGACTTAGCTGGCTTGTTCCAGTCCCCACAGCTCTCCTGATCTACAGTGGGCCTTGTCTGTCATTATCAGCACTTAGTTCCCAGCATGGCCAGGGGAACTGGGTGAGGAAAAGCCTGTATCAACCCTATACAACTGTAAATTTGTAAAATTCCGGCAATTGTCTGATACTTTTTCCAGATTGGGGGTTTTGTTTGTCGTTGTTGTAGCTGTTTTTGTTGTGTTTTATTTTCGTTGGTTGGTTGATTTTCATTTTTTTTTTTTTTTTTTGCCAAAAATGTAACTGATGGACCTTGTAACTTGACTTAAGCCAGTGTTATTGCCGTTGACTGATGGCGAAGGAGAGGGTAAGTGGGTCTGTCAGGACACCCGAGCCTACTGCACCTCCTCTTTTGTTGGCTTTTATTTGGAGGGGAACTGAGTTAACTTCAGGCACAAGTACCTAGGGAAAGAGAGAGGCGGGAAGGGGCTTTCTACATGAACATCTATGACATGACTAGTATTACAACAGAGACTTTTCCCAGCCTGGCTCTTTGTGTGACAGGCATTTGCTTGTCAGTTCTAAATCATAGCTATGTGCCTTTGACTGTTTCCAGGTCAGTTCATGGGAGAAAGTGGAGATGGGGGGGGGTAAGAGAGGGCAGAACTCTCGTGTGTTCTTCACTACTAGTCTTAGTCGTCCAAGATGCAGAGCTCCTGGAGAGTGCAGGTTCCCAGGTGCAGGTCCCCTGTCTCCCTGGCTCACTTAACACCCATAGCATCTCCCAGTGCCTAGTATGAGGTAACTGCACAATGAGTGATTTGTTAGGTGTCGTGTGAGAAGTTAAGGTTGAAATGCCCCTTGTTTGGGACCAGTAGAGCAAATCCGAGGTCTTTCCAGAGCATCCAAGCAGCCGTTGCCAAGACCTAGGTAAGGAGGCATGCAGACAGGAGTTGTTGCAACATTTTAAGTTGCATGTGGATAGCTGCCTGGTTTACATTGTTGGGAGCCTTTGTTTGGGCACCTTTGGACTATGGTTAATGTATTAGATGTTAAAAAGCTGGTGCTGCTAACTAACAAAGCTAGCTGCAAGAGCCTGAGCAGAGAGAATTTTGTTTGAAAGCAAAGCCTTTTGTAACAAGTGTGGGTTTGACCAGCGATTGAGTGACAGTCAAATACTGTTGGCCCTGGGGATTAGGATACGTGACTGGGAATACACCTCATCTGCAGGGTTGTGTATGTATTAAAACACATCTCTTCTGCCAAGTGTCCCAACACCACAGGCCTAGGTCTTGGCAACAGTCAGCATGTTCTAGAACAAAGGTTAAATGCCCTTTCCTCTGAGTACAGACAGCACCACACAAATCTCCTGACTCTCTAGCTCCTGCCCTCTCACACATCTCCACAAGGGATCTCCTTTTATGCAGTATAGACTGTAGATATCTTGCATAAAACCAATTTACCAGGTTTCACATATACATATATACACAGAATATATTCACATTTCACTTACATTCATATTCATGATATGTTTGTGGGTGACAAAATGGACACATGGGTGCTATGTAAAGAATAAATCTTCCAGTAATAACCCTAAGAGGAAAAATGCTGTGGCAACTTAAATAAACAGAGTAAACATGATAAAATTCAACCTCATTCATAAGAAGTTACAAACAAGAAGTGCACTAGAGAGGAAAAGTAGCTTCTCCTACCTCATGAAGGATGCCCATGAAAAGTTTACAGCAGTGGAAACCTGTCAATGCAAGTAAAAAGAGGTGACGTTTCCTGCCAGTCCTGCCAGTATTCACTGCTAATACTGGAGCCCACAGACAACTCAGTGCATCAGGGGAAAGTAAACGGAGTAAGAGTGACAGTTGG
The DNA here is from genome assembly GCF_007827085.1 of Peromyscus californicus insignis. Lineage (NCBI taxonomy): Eukaryota > Metazoa > Chordata > Mammalia > Rodentia > Cricetidae > Peromyscus > Peromyscus californicus. The sequence goes on along the minus strand of NW_026294480.1, from coordinate 7,316,321 downwards.
GAACAGCTTATCCAAGAGGATACATATCCTGCTAGCTCTTTTGCTCATATCTCAAAGGCTGGAGACAATTAGGTAATGGCTATTCATTAGATGCCACGTGTCATTCTATATTGTAGTCTCTGGTGAATGGGAACATGCTAAGCCTCAACAGGCCACAGTTTGTAAAGAGTTTCTAAATGGATGGACTTCTTGACTCTTCCCATTTGACCCACAGAAGCTTTATCTTTGTTTCTTTGGACTGTTTGAAGAGCTATTCAGTATTTCCCAAGCTGGTGGGTACCATTGAGAAGTGATCATAAGTCACACACTGAACTGTGGTTTGTCTTCTGGTGTCTGGACCACATTAGCATCGTGTTTGACTAAGGAAGGAAGGCTGTGAGTGCTGATGCTTGCCAAGTGTCTGCTGATAAATAGCAAGTATGCAGTGCTTGGCTAGAAATAGAGGAATGAGAAACAGATTGCCACTATCTGAATCTCAAAATCTACGAAGGAGATGCCTGTGCAGACAGATCATTGAGCATTATTTCTTCCCAATGGTCTAGATAACTGTGGTAGCATGCAGAAGAAGGGAACTTTTCAAGTAAGTGTAAGCAAGAGGGATGGATTACAGAGAAGACAACAACATCAGCAGAGTTGCAGAGGCCTGAAGCCACAGCATTTCCTATAGCTTTTGAAGGTAGCATCAGTGAGCACAATGGTAAAGAGGACAGGAAAGACTGAGATATAGTTGAGCAGACCTTTTGAAACATCTGAGATATTGAGCAGTTTGGGTTATACCTCGCTAGTAATGTGAAACCACAGAGATGTATAAATACTAACACCAGTGCCTGTCATGACCTAGGGCCAATTTGTACATTATGCATCTCTCTCTGTCTCTCTCTGTCTCTGTCTCTCTCTGTCTCTGTGTGTGTGTGTGAGAGTGTGTGTGTGTGTGTGTGTGTGTGTGTGTGTGTATGTCCATTTAGACTTTCCACTCCTGGTATCACCATGGATGCTCATATATTTCCCATTTGAACAAACATAATGTGTCTCTCTGCTATCATTTTTAATGTTGCAGTTAGGCATGGATTAAAACATTATGGGTTGCAACCAAGTCCTGAGAAACATTCTAAAATAGCAGAACAGTTTACTGCACCACAAGTAAGCATTTACATCTCTAGTCACACCAACCAAGAAGGGTTTTTATTAACTTTTGGATATTTGTGAGAAAATTAAGAAATTTATGGGCACTTTAATCCTATTTTGGGGGAGCATATTTTTTTCATCATCACCCCATGGAAATTTTGTCTAAATGGATAGATAAGATTGAAACAAACAAACAAAAAATTCAGTACAGTTGCTTAAATTTTGCAGTGTTTTCATAGAAGAAAGAATAAATCAACAAAGTTACCCATAATCAGAACTGGGTCCTTTTCTGTAGACCTGAATGACTTAGAAGGAAAACACACACCTACTTTTCTTAAAGAACATCCTGGAACAGGAGATTTCTGCTCATATTTCCAGGTTTTGATAATCTTAAATGAGTGAACAGCCTAACAGACTTTATGCTCTAATATATGAAAGTGTGTATGTGTGCAGAGCAAAGATAAGGAAGAAGTCTTATACAGCTGAAAATTAGGAATATACTTACAACAAGCATTATGATAGATATCTGTGACTAAAATATGGATTTGGAAGTTTACTTAATTATTTAGCCACCACTTTATATTTTAGGAATGTAGAGTAGAAAGATTTCTAATTCATATTTATACATAAAAATCCATCATGTAGAATAGCCTCTAAACATTAATTTGGACAATTATCCTATAGGAAATGTAAAGATCAATAAGCTGCTCTATATCATTGCCATATGCAAAGTGTTTTAAAGTCTGGAAGTACTTAGTATATAAATTTGAGTGAAGCATCCTGAGCATCTTAAGTACGTGCATCCTCTGTGGGAAAGCAGCTGCATCAAAGATAGCAGCCTGGCATCAGTTCAGTGAAGAAAGCAGGTGATTGACAGGGATCTTGCTGATTCACACAACAGGGCAAAGACTCAGGTGCCCTCACATCTGGATATCTGACTTTCCTTCTGAATCTTGCTCCAATAGATTTAAACATCTATTTTCTGGTGGGTGATTTGAATGCAAAGTGTTCCCTATAGGCTCTTATATTTGAACCTTTGATCCCAGTTGGTGATGCTATTTGGGGAGGTCATAGAACCTCTCAGAGACAAAGTCTTGCTGGAGAAAGCATTACCAAGGTCTAGCTCTAAGGTTTTGTAGCCCTGCTCCACTCCCTCTTCTCTGTCTCTCTGCTTCCTGTGTAGAGATGAATCTACATAGGATTCTCTCTGCTCCCTCAATACCCACCAGACTCACACTCCCGCTGCCATGCCTTTCCTGCCATGAAGGACTTTATCTCCTTTGGAACTTCAAGCTTGCATTAACTCATTTCACCTCTAAGATACTTTTGGTCATAGTATTTTGTCACAGCAGTTGAGAAGTAACTAACACACTGAAGTATCACACAGATGGGCATAGAGAGAAGACCATGCGTATGAGACCACAAAAAGTGGTAGAAATGCTGCCCAAGAAATTAAGACAAATAAAAGTAAAGTCAAAACAGATGCAAAGAATATGCAACAGCAAAAATAAATAACAATCTAATGTATCAATAGTATCAGCAATACAGTGTTCCCTCTATAACTGAAGGGGATTGGTTCGAGGGTACAACCCCCCCTTGGATACCAAAATCCGAAGATGTCTGCATCTCTGAAATGAAATGGCATAGTGTTTGCATATAACCTATGCATATCTTCCTATATGCTTTAAAGTCCCTAGGTGAATTACAATATCTAGTCCCTTGTAAATGCTCTGTAAACACTTACACTTCATTGTTTGAGGGTTAATGACAAGAACAAAGACTAAATGTCATATGCTGTGACAAGTGTAAATTTTAAAATATATTCAGGCTGCAGCATGGAACCTGTGTCTATCAAAGAATGGCTGGAATGAATAAGCTCAACCCCAATGTAGCCACAAAGACTTACGGTGGAAAGAAGGAATTGCACATCCTAGAAACAGTGCCATCAAAAACGCTCAAGTTGCTCTGTTATGATGTTGTCACTTCCTGGAGGCAGACTACTTGGTATCAAAAAAAAATCATCTCCTGCTGGCAGATCATAACCTGCTCTCATCTCACAGAGGAAAGCCAAGAGCATGATGATGTGGAGAGGGAGCCCCACTCAGGACAGTGGTTTTAGAATTAACCGTGACTGTCTGTGTCAGGTTGGGCCACCCTCACACTTCAGTGTTTCCATTTGGATCCCTGCACGGACATTTATCAAGCCTGAATTTTTATAGAAATCAGATCTCTAATGATTTTACCCTCATGAAATGAAATTAATAATTATTCTCAACTATTTTGGTGGCTTACTACTTTCATTAGAGGAACCTGTTTTCCGAGATGAAGACTTAAAAGTTTCTCAAGATGCCAAAGATTATATGAGGTTTTTCCATTAGTTTTTTTTGTTAGCATCAATCATGACAAGGTTACTCAGCCAAAACTGGATGCTCAAGGCAAATAAAATATTGACTGCATCCCATCTGGGCTGTTGAGATTGAGGAAGAATGTATCACCATAACATGAAAACAGGTCTGACTTCTCGATATAAAATCCTGAGAGAAGTACTGCATGGGATTCTCTGGAGTTTTCGTTACTACAATATCAAATGCTTCTTCCATATTGATTCCTTAGCATACACCTCTGCAGCTCACCACACTCTCACACATGTTCCTGGAAAATATATATATATATATATATATATATATATATATATATATATATATATACACATTATATATAACAACAATGAAATGTAATATATATTAACTTTTAAAAAATTTATTCTTTGTGTCTTTCACATCATACATCTTGATCCCATTCATTTTCCAATCCCTTTGTATCTGCCCTCTGTCTTTGCAACCTCCCCCCAATATAAAATAAAATAAAATTTTAGAGAAAATAAAGAAGAAAAGAAAAAAGGGAAAATCAATCTCATCATGGAAGCTGTAGTGTGACACAGTGAGTCATGCAGTAAACCTTTTTATCCATACATCTTTACTTGCAAATGTCCGTTGCTAAGAGTCATTGGTCTGGTTCAAGACCTCTGGTTTCTGCTACACTATTGATGCTGGGTCCTCACTGGGACTCTTCTTGGATATCTTGTTGTCCTTTGTCATGGAAATTCTGCAGCTTTGGGTCTGCAGGACCAGCCCCTTTATGTACTCCAGCAGATCACAGATGGGGGGAATGTTGGGGTGGGCCAATTCATATCCCTGGTTCTGGGCCTGGGTAGTTGCAGGATTGGTAATCCCTCCAGATCTCCCTTGTCCTCACCACAAGGGTGAGCTCTCTGGCGTTGTCCTGGCTAGTTCACCTCTTGCAGCCATGAGCAAGGGGTGAGACCAGTTCTCCTTTCACATCCTCAAGGTTGGCTCTCCCACACCTACACCATCAGGGACATCTCGACTGTGTTGCCCAGGCAAGGTACAGGGGCCATCCTCCCGATTGCTGCAGCTGGTGAGGACCAGGAACAGCTCTCCTACTCTTAAGACCTCAGGGCCAGCTCTCCCACCTGTCACAGGTGGCGAGGGGTTGTTGGGGGAAGGGAGGCATCTCTCCCTATCCAGCACCACCATGTGGCAGATGAGGGGTGAGGCCAGCTCTCCCATGCTCACGTTCTTGGGGTGGCTCACCTGCATATATTTCTTTTTATTGTTAATATTTAAGACCCTTTGAGTCTGCAGCTCAGCATTTGTCACATAAGAGATTTCCCAAAAATGATGAAAAAGAGGTATATGATGGATCAATTCCTGAAAAGCATGAGCTTTTATTTTCTTAAGTGTTGTTAAAGAAAGTATCATTTGGGCAATATTACTTGAGCTTTTAGTTTGAAAAATGTAAGTTTATATATTTGGATCATTATCTGTAAGTCCTGGCATGGAAGATTGCCAAAGCAATAGGATTCTCGGTCATCAATGTCATTTATAACAATAAAGTTATTTAAATATTCTTATTTTAAAAGAACATATTTCCCATAGTAAAATTTCCAAAAGAACAAAAAAGAAATGTAATTACATGGGATTTTTTTAATAGAGAAATATGTCAAATTAAAAAGTATGTTCTTAATTTTCCAAATAATTTAATCTAGCATAAAACACCAAAAAAAGTTCTAAATGTTTCCCAATAATGAAATGAAATGCAGCAAGGACTTGACCTTAGCTGTGGAGACTCAAGATGCATCATTTATGATGTGAAGCTTTTAGATTAAATAAATATTCCTACTGCTATCTCTTAGCACATGAAATCTTTATCTAAATTATGAGCCTGTAAGAAGACAGCTTTATGTAAACCCAGATGAGAGTCAATTTAGAAGACAATCAATTTCTACCACATGATCCCATCACAGATAGAGTGAAATGATTCTCATAGGAACGTGGGTGCAAGTTAAATTTAAACTTGCTTTCACAGCTAGATAAATACATTCTGCTATATGTAACCCTTGTGGGATAATCTTGTGTTATTGTGACAACCTGCAGTTTTTTTTGAGATAGTTGCATCTCCACTAACCATGTCCGGAGAACACCCAATAGTTCTATATTCTGTGTGATGTGTCTGCTTCTGGGCAGCTGTGCAGAACAAAGGTACTGTATATACTGGGCAGTCTGCTATTTGGGAGAAACTCATTATTGTTCTTTTTATGATGTTTCACTCCTTTTTTACAAAGGAGACAGCTGAGGTACGAGGTTTTTTGTGGAGTAGAGCACTGGACGGAAGCTGCTAGGCTTTCCTGCTAGTCACAGATAAACTTAGGAGGGAACAAAATTTCATAGTAAAGACTGACCAACCTTCCTTCTTTAGCAAACTTGAATAAACTTACTCAGAAGAGAAAACCCATTGGTAGGAAAAACTATGAAGTGCCACTTCCCTACACATCCAGCACTCACTGGGAAGTCATAAAGGAGGAGAAAATATTTTAGATGGCTTTCCTCGTCAGAATGTGGAGTTAGTAAGCTAAGAATTTTATGAAGAAATGGCTCCAATCTCAGTTATGAAATTCTAGATACATTTAGCAGAAAACACTAACTTCTGTCAGTCTCAGTCTATAGGGCTATACTCCTGATTTTTGTTTGAGCCAATGAAATCAGCTGTGGAACTAGCCCTACAACAGCATCGCTGGTCCCTTGGAGAACTTGTTTACCTTAATGTAGCATCATGAGTGGTGGCTCTTAGCTGAGGTGCTGTAGTCATGGTCCTGATTTGACCCCAATGGGCATCTCTGAGAACAAATAGCTTCCATGCCATCTCTGTTATTTCTCATTTTAAGAATCCCACATATCTTTGTTTAAGGCAGAGTTTCTTAGTCTTTCTTTACAAAAGTTGTCTTTATGTATAGAATGGGGGTGTGGAGTTAGAGGAAGGGAAACAGCTGGGAAAGGAGACAGGATATAATAATAGAGAATTTAAGTTGATAAGAGTATAGTATGAAATGTCCATAATGAAGCCAAATGTTTTTTACAATTAATAAATGCTAACAAAGTCAAAAAAATCTTTTTAGTGTTTCTATGGCACTGGTTAGTTTTGCATAGACACACAAATTAGTAAAAGCTTTGGGAATGGAAACTTGGTTCTTCAGAGAGCAGAAAGATCTCCCTCTCGTCTACTTGTTGGAGACTATAAATTTTGTAACCTAATAAAGGAAGCTACTATGTAGCATGAATCCTAAAAGGTCTTATTAATAAAATCAAACCCAGAGCCAGGTATTGGGGTGAATGCTGGAAGATCAGAGAAGCAGAACAAGCCACAGCCACCTCACCTTGCCAATTCCTCAGCTGATCCTGTTTCCTCAGACTGGAAGTCTCTGTGTTCTTATCCAAATGGATCTCAGCTGAACTGCTTCTCGAAAGCCTGAAAGCTTCACCAGCTCTAGTTCCTGGTCCTCATGCCTTAAATACCTTTCTTTCTGCTTTCTGCCATCACTTCCTGGGATTAAAGGCCCTTGTTACCACACCTGGCTGTTTCCAGTGTGGCCTTGAACTCAAGTGATAGGATTAAAGGTGTGAGTGTCACCCTTTTCTGGCCTCTATATCTAGTGGCTGTTCTGTTCTCTGACCCCAGATAAGTTTATTAGGGTGCACAATATTTTGGGGAACAGAATATCACCACACTACTACCCATCATCATCATCATCATTATCATCATCACAGATCTCACCAACATTCTAGGGAAGAGGGTCATGCAGATTGTGGGGCCCACTGGGGAGGAACCTTGAAGGCTTCTTAGAACCCGTCTCTCACAGTGTGTGACTGCTCGCCAAGAAAGCGCTCTTATGACCAGAGCTGTGGCTCAATAACCAAGTTGTCAAGGAGCCAATGACAGGTGAACTGTTACAGAGCAGCTGTTTCTATGGTTTCATGTCAGATTGCCCAGCCCATTGCATCCAAACACACAGCTGTTTACAAGTGAAGAAATGAAGAAGGCTATAGGTATGTGAAAGTGCTCACACCCAACATTATTTTCTGGTAAGAAACTGTACAGGCTTTGGTCTGGGTTTGTTTATTTCCTTAAAATTATCTGGGGTGATGGTTTCCATGTATTCTTTTAAAAACAAAATCCAAGAGAGTCCTGTCAAAGCCTCGTCTCGTTAACACAGTGTTACCTTATCTCATATCATTCAAAAGCCCTCAAAATTCCACATCAGGATGATTAAAATTTGTGCAGGCTCTCAAGTAGGTGTAGCATACTGAACATTTCCCCAGAAAGAATGTAAGCATCCAAAGAAAGGGAGAGCATCTGAGCTCAAGGTCACCAATTACTTCCCTCAAGGGTAGGTGTTCACTTTTACCAAAGGGACTTTCTCATCTCATTGCAAGACATTTGCCAGAAAAAAAAGAGAAAAAAAGAAAAAGAAAAAAAAGATGTCTGCGTCTTTGACTTTCACTCCTGGAGACTAAGAATTTAAAGCCAATTTTAGTGAGAGGATAAAGTAGATAGATAGATTTTCTCATTTGAGATGTAAGTTTGTAGAGGCAAAAGCACCTACAAATCACAGCCTTAGCAATAACGAAGGATTCCAGCAGCACCATTGATTTTCTTATTCTCTTGATCTGTCTACATCAGTAGTACAGAAAAGAATGTCGAAAGCATCGTGGGAGAAGGAAAATCAGCTTACTGTTATGTGCATGCATATATGTTCTCCTGCACACAGATATATGCACACATGCACACACACACATACCCTACATCCTTTCTAGGTAAGTGTAACATGAATTTCTAAACAGTCTTATTAATAAAAAAACGCAATGCCAGCTACTGGGGTAAATATGAAAGATCAGAGAAACAGAACAAGCCGCAGCTAACTTCACCTCACTTCTCAGCCGATTCTGTTTCCTCAAACTGGAAGCCTCTGAGTCCTCATCTGAATGGATCTCAGCTGAATTGCTGCTAAAAGCCTAAACACTTAAAAGCCTCTAGTTCCTGGTCCTTGTGCCTTATGTACCTTTCTGCTTCCTATCATCACTTCCTCGGATTAAAGGCGTGTGTCACCATGCCTGGCTGTTTCCAGTGTGGCCTTGAACTCAAGTGATAGGATTAAAGGTGTGTGTGCCACCCTTTTTTGGCCTCTATGTCTATCTAGTGGCTGTTCTGTCCTCTGACCCCAGATAAGTTTATTAGGGTGCACAATATATTGGGGGACACAATACCACCACAGGTAAGAAAACACAGGAGTTTGTGTTTGTTATTCTGCACCTGAAAGAATCCAGGCTGGCTACTGGTAGAAGATGAATGCATATCTATGGACATGCTGAGGTGCTAGGCTTGCTCCCTCTCTCTTTGGGGCCAGTGCAGTGCCCATCACTCCCATGTCCTACCGTGGAGGCCTATGAGGTGTTAGGCTCAATTCATCTCTCTCTTGAATTGCCGTGATACTCACCTCTCCCAGGCTGTGCCGTGGAAGCAAGCAGGCCTGAGAGACTGCCTTACAGACAATCGACGCAGTAAAGGCCTAGGAGGCCTAGTGGGGTCTACAGGCTGTGTGTTGTTTTACAAATGTACTGACATGTTTATTATGTCTAAGAGTCTTCTGGTGGAATCAATCAGATTCCAAATAGAAAATTATTCCATCAGCATCCCCCTGCCTTTTTGTTTCTCCTTTTCTGTCTTTTTCTTTCCTTGCTGCTCCACCTAAGACTTCAACCACTACACTGAATAAGAGAAATGAGGGTGGGCATTCTTTTCTCTTTCTGGGTTTGAAAGCAAATATCTTATATTTCCCCTGTTTAGTATAGTGTTGGCTCTGGGTAAGTTGTAGGAAATGAAAGTGAAATTGAGACTAAGGGAAGATTCAAATGGGAGTGTGGCGGATGGGGGGGGGGGGTGAGGTTGAAGTTGCTAATTTACACTTTGTTTGAAAAATGCCAGCATGATACCTAACACTTCATGTGCTATTTTTAGATTATAAAGCCTATGAGTCATCATAAGGTATACTGCTGCCCAGGGGGACTCTAATCAAATGTTGATACTGTGAGGGATATGGAAAGTGTGGGTGGTTTCCCATGTAAAATCATTCACTTTTGCCACAATACAACTTGCACATTTTCTTTGTCTTCCATTGAGCTTCTCTGGCTAATAGCAGTACAGCAACAATGCAGGGGCAGCCTTTAGGCTCCGTACATCACCACTGTGTGCTACTAGTGGGCACTGGGTTTGGTGTTAATGTTGACTGTTTGGGTGTCCTTTCATGTTCTGAACCTCATGCAAAGGCATTCACTTCGGTGGTTGGAGCAGCTGTCTCAACCCAAGACTTGGTGTGTAAAAGCTTCTAGGCATTAGGAGACCAACATGCCTGAGCCCTCAGCTGGCAGGTGATGAGGTGAGGTTTTTAACATCTAATGACATCAGGAGGATTGTACAGGCAGTAAGAACTTACCTGGGGGCTTGCTCTTCGACCTCCACTCAGTGATTTGTGAACTGCTCCAGTTCCTATGGAAGGTGATGGTGACTCCTTCATGTTCAGGTCCTGAACCAGCGTGAAAATGCACAGTGGACAACAAATTGATTACAGATTATGTGACCTTAAAGGATAAGGAACATGTTCACTCTTGCATACACATACACATGGGTGCTGTGGCATGAAGTTGCTGTGCTGGCTGATTATGTGCTGGAAAACAGCAATACTTGTATAAGGACAGAGATTGTCACTGTGACAGGCATGAAACATCAAATGTACTTGCCCAGATGACAGTGGAAATGATAGTGCAGGCTTTACACTTATGAAGCATTTATCTACAAGAATTTAATGGGTCTATTCAGTTTGAAACATCCACATACTAAAAACATGAAAAATACTGTGATACCAACATGTGCAAGGACTTGCTATGAACGCACACAGAATGTACACACATGCACATTTGTATTTGATTTAGTAAAGTTAAAAACTTTCACATCTACACCTTTGATGATGCACACTTGAATTTTCATTCTATCCAGACTCTTCATCTGGTTTTGATGTCATATTACAGTTGTTCTCATGAAGTAATCTAGGGTTCTCTCTGTCCTTTGCAACAATCTCCAAGTACTGTAAGCAATTAGCATGTCACTGTCATACTTCCTCATATCCTTCAGCTCACTGCTTAATTCAATCTTTCTCCTTGCATGTGATGCATATGAAACAAGGCTAGAAGTCTGCCAGTGTTATTGACTGCAGTTTCTGCATCAGTTTTAAATGACTGATTTTCATATAGGTTATGCATTTTGAACTTGTTTTAAACCATAATTTTAGAATGGGTGCTTGGCATTGTAAGTTTGACCTACTTCTGTGATGCTTGCTATTAGAAAAATATACCAGAGTTCTTTGCTGGGATATGGTTAAATTATGTAAATCCAGTTTGATGGTTTGGGTTCTTTCTTTTACAAATATTCATTGGAACAGGACAACATTTAATCTCTGGTAAGTTTTCCTCCCTGAAGAAGAGAAGTTCTCTCTGGTAGCTAAATAGCCTGGGGATTCAAAGCTCAACTACCCTTCTTGTGGGAGCTGGCACAGTGTCCTACCAGGTGTTTGATCTTTTTGGATAGGACATTCCTTCTCCTGTGTGATTTCTTAGATCTTCCTTGTCTCTGTGAACTTTCTTAGCATCTGTTTGTTCACTTTCATTCATTTGCATGTTTGAAGGGAGGAGCTGTCTGTATCTCTGGGGTGTTTTTCTTTGCAGGCAGAGTTTTCCTGTCCTGTCTGCCTGCTCCCAAATAATCCACACAGCTTAATATTACTTATTAATGCTCAGCTGATAGCTCAGGCTTGTTACTAGTTAACTCTAACACTTAAATTAACCCATATTTCAATGTATGCTTTGCCACGTGGCCCATGGCTTGTTACCTTATTTTCTACACATCCTGCTTGCTCAGTAGCTGGCTGGCATCTCTTGGCTCTGCCTATCTTCTTCCTAGCTTCCTCAATTTGATTGTCCGGCCTAACTTCATCCTGCCTTGCTGTAGTCCAATCAGCTTCTTTATTAACCAATGAGAGTAAAACATAGTCATAGTGTACAGAAGGATTATTCCACAGCATTCTTCCCTATTTGTCTAATTAAAAAGGAAGGTTTTAATTTTATCATAGTAAGATTATATATAACATTTTTTGGTTGGCTGGTTGGTTAGTTTTGTTTTGTTTTTTTTTTTTGTTTTCATTGTTGTTTTGTTTTGTTTCCCTGTGCATATCTCTCCTTTCTGACTGTAGCCATTTTGGCATCCCCACATCCCATATACATCTCCCCCAGTTTTTTTCACGTCTGAATCTGATATTCCTTTGCATTCCCTAAACCCCTGTCTGGGAACATCTTCAGAACTGTTGAAGTCATCCTGGGGTTCCTTCCATTTTTCACCATCATGCAGTAAACATTCTCTTACTGACTGATGTCTAGCATCTCAAAAAAAATGTTGTTTCATGTTACTTTGGGCTATTTTGAGAAAAGACTTAATTTCTGTTGCTCTATCTTGGTGGTGAGCAGGCCACTCGGTGACCATGTTAGTCTGAATCAATTACTTTCCCTGCTTGCCTGCCATCCTAGGTACCATTAAACTAATCCAGAGAACTTCCTTTTAATCTTTTCTTTGTGGTCTCAGGTCTGTTGGCCTGCATAAGCACCCATGCTTGGGCACTTTGGTAACACAATTGAATTGCTTTGTTGTTTCTTTTATGGAGGCTAGCTTTCTGTCTCTACATGCCAAGTTTAGTTACTGAATGAGAACTTGATAAATGCACACAGAAACCACAAGGATTCCATATTAGCATAAATTGGTTTGTATATTCAGCTATTGATGAAATGACTTTCAGGATGTTTCTCCCACATTGTGCTGAGCATATGGCATGAAAATTCTTCTTGGATCCTCTCCATCTCTCTACTTTACTTTTAATCTGTAAACTCTTATAGATTTTTCAAAGGAAAAATAAACAGCAAAACAGGAGGCTCCACTTAACCATCTGAATTTGCTCCCCAAATTTATGCAAATTCCTCTTGAATAGGCTTATTCGAACCATGTTCAATATAATTTACCCATTCACCAAGCAACTTGTGTAACTGTGCTTGAAACTGGTGATGTGAGATAAAAATGTTAAAGTTCTTTTTTTTCACTGAAAACTTACAATGTATTAATGGAGGCAGAATTTAGATAGAGAATTAAGGATTAGTGAAGTGCACGCCTTGTTTCTCTAACATGAGCCTGAAGTGATGAGCGATGGCCAATTTTCTCCTGAAAGAGAAGAGAAATGGTTAAGATGGGAGCAGGAAATGAACTCAGAAGGCCACACTTAGAGGACTTAGCAGAAAACGGGGCAGGGGGGCAGCTGGGTGTCTCACAGGTTTCTGGATTAAAATTTTAAATGGATGGTTTTATCTTTGCTGACTGAGCTAGAGAATCCATGGGGAGCACATCAGGAGGAATTTCTTAAAATTGCCTTAGTAACTATTCTTATCTGTTAATTTCTACCAGAATAGTAAGACTGGTGTGTGGCAAATAGTAGCAATTAACTCCTTAAATTATTTTTTAAACACTCAATATTTCCTTATTGTTTAATGGTGTGCTACTCATTCACATTGCCTTCAAATTTGGGTAGTCATTGCAGCAGTAAACCAGTAAACTGTTTCAGTTAAACCATCTGAGGCTCCACAACTGAATTGAATTGCTGCCTAATTTGGGGAATTAAGATAAAACAGACTGGTCTCACTGTTTCCTAGCCTTTCATAATTAGATAATTCACACAAAATGCAAGCTTGATCTATCCTCAGAGGCTGGTGAGCCAAGTTCTGAGCTGCATGCTAAAGTTTTGAAAAGATACGAACATGGAGACAGATGCAGTTAGAGACTTAGATATAATGAACCCAAATTGATCTGCTGCAGTGAGCTAAACTCACTGCTACGGATGTGTGACAGTCTGTCCTTCTGACACATGCCAACCCAGACACTAGCACCCACTTTCCAATGCAAGTACCAGCCACAGATTTCAAACGTTTGATGTCACCTGATGCTAGGGATTATTGCGAGTAGTCTCATGGGTATAAAGACATAGCTATTCTACGAGCAATATTGAAGCTGTTGGTGCTTAAGAACTGCACAGTTCACAAGTCAACCTCTTGGATGCTTTTTTAAGTCTATGTTATCAAAGAATTACTGAACACTTGCCCAGCCAAGCTGACATGGGGCATCAGACAATAGTGTTGTATGGTTCTTTTAATCCAGCACCCCTCAGGATAGGCACAGAAGGGTTGAGATAGAGGCTTCTCCCTCTCCTGTCTGATAACTTCTATGCCAAGTGAAAGAGACAGAGTGTACATGCTGCATCCACCTCCTTGCCCAAGTGGGTTTATAGAATTTACTGGGGCTGTTTTTCCATTTAGGAGGCAGCATCCAAAATTTTGCTATCCACAGAGAAAAGTGAAGTCATCCATCTTGGCAGTTTGGTTGGAGTGAGGATGGTGTGGATAGGTAGGAATGGCTGTGGGTATTAAGTCCAAGAAACACCCATAGTGATTTTACACATTCTGTGTTAAATTCCTCTCGTGTTACAAGCATAACTCCTGAGTATTTCCCACTGTAGAAAAGGAAGAAAAGCATGAGAAGACTACTTAGAATAATTAGAACAATGATAAGAGTGCCTTTCAGTTTAAGCTACTGCCACAGGCATACATGGGTGACCATGTCCAGAAACTCACTAATTCTATATTAAGGAGATTGGTTTTCTAAGCCCTAGCCCCAGAAACACAGAAAAACAAGAACCAGTTTCATGGTTTTCAGTGGAAAAATAAATGACTCTAGACCGATAGAGATGGACCTGCACAGAAAAGAGTTAACACAGCCACCAAGTCAGGCTTGGAGCTTAGAGGGTCTGCTTCCCAGTTGCCTATTGGTTGGCATTTAGAAATTGTGTTTCAAGAATTTCCAGGCTGATAAAAAAAGTTGGCTCTGTATGCCCAAACTATTTATGGAAACAATACCAAAAAGAATGATCTCAGAATTCCCCTAAAATGTAAGGGGAGATAATTAAATAAATAAAACAGAGATAATAGATGAGATAGTCAAATTTAAACCTAAGAGATCATATCCAGAGGATAGAAATTCCAACACAGCAAGGGAGGGGGATAGAGACCGCATAACAAAACCATCAAGAAAATTTCTAAAGCAAGAAAAAAAATCAATTTATAAGTTAAAATAGTTTTCCGAAATAACCCATACATAGGTAGCTGATCAGCTAATGTTGCACTTCTCAACTGTGTCACTGGGAGATAAATGCACAGGAAATGGTCCTTTCTGAAGGATATTCATTCTCGACCTAAAATCTCTTCCAATATCTTAATACATGTAGATTGTTTTCATATAGATTAACACCTGTGGATGTTACGTGAGGGTAAGGAAGCATGAGTTGTTTGTCTTGAAGGCATCCTTACTTAAGAATGCACTACAGGATTTACTCCAGCAAAAAAACCATAAGAAAAATGATGACTTCCCCAAAAAGAAATAAAAAAAGAAAGGAAAGCCTAGCACAGAAATGCAGAGCACCCAGCATAGCTATGCTTCCTTTTCTGTTGTTTTTCTCTGAGAATTTCATACATGAATGTGTTTGTCTAATCTACCCCAACTTCCCTCCTTTTCACGTTCTCCCCCGTCTCCCCACCACATTTCCCTCCAAACTGTGTATGCTCCTCTTTTAGAGAGCCTGTTGTGTCCACTTAGTGTTTGGTACATAACTGTGGGTATAAGACCATCTACAGGAACATGAGTAGCTTCTCATGGGTCACATCCCTGAATAAAACTGACTCCTTCCCCCAGCAACCTCAGACAGGGGTAGGATTTCATTAGCCTCTCTGTCACCCCTGCTAGGATTTTGACTGTCTTGATCTTGTGCAGGTCTTGTGCGCACAGCCACATCCATGGGAGTTCATAAGTGCAACGCTGGTGCTGTGTCCTGAGAGTGGCTGAGCTCTTGTTTTGTGTTTGATTTCACATTAATTTAAAATTTTACAGTATGGTCATAAGTAGGTACCTTATGTTGGTAGTTTTCTCCTAGTGAAATAACCTTTACTGTTGATTGGAGGAATTGGGACACAGAACTGCCTCAAAGGTCAACTATTTACTACTCATTCAATATCCATAGTATTTATGGCAAAGTAATAAGTAAATGTGCCAGGCACATTTTTATCACCCATGTCCTGTTTACACCCCACCCAGACAGTGTGTCTCTCTTTATAGATCTTCAAATCTACTCTCTATGAATCTCCCAAACGCTCCAACCTATGGTTATGTGTAGTCATGAAAGGATGGAGGAGAAACTGAGAAATGTCATAGATTAATTGGGGGGACCAGAGGAGGAAATCAGGCTGTGCATCATTTCCTGTGCTGTGCGGATACTCCTCCACTCCAATACTTGAATCTTCTCCCAAGGCTTCTAGTATTCATTAATCTCAAACTAAATCATCTGGAGTATAGGGAGCATATTCTGGTTCTAAGGTTTTAAAAAAAGAGCTAAACTAACACCAAGATAAACAGCATTGTGAGTAACTTACTAAGAAAAAGGAAGATGCCATTTTAGGAAGTTGCCATGGTTTTTCGCATGCAATTTTGTTTATTTTCTCATTTTCATTGTCTATACAGCAGAAACCACCAGTTTCATTTGAAGGTGACTTGAAAACTAAGTGTCTGTTAAGTGACAGTTCAGCATAAGTATAGTTTTGATTTTGTGAAGGAGCTTTGAATGTCTTAGGCCCCAAAGTTTTGATGACCTGTGACATGTTATAAAAGGAGTCTCCCTGAGCTGGCTATGTGCTGCAGGGTTAAGACATACTGTGTATTCTCTTCTCCAGGAGTACCAGCCTTGTAACACCAATGCATGCCCAGAGTTGAAGAAGACCACACCGTGGACTCCCTGGACACCTGTCAACATCTCGGACAATGGTGGTCACTATGAGCAGCGGTTCCGATACACATGTAAAGCTCGCCTGCCAGATCCAAATTTGCTGGAAGTGGGGAGGCAGAGGATTGAAATGCGATACTGTTCCAGTGATGGGACCAGCGGCTGCTCCACAGATGGTGAGGAAGTTCTGTGAGACTGGCCACTTAATGGAAAGCCTTTGTCCTTGTCTCTAAGGAAATGGAAAACTAGTGGGAGTCTCTGTTCAAACTTTGTTGTGCCTATGGTAGATCCAAAATAGTTTGTGTGGGTTTATTTAATATAAGAGAATATGATGAAAAGAGTAGCTGTCATAAAAATAGTAGCTGAAAATTAGATTCCCCCCTTTTAAAAACCTTAAAGTAGCCAGGCAGTGGTAGCACATGCCTTTAATCCCAGCACTTGGGGGGGGGGGCAGAGGCAGGCAGATCTCTAAGAGTTCAAGGCCAGCTTGGTCTACAGAGTGAGTTCCAGGACAGCCAAAGCTGTTACACTGAGAAACCCTATCTCGGAAGAAAAAAAAAGTCCTGAAGTAGACAAAGACAGTAGAAGTACATTTCTTTATTTATACCTAAAGTGATTTTTCTGTTAAATAGCACATTGGATCCAATTATGCTAATAGTGCTTTAACCTAGTGGTTTTGTGCTGTGGGATGTCCTGTAACCAAGAGCCACATGGCAAAGTATAGATTAATAGAAATGGGTTAATTTAAGATAGAATAACTAGATAACAAGAAGCCTGCCATGGCCATATAGTTTGTAAGCAATATAAGTCTCTGTGTGTTTACTCTGTTGGGTCTGAGCGGCTGTGGGACTGGCAGGGGAGAGAGATTTGTCCTGACCATTGGCCAGGCAGGACTGGAGAAAACTTCAGCAACAGTTTTGTGAATGTTTTGGAGAGCCAAGGCAGATGCAGCCCCATCCTCTGCCTGGCCTGGACACTGCCCACGGTCTGTCAGGCAGTTCTCTCCCTAGACTTCCTGCAGGAATGGTTGAGCCTTTTCCCCAAGCTTCATTATTTGCTTTGTTCTTCCTTTTTTAAAAAAATACTTTTATCTGATTGCACAAAATACATTCTGGCTCTTAAAAGGAAAGAGACACTCATAGAGGAGTGCCCACAGCATGACTTCATGAGAAGGGCAGTTACATCAGTGACAGAACATTCATAAGCATTACTCAGCACTCTGTGATCGTGATTGTCCTTGATTCTCCCAATGTGAGTGTTGGTGTTCGTAGATTGGTGTTCAGACACAGGGAGGGTCAGATAGGTCACATTTATCCCAGTCAAGTTCTAAGGGATGGGCTGCACTGCTCTCTGGTCACAGATCCCCATGCCTTCTCTGGGTGTGGATAGCCTGCCTGGATACCTGATGAACAACAATTCTTATAGAGCACCATGCACTTCCAAAGCACTCCTCTTCATCCTCTGTGTTTTCAGGTCTTGACACATCTCAGATTGCAGATACCTACAGTTCAACAACACACAGCCCATTGTTTCTTAAAAGGGACGCAGACTACTCTGATTAAGGGTCTTATGAAAATAAATGTACAACTTAGAACTAAAGCCATCACTTGGAAGAGGAGCAGCAGAGAACAGTCACTTTTGCTCTTTTTATAAAAACCTGCTGTTACTCAAAGAAAAGATTTACTTGGAAATTCCAATAAAGGAGAACAGGAAACCCAGCTGGAAAATGTACATTCTATAAAGGGCAATCTTATCATTTTAATCAAGATTATGAGATAGAATATGAGAATTCAGAGATTAATTTCAGATATTATTTCAATTTTTTCCTATTATATCCTATATGACTTCTTAATTATATATATAATTCCCATATATTGTCTTAAATACAACTATGCCCTATGAAGTCTAAGTGGAAAACACATATCCTAAAATATTATTAATTGTTCATCTTAAATTCATGTTTAATTGGTCTTTCTTCATTTCACTTTTTGAGATGATGACCTTTTCATGAATTTACTTACACCATTATTCTGTATGGGCCATGACATTTATTTATGGTGCCATCAAAGTGAAATGTTGAAAATGAAGCATGGTATATCTTTACAATTGACTTTATTTTCCTCCCTTAACGCATACTTTTATTCTTTCCATTCTCAGATACATATAACACCAAAGCAAGTATGTTTTAAATATTAATAGTATATATATTATTCATGAATATATGTTTTAAAAATGATTTTATAAAAATTTATAAATTTTTGTAAAAGCACATTATACAAAGATAGCCTATATTTTATTAAAACTGCAAGCATTGCCCATGGTAAAAAGAAATGTAAATAGTCTATGTTTTGATGGCTTTGAGTTCTGATGATAATCCTCACATCGTGTTATTGATGTCTTGAAAACTGAAAATTGGACACATGTGCTTCTGAACACAGAAAAGGAGCCTTGCCCACCATTGTTTGTTTATTGATAACCCACAAAACACTGGCCGGATTCAAAAAGCTGCTCCTAATTGTAGCTAGAGATTTCCTGCCTGGCCCACGGTCAGGTCAAATCTCTCTCACCTGCCAGTCCCACAGCCACTCAGACCCAACCAAGTAAACACAGAGACTTATATTGGTTACAAACTGTATGGCCGTGGCAGGCTTCTTGCTAACTGTTCTTTCAGCTTAAATTAATCCATTTCTATTAATCTATACCTTGCCACATGGCTCGTGGCTTACCGGCATCTTCACATACGGCTTGTCATGGTAGCGGCTGGCAGTGTCTCTCCCACCCAGCTTCCTGTTCTCTCAATTCTCCTCTCTGTTAGTCCTGCCTATACTTCCTGCCTGGCCACTGGCCAATCAGTGATTTATTTATTAACCAATCAGCAACACATTTGACATACAGACTATCCCACAGCACTTCCCCTTTTCTTTTCTTAAAAAGGAAGGTTTTAACCTTTACACATCTCCAAAATCAGCTTGGTATATTTGGGAATTTGGGCGTAGCTTTTCTTACTACTTCCTGCTGAAGGGGGGCGCTGTATCTTATGGGGACACAAAGAAAATTTTAGGATTATGGAATAGTCCATGCGGCTGTATTGTCTGAGCCAGTTGCCTTCAAACCATTCTGGATGTTGGATCATCTGGGCCATGGTGTCATCAGAGACCTTTCAGGGGGTCTTGGCTGGTCAAACCTGATGTATCTTAATCTGGAACAAATCCATAGCCTCTGGCTTTCTGTGGAAACAAAAGCAGAGCCTCCTTTCCAAAGCAACATATCTTTACATCCAAATTTTGAAGTCAAGGTACCTTTAAAATATACATTTTGGAATAACTCAACAGCTTTTGTATTCAAATGTTTTTCTTCAGTTATGAATATCAAAGAGAACATAATCCAGATTCTCTGTGTGGTAGCCATCTTTACGTGGCTTATTTTTTTATATTAGCTTGAGCCTATTGCTTTAAACTGCAGCCTTCTAAGCCTGAAATGGCGCTGGCCCTGCTGGCTCCGCCCACTTCAGCTTCCCAACATGGCGGTGGTACATTTTCCGCCAGCTCTGGGAGCCATCAACTCTCAGAAATAGTGGGTCTATGCTTCTATCAAAGCAGTGTGTAGCCCAGAAACCTCTTTTTTTGTTGTTTTGTACTAGCAAAGGCTAAATCCACCACATAGCTTAATGTGCCACTTGCAGAGGCCTCATTCCCACCATACTGCAGGTCGAACATGCACGCCAGGAACCTGCCATAGTAGCTCAAACACGCAGGCTGCCGCTAGCTTAAAAGAGACAACTAGGAGCTATTTTTAGCTCCGTTTTAGAATCTTTTTACTCAGGTTTTAGGTGGAAACTCTTGCCAACACATTGGGTGCCATTTGTATCTAGAGTTTTCCTGCCTGGCCCACGGTCAGGGCAAATCTCTCTTACCTGCCAGTCCCACAGCCACTCAGACCCAACCAAATAAATACAGAGACTTATATTGGTTACAAACTGTATGGCCGTGGCAGGCTTCTTGCTAACTGTTCTTACAGCTTAAATTAATCCATTTCTATTAATCTATACCTTGCCGCATGGCTCGTGGCTTACCGGCATCTTCACATACGGCTTGTCATGGTGGTGGCTGGCAGTGTCTCTCTCACCCAGCTTCCTGTTCTCTCAATTCTCCTCTCTGTTAGTCCCGCCTATACTTCCTGCCTGGCCACTGGCCAATCAGTGATTTATTTATTGACCAATCAGCAACACATTTGACATACAGACCATCCCACATCACCTAATGTCTTATCTTAGAAGACCATCCTGCCTGCACGGCACCAAACAAGAAGCTTGCTCAGGAATGGCTATGGGTGTTGGTGTTTGCTTGCTTGTGAGAACAATTGCCACCACATGACCAGTGGTTGGTGAAAACATCACTATTTGTGAGACAATGACTGAATAGGTTTAATATCATAAGTCGGGCTGTATCTTCTTCACACAAATTTTGACTGAGTCTGATTAAATAAGTAAAAATGTTCGGATCAGGTCTGATATGCAAGGAGTCTTCAAAAAACAATTCACATATTCTTATAATGCTTGTCCATCCTCACCCCACCACTATCAGCACCCCTAATCCCTACTGTTCCATTTTGTTAGCAAGCATACGTGCAACATCTTAGGCAAGCTTATTCAGGGATGGGATCTGCGCAAGCTCTCTGGAGCAAACTGTTGTCTTCATGGTCTGTGATTCAAGAGGGATTAACTCTGATCCTTTTACAGCATGAATTCACACTGAAAAGGTTAAGTGAGAAGGCACAGGTCTAAGCTGTGCCCCCTTTTCCAGACAAATATCTTTCCTGTAGCACCAGTCCCATGGTTCATGAGGACAGTTTGCAGTAGAACTCCTAAAGAAAGTGAACCAGGGGCATTCTTTAGAGTCCTCTACAAAAGAGAGAAGAATCACTGATATGAACTTGCTGGTTGCAAATGTGTTGCCACATTCAGATGGAGTACCACGTGCACCCTAATTAGATAGTAACTACAGGAAAGAAGCATGAGTTCTAGGAGGCTGCCATTCAGCTACAGTGGGTTTGGGGCTTTTGAAGTGTGAAAAGGGTTCAGTTGACTATTAGGGTAATTCTAGACATAAAGCAAACAGCCTACACTGCAGAATCACACTTTGGGTTTCCTTGGCAGGTCTTTCTGGAGACTTTCTACGAGCTGGGAGATACTCTGCCCATACAGTCAATGGGGCGTGGTCAGCATGGACTTCCTGGTCACAGTGCAGCCGAGACTGCAGCAGAGGCATTCGGAACCGGAAGCGTGTTTGCAACAACCCAGAACCCAAGTATGGGGGCATGCCCTGCCTTGGCCCATCCCTGGAGTTCCAGGAATGCAACATTTTACCCTGCCCAGGTAAGTGGATCACAGTGTGAAAAAGACTGGGAAAACTGTGTGCTTGCAGTCCTTAATACCTGAAAGCCTCTGGAAGCCACTGGAGACCTATCTCACTTTGTTTTAGTAGGGGTTATTATTCTATGATGAAACACCATGACCAAAATAACATGAGGAAGAACAGGTTTATTTCACTCATAATTCCATATAATGGATTGTCATCAAAAGTTGAAATGGCAGGAACTCAAACAGGACAGGAACCTGGAAGCAGGAGCTGTTGCAGAGGCCATAGAGCAGTGTTAATGGAGGCTTACTCTCTCTGGTTTGATCAGCTTGCTTTTTGTAAAACCCAGGATCACCAGCTCAGGGATAGCACCACCCATTACAGGCTGGGCCCTCCCCTATCAATCACTAGTTAAGACAATGCCCTACAGGCTTGTCTGTAGCCAGAATTTATGGAGACATTTTCTCAATTGAGGCTCCCTCCTCTCAGATGACTTTAGCTTGTGTCAAGTTGACATAAAGCAATACAGCACATACTCAGATCTTGTGGTCTAAGCCCTGTCACTAGTTGGCAAGTTTTATGTGTTGTCCCCAAAATAAGTGTTAGACACTTTCAGGATGCAGATAGAACCAACCCTTTCAATATGACCTCTACCAAGTCCATAGAGTCATGGCTGCCACAGTGCCATACCAGGGACATCAGCCAGCAGCCCAGTTCCATCTCACCTATTGCATAGAGGGGCCCACCCCATGAATGAAACCCTCTAAGGACAGGTTTCTCTTCTGGCGACTAATAGAGCTGTGTGTCACCTGACCTTCTCCTAGTCTCAGGCTCTTTAACACAAAGTCTTAAAGCGATTATAACCTTGTCCTTGTGCACACCACCTTTGCCTTATGCCTGAGTAGAAGCCCCAGGCTCACACACCGTAGTGATCTTAGCTATTGCACAGGCATAGCACACCTAGAAATATCTGTGGATAGTTGTCAAATGATGAGGGAATAAAGCACTGGAAAATTGGTCTTCCTTCCACAGAGAGCACCATTGATTTATGCATTACAAATAGTATAAATAAAATTTTCCTATATGGGCTGCCAATGCTCCCCCTAAGAGCCATAGGCTATCTAACAGAAACCCAGTAACAGGCACATATATACATATATGCTATACATATGCATCTCATAAATAATGTCAACCTAGTACAGCCATTGATTCCTGGCTTTGTGGTATGTTGCCATGCAGTGGCCACATCAGCTGATGACATACAAACTAGAATCATAAAAGGTAAACCAACCAGGGTACTGTGAGCCTAGTATTGAGGGGTAGGAAGGAGTTCATCAAATTGGCAAGCAGGAATAAGAAATCCTGTGTAGGAGAAACTCATTCTAAATATTAGAAACATTGGTTTTAAGGGAATAAAAACCTTAGCATCTATTCCTATAAATATATACAACTTTCTAAATTATTTGAGTAATAAACTCTTGTAAGAGATTAATAAGCGTTTGTTGTGGAAAGGATAGGCAGATGGATGAATGATTAACTGGATAGATAAGTGGATGTCTAGGTTATCTTTGGGTAGATGGTTGGGTAAATGGATAGACAGATGAGTAGACAGATGGTAATGGATTGGTAAACATGTAGGTAAAGTTGAAATCAAGGTCCCAGCCTTGTTTTGATGTTTTTTCTTTTATAAATAACTTTTTAAATTTTTGAGATTATAAGATAATTATTCCATTACCCCCTTCTCTTTCCTCCCTCCAAGTCCTCCCATGTACCCATTGCTCTCTTCAAAGCATAACCACCTTTTCTTTAATTTTATTGAATACATTCATAAATACAACCTGCTCGGTATGTATGCTACTTGTATATATGTTTTCTGGGCTGGCCATTTGGTATTGGACAACCAATTGGTATGTTCTTCCCTGTGGAGAATCGTTTCTACTGCTTCCAGCATTTCTTTGCCTGCAGTTCTTTGTGTAAAATGGAGGACTCATGAGCTTTCCTCTTTCTACATTAAAAATGGTGTCATCCTTGTTCAGGTCATGTTTAGGCAGCCATGTTGGTGAGATTTTATGGATGTAGTTTCTGACAGTATTAGGAGGCACATAGCTCCCTGACCTCACACTTAACTCCCTGATCCTTTTGCTCTCTCAGCCTTTGCTCCTCCTCTCTCATAATTCTACCTGAGCCTTGAGTGCAAAGTTACGTTGTAGATGTTATCCGTCATGACTGAGCTCCACAGTTCTGTATTTTGATCCCTTGTGGTTTCCTGTAATAGTGTCTGTCTGTCTGTTACAGAGAGAAATTTCCTAGGTGAGGGCACTACACTTATCTATGGCTATAAGTATAACTATTTAGAATATGGTTGGGAATTATCCTGGTTTAGTAAACCAGTTGCAGTTGTATGTTCTTCAAGATCCCTGACTTCACTAGCCCTGGGTAGCTGGCTAGCTTTCCAGTCCCAAGCATGGTTTTCCTCTTGTTGAGTCAGCCTGAAATCCAATTAGAGAGCTGTTGGTAACTGCTAAAGTATGTGTATCCACTACTGTACCCGTAGGGTTACAGAATCATGATGTTCATTGTTATGGTTCATAGGCATCGTAGATGAGTAGGACTACTGGTTGCTTGTCTCCTTTGGAAGCTTTCATTGTACCTTCTGGGTATCATAAAAACTAGTCCCCAGGGAGCAGACTTTTGGATCACATCAGCTCAGGTCCTGTGGGCCCTGTGTCTGAAGTAAATGGGTATTTTCAGAAATAGCAATTTACCTTACACCTCTGGATGGCAACCAGGGACAACAACAATAGTCTAGAATGTTCTGGGATTCTCTTGGACAACCTGACCAACAACTCAGAAGAGAGATGTTTAGGCCTGTTAATGGGTTTCTGTTAGATAGTGTATGGCTCTTTCAGGGAGCATTGTCAGCCCATATGGGAAAATTTTATTTATACTATATGAATACATACTTACATGTATTATAGGTATTTGTGGGTATATAGCTAGTAGTTATGATTCCTTATGAGTTTTTCAGACATTTTACTATTGTCTTCCTGCTGTATTTAATTAACTCTGTTCCCTCTCCCTCGTTAGAGTCCCCATTTCCCCACTCCCCTCAGATCGCTTGATTCTAGATTCCTCTCTATTGCTCCCCATCACCACCATTCCACAATGGTCCCCTTTTCCCCTTCTGGTTTCTATAGTTACTCCAGGTTATATACTCGCATCTGGCAATGTGTAGCTAAGAACATCAGATGAGAGACAACATGCAACATTGTCTTTCCAGGTGTTGGTCACACACCACGCAACCCAAACCTTTCTAGTTCCTTCCATTTACCTGTAGCAGTGATACTCAATGATGTCTTTGCTCCTACAGTTGTGCTTTTCCCATGAGGCCTTTATGCCTGAATTTCTGCAGCCTCAGACTATTCCTCTTCAGACTACACAACTTTCCCAGTCAAACCGATGCTGAGATGCTGGGAAAGGTCGCGGAGTTGTTCTTTCCCACAGCCCATGTAGAAGAATTCCTCCCCCGGGTGTTTGGAGGCAGCGTGGGCGATATCACTAGATTTGAATCACAGCTGTGAACTGGAGCCAAGGAGAAGGATATGGGAATGCCAAGTTCCCTCCATCACCCTGTCTTCTCTAGACTCCAAACTTAATTTCTTGGGTCCATTAGTAGCCCATGTGGAGTCCTAGAGATGCTTAGATGTGATCCTGGTCCCTGAGGGTAAATGTTTCTTGTCCATTTTTAGACATTCTGATAGCATCATCTGTGAGTAGTTTTAAATTTTATTTTTGTTGACTTGCTGTTGAGCCAGGATTATGTGTACATGGCCTGAATATCTTAAAATAACTCTGTCCTCATTTCCTTTTACAAGCCAAGATTCCTTTGCAGAGTTGTCCATGTCTTTGCCCAAGGGATTAGAAAATTCAAGGTTGAATGTGTGAGCATCAACTTTATCTTTTTTTTCTGAAGGAATTTTTTTATTCATTTTTATATACCAAGGACAGATCCCCCTCTCTTCCCTCCTCCCGCCCACCCCCCAGCCTTACTTTCCCCACTCCATCCTCCATTCCCTCCTTCAAAAAGGTAAGGCAGAGCCTGCTACATTCAGATGAGGCAGGTCCAGTGCCCCCCCCCCGTCCCGCCCCACATCAAGGCTGTGCAAGGTGAATACTCAACTTTATCTTTTACCACCCATAAAATTCCTAAAAATGTGACAACCTATAACTCAGCTATGAGCTGGTAGTAAGTCCCCCTACACTGTGGAGGTTGAGCTATATGTCCAAAGGAATCCATATATTTAGGGTAATTTTTCCATAATTTAGGGCATATTATTCTATGTAAACTGATGTTTTTAAATGTACTAGGTTCCTAGTGAAGATTACAAAACACATGATCATTTTTTAAATGTTCTCAGAGACTGCATACAGATCAATGGGTCACAGCACTTGGTATGTAAACATGAGGATTTGCATTTGAATTCTCAGCATGCACATATATGGGCCAGTCTGCATGTGCCTGTAACAACAACATTGAGAGCAGCAATAGGCAGAGTCCAAGAGCTCTCTGGACAGTAAGCCTAACCAACAGGGTAATCTGGTTCAGTAAAAGACTATCTCAAGGCCATAAGACAGAGAGAATATGGTAGTAGAAGGCACCCAATTTCCTACTCTGGCCTTGGTGTGCATGCCCATGAGGGTTCAGCCAGACTGGGGATAGAGCTGAGCAATATAGTGCTTGTCTCAAATTCTGGAGGCTCTGGTTCTATCTGTGGCACTAACATAAGTAAATAATAGTAAAGTCAAGTGCATACTAAAATGATTATTCTTCACCTTCTGAACCTGCTCCTGCATAATTTATCTCAACACTGAGAGCCACATGATGGTTTCTGATCATAACTTTTTTTTCCTGGCACATTTGATGCAGCAGTGAAGACTCCGGACTGTAGACCTTGCCTGGAAAAGCTAGAGACAACAGATGGTTCTTTGTTGCTATGTGTATTCAAATAAGATGAAAGCAACTCAAAGTTGTACTTAGACACCAATAAAACCCAGCACAATAAACATAAGTTCTTTTGATCCGATTTAACTCAGCAGGTTCCTTTTGTCTTTCTTCTGTAAACAACAAGGCCCAGGGAAAAGGAACACTGAGAATATGATGGAAGGGCACAGTGAATCAAACTGGGGACTCTGGGACTCCGGCAGGTGTGTCTTCTCCAGAGAACAATACAGAAGCCTGTGGTACTCTGAGGACACTGTGCTTTCTAGCTACAATACCCTTGGACCTCCACAGGGGGAGACAGAGAGTACAAGAGACTTCTACTCAATGCTCCCTTAGAGGAAAAAAGCCCTGCTGCTTGGAGGTCCAGGGTTCAGCATGCCGAGGAATCAGCACCACATGTTCCCATGAACTGACAGACTGTAAATGCTCCACTCTGTCCCCGTGACCACCCACAGTGGGGTTGACACTTGGGGGTTAATTATGCAGCTTTATCTTGCTCTCCTTCATCAGTGGTAACTGTATTCTGTTTTTATCTTATTGTAGCAGTTGAGTATTTAACTAGAATTGCAAGAGCAATGATTTTCTATCCTTGTCCATTGAACTATTTAATGTATGAATTTCATTTCAACAAAAAACGGTTCTCTGTCACTGATTGCTTTCTTTCCTTGGAAGAAATAAGGATCTAAACTTCAGGGTATTTGATCTTCTCATGAACCAGTCTTACTTAGGATACATTAAATGGTGATCCAAGCCCTGGGCAGAATCCAGCATGGATGACAGGAATTATGTGAACTGTTGGAACGTCTGTTGCCTGAAGTATTGATTCTTAGGGTGCTTCATATTAATTATTACAGCACATGACTCATGGTTCTGAAACTAGACGTTTCAAGTCACATACTTTGAAAGTCTGTGCTGTGCTGGTGCTTAGACATCGTATGTTTAGAAATATTTTCGTAAGGACAAACAGGGAACTAGAAAGTGTTGAAAGGATTCTTCAAATCTGTAGCTTCCACTGAGTAGGGAACCTCAGATGTCCCCACACCATGAGTAACTTCTTCTGTGTATCCTGCTGTCTTCTATGTGGCATATCCTATCTCTAGCTGTGTCATATTGGTCCAGTGGGGACTTCAGACATGCTATGTTTTTTTGTGTCCTTTCCCAGTGGATGGTGTGTGGTCTTGTTGGTCATCCTGGTCAAAATGCTCAGCAACCTGCGGTGGTGGACACTACATGAGAACTCGCTCATGTACGAATCCAGCCCCAGCCTATGGAGGGGACATCTGCCTGGGACTGCACACAGAGGAGGCACTCTGCAACACACAGACCTGTCCAGGTATATATGTCCGTGGTGACTGTATAGCCTTAGTGCAAACTCACCTTTCTTAATTATGAATGATGAAGTTAAAGATTGCAAGTCACAGTAAATACTGGAAATAGAGGAATGGATGGCAGGTCAATCTCACACTGTTACCCCTGATGTGATTTAGTAACACTTTGTTTTACAGTGAAGTAGTTTTCACATTGTACTCTTTTCATCGCAAATGGGAAAGTGCACCCATGTTGGAGCATCTATACTACCTACCTAGGAAATATACCCCAACTCTCTTTGACCTTACTAAGTAACACTGATGACTCTCAGGTAGCACCTTACTTTCTTTGCTGGAGGAGAGAGAAGATTGGAAGAAGTGGAAAGCAAGAAACACTTGTAGAACCCCCACCCTGGTGTGCAGGGAGAATTGCTTGTGGCTCCTTGTTTCCGAGCTTATCCTGGCCCAGCACATGTTATATGCTTGAAAATAGCCTAGAAATGTCCCAGGGAAACACTGGGCATTGTGGGAGGACACTTGACTCAGGACAAGGGCTATACTCAAAGGCAGCTCAGTTAAAATACAAGGCATGAAGTCCAGTCAGCTATCAGAGGACCAAAGCAAAGCAAGCAACAGGGGGTGGTGATAGAAGGAAGTGAGCCTCTTCAGGACTGTGGACGGGGGGAGCTCTGAACCTGTGGTTGATGTAAGATGTACCAGACAGCCTTTCACCAAAGAGGTAACCTGGCATTCTGACACACCCCTCATGGGATGAAAATGAATTACCTTTCTACATTTAACTTTAACAGTGAAATCCTTTAGCAGTGTGCATGCATGCACAGATCTTTCTAGAAAATTCCATCTATGTTTAAAAGGGCCTCAAAAACCAAATTCTCATGATGATTCCAAAAAAATCAGTCTTTTATGTCTTCAAGAGAAAAAGCCATTCCATTTGTGTGGATCAATGCACGGCTTGAATTTCTAAATTCTAAAAAAATAAAATAAAATAAAAAAGGAAGATGTGCTCCTTATATTGGTGATTAATAATATGTAGAGTTCATTGTTTGACTTGATATATGAGTCCTATCCCTATGTGTGAACATCGGTACACCTGGATGGATTGAAAAGCATTCCAACAAGTCCTCCACCTTCGGGCAGAAGTGTCCTGCCACTGCTCATCCTTCGGCCTTGACCAAGGATGTGGGAATTGACTTTATCCATGTCAGTAAGCCTGGAGGGAAATGAACTCTGATTGGCTGGCCTGGCTTTGGCATGGTGACTTTGCAAAGTTGGTTTATTGCAGAAGAAAGGTGCTTTAAACTTCCATTCTGAAACCAGGGATTTCAGCATGTGGTGCTAGCTAGCGTGCATCCTGGGGGAAATGTCCAGCAAATCATCTGAGGGCCTTTTTGTAGGGGAGCTTACTATGTAGGAAATGGTGCCTGCACTGATGATTTCTGATTCTCAGAGCTCATGTTTGTCTCAAGAATTAGCTTATTGGCTATTTTAAATAAAAATATTCACAGAATTATGATGTTATGGGACTTAGAACATTTACTTTAAATACATTATATCTATATATATATATTAAAATGTTTAGCTCTTTTACTCATCCTTTTGTGGATTTATTTACTGGATTGATAAAAAGCTATGACCACATCTTACTTATGCACAGAACCATTAAAAACACAATGTGAAAACCTAAAGCACAGCCTGACTTGACTGTGATTGGTCGATATCATCAGGTAACCCCGCCTCTCCCCCTCTTCTGGTCTCTGTAGAAAGCTGGTCATTGTGGTCAGACTGGTCTGTGTGCGATGCCTCTGGCATCCAGGTCCGTGCTCGACAGTGTATTCTTCTGTTTCCTGTGGGCAGCCAGTGTTCCGGAAATACCACAGAGAGTCGGCCATGCGTGTTTGACTCTAATTTCATCCCAGGTAAGGGCAGAGATGTTTATCAGTGTGAACACAGTCATTCCAATATCCAGAGAGGAAATGACCCATTGGGTCAGACTTTTATCTGCTCTTGAAGCTGCCTTTGCTGAATTAAAAGTGATCCTATCAACTGTTGTGGTTTCAAGGTGACAGGAATATAGATTCACAGGTGACTGCAAATTAGATTGGAATTTGGCACTATATCTTATATAATTTATTGATGCTAATGTAGTGTAAGAATTTGCTACAAAGATTGAAAACTGATGGCTTGTTTTAATATCAGCGTAAATACTTTACTATGACAATGTTGTGTATTTGCACAGAGAAGAGGGTCATTGTCTTCATGTAACTCTCAATATACTAGGGAACATGGATGTCTGTAATTAATGTTGCCTTGAAAAAAGGGTTGGAAGTTCCTTTTGCCACAGGCTTTTTATTGGAAGTCAACGTTTAGTTATCACAGGGGACAATCACTTGCTGCAATGGCATTCTACTTACACATAAGCCCCCGAAACACAATCCTCCTGCATCTATGGGACATTATATGGGCTAAAACGAGGACTAAACTATTGTGAAGAAATAATGGGATTAAATTATAGAAGCACAGTTTATTCATTTCTTTTGACTTGTGGAAAGAACAGTAATATTTTACACAGGACTGATAGCTTTAGCCTACCCTTAGAAGGCACCTCAACCACAAACAGCCTATGAGTGCTGTTACTTTTTGTTTAACATACTTTCAGTTTTTCTTATGTAATGAAAAACCAGTGTAGGAGAGTCTGGCCTTCCTAAATACCTGGGGTGTTAACATACTCGGAAGACCTGCCATCTCACTCACATCCTCCTGGTGGATTTCACATGTGGCACAAGAAAGCAAATGCCTGGGCTTCTGAGTAGAGTTTTCCTTGAGCTCTGGTGATTCAACCTTCAGTTCATAAAGAATGCTGCACCAGAAAAACAACACAGGGCAATGTTATTGGGGTTCCCTAGCTGATGAGACATGTCATAGCAGAAATTAGTACTTGCTCTTGTTTCAAGCCCGAGGGACTATGGCATTTTCTTCTTTGGTATTGAATACCATACCCTCCTAGTGAGGGTGACATAGCCAGATCCACCACAGGTTTGTTAAAACAAAGAAACAGTCAACACTTCTGATAATTAACCAAGCTTTTGAACCTTAGATTCATGTTGAATTCAAAATCAATGAATGAAATGATTGTAATGAAGAATGTAAATGAAGCATGGATATAAACTTTCCTCCCACCTCCTTTGTGCATAGTGATTGGATTTTTGTTTTTCCAGAAGTGTCTGTGGCAAGATCCAGCAGTGTAGAAGAGAAAAGATGTGGAGGTGAGTTCTCCTGTTTAATGGAGCTCTTGTTGGAACTCTGACATAGTGCAACCTTTCTCTTCCCATGGTGTCCTGCAGCTGGACATGGGTGACTGGGCAGGGAAGCCCCTGAGTACACCCTCATATTGGTCATGATATACCAGACACGCCACTAAACACTTTTAGGGACAGACGTGTCCTATCAGCATCTCACAACACTGATAGATGTTTGTGTGAGGCACTTGGAGATGGGCTCTGGAAGTCAACAACTTCAGATCTAAGATGGGAGACTCAGGACATGTGCTAATACTGTCCAACCACTGTAGGCTCTGTTCAGAACCAGCCTCTGTAGTGATGCTGTCATCAGATGTGAGCCAAAGGAGTCAGCTTGTCACATTTTGCTACCAGCTAAGTGAAGAATAACAATTTTCAGAGATTTTTACGTTGGTGATTGCACTAAAAGAATAGTAAGCATCAGTTTTTATCTGTATTGTATCGGTGGGGACCATGGAACTCAATGAGGTGAGGCTACTGGCTCAGATCCACATGGGTCATGAGTAAAGGACTCAGGGATAGCATCCTGGCAAAAGAATGCAGCAGAGATTTTACGTTGAAAACATCATGGGAAAAGGAGCCCAGTAGATCCCTGGGAAACATGTGGGAGGCTTCTACAGCAGCCCTGTGTGGGTCATACTCTTGGTCAGCACCAACATTCAGATCAGACTGTGTGTTAACCTTAAGGAACTGCAGGTTGGGAATGCAGCTGTGCAGAAATTGTGTTCTGTCTTCAGAGAGGTCAAGATAAACCTGAGGGTCACCTGGGTGGCACCTCAATGGAGTTGACTGGCCATCCATGCTTGCTGCCAGAGTCTCTCAACTTTTGATTCCTCTGGCCAGAGAGCTGGGTCTGTGCAAGTCCTTTACGGGCCTTGAGCAAATCCAGCATCTAACCTGGTGATGTTATTGGCTAAATCTCAGGATCTGTAATTACTCTCCATTGTTAGGAAACTGACTGTTTTAACCTTCAAGCTACTGGCATTGCTGTTCCAGCATAAGTAGGTAAGATGGATCTTAGGCTGGAGCTGATGGGTTTAACATAACTGATTATATAGCATGAATGTTTGAGGAGGTTTAGAGAAACAGTATAGATTTTTTATCTCCATTGGTTAAAAATCAATCAAGCATTGCATAGAAAGCAATTCAACTGAACCGACTGGGTGGTTGGTCTCTATTCCATCCTCATTGTCCAAAAACCAAGGGAAAAACTGACTAATAGCAGGAATAAGAGGAACATGTCTGCCACCAAGACAAATGACCTGAGTTCCATCTCAAGGTCCCATGTAGTGAAAGAAGAGAACTGACTCTCCTTAAGTTGTTCTTTGGCCTCCATGTATATGTCATGCTACCTGCACATATTTATGAGCATGTGAGCACACACACACACACACACACACACACACACACACACACACACACACTCACTCACTCACTCACAGCACATCCAAGTAAATGTTAAAAAGACAATGCATATATTTAGGGAAGAGCCACGGTGCACAGAATCGCTTGAGATTTAGTAGGCACTATTTTTCCCTTTGCAGAGAATGTGCTCCTATTGAAATCTTTCCGCCGAGCTATTTTTAGTTGCAGGAGACACAAAGTCTGAATAATCTCATCATAAAGATGTCAGCTGGCCACAGCTTCCCCAGGCACCTGCAGGAATAATTCATATGACTAATGATGCACATCTGCATATGGAGACCATTGTACATCTTCCATATGCAGCAATGAAATATGAGTTATAAGTACAGTAGAAAAGTATTTTTATCAGTATGTGGCACCGGCTCAGGGGAGTCCTAACAGCGAAAATAGAGAAAAAAAAAAAAAAAAAAAAAAAAAACGAGAGCCAGTGTGTGAAATCAGCCTTGCTTATCATCACTATAGCCTCCATCTTCAGTAAAAACAATACAATTCTAATGTTTGTTGGTGGAAAGGGTGCAGAATGGTTCATGCAATAGTCACATACTGAGAGCCCTGCGCAATCACAGTCTCCATGACAAAGCAGGAAACACCCAAGGCTTGTAACCTCCCTCTATGATCTTACCATTTAACAAATGAGCTAGGCATAAAGAATTGAGGTGATTCTTCACTCAACTGTCAGGAAGTGGCAGATTCTTGTAGAATATTCTCAATAGATTATCCAGTCTTTAGTGTTATGGACTTCTATGGTAGGAACTTCACTATCTGTTCAGAATCTCAATGCATTTAGGAGTGTGTGTTGATCATTGCTGACAGTGAGCCCAGTGAGGAAGGTCAATCTCTCAGGGATCTGCATTCTTAGAACAGTGTCCAGGAACAGACAGAAACACAGTACAGAAGAAAACTCAGGGTCAGAGGGCATGTGACAGATCTTCAACTTCTACTGTGTAACACACAGATCAGGCCCTAATGACACGTCTCATATTTTGATGCTGAGCTTCACCTGGGCTTCTTGATCTGGGATTCTGACAGAACCCTAGGGCACTAGTTCTAGTATCCATTGGTAAAGAGTAGCAAGTGATCTTTTGACAAGTGTCAGAGCTCTAGGGTGGAGCTTCTGCTGAGTTGTAAGTGCCCTAAATGAACACAGAGCACAGGGGAGGTGGCTCTGCAGACCCCTAGAAAGTAAGCCAGTGGAGGTCAGTTATAAACAGGTCCTGGGGATTGCAGACAGATCTACTTGTCTCCTCTAGTATTTTGAAGGGCTTCATCCACAGTGAAGGATGTCACTCCATGTCCAAGCTGAAACTCAGTAGCTCTACCACAGTCCCACTTGGCTCTGGAGTTGACAGATTATGGGAAACTGCCAGATGATGTTGCATTTCCTGGTGATGCATGAGGAGACAGCTGGGGATCCTAATGATGCCCCCTGAGCTCTGAGGACATGAGGTTAATTACCTGAACACAGTTAGCCCTTTAGTGCCAGTGCAGACTAGGAGAAAGGAGGACACCTTCTGCTTCACATGACTCTCACTTAGGTCTGCTCTGAGCACTGCAGAAAGGTTGGGAACTTCAACAGAAGTGTTTTCCCAACAAGTATGGAGGTTTCCAGATGGTTGTTTCTTAGGCATTCCATAACTCTTGGTGTATTGCCAGGATACCAATCAAATCCCTCCTGTGCTCAAGACACATCATTGCAGCTCACTGTTCGAATATCTCCTACCCATAACTCATGGAAAAAAGTCAAAGAGAATAGATGCCTATTAACTAGACAAGCAATGGGTCAAAAGAAAATCATCTGTGTCCAGCTAGAAGATTATATTTAGTGTCTTTAACAGAAATCTTTATTTCTTAGATTAAGACTTTTTTTTTCTAAGATCACTAAGTGCAAGTTAGAAAAAGTGGTCCACAGGTCATATACAAATTAGAGAGATGGAGGGAAGGAAAGAGGGAGAAGGTGGGAGGGAGAGGGGAAGGAGGGATGGAAGGGAGAGGTAGAGAAGGAGGGAGAGAGAATAAGTCTGTGCATTATCTCTAGAAAGACACAGCCAAAACTAGAGAAAGAAGAGACACTTCTATCTCCTTCTAATTTTCAAAAGTTTCTATTATTGAACAAAATTTGTATTTTCAAACATTCAATGAACAATACCAGAGTGTATGTAAATAGAAAACAATTTAAATAAACTGAAACAGAGAGGAAGAAACAGCCTGGCTTATTTATAGGAGTACAGCAACTGAGAGCCCCAAGGGAATTCTCCTTTCACAGGCTCTAGGCATGTTGGATAGATGGATGCTCAGTTTGTTAAGGTCCATAGACACACTGCACATAGAAAACCCACAGACCAGTGGTCACTGTGCTCTTGAAGGCTCTCTGGGGGATTCAGAGGAAAGCAAATGTGTTTCGGTTGAAATACTAACAATGTTCAAAGGGTTTGAGGAAATGATTGTAATTCATAAGAACACTGATTTGAACTAGGCTGCTCAGTATGGAGGAGTTTTTACATGGCCCTGACATTTCCAAGGAAAAAAATCTGTACCTTGGAGTATGCAGCACCTTCTTTTGTCTTTCCTTTCACTGGGGCACTTTGAGAGTCAAGTAGCATGTTCTTCTCAAGTGCAGTATGACATTGGCCCTATTTCACAGAGTTCAACATGTTCCACATGATGGCTGTGGGGCTCAGCAGTTCCATCCTCGGCTGCCTCCTCACCCTTCTTGTCTACACCTACTGCCAGCGGTACCAGCAACAGTCCCATGATGCAACTGTGATCCACCCTGTCTCTCCTGCCGCTCTCAACAGCAGCATCACCAACCACATCAACAAACTGGACAAATACGACTCAGTGGAGGCCATCAAGGTAAGGAATGGACAGTGACAGCTTCAACTAGGTAGGCCACAAAGGCATGTGACACTGGGGCTGCTAGCAAGGTTCAGTGGTAGTGGCACTGGTGATGGGCAGGTACCCTGGACCTTTTAGTGTTGGTTGTGTGCTCTCTGGAGAGTGTAGACAGTCTGTAGGTATTCCCTGTGCTAGCTGTAGGAAGTCTACAAGTATTGGCTGGATACTCTAGGGGGTGGAGGGAGGGTCTCTGGAGTTTTGTTTCTCTTGTTTGCCTATTCCTAATGGAAATAAAAGTTTCAAAAGGAAAACAATGATACATAAATTCTGGGAGCTAGTAAATCTTGGACAGTGATTAGCTGTGCCTCGTCTGTGCTTCTTGCCTTTGAAGAGAGGTCTTTCAACAAAGAGCCTCCAGCCTAGGACCAAATGAATGACTGAGCAGCAATATAAAGGCCACATTATGGCACTCAGATGTCCATGTCCATTTCAGGAAGACCTAAATTTCCTCCAACCTCAGTATACTCCTTTATAAAATAGGGATGATAGGGCATACCTCGACATTGTTGTTAGGTTTCAATGACCCTACATGAGGGCCAGCATGATAGCTGCTGTCCTGACTGTTTGTACGAGAGTCAGGGTATGGCTGGAAAGGCATCAGGGGCTTTTGTCTGATGACATCTTCTGTTATTTTCCATGCTCATGAAGGGAAGTCTCCTAAGCCAAGGCTAACTAAACTTCTGTGTTCCTGTTGAATTAGTTGTTTCCCACAACATATTTAGTGAACGTTGGTATAGTCTCTCTCCCTGCCATGATAGCTAACTTTGAAACAGCATTCTCTTTTATAAGAACATGTATTATGCACCACACCAAGGATCAGGGAACATTGTGGAATAGGGGTCAGAAAGAATGGAAAAGCCAGAGGACAGGGAAGAGTGCTGTGAAATAATATCTCTGGATATGATATGGCTATCTATTGTAATCATGATCTCACCAGAGCTGTGGTTACCTGCACCAGATGAAGGCATAGATAGGGCAGAGATAATCTCAAGGTCCTACCTTATTCTGAGGAGCTACTGGTAGTGGGTTGTTGCTGGTGAGGGAGAATCCGTCTTTACTGAGGATGTGGTCCATGGTGAGCTTTCTGTGTTCCAGTGGATATTCCCACACCAATCAGCATATGGGCAGCATTAACCACACTTAGTCAGTTATCAAACAATGAAGTTGGGAGAGAGAAATGTTGGGGGATATGAGAGGAGCTGGAATGGGAAATGGGAGAATAGGTAACATAATTCATTGTATGATTTTTTTAATTGTATAAAATGTTCAAAAATAAAGTCTTTAAAAAAGAGTCCAATGAATCCACAATTAGGAAAACAGAACATTCGGCTCTGTCAGTCTCAGACAGGAGATTTATGACCCCAGGGCTGCAATGTCCTCACTTCCTTCTCTGCCACTTGCACAGGGGTGGGGTAGGTTGGTTGTTTGTTTAACCTGTAAACTCAGCTTGAACCAGAGTCCTGGATCGATCACTATCTCCTGCCTTTTAGGTGATGGATTTAGGAGAAAGTAAAAGACGAGGATTCATAGTCTATCAGAAATGAGCTGTACCGTTGAGGGAAAATTTGAGCTGTAGGCCTTCCAAACAAACCTCAGCCCCTGTAGCGCAATGCCAACCCGTCAGCATGGCTGTGGTCCTGCTTCTTTAGTCAGCAGTGGGTAGCTGAGTGGTCTGTGTTCTTACCTTGGTGCAGTCTCCCATTTTGAGGTGATATTAGAAATGTTGCTGCCATGAGGGAAAAGATGCCCAGTGGATAGGTGTCTGCCTAGTCTACAATGAATCCTTCAAGAACTTCGATAGACTAATTATTTGAAGTTAGCTTCCACCTACCCTGTTTTATCTTTATCTTGGTCTTCTCAATATTTACTTTCTACTGGGTATAATTAATCTCTTTGAAGTTGCATGTGACTTTAATGACAGTTAATGAGACAGGGCATCTGTGTCACAGATGGCCACAGCGGACACCTTTTAATGAGTGCAGAACAAAAAGAGACTAAGCATTTGAGTCAGATGCACTTGCTTAAAGAAGTTCTATAACATCTTTGGTAAATGCTGATGGCTTCTGGGGGAGGAAGACTGGTATCTTTAAGGGTGTAACCCCTGTTCCATGCTCCAGTGGATGTCCTCACACCCAGGAGTATATAGGCAGCATAACTTGGAGCCATTGGATTATCTGTTTAAAAAAATTAAAGATAGGACATTAAGGTCATGGTTTGGGAGGTGGGAATGGATCTGAAAGGATAGGAAGGGATGGAATATGAATATGATTAAAATACATTTATAAAATTCTCAAAGAATTAGTAAAAACAACATATTAAATGGAGCTTTTTGTGGAAGTCTAGATGCATATTAATGTGTCCCGGGTACGGAAAATAACTTGGGCAGTGTACATAAATTTGCATGAGTCTTAGAGGCTTTCTAGTAATTCAGACTTTGGATTTCTGGTTCTGTCTCCCTCGGTTCCTTCCCGATTAAAGTGCTAAAGTAGGCCAGATGCTACTGGAGACAGCCAACTTCATCCAGTTATTAGCCAAGCCTTGAGGCAAATGAGCTGAGGAGCCAGTAAATGAGAAGACACTTTCCAAACTAATAGAGCCTTCAGAGAGAGTTCAAACTCAGCACTACATCTCCCAATTTTATTCCTTTGGAAACATTTACTGAACATTCTTAATCTTTTCAAACATATTTTACAGGCATTTAATAAAAACAACCTGATCTTAGAGGAGAGAAACAAATACTTCAACCCACATCTCACTGGGAAGACCTACTCCAACGCCTACTTTACAGATCTCAACAATTATGATGAATACTAGCAGCTCTTATACTTTCGGCTTCTTGTAAACTCTCTGCTCCTCAAAGCCGTGCTCCATGACTGCGCATGTTTCTGAGGCTTCAGAGATGACGTGTGGATCCATTTCAAGTGCATTTCAAGCCAAGACTTTCCCATCACTACAAAAAACGCACACCCTTAAACACCTAAATGTGGTGTTGTGACAATCTGGTCTGTAGCAAACATTTGATTGTTGCTAAGTGAGCCATGGTGTGAAGTTTTGTATTGTGCTCATCCCAAATTCTAACTGGTCTATTGTTTCATGAGTTTTATTTCATAAATGTGCCAACCACATTAGAAAGTGTCTTCAGACACATAACATCTTCATGATTTTGAATGTAGAGCTTCATGATATTTTAATTTGAAAACAAACAAAAAAGCAGGCACTTTATCTGAGAGGTCCCTTCCCTCCAACAGGGTCCATAGTAACTCAAAGAATGAAGATATGACTATGGCCAACTCCCCCAACCTGAGTTACTCATGGGTTCTTGGAAAGAGTTTGTTTGCACTTGGAGTGATTCCTGCCCAAGGAAGCCTAGGGATTCCACCTGCCCTGGACCTACCCAGTCACGGTCCACTGAGATCCTTTGCTATGGTCTGGGACGTGACTGTTGTCACTGTGTGGTGAACACATGAAACAGAGAGCAGACAGTGAGACACACAGCAGTGTTCTGCAGCTTGCAGTGAAACTAGCCTTACTCTGACTTTTGGATTCCATGGCATTCCAGGGAGCTCCCTGCCATGCTGTAGGCCTGAAGGCCACCTGCCTGGGCAGTGGGAACATGCTGAAGAGTCAGTCTTAACATTTGGGTAGACTCTATATCCCTCCCTCCCTGCAGAAAAAAGAAATCTTGAACATTGATGCCAATTATGGAAAATATTGAAAGTACCAAACTGTAATTGAAAGCTACTCTTTTTATTTTTTTGTGTTATGCAGTGTTGAATGAACTGATGTTTAATGATAAGCATTTTTTTGTAGTCATCATCTTTGATGTGTCTAATGTACATCAATGGGCCCCTATCAAGAGCATTAAAGGTGTGTCAAACTGTCCCTCTGGGGCTCAGCACAGTCACACTGGAGTGGCACTCCAGTACCATGCTCCGCTTGTTTGTCCCCTGCTGCCCCCAGGCCAGAGGAGGGACAGGCTCTGAGTCTTTTGATTAGAGCTGCCTTCCTGTGCACCCGGCCTAGCCGGTTCCACTTTGCTCTGAGGCAGTAGCAGTCACGATGTCCCTTGAGAGGTAATAGTTCAGAAGGTCAGGGCTTTAGTGACCCCTCTGCTCTCAGTCATGGCGGAATGTTTTAAGACGGTTCTTGAGGTCCTCAGAGGAGTAAAGGAGACCCAGTACCACCTGATACAGAGAATATGGGTATCGATTTAATGCTTTTTAAAAGCAAAGACAAAATGGTTTGTCTGTGCCACTGGTCAGTATGATAAAGGCCTGAGTAGGTATTCATACATGTTCTTATTGGTAAATAAACTTTCACGTCTATGCAAATGTATAGCACAGGGTTTTTATGAGTGTGTATTTTCCCTATCGAATACAAAAAAAGCAATCTCAGAAAGTGTTCCCCCCAAAAATCCCATGATTAGTCATGAATTATTCTCATATAAGCACATTTTTCAGACCTAATTCTCTGTTAAAATTGAAATTAAAATGGCAGATGGGTTCTGGGAGATGTGTCAGATTGTAAAGAAGTGGCATATGGGAATATCCCAGTGGGGCATCGTGTGGCATTTCACACACTTCTTCTACAGTGTATGTGGCCTCCATTGCACACACATTTTTAAAATCCACACTCAACAGATAGATGTGTCGGATGATTTATTTGTTGTCTCTAGGGTGGATTTTCATTGAATGCCTCAACTCATCACATCACTTTCTTTAAGAAAAGAATAAATCCTCCTGGTGTAGCACTAAATTTTCTTGTTTTAAAAATAAGCTCCCCTTCTTGAATGTTTCCCTAACTTGAAAGGTCATTTTCTTTCCCCTGGAAAGGAGGGTGCAAATATTTCAAGAACTTATAGCTAAACTTGATAGGAAATGCATTCTAAGTGACCTCCAATCTGGTCTCTGTCAGTTTGATATAGTAACCCCACCCCGGGATTCTCATATTTGAAACAAGACAATATTCTGACACTAGTATTGCCTTTTTAAAGCCTCATTTTTGACTTCCTGGTTCTTTGTTCAAATTTCCACCCCCAGCCACCAGGCCTGTACTCTTATTTAGCCAAACAATTGGAACAATTGCTCAGGAATACCATGGGCTGTATTCTGGTTTTCACCACCAGTGACATGACTTCTCTTCTGGAGGTACACGACCCCTCTTGCCTTCCTTCATTCCTTCGTTCTTTCCTTGCTTCCTTTTTGCCCTTTGATACGAGAAACACATGGGGGAGTGAACGTGTTTAAGCTACATCTGGCTAAACCTGTTGTCAAATGACATTAATCAGCTTATTTTTTTAGAATTAGGGTTCAAGTTTGGCTGGTTTTCATTAAG
Source organism: Peromyscus californicus insignis (assembly GCF_007827085.1). Lineage (NCBI taxonomy): Eukaryota > Metazoa > Chordata > Mammalia > Rodentia > Cricetidae > Peromyscus > Peromyscus californicus. The sequence continues at coordinate 7,275,234 of NW_026294480.1, read as the reverse complement.
AAACTGGCTTTAGTCACATACTTACATTCTTTGAAAGTTGGTCCCAATGTTGTTTAGGGTTCTCTCTCTGATTAGACCATCATCAATCCTGCTGGGTGCTGACATTCTGCAGAAAGAAGAATAGAATATTTGCACACTGCACAGCCTGAGAAATTTCCAAATACCCTGGGGACTTTCTTGGAACTGGGGGCCGTGTCACCACTGACTGAAGCTAACTCAGTGAGTTCTAAGGAACTCTGGGACACTGGGTGAAACTATGCTTCAAAAGAAAAAAGTCTCTGTCATCATAGTTCTAGGCTTTTTCTTCAAAACTTCCCAATGCAAGCTAGTCCTCTTTATGCCTCTGCCACTTAAAACTTACTCCTTGTACCCAAGCATCCCTAGTTCTGTTGAATACATCACAACGCATATTAAAGTAGATTCTACCTAGAATTAGCATTGACTTTGAGGGAACAGAAGAAGGTTTCTTATTCGTATGTGGAGTGATAGAGACACTAAAGCAATCAAAGATAAGCCATAAACAGAAAATGCTTGTGAATGCATCTGCCATCAAGATGCCTCTGTCACCAGGAAGGACCAATTCACATAGTTGGGTGTGGATGTTATTGATTCACAGGTGATACTGAGAAGAAAAGAAACAGATGTGGCATGTGAGATGGAAAGGTGAGGGTTGTCACTCTCTACTGAATATCCTGCATTGGCCCACAACCAAGTACTGTGGGCCTGACATTTGGACTCCTCTATAATCACATTTCCTGGGTGCATGAGTCTTAGTTAAGGGCGTTATTGCTTCCTTACTTATCTACAAAGGGATGGAAATGACCAACTCTGACACCTGTGTCAGCAAATGTTCTGCATGGATCTTGCCTTCAATACTGTGGGCAATTTTTCATCAAAGAGGATTCCACCCAAGGGATGGCTATGTTATTGTGTGATCAAACAGCCCAGGAGATGTTTTCCTAAAGATGCATCAGGTTTGCCTCTGGTCATTCATCTCCATACAGCTTATTAGTCTATAAATTTGCATATATCCTCGTGTTTCTTTGCTGAATTTTCTTGCTTTTAGAATAAACCACAAATAGTTCCCCAATAGGTAAAGCCAAATTCCTCCTCAGTTTTTCCACAGAGTCATCAACTTTCTTAACTTTGAGGTATCCTAGACTCTTCAGTGAGCCCTTCATGTTTTAAGTCACACTTTGGGGTCCACTACATTCAGCACTACTGTCTCAAAAAAAAAGTCTGGGAGCCCCAACCAGAAAAACCAGCCACCATTTACCAGTTGGTGATATAGTGGACTCTGTCAGCCTCAGAGCAACCTCTTTTTCAAGTGACAGGTTATGTCTGAGTCTCATGGCTCCCCAAATCACTTTTCCTGGAGGTCTCAAGGCAGTAACCTTACATCAACTCCTTTGCGAACTCTCTGCTGTTTCCCTAGAGTCTGAAAATAGTGAACATGCCTGGCTCATCTATTCATTCCTACACCTTTACAACTTCATGGAACATCTAGAGATTTATGTTGAAGCATCATTGTCAATATTTCAAAACCCGATATGAGCCGTGGGTATGTGATATTATCTATTATCAAATACTAAAGGACATTGTGCGTCCAATGCTTCTTTGAGAAATGCATGTGAGATGGGAAAACCCAAGCTAATGTTCTTGTTGACCTAGCAGATGTATCACAGGGAATGCTGTGTGAGAGCTTAATGCCCAGAGCTCAGGTATCATCTATCTCTCCAGCTTATCTTTTCAGTTGTTATCATTAATTAAAATGATGTAAGGAGATTTTGCAGCTCTATAAATACTAAGCCAAGGCCTTCAGGTTGTCTCTATGAATAATCTCATGAAACAAAAGAAATGTGTTGCTTTCTACTTTGCTCCTGTTCCCTTTGGGAAACAGTATATGCAAACTATTGGCAGGAGCTGTGAAAGTCACTCTTCTTTATGGACTTACGTTGGAGTTGCGTTCACATTGTAGTGTTGCATTACCAGAATTTTGATACGTGTTACTGAAGCATCAGGGATGGAAACAAATCCCTTAAAGTAGTTCATGCTGCAAACAATGTGCAGCCTCCTGAACACCAAATTTGTAGTCTGGTACAAATGGTATAGTTCATAATGAAAGCCCAGCCCCAAAGCGTGATCTCATTGAATGATGTTCTGCCATTTAAGCTTATTATCCATGACCAGAGCCTGCATCAACTTGCTTTACTTGGGAGACATTGTACAGGTAACTAAACTAATCAACGATACTTTGGATCAGAAAGGGAAAATCAGAGATGGAAATAGCTGAAAAGTAAGCGGGGCAGGGAGGTCTCCACCCCTTCATAATCAGTCAAGAACCTAAGGCCAGTAGGTCAGCCATAATCCTTATCTTTCCCAGCTTCTTGGTAATTTAATACCAGATGGTTCCAACTTTAGATAAATACAAGCAGAAAGCTAAGCCTGGGCTCTGATAAACAGAAACTGTTCTTCCATCAGAACACTAAAGGAAGTCTGTTATCTGCAGGAAATGATGGACTTTCCTCATAAAGTTGCTAGTGCCTTTTCTAAGCTCTGTGCTGTTATTCCTCCTGGTTATTGATCGTTCCAATCAGAGCCAAGGGTTGGTTGTATACACTTCGAGGAAAACTACTCTTGTGTGTCTGTTTGAACTTAGGAACAGAAAATGAGACAGAAATGCCTCATGTTCCAATGTGGTTTTGCTTTCAGAACAGGAACAAGGGTGTGTCCAGATGAGGTGACCCTAGTCCAGCCTGAAAAAAGCTGTTGCTTTAATTTTTAGATCTTCACGGAATCATGTTAGATCCTGTCCTGTGATAGAAAAGTCTAGTCAGTGCACATAGAAGTCAAGGTTTGTTTCTGTTGCTCTGCAGTACACAGGTACAAGGAAACCATGGAGGGTACTAACAGCAACACAGTGTGGAATGAGAACCAACAAGAATGGTATGTGGGTTGTTTTGTCTGATTTTGCAACTTCAATATCAGAACTGCTCGAAAAATTAATCAAATTGGTACGTTGCACTTGGGTTTAAAATGTTAGCAGTGTCTTCTGTGCTAAAGTTGACCACTTATCTCTTATACCATGACTGTGGACTAATGCCTCAAGATCTGCTTCAAAAGCATGCACAGTGCAAGCCTCCAACCACTGAATCACCATGATGCTCACCTCATCTGTCAGTGAGATGCACCAGCTTGTCCCAGTGTAAGATTCTGCAAAACATGCAACCAAACCTGTGCTACCCAACTTGGTTCGACTTTATACCTGCTCTGCCTCCTTGCCTGTTTCGTGATACAAAATAAAACCGTTTGGGATTGTTTCATTTCCTATTCATTGAGGTTTCTCCTAGGCCAACTTCAGCCCCTGGTAAACTTGCAGACTGTTACTGATCTTAAAATTTAAACTTCAAAGGCAATATATATTAGCTACTACAGAGCCATTTCAAGAGTGAGGTAGCTCTGTATCCATTCCCCTGTCAGTTCCCTGAGAAAACAGCTACTTGGGTCTGTGTGGGGATGCACCTGCTGGTGACTGTTTTCTCTCTCAGACATTCGGCCACCCACACTATCAGTCCTTATGTTTGGCTGTCAGTATTTCCTCTGAACTCTCCCTAGACACATGCATTGGTGGCTTCCTGTGGTCATTGTCTTTTTGTTTAACTTACTGGTTTTATGTTCTCCCTTAGAGCTGGCCAGGTCCTTGCCTCAAATTGTTGCTTAATGATACCTGGCAGATATCTTGTTTTCAGAAATCAGTTTGAGACCCTAATTGTGTCAACCCAGGTAGGGAACTCACTCTGTCTGTCACTGAACCAATTAGGGAAGTTCCGAAAAGGAGTGGGCAGGGGCACTTCCCAAACAATCAGCCAAAACCAACTCACACCTGTCTAGCCAAACATATTAATAAGGTGAAACTTGTACTTATTATAGCAGTGGAAATGTCATCTTGTATCACTGCTCTAGGTGCATCCCCAGTATCTATCATCTCCTTTAACAATGAAGTCATAAAATGGTCCTGCATAATGCCAAGAGCACACTACTCCCTTCCTAGAACTCCCTTCCAATCCTGCTCATCATCTCTCTGCCAACATTTTGTGGAAACTAAGAGAATCGTAATTATGTACAGATAAATTGTATTATATTTTTTGTACTTAATGTTTTGTGTAAATAGTTTGCCTCATTCAGTTGTATGTGAGTATTGAAATAAACCCTACCATTTAGGAAACAGTTAGTGGCATTTTTCTTTCCATAGTCTCCCAAAATGTGGTATGTCCATTTAGAGGATCAAGTTTCATCAGAAGAAAGGCATGGATGACCTGCTGGGTGAACCTACACAATATAGTGTTTGGTCTTTGTTAGTTATTATGCAGCACTGTTTACCATGTGAGAAAAAGTCATGAGGCACAGCAAAACCCACTGTAAGAGTTTATTAGGGAAAGGGAGGGATAGAAAGGAATGTGCTTAGACCTACTGAAAGACTGGTGCAGGAAGAGGGGGAGGGTATGTGGGCTCCGCCTTTTATGGACTCCCCTGTGCATGTGCATATGGGCTTACATAGCTACACCACACATGCACATAGATTACATGATCACACTGCACGTAATTACGTGCCACTCCGCACACAATTATGTGATCACACAGGGCACAATTACGTGATTACATAGGACAATAAGACCCCTGGAAATGATTAAGCATCTAGGCATGGCTAGAAATCCTATCATCTCAGACTTTTTGTTCTTATAAAAGATGGATTATGGGATGGGGATGGGGGCGCCATGTCTCCTGAAACTGCTTCCATCTGACAGGAAGCTCGATTTTACCCATATGCCCACTCTCAGAAGAATTAAATATCTCCTTGTGATGGTGGACTCACTTTTGAATTGGGTAGGCACATCTCCAGTTTCTAATATGTGGGCTCAGACAGTTGCAGATCTCCTTCTCTGGGAAATTATTCCCAGGTTTGAGATTCCTGACTCTCTTCAGTCTGATAATGCTCCAGAGTTCACCTCCCAGATTTCCCAGACACTAGCTAAGGCTCTTAATATTTCTTGGCACTTTCATATCCCATATCATCCTCAGTCCTCAGGGAAGGTGGAGTGTACCAATCGGTCCTTGAAACCCATTCTTACTTAGATGCCACAGGAACTTCACCCCATCTGGGTAAAATTATTGCTTCTAGCTCTTTTTAGGCGCCCCCATCCCCACTCACCCTCCATCTTTTATAAGAAAAAAAGTCTGAGATGATAGGATTTCTAGCCATGCCCCCATGACTGTGCATGTGCTGACGAGACAGTCATTTCCAGGGGCCTTATGTCCTACGTAATCCGTATACTACATGGTCATGTAATTGCGCAACGTGACCACATAATCTATGCGCATGCCTGGTGTAGCTACCTAGCCCATATGTACACGCACGGGGGAGTCCATGAAAGGCAGATCCCACGTACCCTCCCTCCTCCAGCACCAGTCACCAGTCTTTCGGAAGGCCTAAGCACACTCTCTCCTGTCCCTCTCTTCTCCTCATAAACTCTTACAGTGGGCCTTGTTGTGCCACGTGACTTTTCTCATAAGGTAAACAGCGCTGCATAATAACTAGCAGCCTTCTACTAAGGTCTCTTGAGTGATACACAGAACAGAACCATACAGACTCACACAGATGTGGTAACCAACTTTTATCAGTACTTCTGTGGTAAATTGGAACTGTGTGGTAAGGAAAGCCAACCCAATGCTCTGTTTAAGGGGTGAGTATCAGGTGTTGACTGTGGTGGATGTATCCAGTGGTCTGCTCACCCTCCCTAGAGCACTCCAGATGCTACTCACTGCTGCCTAGCAAGGCACTCCTGAATGAACTGATGGCATACAGTCAGCATAAACATTAATAGATAGCCATATTTCAATATCGATCCATTATTTCAGTATATTTACATTTATCAATATATTTAAAATTTATTCATGTATAATATGTATCTTATATATGCACATATGGTATATGCTTATAAACAGACATGGCTCCAGTTATTTTATAAATACATATATGTATATATTTCAATGGATCAAATATCCCAGGACCGCTCAGTTTATATAGAGGTCAAATATTAACGTAATAGAGTAAAGCTATGTGAACTTAAGCTATCAATAGTTATAAAGACTAAACTATTTTGACCCCAAGTAATACACTATCCAAAAATTCAAAGCATCCTATGAAAAATTTCTGTTTAGCTAGTAGTTTTAAAAGTAGGAAAAATATACTATTGCTCAATTACCTTTTTCCATGTTTTTAGCATTTGTGATCTCCATAGTATATATTCTGATATTTAGATAGTCTAACATTGCTCATGTATTCATATCCTCTTAGAATTTTCTGTATTTGAGCTTTAAAAAATAAAGTTGAAATAGGATTTAAATAACTCTCTACCTCTTAGAAATTTATAATGTAATTTTCTACTTAAAGTATCTCTTCAGGCCAATTTGAAAAGAACTGCAGAAATGTTGAATGCATTGACTCCACAGCCCCAAATAGTTAATAGAAGAGGACATTAACCTCAAAATAATCTCTGAAAGTATCATTTCTTGAAATTATTATTTTCAAGTGATGCTTTTGTTAAGTCATATAGAAAATAATGCCTGAAAGTGAGTTCTCTCATTAATTTAATTTTTATGCATTTCCCTTGACCCCATTTCAGCAATCCTAGAGCTAGAAACAGAGCCACAAGGTTGTATTTGAAAAGGACAACCTGGGTGTAACAAACAGATAAAAACAAAGGAAGCTTGAAGATAATCCATGTTAAACTTTTCCCCCATACAATCAACCAGAACTCCCAGGAAATCTCCAGTATCAAGGAATGCTATTCATATTTTAAAACAGAATCTTAACATAAAATGCAGAGTGACACCCGAATTGTGATTTTTTTTTTTTTTTTACTATGTGTGGGCTTAGATGAGTCAGCTATTTGTGAAGGTCTGCTGTCAGGTTGTTTACCACGATGATGTTCCACAGCCTCTATTTCCTTTGAAAGTGACGTGAAGGTAAAGCACTTTTTTTAGCTCTTCATTTTCTTCTTTTTCACCTAAAATTTGCTGAGTCAACTCCTGTTCCCTGTTAGTGCAGGTGTATCACATGATCTTTTTGAGCCTCTCCAGAAGCCATACATCCCCTGGTGGCCAGGGCTCTCTTACTCTGAGAGAAGAGTGGTAATGGAGGCAACACAATAGAAGCCAGGGAGCCGGCAGGACCATACATGAGCTCTTCCAATAGAACAGGCCTTCTGGGAGTAGATTTCAGACAGCCTGCAGCTCACAAGGCTCCTGCACCCCGTACCACAAAACGTCAGTTTTCCCTTTATCCACTCCATTATACCTGGCTTCCTCTCTAGCTAAAATGCCAAAAAAAACAAACAAACAAACAAAAAAAAAAAAAAAAACTGGGTTTTGTGAGACGATGGAATTTCCTTTGAGCATAAAGTTATCTTGTGATGGACTGGTAGGGACTAAATCTTCATCCTTTACAAATGGGGGACGGATGCTCTGAGAATCATGACCAAGGATCATCATTGTTCCAATCCAATGTGAAGACTCCTACCAAGAATGCTTTGTTCTCTCACCTTTGCCTCTACCGATTTCTCCTCAGCTGGAAAGACAAAATGAACTTCCACATCCTATCTGAAAATGCCCACAGCATCTCTAACGTCTGAGTCCTTTAGAAATTGTTTCATGATACTATATTTGCCCCATTCTCCCAGCATTTAGGAGATAGTTCTATTCTTATTCTGGAACTGAAAGATAAATTTGGAGTAAATATGGCAGAAGAAAATGCACACATATTCAGAGTTGGAAAGCCTCCAGTAATCTAAGGTGCTGTTAGAAATAGGTCGGGGGCATGGTCCATGCCCTTTACATGGGATCTTTTCTTGGCTTTTCGAGTCTTTATGGAAACAGTTCTAAGGAAGCTAAGGAGATGTGGAGCACACGGTGAACACGTGCCTAACAGCCAGGGAGTCACTAATCAGCTTACGTTGAAGATCACCTGGTACCTCCAAATTCAGAACCAAGTTAAAAATAGAATGATATGTGACAGGGACACAGATAAGTGTAGCTCTCATTCCTTATCAAAGAACCTTCTTTTTTTGCAGCAGGAGACCATTATAAAAGACCACAATTAGTCAAAATGCAGAGAGCAACTGACCATAGGATGCCTATCCCCATCTACGGCTACAACATAACTCCTGCACCTAAGGCTCTAGGAACATTGATGAAAGTGGGAACGGAAAGATTGTAAGAGCCCCTGGAGGTTCAGCATAACGTTGTGCCTTCTGTCCATGACAGGGAAGCTATACATCTCAACAACATGGTTGCCTAAACAAGGCTCCAACGGTTGACACAATAATGTAGATGGGGAGATCCCACAGGGCCCCATCCCTAGATTAAGAGCTACATATAATTAACAACTGCTGGAACAGAATTAGTTGGGTTTTTTTTTTCAAATATGAGGCCTCTGGTTGGTTATCTAGTACCAAATGGACAATACATTCAGTAAACACTGAACAGACCTAGCAGGTTATATTTATACATTCATTCTTCTATGTCTATCTCTAACAACAATAAAGGAGAGGAGACGGTGACTTTGGAAAGTTACAAGAGGGATGCCGAGGAAGGGAGGAAGAGGGGAGGGAATGATGTAATTATATTTTAATTAAATAAAAAACAGAATCAATCTAAATGCATGCTTGAGTCCCACCTCTCTCTTTACCATCTAGCTCCTCATAACTCATCTCCAACCCTCCCAGAAGGAAGCCAAGAAGAACAGCCTGCTTCAGGTTTCTTTCTTGAGGCCAGAGTGTGTTTGGGGTTACAACCTTCTCAGGCTTTTCTCAGTGAAAAGGGCAGTGCCCTTACTAGTTCATGCTCTTTCAGAAGTCTTAGTAGGTATAGTTCAACAATATAATTTACTGACCCATGTTCCACCCAGTCCAAATTTTGGTAAGTGAGATTGAGAGCTGGTGTTTAGAGCCCATTAGTTCCATAAGCATTTTGTTTGAAGAAAAGAGAGACCATTTGTAGCAGCAGTTGGCATGCAGGGAAACAAACCTACTCCCCCATAACTAAGCACTATCAGTTGCTAACAAATATAAAGCTTTATATCAGAACATACAATTGGTTATCATCATTTTCGTGTTTTTCTAAACAAGTTTCAAATTTGTACTTGTACAAATTTACACTAAACAAGTTTCAAATTTGAAACCAATTAAGTTATAGCTTGTTGGAAACTATTAAATCAAGTACTTTACTTTGAGAATATTGGGCACATCATGAAGACTTTGTCTCAACATCTGGTATACTCATCAACTCAAGCAAGAAGATTCTGCTGTGGAGGGACCCCAAAAACAGCTTGACCACATAGCTGCCCTGACAGGCCTAGAGGCCCAGACACAGCTCCTGTAACAGGCAACACCTGGACCCAGGAAAAGCCATAAGCTGACCCCTCCCAGAGAGGGCCTGCATCTAAGGGGAAATACCTGACATGTCAAACATTCCATATACCTCTAGACAAATGTCAGCCAATCAGGATCCTGGAAATGCCCTCACTCCAACCTCTGCTGTGATTAAAAACCCCACCCCACCTGAGCTCAGGGCTCTCTGCTCTCACTGCTGCACCGGACAGACAGAGAGACCAAGCCCCAGAGCTTGAAGGTAATAAAGGCTCTTTGCTTTTACATATAGGATTCGATCTCCATGGTAGTCTTCTTTTAGGGGTCCCCGAGATCTGGGCATAACACTGCATGGTCCCTGTATCTATTCAATAAACGTTTACATCTAGATTCCATGCATAAGATATAAATGTATTGCTTGTCTTGCTGAATCTGGATGATTCATCTTAACATAATGATTTCCACATCAGCCAATTTCCCTAAAGCTGTCATGATTTCTTCTCTCTTTAAGAACATATGAAATCCTAGTATGCATATGTAACACATTTATTCATTAGTCTGTTGACAGTTGTCTAGTCTCATCTCTCTTTTTTAAATCTATTGTGAACATTGAAGCAATAAACATTCACATATAAGGGTCCCTGTGGTGTTGACTTTGTGCCCCTTAGGCTCATCCCCAGGAGCAGGACACCTACTTTCCGTTTCCCAGGGGACCCCTGCATTGGTTTCCAGAGTCGGTAAAGCCTCAATGTCCACAGTGAATAAGGGATCCTGTTTTTTAATGTCCTAACTAGCATTTGTTCTTACTTGTCTTCTTGATGACAGCCATCCCTACTGGCCTGAAGTGTCATCTCAGTGTAGTTTTAATAACTGATTGCCTGGTGACCAAAGGTAGAACATTTTTTCAATTATTTATTGGTTGTATCTTTCTCCTTTGAGGAATGTCTATCCAATTCATTAGCTTATTTATTGGTTAGAATTTTTTCATGTTTATTTAATTTTCTGTAATTATTTATGAATTCCAGACACTAATATCCTGTTGGAAATAAATTGGGCAATGATTCCCTCCCATTTTCTAGCTTCTCTCTTCTATACAGTGATTGTTTCCTTCACTGTGTGGAAGTTTTTTGATCTCCTGTGATCACATTCACCAGTCTATGGGATTACTTCCCATGCTTTGGAGTTCTTTATAGCAAGGATTTACTATTGGTTACATCTTGAAGTATTTTCCACTAGTGGTTTTAGAGTTTCAGGTCTTACATTATGGCATTGGACCTATATTTGAATTTATTTTTGCGCAGAGTAAAAAGACATAGATTTAGTGTCATTGTGAGTTGAATGTAGGAACTGTGACTGTGGCTCTTTCAAAGCCCTCGAGGAGCAGGTACAGGGTGGGTCCTGGGCTGTGTCACTGCCGCATACCTCCTGCATGGGCTTTGTGATGTTGACTTGCTTTATGTGACATCTCTCATCTACATAAAAAGAGGATCTTGTATTCCAAGGATAGTTCAATGACTCATTGACCTAACACATACAAAGCTCATAGAAAAATGCTTGTCCATGTCAGAAGTGCTCCCCAAATATGGGCTTTACTATGACTGCATATTCTACAACCAAAGGGCTAATGTAAATCATGTTTGAAGAAGTAGTAGTTTATTAAACACTTAATGCCAACTATAATTTTAAGCCATTAAAAGAAAATCTCAGAGCATCTGAAGACGGGAAATAACATTTTTAAACTGATTGAATGTGTCAATAATGAAAAAGTTAGCCGGGCGGTGGTGGCGCACGCCTTTAATCCCAGCACTTGGGAGGCAGAGCCAGGTGGATCTCTGTGAGTTCGAGGCCAGCCTGGACTACCAAGTGAGTTCCAGGAAAGGCGCAAAGCTACACAAAGAAACCCTGTCTTGAAAAACAAAAAAAAAATAATGAAAAAGTTGAGTCGCGGTTTTCAGAAGTATATTTTTTGAGATCATTGAAGACACCACACACTTCATTTACAAGATAGCAAGCTGGAACTGAGCTAGAAACTCCTCTCTCCTAGCTAGCTTTCAAAGTGCCAGGAGATGCTCTGCTGATTACGGGGTGGGGAGGGGGAGTGATGGTCCTACCTAGATGTGAACCCTATGAACTAGGAAGCCATCCCACCAGGCAAAACGTCCCCACCTTTGCAAGGGAAGCACAAGTGATGTGGGGTTAGCCAACTCATTCCTGGTACTGTAAGCCATGTCAGCGATCTATGACATCACAGGCCCAGGAGGGCAACTTACTGCTGTTGTTTAACTAAACTGACATAGCATCAAACTCTCTTCTAAATATCTTCGATGTTTTTACCTGCAGATAACAGCTATCCTCAGCCTTAATCATCAGAGAAGTTCCTCTTTACAGTGAACAGTAATAAATACAGAGGCTCATGGTTCCCCAGACACTGAGAATAAGTGACAGTTGCACCACCCTCTCTAAGGTTCAGGGAAAATTGCATCAAAGGGGCAGGAAGTATATGAGAGCTAGGATATAAGGTGGAGAACTGTAAAATGTCACCCTCTGGACTCTGTATAATCTCTGTAATCACAAACTCACACCTGTGGTTACCTACACCAGACACACACAAGACTGGCCTTGTCAGCAATCAGTCATGGATGGAAGAGGAATCTCGAGGCCCTCCCACTTATTGCTAAACTTTGGCTACTAACAGATTCTAGAAGAGAGGAAGCTATGTTTTCAATAGAAAAAATCTGCATTTTAAAAAACAAAAATAAATATAAATGTGCTTTTAACCTCTTGTGATTCAATCCAATGAAGAGCCAACAAAAGACTCAAACCTCTAGAAATTTGCAGGTGGGATTTATGAACATAGGGCACACCGCAATGATCTCTTGTCCTGTGGACAAAGCCATGTCCAGACCCATTTAATGATCTGTACAGCATCAGCTAAGGGCAATGGAACTGCTGGGCCATTGAGGTTTTTCTGGGATGACCAATGACATGGCCTGAGGTAGATGATTCAAGGAAGTGTGTTGAAACTCCTTTAATATTCTGAAAGATTGAGGATCTGAGTGCCTGGAAATGAAAATGCAATAGAGATAATAATCCTGTGATAATTTAGCCTACATTTCCCCTCCCAGGTCTTGCTTCATTTTTAGACTGTGTTGTGAGTCCCGTGGGTCCAGGAACAGAAGAAAGATCGCTAAAAAGATCCAAGATCTTCCTCAGAGGTAGCATGCCCAGTATCACACAGAGGTGGAGTGGAGAAAGGGCTTTTTCTGAACAATGATACTGGGCGGGGCTGGAATCATCCATAGAACCTCCAAATCCTCTCACTCATTGGAGGAATCACCACCTGGTGAGACACCAGTGGGAGAGACTGTTCATTCACAGGCTCGGATGTGTAACCACAGTCCATCAAGAGACAGCATTACAGAGTGAGAAAAGAAGGAGGAGGAGGAGGAGGAGGAGGAGGAGGAGGAGGAGGGGGGGGGGGGGGAGGAGGACAGGAGAGGTGTGCCAGGAGAGTAAAGCCCCTTGGTCAGGAGCCTGGAGTTTTGACTCTGCATCCTGTGACTTTAGGACCAGCTAGCTAATTAGCTAGGTCAGTAGCTAGCTATTCCAGGAGATTGGGCTATGGTTGGATGCTCTTGCGTAGTGATGAGTTGGTCTGCTTTTAAGCTATCATTGGACATTCCCCAATTTGGTCAGGTTACTATAAGTTTCAACAGAGTACAAAAGTAAAAATAAAACCTCAGTAACAATAAGCCCCTTTGTTGAGTGGTATAACATTTTGGGGGCTTGTGCAGGGCTTTGTAAGACAATGAACTCTTATCCCACCTCAGCAGATATGATTTGCATCTATTTCCAGCACCCTCAGAGGTGACAGCTCACTACCTTACCGAGGTTAGTAAGGCTAATGGACTATCAAAACGAGTAGATGCTTGGAAACAATAGAGAAAAAAGGATTTAGGGGAAATTCTGTGGCTTGTCTCAATCCTACAACCATTCTGTGCCAGACTTGGGCACTGCTATTTACAAAATTTTCATAGCATGAAGTTTTTACTAAGCTTATGTTTTGTGACTCGGAGTAGACTTACTAGAGAATACTGCCAATTGCTGTCCACTTTAGGCTGTGATTATCAAAGTCTGACATGCTGCACTGGGTTAGTCTTTGACCAAGCAGGCATGTTGGTGGGAAACTCCCTTAGAAACAGTGCTTGAATGTTACTTTGGATCTGTGTCCACTTCACTGTAAAGTCTGCTTGCTGTGGCCCTGCAATCCACACTGCTCATACCAAGGCAGAATCCAGAAAAATACCTTGACAGAAGAGCTACCAAACACGTCACATTCAGAAAGTCCTAAGAAAATGCTTTAGGAATCTTAAAGTAAATGTTTTCGCCAAATGAGAGACTGCCAATTAGAGGTGAGATGTAGAATTCTCTGTGGAAGGAGGAGACATAAAATAGAGCCAGCTAGTTTCTGAACAAGGAAGATATCTGATGTTAACATTTACATGCATCCTGATGCTCCTCTCTCTCTCTCTCTCTCTCTCTCTCTCTCTCTCTCTCTCTCTCTCTCTCTCTCTCATCTATCTATCTATCTATCTATCTATCTATCTATCTATCCTCTATCTATCATGTATCTATATCTCTTTCACATGCATGCATAAAAATAAATAAACAACTTCTAACTTAAAACAAAAAATGAGAATATTCATTGTCAGTAAGTTTTTCCCATACAGAAGGGAAAGTATTTTTAAAAGTTCCACAGAATAAATGGGGGACAAGGCAATACTAGATGGAAAAATGCCCATCAACCAAGAATGATGGAAACAAAATGAACATGCAAATATGAAAGAGGCTTGTCTTGGGGTTGACTTGAAACATAAATGACTCACATGCTATGTGTTTGATTCATGTGTATAGTTAATATTAGTATGTGGATGAGTAGAAAAGAAGAAAGGTAAGCTAAAAACACACCTAAATATTCAATATCATAAAGGATATAAAGATGGAAAGTGATTTATTGATGTAAAGATCATATTTCAAATACAAATCTGAAAAAAATTAGATATGTCAATGTGGAAAAATATGTAACAAAACTGCGATCCATTTTAATTGTCAATTTGACACATCACTTGAGAAAGGAGCTTCAGTGTATAGTGGGTAGCTGTTCCATCTTTGACCTGGAAGTACTACCCTCATTGAGGCATCCGGTAACTGTCACACCTATGAGGCGGGGCAGAGACAGGAGTGCTTAAGACCTGATATCTGGATGTGCAGGCTGTCTTGGTTCCTGGATCCTGGACGCTGGAGGTAGACTGAGCAGAGTTCTCCAGAGAACACTGCTGGACTGTGCCACGCCTTTCCTGGACCCTGTAACCTTTCCCTTCACTTGTAAGTTACCCCACAAAATAAACCTCCCTTTGAACTACATAGAGTTGCCTTAATACTTGCACCAATATCAGTGAGTGATTGTCCAGATCAGGTTGACCTGTGGCCATGACTGTGGGAACTAACTCATGTTAATTACGTCAGTTGAGATGGAAACACTCCCCTGCTCCACCCAGGCCATGGCAGTGGCACCATCCTTTTAACAGGATATCCTGGAATGAACAGGGAGAAAGTGAGCTGTGCACTAACATGTATGCATTAATTCAGTACAAGACAGGATCCCACAGCTCTTGCTGTGGATGGGATGTGACCAGTTCTTTCAAGTTACTGCTACCATGATTTCCCTGTTATGATGGATTGTAGTCAGGAATTGTGAGCCAAACGAGCCCTTTCTCTCTTAAGTGGCCTTTGTCAGGATATCTTATCACAGTAACCAAAAACAAAACAAACAAAAAAGATCATGGTACCTTCTATGCATAAACTAAGTCAGAAAGCATTTTATCTGAAGTAAGAAGTTAAGAGCACAAAGCTTCCAAACTAAAATTTTTGTGACCTTGGGATACACAAAGATGTCAGAGGACATGAGAAATATAACCCATAAAAGAAAATTATGATAAAAACAAAACCTTTGTGCTATATCAAAGATACTGGTATATTTTATTTATTATTATGTGTATATGTTTTGTATATGTGTTAATGCATGGAGCTGGAGTTAGTGGGAATTGTTTACTGCCTGATGTGGGTATTAGCAACTAAACTTCAGTCTTTTTAAAAGCAGCAAGCTCCTTTAACCACTGAGCCATCTTGTCAGCCCCAGAAAAACATTGTTAATGATGTGAAAAGACACCCAAGTTCTGGGAAATAAACAACAACTGCAGTATAAATACTCCGTGTCCAGGCTGTATAAAAAGTATATCCCATTAATACAACAACTAATAAGACCCAAGAGTTGAACGTACCCTTTACCAAATAAGTAACACACAGGAGAAAGTGCTTGCATCTTTAATCATTTGGGGAATGTGAATTAAGCCACCTTGAAATACTGCTGTGTTCCTATTACAGTGATTAAACTCTGACAATACTGACTGTTGGGGAGGATTTGGATCTCAGAGAAATGCAGATTGTTGGTGATAATCAAAATGGAATAGCCACATTAGAAAACAGTTCAACAGTTTCTTATCAAGCTGTATGTTTATCACATAGCACTGCAATCCTTAAATATTTACTCAGGGAGAAATGAGGACATATGTCCACACAAAGATTTGTACGCCAAATGCATAGGATAAAATTCACAGTAGAAAAAGACTGGAAGGAGTCCAAATGTCCAGCAATTAGTGGATGAGTGAGCAGATTGTGGTATACCATAAAATGGAACACGCCTTGGAAATAAAACGGAAAAAAAAATACTGGCACACACTGCAACATAAATGAAGCCAAGAACATTATACCAAATGAAATAAGCCAGTCTTTCTTAGAAGAAGTGGTCAGTCTCGTGATTCTATTCATTTGAAGTTCTGAAGAAGAGAAAGCTCTGGTGAGGGAGAAGAGCTTTGAGCTCGCCCAATGCTGGGGGTGAGGAGGGGAATATCCTCTCTACAGAAGAGCTTTGAGCTCGCCCAATGCTGGGGGTGAGGAGGGGAATATCCTCTCTACAGAAGAGCTTTGAGCTCGCCCAATGCTGGGGGTGAGGAGGGGAATATCCTCTCTACAGAAGAGCTTTGAGCTCGCCCAATGCTGGGGGTGAGGAGGGGAATATCCTCTCTACAGAAGAGCTTTGAGCTCGCCCAATGCTGGGGGTGAGGAGGGGAATATCCTCTCTACAGAAGAGCTAAAGGGAAATGCTTTCAGCAGTAGATCAGGCTGTTGCAGCTGTAACTTCCAAGTTTATAAAATTATAATTTATTTTAAAATTTCCTTGTACCTTTTAGTTTGTGTTGTTTGTAAATTTCAGTAACACTGATAGAAGTTAGGAGAGCTGCTGTCTGCCTCCAACCCCAGTACTTGAGAGGTAGAGGCAGGATTATGAATTTGAAGCAAGAATTGTATAGTGAGTTGGAAGAAGCTTCGGGTACAAAATGAAGCCCTGTCTCAAAGTAGGGGGGAAAAAAAGAAGAAAGAAAAAAGTCTAGACTATTCCCTCATAAACAAAATAAAGACATTTCTGCCAAAGAGAACAAATTGACTCCCAGTTTATAGCCTCCTCTTGAAGTGGGGAAAAAAGGAGACCATCAATCTTGGCAAGATTCAGAGTGATCACTTAGGTTATATATAATTTGAAACCACAATTCTATGAAGAACTGAAAACAAATGTGTTAGCTTTGTGTTACTATAATAACACATGAAGCAGCTGGCTTATAAAAATAAAAGAGATTTAGTCCAAATTTTTAGATGTTTAAGCTACAACCATGATACCTCCACAATACAGCTGCCTAAACAAGACCTGAAAATATCAATACCAATAAACATGCTATCTCGGATGGAGGAAATGTCACAGGATCCCACCCTGAGACAAAGAACTATACCTTATGACTGATGATGACAAAGGATGAGTTCATCCCTCCCAAGGACGAGCAACCCCCCCCCACCCAAAAAAAACCTGGTTATCCAATACCAAGTGCTCAGCCCTGAAATGAAACACACACAAGCGACACTAAACAGATTCAATAGACTGTATTTATATATTTATGCCTATACAACAATAATAATCAAAGAAAACTAGCCACCAGTTTGAGTGAGGGTGAGGAAGGAGACATGAGACACATTGGAGGGAGGAAAGGGAAGGAATAAAGTGATACAATTAGATTTCAATTTTAAAAAGTTCAAGTTAAAAATAAAAACAACAACAACAACAACTAAAGAGTAGAAATTTAAAGCCCCATCATTGAGCGGCCCCAATGGTTTGGACTCTGAACAGAAGGCGACTAGGAATGACAGAGCTGGGGTTGCTCATTTTATAAGCTGTCCTCTCCTAAGGGGTTACACGCAAGTTACCTCAGACCCTCAACAACATGTGGATCTTCTAGGTGGTCCCACATCTCAAAGGATCCACAGCCTGGCATCAGCACCACCCAGGAATCCAAGCTTTAATCACAGAGGATGATGGCCGAACACAAGCCACGTCAAACCATACCAATAAATTTGGCTAAGAGGAAGGGGGCAGTCTGGAAAGTAAGTAAAGAAATGATGGGGATGTAGCTCATTGGTAGAGTACTTGTCTACCATTCCTGAGCCCCTGGATTCAATCCCCAATACCATAAAAAATTTAAATGGAAGGAAGGAAGGAAGGAAACAAAGAAAGAAAGAAAGAGAGAGAGAAAGAAAGAAAGAAAGAAAGAAAGAAAGAAAGAAAGAAAGAAAAAAAGAAAGAAAGAAAGAAAGAAGGAAGGAAGAGAAGAGAAGAGAAGAGGAGGGAGGGAGGAAGGGAAAAAAGGAAGAAGGAGGGAAGGAAGGAAGGGAAGGAGGGAGGGAGGGAGGGAGGAAGAAAATTATAAATGGGAAATTAAAAGAAACCATTGAAATTTGGGGAAAAAAAAGACAAATACTTCTGGAAAATTATCTCCACAAACATTAAGTAGTAAGCGGGAGACTAATGATGAGGACAAAGATTGGCAGCTAGAACTGAATATTTGGTTCCTTTTGTTGGCAATGCAGAATCCTGGGTCACCATGTACCTCCAAAGCACACAGAGGACACCTCCTCATAGCTGGAAGTCTCCCACCAGTGATGCCAACTTCATTTCCTATTGCTCACACTTCATTGCCCAGTCAGTAATTTGCCTCCCCCAACCACACCTACAAATGGAGTATCAGTGCGTGATAAACACTGAAGGACATTTTGTAACTTTTATGTAAAGGTATACATTTATTCTTTCATCGCTCACACTGTGGCATTGACACATGCCCCGAGTTTTCTACTAAATGCTTTACTCTTCTCCCCAAATATCTAATCCTTTTTTTTATTTAAACAGATTTAGATCTATTTGAAAGACTCACTTCTTGGGATGAAAGGTGTGAGTCACCATGCCTGGTTGTTTCCAGTGTGGCTTTAAACTCACAGAGATCCAGATGGATCTCTGCCTCCCAAGTGATAAGATTAAAGGCGTGAGTGCCACCATTTTCTGGCCTCTATATCTAGTGACTGTTTTGTTCTCTGACCCCAGATAAGTTTATTAGGGTACACAATATTTTGGGGGACACAATACCATCACAATCTTAATCTGAGTGAAAATGTTTTCCAAATTTTAGACATAATTGTGCAATACTTCCTGAAATAGTTTTATATTTCCAGAAAAAGGCATTCAAACTATTCAGGTTACATCAGTGCCTCCAAAACATTACACCTGGAAACAGCCAGGATGATTAATAAGCTCATAGAAATGCCTGCTTTTATTCCCAGCCCCCTAGGTTGACAAGGAAAAATTATATGCTTAAAAGTTAAAACTTAGTAAAGAGATTTTAGGTAATATATAAATCCTTTTCAAAATTTGTTTTATTTATTTGTTTGCTTGTTTGTTTATATTCTTTCATATATTACGTTCAGACTGAAATTTCCCCTCCCTCTCCTCCCCCAGTAGCCCCACCTCTCCTCTTCCCCAGATCCATTCCAACACCACCACCCCTCCCCCTTCCCCGGTCTCCCCTCAGAAAAGAGCAAGTCTTCTAGGGACATCAACCAAACATGGCATAATATGTTACAGTAAGACCAGGCACATACCATCATATCTAGGCTGGAGGAGATGAACCAGTAGGAGAAGGGTCCCACAAGCAGGCAAAAGAATCAGAGACAGCCCCCACCCCCACTGTTAAAAGTCCCAAAAGAACAACCAAGCTATTCAGCTATACATGTATGTAAAGGATCTAGGTCAGACCCCTACAGACTCCTTGATCTCTGTGAGCCCAGCTAACTACCAGTCAGTTGATTCTGTGGACCTTTTTCCTGTGGTGTCCCTTGTCCCCTCTGGTTTCTCCCCTCCTCCCTCCCCCTCCTCCACAGGACTCCCCAAGCTCTGCCTAATGGTTTGGTGTGGGACTCTGCATCTGATTCCAGCAGTGGTTGATTGACGTTTCTCTGGTCTCCTTGATGAGGAGTCTGCTAGACTCGAGTCCCACAACACTGCAGCAGGACAAGCTGTAGGTTGAAGGTTTGGGACTGGGTTAGTGTTCCAGTCCCTCCACTTGTGATCTTGCCTGGTTACAGAAGTTGGCCTGGTCAGGCTCCATGTTCCTCATTGCTAGGAATCTTTTTTAGGGTTACTTTTACAAATTCCATGGAGTTTCCCTTGTACTAGGATTCCACCTTGCCCATGAAATGACCCCCAGTTCCAGCCATTTCTCCCAATATCACAATGTTCTTTTAATTAAAGATATTTAAGGTATATCTTTAATTAAAGATATCTTAATGTCTGTATTTAGGCACTACCAGTAACAAAGACTTTTGAAAATAAGGAAATGAACACAGAGTATGAGGATGGGGGGCAGTAGGGAATATTGTGTTCATAACAAAAGGAACAGAGAAGAGGTGAATCTCCATAGTGCACCAACCACTTCAAGAATAGTGCTACAAGAGCCGGGCGGTGGTGGCGCACGCCTTTAATCCCAGCACTCGGGAGGCAGAGGCAGGCGGATCTTTGTGAGTTCGAGGCCAGCCTGGTCTCCAAAGCGAGTTCCAGGAAAGGCGCAAAGCTACACAGAGAAACCCTGTCTCGAAAAACCAAAAAAAAAAAAAAGAATAGTGCGACAAGACTCTGAAGGTGAATGGAAGGGACCAGAGGAAGAGGGATAGTCTACAGGTTGATGAACAGAGGCTTAGTTCCAGAGATAGGATGTAAGAAGTAAGAAGGAGACGCATTCCCCTGTTTTATCGTGAGATGTGCAGGTTGTGTTTTGACAAAGGAATTGGGTGCAGGGGAAAACAGACGAATCGAAGAAGTCAAACCAAAGGGAGGTCTAATGGGAAAGGGATGTTTGATTTGGATTACTTGCTTTCCTGGAAAGGGGAATGATGCGATTCAGAGGCTGGCATCCAAGAGGCCAGAGCCAGCCAGCCAGCACTCATTAATCTTCTCGTGGGGATTGTCTAGACACATCATCCTGCCACTTATGTGTTCTAGACTATTTTATTACAGCATATGTCTGTGGATATATTTTCAAATGGATTTGCTTTTGCTTTTCTGCATTTTGATCATAGCAAAAACGTACCAGTTAGGAATGGTAGGTAATCCCAGATTTGTAAAGAAAGGTCGCTTAAAGTAACAAGAGACTGTGCATCTCCCAAAAGAAAATTGGAAACTGCCATTCCAAGGCCAGAATGGAGCTGCTCAAGGCAGACTCCGTCAATCCTTCTGCTCTTACTAGGAAGAGAGCTCTCTGCCCTATTTTCCCAGACAATGAGGCCACAGTGGTCCTGCAACAGAGTGAGTATTTATTTTTTTCTGAAACCCATGGCTGGAATTGTACCAGAAGCAGGGAGTTCTCAACAAAGACTGCCCTGCCTTGCCTTTCATGTTATGCATGAATAAGGATATATAGTCAGTCTGAATGTCTGTGAGCTCCATCCCTGGAACTTCAACCACCCATGGATTTAATTACTCTAGGCAAGCCTGTAGAGCATTTTCTTAATTAGTGATTGATGTGGGAGGGCAGCCCATTGTGGGTGGGCCCACTCCTAGGCTGGTGGTTCTGGGTTCTATAAGAAAACAGACTGAGCAAGCTACAAAGAGCCAGCCAATAAGCAGAAGTCCTCTATGGACTGTGAAACAGCTCCTGCCTCCAGGTTCCTACCCTGTTTGAGTTCCTGCCCTGACTACCTTTGATGATGAAATGCAATATAAAGTGTAAGCAAAATAAACCCTTTTCCTCCCAGCCTGAGTTTTGGTCATGGTATTTCACCACAACAATGGAAACCCTAGGACAGAAATTGCTGCCAGGGCTTGGGTTTGCAAAAATATTCTTCAAAAGTGATAAGTCATTGCACCTGGCCCCTCCCACCACAAAGAAAGATTCACAACACTTAGTGGGCCCCTCCCACCACAAAGAAAGAATCTCAACACTTAGTGGGCCTATCTGAATTTTGGAGACAGCACATTCTTCACTTGAGTGTGTTATTCCAGCTCATATACCAAGTTACTCCAAAAGCTGCTAGCAGCTCTGTGGGGCCTAGAACAGGAGAAGGATTTTCAACAGGTCCATGCTGCTGTGCAGGCTGCTTTGCCGTTTGGACCACGTGACTCAGTAGATCTGATGGCACTTGAGGTGTCAGTGGCAGATGGGGCGCTGTTTGGAGCCTTTGGCAGGCCCCCATAAGTAATCACAGAAAGGACTTTCAAGATGTGGGAGTAAGGCTCTCCCATCTTCTGCAGACAACTGATCTCTCTTTAAGAGACAGCTCTTGGCCTGCTTTGGTGGAAACTAAACTTTTGACAGTGGGTCATCAAGTTACCATATGACCTGAGCTGCCCATCATGAGCTGGGTATCATTTGACCCACCAAGTCATAAGGTAGGATGTTCACATCAGAAATCCACTATCAAGTGAACACAGATTCCAAACCCTGGCAGGTCCAGGAAGCTGTAGAAGCCTGACTGACTTACATCCTCCTGTCTATACACCCCCCTTAGGTTTACCGGAAAACAGATAGCATTTTTAGACAGGTATCGTCTGGTGATTTTTATTACTGGAAAAATTGGACTTCCACATTTTTAAATATTAGCCTATTCTAATTTGATTTTAAAAGCCACACAGGGGCCTAGGGAGATGGCTCTGTAGGTAAAGTGCTTGATATACAAATATGAGGACCTGCATTCAGAACTGCATTCACACCCAAGTGGATAAACAAGAGTAGCAAACACATCACCTGTCGTCTCAGCACCAAGGGGTGGAGACAGGAAGTTCCTGGTGAAGCCCAGAGGATTACCAGCCAAGCAGGGGGTGGAGAGACAGGAAATTCCTGGTGAAGCCCAGAGGCTTGCCAAACAAGCAGTCTGCTCAAAAGCAGTGAGAGACCCTGTCTCAAAATACATGGCAAAGAAGTGATTCATAAAGACAGTGGTTGGTCTCCATACATGGCTACACATGCAAGCCACTGAGCATGAACAAGAAATGCTCTATATGTCCTACAGGGCGTGAATAAATGGTAGGCTACAATACTCTAATACTTGAACCTTGCAGTTTTTGTTTAAACTATGACATCAGTGTCTAGAGACTGGAATTTATCTTTGCTCTCAGAAGTACCTCTACTAAAGCCACAGGAAGTGCAAAAGGGGCTAAAAAGCTTGTAATGACTATGGGTACTACTCACTCTTTTCTGTCCCCAAGTGTAATGAAACAAGAAAGTGATTTTTCTTGGCACCCTCTAAACAATCATTCGGTTTCCTTTGTACCAAATATTTATGTAGATGACATTAAAAGGCCCCATCTTGGACCAGGGTGTAGCTCAGTGGTAGAACATCCAAGGCATCCTGAGTTCCACCTGCAGCACCACACACAGAGAAACATAAATCTCATTATGTTAAATAAGACATGTAAATTTTTAACTGAAAGAAAATTCAAAATACCTTCATAGTGGGTTTGTTTTAGTAACATTACAATGTGATAGCATTATTTTGAATTTGGATAAGGCAAAAAAAAAATAATCCCGCCACTCTGATACACACAAGCTGATTTCCAACACCCACAGATAACATATCACAATCAGAAGCTAGGGTTGCAAGTAGAATTAATGTTACTAAGCACCTGACCCTGAGCTGAGGCTATTCTGAAATATCCACAGAGAGCCCTGTAACCACAAGGATACTAGATCTGGTAAATGGAGGCCAAGAACCCGGAGTCAATGACCTGTGTTGTTAGACGGACCTCACCAGCTGGGACTGACCTCAAGGAAGAAGCAAGGAGCCACAGGCACAGCATTTGAACAACTACTCCGAAGCAGAGAAGGCAGGCAACAGGATTTCCTCTCAGAAACTTCAAAAGGGGCTTAATCCATATTGGCAGGTGGATTTTTCAGCCCATGAAGTCCATTTAGGATCTTGGTCTTTAGATATGTGATGATAATGTTTTGCGGTTTAAACACTAAGGGGTTTGGCAATTGATATCAGAAACAATAGGAAAACAACAGTAGCTTGCCTCCTGTCTTTTTCTCAGGTATTTGAAATTTCTGATCTCATAGAATTCTCTGGTTCATTTTTCCCTCTTTCCTCTCAGTTTGGTCGTACCTGCTTCCTCACAACAGTGAAAGAATGGTAATCCTTGTCCTGACAACGTCACATCTGACAGCGGAGGCTTATGGTCTGTCTTTCACTGTACATAAAGATCCTGGCTGTGCTGCTTAGACTTTTGTCAACTTGACATAAGCTAGAATCATCTTGGAAGAGGAAACTTCAAGTGAGAAAATGTCTCCACCCATCTGACACGTAGGCAAGTCTGTGAGGGCATTTTCTTGATTTGGGAAGACCCCACCTGGGCAGAAGTTCCTGGGGTATATAAGACAGGGCTCAGCAAGCCATCAAGACCAAGCCATTAAGTAGCATTCTTCCAAGATCCAATTTAGTTACCACCTTCAATTTGCTCCCTGACTTCCCTTCATGATGGACTGTGCTCAGGATGTGTAAGCCAGATAACCCCTTCCATCACCAAGTTGCTTTTGGTAATGGTACTTATCACAGCAGTAGAAAATAAACTGGGACACTGGCAGAACAGTTAGCAAGAAGCCTGCCACGGCCATACAGTCTGTAAGCAATATAAGTCTCTGTGTTTACTTGGTTGGGTCTGAGCAGCTGTGGTGGGACTGGCGGGTGACAGAGATTTGTCCTGAATGTGGGCCAGGCAGGAAAACTCTAGCTACAATATAATGTCTGAGTGACCAGTCACTAGGATTCCCCCTCACAGGAAACTTGTACCGGCAGATGTCCTTGTGGCTACCCACCTTCCATGAGAGCTCTGGTTAGATAGTGTTATGTTCAGCTGTGCTGGTCACATAAGACACAAGAATCAACTCAACAGAGCACATGACATTACAGCAATAGTATGTTACTGACAGGTCTTGGGTGGAGGAGGGCAACATACCTCTCAGGACTAACAGGAAATGGGAAGCTTTCCAGTGAAATGCTCAGCCCACTAGAAGAGAAGAAAGTGAGAAACATGTTGGATTACCAAGGTAGACCTCTGCGGGCAGTGCTAACTGGTGGATCTAGAGCAGTCAGGCACATACTCCTTGGGGCCACATTGTGACTAAGGCAGTGCCAGTGTGACATGTCTGCATAATAAGGGGTAAGTCAAGTCATAATCTCTAGCTATCCAGTAGGTACGTGATGACCAGTATGTGGCTCTGTGAGGTATAATTCTATTTCAACACCCTAGACAAATTGGGAGGATGGAAAACAAAGTCCATATTGACTAAGTGTGCCTTCTTCTCATTGAAGGTCAACTTATGTTCAATAAATAATGCCAGGGCAACATGAACCTATAGGAATCCATTGTGTTTCTCCTTAAAAATGGGAATAACCCTGCTTCTTATTTTGTAAGAGAATGAAACAAGACCCTGTGTGCAAATAGCATCAACCAGGCAGTTCCAAGCTTATGCATAGCATAACATGCTCTGTCCTGGCCTCTTTGTTAATAGACAGCCAACTGCCTTCATTTTTGAGTGTGGGTCTTTGATAAATGAAATATGGTTTGACAAATATTGTGTTCCAGGAGATAAGATGATGACAAATATTAGCTCCACTGAGCCATTTCAATCTTCACACCACATCAACTAAAGCAGATTCCATTCTCTCTTTCAGAAAAGGTTGTGAAGACCCTAAAGTTCTATAGTTAGTAAACAATGGTATCAGGGCAGTGCATCCTGGTCGGCTTGCTCCACACAATCCCTCTTCATTGGCTGCCATACCACAAACACACACATCTGCATTTACAATGGTCCTGCAGTATCCAGTGCATGATGGATTCCCATGATCACCCAACAAGAATGGGCTTGACTCAGACTAAGAGTTCATGGTTATCACCTTTCTCCAGCTGACTCATGCCATGGGCATTTGTGAGGGGGGAAAGCAAATAAAAACAGTTTCACTTCCCTCAACATCATGTCTATCTAGTACCAACTGTGCATAGTTACAGTGTGCTCAGCTCTTTACCTCACTGACTTTGTTTCAAGGAGATAGAAGCTATTTCCATTTGTGAAGTAGTGAAGAGGACTCTGTGGACGTAGTCAGGTGAGAGATACAGAGGGAGTGAAGGACTGATTTTCTCTTCAACAAGCACAGATGGGGATTGCCAGTGAATCCCAGACCTTAAGAACATCATGCAGCCAGAAAAACTGCTAGCACTGCGAATGAGGAAAATGGACTTGTTTTACACAAGTCCTAGTTTGATGAATCAATCATATTTTGATTTAGAGAGACTGGTTAAAAGTAGATTTAATGGGTAGTGGACATCTCCATGTTTGGGAATGAGTCAGGGCTCTATGGCCAGTTCAGAGGAGAAATTGGAATATGGATTGATCCTTCATCATGGACCAATTTCTCTATAGGCTGTCATTTTTTATGGAGAACAAATCATAGTTGCAAACAACAGGGAGATTTTGTACTCATAAACACAGCAAGACTCTGTGCCCTGAAAGCTCTATAGATCCTGTTTTACAAATGCAAAATGAGAGTGAGATTGTTACCAGAAACAATCACAATGCCAGAGGCAAATCTGCAAGAACACGTTTATTCTTCTTCACTTGATCAGAAAGCCTTTCATAACATGAACACTGAACATTTTGTTGATGCCAGTACATTAGGTATGTATTCAGTCAACACGCATTCTAGTACATGCTGTGGACACACAGTGACTATTAGGGTGTTGAAAGGACACCAAGTAGTGAGATGGTGCCTCTGTTCCTGATACAATCACACCAGGCAAATAAGGGAGAGACCACATGAGGCAGCTGTATGAAGTGCTGGGGAGACAGCTGATCTCTGGAAGTCAACAGCCTCAGTGGGAAGATCATGTCCTTGTTGCTTTCTGAGGACTCCCTCTGAAGAAAGCCCTGAAGCCAGAGGGACTGCATATGTACACCCCATCTGCTCCTTCCTGTTTCACTGTGCCATGCTTTCCCAGTCAACCTTTGTGGACTGCTTCTTTTAGCCCTGTTGAGTCCGAGCTTGGAATAACTTGAATAATAAGAGGAAGATGACATTTAAGTACTTCTTCCTAGGCTCAGCTGCCTACTGGGCATGGGTCGGCCATCACTGTGCTCCATCACTGAAGGTTACTGCTTGTTTAGAACTTGCCCTGTGCTTGTCTGATTGGAGTGTGGAAGCAGCTCCCATCACTTGGCATGTATCTATGGTTGGAAACACACATGGTGCATATACTACACAGAGACGGGATAGGAGAAGAGATTCCAGATTGAAAAATAAATAAGACGTGGGGGGATAAGACGTGGGGGGGGGAATAAGGGTGGGGGTGTTGTACAGGCACAGGGTGTACAAGTGCATGCCATGTGGAGGCCAGAGGGCACCAGGCATCTCCCTCTGTAGCTTTCCACCTTATTTTTTGGAAAGTATCTCTCTTGATCTGTACCTTAAGCTCACTACTTGGCTAGGCTGGCTGGCCAGCAAGTTCCTAGGATCCACTTTCTTCTGTACCCAGATTTGGGGTTACAGGACCTACCTACTTTTTATGTGGGTGCTGGGGATTTAGCTTGGGTCCTCTTGATTGCTTACCAAGCATTCTAATTCTCACTGAGTCGTTTCCCCACACGCTTGAATCTAGCATTGCAAGACCTGTTGTGTAGCCCAGGTGTATTAAATATGACAGATATGCAAATAATATGCTATAGTGTTTTTATCCATAGATTGCACAGTCTAAAAGAGAAAATTACATGCTAACTAGAGAGAAAATAAATAACCTACATGCTAAAACTTCCTTGTGCCATCTCCTTTCTTCAGCACCTTCGTTTTTCTGCATCCACAGTAAAACTGAGATTTAGCATGGTAAGAATTCATAGCGAAGGAGGGATAGAGGCCCTCACAGGAGCATGGGAGAAAGATTACATGTTGGAAGATTCAGTAAGCCAAATCAAGGTTATTGTTCCAAACTCCCCTTAGAATTTAAAATCTTAAAAATTAAGACCTATTTAAATCTGTTAAAATTTTTTAAGAACCAAATTTTTCTCACAAAAATTTCACAGGAATCATTATTTTCAGATGGTGGGGGGTGACCACAGTCAAGTGAAAACTGACTTCCAGGGAACAGGATGGATTTATGTTTACGATGCAGTATAAACAGGAAGATCTCTTCCCCTTCATAAGTTCTTGAGTGGCAGGAGTGCAGAGAGTGTAGAGTTGGCCCTTACCAGGAAGACACTAACATGACTGTGGAATTCAGAAGATATGAAGATGCGGCCATCTGTCTTTCTCCTTCTGGATCCCTGAGGAAGATGCTTCCTCTATTCTGAACTTGGATACCACATCAACCACTCTTTTGGAATTTATCCTGTCTCCCCTTGCATTTTCACTAAAATGCAAACAAACGATGAAATCCTGGAGGACGTAATTCCTAGCTGAGGTGAGGGATTTTAACCTATGGGCAATCCTGGGAGCAGCTACTGGATAGAAAAACAACAGAATAACTGCAGAAGCCTCAGAAGCATTTAATTGTCAACTCGAGCAGCAGCAGGGTAATAGCAGCCCAGGCTTGTCCCTGCTGTATTAACGAGACAAAACTTTCCAGGGTGTGAAGAGGCGTTCTTATTTTACTTTCAAAATTCACAGTTAAGCCCTGGAGACCTGCTTAGCCAGAATACCAGCTTCTGTTGAAGGATTCTCTTTTTTTTTTAACCCTCTTGTTTCTCCTCTCTCTCTCTCTCCTTCTCTCCTTCTCCTCTTCTTCCTCCCCCCTCCCCTGTCTCCATACATAAGTATCACATAATTTCATATTATATATGAATAAATAAATAAACATGTGCATATATTGTATATTCACCTCAAATCAACATCAAGTAAGAGCACACCAGGAACTTGGGTGAGACTTCAGGACACAGGAATGTTGACACTGCTCCTTCATCCTGAAAAAGTTGGGTTTGTATGTCAGTGACAGATGTGTAAATGAAGAGAGCATCAGGCACAGGTGTAACAGTCATTTGTAACTTTTCAGGATGCAGGATACTTCATCCTCTCTGCTTAATCAAACTGATCGGGAAGTGGATGACGTAAGAGACAACACTGGGGAGAAGCAGGACTGGCAGGTCTCCATAAACAGGCTGATACATTGGATGTGAGGAGAGAGGCCATCGTATGCCTTCAAGACAGAAGAGGAAACTCGGCTGACCACCGAAGACAGAGGTGCCAGCCCGACGCTGGGAAGTCACTTCACCACTTGAGTCTCGTGGGAGGGAAGGGCACCGACATCAGCCCCAAGTGTGCTTTAGACTTGATTCTCTCTTCGCTCAAAACGTCAGAAACAGAGGTCGGGAAGATGGCTCAACTGGTAAAAACTGCTCGTTGTGCAAGTCTGAGGACCCAAGTTTGCACCCTAGTACCCACATAAAAATCCAGGCGAGGCAGTGTGCATCTCTTCCCAGCAATGGCGGTGGGGCTGGGGGAGTCAGCTCAATGGGAGCTCACTGGCAAGCCAGACTAACAGAATCAGTGAGCACCAAGACCAGTGAGACTATCCTTAAAAATAACAAAGTGGAGGACACCTGAGGAAAACATCAGATGCCATCCTCTGGCACACCACACACATGCACACAGACACACAGACACACAGACACACACACACACACACACACACACACACACACATGCATTATACACACATACATATATACACACATACATACACATGCAGATACACACATACATACACACACAAACACACATACCACACATGAATGAATGTGTACACACACACATGCACATACACATGCATACAAATATATATGCACGTACATACACATGTTCATACACACATACATACACACATACATTGTACACACACACACACACTGTTAGAACAAACACCAGTTGTCTTGATATCTAACAGATATTTTAGTGTTTCTAGTTTTTAAGCAACTGGAGTATGTGCCTATATCTAGGGGAGGGGTTAAAATGTAATGTTTTACAGTTGCCCTCAGTTCCCCATGATGGATGACAACAGCTCATTACATGAATGTGGAGGCACATGGCCCAGAATGTCACCAAACTCATCATTTTTGTTGAAGGTCCCCAGAATCCAGAGAGCACAGAGCATTTGTGGAAAGTCATCCCAGGAAAGTGTCCACACACAGCACAACTGCAGCTGGGTGATTATTGACAAGGAAACGAGGATGCAACACTGTTATTGCATGTTTTATTTGTTTCTGTGCAAGGGGATTTCTTCATCCATTTAAATTGTATTAGTCTAGATTGAAATCCAAGAGAAAAGTCATAAGGTCACAGAATCAAAGAACTCTTACCCACATATGCTCACCACACATTTGCCCCTTGAAGTATAAAAATCTTTCCCTTTCATTGATTATTCTTCAGATGTCTTTTCTTCCTAATGTTACAAATGCTGATTTGGGATTAAGTTTTCTTAAAAGATACAAATACTTGACATGTAAATTAAAGTTGCCATTGTGCATAAAATATAGCAGCGTTTTATTTTTTTTAATATTCTTCCTCAATTCCATCATAGATTCAGAAGATTGCAATGAGGCACTTTTGTTTCCACATCCTGCCCTGTGAGGTGATTGAAGGGTGTGTGGCATCTTTGTCTTTCCTTTGAGGGGTGATAATCTGCCAGACATGATGCACAGAGCAATAACCACAAAGCAGTGCAGAGAGAGGCAGGTCCTTCGAAGGTGCTTCCCCGTCTCTGTGGTTCATTCTTAGATGTTCCCTTTGTGAATCCTCTCCAAGAATCTGGGAGAGAGAAATGGGTGGGTGATATTATGCTGAATTTTGTAGCAAAGACATAAAATCAGATCACCCAAGGGCACAGTCAGGAAGTAAGAAATGTAAGTTTTCATTTTCTCCCAATACACCAATGTACACTTTAAATCCAGAGGTGTGAGTAGTGATCAGATACATCACAGGAACAATAATTAGAAAGCTTTATTTGAGTCAGAAACACAGATGAGTCATCTTCATGGAGTTGAGAGTGACAGGAAAAATCTAAGAAAGGGAAGAATAAGATTAAATGTAGAAGACACCCCATCACTTATTACACAGAACACCATGAATGGTATGGTGAGTCCCCTAGATGACACAGGGCAGGCAGGGGCAGTTGAAAGGAATCGAGTGTGCTAAGGTTCCTCCTCAGTTCAACAGTTCCTTCCGTGGAAATTGGGAGTTCCTGGCAACAAATAATCCAGAGAATGATGATCAAGTAGGCAGTCGGGATCAGCCGTAGGGAAGAATTTAGTAGACTGTCCTTGAAACAGTGGAGGTCAAGATGGTGAGGAGGGCTGTGAGGAAGCAGCACTCAGTGGAGATCACTTAAGCGCTGCAGTGAGGTTATGGCTAGGAATGGAGCTGTGGTGTTCAAGTGCTTGTGTGGTATGCACAAAGTCTTTCCCTCCCTCTGCCCTAAAGAAATACGAATCATAGGTGCACATGTTATTAAATTCTTACAAAAAAGCAAGCCATAGTGTTGCGTAGCCCTTTAAAGGAATGGAGCAAGAGGTCTGGGCAGGGAGCAGCCGCTAACTTGGTTTATACATTGCAACCTTAACCCATTTGTGATTTGCAAGCTCAGATATGCCTCTGCAGAATGAGAAGCTGTCAAAAGTCAGAGGGTGGATACCATGCTCAGAATGGCATAGTTTGTTTTCCCCTATGGTGACAACAGGTAAACATGTCCTTGTTAGTAAAAATGATGTGGTCACAAATGTGAAATGTTTCCTTCAATATTTCTCAGATTCAGTTTCAATTTGTAGTACTCACTGGTTTTTCCAGATCTATAAATGAGTCATAATTGATTATGTTACATAAGAACCATTGAGTTGGATTTTCTTATATTGGCATAATTTAAGAGACTGTAGGTATACTCAATAATTTGAAATGTTTCTTTAATATCCTAGTTAACATTCTGTTGCTAATGAGCTGCTTTTAAATTGCACGGTTCCTTGGAGAACATACTTACATATAGTCTTTCCCTGAGACTTCTGATATAACAGTTTGTATAGCCACACCGAGCGAATTAGTTATCACAAACTGTGTAGGTAGAGGAAGACAAAACAAAATCTGAGCCCAAGGAAAACACGATAGCACATGTTCTTATTTTGTTTCAGGTTTTTCTTCATTGGGACCATGGTTAATATTCTCCACAAAGCTGTGAGTCTTCTTCTAGCCTTTAAATTGGTGCTGTCCAAGGATATGTCTGAATGAGCGTGCGAGAAAACTGCAGCTATTTGTAAGCCTTGCATTTGAGAAAGTTGGTGTGTAGCTGCTATTTCAGCTAGGGTGCCAGGAGGAACGGGATGGCAGGCTCAAGAACAGATGTCTGTATTGATACGAAGAAGGTTAAAATAAGCCCAACGAGGTGTCACAGTCCCCTGAGTGGAGCAATGGCAAGGACATGCTACCTCTATCACTCTCTACCTCATCCCCTTGAGACAAGTCTGTTACTGCACCTGGAGCCAGAAATTCTCAGCAATCCTCCTGTCTCTGCCCCCCACTATGCTGGAGTTACAGGTGCACCAATCTACTCTTGGCTTTTTCCCCAATGGGAACTGGAAAGTCTACCTTGGGTCTTTGTGCTTGCCTTCAGTAAGGGCTATCGTCCACTATTCCTTCTCCCTAGCCCTTCATAAGGTAATTTACATGTTTAAAAAAAATTTTAATAATAGAGCCTTTGTTGTACCATTATAATGTAAAAGTTGTGCTGTGTAATGAAATATACACACAGCATGCAGGCTTATACTTTGCTATCATGTCTGCCTCACACACCACAGATAGCATGACTTGAGTAGCCACTAAAATAACCGGCAGCATCTGGCTCCTTTGTAAACAAAAAAGCCTATGGTAATTGTCTTAGTTAGGGTTTCTATTACTGTGATGAAACACAATGATCAAAAAGCAAATTGGGCCGGGCGGTGGTGGCGTACGCCTTTAATCCCAGCACTCGGGAGGCAGAGGCAGGCAGATCTTTGTGAGTTCAAGGCCAGCCTGGTCTACAGAGTGAGTTCCAGGAAAGGTGCAAAGCTACACAGAGAAACCCTGTCTCGAAAAACAAAAAAACAAAAAAAAAAGCAAATTGGGGATAAAAGGGTTTATTTGATTTACACATCCAGCACCACAGTTCATTATTGAAGGAAGTCAGGACAGGAACTCAAATAGGGCAGGAACTTGGAAGCAGGAGCTGACGCAGAGGCCATGGAAGAGTGCTGCTTACTAGCATGCTCAGCCTGCTTTCTTATAGAACCCAGGACCACTAGTCCAAGAATAGCACCACCCACAATGGGCTGGTGCTATTCAACAACACTAATTAAGAAAATGCTCTACATCTGGATCTTAGGGAGGCATTTTCTCATTTGAGGTTCCTTCCTTCCAGATAATCTAGATTGTGTTAAGTTGGCATAAAACTAGGAAGGACAGTAATACTCTGTTTCCATAGTTTTTGCCAAAGAGAGCAAAAGGGAAGAAGAAAGCGTATATGAAAATGTAAAGGGATGGGTAAACAGCTCTTTTGTCTAGAAGCTAGAGCTATATTGTATATAATGAGAATTTATGGGAAAATGCATACATCTCTCAATGCTGAAAATAGCATAATTATTCACTAAAGAAAAAATACTATTGGGCATTACAGAAGTTTTCACCGTACAGTTTAAGGAATTAACTGTCCAGGCTTCCCCCATACCAAGCTCATCTCAATGCTTCATCTCCATCAGTCTGATTAGCACCCCAGGTGTTCAACCAACTCTTATTCTGAATAATGGTTTCTAGCAAAGAAATTAAATTACAGCAGAGAAATGAAATTGACCACAGCAGAACTGTAGGGATCATAATTGAAGCACAGCATTAAAATTGACCCCCTGAAGCCTCCCCCGAAGGACTGGCTCTTAGACTGTCTTTGGAAATGCATGTTTGACAGGTCAGATGAGGAAATAAGAAGTTCCCGATGAGTGAAATAGCGATGCAGAGAGAGGTCCACGAAACGGGGATGCTGGTGTGATGTAGTCATGAGCAGCAGCCATGTGACTGCGGCTGATGTCATCTTTAGATGGAGGCATCTGTAACAGACTTCGGGAAAAGAAGTCATAAAATAAACAAAATGCTGAGTTGTTCTCCTAGTTATCTGTTGCTACAAATAAGACCAGCCCAAACCACCTTCCCATGGCTCTTTATATAGCTAGAATTTATACAAAATCTTCCTTTCAAATAACTTTAAAAAAATTAAGTATTTATGTACACAGATTGGGGTTCACTTTACATTTACTCCCCCGTGTCTGGTTGATAACTGACTGGAGTGCTTGGCTTTGGTCATGGAAATGTAGTTATTTGGAGATGAGACTTTTTGTAGGGATGGGGGTTGAGCCTCAGTGCATAGCTGCCTTCACAGAGCAGAAATAAATTAACACTGGGCTTGAGTATAAAATGTGAAGAAACACTGCTCCATTGTGCTTGGTAGATATGATAAATCTTAATGAGAAATGATCCCCACAAACCATGGGTGTAAAAAATGCCTACAATTTATTTACATGAAGTTAAATATCAAATGTATTCTGCCAAAAGACGCCAAAGTAAAGGTCATTGGAAAATTATTCTCTGATGAAAAGAAAAGGTTGGAAGAAAAGTGATAAATCATACTGTTGTCCTAAACACTTGAGGCCAAAATAATCTATGTTATGTAAATTATGAAGAGATATAAATCAGAAATAGTTACACAATTATGGAAAAGTGTCCTCCCCAAAATAAAGATTCATAGTGTCCATGGATTCTGTGATTGTGGAATTCAAACCAAACACACCAGGGACAATTGGTCTCTACTACACAATATCCAGTTCCCCTACAGAAGGACCAAAGGTCAAAGTTGTCTGAAAAGTCATTCCCTCAGCTCTCAGCCATCAGCAGAGAACTGAAAGTGTCCTGAATGAGGACCCTTTCTTTCTGACTTTTATTTTTAGGGGTAGGGGGAGCAAATATTTTAAGGAGCATAGGGGCCAAGTAAGAAATGGACTCGGTAAAGAAACTTACTTACCTGAATCAAAGACTCTGTAATGGGTGAGAAGCCCAGGAACCAAGATCTGTGGAGACTCAGGGTATTTCTTTTATTTTCTACCACGAGCTAAAGGGAAAGTGTGAACTGACTATTGAATTATAAAATAGAAAAAAATATTCACAAACAATACTAATGCATAGTAATAGATAAGCAAATACAAGCGATTGAGGTTTAGAACTGTTTTTGATAGGGTTCTGGATTAAACTGTTTGCCACTATTGCTGAAAGCCTGTACTGACGAGAGAGAGAGAGACAGAGACAGAGACAGACAGAGAGACAGAGAGGGACAGAGAGAGACAGAGACAGAGAGACAGAGACAGAGACAGAGACAGAGAGAGCAAACGGTTTGCAAAAATGGCTTTAGTATCTCTATTTCTTTATAGTAGGCTTGAACACTTTAATTCATGAAACTCAAATGATATTATGAATCACATTTTAAAAGTTCAGCTTAAAGTTGTTTCCCATTATCTTATCTTAGTACTTACATCTGTAATTTTTGTGACTGGCAGTCTGAACTTCTACCTAGCAGGGTGCTGTTAATTTCCTGTTTAAATAGATATATTATATATATTTATATAATTCAGAATATATTTTTATATGTTCTAAACATGTCATATGCTTTATTAATTTTCTCCTATTGCATTTGAAATGTTTGTATTTTAATATTCGTGATTTGATTACTTTGAAATACTTTATAGTGTTGCTAAGTTCTTATGCAGAAATAATATTGGAAAAACTAATCAATATCCCCAATATTAAAACAAAATTCTTACTCTAATCTTTAATAATGCTGTAAAAATCTCAAATCAGAATTTAAGATACTTATCAGTATTTATTTTTCAATTGAAAATTTAATTTATTTTTAGGTCCTTCCTTCCAACATGCATTGTTTCTGACAAATTAACTCATACAAGTCCTATATAGCTTAGTGTCTATACTCACTAAATACTGTATTTGACAGACTTGAAATTCATTTTATTTCACTTGAATTTTTGAGTGATAGTTTGGCTGGTCATAACATTTTTGCTAGAAAACTGTTTACACTGAACATATAGAAGACGAAAATCTCCACTGTAGCTGAAGCTCACCTCTGCTTTCTAGTGAGGAAGCTAGGAGCCCCTCACTCTGTGATCAAGCCACTGGCATCTTTTTATAACTAACTGTTCCTTTTCATTGGTATCTGGAGACAATTCCTCACTAGCCTCAATTTATGATGCTTTAGTAAGAATAGTTAATGTTTTATATGTGTCTAAATTTGTTTTAAAATCTATTTGATATTGACTGTGTTCATCTATTTTTTAAAAATTAATGTATTTCTTCCCAATTCTGAAGAATTCTAAGTGATTCACTGTTGCTCGCTTTCTTCACCCCCATTTGCTCTGCATTACCTTTCTTCTCAAAGGGACTCAAAACTAACTCTCTCTCTCTCTCTCTCTCTCTCTCTCTCTCTCTCTCTCTCTCTCTCTCTCATTTCCTCTCTGTTGCTATTCTTTGTTGTGCCTATATGAACACCTTTATCTGTTTTTCAGTTCATCTGTGTCTTCTTCAAGTGCACATGTCTTCTGGTTCACTAGGTGATAGGGTTTTTAATGGTTTAATATTCAAATCCAATCCTTTTTCGGGATGCAGTTCTCCCATTTATGCTCTCATCTTGTTCATAACTTCTTATACTTTTTTCTCGTGCTCACCTTTGCTGAGGAATTTGTGAGACAGTGCTGATCTGGAGTAGAGCATGTCCTGTATTAGCAACTCTGGGACTCCTCCCAGGGTATCTGTCTATTCTGCCTTGGAGCCTGCTCTCAGACTGAATCCTGGCCCTGCTGTGTGGAGGGTTTTGATTCTTCCGTTGTCACGAGAAGCAAATTACTCCCAGATGACACCTCAAGTACTAGTAATTGTCATTTCCAACTTAAAAAAAATCTCAAACTCAAGCTCCAGGGAGTTAGTTTGTGCTCTGGAGAAAGTGGGTGTGTCATGTTGCTTTTGCTGAAAGGCAAGCTTCATTTGACCCTCTAATTTCTGTTCCAATTCTAGTGTTCTTAGGGCGCAAATATGAGGTACCATTCAGTGAATCTATGTGCCTTACCTTATTTCGGAATTTGAGCATTTCTCTTCATGTTCTGCTCTTCCTTTGAGCAGATGGAAGATGCTGTGAATATAGACAGACATTTGGCTAGAACTGTTTTCAGAAATGATGCTTCACTTCAGGGATGGAAAAGCATGGGAAAGAGAATCTTAAAATTGCCCATGGATTTTGATTAAATCTGCTAAGAAATGGCCTGCTTCTATCATTATGCAGATTATGGCCTGATAGATTCAACAGTGTTTCATTAACAAACCCCTTCCCCTAAATATATTGAAGAGAGATACAATAGGTAGGCCTTTGAAGCATTGCCTAACTTAATCTTAAATCTTTGGATCTTGAGTATTGAGTAGTACAAGAGGGATACATGTCTCCAGAGCAAACTGATGACAGACAGCATCCCACAACGCCTGTCTACCTCGGAAACTCCCCTTCTCCATTCCCCCAAGAGCCAACCAATGTCCAAAAGTCAGCTGGAAGCAGTTTTTGAGAGGAACGATGCCCCTAGTCCCATCTACCTGCTTTTTTATAATAAGGGAAAGTCTGGGATGTAAGGATTTGGTCCTTTAATTACGTCATCAGCCTTCGCCAGCTTCCCAGCCTAAAAAGCGAGTGGGCCCTCTGTAGGCTCTCTGTCCCCTCTCCTTTCCGCTCCTTCCCCCCAGTCGGTCCCCCCCTCTCTTTTTCTCTGTGTCTTTCTCTCTCTGTCTCTCTCTCTCCCCCGACCAATAAAGCTCTAGAAAGGTAACCATGGCTGTGATTCTTTTAATCAGCATGCTCCTCCGCCGCTGGCATGGCTACCACGGGCGGCGAACAGCCACGAGGGGCAGCGCCGCGGCATAACCAACACTAGTAAGTGCTAAGTGTTATGAATTACTCAAAAATGATCATGAAAAAGAATGAGAAAATGTTTACTTTTAATTTTGAGAAATGAATTTCTATTGGATAATAATGAATTCCATCCAATAATTAAAAAGAAGAGAAATGATCAATGATGTTCACCTATGTTATTTGTTCTCTGTTGTGTACAAAGCAGAGGATAAAACACGCCTAAATGGTTCTGGAGTATAAACTATGTTGTAGAATGTAGCGTGCATCATTTCAAGTTTGCTCCCTTAGCTTGATTATCACAGGAGTGGAAGGCAGACAGATACATTATAGATGAAAGAAAGTAATGCTTGGGAGTGCCTGTGGTTGTCACTAATGTAAGCAGACATTTGTCTTTAGGGAGGTAGCAGGTTAGGAAAATCAGCAAATGGAATGCCTTTATCATAAATGAAAATTATAATGGGCATAATTAATTAAAATTAATAATAATAAATGGGCATAATTGATTAAAATTCCAAGTCAGAAGATATGTAGCTTCCAAGACAGAACTGCAAGTATAGATTAAAAGCAGTGACCTTTTCTGTCATGCTTATTAATATATTTTCACTCCAGGGTAATTCCTGGAACCTGTGGGCATGGGATAAAATTCACTTTATTAATTAATAACTGAATTGGTGGAAGGATGCAGAAGTGTAAAACACACTGAGCTGGGGATCATGATATGGTGTGTTGCTAAACTTCTCTGTGTATCAAACTTTCTGGAACTAATACTTAGAAGATGGAAATGAAATTGTTGCCTTCCTGAGAGCACTGAAATTCTTGGGGAGTCAAATTAATGGCATAACTAGAGTTAGCCCTGAGGGTGAGTGGAGGCAATGCACACATTTCAGCAGGTGCACAGCTACATTCTCTCCTCAGCCCGACAAAAGTCTAACAAATGAGCTGCAGATGCACCACAGCCCAGAAGCTTCTCCAAACAGCTCCTTTTAGCAGTGAGCCCATTAAACTGGGAAGGCTGAAGGACTTGGATAACTAGGAAACCAAACAGCTTGCCTCTCTGCCTCTTGTTATTCTCCCACAGACTGTCCTTGCCCTTGCTCTAATAGTAAAGACAAATGTGTGAATCCATGAGGGAATGAAGCAAGAACCATGGAGGGCTGATGAGCCTGTGAAAACGAGAAGAGAACCTGGTGGCTGTGCTGGCGAGAGAGCCCATGGCTGTGATTGAGCCTGCTTCCTCTGTGCATTCTGTTTGCTAAAATCTGCAGGCAATGAAGGCTCG
This sequence comes from Peromyscus californicus insignis, assembly GCF_007827085.1. NCBI lineage: Eukaryota > Metazoa > Chordata > Mammalia > Rodentia > Cricetidae > Peromyscus > Peromyscus californicus. Next base: position 7,236,047 of record NW_026294480.1, on the reverse strand, counting down.
GTTGACAGCTTTCCTCACTTTCCATGATTCTTTTATGGCTTGTTTTTCTAATGTATTTTGAATATTCTGACTGAACTGCTATAGAAATGAAATTATAATATGTTCCTTAATGGTTTTCTTTTCTTTTCTTTTTGACAAGTACTAAAAACATTACTACCTTGTCTCACTAGAAATGGGCATCAGCTACAATTGCTGCTCTCTTCACTCTACCTTAATGTAGTTATTCTTCCCTACATGTGGCTAGTTGAAGAGCTAGCTAGAGATGGCAGCCAAGTTCACACACAGAACTTGGCACCTATCCATTATGTGAGGATTCCCTCCTCACTTCCTGGCTGCCATGTTAACCTCGAATCTTGTGCCTATTCTTCAAGCCAGTGAGAAATGTGTTCATCCAAGATTCAGCCATAACTCTGAGTGATGTTTACTTTCTCTTTACCTGCATTTCTACTCACTATCTTAGGTCATTTGGAAGCTTAGCCATTCACACATGGACTGTCTGAACTAAGATTCAAGCAAGCAGATTCATGCACTTCAAATGAATGCCCATGCTATATTATCTCAAAGACTGTGAAAGATGTATCACATCATTCTATCCACCCTGCTTCTTTCTTTCTTTCTTTTTTGTTTTTGTTTTGTTTTGTTTTCAAGATAGGGTTTCTCTGTGTAACAGCCCTGGCTGCCCTGAAACTCACTCTGTAGACCAGGCTGGCCTCGAACTCACAGAGATCCACCTGCCTCTGCCTCCTAAGTGCTGGGATTAAAGGCATGCACCACCACTGCCTGCCTTCTTTCTTATAATAATAAGCATTAATCAAGAATAATCATGTGTTGTTTGACATTGTTACTTGCAGGAAGATATGGCTCAAACCAGTTGCCAAGTCATGCATGTAACATACTTCCTTATGAGCCAACCTCGAGTCTGCCTGAGGGCCTAGCAACAGGCGCTGTCAGAGGTCCTGATCATGCCCGGCCAATGAGGGAAGACCATGCAATGTCACCAGATTGGGACACAGCCTGGGTGTTGGGAGGAGGGAATATAAGTCTTTCCCCACTACTGAACAAATGAATCTGCTGTCTGCCTTCAACTGACTCCCAGTGTCTGTGTCATTGATGCTGTGCCTCCTCACCCCTCCCCTTAGGGAGTCTTTGGGACCCAGCAACAGTTACTTTCAATAATGCTTTTAATTTACTCTTCTTTAGCTCAAGAAGCAATAGGCTTTGTTTTACTATGGCATTTTTACAATACTTAGCTTTTGCTTGATCCCTCCTTCATCTGTTCCTCTATTTAGCCTCCTCTCTACCTATTCCTCCTTCCACCCCCACCTCCAATACTCCCTTTTCTACTTCCATGTCACATGTGTTCTATTACCCTTCCCATTTGCCTTCTTTAAAGTCTCTTCTTCCACTGTTCCGGGATCCTCCTAAGTTGACCTCTACCCCTGAACCCTCCTGCAAATGCACATCATAAACATTAGAAGCTGAGATCTGAATAAGAAAGAGATTGTGAGGTAATTGTCTTCCTGAGCCCTAGTTACCTTGATGCAATATTTTCCAGATCCATGCATTTTCTGCAATTTTTTATTACTGTTTTTCTTTAGGGTTGAGTAAAATTTCATTGTGTATATGTATTACATTTTTCTTATTCATTCATTAATTGGGATGCATGTAAGTTTATCATACTTCTTTGATCTTGTAAATAGAGAAAGAATAGATGTGGATGTGAAAGTATCTGTATGGTAGTTGTCTTAGTTAGGGTTCTATTGGTGTGAAGACATGCCATGATCACAGCAACTCTTTTAAAGGAAAACATTTAACTGGGTGGGACTGGCTTACAATTCAGAGGTTTAGTCCATTATCATCATGGTGAGAAGCACGGTGGTACTCAGGCAGACATGCTGGAGAGGTAGCTGAGATTTCTACATCCAAATAAGCAGAAAATAGGAAGAGAGAGAGACTCTGGGCCTGGCTTGAGCATCTGAGATCTCAAAGCCCATCCTCACAGTGACACACTTCCTCCAACAATCCCACAACTCCTAATAGTACAATTCCCTGGTGACCAAGCAGTCAAATCTATGAGTCTATGGGGGCTATTCTTATTCAAATCACCAAAGTAATATATAAAGTCCTGCAGATATATGCTCAAAAGTGTCATAGCTGGGTAATATGGAAAAATCTATTTTCAGTTTTTTGGGACATCACCACATTGATTTCTGCAGTTACTACACCATTTATACCCACCAGCAGTGAATAAAGTCTATCATTTCTTTTCATTGCTGTCTTTTCCCCCATTCACACACAGCTAAGGTGAGGAGAACATCCTTGACACCACTTGGATGTGAGGCAGGGATGAGGCCCTGACACTTCTCATACAGTTTAAGTGAGAGCAATGAATGCTGTCCTCTTGCTGGCAGCAATTACAGTACGCAGGCAATGTTTCCGGCATGTGGAACATGTGATTGTTTGCTGACTGTTCTATTCCTTCTTTCTAGTTACATCCTAAATCTTCCCTTAACAAAGTACCATGAACTTCATGGCTTACTTTATCACCCTACAATAGAGGCAGAGTTCTGGACTCATGAGGTTGGAAGCTCCTGGGCTGTCAAAGCACACATGTGACTTCTTCCTAGCCCACTCTTCACTTCTGGTTTGCTGGCAATGTTAGGCTTCTCTTGACTTACAAATTTAACCCCTAATGGTTTCATCCCCTTATTCATATGGATGTTGTCTTAGTTAGGGTTTCTGTTGCTGTGAAGAGACACCAGGACCGTGGCAGCTCTTATATAGGAAAACATTTAATTGTGGTGGCTCACTTAGAGTTCAGAGATTCAGTCCATTATTGTCATAGCAGGAAGCAGAGCAGCAGGCAGGCAGACATGGTGCTAGAGAAGGAGCTGAGAGTTCTTACAGCTTTACTCACAGGCAACAGGAAGTGGTCTGAGACACTAGGCATGGCTTGAGCATATATGAGATCTCAAAGCCAACAGTGATATACTTCCTCCAACAAGGCCATACCTACTTCAATAAAGCCACACCTCCTAATAGTGACACTCCCTTTGGAGGCCATTTTCTTTCAAACCATCACATTCCACTCCCTGACCCCCAAAGGCTTATAGCCATATCATAATGCAAAAATTCATTCAGCCCAACTTCAAACATCCCCATAGTCAATAACAGTCTCAAATTTATTTATAAAAATCTAAAGTTCAAAGTCTCTTCTGAGATTCATGCAATATCTTAACTGCAATCCCCTATAAAAATCAAAATTAAAAAAAGATCATATACTTCCAAGATATAATGGCACTGAATACATATTACCATTCCAAAATACAGGGAAAGGAGCATAGTGAGGAAATACTGGACCAAAGAAAGACCAAAATCCAGCTGGGCAAACTCTGCATCTCCATGTTTAATGTCAAAATGTTCTTCAGATATTCAACTCCTTTCAGCTTTGTTGACTGCAACATACTTTCTCTTGGGCTGTTTTGACTCCCTATTAGCAGCTCTCCTCAGCAGGTATCCCATGGTTCTGGCATCTCCAACATCTTGGGGTCTCCAAGGCAATCCAGGCTTCACCTTCACAGCTTCACAAAATGACCTTTCTAGGCCTCTATTCAGGGACACCCCTGACACATTCCTGGCCTCAGCAGTTTTCCTTAGTGGTGGAGGGAGAGTCCATAATACCTTTCTTCTAACCTTGACTCCAAAGCCAGAACCACATGCCAAGTTCTGCTGCTTGCTGGGACTGGAATATGGTCTCCTTGCTCAACTACATCTTCACCAGCTTTCTGTTTTGAATGGTTTCCCTTAAGCTTGGTTGTTCTGGAACTTGCTTTGTAGACCAGGCTGGCCACAAACTCAGAGATCTGTGAGCCTCAGCCTTCCCAGTGCTGGGACTAAAAGTGTGCACTACTACATCTGGCTCTAAGCTTTTCTTTAATTCCTTTTCACAAATTGGAAACTTATCTGGAAAGAATTATGTCCCGAGGTCACCACTCACTTCATTCCATTTCTTTTTTATTTTTAAAATTTTATAATTAATTTAATTTTACATATCAGCCATGGATTCCCCTGTCCTCCCTCCTCCCACCCACCTAACCTCCCCCCAATCCACCCCCCATTCCCACCTCCTCCAAGGCAAGGACTCCCCTGGGGATTCAGCTCAGCCTTGTAGATTCAGTTGAGGCAGATCCAGTCCCTTCCTCCCTTTACCTAGGCTGAGCAAAGTGTCCCAGCATAGGCCCTAGGTTTCAAAAAGCCAGCTCATGCACTAAGGACAGGTCCTGGTCCCACTGCCTGGGGGCCTCCTAAATAGTTCAAGCTAATCAACTGTCTCCCTTATCAAGAGGGCCTGATCCAGTTCCATTGCTTCTCAGTTATTTGTCTCTGTGTTTTTTCCAATCATGGTCTTGATATCTCTTGCTCATATAATCCCTCCTCTCTCTCGCCAATTGGACTCCTGGAGCTCCACCTGGGGCTTGGCCATGGAACTCTGCATCTGCTTCCATCAGTCACTGGATGAGAGTTCTCTCATAACAGTTAGGGTGTTCGGCCATCTGATCACCAGAGTAGGTCAGTTCGGGCTTTCTCTCAACCATTGCCAGTAGTCTATTGTGGAGATATCTTTGCGGATTTCTGGGGACCTCTCTAGCACTTTGCTTCTTCCTATTCCAATGGGGTCTTCATTTATCATGGTATCTCTTTCCTTGTTCTCCCTCTCTGTTCTTGATCCAGCTGGGATCTCCCACTCCTCTCAGCTCTCTTTCCCCAGACCCTTGCCCTTCATTACCCACACATACACACACGTACAGTTTGCTCATGTAGATCTCATCCATTTCTGTCTTTGGGCGATCCCTGTGTCTTTCTTAGGGTCCTCTTTACTAGGGTAGCCCTCCTATATACAATTGACAAACAGGCTGAGAAGGAAATCAGAGATACATCACCCTTTACAATAGCCACAAATGATATAAAATACCTTGGGGTAACTCTAACTAAGCAAGTGAAGGACCTGTATGACAAGAACTTTAAGTCCCTGAAAAAAGAAATTGAAGAAGATGTCAGAAAATGGAAAGATCTCTCATTCTCATGGATAGGCAGGATTAACATAGTAAAAATGACAATCTTAACAAAAGCAATCTACAGATTCAATGCAATCCCCATCAAAATTCTAACACACTTCTTCACAGACCTGGAAAGAACAATACTCAAGTTCATATGGAAAAACAAAAAACCCAGGATAGCCAAAAGAACTCTGTACAATAAAACAACCTCTGGAGGCATCATGATCCCTGACTTCAAGCTCTACTATAGAGCTACAGTAATAAAAACAGCTTGATACTGGCATAAAAACTGACATGTGGACCAAATGGAATCGAATTGAAGATGCTGACATTAATCCACATGCCTATGAACATATAATTTTCAACAAAGAAGCCAAAACTGTACAATGGAAAAAGAAAGCATCTTCAACAAATGGTGCTGGCATAACTGAATGTCAACATGTAGAAGGCTGCAAATAGATCCATATCTGTCACCATGCACAAAACTTATTCCATTTCTTAGTCTGTTTATCTCCTTAAACACAGGATTCATCTTCATTCTGCTTCCTGGTGCTCCTTTTCTTCTCATATTTTATCCATTGTAATTTACCCTGCTCAGCTTGCTCCTTTTCATTATAAATCTTTATTCAAGGTACCACTAATATCCACACAACAGAGTCTATACTGGGCTGCTTTGGGATTTCCTCTGCCAATGGAAATAATCCAAAACTCTTCACTTTCACCTCAGGCAGACTCTTCAGACATGAGCAAAAGGCAGCCACATTCTTCACCAAAGTATCACAAGACTGGTCTCTAGGCAATATACTAACATTCTTCTCCTCTGAAACCTCTTGCTCTAGGCACCCACAGTTCAAATCACACTCAGCACCACTATCTTCCATGTTCCTACTTGGATGACTTATTAAACAGTATTTGAAGAGTTCAACTGCTTTTCTAATTCATAGTCCCCAGGTCCATATTCCTTCAAATAAAAGCATGGTCAGGTCTGTCACAGCAATATCCCACTCCTGGTACCAAAATCTGTATTAGTCATGGTTCTACAGAGTCACAGAACTTATAGAATAAATAAATAAATCTCTCTATATGTATATAAATATATGAGGATTTATTGGAATTACTTATAGGCTGCGTTCTAACATTGGCTAACTGTGAATGGAAAATCCAGCAATCTAGTAGCTCAGTCCCAGGAGGCTGAATCTCTCAACTAGTCTTCTGAATATGCTGGAATCCCAAAGTAGGCTCCCATGCTTGTGAAGGAATAGATATGCTGACAAGATGAGGTGAGCAGGCAGAGAAGAAGAAGGAAGCCTTCCTTCTTCCATTGTCCTTTTACAGGCTTCCAGCAGAAGATGTGGCCCAGATTAAAGGTGTGTGATCCAGCCTCAAGATCTGAATTACAGACCTGTGTCATCCTGCCTCAAGATCCAGATCAAAAGCCTGTGTCTTCCAGACTCAGCATCTGGATAGAAGACTATGCTGTCTTCCTGCCACAAGATCTGGACACAAGTGTGCCCTCCATTTCTGGATTGTAGTTCATTCCAGATATAGCCAAGTTGACAACCAAGAATAGCCATCACAGACATGGTTGGATAGAGCCTTAATTATATTTCTCCATTTGTCTATTTTCAAAAAAAAATTATGTGCACTTACATAATCAACTTAATGTCTTTGGTGGCAACACAGGGGCAGAAACAGGAATCTAAAGTCTAAATACCAACATTCTTTCTAAGATCTGTGGAGAAGAAAGGGGACTGATGGGTGGGAGGGAGATAAGAGATGGGAGGGAGAGTAATCAAAATTCATCATCTACATGCACAGTATTGTCAAATAACAAAATTAATTAATAAAAGAATTCCTAAACAGTGATTCTCAGAGGTATTTGTATCATGATTAGGAAGACAGTGCCATGACCCTGGGACACACCAACATTGTTAATTAACATTCTCCAATGCTGGTAATATGTTTCCTAGCTGTCTTGAGTTATCACCAGAATATGTTCAACTTACACAGATGAGCTATCATGCAAAACTTCTTAATTTTTCCTCTGTAAGCACGCTGCAGAATAGATTCTAAATGTTCACCTAGTTAGCATAAATTAATCTATTTTGGAATCCAATTTTTCATTTTGTAACAGTTTTAGATTGTCCACATCAGATGAGAACAAAGGGTTTTAACCTTTGAAAGCTTAGAATTCTATAACAGTAATTGCACTCAGAAATGCATCTCACTGGAACTATTCACATTGTTAATTTTTCTCCACCAGTGCTCAATATTATAATCCACTTTTGTTATTTCATTCCAATAGCTCTCCTTTGAAGTATTTAAAATATTTCCCTGACACAACCCACTTATTCAAAAGGATATCCTTTTTCATTTTTACTTTTAAAAATTACTTTTATGCATTTTAATTAAAATAGAATCATATCATTAACCCTCTTTCCCTCCCCCCCCCGTCAGCTTCTCCCAGGTGCCCTCCTCCCAATCCCTCCCATATTCCCTCACTTTCAAACTGATAGTATCTTTTTTCTTTATTATTGTTACATATGTGTATATGTGTATGTATGTGTCTATACAAATATATGAATACAATGTGCTGAGTCAGTTTTTGTTATTTGGGTATATGTAGTTTCAGGACTCTTTTGCATTGGAAAAACAGGGAGCTCATCCCTGGAAGAGGCTAATTCTCCCTCTCCTAGCAGTTATTATTTGACTATAGTTCTCCATCTAGAGGTGGGACCTATTGATACTTTCTTCCTTGTATGTTAATATGCCTACTGATATTGCCATTGTTCCAGGCTTGTTTGTGCAGCCATTTCTGAGAGGACCATTTCATCACAGATTCCTGCTAGTCTGGCTCATATACTCTTTCTAGGACTACAGATGCAAAGCTGTGATGTAGATGTAGCCACTGGGGCTGGGTGTCCCATAATATGTTGCTCTTAACACTGTATCCAGTTGTGTTTTTTCTGCAATGGTCTTCCTTTACTGAAAAAGAGACTTCTTTGATGACAAGTGGTGGCCACACTTATCTGTCGGTATAACGATAAGAGTTAGAATGTATTAGGGGTTATGCTGGTCTAGCAAAATGATGAGAGTAAATTGTAGATGTAACCAACCATCTTATTAAATAAGAAACACAAAGCCAATACAGAGATGAAAGCCAAGAGGTCAGAGCTAAGAGCTAAAAACCTTTCCCTTCACTGTTGCTGTTGCACCACTTCTCTGAAAGAGACCTACTTCCTGTGTGTCTGTCTTTTTATAGTGTTTCTGTTCTGCCTTCTCATTGGTTGTAAACCCAACCACATGACCTCCTCATCACTGCCCATCCATAGAAGACCTCCAAGTCTTCTATGGTTGGTATTGAGATTAAAGGCGTGTGTCTCCATGCTGGCTGTATCCTTGAATACACAGAGATCTGCCTAGCTCTGCCTCCCAAGTGCTGGGATTAAAGGCGTGCACCACCACTGCCCAGCTTCTGCTAAGGCTTGCTATTAGCTCTGATCCCTGGGCAACTTTATTTATTAACATACAAATAAAATCACATTTCAGTACAATTAAAATATCATCATAGTAGATTCTTTTCCAAGGTCCATGCCCTCACTAGCTCCAGGAAGCTGTCTAAGTTTCCGGTACCAGGGGTAGTTTTTCTTCTCTGAGTAGGCCGTAAGTTCCGTTAAACAGCTGTTGGTTACCACTGGCATGTGAGTGCCATTTTCTGCACCTTTTATGGGTATCTTGCCATGCTGGTCAGTTTTGGGGTTCATAGGTGTTGCAGCTAGGTAAGACTATCAACTGCTTCATTTCCTTGGCACACTGCATAGTATTTTCTGGTACCATGGAAACTACACTTCATGAAGAAAAAACATCAGGTTAGATCCAGCTCATTCACTGTTGGTAGGGATGCAAATTGGTGCAGCTACTCTGGAAATCAGTATGGAGAATCCTAAAACAAACAAACACAACAACAAAAACCTAATCTTTCGTATGACCCAGCTATACCACTCCTTGGCATATGCCCAAGGAGCCTGATGTTATATTCCACAAGAAGAGTTTTCAGCACTGTTGTGTACCACCCTAATGACAATAACCAGTGAATGGAAACAGCTACATGTGCTTCAACAGAGGAGTCTTATCAAACAATGTTGGTGTTTTGTGTCGTGTGTGCAGTGCTGTGCTGTGTTGTGTTGTGCTGTGCTGTGCTGTGTTGCTCGATGGATATGCTGTGCTGTGCTGTGTTGTATTGTTTTTGTGTCCAGCTACTTAACTTAGAGAGCTGGATAACCACACAGGGAATCTGTGTCCTGCTCTCAGGGACCGAGGTCACAGAGCCACTGGAGGGCACTAAGACTTTCAGATGGGGTCCTTCCAGTGACTTTCCCTCATCCTTCAGGCTTCTCATAAGAAGCTGGGGAAACTTGTGGGTTCTTCAGTAGGTATCTCATGTGAGTTTCTTCAACTTCCTTCTGACTGAATACAAAGCAACAACTGTTTAAGTACTATGTGAGGAATTTGATGATTTGTCTACATTTTTGAAGGATTTGCATTTAGATTTTTTTGAACACATTAACCAATGTGTTCCCCCTCCCCCAGGATTTTGCACACTCATGCATCCTTCCCACTTTCTCAGTAATAATTACTGGAAACCTAACAATTGTGTCTTTCTAACCTTAATTTTTGGCAGACATACCAATAGCTCTTTTCATGGGGATCATTAAGATTCCTCCATATCATGGAAGTGAAATCCTAATACACATACTCCAGATAGTGCTCAGTCTATGCCTTTCTATCCTCACTATACTGGCTTCAACTCCAGCAAAATGACATCCCACCTCAAATCATGTGACTAGACCTCAAACTCATTAGTCATATAGCATCCCTGCATGACCAATTGCCACGATGATAAGACCATCTAATGACAATGTTGTTATCACTTGAGCAAACATACAATCTTTTATTCTACCTTCAATGTAAGAGAAAAGACTAATCTTTTATGTTATTTTAATCATTACCTTAAATGGTGTCAACCTAATGTCAAAAATTTGATGGCAGTAATTTAGCTGAATATTTCTTTATACTCTTGATTGCAAAGCTAGTTCAAAGCATATTCTACAATGGAGCTTGTAAATTAGTTGCTGCTTTTGGCCCTGAAGTGTGGTGATTGTCAGGAGACATAAATCTGTTCAAGGGGAGGATGGGGTAGGAATGGTGATGCCTGTGATACAAATGGAATTTCAGCTCCATGTTTCTCTCAATGGTGAAAAAAATTAAGAGAGCAGGAAGTAGGGGGGATCATTTCACCAAATTCAAAGTCAGGGGATGTAGAAAATTATTCAAACATTAAAAGACACCTCAGTCTATTTCTATGTGTATAAATATACTTGTTCACAATCTGTGCAACTAAATTACCTTCTAAAGAATGAGACTCCTGTTTCTTGTATTTTGGATGTGGGCTCTGCTTATAAACAGGTAATTTTCTTGTCAACATGAAATACAGATGGTGAGTCCCAAGAGTTATCAAGATTTCTATGAGAGTATTTCAGGTAAAGAATAAATTGGATGTAGTTTAAAGTTAAATTATGAAAGAATGTGCCAGGAAACTGAGCTCATGTTCATTGTGGGGGAAAGAAGAGGGAGAGGCTTTCTGGTGCACTCAGGGGGAGCAGGAGAAAACTTCCTGTAAAAGAGCTTTTCTACAACAGGTGTAGGAGAGAGCACAGTTGTGCTCTGACCCACTTGTAGTACAAATTGCTAAGTGGTCTTATAAATAAAAACCCAGAGCCAGATACTGGGATGAAAGCTGAAAGATCAGAGAAACAGAATAAGCCACAGCCAACCTCACCTTGCCAACTCCTCAGCCGATCCTGTTTCTACGAATCCTCAGACTCAAAGCCTGAGGGTCTCAGTTGAACTACTGCTTAGTTTCCTGTCTCTTTACGCCCTATATACCGTTCTCCACCCAGCCGTGTAACTTCCTGGGATTAAAGGCATGTGTGCTTCCCAAGCAAAGACATGAGATCTCAAGTGCTGGCATTAAAGGCATGTGCCACCACTGCCTGGCTCTGTTTCCAGTGTGGCCTTGAACTCACAGAAATCCAGATGGATCTCTGCCTCCCAAGTGATAGGATTAAGGTGTGTGCCATCACTGTCTGGCTTCTATATCTAATCTAGTGGCTGGTTCTGTCCTATGATCCCCTATGATTATTGGAATGCACAATATATTACATTTTCCTTTTTTGCCTAAAATAATAAAAGGTTATAACTAATATAAGAAAAACTATACACAATAAGTATATACAATATATACAGTCAAGAATTATACTAACAATGTCCAGTCCATAAACATTTGACAAATTTAGAGAAAATACTTTATTATTTATCCTATTTTGGTGAGTCCAAAATGTTGCACCTAACTTACTTTCTATCTTAACTTGTGTTACCAACCCAAAACTATATTTTGATGTCTTTTGGTTTTATACACTTTACATCTCTTCAGTGAGTTTCTTTTCTGAATTGGTTAACAAGATTACTATCTAATCTTCAATTCCCTCAGAGACTCGAAAAGGAAATAATATTACCTAAGTAAGCAGGAAGTGAAACACAAGCGACTTCCAAAAAATGTGAGAAATGACAGAAACAGCTGGTTGCTTGGACAGTCACCCAAGATTTCTCTGCAACATTGAGGCATCCATCTTTGGTCTTCAGGCCTAGCATATCTGACAGACTCATCTGTGAAGCAGGATATTCTGAAGGGCCTTCCTACCTTGTCTTGGCAAGGTTTGGCAGTCCTTTCTTTTGTGTCCTGCTTGTCCATTTGGACAGCATACTGTCAGCAGTTGAGGCAAGGGCATTTTCTTGCCCAGAGACTAGCTTGCCACAAAGAAAGTAAGCTCCATATGGAGTTTCTTTGATGCCCATCATCTTCTCTGAAGTATATTGATGCTGCCAGGAAACATGTCTCATTGTCATAAGAAAAGAATCTATATTATTAAAACATCTTAAATGCCTTATTATATAGATCTCTGAAGTGTTTGAAGATGACCTGTCTATCTAAAATATATCTCTACTTGACCTTAAAAATATATCTAACCTGACTACATGTTTGATTGTAATAGGTGACTAAATACTTACTAGGATTTCTTTATATCCTAATTAGTTGGTAAAAATAACTTTCAAGGACTACCAATTTGCAGTACATTGTTAAATGAACTGTATAGTTACAATAACTTGAACAAGATTAGAAATATATGTACAATATTTTCTAAAAAAATCAATCTCAAATTTGTATCAATATATATAATTTGTATACAATATATTAAAGATCCAATCCAATGTAAACTATTTAAAACTAGTAGTTGTTTTTCTATAAGTAGATTCAATAATCTACCTTTTTAATCTCACCACATACATCTTCTCTTTTTTTCTTTTCAGAGTAGATTCAATAATCTACCCTTTATCCATTGTTTTTCAGAGTAGATTAAATAATCTACCTTTTATCTATCATATCTATATCCTCTTTTTTCTTTTCAGAGTAGATTCAATAATTTACCCTTTATCCATTTTTTTCAGAGTAGATTAAATAATCTACCTTTTATCTATCATATCTATATCCTCTTTTTTTCTTTTCAGAGTAGATTCAATAATCTACATTTTATCTTATATCTACATCCTTTTATTTTCAAACAAGAACCTAAATCTAATCTCCTTTGTTTAGCTTTTTTTCCTGACCATTATCAATTGACAACTTGTAACAAATGATCCTAAACAATGGCAATTATCCATAACCCACTGAACAACCAAAAATCACCCACCCCACCTCTTGGGAATGTGGGCATCATTTTCTTAAAATTACTTCCTGCTGTCTGAAGGTGATGGCATCTTTAGGGGATCCTGAAAATAAAAAATTTTGGGTTAATTATCAAGTTCTTGGAGAGTTAGCTATATCATTTGTCCAGTCTCTGCGTAATGAGAAAGTGCAGGGCTTTTCTCAAGTCCTTGCTTAAGTAGTTTGTGAGGCTGGATCATCTCAGCTAGCCATCTCAAAATTGTTCTGAGCACTTTGTAGTCCAAAGCTAATCTTTGGGTGGTGTTTGTCATCTTAGTGGTATTATCATCGTCCTGATAGAATCATCATTGTGGGGCCCCATTATCTTTTCAGAGACTTCAAAGTCTGCTTTAGGTCAGATTATTCCTTTTCTTGGTAATTTTTTCTGGGTACTTCTCTCTTCTTTTTTGGAGGCTTATTTGTCCAAAGGTCTTTAAATTCTTCAAGATGGTTGTTTTAATTTCCTGAAAGACAAAAACAAAACCCTTCCCTAACCCTAACTTTGGGGAGTTTTCAAATGTAATCTTTATCAATTTTGATTTATGGTTTCTCCCCAAATTTTTTTCTCTCTTCTATAGCTTTTCTATCATCCAGTGCAGTATGATTTTTTTACAACAGGCATTAGGTTCTTTAATTGCTCTGGAAAGGAGTTTGCTCTATGATTAAAGGAAAGGACTGAATCAAATTTGACATGAGGGCCTTCAAGAAGTCCTTCAGGGCATTCCCAATGGCAAAGGATTACTTTGTCTGTCTCCCTTGTTGATCTACATTCATTAGTCCAATGTTTGCCTTTACCACACCTTCTGTATAATCCAGAAGGGAGGGGTATTCTGTTGGGATTATTCCTTGACAAAACATTATTTATAGGAATGCACTGCTTGCAGTCCCTTTTAAAATGACCTTGTTTACCACATTTGAAACATCTGACATTACTGTTTTTCTTCAAATTTCTTGAAATCACCTCTTCTATCCAAGTATCATCATGGTCATGAGATTCAATATTAATTGTATCTCGGATTCATTCCTCCAAGCTGATCTTGCCTTTAATGGCCTAATTACCCTTTTGCATTGTGCATTAGCATTTCCAAAAGCCAGAGATTCAATTATTATCTGTTTAGCTTCTAAATTTGGTATCATTCTATTTACTGCTGAAGACAACCTTTGTAAGGAATCAGTAAAGGTTTCTTTTGGGCCCTGTTTAACTTTTATAAATGACTCAATTTTCTTTCCAACTTCTTCAATTCTGTCCCAAGCATTCAAGGATGCCATTTGGCATTAAAATTAGGGTGTGGTCATCATATAAAGATTGTCTTTGTATATCAACATAATCACCTTATCCAAGAAGTTGATCTTGGGAAATTTCCATACCTCTAGCCCTACATCATTGTTCAATTGTCTTAGCCTCCTTTTTTCACCAGGTCCTACATTGTAACTGTGGACCAGCTTCTAGGACAGCTGTAATCAAATCTTTCCAGTCTTAAGGGATAATTCTATTACAAGTTGACCATGAGTTTAACATCTACTTTATAAACAGAGAGTGCATACCATACGAGACTATAGCTTCCTTGAATCTTCTCAAATCTAACATTTGCACAGGAGTCCAGTCAGCTCAGACACAGCCTTGAGCATTTGGCAGTAATGTTACTGGATAGATTAAAGTTGGCTGTTTCAAAGCCTTAGGTGTTTGTCACCATATACTGCAATGCTAAGATTGGTTCACCTTTAAATTCTTCTGTTTGGGTCTGAATTTCTCTATGATCTGTTTTAGCAAGTTTTTCTAAAACTTTTATCTTGGCACTTATATGAACCAACTTTTTAAATGATAAAACAAAAATGATCAAACAAATAATATTTATAACTGACATTGCATCTATCCCATCACTATTAATTATCCTCTCATTTAATTGTTCCATTTTCAGATTGCCTAATGTGTTATCAGAGACCAAACACTCTTCCTTGTAACAATGTTCCCCATTTTTTAATGTGGGGAAAAATTATCTTTTAACTAATTTCTCCCTTTAAGATATTTTAATTGGGGGCTGGAGAGATGGCTCAGAGGTTAAGAGTACTGACTGCTCTTCCAGAGGTCCTGAGTTCAATTCTCAGCAACCACATTGTGGCTTACAACCATCTGTAATGAGATCTGGTGCCCTCTTCTGGCCTGCAGTCATATATGCTGTATATATAATAAATAAATAAATCTTGGGGAATTGACTCACCAAATTTGCCTACATCTGAATTTGATGATTCAGATATGAGGCTGACTGCTTCTGTGTATAGAACAGTATAATCCTTGGCAGGTTTCAAAGCAGCTACCTAGTGTGGTAGCAGTCTGAGATGGGGATCCAGGGAGAGCCCACAATCCACCAGGAGAGAATAAGCCAAAGAGTCTCCAGCGCACCTGGGGTGGAGACTCTGGATGCATGTAGTTCAGGCCTGACTTGAGGGCCTGCAAGTCCACAAGCAGCTTTTTAGTGAATTTGTGCCACAAACATTGGGTTGCCAGATGTAACACGAATCTTAAAAGGTCTTATTAATACTAATAAAAAAAAAAAAAAAAACAGAGCCAGATATTGGGTTGAAAACTGAAAGACCAGAGAAACAGAACAAGCCAGTCATGTTCTTACCTCTACAAAATCTTCAGCCTCAAAAGAGAGACTTCCTTTTTACTCATGTCTTATATAACTTTCTGTGCTCTGCCATCTTCCTTCCTTCCTAGTGCTGGGATTAATGGCATGTGCTACCATGCCTGGCCCTGTTCCCAGTGTGGCCTTGAACTCCAGATGGATCTCTGCCTCCTGAATGGTAGGATTAAAGGCATGTGCTACCACTACCTGACCTCTATGTTTAATATAGTGGCTGGCTTTGTCCTCTAGTCCCCAGGCAAGCTTTGTTGGGGTGCACAATATATCACCACACCCACTCACATCAGGAATACTGCAGTAGGTGTGAGAGAGAATACAGGTGTTCTCTTACCCACTCTCATCAGAAATACTGTGCAAAAGGATGATGTATGTTGTCATAGGTTCAAAATCAGTTTGTTTTCTGGTGCAAAACAAACTGCTAGGATCTAAGAATATTAATTATGTGAAATAGGCCTGGCTTGGAAAGACAAATGCTACATGATAGGATAAATGATAAGTAGCATCTGGGTGAGATGAGGGGAGGAAGGATCATAGAAAAGTTGAACCATGGATGCTGTGCTAGAATTAGGAGAAATAAGTTCTGGCTCTCCCTTTCATAGCAGGATGACCATTGGCAGCAATGCACAGAATATTCCAAGAGAGGATAATGAATGATGCTTTCATGACAAACAAAAGATAAACACTTGAAGAGCTTAGCCCAATGTGAACATTATATATTGCACATGTAATTAAGTATATGTTGTCCCATAAAAATGTACATTTTAATTTATAAATTAATACATAAAAAGACTATTGATTATTCTTCTAAAGAACATAAATTCCTGAGTAAATAATGCTGATAGTGACATAAATGTGAACGATGCCATTCTTATTTGTAAATTTAATTCTGAGGCATTTTTCTTAGCTTGAATCAAATCTAATCTAGCTAAAGTAATTTGAAAGCATGGCTTTAGAACAGTCAAGAGGGAGGCTTTCTCTGCAAGGCTCACACAAATACAGTTCCACACTTGTGATTTCCTCCTTCTCTTTCCCTTCCTTCAGCCAGAAAATATTATTTTCATTTCATGTACTCTGGCTCTGCTTTGGCCATTTGTTGAAATTTTTATGAGGATAATCATAAAGCATGTTTCTCAAGATGCCTTTTCTCTTCTGTGTTGGTCAGGTTATCTTAGGTTATTTTTTTCTGTGTGTATTGGTCATGATTGCTAAGTAACATCCCACAATTTAAAGGAATAGCCTATGTTTTATTTAGACATCTACTTTTGATAGCCCATTTAGGTAGTTTCACATTTTTCCCCTTATAAATGATATCACTATGAAATTCTTATGTATCTTTCAGTGTTCATCCTATTGGATTTAAGACTACTGGTAAACTTGTCAGTAGGATAACACATTCATGTGCTCAGCTTTCTTCCCAAGTCAATCTTCAATGGGTATTTTATAACTCAGTTTCTCAACCTCAGCATTATAGATATTTGGGGCCATAAAGTCATTTAAAGAAGAAGGCTGCCTGTGTAACAATGTTTAGAGTAACTTTGCCTTCTACCCAGTACATGGACAATTCTCTCCCCACAACTTGTAGTAACCACTGATGTCTGTAGAAATATACTTCTTCTGGGAGGCAAAATTCCTCCTCCTTCTGCTTTGAGAAGTGAACATGAATCCAAGGCAATTCAAGGAACATAAAAAGATTTATCTGTTTATGTGACTTCATATTTGCTATGATTATTGCTACCTATTGTTTTTGAGACTAGAAGGAATTCCCAGATCAAGTTAATAAGGTAGGAAGACCCACCTTAAGTGTGGGTGGCACAATTCCATGGGATCCAATTATACCATTAAGTAAAACGCAAACTGAAAAATACCATGTCAAAACTCATGAAGTACAGAGACAATAATGTTCTGTGTTTGGTGTCTGTTGTTTAGGGAACCTATTGGCTGCTGGGGCGGGCGGCTGTGGGTTTGTCTTATAACAAGTGCCAGGATCTCCATCCGGTTTCCCATTAATGTTTAAAGTGAGTGAGCTGTGACTTGCCCCCTAGTGGACAATCTATGTCATTGCCCAGTGCAGAGCACAAATAAGCGAGGAGGTTCTGTGCGCACTGCTCTGACTAAGGGTTTAGGGGTGAATTCACTCATTTGACTGTTATGCATAATAAACAAAAATACAAGGGACCAAGACAGGCCAGGTGAGAGTGCTGTGGTCCTGAACTGCACAAAAAGAGAAAGCTAGCTGAGTACGAGTAATCCTCTTTCTCCGTCTCTCTCTCTCTCCATGTGTCTCTCCCCCTCTTCCCTGATGGTTGATGTTCATGACCAGCTGACTCAGATTTTTGCCACCGTGTGTCCCACAGTATAAAACACACAAGGGAAACCAGGGCCACTTCCCTGCTGAAAGGCAGGTGGTATCTCTTCCTCCAGGGAGATCCTCCAGCTACACAATGTGATGAGTCACCGGGAAGACATGGTTTTAGCCATTTCCTCTCAAATATGGAATTCTGTAACAGTTTGTGCATCTCAAGGAACACACCAAATCTGTGTTTAGCACATTCACTCCATTTTTCTACAAACTTTGAAAATCTGGTCTCAATACAATAATAATAAAGCTTACCTGCCCCCATAAAACTGTTAAAAACTTTCCACTTCATAAGAGCAGTATGGTAAATTGCTCACATATCTATACATTAGCATTAAGGTAGTTCTCATCCTAACTTCTTATGTATATGTTTGGTTGTACTTAAGGTGGTCCCTCTCTCATGACTCAGAAGGTTCTGTTATGTCAGTTTTATTTTTCTGGTGTTTTTTTTTTTCTTTTTTTTTTTTTTTTGGTATCTTTAGACATAGTCATTCTGTAGGTTAAGAGTATGACGCTTACAATACCTTCTCAGGTCAATACTTAGTTCCTAAGCACCAAGGAAATTGATGCAAATAAATAATCTTATAGTTTAAAATAATACGTTGCTAAGTACAAATACAAAAATTTAATTTAGAAATATTTCCCCCAAATATACTTCAAGAAAAGAGAGAGCAGGAAGGGAGGGGAGAGGAAGGAAGAGAGGTAAGGAAGGAAAGAAGTAGAAGAGAAACTCACTTCACCCCAGGTTTTCCTGGATGGCAGAGAATGTTGTACCACTTTGCCACAGTCTTAATTGGAGCAACCGAGCTCAGCCTGGTTTCTCCAGGGGCTGAGCCTTCTTGGGCAAGTGTGAAGATCAGATGGGAGAGCCATGCCACAGTCTCAGCATGGGGCCTGACATCCGGGAAGTTCACATCTGCTCTTGGCTGCTACAAGTGTTCTTCTGTCCAACTTTTACAAATGGGGGTTCATGTTTCCTACACCCCCACCTTTCCCGGAATGTATCTTTAGTCTTTCTTCCTCTATTCTACTTTCCAAAACCTTAGATTAACATTTAAGTATTTACACCCCTATAAAACATGCCCAAAGTACTGTATTCACCGTTTACAGTGACATTAAAATGTCGTTTCTATAAAAATCATAGTATTCATGTAGACCTATTAGAGTGTTTATGCTATAATATCCGAATTTGGCAGAGTTTACTTTTCCCCATTTATGAGAAATGGTCCTCAGTGCATGCAACTTAAATGCATTTATATCAGTAATTCAAGAGTAAATGCTTAATAGCCACGGACTGATGAAGCAATTGCTTGTCAGCGTTGATGTGCAAGCCTTTGGAGGCACAATATTTAACAACAATCCAGGCACATTATTTTAATAGCACATGATTGAAACAGGACTTCTGAACTTGGACACCTTACAAATCACTCTACCCTCAGTTTAAAGACTTCCGTTGCCGCCAACAACTGCATGCTGTGTGCAGAGACTTAAATGAGAAGGCGCCTTTCCTCTCAAAAGCACCGTCTTACAACACGCAGAATCGCCGTCATGGTTCTGTGACGGACTTTGAAGTGAGTGGGCTGATCTCCTGTCCCGTTTTGTAGCCTCACGATCGCTAGATAAATATTCCTTTTCTGCCTTTGCAGCAATGACAGGGAGCCCCTGAAGAAAGGACATATGGTGGACTTGGGTCGGAAATGTTTTGACAAAGGCTGTGATGGTGTGTGGCAGGGGGAGCAGCATTTCACTCTCTCAGTGACTGAGCGGAGAGGCCATTTCATCACGCTGTCCCCTCCAATTAGCCAGTTGTCAAGTAATTCTGAGGCTCAGGATCCTGGCTGTCCCCTGGCTAGCTCTTATTCCGCTGGTTGGTCTAAGTACATCCTAAGGATGTTGACAATAGGCAGATCCCGAGTATTCCACCAAAAAAAGTCTATATTCACCCCCACCCCTACACACACACACACACACACACACACACACACACTGAATATCAGAGGCAGGATAACTCAAGGACAAGAGGTTTATATGACTCACATTTTCAGATACTGAAAGTTCACACAGCCTGGGGCAGGTCTCGACCTGCAGCCTCATGAAGAAACAGCAGAGTGTGGGGGAGAGTTAGCAACGTCACCATCAGAAGGGCCCACTCCGACTTTTTATTTATTTATTTATTTATTCATTTATTTATTTATTTGTTTGTTTGTTTGTTTGTTTGTTTGTTTTAATGACAACTTGGTCTCTGGAAAACTGCCTTCCAAGAGTGGTTCTCCAATGAACTACGGGGCTGGGCTTCTCAGTAGGCCCCTCTCCCTAAAGGTTCTACCATTGTCTTCCATTATTTCTACTCTGGGACCCAGGAAAGGAACCTTGGGAGAGGACACACTTCAACCAAATCCAAATGGTTGCCTCTCTGAAATCCCTCCATTCGTCCCAGTCCATGATAAGGATCCCAGGCTGTTTTATCTCCTGCCTCGGTGCTGTGGTGCCTGGACGTGAGCTATTTCTCTCCTCAGTCAGACCTGCTCAGGGCTTTTGAAAACGGCTGGGCTGAACCCAGCAGCCTTGTCCAGTGGACACTCTCGCTGTGCTTTGACAAGCCACTGGTCTCAGAATTCCTCTCTAAAGGAGGAGTGTTGATGAGGTGTTGGAGATCTGGTAATTGCATTCATCTTTCTTCTCCCTGAGGCATGTCTGTATGTTCCTCTGCTCATGTGGGAAAAGGCAGAACCCAAGGTCTCTCCAGACTGACCCCACCGAGGCACTTCTGCCTTGAACATAAGTACTTAGAAAAAACACAGGCCTATGTGGCAAGTAATTTGATGTCAGATGGACCCTTTGGTGCCAACTTTCTCAGCAGAGGGCATCCTCCACAGTCCCACCATCTTCAATCAGGGAGCCTCTGTCTTTGAGTTACACTTAATTGTGAGCTCTGTGTTGTGAAAGTTGGTCCCATCGTTCCATTTCTTATATGAGGAAACAGGGCTAGAGTTAACTAACCCTTGGAATTCCCAGTTTACAGGTGCCCATGAACAACAGAGACTGCCCTGTGTAGCTACTGCCTTGCTCTCTAACCTCGTTTCCCTGGTACAGAAGGCAAACAATAGACATCCATAGCTGTGACGCCCCTGTAACCCTTGTGCCCTGTGAAAGAAACCTGAGAGGGCGCAGGTCGCCTGGACAGTAAGAGGAAATCATTGGAAAGAACGTGTTCACTACTGCTGCTTGCTAGACAGCTGTTGAAGACTGTTTCCAGGCAGGTTTCCATGCCTTTTCTCGGTGGTTTATCTGCACAGACAGATAACATCTGTGGCAGTGTACTTCATTCCTACACACAAACACATGCATCAATATTGACTCACTGATAACTAAAGGATCAGTGAAAAGAAAAGGTCACATTTCACCACATCATCTATTTGACTTTGATTTTGAGTCTAGGAAAGTCAACGATCACTTGATTGCAAACGTGGAACAGTTGGACACACTGAATACTTGTCACAAGGAAACTTTAAATATGAGGCTGTAAGTTGGAGATCTGGTAGGGCTTTGGACTTTCATAGTGGCTTAGAGTTCCTGTACCCCTTTATCAATTACTCCTACCCACACTTTCAACAAAGGTGCATGATTGATTTCTAATATTTTCAATAAGGCTTTCAAAGGAAAGTGATTTATTCTGGTTATGTGGTGAGTAATCTTCTACACAGAATTAAGTCTAATTTAATATTTTACTGGCATTATGCATAAACTAGGTAATATAATTAAAAGGAGGCCGTTTGTTTTACAATCATTTACCAGTTGCTTAGATTACTAGATTAATCAATCATCACTAATTAAAACATAAACTTGAACAAATACTGTCATATTACATGAAACATAGAAAATAAAGTGTTCTGGGTTTGATATTTATTTTCTTAATCAGTTTGCAGTGAGAGTGACTTCAGACAGGAGGTGTCCAGACTTTATCGTGACTAAGCCTGTTAGTGTTTGCGTGGTCTGTGTCTTCTCCCTTAGTGGACCGTCTTTGCACCATGCAGGACTGAAGCAAGTGAACATGTCCTGTGTGCACTGCTCTGTTGAGGGCCGTGGCTGAAGTCAGGCATTTGACTGTGACGCATAAGAAACCGGTGAGGTGGACTCTATTATTATGGTCAAAGTTGGGGTTTTGGGGTGCATTTCACTGAGAAGCTTTTCTAAGTCATAGGGTGATGAAGAGGCAGAAGTTGGCTTAAGTCCAGCTGTTCTGGACCCACAGGGCCCCTCGTTAACTGTATAAACAGCCAACCCCAGTACAATAGTGTCCACAGACATGCTGGGCTTACAGAATCATGATTCGGTTTTCTCTTACTCACTTTGAAAACAGGTTTTGATCACAGAACTTAATTTTATGGTTTATAAATACACAGAACAAAGCTTAAGAAATATGTCCCCCCACCTTTCAACTATGTCACAGTTAATTGAACTACGTTGCTCAATTTTCAAAATATATCTCGAGAAAATTAATGAATTTGCCCAGGCTTCAGTGGGGATAGATGAGCAGTGGAAATATTCTGAGCTCACAGAAAACAGGGGGTGCGGTTGATGGAGAAGTCAGGCCGCTGAAGCCAGGCAGCCCTGCAGACAGCAGACTTGGCAGTCCAGGCCCCCAGGACAGGAAGGATACAGAGTCTCAGCAAAGAAAGTGTACTCGGGGAGATGCACTGGGGAGAAGCTTGGCTCTGGGGAGGGTAAAAAACAGAGAGCACCTGAGACAGTAAAGTCATAGTGACAGTCACACAGGCTGGGTGGTTCCAGAGGTGACCAGCACTGGGGAAAGCTTTCTCTGCCTATGCGCATGCAAGCAGCACTAATTAAACTGAGTGGGTCACAAACAAGCAAAACAAGGTGGAAAGACTGAAAGGTAGGAAGGAGGGGACTGGATCAGAAGAAGGGGTTCAGCAAGAGTGTGGGAGGTGACCAGATCATAGGGGTGAAAATGACTAAAATATATTCTATACATGCATGAATCTGTAGACTAATTAATTAATAAAACAAACAAGAGAAGGTGTTAGAGAAGGTTCCAGAGGGAAGGATGATGTTTTAGGGGCAATGTTTAAAGTGCAGTTAAAAGTACAGTTGGAGCTAATTTGAAAAACTCGTGGATCAATGCACCAAAAGGTTGCATTTTTTTTTTTTTGAAGCTTGTGAGTAGAAAAAGAAGAAAACAAAAAGAACAACTACACTGTGCTAAGAAAGAGCCAAGATGTGGGTATTGTAAACAGTGGTCCCAATTCACTCACGCATATTAACCCAGAGAAGTTTATCCCTGTCTTCTAGACAGAGACAGCTCAGTCGTAAGGAAGACACGCAGCCTTCTCCACGTTTGCCGTTTTGAACTCCACTGTTGCATGACTTCTCAGACTATCAGAAGTTTTGGTACTTTATGTGTGACTTTGGGATGGCATACGTCAATTCAGTAAGTTATTTGCAAATGTGACCACAGAAGTACCAAGATTTGGAAGGCCGATTTTAGCCACATTTTCCAGGGGTAACGCTGATTTTGAATCTGAAATAGGCCAATGAAAATGCCAAATATTTCCTCTTACTTCTGTGGGAGAGTTCCTATCGTCAGACTTCCAAACCAAATGTATTTTAAATTACAGCCACAGGCTGACTCCTAATAGTGTTTCCAGGGAAGGAAAGGGAGGCCAAAATTGTTTTCTAGAATTAATTCAAGGTTGCCTGAAAACTTACCTTCTCATAATGAATCAGACCAAGCTGGAAACATGATAAATTTAATTATAATTGACTCTGTGTTGGTATTGCTGCTCATTTGCATATTCATCAAGTCCCAGGGAATAATTTTTCCTGTGTACTTGGTATTAAAACAGAGTAAAGGCCATGTACAGAAAGGGGAAATGATGGATTTTCCTCTAATTAAAAGGTAAGCAGCTCACTGGTAGTAAACTTCCAAGACTCACTCCACTGGGGATTTCTCTTTTCTCATGGTAGAGGTGGTGGAGGTGTGGTACAGGTGATAATGGAGCTGGTGGTAGAGATGGTGGTGGTGGAGGTGGTGGTGGTGGTGGAGGTGGTGGTGGAGGTGGAGGTGGTGGTGGTGGTAGAGGTGGAGGTGGAGGTGGTGGTGGTGGTGGTGGAGGTGGTGGTGGTGGTGGTGGTGGTGGTAGAGGTGGTGGTGGAGGTGGTGGTGGTGGTAGAGGTGGTGGTGGAGGTGGTGGTGGAGGTGGTGGTAGATGAGGTGATGGAGGTGGTAGAGGAGGTGGTGGTGGAGGTGGTAGTGGAGGTGATGGTGGTGGAGGTGGAGGTGGTGGTGGTGGTGGTGGAGATGGTGGTGGAGGTGCTGGTGGTGGTGGTGGTGGAGGTGGTGGTAGAGGTGGTGGTGGAGGTGGTGATGGAGGTGGTGGTGGTGGTGGTGGTGGTGGTGGAGGTGGAGGTGGTGGTGGAGGTGGAGGTGGTGGAGATGAAGGTGGTGGTGGTGATGGAGGTGGTAATGGAGGTGGTAGTGAGCAGAGCCATAATCAGGAAAGAACAAGGCACCTTATTCTTCTTGTATCATTTATTTAATGAATCTCTTTCAACTTATAAATGTCTGGGCATTGGAAAGTGAATATCAGTGTCAGAAAAGGGTTTCTTTTTATTTTTCTCATTAACATCACCATCCTGGGCTTTTTATCACCTTTGAGACCCATGTTAGAGTGAGGCAGCAGAATTCCTGATTCAGCATGGGGAGGGTGACTGTCTCCTAATGTGAGTCTCTAGAAGGCTCTTGGGTTCCGAATATTTTATGACTTGCTCAGTAGGCATACAGTCTGATGGGAGTAGACACTCAATGGAGGCTGGATTGTGACAGAATTTTACAAAAGACACAAAAGGCCAAGAGGAGTAAAACCACTGATTGTAACCCAGAGAATTTGTCTCTCCAAGAAGCCAGCAATGCTCAGCCTAGATCTGCCATCATACCTGGTTTTGTTACAGCCCGAAGTAGAATTTTGAAGTTACCAGGCAGAAGAGGATAAGAGCCAACTTAAGTGAGACAGAAACCTGTGACATCTGATCAGAACACACATGTGACAGATTTTCTCAGTCAGTGCCAGGAATGAAGGTGCCCAGTGAGTGCCTGATCATACTCCATTCCTTGTTTCTGATGAACAAATTTATAATAATTTCCTAAAGAACATATTGTTTTCAAAGTAGTCCATCCTCCTATTCTCTGTTCAAAGCAACCTTTCAGGAGGTACAAGGTAAATATATATATATATATATATATATATATATATATATATATATATATATATATACCTATTTGTATTGCATTTTATCACTTGTATGTGTTGGATTGTGTATTGTATGTGTGGTGTGTGTGTGTGTGTGTGTGTGTGTGTGTGTGTGTGTGTGTGTGTGCAGGAGTTGCTGTGCAGGCACTTACAGAAGCCAAAGGTTGATGTCAACATGTTTTCCCCAATTGCTTGTCCGCATTATTTATTGAGATAGACAGGGTCTCTCACTGGACCTGGAAGCCACTGTTTTGGCTAGACCGGCTTGACATAGAGCTTCTCTACCTCCCAGCACTGTGGTTACAGGTGCACACATGCTTGGCTTTTTTTTTTAACGTGGGGGCTGAAGAATCTGAACTCAGGTCCTCATGTTTTCACTTTACCCCCGAGCCATCTCTGCACTGCCCCAGATCCCACACATGTTCCTTGAATATGGGAATAAAGGGCGACTGCTCAGAACGCTGTTCAATTTTGTAACCATTTTAAGGATGAGAAAATTGAGTGTTGTCTTGAGTCACTTGTGGCTTTGGCAGGAATTTGAGCTCAAGTTACTGAATCCCAAGACTAGTGGTCTTTTCTTACCCACACTTCCCTCCCCCCCCACCCCGTAAATGTCATTTTTCCTCTATCGCAGAGCAATAACTTTTTAGTAGGAAAGTGGGAAGATTCATTTTTACTACACGTGTAACAGTGACAAATGGCCGTGGTGCTAATGACTCCCAAGATATGGTGCTTCCAATCTCTAATTGAAAATTTACATTTATTGTTTATAAAATCCAGGTGTTGGATACAGTGACTTTTGTCGGAAGAAACAATATTTAATCTCTCTTGCCACATAGGGTGGATGTTTTCCATGTAGATTTCCAGCCTGTTGAACACTTTAAGTATTTACTCCAGCAGTATTAGTTTCAATGGGTACGCCATCTTTTTATATCATAACACATTAGATTCTTACTATTTTTTTAAGATTTATATGTGTAAGTTTCACTTGTTCTGGAATATATGTTGCCCATATTTTCCTTACCATTGTGTTAGGTGAAGGAAACAACTCTCTTTCATATAATACGATGACAAAAGGCATTTGAAACATTTTCAATCCATGTTAACTTCATCATTCAGTGACCTCACATAAGATTATATACCAATTTGTATAAGGGCACCCAAGGTGGATGAAGCAACGGATTAACCAGAGCAGAGGATGGGTGCGTGGCTTTATCTGAGTATCGTAAGATACTCAACATCATTAATCATTAGGAAATTGCTGATCAAAACTATAATGAGATACCAGTTCACATCTAATGACTGTAATTTTTTTAAAAAATAGGAAATAGAAAATGGTTGTCAATTTTGCAAAATTATTGGAAGCTTCCTGAATTGGTGGAAATGAATATGATAATTCTATTAAGAATGCCTATTCAAATAATTCACTCATGTTTAAAATGTTTAAGTTCATTAGCAGCTTTTACTTTGTGTAACAGTTTTTTTTTTTTTTTAATTTATTTTGCAATACAATTCAGTTCTACATATCAGTCACGGATTCCCTTGTTCTCCCCCCTCCCGTCCCCCTCACCTTCCCCCCAACGCCCCCCCCCCATTCCCATCTCCTTAACAGTTTTATACTTAGAAAAAAGGCAGCTAAAATGGATGGTTCATATAAAAAAATCCAGCCTTGCATACAGTAGTACGCACTCATCCTCTTATGCACACAAATGCACATAAGGCTGTCCACTGTGTACATGGACATGGTGCCAAAATGTTTCCAGTAACTGATGTACAGATACTCCTTCTTGCCCTGAAAACCTGGCCATCACATTCTTGGCTCACTATGGGAGACTGCTACATGGCCCAGAAGCAGCTACTGTTTCTAACACTCATTGGTACTTCTTGGAGATTGAAAACATATCTCACTACTGGGGCAAGGAATCACTTTAAAATCACTGGCATTTTCTACCTTGCCCCAGCATGTAGATAGATGTCTTTGTACCACAAGGATGGAGAGAGGCAGCTAAGAAGCAATGGGCTTGGGGGATAATGCAAAGCTTTGTTAGCTCATGTCTTCTCCTGTATCCTCAATGCCAGTGTTTATTTTCCTCAACTGTCTAAAGCTTTCTTATTTTAGTACATCATGTGCATTTAGAATTCATGTAGCTTGTCTCAAATTGAAGGCCTCATTGGTGAGTTAAAGAACTCTGGTAATCACTAAGTTTTATATATATGGATACAAAGCTAACTTTAAATTACAGACATAAAAGTATAATTATGTAGTTACAGTGGTAAAATAATATCTGCAGTATAAGTAGCTATACTGAAGCAGAGGCAGAAATATCCAACTGCTTGGGGATCTCTCAACCCAAATGTTCTCTGAGCATCTCTGTCTCCATATGTCTGAAATGTGTCTCCTCTGTCCCTGCACATAACCTTTCTTATGGCCATGAACTTACATTCCCCTTCTCTGCTAATCTCAGCCCCGAGCACCCACAGGCCCTAGCTCGGCCCCATGGATTTACTTCCTCTGCTCTTCACACTCATGGACTCATATGACTTTCGTTTGCTGTATTTGACTTCTTTTCATCAAAAATATTCCCCATTCATTCTCTTTGTAGCATGTATCAGTACTTTGCTCCTTTGTATAAGCTGGACAGTATTTCATAGTGTGGAAGAATACATCAAACTTCTTTACTGTTCAGTTGAAAGAAATCTAAGCTGTTTTCATTTACTCACTAATATGAATAATTATTTTGAATGCACAGGTTTGTGTATGAATGTACATTTTCAGCTCATTGTGGTATCCATGGAAGAGTGGAATTGCTACATCATGGGTAATCATGTGTAAATTTTGGTGCTCCTTTGAGAATTATCATATTCATTTCCACCAATTCAGGAAGCTTCCAATAATTTTGCAAAATTGACAACCATTTTCTATTTCCTATTTTTTAAAAAAATTACAGTCATTAGATGTGAACTGGTATCTCATTATAGTTTTGATCAGCAATTTCCTAATGATTAATGATGTTGAGTATCTTACGATGACCTAGTTATATATTTTCTCTGGAGAAATGCCTATTCAAATAATTCACTCATGTTTAAAATGTTTAAGTTCATTAGCAGCTTTTACTTTGTGTAACAGTTTTATACTTAGAAAAAAGGCAGCTAAAAATGGATGGTTCATATAAAAAAATCCAGCCTTGCATACAGTAGTACCTATTATAATATATGGGAATAATACATTTACAGCTAACTTTGATATATTAAGTGGGTCTTAGTTTAAACGTAAATCCACAATTACTCAGATTTTCTTAACTTTCATGTTATGTTTTGTGTCTCTTCCAAGATTCAAATACCATTTACTCATCTTTTGTTGTGTTTCTGCCAGTTTGTCTTGGATATGAAATTTCCTCAGATATATTTTTAGTGTGTGTGTGTGTACGTGTATGTATATGTGTATATGTGTGTATGATGTATGTGTATGTGTATGTTTATGTACGTATTGAGTGTGTGTGTGTGTGTGTGTGTGTGTGTGTGTGCGCGCGCGCGCACACACGCGCGCACGTGTGTTTGCTGGCTTGTGTAGGAACACTGGATTTCTCAATAACAAGATGCTGTTATTCTGGAGTTGGACAGTTTTCCAGGGGTTAGATTGGGACAAGGAGCTTTAGAGAAGGAGGACAGGGAGGTAAGTGACACTTGCTGTGGATGTTATTTAGACGCTGGGCACAAGTGCATCCTGAAGCCTCTTGGGAAGAGTTCTCCATTCAAAGTCTACCCTGTTTCTTCCATTCTATGATGCCATCTTTAGGAGGATGTGACTGTGTGCATCACAGATGTAAGCAACGTAGAGCCACAATCCCCTCCTTGAGAGTTTGATTGGCTCCTGTGTCAGGTGTTGACGTCTTCTCTCTGCTCACTCCTTTGAAATGTTAGACAGGTCTCTTTTCTTGAAATGTCTGTGGCTTTGTGTCCAGCAAATACTGGCTTAGTATAATGAGGTAGAAACTGTTCCTTCTAATGTTTGGTATCATCTTTTTGTTTTTTAAAAAAGGTTTATGTTATTAACATATTTAAATTTATGTGTATTGGGAGATAAGTGCTGGTGAGTGGAGGTGCCCACAGAGGCCGAAGGTGTCCATTCCCCCAAAGCTGGAGTCAGAGGCAGTTATGAGCTATTCAGTATGGGTGCTGGAACCTGACCTTTATGGGTGCTGAGAAACTGACTCAGGTCCTCCACAAGAGCAGTGTGTACTCCTTCCAGATCCCTTAAAGAAGTCTATGAAGGGCTGTTGTTAAATTTTCTTAAATGTTTAACAGAAATTAGCAAGCTCAACATGCCCAGAACTTTTCTGTGTGGAAGTCTTTAAAATAATAAATCCAATCTTATTCATTTTAAAGACGTCCAGATTTTCTAGTTTTTCCTATGCCCCTCAGGATGCTTTGTGTCTTCATTAGAACTTGTCCATTTCATGTTCACAGTCTGGTGTTTGTGGTCACCAGTTGTTCGTGGTGGCCTTTTGCAATTCTCTTTGTTTCTCTAAGTAATCTGTAATTTGCCTTCTCATGCTCAGCTGTGTAATTTGACTATTTCTGGCCTCTGATTCATTAAGTAAAGTATTTTCTCTGGGCATGGTGAAGCATGCTTTTAATCCTATTACTTGGGAAACAGAGACAGGCAGATCTCTGGTTTGAAACCACCATATTGTATATTGTGAGTTCCAAGCCAGCCAGGGTTATACAGTGAGACTCTACCTAAGCAAAATAAAATAAAATAAAACTTTTGTTTTCTTGTTTTTTTTAAAAAAAAATATCAAAACAACCTTGTTGACCAAACGTATTTAAAGGTCAGAACAAAATTTGTTGATTTTTCAACATTTTTTAACTCTCTATGTTAATTATGCTCTCATTTAAAAGAGATTTTTCTACTTTTTGTTTGCTTCTCATTTGTTTGCTCATCCTCTCCTGATTTATAAGGGTGTGAATGTCAGCTGTGGGCTTGAGAACCATTGTTTAATGTTGGTGCTTACAGCTCAAGTTTCCCCTTGCTTACTGAAATTGCTGAAATTCACATTCACTCGTCACAAGTGTTTTCTGATTTCAATTGTGGGACTAGTGAGCACTTCAATCAATATTTTAGGGAAAACTGAATTTCCACAGCAGATGAATAAAGTTTGACTCTTATTTCACACAAATCAACTCAAAATTAATCCAATACTTAAGCATATGTTTGACATCTTTAAATCATGGTAATTATTTAAGAATACTTTATCTAATTTTCATACATGAATATATTTTAAAAACTTTTCTCTTTTATTGATTCCTCATTTTGATTCACTGTGATTATAAAATATACTTCAATCTGTCAATGTATGGTTTCAATTTTTAAAAATTCATTGAGAATTGTTTTATGCATAGCATTGCCTATCCTGAAAAGTCCATACGTACGTGGGAAGAATGTGTTTATTAGATCCAGCTGGGCTGTCTTGCTGTTTGAATCTCTTAATCCTTGATTGCCTATCAGGTGTCTCATGCATTATTGAAAGGGAGGGACTGAAGGCTAAGGGGAGCTATCTAAGGAAAGAACTAAGTAGCAAGAGTCCCCAAGGCTGAGATGTGAACTGTATTGACAAAACATATTTGTGACTTAGTATTCATTCTCTCTAAATGAGACATAATACAAGCAGACACCCAGACTCACTGACAATGCAGTTTTCCAAGATGCCATAGGGTAGGGCTGGCCAACAACTACTGAAGTCACATGCAATCTGCTAGAGACAGGACTGGGTATCCCTGATGGGAGCCTGTTCCCTTCCCATTATGGTCATCCTTCAGGGCCCTCTGAGTCAGAACAAATGTTGAAAAGACACAGATCCAGCACCATGAGAGGAGATGAGCTTTGAGCCAAAGCCAATAAATTGTCAGTGTGGAGTAGACAACCTCCTTGGCTGCTTGCCTTGCATCGGCCTTCTGTGTGTCCTTAAACTTGAACACATAATCACATGACTCAGTGTCTGAAGAGTTAGAACAGCCATGTGTATGGCTAGTTGAATAGGTTCTTGTTTCTTCCCTGACACAGCTCTAACTATCCAATGTGACAGTCATTGATTGAGGTTGTCATTATGTCCTTTGTTGGCTGTATTAATTGCTCAAATTCAGCTAGGATGCCACTCAGTATTTTTTTTTTTTTTTTTTTGGTTTTTCGAGACAGGGTTTCTCTGTGTAGCTTTGCGCCTTTTCCTGGAACTCACTTGGTAGCCCAGGCTGGCCTCGAACTCACAGAGATCCGCCTGGCTCTGCCTCCCGAGTGCTGGGATTAAAGGCGTGCGCCACCACCGCCCGGCACCACTCAGTATTTTGTTTCCTAAATTCTATGTGTTAGAGTTCCTTCAAATAGCTTGAACATAATACAGATTTAAGAGTTAAAAATAAAAATAAGATATGTTGGTAACATATAACACTAAGTATTAGAAAATTTCTATGATCCTCATTCTTAACTTCAGCCCCTTTTGTAACTGATATCTCTCAGGTTTTTATTTTTGAGAGCATCTTCTACGAATCTTTTCATATTTCTCTTCTACTTAGTAATAATCAAAGCTGGCTAGTTTTCTCTCTGTAGTGAGGTGATCCAAACTGTCATTCTTTAAGAGTTCTATTTGAATTACTGTAATTGTCCATTAACCGTTAATATTGGATGTGGGACTGCCAAACATCAACAGTGAGAAATGCTGCAAATGTTACACACCATCTCTCTTGCCCTTCACAGTGCAGCAGCAATGGTATTTTTCCCTCAGTCATCAGGGTCATTCCCTCCAGGCAGCACAGTGGCTTCATCTTATGTCTTGGTTCAGAGACATAGGATCAAATGTTCAGATGGCAGTCTTATTTTAGAGTTTGATGAACCAATGCTGTATGTCTGTAGCAACATTGGTCTTTGGGAAAGAGGTCCTTTGAATTGAGAACACCATTCTCCAGGTCTGAAAGCAAAGGATCGTTCAGTTATCTTATAGGAAAACTTTTGGGGTGAAGATACGTGAACCTCTTACACACTTGATTTCTAGAATCAAATATTCTGGTTGTGAGGTAGAATGTATGGCATAGTGATCTTTGAACACATACACATAGACACACACACACAACAATGTGATGTCCATCTACTGCATCCTCTTAGACATCCTGTTCTTTGAGTACTGCATTTACATCTCAGCCATAACCAGGTCTCTGGTAAGCCAGCTCTTCTCCATCTGGGCTTTAGCACCAGCTGTTGGGATACGGAATGCCACTGAATACTCATGCAAGACCCGCTGTTCTGATCATGGCTGTGAAGGGAGTTCCTGAACCCAAGCACGGTTGTGCATAATACAGGACACAGAAATGGATTCTATGAATCCATGAATAGAGATGGCAAGACAAATCAACATCTAGAACATGTCTGTTCTAATAATGGTGATTGCATCACTAGGTGTATGTACATGTTGTATAAACACAGAGATGAATATCTTACTTTTATCTTTTAATAGTATGTATGTGTGTGGTGAATGTGACAGACTCTTAGCTATTCTTCATTGTGTACTGACTCTGTGGTTTGTAATTTGGGAATGAACGGTTTTTTAAAATCATGATAACACTTAGATGAGAAATATGCAGAACATTCTGCAGTCTGAAAAAATAAACAGACAACATTAAGGTCAATTTATAAAAATAAGTTAATGTAGCCTGTACAAAACCAGCCTTTCTCTTTGAAACTAATTATCTAAATAAACCCAGTAATGAGGTAGAAAAATATTAGACTTATTTCATTAATCTGAGTCTGTGTGAATCATGTAAAAAAATGAAACATTATTTATATTGAATAATGGGTTCATTAAGTTTGAAACCTATTAACTGCTAAACCAGGGGAGAAAGGAAACACACACCTCACCAGTGGGACTGGTTCGACCTTGGTGCTGCTAGTGATCTCTGAGAGCATAGTGAGCTGGGGATGTGGGAAGGAGGGCAGAGCCTACACCAGAGGGCAAGTGTCCTCACAAACCAAAGGGCCACCAAAGGTACACACTTCTCTTAGTTCATGGATTCTCAAGACAGGACATCTTTTTGGTACAACTAGTTCACAAATTAGAGAATACTGGACTAGGAATAATTTTGGAAGGTCGAACCATCCGTGCTTTGGGGAAGCAATGACTCTGGTTAAAACTGGGACAGAAGCGGGAGGAAGACAACAGGAGTAGAGAAAGAAAGACATTCTTAGCATGGAGACTTAATTTCTTAAAATTTAAAAAATCTTAAACTTTGAAATTAAAATATAATTACATCATTCCTTCCTTTCCCTTCCCTCCTTCCACATACTCCCCCCACTCTCTCTCAAATTTGTGTCCTCTATACTCTGGACTTTTTTTTAATTGTTACACACACACTTGTGTGTGTGTGTGTGTGTGTGTGTGTGTGTGTGTGTGTGTGTGTGTGTGTGTGTATATGTATATGTGTCTGCGTGCATGTATCATGACTCTTTTATGTGATAAGTGACTTGATAAAGGACTTGTTTACTCTGATGCAAGGCTATTCAGAGGTGGCAGATGTGTGGAATCTCTGAAGTCCATGGAGGAACCCCAGATTTGTGTACAAGAAAGTCCCCAAACACTAAGACGCCTCTTCTTCTGGGAATGAACCTTGGCTTCCTTTTCAAGGATTAGGTCTCCTGCCATTTGATTTCTTTGCCTTCCTTCTGGTTGGAGTATAAACTGCACCTCTAACACTCATACGACTACTGCACTCAGCAGGCCAGGATTGCACAAGAACACTCCCCCCCCACACACACACATAGACACAAGTGTGTGTACAGGACATGAAGGTGGGAAGGGTACTAGGCAAAGCTTCAGGAGTGGGAGAGGGACCAGAGAGGATAATAACATGAGTATGATCAGAATACATCGGGCACATTATGAAATCATAAAAACTAAAGAGTAGTAATTATTAACAGCAGAACGAAGTGCGTCTCCACACCACTGTGTCTATGTCCTTGGTGCCTTAGATAGCCTCAGATGAGTTTAACACTGGCTAGTCCTTGAATCTGTGGCACTATCTGTGGATTTTTCTTTCAGTCCTGGTCAGAAAACACATGGCTTCCCTGAGGTAACTATTGCACTGACCACCACCCTTCTGCTCTTTTTGCTGATGTTTAGTCTTGTGTTTACGGCCTTTTTCTTCATCTTGGGTTAGGAGGCTATCTAAAGTTCTGTGTTACCAATGCTGTTGTTTCATTGCTGGTTGAGCGACCACATTTTTCAAGCAATTAGCTTGACTCAAGTCGTCGAGTTCAAACAGGCAGACACTGTTAGTGTGTCACTCATCTTGTTCCAGGGTTGAGGGTAATTTGTGTACTAAAGTTTCATTCAAGGTCCATTAGTTCATAGTTCACAATACTCAGTGAACTATGCTGTGCTAAACACTTACCTCTACAGCCCCTGTAAGACAACGAGGTCTTTAGAAAACAATACTGCACATAAAGAGCAGGTCCTCCGAGTTAACAGTGACGTCATCATGATTATCTTCCATAATATGCCCATCTTGCTTTCACTTCAATCGTGTGTCCAATTCCACCATGAAAGTGAAGCACAAAGTACGTGATAGGTGCACACGAGGGATAAAAGCGGGCTTCTGTAAAGAAATTACATTTTAAGCACTAAGCTAGGCCCTGAGAATATGCCTGTGAGTATCCTAACCTCGGCGTCATAAGAACACATCATAGACAGTGGATTTAATAACTATGATATATTTTCACAGTCTGGCCTTGTAAGTCCAGTGCCAAGGTGCTGACATGAATGGTTCCTGGTGAGGAATCTTTTTCCTTGATTACGGACTGTAATGTACAAATGCTCTGACTGTATTTTCATACAATGGGAAGAGTGGGCTCTGGTGTCTCCTTTTGGTTTGGTTTTGTATAAGGGCAACAAGACGGGTCCTTGTCACCTTTTATAATCTGAATTATTTCCCAATGGCTTCTGCTCCAAACACCATCATCACTCTGGGAGCTGGGACTTCAATATATGGATTTTAGAAGGACACAGTTCAGTCCGCAGTATCTAGGCTTCCTTATTGGAAGAATTCCATGTAACTCTGCACAAATTGACCTGAAGTATGCTGAGCAGAGAACACTGATGTGTGAAGTCCCGGGCCAAGCACCGGGTGGCATGTGCAGGAAATACGGATGGTCACAGAGTGGGGTCGGTGGTTATGCAGTGAGACGTCATGATGAAGTTCTGTAAAAGTGCCAAGGGATGTGTCAAATGGTGATGCTGGAGGTACTGAAAAAAAAAACAGAATTTCACATATTTGGGTTTTTGGTGGAAATCAAGAACCACTGAAAGAACTCAGAATGATTTTTCAGACTGTTACTATAGAAAACTGCTTTCTCTACAAAAAGCTCAAAAGCAACATAGAGGTTTAGATGAAAGATAATAAAGACTGAAACTAGGTACTGATGGGACTTCACATGTGAAGGGGACATGCGGGATCTGTTAAAGTGCCCAGACGGAGCACTGCGGGGTGGCCCCAGGCTGACTTTCAGGTCATGCCATCAGTGCGGGGGAACAGACTGGGTTGGGCTGGAGCGGTGGTTCTCAGCTTCCTCATGCTGCAGCCCTTTAATACAGTTCCTCCTGTCGTTGTGACCTCAACTGTAAAATTATTTTGTTGCTACTTCATAATGAATTTTGCTGCTGTGATGAATCATAATGTAAATATCTGTGTTCCGGGTGGTCTTCAGCAACCCCTGTTAAAGGATCATTTAACAGTTGTGAAGGGGTGCAACAGTAGAGGAGACCTTATCTGCTGCTGCTGAAAAGAGAGCATGTTTGAACATCTCAAAGTATACCATCCCAACATGCTTGCACAGTGCACGGTATTTGAAACACAGGTAAAGAGCCATGTTGCTTTGCATGTTCATACAAATCTGAGTTGGTTCCCCTCGTTGGCAGGTGGCCTCCTGTGTGCTGTGGCCGAGAAGAGCAGCTTCTTCTTCATTTTGCCTCCACCACTTTGACCTTTACGGTTTCCAAGGTCCTGTACTTGCTGGCAGAAAGGAACTTAGGGGGAGTTGTGAAGGAGATTTGCTCTGATCATTTTTGTGGGTTTTAGACACCATATTGCCTCATATACTGTTGGTTGAAATGTAGTGACAGGGCCACATCCCACTGCAAAAGAGGCTGGGAATTAGAACATAGATTTGGTGTCAATGAAATAAACAGAAGTATCTTTAGCAGAAGAATCAGGGCTGAGATGGATATTTGAGAATATAACACCAAACAGAAGTTGTATAGGAAACCTTGCAGAGAGAGAACACTATGCACAAACTTCTGGATTCTAATAGTTTAAAACTGAGTAATGGGGCAGAAGGTCTAGCTTGGGTCATGCAGTTTGAGTACCAGCTCAGACAGAGAAGTTTAGTTCTCACCCCTCATAAACGAAAGTTCTTTTTGAAGCAGATGGAGGCTAGTGTTGATATCCACAAGTGGTCAAAATACAGAGAGAGCAGCTGTGGAGTACCACCTCCAACAAGGAAATCTATAACACAACCTGAGTTCAGGGAACATCTCAGAAGAGAAGCTGGAACAATTGTCAAAGGCAGAAGACCAGGGTGTCTGCTACGAGATGGTGTCTTCTAGACATGTCAGAGAAACAATGACATGCTGCACCCGTGAAATCTAAGTAAGACTGAGTGGCAATTAATGGTTCCTTTTCCTGGATCAGGGCACTGGTTTCACAGCTGTAAAAGTCATTGAAATGTGTCCTTAAGATTTGTGCAAATTTTATGTATCACATTTAGTAAAGGAGCTGCTTTATAAAAAATATATTTATGCATTTCTCTCACAGTCATAAGCAGAACTTAATAAAGTATGGTCCCTAGTTAATAAATACTGACATTTCCTGCGTTTTCTCCACATTCACACATACACATGAACATTTGACTTTTGGCTCTTCCTTTAATGTGAGAATAATTTTATTCAGAAGGCAATTCTTTATATAAGTTAATCTTTGGATAATCAAAGCTAACTATTTGGGGTATTTTGATATTCTGGTTGGACTCCTAAAAACAACGTACTGCTTTAGTAGTTCTGCATATGATTTTCAAACAGTGATTCAGTGTGTACAGCAGAGACAGCTCTTACACTACCCAAAACCCAAGCATAATTTCCAAAGCACAACTATTCTGATGCCTACATTTCTGTTGATGCAGTTACATGGCTGACTTTGATCCAACTAGGTATAGGCAAGTGATATTTATGCTGCTTTCTGACCTGATCTTTAAAAGCCCCAGCAAGACCCGCCACTCTATCCTCTTCCAGTAGCTGGGAAGTCTTCAGGATTAAGTGACCTCAAGAGCCAGGTCTTTTTCTGGACCCTGTTTCCAATTGCATGAGTCCTCAGTGCAATTAACCAGTGGGAGAAATGGCTTCCTGTTGCTTTGTTGAGCTTTCCCGTGGCCACTACGCTTGTCTTCATTGCAACCAACAACTATTTCTTGCTCCCAATCGTGACCTCTTCCTTGTTGAAGAGCTTCCCACTATATGCAGATAGGATTCCAATACTATACAATGTAGCAGCTAAGCAATCTATCTTTAATGTATTCGTTACAAGTTACAAGAACACTAGGATCTGCCCACTTGGTTAAAAGACCTTCATTGTCTCGCTGTGGAGAACAAAGAAACTCACCAGCACAGACAGTGCCTGGCAGGGGTTCAGATTTCAGACTCCCTTAATTTGCTGGTGCTTTGCATCTTTCCTTTGAATGCGGCATCAGACAAAGGTGAAGGATTGATGGGCATCAGTTCTTGGAAAGGAAACGGGCCTTCAAATGGTTCCATGATCCACAGTGGTTCTGACAATTAGAAATGTGCTGGAACACACAGCCTCCCTGTGGGAAGCCTGCGCTACGAGGTGTCTTCTACCATGAGATGGCATGTAGCTCACACAAACGAAGGACACAGCATGCTCCAGGGCAAGCTGCTGGAGAGTTCAGCAGGAGGTCACCCTGCCTTTCAGCTCCAGAGTTCCAGGCCCGGTGGGTGTGGGCTTTGGGAGGTGGAAAATGGCTTTATTCCTGTCTCATTAACCTGGCTTCTGCATGACCCCTCAACTTCCTCTGTGGTTAAACAGAGTTGGCTTGCTCCTCACCTCTATTGGTTTTAAATCTATTTTTTTTAATCTTTTCAAGAAGAAACAATATAGCATTTCCAAGGCCAATATTGCCTTTGCTCTCAGTCAGTGTGTTTAACCACACAAATCCTCCCACACTTTGTCTCATGGTCTTTTGTTAAGGCAAACACACAGAGGGATGTCTACTACTATTTTATGTTTAAAATATTTTTCTTAGGCTTGTGTTATTCTCTAAAGGAGTTGGGTTTACGAGTTACCCTGTTCTCATTGCATTCCTGATTCATGCAGAACAAGGCTTCCTGTCACACCTTCACAATGTAAGGGGTCCCCAATAGTTGTGTGGGATATAGGATTAAAAGGGGTAATAAAATCATCTGAGTATGGGTTAGCTGTAAGATTGGAACCAGGAATGTGGTTGTACAATACTTTCATATCCATTACATCACACGAAAAATTAAATTTAGGGTCCTATGCCTCATGGGCTGATTGTCTCATATTATCAGAGTTACAGCAATGGGCGATAGAATTCCCAGCCACGCCCCCATGACCACACACACGCTGGCAAGATGCTCAGTCATCCCAGGGCCTTTATCTGCGCCCTGTGTGGTGTAGCTATGTAAACCCATATGCGCATGTGTGGGGGGAATCCATAAAACCCCACATACCCTTGCCCCCTCTCTCACCGCGTGATTGTTCCCAAAGGCCTAAGCACCCCCTTCTGTTCTCTTCCCCTACTAAACTCTTACAGTGAGTTTTGTTGTGTCTCTCGTGGCTTTTCTCGCAGGGTCAAGAGCGCCACGTAATAAATAGCAATGGGACTATTCCTCACTTAAATCTAGTGACTTCACCTGACTGCCACAAGGAAGGGAGCCATTACTTGTTTACTGGTCCAGCAAACGTAAAGGGGGCATCCACACAATGACAACACACCATGTCGAGAATGTAGCTGTCTCTAGTGTGATGGCTCTCAGAGGAAAAGCACCGTGGCGCTGAGTGAAGTTTGATATGTTCCCTTACATGTGTGAG
This sequence comes from Peromyscus californicus insignis, assembly GCF_007827085.1. Lineage (NCBI taxonomy): Eukaryota > Metazoa > Chordata > Mammalia > Rodentia > Cricetidae > Peromyscus > Peromyscus californicus. The sequence continues at coordinate 7,196,733 of NW_026294480.1, read as the reverse complement.
TGCAAGGAAATTCCAGCCGCTGTGTGATGACGGCATACGGTGGGGGTGAGCTCACAACACCAGCACAGGGAGTTAGGTTAAACATGACTTGGAGGAGGTGGGAACGGGGAGTGGGTTGAGGGGGAAGGCTGGGAGGCGAGAGGAGGGAGGACAGAGGAATCTATGGTTGGTACGTAAAATGATTAGAAAATCTCTTAATTAAAAAAAATTAAACATAAAATAAAATAATATAAGCAATAAAAAACTGACTTGGATGTAGAATGAATCTTAAAAGTTCTTATTAATAAAATCAAACCTGAGCCAGGTATTGGGGTGAATGCTGGATGATCAGAGAAGCAGAACAAGCCACAGCCACCTCACCTTGCCAATTCCTCAGCTGGTTCTGTTTCCTCAGACTGGAAGCTTCTGAGTCCTCATCCAAATTAATCTCAGCTGAACTGTGCTGCTCAAAGCCTGAAGCTTAACCAGCTAAAACCTAGTTTCTGGTCCTCACGCCTTATATGCCTTTTTGCTTTCTACCATCACTCCCTGGGATTAAAAGCTCACTTTCTGGGATTAAAAGTGTGAGTCACCATACTTGGTTGTATCCTTGAACAGATGGGTTTCTGCCTCTGGAATGCTAGGATTAAAGGCGTGTGCTACCACTGCCTATTGTAGCTAAAGTTTTCCTGCCTGGCCCACAGTCAGGACAAATCTCTCTCACCTGTCAGTCCCACGGCCGCTCAGACCCAACCAAGTAAACACAGAGACTTATATTGGTTACAAACTGTATGGCCTTGGCAGGCTTCTTGCTAACTGTTCTTACAGGTTAAATTAATCCATTTCCATTAATCTATACCTTGCCACATGGCTCGTGGCTTACCAGCATCTTCACATGCTGTTTGTTATCGTGGCGGCTGGCAGTGTCTCTGACTCAGCCTTCCACTTCCCAGCTTTATTCTCCTCCTTGTCCCGCCTACACTTCCTGCCTAGCCAATGGCCAATCAGTGTTTTATTTATTGACTAATCAGCAACACATTTGACATACAGACCATCCCACAGCAGCCTATCCTAAGTATCTAGTGGCTTTTCTGTTCTCTGACCCCAGATAAGTTTATTAGGGTGCACAATATTTTGGGGAACACAATACCACCACACTTGGAGGCTATACCTACTCAAGAAAGGTCAAGTACTGTGGCTGCATTCCTGCTCGGCTACATCTGGCCTGGCCCCAGAGAATAGCACCTAGCCCTAATCCATCTTTTGCTGGGAAGACACCTTGTGTTTCTCTTGTTGCCCTATGTGAATCTTGTCTGAGAGTCTCCCAAGGATACAAAGGCCTATGCAAAACTTGGTTCAGGAAACCTGGAAAACCGTGGTACCTGAGAAATTGAGGAATTTGCACTTGGCATTGTATTGTTGGGAGCTCCTTTCAGATTGTTTTGAGAATATGGAAATTAGCTGGCTAAACTGTAATAGAAATAAAAATGCCCGAGGTGAAGGGAAAGTACTTCAGACCTTCAAGGCTGGACCCCCCTGCAGCCACGAGAGGCTAGATTCATTCTTAAGATGCCTCTGAGTCTTCTTTCCATGGATCCATGTGAACCCACACACCCGTGTGGCGACACACAGCAACAAGTGCAAAGTGTCTTTCCTTTATTCTACACTTTTGAACCCTGAAAACTCAGGGTTGTGCTATTGTTATTTCCTTCATGGATGGAAGAAGTAGATGCCATGAGTGCCAGGCATTGTGCCCCTGTGACAGAGCAACTTACAGGGAGGTGTCAATCCACCACGGAAGGGCGGGCATGGTGAAAAGGTGTTTTACATCACTGTGTAAGTCACTTTTCTGTTACTGTGTTGAAATACCATGACTAAAAGAAGCTTTAGAAAGGAAGAGTTCACTGGGATGCACAGTCCCAAATGGGTAGAACCCAATGCATGCCAGGGAAAGCATGGCATGGTGGCCAGAGCAGTGAGTTATCTGACCACATGTCCTTCCACATGCATGGAGCAGAGGGAGACTAGGGCATGAAGGCCAGGATATAAATCCTCAAGCCCATCAGTGACATATTTTACCAGTAAGCTTCTGTCTCCTAAAGGTTCCACAGCTTCCTCAAACAGCAAAACCCACAGAAGACCTTTCTCTCAAGGTAACAAGCACCGCATTTAAAACCAACAGTTCTAACCTTATGTCAATCACGTTAACTTAAAGACTAGCCTTCACAGTGCCCTCGTATGAATAGGCCATACATAAAGGAACAATGAGGGAACCATTGTTTTAAGAACTTAATATCTTATTAATATGTATTTCCCCCATACCCATAATCAAAGGCTCATTTAATCTGAATATAATGTTTTAGTGCTTGAAAGGAAATTATTTTGATAATGCTAGGGATTGAAGTCATGGTCTTGTGCATTCTACCATTAAACTACATCCCCAAACAATGAGAAATTTTTAAAAGTTAATTGAATGTTCTAACAAAGATCCCTACTTAAGTCAGGCTTGTTGGCCTTAGACCCTATATGAATTGTACTCTCAGGAAATTCATTGTCACAGGACTGCATGCAAAAAAAAACCTGGCCAGTGGAAAACCTCTGGACCGAAGAGAAGAAACTTTGAATCAGAGCCTTGAAGTGTTCAGTGATGTGCAAACCTGGTCCGAATCTCCAGAGGAGCATGAACACAAGGAGCAAACCGTGGGTGTGAAGGACCTGCCCAGGGAAACAACCAACATTCATGAGTCACCCTGGGATGAGGCTCCGACTGATAGGCCCAGTGTCTGTTACCCAGCCTTACACCCATATGGAGAGAGGACACTTTTTGATGGCTTTCAGAGGGAAAACACTACGGTGACCAGTACCTAGAAGCCAATCAAAGAATACAGGAGGCTGATGTTGGAACCAGCAAGCAGGCAAAGGACTGCATCCGACGCTGCCTGCTACCCATTCAGATTTTTCCCTTTCACGGTCCATCTTTTATTTCATGCCCAATGTCAATTTAGCACACCAGCTCTGCCCAGCCCTGTCCTGCTCCATCCTCATTCTCTGTCTCTTTTTCTTTTCCTTTCTTCTGTTTCTTTCTTCTCTAGTCTTTTCTTTCTCACTTTCCTTTTGATTGATTGTCCCACAGAATGCAGAATGCAGGCTAGGCTAGTTGGGTTTCTCCATGTCCCAGCTGTGAGAGCGGGGTCATTTCTGGGTCACCTGACTGCATTTCTTTAGGTCTGTCCTTTCACTGTTATTTTTTTAAAATACATTTATTTATTTATTTATTTGTTTGTTTGTTTGTTTGTTTGTTTGTTTTACATCCTGGCCACAGTTTCCTCCCTCCTCTCTTCCCACCCCTCTGTTCTCATCCCCCAATCCACTCCTCCTCTGTTTCTGTTTAGGAAAGGGCAGGTAACTGGTGCCTCATTTTCTCCTACCTTGTTCCCAATCTTCCCTCTTCCATGTACTTTTCTGTCTTCTCTTCTTTTCTGTATCATCTGAACACTGCTCTACTCCCCTTTCCACTCAAGAGAGGAACTAATAATACCGTAGTTCGCAGTGTACTATCAGTGCCCCATTGCTTCCCAAAACAATGAGTTAAAGCAGTGACATTTTACTGAACTGTCACTGTATTTTCACACCTTTTAGCAAAGTTTCTTTCAGCAGACAGCATTTCACTCTCAGGATGGTAGGGAGAGGCTGAGTCTTGCGCTGTGAGCAGGTGGGCCAAGGGTCTAACTGCTTAGACAGACCCCAGTCTAGTACAAATAATGACACCTCAGCCCTACCACGACCTGATTTCTCTCGCTTCCCTGCGATGTCAAGGAGGGCTCTTCTCTGACCATGTGCATCTGTGGTTCCAAATGCCTCTTGTGTCTTGAGTGGCCATTTCTTTCTCTAGGTTTGGGGAATTTTCTGCCGTAGTCTCACTGAACAGATCCTCTACGCCTATAGTGTTTATCTCGGCTCCTTTTCTTCCCTGTGGACCCGTAGGTTTGGTCTTTTGGTACTATCTATTTTGACAGACTCTCAAGTGTTTCTGGACACTGTGGTTAGTCTCACTTGTGTGTTTTTTCCTTACCAGTGTTTGAATGTAGTGTTTTATCTGTCCTGTCGGGCATCCATGGATATTATTTCTTCTGTTTGAATGGGTGTGTTGGAGATTATTTCAACTGTGTTTTTATTTGATTCACTGAGTTTTTTTCTTTCCAAAATTGATGTGTATAAACACATACATACATAGATACATACATACATACATACATTTTATCAAAATCTTGGGGTTTTTTTGCTGAATATTTATTCCATGTTTCTGACTTGTCTTTATCCTGATTGCCCATTTTCTCAGCCAGTTTGCTGGCTTCCTCCCTGCTTTGCTGACTTCCCTCTCCATGCCTGTATTGAATTTATCCACTTGTTTGTATCTCTTTTAAGTCACTGATCATTCTTAATCTGAAAACTTCTGAAACCTTCACCAGGCATTAATCTAGTTCAGATCTTTGACTTTAGCCATGGAGGAGTTATGATGACCTCAGAGAAATCATATGGCCTGGACTTTTCATGTTTCTTGAGTTTCTTTGTTGTGATTCGTGTTTTTATTGGTTTTGATATTTCTTCTATATTGGAGAGAGAGCTCCTTATCAAGTACCCTGTCTTGAAGAATCAATAGTCCGTATCATTCACTGCAGAGAAAGCCACTACTGTTTTAGCAACAGCATCAAACCATAAAAGAAATAGAAATTCATTTGACAACAATTACAGCGCGCTGAGACATCACCAATGACTGCTTTAGAACGCCTGTAAAGTTGAGAATCATTTAGTGTAAGTCAAGAAATAGCAACTGAATGAGACAAAAGAGACAGGAAAGGGAGAGAAACAGAGCAGAAGAAAGGTTAATAAATGAAGCATGGAGAAAAAAAGAAGTGGAGAGGACTGCTACAGAGGAGAAGAGGAAAGAGACTAAGAAACTGGGAAACCGAAAGAAAAATCAAGCCCAGATTTCCCAATATGAAAAAAGCAGAATTATAACAAGCACAATGAAACTAAAATATGAATACTTCAAACAATAACATAAAGCCAAAACAATACTAGGGATGAGGCCAAAGCTCAGTTAATAAAGAGCTTGACTTGCAAGCATAAAGACCTTGGTATGATCTCTAAAGTCTATGTTTTAAAAATCTTAAAGTTCCAGAGATAAGGAGGCTGTCCTGGGCTCACTGGCCAGGCAACCCAGCCTGCTTGGTGAGTTCCAAGCTAGAGAGAGACCTAGTCTCCAAAGAGAACTGTGGATGGCTCCTGAGATTGTCCTCCAGTTTCCTCACGCAACTGCAAGCACACACACATACACACCCATGCACAACTCATGTGTACACACATATGCACACACATGCACTTGCATATGTGTACATGTATTCGTGAAGGCACATACATGCACACATATGCATGTGCACACACTCATATACACATGCACCCAAATGCATGCACACACACACTCATGCATACACATGCACAACTTATATGCACATATACATGCCCACACCCATGCACACATACACATATGCATACAAATGCATGTACACACGCACACCCATACACACACAAACCACAAAATTCTAGTAAATGAAGACATGAAAACACAAGAAAGCACAGCTAGAAAGAGAGGGGAAAAAAAGAAATTTAGGAAAAGAAAGAAAAATATTGTCCAAAGAAAAAAGCAAAAAGCAAACAAAATTGGATGAATATATGAAGGGGAATAACAAAACACAATTTTTAAAAACAGAGCAAAGTAGAAGACCTACTAAAAGTGTAGTTTAAAAAGAAGAGGGAGGTATAAAGCATAAAAAAGACAAGGTGCTAGGAAAGCCCCCTCTAGGTCTTAGGAGATCAGAGCACACCCATTCTGTGCAGGAAGGGAAGGGATGTATTCTCCATGCTGCTATTGAGTCTTCATCGGGCACATATCTGATGTCAGCCAGACCCATCTCCACCATTGTAATTTTCCTCTTATCTCAGCCTCCTGAGGTTCTCCAGACTGTCTGTCCTCCAGGGGGCACTGATGCTTTAGCTGCCCGGTATCTTAGACATGTGTTAGGAGTGTGGTGAACAACTCCTCTAAGAGCTCTATAGGTAGAAGATTTATCTCACACTTTCAAGACCCCCAGAGTTCAACAACCCTGCTGGAGAAACACAGCTGGAGTGAATGTTCATTTCTGGACCCTGGAGTTCCTGGGCTCTACATCCATGAAGGAAAAGTAGGTGAGCCCAGACTCTGATGCACCCACTGGCCTGAGAACCAGAGCTATCAACCTCAGTTTTCAGTTAATGTGATCTGTCTACCCACTGCAGGTGAGTTCTTTTTTCCTATACACTTCTGGAGTTCACTTTCCAGCCTGAGCGGAGTCTACCTGCCACATGCACTTCAGATAGTAAGCCAGGAGCCCTCATGCTCTCCACAAGTTCATCCCTTCACTCACAGGCTGCAGAAGGTCAGCTGATTCCCTTCCCCTAACCCAGGAAACTGGACTGTGTTGAGTTTTATTCTCTGTTTATCTTTTTTTTTTTCTGTTCTTTCCTAGCATCTTTAGGATACAGTCTATACCTTCTTGTTCTGACTCTGTCCTTTACTGGTTCCCAAAGAGATGACCTCTAGCCTGGTATCTTATTCAACCATCTTCCTTTCACATGATGAAAAGTTAGCTAGAGTTAGAGTTCCAGATGTGAATTTCCCCTGGCAACTTATGACATTCATCATATTGTGCCCTCTGGCCTTCCTCCAACTACAGGGGATGGTTATTTGAGAAGGTCAAAGTGAGCTTCGTGTTAAGAAAAGAAAGCACTTGGAATGAGAGCAGAGGTAAAAAGTATGAACTCCACATTTAATTAAATGTGAAAATCTGCCCTTTTGCCAATTCATGCTTTATAGGCAGAAGCTATGATATTTCAAGCTGAATTGTGTTAAGTTTATAATCTTTACCTTTTCTCACATCTTTAAAACCCTCATTCAACAGTTCCATGGGAATTTTAAACTCAATATCTTAGCTTAGACTGATGGCATTGTGTGTTTTTGAAAAAAGGATATGAAGAAGCAATTGAGAGACCTTTCTAATTTCTTACTGCTGGTTATTTTTCTAGATGGACATCAGAAAGCTCCCTAGACAAATGACAATCCTCCATAGAAAGTCATACAGTGCCATTATTATAAGGTTCACCTGGCATCTGAACTTGGGTGTTTTCTTAGAAATTTTATAGGGCTATAATTTTCCCTCCTTTGATGCTGATAACTTGTTTAATATAGTGTGTGCTGTGTGCAGGAGCTTGGGGCTGTCCCCCTAGGGGATTATGTATCTGATGAGAAGATGTGAAACTAGAAAGAAGAGAGAAGGTTCCAGAAGATCACCATGCTCCAGGATTTTCTATCCATTTCTGCCCCACTTGTGTGGGATTTTCAGGCAGTCTGGGGTATATACCAATCCATATTTTACTCCATGTGCCTAAAGCAATCTTGACAGACAGGAAGAGCACTTAAGTCCCAGCCTTTTGGAGCTTCTCCCCATCCAAGAACTGTGCAAACTTCTAACAATCATCCTGTCAGCCAAATGCCTTCTCTCCACCTCTGTTTGTGTCCTCTTCAGCCTTCATGGTCCATGACAGTGATTAGAGTCTTTGTGAAACTGCTGCTCAGACTGCAAAGGCCATACTGTCTGTGTTCTGCAATGTAGAAGCATGTTACCTTGGTTTCACTTCAATGCTCTCTGGGTAGGCTGTTTGGTTCTTAGTAGCCTTCCTGACTGACAATGGGCTTATTTTCAGGCATCACTAGCTTGTGATACAGGTGGAATGTAAGGCTCCCTGGTGCTGATCTGAAGAGCAGAGATGCAAGAGAACACACAACACACATCTCTTTTCTCTCTGTCCTACACCTCAATCTCCATATAGCCAGTCTACTAGGGCACAGCACTTCCATGCTTCATGTGATCCTCTTAGTTATGGAGTCATGAGGTAGGGAACACCCATGACTACCACCAAGGAGTGCTCCCTCAATGAAGAAGCTGCCTTGTCAGAAGTATGAGCTGGTCTGGTATCAGTACGGTCTTCTACTGAGCTTACTCAGGCATGTTGAGGAACCTCTATGCTGAAGTAACCAAAGAAAAGAAAACCTGAATCTCTAGGAATAAACACATTCATCTCCTTTAATAAAGGCTCTCACCCTTGTCTATCTTTTTTATTCTTCATCTTAGCTTACAGGCAAAGAATGAATATTCTGACCAAACTTAAAGCATCACTGCTGTGAAGGAAGAACCCGCATTCAAACAACACTGTGCATAATACTTGATGGCTGGAGGAAAATCTTGGATGTAAATTTTGTTTTTTGAGACTCTCTTTGGAGTTCTCCAGACATTTTGTTTGAGCAACAAAGAGTGCATGATGTGAAATTACCACTAACTGAGCAAGTTTCCAAAGCACCCAGTTGTTGTGGGAATCCGTTCATTGAACCAATGACTTTGGGGTACAAGCCCTAGGGCATGGTTTTGTCTGTGTATGTGACCCCTTAAGAGCTGAGAGAGGAGTCGACCACTCTCTTCACTGGTGAGGACCAGGTCAGGCAGCATGGAATAGCTTGCAATTGGTCCCAAGCTCCTCTGAACCAAACAGCAGGACTTGGTAGCTGGATCAGTGGCTGTATCTTCCTTGCTATGTACCAGTGAGTGTATTATCCCCATTTTATACTCTAATAAGTTCTTAAGATCCTTATCCTGGGACTGGGTATCCTCCCTGGCATTTGGCTCTCCTATTCATTGAGCTGATGTCCCCTCTTGGCCTCATTCTCTTACACTCTGTGCTTCCAGCCTCAGAGCATCTGTGATGCTATTTCTCTGTTTTATGCTGTGCAGGATCCTCAGAAAAGCATTCCTGTGAATATCCATGAGATTCCCTTCCCTTCAGTTTCATCAATCACTTCTATGAGACAAATACACATAATGCGATTGTGATACACAAAAAGGCATGGCTTTGGTTATCAGTGGGGTGACATGCTTGGCTTTGGTTCTGATAAACAGCAATGGATGAGCTCCTTAGCAGAAGAAGGCAAACAAATGCAGGAGGTGCGTTTTGCTGTCACACTTGCTATCACAGGGCTGCCGCTGACTTCCCTCTGTCCTCGCCTCTGTAATTCTGTCTGCTACTATACAGGACCTGAGAATTTATAGGGGATAGAGACTGGTTTCTTGCAGACAGTTCAAGTTGAGGAGCCCATGTCTCTCAAAGGCCTTCTTGATGTATCACAGTGTGGTGGAAGGTTGTGTTGGTTTGAATGAGAATGCCCTCCATAGCCTCATATATTTGAATGCTTAGTCACCAGGGAGTGGCAGTATTTGAGAAGGAATAGAAGGATTAACAGGTGTGGCCTTGTTGGAGGAAGTGAGACACTGGGACTGAGCTTTGAGGTTTTGCTGTGGGATAATGCTTTTGTACAGTGGTTTAATAAAACGCCAATTGGCCAGTGGCCAGGGAGGGAGTATAGGCGAGATAAGCAGATAAGGAGAATTCTGGGAAGAGGAAGGCTAAGTGAGGAGAAGCCAGCCCACCGTCCAGGGAACAGCATGTAATGGCACACAGATAAAGCCACAGAACACGTGGCAACATACGGATCAACAGAAATGGGCTGAGTTTAAGTGTAAGAGCTAGTCAGTCATAAGCCTGAGATAATGACTGAGCAGTTTTAATTAATACAAGCCTCTTAGTGATTATTTTATAAGTGACTGCAGGACCGGAGAAAACTTCAGCTACAAGGTTTCAAAAGACCATGCCAGGTACAGTACCCTATATTCTCTCTCTCTCTCTCTCTCTCTCTCTCTCTCTCTCTCTCTCTCTCTCTCTCTCTCTGCCTGAAGATCAAGATGTATAGCTCTGCCATAATGATAATGGACTAAACCTATGAAACTGTAAGGAAGCCCCCAGTTAAATGCTTTCATTTTTTTTTCCAAGACAGTTTCTCCCTTTGAAGTCTTAGCTGTCCTGGAACTTACTATGTAGTCTAGGCTGACTTTGTACTCAGAGATTCGCCTGCCTCTGCATCCTGAGTGCTGGGAATAAAGGCATATGCCACCACTGCCCAGCCAGTGGCTTCTTTTTATAAAAGTTGCTTTGGTTGTGTTGTCTCTTCACAACAAGAAAAGAATGACTAAGACCTAGGTGTTGAATGGTGAGAACCAGGAGTGAGAGGATAGGAATGGGTGTTCCTTTGCTAGGAAAATCTCCTCAGAATATCTAATCCACTCCTGCAAAACAGTAATCCACTTGTAAAGGAGGAGCCCTCCTATACCAATTGCCTCTTAAAGGCTCCACCTCTCAACAATGTCGCATTGATTAAGGTTTTGGTCTAAGAATGCTCCAAATTCAAACAGCAATCACCCTATTTTGGAATACATGAAGCAAAAATACAAGAATTTCTTTTTCAGATGACTGGCATATTGGTCAAGTTTCAGTGGCAATTTCCAATTCATATTAGTTCAGGATGACATTTTCCAGAAGCCAAACAACATGCATTCCCTCATTACACAAAGAGCAAAAATCCCAAGATAGTGTGCGAAGTTCAGAAAATACCCGATTGATATTTAATTGACAATAATGCTTCCTTTCTATCTTATCTTACCTATCTCTTCTATATTTCTGCAGCCCCAAGTGTAAATTCCTTCCACAGGATAAATGTCCTCATTAGTGATGTATTCAATAGCAAGCAGGTGTGGTAGATGAACCTCATAGTTTTATTTTTCATGTAATTTTTTTTTACCTAGAATTTCAGCTGAAAGCCATTTACCTAGCTAATTGTTGCAAGTATAAACTAATAAGATTCAAACATGAAGCAATAAACCTGACAAAATAAAATCACTGGGGTTATATTAAATCCTCATGAAGTTCCTCTTACAGACTATATCACCATTAATGTCCAAACCATTGACCACTACCAAACTGAATCAACAGCACCTCCTTCTGATTTTTTAGTGTGTGCTGCTTAAAATCCACGTCCTGAAAATAATTCTAGAAATACAAGTGCTCCTTCATGGCCTCAATTTCAGAAAATTTTGGAAAAGCTTGAGTGACATAAATCACATTTTCTAGAAGTTGCCAAAAGAAGTCATTATTTTGTAGTTTTGTAGTGGTCACACATTAATAACAATTTCTTTTGTGTGCATCAAACTCTGTTAGCATCATCCTTTTCATGATCATCACTACACTTGACTGATATACTGAAGGTATAAGTGTGTGAGATACTTTCGAAGTCCCTAGGGGAGTTGCATTAGCTCCCATAGATCCAGTGTTATCACACAGAAAAGAAATTAGAATGAGCTGCTCTAATGATTCCAAAAGCTCAGGTCTAACACAATTGAAGTTTGTTCACAGAATGTGGTCTGGCAAGGAAACACAGGATGTGGTAGTTTTCCTGTGTCCACCCTCACAAAAGCTTCATGCCAGGACACATCACCACAATTGCCAAAGAGGTGAGTGAGGATTTGGAGTATCATACACTTGCTATGAAAAACTCTACTCACAGTCCTGTCTTCCCCACTCACATTCCAAATCTACTCACGCACCAGCCCACCTGGAAAGGGTGGAAGGCACAATTGTACTATTCTAGGAGGAAGCATGAGAACTCATACCTTTAAATCTCTATAGTGAACAAGCCACTAGACACTCTGGCAGTAGAGAACACAGATGGGGAGGAAACATCATGCTAATCCAGTACAACTTCTTCACATAATAAGTCAAAACCTACAAGTAGAGGATAGACCCACCCTTATGAGTCAGTCTTTGTATGGCCATAGTACTCCTGATTTAAAAAAAAAAAAATTGTGTCTTTTCACTTCCTCAGTAGTTTTCCTTCTTGATTAGGTAAAGTAACTCAACTCTGGGAGAAGGAAAAAGGCAAGGACATCTCACTAATCCAGAAAATGGATTTATTTGAGGATGAATGAAAATCAGAAAAATTTATATAAAAAAGAATTATCTCACTATTATGAAGACAGAATCTTGGAACAACTGTCCATTACTCAATATCCACTTTACCTGAAATCATGGATCCACAACCCTTGGCGTATTCCTAGCATTCCAACCTCCATGCCAGATCTCAAAATAAGTAAATGAAAACCATGAGATGAAACACAATCACTGGAGCCTCTAGAATACTCTATCACAGTATGAGCTTTTGGTGCAAATCCCTGGACCTATTGTTTCTGAGTTGTCTACCCAATGACTGAAAGAACAGCCATCACAGTTGGTTGTCGTAACTACATTCCAGACAAAAGATGGTTGATCTTCATGGTAAGTGAACCACAGCTCTGACTTCAAGAGGAGCCTCTTAGTATTTTTCCTAGCTCATGTGCTTTCCTGCTACAACAAAATCCTAATTACCTTGCTCAGTTCACAAACAAACCACAAATTATCACTTCAAAGAAAAACACCCCTACAGTATTATTTAGCTTTTTGCAAACAAACATATTCAAGCCATTAGCCTGGTAACATTCCCTCACAGAGGATCCCTGAGTATGACAGTGACTCCCAGGAACCATATTTTACAATCAAATAGGTTTTTGTCCAGCCTGATCAGTGACTGACAAAGTTCACATCAAAAATTTAAAAAGTACACCCCAGAGCCACTGCAAGTATGTGACAAGGAGGTGACACTTGCTGACCCCAATCTCTAGCCATGTTATAATCACCACATGAGGAGAGGTGCCAGATCCAGACAATCTAATGCATGGTGATATTTGATTTTAACACTAAACCAGAGATAGCCTGGGCCATATGAATCAAGAACCATTAGCAATGCCAGGGATGAACTGCCAGCTACCAAGTGTCACTGGGGTAAGGAGCTGTGACAGGAGCTACCAGTGGATGTGGGGTCCACAGTCTTTGTCTGGATGGGTAGCTGGAGCACTTGGCAGCAGGGAGGCTGTATATGCACTGGACCGAGCAGCCAATGTTTCTATAGCATAATTTTCCATGCTTAGATGTGTAGTTCCTCTGCCTCACAGTAATCTAGGCAATCTCCATAGCTTGTCACCTCAGTACCAACATCTGAAGCTGCAGTGAACCTTCTAAGCCTCAGATGAGCTACCATTATGTTGTCCTAGCTCTGCTTCCTGGTTACAGAATTTTGCTACTCTGCCCTTTCCTGCAGCCTCTACTACACATGGGAGCTGGGAAACCCTCTCTGACCTTTATTACCCTGATTGGGGACCTGCACTGACTTATTCTAACTGTGGAGACAAAAGAAAGTGGTGCTTTATTCTCCATGCAGAGCCTGAGAACCCCATGTGGGGCTTGTGAGAACGCCATCTGGCAACCCTTGAACATGGCTCTCTTAATGTCTTAAGGCTGGAACTGTTTCCTGATGTTGAAAAAGTAATCCAGGGTGGTCAGCAGGCTTCCATGACCTTACTTCTATCCCTGACCAAATGAAAAGGCATAAACAAATAGCACAGGATAAAGAAAAATGGTGTCTCTAATTGAATCAACAATTTCAAAAGGAGTCGATTGTAAGAGACATAGAACTACCTAGACGAGGTGCCTCTGGGTATAGGCGTGAGGAAGTTTCTATACTGAGTACATTGAACCTGGAAGATCAAGCACCATTCTCTGGGCTGGATTCCCCATCTGAAGAGAGAGGGGAAAGAGAGCTGAGTACTAACATCCACTGCTGTCTGCTTCTTTAGTGCAGATCCAATGTGAACAGCTCTCTCTGCTTTCCCACCACGAGGGACTGTACTCTTAAAGTGTGACCCAATGAAACCCTCACTTCCTTACGTGACTTTTCTCTGGTATTTTGTAATGATAACAAGAAAAGCAACTAATACAGTAGCATTCAATTTATAGCAACAGAAAATAACTAAAGCAGCATTAAAGGCATTCAAGCAAAGGCATATAATAAAATTTGGTAATTAAATACAAATTGAAAGTAGATAAAAAGAGATTTATATACTTAAGTCAATAAAATAAATCACTGGTTAGTTACAAGTAAAAGAATGAAGATTTAAACAAAATGAGCCATGGAATGGAATAAAATAGAGGGCTGTGAGTTTCTCTATTCTGCTGATATTGAAAGTATCAATGAATTATGTAATTCTGACAATCATCATATTCACCTCAAAACACAGAAATCTTTCAAAGGCCAGCAATCATAACACAATTCTGGGAAATTGCCAAGTGCTTGATTCCAAATTGCTATACCAACTTTCTTTTTTTTTTTTTTAACACAGTGTGGTAGTGACAAGCTGTTACTTCTGCCACGCAAATCAGATTACAAGGAACTCATCAAATGAGGCCAGAGATTAATAATAAAAGATAATCCAGAGGTAAAGGAATAGTGGGAAATAAAATTCTGTGGACAGAGATCTCTTCATTCAATCTGTGTGCTGAACATTATTTTTCTAAGTATCTGACAGTTCTGGAAAGGTGATGAGCCTGAGTCTTGGTTCAGATTATAGATCATTCTATAATTCTGCTTTGAAAATAAAAAGCCATAGGGTTTTGCATTTTTGTGAAGCTGCTCAGAGACGCCCATCTATAAATAGGCAGCTTCTCTCTGTATTTGCTGAGCATTGGGCTACAAAGTCTGATTTGTGAGCAGAGATGCCTTCCCTTGATGTTTTGGAGACAGTGTCCTTCTAGATGTGCTATGACCCAACTCTAACACTGTCCCCATCAGAGCTAAGGTATTAGACAGTCTTGATTGTCTGCTGATGGCATTCTGAGAGGTGAAGAGGTGATTGGATCATGAAGTCTCTTCATTAATGGATTACTGATTTGACATATTCATAGATGAATGGGATATGGCCATAGCTTTGTTTCAAGTCGAACACTATGGGGAGAAGGGGAAGGGCATTGAGAAGTATGTTGTGTGCCTATGTCCCTAACCCCTTTCTGTTTTTCTGCTTCCCAGTTGCCATGAGACAACTGGATCTGCTCCACCAGATGATTCTGCCATGCCCCTTGCCATCCTCAGGCCCAGAGTAGAGGAGGCAGTCAGCCCTTGGCCAAAACCTAAGATCATGAGCAAAAATGGCTTCCCTCCTCTTACATAGTTTATCTCGGGCATTCTGTCACAGTGACATGA
The DNA here is from genome assembly GCF_007827085.1 of Peromyscus californicus insignis. Lineage (NCBI taxonomy): Eukaryota > Metazoa > Chordata > Mammalia > Rodentia > Cricetidae > Peromyscus > Peromyscus californicus. Next base: position 7,181,651 of record NW_026294480.1, on the reverse strand, counting down.
GCTTGACTACCACAAGCAGGCCCAGAACAGAAATGACCCCAGAGCTTACAGCTATTGCAGGCCAGAAGGCTGGTGTACTGGCACCATCAACAGCTCCCGATTGGCTGGAGGTCAACTGACATCAAGTCATCCCAACAAGGGACAAGTCCTCTTTGGGGTAAACTTTTCTACTGACTCCCTGCAAATAAATTTGGATTTAAAATCTCAGCAGGTTTCCTTCATCTCAGTTTTGCTGTAGAAACACTAAGCCCACTCTAAATAGTGTTTGGAAATGCAAAAGATTTATACATACAAAGAATCCCTGATGTTAAGAGACATTCTCAGCTTTATGATAAGGCTATATTGAACACTTAATGGACTTTAACATCATTCATAAGAAATAAATCTTATTAAATAAGATGAAAATTCCACTACCTGGTAAAGGCTGGTTATCAGACACATGCTGAATGTCATTCCTTTGGAAGATATAATTTGAAAGATAAGTATGGAGATTCTTCAAAAAAAATTAAAAAGGAACTCTCATATTTCCACTAATATTGCCATATTACTGTTATAAGTCATTCAATGAAGCAAAGGATAAATTCAAGAACAGCACTGCCCCTTAGCATCTTGATATTAGACAGATATGCTTATTTCATGAATTGTTCCTTCCAATGCACAGAGATGTCAGTATAAGTGGTATGGAAACTGTAAAAGAAGAAATTGGAATTGTTTTTTTCTAGGTTTAATGTCTACATAAAAAAGTCTGTTAGGATCTGTAAGCAGATTATTGGTATTAAATACTTTTACAGTATGCTTACAAAGGGATCCACCCATGCAACCAGCCTATTCCTGTGAACTATGAGTAATTGTTTTATTACATCACACAATGATAATGGTAACAACACTGAGGTTACATTCACAATAATGGAAAAGTCAGGAAGATACAGTATCAATGTGATCAAAATAAATCATGCTACACAAACACCCTCCTTCTTTCTAGCTGGCTCATTATCAGTTGTAAGTCTGATTGTGTCTTCAGATCAACTGTCCTTCATATCAGCCTTCAGAAGTGTGGGCTGGAAACCACAGCTTCCAGAAGCATCTACAACACCAAAGCCATGGCTGCCATGAGAGATTTAGCATCATGGTAAAGGGGTGCTTGGTTTAAATAGGCCCACAAGAGGAGGAAAAACTCTCTTTTCAGGCCATCTGTGATAAAACTAAGTCTCACGCCTACGTCTAACTTTGATATGTCTCTGGGAGAAAGTCGGAGTTTGGGGAAGAAGCAGAAAATTTTGCTGTAAGCCTCCTAAAAAAATAATAAAAGGTGGAAGTTACATGTGGAAAAAACCATAACATGATAGTAAAAATTAACAGAAGATGAATATAGTGGAGAGATTTGGGGACCACCAAACTAAAAATGTTAATTTCACACCAATTAGTTTGTATATTTAAAATATTTCTATACACATCTTGATGCTTTGAAATTAAACTTAATAAACTAATTGTGATTTTCATGTGGAAAAATACAATGCTAGGATGAACAGAGGAAAATATTGAAGAAAAGAAGGAATAGTTGCACTTGCCAATTAAAATTAAGTAATCTATCATAAACACATGAGCTGAGACTAAGGTGAAGGCTCGGTTGGTAAAAGGCATTAGGACATTTCCACCCATTCATAAAACTATTTTAATTATATCTCCCTTTATTACTCTTTCTTATTCCCCCATTTTCTCATCCCACAGCCTTGTCTTAGGCTCTTCCTATTGTTACCTCCAACTTGTTTGTGAGTCTAGTTTGTTTAACTTCACATGATGATCTTGAGTTTCACCCACTTTATTGCAGATAACACAATTTCATTCTTCTTTATGGCTGAGAATTGGTATGGAGGTTCTTATAAAAGGAAAAAGAAACAGCCAGACATAGTGGCACACACCTTTAATCCCAGCACTTGGGAGGCAGAGGCAGGAGGATCTCTATGAGTTTAAGGCGAGTCTGATCGGCAAAGTAAGTTCCAGGACAGTCAGACCTACATAGTGAGACCCTGTCTGAGAAAAAAAAGGAAACTGTCATATTACTATTTCTGGGTATATACACTAAAACTCAACTTACTATAGAAATACTTAACACTCATATTTATCATGAACTACCCACAATAGCCAAACCATAGAGTCAAATCAAAAGGTTAATAATAGATGTTAAGATCTAGATTTCCATTGATAGTATGTTCACATTTACAAGAATCTGTGTGTGTTGCTAAAACTGAGAAAAACATTAAAATAAAATTCTACTAAAAAACACAGACTTCATATGACACCATATACAAAAGTTGACAGTCATGAACACATCCTATATTTTTCTCAGGCACACAGACACCAATAAAACTATTTAGTGTGTTCTACTGTTGAAAAGGCATTCCAAGAATGACACAGAAGTATAGCAACGTCCTATTTCTTTAAAATACATTTTAATACATCTGACTCTGAAAGGGACCAACTGCCAGCTCTGCTGGTGAACCTTCAGTGGCCACCTAGGAGGAAAGGCCAGCATCCCACTACTGTGTCCTGAGTTGCAGTGTGACCTACCTACATGTTCAAGCCTTTCCATCAGTGATCAGAACATTTGAGACATGGCTGAGGGAGAGACTGAGGAGCAATTAACTGTGCTACTGTACACAATAAGCTGTATTAATTGGGTCAAATTATGCAGAACACCCCCCCCAATTCCTACAACTATTCTAGCCCCCATAGAAATCAGTGGCCAGAAAACAAGTACACACAGATATGTGAATGTATGTAAGTATAGGTCTGTATAGTCACTGTGTAGGTTTAAATATATAGTTTAGATCTTATACATTATGTCAGAGAGATATTTTACCAACATACACACACACATACATATATACACATACATGCACACATATGTTCATATATACATACACACACAAACACACATATGTTCATATATACATACACACACACACAAACACACATACACAAATGCACACATTATCTCTTTTGCTTGCCTCCTGTCTCTGTCACTGTCTATCCGCTTGGACATCTTACTGAAGATAAATTTCAATAGAGTAAGATTTCATTAAAATTACAGCATACATAACATTGCCAGGGGTAAGGTAAATCCACACAATCTTTCTAATATATTATTTGAAAATGATGGAGGTTCAAGATCATCATTAACTTTAATTTAGTATTCCTCCTCCATACAATTATAATGAGGGATAATTAGAAGTCATGGCAAATATTTGTGTAAAATATTTTCATTACTCTGCTATTAATAGATTAAAGATAGAAATAATTACATACTGTTCATTAGGAAAAGGTTGCAGTAAATTATGCTGTAACAGAAATGAAAATGCCCCTGGATGGCCCGATGGAAGATTTGCATAAATGGAAAGACATACTGGTGAGCCTGAAGAAGATTCATTAACATAGATGTGTCTATTATTTAGAATTATTCTGTGAGCTAAGAAACTCCTCCTTGACATCTGGTAAAATATCTTGAAATTTGACGAAGTTTTCTAAAACTGGTGATATATCTGTATGTGAACAAAGGTATCCATTAGGATGAGCTAGCTTTAACTCTAAAACAAGTGACTACCACACCCTATTACAGAGCTCATTCACATGCCTCAATGGGGTCACTATCTATCTTTGCATACTTGTAATTTTCATGCCACAGCCAGCCTGATGGCACGTCTTTCTCTGGAATGCTGGAGGACAGGGGAAACACGGAACATGGAGAAAGGTCCATCACCTCAGGAAGCAAAGCATGGAAGTACAAAGTGCCACTTTTCTTCCATGTTATTGATCAAAGGAGGTTGTGATGCATAAGGCAGGAAGCTGGGGCAAGGGCACATCTACAGAAGGACACCGCTACCTCCTTCAGAAATTCATCTGTAAAAGGAGAGATGGAGGGACTGAGCCTCCGAGACATTAAAATTTAAGAGTTTGTGTTATTTAATGAAAATACAGTATTCCCTCAATTTATGCATGCATATTGTCCCATAACCGCATGCATACTTAAATAGGAAGTTTATAATCATCTGTCAGAGCCCAGCTAAACCATAGCTACAGAAGCAGAGTGCTTCGATGAGAAATGAGAGCCAGAATCTTATTAGTATATACAGTGGGTCACAGAGAATGCTCAGTGATCTCCAGTAGCCACCATGCCCTGCTAAGCCCCTGAGCCTGGAATGAGAGAGTTTTGTGTGTTTCCGAGATGCTCTTTGGGCCTCATTGTCCTGAGACAAACAGATGATCCTGGTTTTAATTCTCCTGAGTAACTGGTTTCTAGGCTACACACTTCTGTGTTTTTTTTTTTTTACTTTTTCCCTGGTCAGGCTGTAAAATGTACCTGGGGATGCGTCACTCATGAAGAAAAGATCTGACTGACGGCATTAAAGGTTGAGAGCAGTGTGCTGATCTCCTGTCATTCCTGGGAGCCCCTGTATTTCTCCCATCATGGCAGACAGTATCACCCCAGCAGTGCAGGAGAAAGAGGCCAACCACATTCCAAGCCAGGGAACCTGGAGGGTGCCATCTTGGTCTCTTAGAACAATCTTTCCTTGAGAACTAACAAGAATCTGCAAGAAACATTCTACTCTTTCAAAGCACAGTACCAATGACCTCACCACCAGTTACATTCCCCCTTCACCTCTTGACATACTGTTGAGTGACAGTATTCTTGGAGAGACATTAAAAATTGTCTACTCACCCTCGTAGGGAACCAACCACAGACCAAAAGGAAGGATACTACCAAAGTCCAGCTTGGCGAACCAATGAATTTTATAGAGTTGGTTAATTAATAGGATGGATGAGGGGTCACTTACAGGAACAGAAATAGCTTGGACAGCTGTATCACCCAAAGCCCGCCCCAGCATGGGCAATGGCTCACAAACCTGGAAACCTGGAGCTTACTGCGCAGCCTGAAGGCAGCTTGACAGGTTGACAGCTTTCAGGTAGCTCAGGTAGCTGAGCCTCTTCTGGGTAACTTGGCTGCCCCTTGCCACTTTCAGGCATCTCAGCCTGTCTGAGTGTGTCTCTCAGGAGTCTTACAACTTATATATACTTGGGGAAGGAGGGCCCTGGTGAATCTGGTCAGCTTGGGGGAGTTTTGAGAAGCTATTGAATCGCTTACTTTCTATGCTTAACAACTTCCCTGAAGGGTGCAACACTCCACCCCATCCCCTTAGAATATCCCTGTCTTAAGGAGCTTTCCTCCAAGATTGCCAGTTTTATCACCAAGAAAATTGCTACACAACATTGTTACATGGAGGACCAAGCTCTTGTCCTAGGAATCTTTGAAGAACAAGTAAGATTCAAACCACAAACCACAGCAAATAGTCATTGTATACTATAACAAAACAGTGTCTCTTCACTCCAACAAGTGCTGAGACCATTTGTTAGCAGCAGGTGAGCACTGCGGATGTTAAGGGTTGTTTTCCAGACCGAAGGGAAAAGAAGCCAGTCATAAGCCTAAGAATTCATAAGGAGACAGTGAATGGCATCCATGCCAAATGATTGATTAACTCGTTCTCCTTGTAGTTCCTTTAAAGGGAAACTAACTCAAAATAATAAGTAATGATGTCATTCCATGAGATTCTAGATGTGTCTAGAATTTAAATTGTGATAAAGGCAAAAAATAACAACCCTGTGAGGCAGCTACTTTTTACATCTCAAGTTGTACAGAAAAACAAAACCAGAACTGCATGGTAAAATACTTTAGCTCTAACTACATTCCCAGTAAGTAAGGTGGGGGCCTAGATCTGACGCACTGCATGCATTCTTTCTTGCTGTTATTGCCGTGCTCCACTAACAATATTCTAGAACATGCGAGTGATAAAATCCCTACATCATTTTCAAACAGTGAAGGCAGAGTCAGAAGCAGTGTCGGAGTATTAACTGTGGCTAACGGCATTTAGACATCTAGTTCAGCTGCATCTCATTCCTCATTGTCTATGGAGAGGAATGACTTATTTCCTGGGTTTCATCAAATGTTTTCTGTTCTTTAGCACTCTGCAGTTTCACAGTATTATCTGTTTCAGGATGAGCTTTATTCTCAGGCCATCCCTAAGCAGAGAAGGTTCACAAACCATGGAAGCTCTAGACATGAAATTGCCTATGCTTTGTTAGGCGAGAGCTGTGACGTCACACTGGAGCAGTGCTTGGGGCCAAAACCATCTGCACAGTGAGCAGCTGCTCTGCAGGTGAGGAATCAGCATCTTTGTGGTGGTTGGTAAGCAAACTGTATTACAACAGACCTAGAGAATTATCTTTTCCTTTGTAGTGTCTGTATCTGAGGCTCTTAATGATAAATGAATTCAAACCTATAAGGAAACCCTTTCTGTATTTTTACATACTTTGCAAGAAATATTCTTAGACTTAAGGACTGACTGAGCATATAGCACACTGTTTCTCTATGATTTCCTTTAACATTAGCATGACATGCATGTTATAACTAATCTATATTGGCACATTATTGCAGCTCCAAACTTTATTCCGATCTCTCTAATTTTTTAACCTAATGTTCTAGTTTCTTTTCTGTTGCTGTGGTAAAACACCCTGACCAAAAGCAACTTCCAGAGGAAAGGATTTGTTTGGCATTCACTTTAAAATCATAATCCAGATCAGGGCAGGAACCCAAGATAGGAACCCCAAGTAGATACTATGAAAGAATGCTGCTCTCTCTCTCTCTCTCTCTCTCTCTCTCTCTCTCTCTCTCTCTCTCTCTCTCCCTCCCTCTCTCTCTCTCTCTGGCTTGCTCATAGGTTCGTGCACTGTTAGCTTTCTTTTACATCTCGGGACATCTTACCTAATGATGGTAGTGCCCACAGTCGGCAGGCTGGGTCCTCCTACATCAATCAGCAGTCATGATCATGTCCCACAGACATGTCCATAAGCCAACTTGATCTAGGCAGTTCTTCAACTGAGGCTTTGTATTTCAGGTGGTGCTAGACTCTGTCAGGATGACACTCACAGATAACTAGAATACCCAAAGAACCTTTCCTACTCCCATCCAGAATGCCATGTTACACTTGCTGTTAGACTTCTCCCCGTTCTAGATGGTCACTACATTTCTTTAGTCTCCCCTTGCTTTTGATGACCTTGGCCATTATGAGAATTGCTGGATTTCAGATTGTTCTTCCTGGAATACATATGCCTACCTCTGACTTGTCTGTTCAGGTGATAGGCATGTTGACATCCTTCTAGCCACCATCCTTCATCTTCACATAATGGTTCAATGTGTCTCCTGTGGATACTTTCCAGGAGAGCTCAAGAGGATACAAGGTCTGATTTGTGGTACTGAGGGGGCTGAGCAAAGTGTACTTATGTATGAGCGTGAGTGTGCACACATGTGTACTCATGGGCCAAGTGCATATGAATGTCAGAGGAAATTTTGTGGGATTCATGTCTCTCTTTATAACTATGGTCTAGGGAATTTAACTCAAGCCATCAGACTTGGTGGCAGGTGATTTTACCCAATGAGGCATCTCATCAACCCATTAAAATAATAGCAATAGAATAAGAGGTTGTAGGAGTTTGCTCCATCATGTTCCACATTTTGGTCCTATTCTCTTCCTTTGAGCATCATTGAACAGATCTCCTGTCTTCTCCCTCCAACTCCAAACATCTGTAATGGAGATTGTGAGATATCCTGTAGCCTCTGCTATAGATGGACAGAGTTCATGCCCCTACCTTCTTCTTAAAATCTGTATTTTGTTTTGTTTTTTTTTTTAATATGTGCCCGAGGCTGAATTTGAACTCTCTACATAGTTGAGGATGACCTCAAACTTCTGATTCTGATGCTTCTTCCTCCTGAGTACTTGGATGCAAGCACATGCCTCCATGGCTGCTTTACTCATTGCTTGAGATGGAGACTAGGGCTTACCTGTTTTAACTAGTCCTTAACTACTTATGCTTCCCTCCCTTCCTGATGCCCTGTCTACTTCCTTAAAGGTGTTGTACTTGCTTGTGTTACATCTGTTGAATGGTAGAGTTACTCTCTGGGTACATTTTAAACTCATCCCTCTACCATTTTTCTTCACAAGAATGTGCTTGTCACTGGGCGGTGGTGGCACACACCTTTAATCCCAGCACTCGGGACGCAAAGGCAGGCAGATTTCCGTGAGTTCAAGGCCAGCCTAGTCTACAGCACTACAGAGTGAGATCCAGGACAGGCACCAAAACTACAGAGAGAAACCCTGTCTTGAAAAAAACTAAAAAAAAGGAAAAAAGAAAAAAATATGCTTGTCTTCTTGGCTCAGATGATCAAAACTCAATAGGAACCTCCCTGGGTACCTTTATTGGACTTGTTAGACATATTCTGGTTGAGTGTTAAGTCTCTTTATTAAGACATCCCACAGCCTCTCTCAGAAGTGGTTTGTCGAAGCTCTAATCATCAATGAGTGTCAGATCTCGCAAACTGGATGCATGTCAGAAGAGAAAGCAGATAAATCATATGTGGAAACAAATGAGAAGTAACCCAACAAGAGGAACAAAAGCTATTGATCCTCAGTCTGTCACAGACAGCTAGAGAGCTAAGCAATGTGTTTGGCAAGGAGTATGAAGCAGGAGGAGGAGAGAAAATGCTTTGTGGCAAGAAGCAGAGATACTCCTCAAGGGACTGATGTGAAGCTCCTGGTACAGGGTTGCAGGTGGGCCAGCAACATAAAGGCACCCTGGGGGTTGTTTAGAGGCATGTATCTGGCTCTCTCCCATTGATCTTAATTGGAAAGAGGAATGAAAACAAAATAATCTTTTGTTTTTTGTCAAGTTCTGGCCCTTTATGCTCAGTTGTTGTAGATCTGATACCCCAGGTTCTTTCTTAAGGTCCTTGGTCTGGTTTTTTACTTCCCAAGAGCACACTAGCCTCCAGGCTTGCCACTGAATATTTGTGGATGTCCAGGCTGGGTGTTCCAGACGGTGGGTCAGGTGTCTGGTTCTGTCCATGGCCTCATTACTATCCACTCAGACGTTCAATGTCTCAATAACTGGTTTCTAAAAATGTCATTGTGCCCTCTGCTTTTCAATTAAGTCAGAGCTATGGGTCATGGGGATTTTTCTTGCTCTCCAGTGTCCCCAGATGTAGAGGTGACTCACAGAACATCAATCACAGCCTATGGTTCTTTAAAGCTTGCTTCACGCTGTAGCATTTCATGAAAGATGTTGGTTTTCAGCTTAGATTGTGGTTAATTTTAAATTAAATGAGGTAGCATGTTTGATGTCACACAGATAAATCTGTGAAATGTCAAACTTAAATGTATTTCTGCTCTGGGAAATATTCAATAAGTTGGAGAGAAAAAGTATGAATCAGTCAATTTAAAAAATAGGTTTTGCTATGTGGAAGCTCTGGTATTTTGCAACAAATACATTTATTTCCTATATGATAAATGAAATTAACACAAAAACATAGACTTGGGTCCCCCACGAGCTGTGGGAATGCAAGGCATCCAAGGTGAACAGCAAACAGGCTTAGTCGAGTCAGACAGAAGATATAGAGAAATGGAATTGCAGTCACAGTAGTCATGCAGAAGATGATGCTTATTTGAAATCACATTTCTGTATCTCCAAAGAAAAATGACTTTTGTCATCTTTCTGTCTCTGGCTGGCACTAATATGCACACTGTGCAGAACCTCGTGGGAGGATACCAGTCGTAGAAATATTTGTTCTTCTCTGCAATTGAATCTGAACCCCTCAGAGGCAGAAACAAGTTTCATTGCTTGTGGTTTTAATATCAACTATCCCTGCTCATATCCTCCCCCTGAAGAGAAGAAAAGAATGATTTCTGAGTCGTGGAGGGGACTCCTAAATGTTTGCTAAATAAATGGAGGCAGCAATGGTGAGATGAGTGATTGACTAGCTTCATTTTTTGAAGTATTAAATAAAACATTTTATATTAAAAAACAGTTTCATACTCAACATGTCTAGAACACAATCGTACTTAATTTTCTAGCTATCCTTTTCATATGAAATTCAAAGAATGGCATTATTAAAATACACTATGGAAAATGAAGTTCCTCATGAGGATTTGTCAGGGGCTTTGGGATTGAGTAATTTATCAGCATGCATCCAACAAGAAAAATATTTTGTGTGTTTTAAAACAGTTGGAAACAGAAAATTTCAACAGTGTTGGTTACACACATGACAGTAAAAGTCACAGTCAAAATAAGCTGTGGCTTGTAGGACCACAGCAGGGAAATGCTGTCCTTCGGACTGAGGGTCAAAGGTAAAAAGCAGCCCTCAGTGGCAGGAGTAAGCACAGGATTCCATCTGGCTGCTGAGCTCCCCCTCAGAGTAAGGGAAGGAAAGAAATTCCTGAGTTTCTTGTTTCCTTTCTAGGTCTTCTTTTTCCCATTCAAGCTTCCTTCCAGCTACAATCTGCCAAGGCAAAGCTATGAAATGCTGCCCTATGATGGAGAGCAAGGCAGGGGAAGGATGAGGAGGGTAGATCAACAGGTTCAATCTAAGGAAAGGGATATTGTTGAGGAGATTGGAACCCAGGCATCTGCTGGCCACCAAGATACTAAATACTGTGAGGAAACCCATTGCGGTGGAGTTTTCTCAATGGTCTGACATTCAAGAAAGATTAAGTCTAACCCCTTTCCAACAACTGCAGAAATCTGAAACACTCTTCATAAATCTAACTTCAAACCAGGTCTATATTTTCTTGTCTTCACTCTCAAAATACTCCCTCTGTAAATTCAGTTTTCTTTGTGTATTTTAAGGAAGGCCTTACCTCACTGCTTGTGGTACCTTTCCAGATCCAAGGTACCATCTACTTACTCCCCTTCCCAATGCACTTTCAAAAGTAGAGAGAAGATATCTAACCAGCACACTCAGATTGCCTTATATAGTGGGTGATGCCACACAACGACCAAGATTTTCTTCTAGCTTCCCACACACTGTTTAGTCTCTACTCTAGCTCCCCATTTTACAGTGGTCTCCTCTTCCCCACCCAGACACTATTTGTTTCCTTCCTTCTGAAATGTATCCAGGCTCCCCAAATTCTAATGTCACAATTTACTATGCCTACCTTCTTAAGGCAGTGTCCGAAAATCAGTACCCACCTCAAGAGTTTTAAACTAATCAGAAAATAGTCTCATTACCAGACTCTGGAACAGTAGAAATGCTCAATATTTAGAAACTAATTATTGACAACCAATTTTTTATACAGGAATTAGAAGAGTGATTAGTAATAAAAAGATGAGGCTTTCATAATTTAAACTGGTTGTCTTAGAATATTTTTATGGGAATTTTCTGTTTGAGTTTATAATAAACTGACTTCATTAGAAAAGAAAATAGAAAAAGAAAAAGAAAGTGTTCTGTATGAGTTAGGAAGCATGGACTTAAATTCAGAACAAAATCAATATTTGAAGAAAACTTTAGAAATTGCCAATGGTACCAAAAGAGATGGGGACAGATGGGAATGTCTGAGTATTAAAGTGGGAGGCTAAGAAGAACTCAGTCTCACATCAGACTTCCGAGTAATACTAGATGAGAAAGAGTAGAGAAGGACGAGCAGGAATAAAAGATGGAAGATGAACTGTCAGCAAGAGGTCAAGGGAGAGAATGGGTCTTGCCAAAGGCCAAACAAAGCCTCACTACCACCGTTCTAACAAACTATTTAGAAACTGTAATCTTGAACAGGAAAAGTACCATTAATAAACCCGTAGCCTCCATTGACCTTGGCAAATGCAATTTTAAAAATGTGACAAAATCAAAATGATTTCAAGAAAGTAACAAAAGGTACCATTTGATCAGTGAATGGGAGATAAAATGAGTGGAGACACGGTTCTTTGTGCAAGTTTGATTATAGAAATTTGAAGCAAAGGAAAGTGTAGCAATCATTCAACGGTGTGAGGAAGAGAAATGATGAGAAAACTTGGGGTGGACCGCTTTTACAACTGATTGAATTTGCTCTGCCCGAAGTAAAGGAGTCAGGAAACAGGAAACCTGAGAGAAAGGAGCCACATTTAATGAAGCTAGGTTTGGTAAAGCCAAAAGACTGAAAAGACATAAGGACTGGTGGTATTCTCTTTTCCTGGGCCCTGGGATGCATGACAGTTCAACTTCCATTAGAGGCTTGACCCCGTTTCTACAGGGATCTGCAGGAGACGGGAGGAAAATGCACTCAAAGCAAATGCTCAGTTGATAATTTTCATTTTTGATTCAGGATTCTGAGACTGTGTTGACAAGGCTAGACATTGTGAAAACACTAAATGAAAACCTCCTGTGTCTACAGTCTTTCTCTGTAGTGCAGAACTCATTCGGGGACTGCCATCATTGACCCCCAGAAATGAGGAGAAGACTGGCATTCAGAGACGGGACTGTCTTCATCATTTCTTCCAGAGCAGGGTTAGCCTTGCTCCCTCTTTTTCTGGTAGGAACTCTTATCTGCTGTGGGATGTTCTGTATGGCAAATGTGTTGCTAATTAGTCAATAAATAAAACACTGATTGGCCATTGGCTAGGCAGGAAGTGTAGGCGGGACAGGGAGGAGAATAAAGCTGGGAAGTGGAAGGCTGAGTCAGAGTCACTGCCAGCCGCCACGATGAGAAACAGCATGTGAAGATGCCAATAAGTCACGAGCCATGTGGCAAGGTATAGATTAATGGAAATGGATTAATTTAAGTTGTAAGAACAGTTAGCAAGAAACCTGCCACGGCCGTACAGTTTGTAAGCAATATAAGTCTCTGTGTTTACTTGGTCGGGTCTGAGCGGCTGTGGGACTGGCAGGTGAGAGAGATTTGTCCTGACTGTGGGCCAGGCAGGAAAACTCTAGCTACACTTATCTGTCCCCTCTGCAGCTCTAGATAAAAATTTTGTGCACATGTTGCCAGAATCTGCTGAGAAATGGATATGTAAAGCCCTCAGAGCCCAGCCAGTGAGCCTGTGAAGGATTCAGCAACCTCTCCTTTGAAGCTCTCGCTTCAGGAACACTCCATCCCCGGTACCTCCCCATCACTCGCCTTCCTTCTTCTATAACGTTTTCTATAAGCCATTTCCACTGAAGAAATGGAATCCTGCATTGTGTCTGCTATCCTGAACCTCCACTCTTGATATCTTTGATGATGAAAGTTTCCTGGTAGCACTGAGGATTCTATCCATGTGAGATTTCAACAGACAAATGGCCCAAAAACCTTCACTACTGTCCAAGGGATTTAAAGCATTTAAGAAGAAATTTGCCTGCAATGGTACTTTAACTGTGCATCTAGGAACATATGCCAGTTCCTGATAGAAACTGGATGTAACTGATAGAAACTGATTATTCCTTGGAATGATCAGCTGAAGGCTTATGGCTCCCTGGAATTTAATGAGGTTTTCCTTGCAATGAGTAGAGTTCTTCTTCTGTCCCTTGTCATGATTTTGAAAATCTCACATCTTGTATAACATAATAATGGTCTGGGTTTTGCTTGAACTAGGATAAATCTGTAATACAATAAACTGAAAGCCATAGGACACCAACGTTATTTGATAAAGCCTCAAGAATCATTTTATACTTATCTAAAATTATAATATATATGCATATATGCATATATGTATACATACATAATATATGTATATATTAAATGAAGTTATGCAACTTGGGCTGACAGCACTCTCCCTAAGAACCATAGACCAAGAAACACCCCAACACCAGACATGAAAAAAAATCCTACTTTTGAGTGGTTGGTCAGGGTAATCCAAATGATCTCTATACAATCCCAATACAGGCTATTGCCATTGCCTTTGAGTGCCTCTCAGAGGTTGGAGACAAGTCCCTGTTGCTGAAGACATAGTACAGTTAGGATACAGAAAATATAGGACTCAGATTATTTGAGCTGCATTTAACCTGAATGCCCCCTTCCTGTTGCCTTGTTTCTATTGTTTCAGAAAGTATTATGCAAGCCACCAAAGATGGAAGCAATTAATAGTTATAGCCATCTGTAGCATCGAAGAACCACAACAATGGCAATATATACATAAAGATGCCATAGTGTCACTTACCTGTTGGTGGTAACCAATAACTGCTTAAATGGACTTAAGGCCCACTCAACAGAGAGAAATCATGCCTGGTACTGGAAATATAACCAATTACCCAGGGCTAGGGAGGTCATGAATCTTAGAAGAACATCTACTGTCACTTTGCTAGACCAGCATAACTCCTTAACAACATTCTATTTATTTATTTATTTATTTATTTGCTTTTTGGTTTTTGAGACTGGGTTTCTCCGTGTAGTTTTGGTGCCTGTCCTGGATCTCACTCTCACTCAAATTCATAGATCTGCTGGCTCTGCCTCGCGAGTGCTAGGATTAAAGGCACGAGCCACTGCTGTCCTGCAACATTCTAAATTTTATCCTTATATCCACAGATAAGTATAGCTATCACCCTTCATTTAAAAAATCCTCTCTCAGTGGGTAAAGGCACTTGCCATCAAGCTGGATGGCCTTAGTTCAATGCCTGGGACCCACAGAGTGGAAGGAGACAACTGACTCCTGCAAGTTGTATCCATGTTGTAACAGACAGCTGAACTTCCTTCTTTTGATGGCAGAATAGTATTCACTGTGAACCGGGGTAAGTGAGTCTTCTATCATCCCAGCTCTTCAGGAGGATGAGACCAGAAGCTCACTTGAGCCTAGGAGTTCAAGGCCAACTTGATCAATGTACTGAAACCCTACCTCAGAAAAATGGAGAGCTCAGTATGGCCCTGCCCTGTGACCTCACTTTCATGTGGGATCTAACTATAGACTAGGTAGAAGTGGGTGAGGGATGGGTGACATGGGGGGAAGTTGGTCCAAGACCTCCTCTTCTAATATGAGTGGGTCTGGAGATCTAAGGGACAGCATGGTTGTGTTGGGAACATTTAGCTAACTGGTTAACATTATACAGTGGGTGTGTGTATTGAGTCATCACAGTATGTACTTGGACCCACAGTTTTTCTGTCAGTTGAATACTTACAACAAGCACTGGGGCCTGACTTGGAACATCTTTGCTAGACTTTAACTTTTCCCAATCTGTCTTCAGCACAGTTTATCAAACTAATGCACCATCTCTGCCATTGGTAATATTCTTCTCAAAATAGGAGACACAATGTAAAAGAATGACCGAATGAGAAAATAAACACATGCATGCATTTAAAAGGAAAAAAAAAACCCTTTTTCTACAATAAACAGATATATCACTGAAAACCACAACTGGACACAATGCAAAGATCAATGGATTGTGGGTATCCCAATCCTTGTGGATTCATCTGCATCACAGTTCCTACATCTACAGCTCAGAGACCATTGAGGAATAAAGAGCAGACAGATTGTAAAAGCCAGAGCACCAAGAAGTTTGCTGTGTGACTGCCTCTTTTAGTAATGGCTGCATAAATATGACCTGAACGATGACAATGTGAGTGGACATGCTGATGCAGAAGGAGAAAAGTCTCACAGGTTCCCACGCCTAGACAAAGAACTATAAGCAACTGGTGAGAGAGGGACAATTACCCTGCCTTAGAAATGAGCCTCTGATTAGTTATCCAATACAAAGTGGTCAGCTCTGAAACCACATACACAAGTAAAATGAACTTAGCAGTTTATACACATGTAACAATAGTGACTGAAGAAAAGGAAGCTCTCAAATGGAGAGTGAGAGAGGCATGGGAGGACAGAAACTGGGAGAGGATGGAGGGAGGAAAGGGAGGGGTGAAGCGATGTAATTAGATTTTAATTTAAAATGAAGAAAATGCATAAAATAATTTTAAGAAAGCCAAAATAATAGTCAAAGTTGACTAGGATAAAAATTGAAGGGATGGCTTGATGTAGCTGGAGTTATCTCCGGTCCCGCCTGGGCCAGCAGCCACTCAGACTCAAATAAACACACAGATGCTTATATTATTTATAAACTGTATGGCTGTGGCAGTCTTTTTGCTATCTAGTTCTTATATCTTAAATTAACCGATTTCTATAAATCTATACTGCCACGGACTGGCCCATCGGGGGTACCATGACCGTAGGGGGACCACTATTATTGACATAATTGTTCATGTCACACGGACGACACTGGAGTTGGTGTGGCACTATACCTTGCCACGTGGTTCGTGGCTTACCTGTATCTTAAATCATGCTTCTTATTGTGGTGGCTGGCAGTGTCTCTCTACCTCAGCCTTCCACTTCCCAGAATTGTCCTCTCTCCTTGTCCTGCCTATACTTCCTGCCTGGCTACTGGCCAATCAGCACTTTATTCATCAATCAATCAATCATCCACAGCAGCTTGACATGCAGAGGAGGAGCATAAAAACTGGACCTAAAGAAGCAGAATCTCCACAAAAGGAATCTCAAGAGAAAGGATTCCAGAGGAACTCACCCAGTTTAATCTTAATACTGATAGCTCTACTCAGAAAACCATCACTTCACATGCATGTCTTAACTGCTGACATCCCATCATCCTTGCTCATGACACTTGGATTCCAAGTAACCACAGATGGAGAATGCAGTAGGAATGTGACCAGCAGATGTTTATACGTTCAGAACAAACAGGTAGACATGGAGGACTAGGTACGCATTTGTTTCAGAGAGACAGTTCCTGTACTAGCTTTTACTGGCTCAGCATTTATTAAGTATTTTATGCATTTCATCCCTTTTACTGAATTTCCCTGTCTAAATGTGTCCCCAACTTTTTATGAGAAGATAGGATCTATGAGTATCAAGCACTGTCCTTTAAATGGATATGGGCCTGTACTCAAGGTCAGGTGAATCCAGCTGTAAAGCAAATGGAGTGGGCATCCCTTTGGGCATCCTGATTCTTTCAGCTTTGGATTTAAGCTTCATAAGAGAGATCTCTGGATTCTCTACCCCTCCTACTCATGAAATCTGTGTGAGAACTCTAGGAAGAATGGGCTGGGTATACTCAGCCGTATTCTGTCCCCATCTGGAGAACACGCCAAGCAGAGCACGATTTCGTGTGGGACTATACTCTTGATCTGGGTGGCGGTAGATCACCACTGCTCACTGTTCACTGAGCACAATTTCTTCTCCTTCCAGCCTCTGTCCTCCAATTAGTCCTTATCAAACCGTGGATGGTACTCCAGGGAGGAAGCTCACTTCCCCCTGAACTCAAGAGAGCTTCTAGAGAGGCGATGTATGCGCTGTCCCCATGAGATCTAAAGCCTTGGACTCTCTATCACCTCACTGCCTACTCTGGAGGGAGAGGACATCCTGTGCCATGTTGGTTTGCTTTATGGTTGTGTATCTTTATTCTGAAAGCATTGCTGACACAGAAGACAAGACTGCCCTAGCTCAGATGATGCTTCTTCTCTGGGACCCAGCACCTTGGTCATCATGCACTTAGGTGAACACGGAAGAGCATATGAGCTCAGGACAGACATTAGACAGGATCTGTTGTGCCAATGCTGGTACCAGTCTCAAAGGCAATAGCCTCCACACGTGTCTGTTCTTTGCATTTACCCGAGTCCTTAACTTTCTTGTAGAACAGTAAAGGCACTTTGTAGAACATTTTCATTATTTAACACTGGAAATGCTGTGGTACCAAGGATATCATTGAACAATATTTACTCGGGGCAGATTTTCTTCTGTTTGATTTCTAGTGTCCTCTTTCTGTGTAACCTTTAGCACTGTAATTTTCTTTTTCTAAACTGTTTCTCACTAAGCAATGGGTGAAGGGAAATTGAATTCAATTTGCTTTATTCTGCATTCATCTTGTATCAAAAAGTTTGTGTTAAAGATCAACATTTTATTTTTATTAGACACTGCCAGTCGTACTGGGGAAAATGGATTTGCTCAAAAGAAAAATCCATAATGCAGCAAGTATTGGTAGCATCGGGAGCTGGTTTTCTGTTTTCTTTAGAAATTAGGACTGGCATGTTAACTGTGACACATTATTAGAACAAAGGCAGTTTATTCTTCTGAAGTTTTGTGTATTTTCTCTGTGTTCTGAGAACGGCCAATGCCATATGAAATACAAGTGGGTGCTTTTTTACTCCTTAGTCACTGGATTGGGGTGAGGATGTCTTAAGCATGAGGAGTGAGACCTAACCCTAACTTTGCAGCTATCTGTATGCAAAAGTGTATGTCCTTATAAAGCAAATCGCTGTAGCTAGAGTTTAAAAAGATCACTTGAGCTATTCCTTTTAAAGTGTGTTTTAGTTGCAATATGATAATATAACATATTATATTTTATAAGAGCCCTGTGGAGCCCACTGTATCTTAGGGGAAAATATAGATAAGAGAGAAAAGCCTGCTTCATATTTCTGAAGCAGTTGCTTTTCTCAGAATGAGACTGCCTTTAGCAATTTTGCTAATAACTAGTAATGAATGTTAATCACAAAGTAAATGAACAAAACCACAAACATCAAAGATCAGAGAGCAAAAAAAGCAATGATACATTAAAGATTTGAATATTCAATATTAATTATCTAGTGATTATACTTTTAATATGCACATTTGCATGTATTTACTTTATATTATTTTATGTATAAAACAAATATTCAGAATGTATGTATACAAAGACTAGAAGTGAGTAGAGCCAGTAGAAAAACTATATCTGACTGGCTTTTCTGAGGGCAGACATGGGTGTGATGCTTTCCCATGAACTTCGAGGTCGATTACTCATTTCAGAACACAAACCACATGAAATTACCTGTGTTTCAGGTATATGTCTATTGAGGACAAAACTAAAGTGACTATGTTACATCTAGGGAAACATGGCAAACATCCTTAGCTTCAGTTCTTGATCACAGCTCTAAGTAGACGGGGTTCATTCACAATTCAGTTCATTGTCACTGGAAGTTTTGTTTTCCCATGGATCACCTGTCAATATCCTGACTGATACTATAAATGACTCTCCTGTTTCCTTGTTTTTCTAGCCACCATACCGGTGGCTAACATAATGCTATACTCACATTTATCAGACACTCCAGTAACACAATGTTCTGACGATACAAGAACAGACATTTAAAACATTTTGCTCTAGGTTTTCTGTAAAGCACTCCACTTCTTCCATCCCCTGACAATGAAATGTCCACCATCTTGGTGTTCTGACACTTCTTTCTCTATATTACAATTGTGCTTTGGTTTTTAGCATCTGCTCAGAGTCAACAATCTGGTTTCTAATGGATTCTTTAAAAATGAAAACTGGAGTTTGAGGCCAGCCTGGACTACAGAGTGAGTTCCAGGAAAGGCACAAAGCTACACAGGGAAACCCTGTCTTGAAAAACCAAAAAGAAAAAAAAAAGAAAACTGCTTAAACAGAAACACTTCTTACTATAGCTAAAGGAGGTCGTTTTTCACTGGATATAAAATAAAATGAGAAATTAAAGTAATTGTCATCATTTGAATGTAGTTGACCAGTGAAAACTACTCAAGATCAATGTAAGGTTTTCATTCTTTCTCTTTCTGTTCTTCTCCATCCAGGGAAGCTAAAGTCAACATGAAAAGGTCATAGGATAAAGTTCTGCTGCAGGTGGAATGAAGACATCCTGGTTCCTAAGAAGTTAGGGTAAGACTGAATGCCTTCCATAGTTTTCTTGGGTATATTTCTCTTTGCTCTGGCTTGAATCTAAAACTATGAAAGTCACAAATGAAAATTTAACAAACAAACCATGAATAATATGTTTTCACAGGTTCTACTATATGGGTATAACATTATTTGATTTTTTTCCTGAAAGGAAAAGCAGCTGATGGCACATAATATCAGAAATGAGTTCCCTGGATCAGCTCCAATGCCCCCCTCCATAAGTCACCTACTAGGACAAGGACAGCAGCAATTATTGTACAACAGAAAGGACCAAACCAGTGGACAGGTCGGGGATGGAATGGTCTCAACCCAATGCTTAGGGCTGCATCACAGCATCATGTTCATGAAAACTGACTCAGGTAAAAATGCCCTCAGTTCTAACATTTCTTGGAGGAAACAAGAGTGGCAGTGCATAACCCCCAAGATGGTCTCACTCCTTCCAGGACTTCTCATAGAGATGCAAATGGCATTCATTCGGGGATAAGGCCACATGCACATAGGAAGAGGATAGGCGGGGCTGACAGGCAGAGAGGATATTTAGAAGGAGAAATTAGGCAAGAAGAAGCAGCCAGAGAAGGAGGAGGACTTCAGGGGCCAGCCACCCAGCCACCCAGCTACACAGCAAGCCACAGAGTAAGAGTAAGATTTACAGATAAGAGAACAGCAAAGACCCAGAGCAAAAGACAGAGGGAATACTTTAAGTTAAGAAAAGCTGGCAAGAAATAAGCCAAGCTAAGGCCAGGCATTCATAATTAAGATTTGGGAGCTGGGTGGTGGGCCTCTCAAAAGAGCAAAGAGCAAAAACAAACAACACCACAAGGGCTGAGGGTCCTGCCTGGAATCCAGTCTCCAGGACACTCACTCACTCCAGCTACCTGCAGGAGGCTCAGGTCAGGATGATCGTCACCCTGCCCTGAAGATGTCTTTGTTACTGCAAGCTGGGCTTCTCAAACCTGCCCTTGTGGAACTCAGAGGATTTGATCACCACTCAGTATATAGATTGCCAGGAAGCAGGGAGTTTATCACAAGAAGTTGCTTGGCCATGAGTGACCCTCGGTGAGGTCCATCACACACTCTGCCTAATGTATACCTATGTAGCATTATCACCTAAATGGAGCCACTACTGGATTCAGACCATTTTTTTTCCTCAAAATTGGACCAGGTTTTCAGTCTAAAGGGCCAGAATATGGCACCCATGGATATCATTACCAGAGTAAAGAGGTAACCTCAGTCCTAATTGCCTGAAACAGATGGGGACTTGAGCAGATGAGCTGTTAGCTTCCAGACTTGGCATAATTAATGAGTCATTCTAGTCCTCTTAGTTAAGGGCCAGTTGGTTACACAGCAAAAGGTAACCAGAACATCACTTAATGACTGACTGCATGAGACAAAATGTGTCTCAGGATTAAGCAAGTCACTTTGAACTTGGTCCTATGAAAGTAGTAACTGTGCATCACATAGCTCTCATCCTTTTTAAAGGTTCTTCAGTAAGATGTTAGTCTTAGTAAAACTAAGAGTTTAGCTCATAACTTCTTATATTTTTGGTTGTGAGCCTAGCCTTTAACGGCTGAGCCATCTTTCCAGCCCAGCTCATAAGTTCTTAAATCAAAGTCCTATGCCATTCGATCTTCACAACTGCTCTATCAACCTTCTTGAAATCCCACCATTCTACAAACCATCAAAGCAGAATACCAATAGCCCGCTGAATGTAGGTACTAATTTTGAATTTGTTCTCAATGGTATCTCTTATTTTCTGATTTCTTCAAAGTCCAGACTTGGGACAGGCAAGACGGTAATGTGGGTAAAAGCACTTGCCTCACAGGCCTAATCACAAGACCAGAACCAATGTCAGTGGAAGGAGAGAACTGATCCCACAAAGTTGTCCTCTGACCTCACATGTGAGCCATAATATGTGCCCCCTCTAATAATAATAACAATAGAAAACAAAATTAAAATAAAACTAACAACTCCAAACTTTCCTTTGGATCTTTACAAAACCAGTATCACCATGCCCTGAAGTGTTTTCAAAGAGTGTCTTTGGTCAGAGTCATGTGACTCATACAAAAAGGTAAAGAAAGATCGTCTGGCGACTCTCATTAAGAATCATGGCACACAACAGACTGCTGGCAATGGTCGAGAGACAGCCCAAACTGACCTACTCTGGTGATGGGATGGCCAAACACCCTAATTGTCGTGCTAGAAACCTCATCCAACTACTGAGGGATCTGGATGCAGAGATCCATGACTAGGCCCTGGGTGGATCTCTGGGAGTCCAATTAGCGAGAATGAGGAGGGTTTATATGAGCGAGAATTGTTGAGACCAAGGCTGGATAAAGCACAGGGACAAATAGGGAAATGAATGGAAACACATGAACTATGAACCAATGGCTGAGGGGTCCCCACTGGATCAGGCCCTCTGAATGGGTGAGACAGTTGATTGGCTTGATCTGTTTGGGAGACATCCAGGCAGTGGGACCGGGTCCTGTGCTCATTGCATGAGTTGGCTGTTTGAAACCTGGGGCCTATGCAGGATTGCTTGGCTCGGCCTGGGAGGAGGGGACTGGACCTACCTGGACTGAGTCTACCAGGTTGATCTCAGTCTGTGGGGAAGGCTTTGCCCTGGAGGAGATGGGAATGGGGGGGGGGGGGGCTGGGGGGAAGGTGAGGGGGATGGGAGGGGGGAGAACAAGGGAATCCGTGGCTGATATGTAGAACTGAATTGTATTGCAAAAAAAAAAAAAAAAAAAAAGAATCATGGCACAGTGTCACAGAGATACATGAGAAGTATAGCTTAACAATACAGGACTCTCCATCTCCTAACTCATCTTCTGTACTAAGTGAGGTATATATTTTTTAGATCTTTGGAGCAATGTAGTCATATCTTTCCCTCAACAAATACTTCTGCTGATGTTTCTATGCTTGTGGTATATAAAGATCATAGCCCTTAAAATACACATAAGACTAATTCATGATCTCATAATATATACAATACTCAGTAAAATACCAATTCTATATTCTAGTGGGAAAAGCACACACACACACATATATAAAACAACATGATGACAGATGCATAGACATTTAGGGTAAGATAATGTAGAACCGTAGAATAATAAATAAACATCTAAATGATTATCAAAAGCAAGTGGATTGGGAGTTGATTGCTCAGTAGTTAAAGGCACTGGTAAAGACTGAAGGCCTGAATTCTATCCCTGGGACCCACACGATGGAAGGAGAAATCTACAAGTTATCCTCTGACCACCATACATGTGCTGTGGCATGCACATGCATAACCCACTAAATGAACCAATGTGAAAAAATTAAAGCAAAAGGAAAAGTTAAGGCCAGCATACCAAATTTGACTTACTATAAATTATGTTTTCTAGAGTAAATAACAGAATATGAATGAAAAATAAAGTATGAAATTGAGAAGAAATAGTAAAAATATATTGCCGATTACAGAATTCTGAAAATCAACACAGAAAACAAGAAATATTAAATAATAATTGGCAAAGGATAGGAAGCTGTTCTTAAAGGATACAGAAAAGCCACTGAAGAATATCAATGCCATAACCCTCACCAGATGTCAAGGAAATGAAAACTAACGGACTGAGGGTCATGTTCCTAAAACTAAATTAATTTGAAAACCAGTGAATGACCACACGGCACTTCCCTTGTGCAGGTAGTGGTGTGTAATGTGGTAATGCGTAACACGCAGCTGCTAAGTGTTCCCATGATGAGGGTTGTGCATGGTGGCATACAAGGATTCTAACATGCCTTCTCTTTTTATTACTTGGCTTTTTATAATGTGTGATTATTGTGGTTTTTATTCCTTTATGTGATGAGAATAAAATGAGCTTTTTAGATATGGATAACCAGCTTCTACTGGGTCGTAAACCACGGGGACAGAAGCAGACTTTGGCTCCGATTGGTCTGTCACCAAAGCATGGGCTTTGAATGGCCATTCCTCAGTCTATGTTTCTGTGTAATTGATAGCACAATGTTGCCTGTGCCTTTGCTGCACTCAGAACTCAGAATGTCCTCATGCTTGCTGTTTGGTAGTCATGGTCCTGAGACTCTCTGAGACATCTTGAGTTAGGGATTCCATCTCACTTACTCCTGTGGCTGTGAGGGAGTACAAGGGTTCAAACGTACCCAATCTGGGCTCCATTATTGGAAACAGAGATGGGGAAAGAATGGACAGGAGAGTCTCAGTACTTTACAGTTGCCAGACAGAGGGGACGCTGGGTTTGTAAAGGCAACAGGCCTGGGAGGAGTTGAGGTCAGAGTGACACTTCTGTTCTGCCTAAAGACAATCTGCATATTCCTGAGGAGGGCCAGCCCTGTGCATAGTCACACCTTTGCTCCCCTGCTTCCTTGGAGACAAAAGGGATTCTCTGATTGTGAAAAGGTAGAATCATCCGGAGGTGGTTCTGACAACCTCTCTCCTCATTGTGTGGCTGGCTACTCAACTAGAACACGCTTGGTGTGGGACTAGAAGAGAACATGCTTATCTGTTCTACTTTTCTGGTTGTCTTCCTGTGCTCTGCTGTGTGAGGGGAATTTAACAGCTTTTTAAGAATCCGTGAGATGGGAGAGCCCAAGTGGTAGACCAAGAACATCCCTCTTGTGATATCTTGGTATGTTATTGGAGGTAATGACTTTTTCATGACACATAGGTGAGGGCCTTTTTTTTTTTTTTCAGAGATGAGATTCGAAGTATTTGGAGAGAATTTATGTGCCTTCACAGCTGGAGCAGCAGACATAGGAATCTTATATTTTCTATCAAAAATAAAAAGTTAGAAAATTTAAAAACATGTTACAGGAAAAAAAGAAAAGCAAGAATATCCCACCAGAACACATGCACTGTAAACTGCTGCATTCTCTTGACTTCCCTTGATGTTTTCAAATGAATTCCTCAGTAGGATCTTGGATGGAGAGTCTGCACTTGTGCGGCTACTGTGTGGTAAGAGTGACACTGACCTGTGCACTCCGGCACATTATCTGTCCAGCAGCCCCAGCCACTTGCTCAGAAAGGACATTCAGAACAAAACAAACAATTCCTCCCCTTATTTTAGAAAAATGAGGATTTTAAACCACGTCAAGTTCTTTCCATCTGAAAAACTCTACTTTATAAGCCAATGTCTTTAAAATGACTGCTTTTATTTTTCTTCCAAAATCTCCCCTTTAGGTAAGGGACTGTAGCTCCTATTGGGAAATAACGATGACAGCGCTCTTCTGTTGTTTCCCAGTAGGGATGCACTGCTGTTCCAAGCAGTTAAATGCTTTCACTTAATTAATCCCTATGGTAACAAGAAAGGTGAATGTTATTTTTGTGTCCATCTTAGGGAGAACAAAGCTGATGGAGAGGAGTTGTCCTCTGACTTTACTACACATGCCATGGCATGCATATGCACACACACACACACACACACACACACACACACACACACACACAGAGAGAGAGAGAGAGAGAGAGAGAGAGAGAGAGAGAGAGAGAGAGAGAGAGAGGAAAAGTATCTTTAGCTTTCTACGAAACCTCTCCACTGCTTTCCATAGCATCCACACCAGTCTGCGCTCCATGAACTGTGAATAAGAGTCACCCTTCTCCACATCCTTGCCAGTGTTTATTCTAACCTGTTATCTTTTCAATAGCCCTTTCTGACTAGGGTAAAGTGCAACCTCAAAGTATAGTTTCAATTTGCAATTCCTTGATGGCTAAGGATGTGCAACACTTTTAAAAGTATTTATTGGCCATTTGTGTTTGTTCTTCTGAGAACTCCCTGGTTTTATAGCCTATTTTTGGATAGGGTTATCTATTTTTCTTGATGTCTAGATTTTGAAGGTTTTTTTTTTTAGGTTACATATTAGTCATCTGTCAGACATATAGTTGGAAAAGATTTTCTATTGTTATGTAGGCCTTCTCTTCACTCAATTAACAGTTTCCTTTGTAGTAAGAAAGTTTTAATTTCATAAAGTCCCATCAGTAGATTTTTGGCCTCATTCTCTGGCAAACCAGGGTGCTGTTCAGAAAGTCTGTACCTATGCCTATCTCATGAAGGGTACATCCTACTTTCTTCTCAAGTAGCTTATAGTTTGATTTCCCACCAGAACTAGAAGACCCTATTTTCGTTTTAAATTTTATTTTTATATGTATGTATGTTTTTCCTGCTTGTGTGTCTGTACCACATGTGTGCAGTACCTGAGGAGGCTGGAAGAGGGTGTCAGATTTGGAACTAGATTGTCAAATAGTTGTAAATCTATGTGGGTACTGAGATTCAAACTCTGGTCCTTTGGAAGATCAGCAAGTCTTCTTAACTGCTGAGCCATCTCTCTAGCATTGATCATACTACCTTATTACTAAAGATGCCATATACTTGAGCTGTAGGACACTGGGAAATCAAACTATCTAAGCAGGAAACTTCCTCCCTGATGGCTAGCTTTCATAGTGTCAGAGGTACTGTGTAAGCTTTTGGGAGGGTGTGGGTGTCAATGGTCCTACCTAGCTGGGGACTCACAAGTGTAGATGTAATTCGGTGTAGATGTAGCCAACGGTTTTATCAGACAAGAAACACAGAGCCGATTCAGAGAAGAAAGCCAAGAGGTCAGAGCCAAGAGCCTCACCCTTCCTCATTCAGGGATCCTCCTCAGCCAAGAGAGCTCTCCGAAAGAGGAGCCCTCCTTCCTGTGTGTCTGTCTCTAATCTCCTTGTTCTGGCTTCTGATTGGTTGTAAACCCAATCATGTGACTGCCTCGTCACTGCCTGTATGTACCGCCCTCCAGGTCCTTAAAGGCGTATACCACCACTGCCACGCACTTGCTATGGCTCTAATAGCTCTGACCCCAGGCAACTTTATTTATTACCACCACACACAAGATACAATACCAACATGCCTGGCAAGATATGCCAACTGGTATAATAGTGGCATTACAAGAATAAGCAACCATTTTCTGACTGCGTCTGAGGCATGCTTCACAGGAGGGAACTCATGCCTGGTACTATAAACCTGGTTGAAAAGTCTGTGGTTAGAGAAGTCAGGCCCAGAGGAAAACCTACTAGAGAGAGTTTGCTAAATGTACATGATGCCAAACCACTTTCTAAATATTTGTTTCTATCCACAAATCAATGTCCTTCTCAGCCTTGATCAGAGAGTTGTGTTTTTGTTTTTGTATCTGCACTGGGTGGCAATTAATGTAAACTAGTTTTGAGTCACTCCAAACTGACTGGAGTATTCCCCTAAATAGAGCTTCTAGATTGTCTCCTCCAAGGCTCGGTGAACGTCAAAGAAGGAAGAACATAAAAGCCAGAGGTTGAGGAATGCTGCAAAAGTCTTTCCAACCGGACACAGAGGTTGAACTTATGAACACACTGTGATTACCTGCACAAGGCCAAACAAGACTGGACCTGTGACCATCTCATCACGCAAGTCGGGTATTTTATAATACCTTTGGGTCCTCCCCCCTTCCCTTATTCATCCTGTTTAGATACTACCCCCACGCATTCCCACTATTTCACCTCGTAATATTTTCTGAAACAAGAAGCCACCATCTCAGGAACCTGCCTTCCCTTCCTTGTCGACCTTTGTTCCTCTAATCCTCTTCAAAGCCCACATAAAGCCTATAACAATGATAATGCTGAATGGAGACAGGAGGGCACGCTGATGGCTTGTAAATAAACACTCATTCCTTACATAGAATAAATATGAATGCACCATAGGAGAAAAAACTGAGTTAAATTCATAAAAAAAATTTAAATATGTGCTTATGGGGAAATACTGCAGGCAAATGAAAGCAAAATAGTTGCATACTGTGGAAAAATACTTTGGAACTATTTTCCTAATAAATAATTGGCCATCAGCTGCTAAAATGCAAAATAAAACCCCAACACAGATAAAACAAAACTGTGAAAGCGAACTTCTAAAAGGTATTTCTGGTAAAGAACAAAAGTTGCCTCACATAATTATTCATTAGGGAGATACAAACTAAAACTATTAAACATCACTACATGTTCATGAGTAATCAATCCACCCCATGGCAGAATGCAATGACCAGAACGATTGGTCTTATATTCATTTTTGATTCCCATTTGTGATTCCCTGGACTACTCTCATTATTGTGTAATAATAACAGAAACCACACCCCAAGGGAAGTGCTGTTGGAATTTACCACAGTACCAGTTTACTTATAATTAAGTTCTTAATTACTCCAACTGGAAACATTTTCAGACATAATTGTAATCTATCATATATTTTGAGTTGAAGTATGTTCTTCAGATTGATAATTGCAATAATGATGGGTTTTGGTACATAATCAGATGTTCTCTTTATTCTTAAGGATTGATTTAGCATACTTATCTTTAGTTTAAATAGAATATTCACACAATTTTAGGTCATAAAATATGAATGGGAATGGAACAGGATGCAACTTTTTTGCTACTACATTTTATGGATATAATTTATTTACTTAGTCCTGCTAAGAAGTTTTGGGTTCTTTTCTAGACTTTACTATTAGAAACTGTGCTCCATTGATTATACTTTAACATACATGTGTGGGAGAATATCAACATATTCTTCCACAAAGTATCTCTTGGTCAAAGTGCATATGTACTTATAGTTGTCCAAATGACATTCCATGAAACCGTGAATTTGTTATTTTCAACTTTGCATGAGATGGTGACTTCGTTCGGGGAAAACAGTGTTTCTATATTCCATAGGAAGTATTTCTTTCATGACCCACTTCCAGTAGATAACAGTAAACTAAGTCCCTCGACTAAGAGCTTCAGCTGAGCAGCTGTATGTGCAGATACTAACGGTGGGTGGTAAGGGCCATGGAGGTGACCCCTGTGTGGCAGTGTTGGAATTTCTCAATAGTAACTACAAGGCATTACAATGCCAGCAGCATGACATTATCAGTACTGGGGAGTCTTCCCTGCTTGACACCATCACGGTAGTGAGATGGATTCAGAACCTTTGAGTGTGTATGTGGGGGGGGGGTGGATCTCATGCTGTCACTGACTATTGAAGTAAAATAGACAATAAGGAAAGTGAAGTAAAAGATGTCTCTAAGCTAGTCATTTAGAACTGCAAACTGCAAAAGTCCCTGCAGACACTTTTGTTTGGTATAAGTAGAACATATGCTACTGACATCTACTGGGTACAGGGAAAGAATGCTCTAAATATTCTGTGCATCTACATGAAAACACCCCAAAATTATACAGCCCCAAATGTCAGTAGTTCTACATGAAACCCTAATGCATGTGCGAGTACATGCACGCACACAAGAATACACACACACACACACACACACACACACACACACACACACACACACACACATGTAGCTAGAGTTTTCCTGCCTGGCCCACAGTCAGGACAAATCTCTCACACAGAGACTTATATTGGTTACAAACTGTATGGCCGTGGCAGGCTTCTTGCTAACTGTTCTTACAGTTTAAATTAATCCATTTCCATTAATCTATACCTTGCCACGTGGCTCATGGCTTACCGGCATCTTCACATGCTGTTTGTCATCATGGCGGCTAGCAGTGTCTCTCTGACTCAGCCTTCCACTTCCCAGCTTTATTCTCCTCCTTGTCCCGCCTATACTTCCTGCCTAGTCAATGGCCAATCAGTGTTTTATTTATTGACTAATTAGCAACACACTTGACAAACAGACCATCCCACAGCACACACACACACACACACACACACACACACACACACACACTCCCTACAGTGTTAAAATGAGTCCTTTGAGAGAAAAGGGAAGAGTTCACCAGCCATGTGTGGAAACTAAAATTCAGGTGAGTAAACAAGAAGTCATGTCTTTATAGATTATACCAATGTACACAACACTCACATGAGCACATTTGGGTCTTTGTAGACTATAACAGTGTACACAGCACACACACCTAAGCACATTTGGGAGAATTTTACATGACTCAGAAGATTTTTGAAGAGTCATGCTGTCACATTAACTTTGTAAATGAAAATCACAACCATATTATAATATATTCTTTGCATTAATGATGAATTTATTTTTCCTTTCCTAATTTGTGTGCTTTTTATTTCTTGCCCTTATCTAACAGATCCTGCCAGTATTCCCAATTGTGTGTTGAATACAAGTAGTGAGAATGGACATCTTGCTTTGTATTCAACCTTAGAGAAAAATCTTCTCCCTTCCCCCATTGCATGTACTATTGATCTTGTGTTTTACAAGATGGCCTTTCTTATATTGATAGCAATCCTTATGATAAATAAATTGATGAGAAAAATAGGGAGAGATAATTATGGATGATAGACTGAAAATGGATAATAGATGATATTATAGATAATATGATTGATAGATAACAACTAGATGAGATAGATAACAATTAGGTAAGATAGATAACAGCTAGATAAGATAATTAGATAAGATAGATGACAGATGATAGATAAGTGATGTGATATGATAGATAAGTGATGTGATATGATAGATGATGATGATGATGATGATAGGTAGGTAGGTAGATAGATAGATAGATAGATAGATAGATAGATAGATATGCTTGTCTTACTGAATTTCTCTGAAGAATCTATGGAGATTTATACCCCAAGGTCTACTCAAGACCTTATTGAGTTAAATCACATCAAGTGTGTTTTACTAACCAGAACTGTGCTTGGCAAGCATTGAATTTTGCAACAGTTACCCCCTGAACGACTTGCAGTCACTTTTCACTATTATGTGACCCCAGCTGGCCTCAAACTCCCCATGCACCTCAGATGGTTCCCTTACCCACACTTTCACTCCCGTGTCAGCCTCATGCTTGCTGAGAGTGCTGGTGTGTGCCACATGCTTGGCTTACTTTTCTTTTTAATTTTCGTGCATTATTTAATTATTGATGTGTGGATTTGTTGATATAGCAGCAACTGAAAGACATCAGGTGAAAGAAGATAGCTAAGCCTAGGCGTCACCTCGGAACACAGGCAGCGCTCTTAAGCCCTGGGTCCTTCTTGCCTAGTCCATATTCCCAAGAGCTTCATAGAATATTTGATGATCTCTCTCCTTTACTGTAAGACTCCTTCAGAATGGTGCATACAACATCTCAAAGCAAACACAGTCATCCCTTAATCAATTATAGTTCTCTATCACATTGCATCTGCCTTGAGGACACAGATGCTGATTCCTGGGTCGAGTTTGATTTTTTTTTAGCTTCCAAAAGATCCTGCTACTTGTAGTTGGATTTTTCTTTGGGTTGCTAACCAGCTCCCAAATAAAAAAAAAAAAAAAAGACACGGAGACTTATTATTAATTATGAATGCTCAGCCTTAGCTTAGACTTGTCCTACTAGCTCTTTTAATTTATTTTAACCTATTTCTATTCATCTACATTTTGCCTCCAGGCTTTTTACCTTTCTTTCATTCTGTATGTCCTACTTTCCTGCTTCCTCTGTGTCTGGCTGGCTGGCCCCTGGCATCTCCCTGTAGTCTGTTTTGCTTTCTCCCCCAATCCTAAATTCCTCCTCCTACTATTCTCCCTGCCCACAAGTTCTACTTATGCCTCCTCCCTCACTATAGACCATTCAGCTTTTTATTAGATCAATCAGGTACCTTAGGCAGGGAAGGTAAAACAGCAACACATCTCTACACAGTTAAACAAATACTCAGCAACATAAAAAGATGCAACACATCTTTACATAGTTAAACAAATGCAACACATATTTACACAGTTGAACAAATGTAACACATATTTGTATAGTTAAACAAATATTCCACAATAGTGACTGTCATCGTCAGGGCACATGTGTGAAGCTCTACAGACACTGAATAATTGGTGCTGTGGTGTAGCATAAATCTTAAAAGTTCTTATACATGAAATCAAACCTGAGCCAGTTATTGGGGTGAACACTGGAAGATCAGAGAGACAGAACAAGCCACAGCTAATCACACCTGGCCAACTTCTCAGCTGGTCTTATTTCCTCAGACTGGAAGCTTCTGTGTCCTCATCCCAATGGCTCTCAGCTGAACTGCTGCTTGAAAGCCTGAAGCTTAACCAGCCAAATGCTTAACCAGCCAAATGCGTCTAGTTCCTGGTCCTTGTGCCTTATATATCTTTCTACTTTCTGCCATCGCTCCCTGGAATTAAAGGCTGGCTTTCTGGGATTAAAGGTGTAAGTCACCATGCTTGGCTGTATCCTTGAACTCATGGATTTCTGCCTCTGGAATGCTAGTATTAAAGGCGTGTGCTACCACTGCCTAACTTCTATGTTTAATATTGTGGCTGTTCTATGACCTCAGATAAGTTTATTAGGGTGCACAATATTTTAGGGAACACAATACCACCACACTGTGGCAAGCATTTTGTATTGTTATTTTGTGCATGCATAAACTTGCTCATTTCTTCAGAGTTCCCACAGTGTATCCAAGCTAGTATCCAAGTTTTGGGAACACTCATCACATCTGAGATCTCTCCCAGAAGCTCCCCCTAACTCTGAGCTCTGGAGTGAGTTATATAAGTGTTGTGTTATATTTTGATCACACTCTGACACTTTTGAGGCTGTATATGCTGTAAGTTATAACTAAAATCAGGGGGCAGAGCCAGTGATTAGCTGACTGCAATTGGCCATAGAGAAGCCAGCTATTTAAATAGAGAAGACACACAGGAAGGAAAGTGTGGGGATTAGAGTTTGCGCTCTCTTGGTTTGGGGATGAAGGAAGAGACATGTTTCTAGTGGTGTCTTTGGCCAAAAAGCAAGGTCAGCCAGTTATTACTCAGCTTCTCTGAGCTAGCAGGTTTTTACCCCAGCCTTTGACTTTTGAGTTTTATTGATGAATAGAACAATAGAGACTTAATTTAAACCTTCATATTGCAGTCATGATATAGCCATGGCCATGGGACCAGAAGTCCCACCAGGCTGCAGCCTAAATGGCTAGTGTGTTGCTGACTAAGGGGCCATGGGGCAGCAGATGATAATTAAAATATCAGTAGATTTATGTACAGCCTTTAAACTGACAGAAAAAATATCTTTTGGCACCCAACATGGGGCTGTTTAACATTCCCTGTAGAGGAATTTTCCAATGGTACCTTTTAACAGCCTGGGGATTATTATAAGTAGACACTGTGAAGGTAAATTTTTCTCTATCTTGTTTTTGCAAAGGTATAGTAAAAAAGCAGTCTTTTAAATCAGTCACTATAATAGACCATCCCTTAGGTAATAAAGAAGATAAGAGAATTTCAGGCTATAAAGAGCCCATTGGCTGAATCACCTTATTTATGGCTCTTAAATCTGTTAACATTTTCTATTTTTCATAATTTTTTAATGACAAATATAGGATAATTCCCAGGACTGTCAATTCTTCAATATGTTGAGCATTTAGCTGCTCCTGAACCAGCTGTTCTGGTGACTGTAATTCCTCTGATGTCAAAGGCCATTGTTCCACCCAAACAGATTTGTCAGCTAACCATTTCAAAGGTAGGGCTGTTGGTACGTTTGTGTCCTGCTTATGTACAACTCGAACAGTTGGTGACTATTCTTGATAATTCCTTTTAATATTTCTCTCAATAGCATTCTTTATTTTATTGTTTATTTCTGAGATTGGGGAATGCTAACCTGTGATTTCTATTGCTGCATCAAATCATGTCCCGATAAATTCATTGCTATGTTAGCCACATATGGTCTTAATTTTCCTATCTGTCCTTCTGGCCCTATACACTCAACCCATTTTGCACTTTGTTTTACCTGAGATAAAGTTCCATTTCTTAGAAGCTTAACATTTACCTCCTGAAGAGGCCAATTTGAATGCCAAGATTTTGGTTGAAATTATTGTTACAGACATGTGAATAGGCTTAGTACTTCTCTCTTGTGATCTGGGCTCACTGAGGACTTGCACCTTATGAGAAAATGATGGAAAGCAAAAAGCATCCAGACTCCTGCACCCCCCTGAGTGCACAAAACATCACAGGTGTCAGGTACCAGAGCCTTAGCTGACATCATCTCCACCCTCACAGAACCTGAGATACCTGGTTTGGCTGTTGGACCCTGGGATCTGCAGAGCCGGTCAGCTGTCCAGTTGGTCAGTCTTGTTGGTCTTCCTTCCCAGAGATATTTTTCTTCTTTGTCTGCAAGGGCTGAGAATAGGGCCCTGTCTGGCTTCAGAACATTAGTCCATCCTTCATCTCTTTAAACTCTACCTTCCACCAGTGCTGACTGTCATCATTGTTTTCCATAATCAGTCCCCCAGAGATCTTTTATTTCTATTCTCTCTCCCAATTTATTGATTTCCATGGCTCATTACTGCACAGCATTGTTACCTAGGTGGCCAAAGATAACTGTAGCCAGCAGTCTGTGTGAGGGATGAAAGGCAGGGCAGCATGATGTTAAGGTCCCTAGGAATGGAGGGATGGAACTAGCAAGACCTGTCAGGTTGACCAGGTTGTGTGTGCCTAAGGAATCATCATTATGAAGTTCTGTGCACCAGTAATCTATAGCTTCTATTTTAAAAAGAAAACAGACTTTTTCTAAAAAGAAATTATACACCAATGGGGGGGAGTTCTAATGGAAAATGTACGTGTGTGATTGTTTCAGCCAAATACCAGACATTTTCACCTGCAGTTGGAGGCAGTTTTATTGAAGTCATGTGTTCACTACAGTAAATACCTGTTGCCAACATAGAAGGGGAAACTGGTTGGGATGTAAGAGGAAAAAAATTAATTAATAAATTTTAATTAATTAAAAAAGAAACTGCTTGTGTGATTTTATCATTGTATATAAACATGATATCTCATATTTATTTATTAACATATTTTTCAGCAGTTTCATTCACTTTCTTTCTGGTATCAGTTTCTTTCTTTAAAGAAATATATCCTTTAAAAGAATTTAGCCAAGTTTGATATCAGTGAATATTTTCAGTTTTTGATAAATGGAATGTATTGTCTAGCCAGTATCTGGGGTAGACAGTTCCAGGACATGTATTTCCTCTTCCTTTGTTGTTCACTTGTCTTTTGGCCTCAACTTTTCCATATCCTTCTATTAGATAGTTTTTATTAACTGGGGTCTGTTGCTAAAGTTTTCCTGCCTGGCCCACAGTCAAGGCAAATCTCTGTCACCCGCCAGTCCCACAGCCACTCAGACCCAACCAAGTAAACACAGAGACTTATACTGGTTACAAACTGTATGGCCATGGCAGGCTTCTTGCTAACTGTTCTTACAGCTTAAATTAATCCATTTCCATTAATCTGTACCTTGCCACATGGCTCGTGGCTTACCGGCATCTTCACATGCTGTTTCTCATCATGGCGGCTGGCAGTGTCTCTCTGACTCAGCCTTCCACTTCCCAGCTTTATTCTCCTCCTTGTCCCGCCTACACTTCCTGCCTAGCCAATGGCCAATCAGTGTTTTATTTATTGACTAATTAGCAACACATTTGCCATACAGAACATCCCACAGCAGGGGTCTCACTACATTGCACAGATCAGTCTCAGACTCTTAGCTAATGCTTGCCTTGTGTCTGTCACAGAACAGAGACCACACAGCAGGTCTTTCTCTGCCTTTTGCTTCCTCTTTACCCGTTAGCCTGTGTGCTTTCTTTTTCATTTTTTGTTTGTTTATTTGCCTGCTCCTTGCAACATGCAAGAAACATCATTTTTTCATTTTTATTGACTGGCATAACCTGTTATTTCTATCTTTCTATTTATGCCTTCATCATTATTAAGTAATTTTCAGCCATTTTACTTTTGGAATTGTTTCTCTGTGGCCATCTCTACTTCTGGGATTCTGTTTATTAGTATGTCACACTTTCTCTCTTCTTTCCATTGGTCTTAACCTTATATGTGTAGGTGTATTTTCTAAAATGGAGCAATGTTGTTTCCTCATAGTGAAATCTCGATATCTCTAAGTAATGGGATGTACCTATGATCCCTATCTTTTTTTTTTTTTTGACACATAGGAAGTCTGGGATCCAGTGGACTGGGTTTCTGATAGAGAAGCCTTTGCATCCTGGAATCTCAACATGTTTATTATATTGAGATGAACAGGAAGACGGGGTTACTAAATATAACTAAAGAAGGAGATGGAGTCATTATATACAGACAAACAAGTAAATAGGGTTTAAGTTATACAGTTGGATCAAGAAGACAGTCTTAACTAATCCAGGTAGGAGCAGTCTCTGTAGGCAAGCAGTCTTCAGGCCGTAAAAATCTGTGGAGACAAAAATATGGTGGATACTTTCTACACACAAAATTGACTTTCTCATGTGAACCTGATGAAGGCTGTGCCATCCCCCGAGCCTTTTGAGGATGAGGCTTTGCCATTTTTCCATGTGGCTGACATTGGAAGTCTTTGACATGGCCATGTCAACAGCACACATTGATTCAGGACTCAATTCACTCAGGGTCTCCTCTGTTCCCCACCAGAAAACTTCAGAGATCAGTTCCATGACAAACATGTGAACAAGAGCCAGGCTGTGTGACTAAGAAGTGACATTTAGCCTGAGGGTTAGAAATGCAGCTCAATGGTAGAGGGTCTTTCTAGCTCCCATGATGCTCTGGGTTTAGTCACAGGAAAGCAACAACAAAGACAAATGTAGACTCTAAATATTATAGTTTGAGAGTGAAAGGAAGGGAAGAAATGGGGTGGCAAAAGGAGGTGGGAAAGCGGGGGAAAGGCATAAATGAAATCACAAACACACACACACACA
The DNA here is from genome assembly GCF_007827085.1 of Peromyscus californicus insignis. Lineage (NCBI taxonomy): Eukaryota > Metazoa > Chordata > Mammalia > Rodentia > Cricetidae > Peromyscus > Peromyscus californicus. Next base: position 7,145,480 of record NW_026294480.1, on the reverse strand, counting down.
CACACACACACACACACACATATACACACACACACACACACCACGTATTTACATGTTCTTCTGTGTCCCTCTCTCCCAGGCCAGATATGACTATTGGAAAGTCATTCTGAGGAGATTTGGGGAATGTAAACTCAAGAGGTCACAAAAGCCAAAATGCAACTAGAGTGTTAACAAAGGAAGAGCAGAGATCAAAGTTCTAAGGAAAAAAAGACCATTTTTGGAAATTGCCTCCACCTAATTCTTCAGTGTCCTATTTCACTGGAAAATCCAGGTTCTAAGAAAATCACATCAAATACAGCAGAAGATGACTGCAATATGGAAGTTTCTATCTCCCCCTTTGTCCCTTTTATTGAAAGTGGATGTCCTTTCTCACATAATATATCCTGGTTATGGTTCCCCCTCTCTCTACTCTTCCAAGTTCCTCCCCACCTCCCTCCTCATCCAGATATGTAGCTGGAGTTTTCCTGCCTGGCCCACAGTCAGGACAAATCTCTCTCACCTGCCAGTCCCACAGCCACTCAGACCCGACCAAGTAAACACAGAGACTTATATTGGTTAGAAACTGTATGGCCGTGGCAGGCTTCTTGCTAACTGTTCTTACAGCTTAAATTAATCCATTTCCATTAATCTATACCTTGCCACATGGCTCATGGCTTACCAGCATCTTTACATGCTGTTTCTCATCGTGGCAGCTGGCAGTGTCTCTCTGACTCAGCCTTCCACTTCCCAGCTTTATTCTCCTCCTTGTCCCGCCTATACTTTCTGCCTAGCCAATTGGCCAATCAGTGTTTTATTTATTGACTAATCAGCAACACATTTGCTATACAGAACATCCCACAGCACAGATACACTCCTTTTCTGTTTCTCAATAGAAAAAAAGCAGGCTTCTAGGAGATAAAAATAAAATATAATAAGATGAAACAAAAACTAACACATTGAGTTGGACAAGACAAACAGAAGGAAAAGAGCCCAAGAGAAGGCACAAGAATCAGAGACCCACTCATTCCCACACTTAGGAATCCCATAAAAACACTAAACTAGAAGCCACAGTATACACCCAGAAGACGTGGTGCAGACACGTGTAGGCCCTGTGAATGCTGCTTCAGTCTCTGAGTTCATACGAGCTTTGCGTGTTGATTTAGAGGGTCTTGTTTTCTTGATGTCTTCCATCTCCTCTTACACTTTTTCTTCCATGGGGTTCTCTGAGCTCTGAGGGGAGGTATTTGATGGAGACATTCCATTTAGGGCTGGCTAATTGTTCTAAGGTCTCTCACTCTCTTCCTAATGTCAGGGTGTGGGTCTCTGTATTTGTTCCCATCTGCTGCAGGAGGAAGATCCTCTGATGATGGCCGAGCAAGGCACTAAAGATCCCTATCTTGAGATTGGCTGGACCCTGAGTGACTCTCGAACAATGGAGTGCAGCAAATGTGATTCTGTCTGAATGTCAAAGCTAGGTCACAGCCATATCACTGTCTTTAGACACAGTAATGTTGGAAGGAAGCATCACAGTATGAGAAACCCCAAACAAGCTCTCCCATGTGGTACATAGGTGAGAAACCTCATGTTCAGAGGGGAAAATGTAGTTGTTCTGATTGACACCTCAGTACAGACACCACTGAGAACCAGCATCAACCTGAGATGGTTTCAGTTCCCTCTAGGTTTGAGACCCTTAGTTATCATAGATCATAGACAAACCAGCCTTAATTGTACTTAATTACTGGCCTTAAATCCATGAATGTAATAAAATGATTGTTTTAAGCTGGTACCTTCAGAAATACATGAATAGGCATATCTCTGTGAGTTCGAGGCCAGCCTGGTCTCCAAAGCGAGTTCCAGGAAAGGCGCAAAGCTACACAGAGAAACCCTGTCTCGAAAAAAAAAAAAAAAAAAAAGAAAAGAAATACATGAATAATGTTGGAGTAGATTCTGGGGTGTGCATATGTGTTTTTGCAGAATTTCTTCAGTTATATCTCCAAAGACCCCATTGAATTCAACCTACTCATCCCTGACATTACCAACACAAATTAAACTTTATTACCAGTGGCAGCAATTTTCAGTTCGGTGTGCTTGCTTAGGTGTTTTCAATTCTTGCTAATTCTGCAAATATCTATCACTTGATATTTCACTTTACAAAACTTACAAATCTTATAAATATCCCCTCTTGTAACATTTACAATCTTAACACCTAAAGCTGCTGAGATTTTACTTATTTTAGAATGGTGCTGCTGGAACCTGCTCATTGGAGGGCTTGTTTCCTTTTACAGATGGAGATATAAAAGTTTTCTCTTACTTATTGCAATGACACACAGAAATGCAGCTGGCTGCCAATAATAGGTCAAGGCTCCAAACAAGCACCAGCCAAACAACCAGGGGCTCACACTCAGATTTCCACCTTACTTATGTTCTAACCTTGGTTTCCCAAGTCCAATCCTGAAGAAGTTATTTTTTTCTGGAGCAATTGTTTCTCTGCAATATTTGTGTTATTTGCTTATTGATTTTGCATGAGAATATTATTGTTGTTCAAGTACATATCATTCTGAGTATATTCACCCCACTGTCTCCTCTCTTCACCCCCTCACTGCTTCCATTGGTCACCTTGGTTCACACAGACATATTGCTTCTACATCCGTATCACATATATACACTTTTATATATCAAAGTGAACTCTAGGAACCACATGCAAGAATGCGACATATTTGTCTTTCTGTGTCTGGATTAATGCATTTGATATCATTGTCTCCAGTTCTACCCATTTCCCTACAGGTGATATCTCATACTTCATACTTCTCTCTGGCTGAAAAAGAATTCTATGGTATATTCATATCATACTGTCTTTATCTATTTTTCTGTTGTTGGTTAAGTTTGTATTTGCTCTTTATATGTTTACCCTGTATATAGATGCTTCAGAAAAATCTAACGTGCAATTGTTTCAATTCATTCAAGATCAATTTCTGCAGTAGGTAATCTGCCAAATGGAGAAAAATCTAAGAAAATTCATATATATATATAATATTGTAAATGTTATAAATAATATGTAAAACATATATAACTATATATACCGAGAGGGATAGAGAGATTATTTATTGTTTATGTACATATATTTAATTCATACTCTAAATGTATTATTTTGATTAAATTTTATCTTCTATCAATAAGCAACATGTGGAAGGATTGTGATGCATTTTGGAGTTCAAGTGTTTATTTACATAAATTAGTAAAGAGTGTGAGTTTTAGTCAATATAAAGGGCAGAAAGCTGAAGGTATGAAAGTCTATGAATTAGCTATTGGATATGCTTTAGCCTTGAATGGTTTCTTATTCCTTCCTCATAAACATCTAATTATACTTTTAGAAGAGGTTAAATTGGGTAATAAAAAATGAATTACATATCTCAATTCAAATGTTCTCTTAGTTCATGGCTTAAAACATAAATACTTTGGAACTGGGACATTACCAATAATTTTCTTCCTCAAGAAGAGATTTTAGATATAACTCTCTTAACTCCATTAGTATATTTTATGGGTTATCTGTCAACTGTGCATCTTAGTATGTGTGGCATTATGTACTTCTTAAACATTTCAACCTGTGAGAAAATGTATTAACAATGCTACTTTGGGATCTATATGTAGTTAATTATTAAACAAAATGACATTCAACCCATGGCATGCTGCTCTGAAGAGTTCAGGTTTTTGTTATGCCCCCCAAATAAGAAGCAAAGTGTTTTGGAATCATGACTAGATTTTCTTTGGTCATCTTAGTCTCCCAGCATCACTTCAAAAGGGTTTCCTTGGCATTCAAATTAAAGGTAATGCAGGTTCTTAGGGTAAGCCAATGGAATTCAGACCAATAAGAACACTTCCCACCACAAGCAGTTTAAGAAAAACATAAACGTATGAGAACAAGAGAGTTTGACATACTGAAAAAGATGTTGATGACTGATCAGCAAAACCTTGAGATAAAGGAGGGTGAAGATGTCCTGAGATAAAGATGAAGGAGATTTGGAATCCACTCATTTTATAGGGCAGGGTCCACAACTGCCTCAAAATTTGCAGCAACAACAGGAATTTAAGATCATTGGACTTATGTGGAATAAAATAAGAAATAGCTAAGGAAGGTATTGATAAATAGTATCCTATAAAAACAATACGCATATCACATATGGATACTATAGCAGTCAAAGAGCAGGAAGTGTATGAAACAGGCACACACAAAGGAGAGAGAGGGGAGAGATTTAATATCAAATAACAGAATGGATATGTCATAATTTTTGAAGCATTAAAAATAAATTTGCGTACAGACAGACCTGTGCTGTGATCATATTCCATGTAGAGCTGTCAGCTCTGTAGCCCCCTGGAGCTGACCCACAGGAGGGATCACAGAGGCAGAGATGGTTTAGTTACTGCTCTTCTTTGCCTTACCTGGCCTTGAATATGGATAGAAAAAATTTCTTTTGCCTTTTAATTCAGAGTGCAACTTAAAGGCAATTTGACAGAAACATTTCCAGGTTATTCATAAACAGTGTCTGAATATTGATTTTTTTCTCTCAGTGAATTAAGAGCTACAATGGCTTGCATATTAATTATTGAAAGAAACAAACTCTCATCATTAACTTTCCAAATAAGATTTACTTTAGAAACATTTTTTCTTTTATTCTTTGAGAATCTCATACATGTATGCAATTGGTCATATACACTCCCCATTCCCCTCCCCCACCTCCTCCCACATACCCTGCTACCATAGCTCCCTTTTTCTGTTTGTTGTTTATAGTTCAGTGAATCCAAAATTAGTGCTACTCTAGTGTTGATGGATATGAAGCCATCCATTGGAACATGGGTAAACTACCAGAAACCAAACTCCTTGACAAATCTTACACTCCCTTCCTCAACAGCCATCAGGTGCTATACTTCCTCAGCCCAGGGGATGGGGCTCCAGAAGCACCTCTCCCACCCATGCTGGAGTGTTGTCTGGCTCGATCTTGTGCCTGTGAACATAGCTGCTGTGAGGTCATGAGTGGCACAGCACGGTGGTGTCAAGAAGACACTATTTTTTTTTATAGTTCTCCCTAGTCTACAATGTTCCCTGAGTCTCAGAGGCAGGAGGATGGTATTGATGACTCAGTTAGGGCTGAGGACTCCATGGACACTACCCTGTAGTTTGACCAGTTGAGAATCTCTGTATTAAGCACAGTTCGCTGAAAGAAAGAAAAAAGCATCTCTGATGAGGCCTGGGTGCTGATCTAATCTGTTGGTTCATAGATAAGCATTTCGAAGGCAATTTGAGACTACAACAGGTTAGCAGAATAACAGTAATAAGTTCTCCCCTGGGACCTATGAACTGTCCAGCCAGCCAGAGATTCTTGGCCAGATTTATAGTACCTGCAATGAGTTTTCTCCTGTGGAGCAGGGCTTAAGTCCAATTTGGAAGTAGTACACAGTCATACCAGTATGGCATACATCTTGCATCTTGGGAGCCCAATCATTATTGTAGCTCAGAGCACTGACAGCCAGGTAAGACTACTGATGACTTTCTCCTCCAGTACCCTGCATGACACCTTTCAGTACTGTGACAGTCAGCAGGAGGAAGCTTTGGGGCTGGTACCTGTTTCTTTTCTTCCTGTGCGGTGATCACCATGTGGTGAGCACAAGGGCAATGACAATGGCCTGTATTGTTTGGTTTTGTGGATACTGCCCTATTTTGGGTTTGAAAAGAGCAAGAGAAACTTAGGCTAATGATTATTTACAAGGAACTCTGTAGCTGGAGAGTTTTCTCTCCGGGTCCCACCAAGCCCCGGCAGGTCGACAGCCCACTTATAAAAGAAACACACAGACACTTATATTATTTAAACTGTTTGGCCTAATGGCTCAGGCTTCTAGCTATCTAGTTCTTACATCTTAAATTAATCCATTTCCATTAATCTATACCTTGCCACGTGGCTCGTGGCTTACCGGTGTCTTCACATGCTACTTGTCATGGCGGCGGCTGGCAGTGTCTCCCTCCACCTTCCTGTTCTCTCAGTTCTCCTCTCTGTTAGTCCCGCCTATACTTCCTGTCTGGCTACTGGCTAGTTTTATTTATTTTATTAGTGTTTTATTTATTGACCAACCAGAGCAACACATTTGACATACAGACCATCTCACAGCAGAACTCATAAATGAGTAAGAAAAGAACAAAACTACCATGTCAGTAATTCTTCACACATAGCTGACTGTATTCTGAAAAATCTTTCTTGCAATTTATCATCAAAATGCATAAAAAACTGAACTAGAAAACAACTCAGGTCTGAAAATTAGAGGTGGTGATTGTTGAGCAGAAGAAATCTCAGCTTTTGATGGTTGCAGGCGCACTAACTCCCACCTGAACACAATGGACACTTTGTCTTGACTCAAGAGAGCCAATGTGTTTAGTATAGCTATTTTTAACAATATACGGAAAGTTGGATTTGAAACCCTGATGTAATTTTTCTCACCTCAAAACAGAAGAAAAGTGTTAGGCAGAACAGCATTTAGCAGACAGGTATCATCATAGTGGCATTTGGTTCGGAATTAGAAAAATTACTTAGTAGTGCCTATTCAAATGATAGAAATGAGGCACTTGTGTGGTCTTTAATTGACACTGGAGCTCTTTCTCGACATATTCACTTACCAAAAACAAAAGAAACACATCTTCCAAATGACTCTGAGCACCTGCTTTCAGCAGAACAAACTGTGAGGTATTGGGAAATAATCAATTGTTCAGATGAATCTAGTCTCTCCCCACCCCTACCCCACATCTGGTATGGTCCAACTTGAACAGAGCCAACAGGGCCCCTTTTCATGTGTCTTAATTTTATTTGGGGGAGACCATTTGTATGATAGCAAGCTAACAACATATCTCAGCCAACAAATTCTAGTCATGACAGGAACAAAGAATTTCAACAGTCATGTGATGAAGAGGGACAATGTAAATCAGGTGGAGGACAGTGAAAAGGTCCCTTGACACTGAAATTGAGATGTGAGTAGAAGGAAGGGCCAGCTCTATGCAGATAACTTGGGAAAGTAGCTGTCCCCAGGGTTCTAAGGCTGGGCTTAAGCCTGGGGATTCTAAAGGGGACTAACATGGCAGCTTACAGATGGACAGGGAGACAGACGTGTTCAGAGAATGGAAGCAGCAGGGCAAGGGCTTGTAAAGTCGATCTTTATCATTTATTCTAAGCTGGTGGGCATCCACCGGAGGACTTCAAATGGTGACATTCCAGGATCAGCTTCACACTTTTAAAAGGTCTCAGATTCTCCAAACATGGAATTCAGGGGAGAAAGTGGACACGCAGATGGAGAAGTAAAAGGTAGGGATTCTGCATGTATGATGGGGAAGGTGTCAACTGGATTTTGTCATGGGTGAAGTAAAGGAACAAGGAATGAATGGAAATGAAGTCAAGAATAGCCCTGATCTTGATTAAATACTCAAGTGTAAGCTGCATAGATTCCAAACTTCCTCACATCCAAAGTGGCCCAGATGGATTTTGTGTCTGTCTTCCTTCTGGGGATCTGATTCCACCCCCTACTCATCATCACCTCTTGGCTGTGCTGGTTTCCTTTCTGTCTTAAGTCACGACAAACTCCATCCTGTCTTACAGACTTTTGCAGGGTACATTTCTTCCAACAAAATGTCCCAAAATATGCTCAGCACTGTTTCTCTCAACAGACATATAACAACTCAAATGCCCCCATTCTCCATAGGTCTTCCTTAATGACACTGCCAATGCCTCTCCCTGTGATATTTCCATGTCACAATAAACAGAGAGTGTAATCTTTGGTCTTGTGTGCTTTCTTGGTACAGAGAAGATGGCCTCAAATGCTTTCTTCATCCTTGATTCTCATACATACCCTTGAACTATTCAAACACATGGTACTTGAAGAGAGCAGGGTAACAAATTAACAACAAATCCATGGTCACAATTATAAGAAGAATTACAGCATTCGTGTGATGGAGAGAGGCTGGAAAGACACTGGGAAAGTATGTGGGGGCAGAGAAAACTTTCTATGCAGAGTGATGCTCAAACTAAAATTTAGGTGATGGGAAGGGATTTTAGGTCTTAGCTGACTCTAAGGGATTTAGTACCAATTCTCTGTTCCTTCAAGAAATAGGGAGGTGCTTTGCTCTTCCTCCTTAACAGTCCAGTGGAGAACACTGATTGCTAATGAGGATCAAATTAAATATCTAGCTTCCTAACTTGCAAAGTATGGCTCTGACCTTGGGCTGATTATCTAAGTACTTGTAAATGTAGTAGTCTTTGTCCTTCCATAGACACTGATTTATTTTCTTAGTAAAGTGACTATCATATGTGATGAATGTCAATTAAAGGGCAGAGGTTCTACAGGTGGAGAAAGACCACTCAAATAGTACAAGATGGGACTAAAGAGAAGTGTGGCCTTGGGCAAGGTTTCTCAGAGTCAGACAGAGGTGTTAGTAGTAGTTAGCTAGACCCTGGGCACAGGAGTGTCTGGATTTGGTCCCTGTCTGTTGTGTGCTTTTAGTTCAGTGATATAGAGCAAGACTCTCAGTCTCAAAAGACTTCCATTTTCTCTGCATGGTTAAGAGAAGACATTAAAACCTCCTCCTGGGGACTGCTGTGAACTTTAAATGCAGACCCATGATTAGAGTTTCTCTCACCTTCTGAAATGTAGTGGAAATGAATTACTTCTATACTTATCTTTCTTCATGGGGCAAACTCCCCTTTTCCCCGTGCAGTTCCTGAATGGCACAGCTTGCTGATATCTCATGTCCAAGAAGAACCTGTAATGCAGGGTTATTCCTTATTCTTGTGAGCCTGCAGTCTTACCTTGGAGTGAGCAAGAGCCTTGTTCATAATAATCACACAGCTGCCACTAATAGAAGTCTGTCAACACTACTGTGAGCCCCTCTGTGCCAGTGAGTTCCATAGTCTATGTGATTCTCAGTTGACATGAGTATCTTGCCCTCTTAAGAATGAGCACAGGCCTGGCTAAGTGCTTCAAGAGAAGTTCCAATCCCAGAGAGAGACATGTGAGTCCTTACTGTCCTCAGGGACAGGCTGGCCCCCTGGCCCTCATCTGATGCAGGCTAGGCAGTTTGTTCTCCACACCATTTGCACCTAGGTTTAATTTCCAAGAACATTTTACCAATCATGATGTAAACATTTCTTCATGATTTCACTTCTACACAAGGGAGTTTACTACAGCTCTTAAGGGAGTACTCTTTGCTTTTTTCTTGTTCCTTGTTATCTCCTGACAGTTTCCAGTGAGGAGAAGTGGCAGTGTGCAGACGAAGTTTTAGATGTTTCAAACAGGCTTCAGCAGTTGGGATGGACTTTTCACACTTAGTAGAATCCCCTGGGTATTAAACTTCTGTGATTAGCACAATCATCAAATGAGTCCTGTAGCACGAATCTTAAAAGGTCTTATTAAATAAAAAACATGGGAGCCAAATATTGGGGTGAACGCTGAAAGATCAGAGAAAAAGAACAAGCCACAGGTAACCTCACCTTGACAATGCCTCAGTTGATCTTGTTTCCTCAAACTGGAAGCCTCTGTGTCCTCATCTGAATGGATCTCAGCTGAACTGTTGCTAAAAGCCTAAAAGCTTAACAAGACCTAGTTCCTGGTCTTCATGCCTTATATACCTTTCTGCTTTCTGCCATCACTTCTTGGTATTAAAGGTGTGAGTCACCATGCCTGGCTGTTTCCAGTGTGGCTTTGAACTCACAGAGATCCAGATGGATCTCTGCCTCCTGAATGCTAGGATTAAAGGTATGCGCTACCACTGCCTAAACCTATGTTTAATATAGTGGCTGTTCTGTTCTCTGACCCCTACCTAAGTTTATTGGTGTGCACAATATATCAGCCACAGAGTCCTATAATAACAAAAACTCCTAGACTTGAGCATCCATCACAACAACCAATTAACAAAATATTAATGCACTGCTCAAAGGTTGTAAAATACAAGTTTCAGTAGACTAGCAAGTAACAGGGCACCAGGCATTTCTCCCTGGCTGTGTATTTTCTCCTTAAAAGAAAAATTCATGCATGTATACTGTATTTACACCATTTCCACACTCTCTCTTCCCTTTCACCCCTCCTGTGCTCTCCCCAACTCCCTCTCAAATTCATGGTCATTTTATCTATAATTATTACTCATATATAAAGAAATAAAACCTGCTGAGTCCCTTCAGTGCTGCTCACATGTATATGCTTTTAGGTTGGACCATTTGGCATCATTAGCCACTTAGCCGGCACATCAATTAGGGAACAGACATTAATTGCCTGTAGTTCTTCAACTAGGAGTTGCAGCTCCTGAAATTTCTCTCATCCACCTTGGCATGTCAACCGATGTGGTCATTTTCAGATCTCCTTTGGGTAGCTATAGTTAGGAGCTATCATGGGCACAGCTTTCCCTGTCATATAGAGAAGACACAATCTCAGAGCAGAAATCCTGTTTCTCTGGCTCTTATAATATTTTCACTCTCTCTTCCATGGAGTTCCCTTAGCCTTAGGTATAGAGGTTGCCTTGTCGATAGATGTGTCAGCTGGGTCTGGGCACCCCATGGTGAGTCGTTCTCTGCATTTTGACTAGCTACTGTTTTCTGTAATGGTTTCTATCCACTGCAAAAAGAAGGTAGTTTGCTGAGGGCTGTGCACTGCGCTTATCTCTGGGCATAAGGGTAAGCATTTAGAACGCAGTTAGAGATGACACAGCTCTAGGTTTCATGGCCTCAACAGCCACGGGTAGTTGGCTAGGTCTACAGTACTAGGCACGAATTCCATTCTATTGAGTGGGTCTTACATCCAATCAGACAGCCTGAGGTTACTGCCAAGATACGAGCTCCACTATTGCACGTTTAGAGATGTCTTGCTGTGCCGGTCATTACGGCTGTTCGTCACTGTAAGAGCTGGTTGGACTATTGTTGTTTGTTTGTTTGTTTGTTTCCTTAACAGCTTTCACACCACCTTCTGGTGCCATTAAGAGCTAATCCTCAGAGAGGAAGCTTCCAGGTCAGTTCGTGCACACTTCCTCCAAGTCTGTCATGATGGTTTCAGCCATAGGGACTTACCTTCAAATTCTGGGTGGCAACTGGGGGCAACAGCTAAAGCCTGTATTGTTTGGGGAGTTGCTTGGATTTCCCTGACCAACAACTCAAAAGTACCAACACGTTTGGTACTGGAGTTTTTGTTAAGTAGTCTATGGGTCCTTGGGAAAGAATTCTCACTACCAAGTAGTATGAGTTCAGTTAAACTACACACACACACGCACACACACACACACACACACACACACACACACACACACACACACACACACGCACACACACTTATATAACTTATGTGTAATTTTGATAAGCATAAAATAATAATTCCCAATGGCTTTTTCAAACATTCTTAGTGTTATTTAACCTTCTTCCCACCCTTCGGTCTTCTCCTACCTTTTCCCCCTTATCAGTTTCCCCATTTCCCCTTTGTAGTATCTGCCATTATCTGCTTCTTTTCATTTCTAAGTTCTCAGGCTGATGGGAGAGCAGGCAGAAGCTGCTGAGGAAGCAGCTCCCTGGCTTCATTTGGTGTCTACAGAGACTTGCTGCCCTCCAGCCAGGAGGCTCTGGGGGAGGTGGGAACCCAAGGCTCCAAAACAGATGCTCCCTGTCAGAGAGTGACAGACGTGAAAGCCGGTGATGAATTGGGGAGAGGAGCTCACGCTTCATGGCACTCTGCTTTTAATGATCTGAACAGAACCACTGCAGCGTGAGGTGTTTCCAAATTAAACAAAAGGAAACTTCCCTCATACACAGATGCAACACTCTCTCCAGATTATCTGAGTAAGGTCCAGGAGACATGAGCACATCACAGTGTGGAGGAGAGCTGTGCCTTAGAGACACCGCTGTGCGCTTTCCTCGCCTCCTGCCTGAATCACGACGTTAGACACCGAGGAGATTGGGACAGCTCCACTGTTTCTCATAAGTGAAATTTTATTGTCTACTGCTTCACAGTCTAGATTGTTATAACAGGAAAGAGTGGCAATGATAGGTAATGGAAATTTCTAATTGTATTTCTTTCCAAAAGTTCCAGCTGCAAAGATAATCCTTTTATGGGGAAATAGAAGATAATTTTGAGGAAAGAATATGTAGAAAGGATGAAAGGGGATTTTGGAAACTCTCCAAAGCAGTACTGTAAAGGGGACTTATAAGTAACATAGACTAAAATTTTCAGGTTAAAAATTGTCTTTGCTGTCACAGTACTAGACTGTCAGCTGGAATTGCTCACAGATGAATAGAGTCCCACACTGACCCACTTTGTGAAAATATTTTCTTATAGATGATACACAAGATAAGAATTTACAACCAACCAACACCATCTTGTTCCAATGATACTTTCTTTGCTCAGATCTGTCCAAAAAACGTAAGTGGAAAAGAGTTCTAATCCAGGTCGCTCTACAGAAGCACACTCCAGCCATCTCCGAGGTACCCTAATTGTCCACTTCTTGCTGCCTCATCCAGACAGGGAGTTGAACGCTTTATTGACTCTTCTTCCCTAAGCCTATACTGATCACAGTCTTACCGGTGTCCTCGGTGTCCATCTCCCTAAATGGAATCCCAGAGATATGAGGCCTCAGTGTTCGAATCAGGTAGAAACATTCACAGAACCAAAGAGTGTAATCATTTCTTTGCTTCAAATATGCAGCTACAGTGGTAGATTTAAAATTTGATTGTGTGATAGAACACAGTAGCTCCTTTTTCTTTAATGAGCTTAGAGATGTGAGTTCTCACTGCATCTTAAGGAGGGTGTCAGAATAGGCATCAGATTGGTTTAAACAGAGCTCACAAAAGCCAAGATTTGAGTGGCAAATTGTGATCACCTAGAAGGTGAGCACTGAAGACATGCAGCCCTGCATTCAAATGTGACCTGATGAACTAAGGACCAAGAACAGAACAGATTAGCTTAATTGCCGTTAAAAAAATAGATGAAAATAATAACAGCATTGAGACTCAAAGCTGTCACAAGGATCCAGCATACCAATATATATATGAGGCATTTTGATAATAGTGGTAAGTGCCAAGATGTATTCATGTCATCTACATTAATAACTTTTATAAATTTTAGAAATTAAGGTTAATACCAGTTGTTAATCCAGGACCAAATAAATATTCTGCAGGTCTGTAAACATGCAACGGTGGTTATTTCAAACAAATAACTGACTCCACCTTTTAAGAGACCAGTGTCAAAACTACTTGGAAACTGGAATTCTTTCAGTCCATCATGATCACAGTGTAGACCTGCATTATCAGGATATTCCTTGTAGAAATTTGTGAACATATTGGTAAGAATTTCTAGGTGTTTTTTTTTTTAAAGATGATTGTAAGTGGTTTGACCCACCTTTGTGGATCTATCTGGGTCTTGATGTTGTCTAGTGCTGTAAAAACACCACCGAAGTGTGTCCTGGTATCTTCCCCAAAGCTAACTAGAAATGAGGGCATTTCTTGACTTTTCTTCTTTCAACAAGAATGTTTTATTTTTCTTTCAGAAGGGAAAGAAACTTGCTTGTGATGGTTTTATGAAAGGTGATGTGGGAGGAAGACAGGTGTGTTCCTGAGCTTTGGAGAGATCTGGTGAGTATTGTAGTTTCCCATGAAATGAGCAAAGCAACTTGAATGACCCAGATTCCAAACTGGACCCCCTTCACCAGCAGAGCAAACCAGTGCTTCACAGGATGGGAGAAAGGCGTTAGGAGTTGTACTGCAGCCAGTGAAACAACATCTAGAATTTGCAAAGAACTGCCAAAAATAAAAAAAAGTAAACAGACCTGGTAATCAACAATGAACTAATACAGCTCACTGAATGCATTTGCTCCATTAATCCATTTAGAAAAAGTGATTGTTACGTTGGTTCTGAAGAAAGCAGATGTATATCCTGATCCATACCTCCTTTTCTTACATTTAAAACTACATCCAATCATTCCATTACATTGTTATTTAATATGTATACTGCATTGTTATACATAAAAATGGTTTTTAAAAATTCATCTTTAGAATAATGGACTATAAGGAAGTCCTTTGCAGACCATTTGTCCAACACCAACTGTGCTTCAGGAGCTGCATGAAGGTTTATTTTCATTCAGAATTAGCCAATGCAGTGGCAGTGAATATTTCCCAGCACTGTGAAAGTTTGTCTCCCTGGAGACCTGTTCAACTGCTTCAGGCCTGTCTTTGAAATAAGAATTTGTTTGCATTGATATTTCTTACCTGTATCTAGCAGCTTAAAACAAACAAACAAAACAAAAACCCTCTGTTCTATGTTTCCAGTTCATTTAACTATTTCATATTAAACATCTCGAGTATGTGTTGTTCACTTACCACAAGGAGATATGAGAAAAGCCAGGTGGTGATGTCTGCAGGTGCTGTAGAGCGGTCAAAGAAGAGAAATCTTAGCTGAGGAACCCAGGCCTTTTGTAACTGTCAGTAAGCATGCTTGGAGGGGAACAACTGCCTGTTTGGGGTGGGAGCAGAGCCACAGTCTAGCATACTCTTTCAAAGCTATGTGTGATGCAAGCATTTCTAAGTATGTCATGAAGAAAAAACTCAAGAGTTCCCTCTGTCCCCAAGATTTGCAGAAAACTCAGGAAGCACATAGTTTTGTCACCTGTGAGTGGTTTAATTATAATGCTGAAACGGTTTTCCACTAAGCAACATATCAGTTATGTTAACAGCCTCCCAGCAGCCTTGTTCTGAGGTACATTCTCTGTTTTCTGTTCACACCAGTGAATACTGAGAATAAAAATACAAAATACTTTTCTGTGTGTTGAAAGTGTAAAGGTTGATATTTTCTCATGTCTAGGTGGATTTCATTCTTAAATTTTAATATTAACACAAGAAACTAAGGAGAATAGTCAAACCAAAACCCATCATGATAAACTCTCCAAAGTAACCAAATAGTTTAGTTTTACTGAGTTATACCACCAAATTTGAAGACCAAAGTGTATTATAGACATGTGCTGTGCAAAATTCCCCAAACTCGATCAACGGGGTGTTGTAAATTTAAAGTAGTAAGGGAAGGAGATCCCATTTCCAAAAGACTAATTTATCAGTCTAAAGCCTTATTATATGAAAATATATTTTATCAAACACTTTGCACTTAAAAGGAAAGATTTTTCTTCATATACAAAATGAATTAACACCCTCAGTGAGATCAAAACACAGCATACGTGCACAACAGATTTCATGCACCTGAGATGATGCCTCAAACCCCGGAAACACACACCATGCTTAAGAAGGTCTAGGAAGAAATTAATGAGGTGTGTGGTGCAATGTGAAGTCATCTGCCTATATTGAAACAAGTTTGTGAAACCGTTAGGGAATATTGGCAGTTCAGGGTGAAGTGTGACAGAAGGAAGTTGGCAAGTCCCAACACTGTCCGAGACTATGGCATGTAGCACTCCAGAGTCTCCACTTGTGTTTGCACAGTGTCCAAATATGATTTGACTTTTTAAAAGAAATTTTATTTTAAGAGAGATAAGCACTAACTGCAGGGTTACTAGCTTTAGCTCTCTCTCCACCCAGGTCCTATTAGTGCTGAGATCACAGAATTAATTGGTGGATGATTAAAACCTTTAGACTTTCAAAGCTGTAGCAAATAACTCACACACTGCAAACCGCAAGGTCCCTGCTTTGTTTTCAGATATCTTCACTTCACTTCCTTATTTTTTTGCTTCACAGCATCAGTTGGCAGAGACTCTTGGTGCTGTTTTCACAGATTGCAAGTGAGAAGATGACAAATTCCACACTGCCAGAGCAGGCATAGATGTGTCCTGAAGTAGAGCCTCTCTAAGGGTCCACAAGCTTCCCACCTGACTGAAGAAGTCAGACATTATCAGGAGGGCTTGCAAGCAGGCAGTGAATTGCATTATTTATCCCCCTTAGTCTCTGGTTGTTGAGTTGACAGGTAGGAAGCCCATTGCAATCCCTCACTTTGGGAAACGATGGTTGTTTGCAGTCTTGGACTGGTTGTCATGGTACCCAGAGTCATGTGACATTTGGCTCTCTGTCTCCAACTGCTCCACTTTGGGCAAATCGACAGCTTATTTCCTGATGGACACCTAGAGATCTAGTCATCATTCATTCTCCTGCAACTCATCTGAAAACCCTGCACATGGAAGACAGAGTATCTCACAGACAGTATCTATCTCGTAGACAGATGGTATCTCACAGACAGATAGATGATATCTCATAGACAAACAGATAGTATCTCATAGACAGACAGATAGTATCTCATAGACAGTATCCACCTTCACTGCAAATAATTCACTCTGAAGGGTCATCTTTCAGGACCCCCTTCCACCCACATCACCACATGCCACTTTCATTGAAACCCTTTGAGCCCATACTGTATTGGAAATGTAAATAGTCCTCTCTGGAACATTGGCTTCTCCCCCAAGAGTTGTCTTTGCAATTCAGGAATTTGCATGTAGAGGAATCCAGCAGCCAAAAAAAAAAAAAAATTGGTTTCATTCTATATTTCAGTGCCGACTCCACCCAGTGTTCTTCTTCCAATGAGCTTCTGCTGTGTGGGTGACTTTTAACTGAGAAAGATCTATAAGCATTCAGGATTCTGCAAGCATCTCTAGATGTTGTATATGCTAGGCAGAGAGACTGGTGTATGAACAAATAGTTCTTTGAAAGATCATTCTGGGCAAGAAAACAATATAACACAATTTCCTCACATTAAACAAAATGTTTTGCCTGATTTGTGTTTATCATTAAACAATAATCCCATCTAAAGGAAAAGGAATTTTTAAAAAATACATTGTGTTCATTTCTCCAAGATATCTGGGAGAATGTAAAGATAATGGCTGAAAAGTGACCGTCTTGGACCCAAGAGTACTGAGGCCAATACCCTTCCCCACAGCACCAAGTCTCCCCTCACTCACACCCTGAGATTCAAAGCACCTGGCTGGATGTCTTTTAAGAGGTAGGCTTTGAGGAGAGATGTGCTCAAATCCAATGAAATGCTTAGATTACAGCCTTTCAGGGCCTTTTCAGAGATGTGAATTCCAGGCTTTTATTTGGATACAGAATTGCTATGAGCTTATCCAATGCACTGTGGCCCTGATCCTGCCAGGTAAAGTTAAACCTGGTTCTCAGCCTGTCCTCCTAGAGGGACTTCCAGAGATAATGGCCTGGTATTGCCAGCAACATGACCAGCAGCCCCACTATGACACAGACTTGACATGCAGTTAATTTGACACAGTTTGAAGATCATCTGGCTTTATAAAAATAGGGAGTTATCACTTTGAATTTATAAAACTTACTTGTAAAACATTATTTATATTATCATAAACTTTCTGACAGGAAGAGGGAGAAGGAGGCAGAGACTGTAATTAGTCCCCCAGTGCCACCTAACTACTGCATTCAATGCAGCTGTTGCAACTTCCCACATGCAAAGGGGTTGGTGGCCATGTTCCTACTCTTGTTTACTGATCTGTGTTTTAATGTGATTCGCTTTATAAAAAATAAGATGGTAGAATCTTCTGCTGGCAGATGACACTTAAGTGTTGCTTGGCAAATGAATTATGGTGACCATCTCCACTCACTAGGGGCACAAGCTGAGCCTTGGTACTCTTCTTAAAATACCCATGCATTTGCATGTTGTCATGTCTGGTGAGCCAGTCCTCAGTCTCTTAGTGCTCAGATACACTGCCTCCTGTCAGATTCAAACACAATGGAAGGCAGTGACATAAAACATTGTGGGAAATAACAAACGTTCGTGTTACCTAATCTATGGAATTCTGATGCAACTCCCCAGGCAAAACACTGTCAATTCCAGATTCTCTACCTGCCACCATGAGCATTGACCATCTTTTGTAAGGTGGATTTAAAAGGACAGTAAGTGAGCGGAGGGAAGCACAAAATCCACGTGTTTTAGTCATAAAACATTCCACAGGTGATGTGAGAAAATCTGTTCGGCCACTGTCTGCCCATGACCTCTCCTCTCCCACAGACCTTCACGCTCTTACTCTGCAATGATGGTCCTGGTCTTCTGAGTACTTATTCCCTTTTTTTTCCCAGTAGGGAGATTCTGATCTGTGTCAGGAGGTGGTGCTACAGGGTCACTGAATGACAAACTGGAGGCCAGGCTGTGGGTCAAAGACCACCTTCCAGCAAGCTTGTAAACAGTCCTGGCTCATGGAAACCTGACCACAACGCTTAGCTCATCAGCTGTGGGTCGCCTCTGACTAGGGGCTTCCCGGTTACTTTATGGCATCCAAAGGTTTAAAAACACTCTCTCCAACAAAATCCTAGAAACATGGGATTGTTGTGAGAGCACATTTGTCAGACAAAACCAGGCTTGTGATCCCCCTCCTTGGCTGGGAAAAGCCTAGCCTATCCTTCATTCCTTTGTGTGTATGTGTACATATGGATGCATGTACATATGTGTAACTGTGCAAAGTGTATGCATGTGTGTGTGCATATGTGTATATAGCCTTTCCTTTCAAATGCTAAATGACTTCTGTCTCAAATATACAAACTAGGAGGAAAATATTCACATTCTCAGCTCACTTACTGTCCTTTTAAATCCACCTTACAAAAGATGGTCAGTGCTCATAGTGGCAGGTAGAGAGTCTGGAATTGACAGTGTTTTGCCTGGGGAGTTGCATCAAAATTCCATAGATTAGGTAACATGACCGTTTGTTATTTCTCACAGTGTTGGAAGTCACTGCAAAGTCCAAGGCCAAGATGCCAGTAGATCATGTGAGCTACAGGTGGCCACCTTATTGTCTCCCGAGAGTGGAGAGAACAAATTTTGGTTTTTCTCTCTATTAGGGAGGCCCCATCTCCATTGAACTCACCATCTAAACTTACTTTTAAGGACTCCACTTCCAAATATCATCACATTAGGAGCAGTGATTGAACACATAGATATGCAGGTTGTTTTTTGGTATGTATGAGCGGAACGAGTCGATATTTATTTCATAACATACATGAGGGATTTCCAGAGTCAATCCTTGAGCTCCAGTTTGAAATGCAAACTGTAGACAACTTCTAACCTGTCTTGGCTCATGTCTTCATTAGAGTTCTATTGCTGTGAATAGATGCCATGACCACAGCAACTCTTATAAAGGGAAACATTTAATTGGGGCTGGCTTCAGAGGTGTAGTCCATTATCAGCATGGTTGGAAGCATGGTGGCACACAGGCAGACATGGTGGTGGAGAGGGCTGAGAGTTCTACAACTTGATCCACAGGCAGCAGGAAGAGAGAATGCCACATTGGACCTGGTTTGAGCATCTGAGACTTCAAAGCCCACCCCTAGTGACACGCTCCCTCCAACAAAGCAATATTTACTCCAAAAAGGTCACCACCTCCTAATAGGGCCACTTCCTATAGGTCTATGGGGGTCATTTTCATTCAAACCACCACATCCCATATAAAAGGAAAACTTATTTAGGGTGTTCATTTCTAGCACTTGAGAACACAGAACTTCTTCCTCTAACAATCATAACATATTGTCCTCCAATATGAATTCCATCTTTAAGTTCTTCAGGACAAACACCGGTGTTCCTCAGGTGGGTGGAAAAACAATCTAAACCCCAGGCTTTATTAAAACTCTGCAGCAGAAACATGTCAAACCTGAGTTGACAGATCCATAGAAGCATAAGCCACCTCTGGGGACTCCAAGCATCCCACAGCCTCACATCTTCTTCAGATCAAGGAGCTGCCTCAATGCTGTAATGCCACCGACTGCTGGAAAGCAAATGTCACCCAACACCAAGTGAAATGAGCAATCACATTCATGACACACTAGAAAAGGCTGACCCGGAAAATGATCTAGGGTTTAAAACCACCAAACTGAGCTTCAGAATTCCATGGGTCATACTAAAGAATCCTTATAATGAAAGATTCTGCCTTAACAACTTAAATTCTATTGACTTGTCGGCCCCTTGGGCATGGGATCAGCGGGAATGAGTGGTTGGTGGACAAGGAAGGTAAGAACAGGCTGTGCATACGAAGAAAACACAATGATGATACCTGTACAGTGTATTGTAGCATGTATATTATGTATAAAAGCCACAATGAGAACCATTCCATGTGCTAACTAAAATATTAAACTAAAACGACCTTAACTATGTAATGTATTTTACATGGAGAGTAACTAATAACATTTTTATACATTATTTTCTCAACTATTTTTACATAACATATAATGAAATAGATAAGCTATTGGATGTCCTTAGAGTTTTCAAGTTCTAGGCTGTAGAATTGTGTGTTATTACTACTTTTGTTATGGCAACAATTGGATGAATATTTAAAAAAATTCTCATGGGTAATCAATAAATACTGTTTTATGTCAGGATCCAAGAAACACTAGGCCACCTCATGAGGGTGGTATAGAGTCAAAACAAAGGGACGTTCATGTATAGACAACCCCCCTATACATTTGTTGGTGGGTTATTCTGGGTTCTTCAGGAAGACATCATATAGCTGAAGTAGGGTGTGGTGGTTTGAGTGAAAATGGCCCCCAAAGGCTCATACAGTTCAATGCTTGGTCCCCACTTAGTGAAACTCTTTGGGGAAGATTAGAAGATTTGGCCTTGGAGTAGGCGTGGCCTTGTTGGAGGTGGTCACTAGGGGTGGGATATGGGGTTTCAAAACCTCATTCCAGAATCAGTGACTATCTATCTGCCTCAAACTTGCTGTCCAGATTGTGAGCTCCCAGCTACTGTCCCCAGTACAGTAGCTGTCCTCCTGCCTCTGGGCTCCCCACAGTGATGTTCACGGACTCGCTTTCTGAAACCGTAAGCAAGCCCCAATTAGAGACTTCCTTTCGAAGTCGTCTTGATTGCTGCATCTCTTCACAGGAATGGAAGAGAAACTACAACACAGGAAATTCGTTTTATTTTTTATTGATTGGTAATAATTGTGTATAGGGTTCATGTATATTTAAATGCATGCAAGAAATGTACAATAATCAAATGCCACCTTTATTTATGCACACTCCCTGTCTTCTTTACAACCTCTAGTATCCACTGCTTTAGAGTCACGTCAATTATTTTTAGCTCCCACATATGAGAGTGAACATCCAGCCCTTGTGTTTCGGAACCTGATTTACTTCACTTCATGTAATGTCCTCCAGTTCCTTCCACTTGTGCCACAAATGACAGGATTCTGTTCTTCCCGATAGCTTGAATGTTCTATTGTGAAGACTTTCCATGTGTGCATTATCCCTCTGTCTTTTGACGGACACTTAGACTGCTTCCCTTTTTTCCCTATTGTGGGTACTGTTGCAGTAAACATGGATGTGCAGTGTGTCTGAGTTGATTGCATTCCCTTTGACTGGTTCCCAGATGTCAGGCAGCTAGAATGTGTAGTCCTATTTTTCAGTTTTTTGAAGAACTTCCATACTATATATTGCTTTCCAGAAGAAGTATATTAGGCTTATTTTAGCGTGAGCCATACCTGAGATCTCTCTCTCTCCTCTCTCTCTCTCTCTCTCTCTCTCTCTCTCTCTCTCTCTCTCTCTCTCTCTCTCTCTCCCCTCCTTTTGCTTCTCTCTTTTCCTTTTCCTTCTTCCTCTCCTCCTTCTCTTTCCTCTACTTTCTCAGTTCACTCACATACATGCAGTACTTACACACACACACACACACACACATACACACACAGAGAGAGAGAGAGAGAGAGAGAGAGAGAGAGAGAGAGAGCTCTCCATGGTGTAAGGTTTGTTGGAGAGCCCCAGAGATGTTCTGTCTCCAGACATGAGGCAAGCTTCCTTGCAAGACCTGCTTCAGTACTCACTACGATTCTCTTTCGGGCCACTTATGTAAACTTGTACAAGTTCCCTCCTAATCTGGATTGTTAATGAATAAAGAGTGCACAGTTCTGTAGTCTGAAGATGGTTTTTAATATTTGATACACATTCTCAGAGCTTTGATCCAAGATCAAGATCATAAATTAATGTATATGGGAGTGACTCAAAAGCACGTGGATTTGCAAATGACTTCAAGTGACAGATTTCTTAACTAGCTCAACTTTATAATTTCACATTGTAAAAACAACTATCAAAATATCACATTATACCTCATAAACATATGTTTATTTTTAATTTAATTATAAAAGTGTATAAGGCATAAAAATAAGCAAATATAAAATCATGCTGGCATTTCTCTTCTGATGGTCTCCACAGCATGAATTCTATCTACATCTATGAGCTCTGTATTACTCTCATCCTAAAATTATCCTTCCCCTGCTTTTTTCAGTCATTTTAAGCTATTTTTGTTCTCCACAGACCCTTAGCAACTTCAGAGAGTTGTGAGAATTATACTTGAATATCCAACATGCAGTTTCCCTTTCTCTTGCATTGTCTTTCAGACAGCTTGAGATGCCTGGTCCCTCCAAGGACTTAAACAGTCAGCCCTACCAATTCCATTGTCACCATCTGTTGTCAAGACCCTTATCTTACTGAATGTGGCAACCCACTGGTGAGATAGCTTCTCCTGTTAGCATATAGTATGTGGCTCATTATCCAGGTGCTCCTAATTCTTAGTACGAATGTTTCTTCATTCTTTTCACAAAAACACACTCAATGGTACCACAGTTCTCTCTCCAAGCAAATCATTTGTCATTGCAACATTTCCAACTAGGACTGATTTTTTTCAGATGTTTCTTGCTTGCAAACAATGCCCATCTACAGTAGAGCACGCTTCATTTCTCCCATTTCACCTTTAGGGGTTGGTTCTTAGTGACACTTCCTGAGATTTGGAACAAGCACCCTCATGTATGACTGCCTACCTCCATTCACAGTCCCATGGAAACAACTGCCATTGAGAGAGTCTCTACTCAGCCTGTCCACTCTCCAACCCCGTGTTACTTCCTTTTAATGCCACAGTAGAAATGCTGGGCCAAATATGAGAGATGCAGCTGCGATGTTCAGAGTGAGCACACACTCTTTAAACAGCTCATCTTGATGGAGAGACATCACTTGACAGCTTAAGATCACCAAGAAAAAGTCAAGACAGGTACATACTACATTAATCCACAACATTATTACAATACTAAACTTTCTGTATAGAAAACTTTCAGATCTTAGAAAATCTGTTATCTATAGAAGTTCTGTATTGTACACAGGAAATGGCATATCATATGTGTGGGTCAGAGGACAGCTTGCTGGAATTGGCTTTCTCCTTTCACATAGGGACCAAACTCAGCTCATCAGGCTTGGTGGCAAGCACCTGTACTTGCTGAGACATCTCACCAGCCCCAAGACACAATCTTTTTTTTTTTTTTTTTTTTTTTTTTTGGTTTTTCGAGACAGGGTTTCTCTGTGTAGCTTTGCGCCTTTCCTGGAACTCACTTGGTAGCCCAGGCTGGCCTCGAACTCACAGAGATCCGCCTGGCTCTGCCTCCCGAGTGCTGGGATTAAAGGCGATGCTGGGATTAAAGGCGAAGACACAATCTTTTAAACAGAACTGTCAGCCCCTCTTTTTGCCCAGGTACCTGAAGGCACTGGCTTCAAGCCCTTCTCTCCCACCTTGCTCTGAGTACCTGTCTTAGCTTATGCCACTCTCCAAAGGATGATTCAGCACAACTTGTATCCCCAGTCTCCTTCCTCTTTTGTAAATCAGGAAAAGCTGTATAACTCAATGATTGTTGTTAGAATTTAACAAGACCAAATACCGACAAGAATGCCAGATGGAGAGTAACAAACTCAGAACTTGTAGCTCCCAGTTCAGTTTCTTTGCCTGGTAGTCACTCCCCTTGGCCTCATCACCTGAGAAGCAGGGGCAAGAATGGAGATACAAATAGTCTGTGTTGCTAAGATCAAGAACCCAAGTGAGCTGCAGAAGAACTTCTATGGCTGTTCCTGTTGGCCACAGAGCTAGGCTATTGAGTGAAAAATGAGCTATAGAGTTGAGCCCAGCTACAAAGGTAACAGGGCATGGAGTCCAGAAAAACAAATGGGTAAGCATATGATGGATGGAGGTCTATGTGGGCAATCAGCAAAGCCAACAGGCCACAGGAACAGGAACAAGAGGGACCAGCACAAGCTGAAGCCCGGGGGACAGCTGAGAGTTTTCTGCTTGTCAGTCTTTGATTGTTACAGTGTGCAGACTGGTAGAGGGGCAATCACCATTGTGGTACTCAGTGTCATCCACTCTATGTGGTCTAGGTGAGGGAGCTGCATCCTCTCCTTGGTCTGGTGTGTTCATAAGTTCCTGGGCCTGGTTTCCTAGGTGCAATATACACATGTACTTCTGAGATCCCAGTTTACCCTGATAAATTTATAGTCCCCTTTCTGCTCCCAGGAATAAGTCATTTATCAACCCACGCTACACAGGTAGACAGACGTTGCCAATCACCTGTCTAGCAAGGTGAAGAATCAACTTCCATCCTCCAAGTGAAGCTGAACACTGCTTGTAGAACAGAGCCTCTCAAAGCAAGGCACACATAGTATTACACACTATGGAGCAACTTAGAGCACGGCACAGGCAGAGATCAACAACCCTGTCAACTTAAGTTATTATGATGCATTTTTACTACTAATAAATGAATATAACATCCCCAACTAAAGCTGGTACATGCAATTGCTCTAATTTTTAATTTTTTTCTTAGTTTTATGTAAGGTCATTTTCTGTCCCAGGATCATCCATCACTGTCTTCATGCTTCGATAGCCTGGGGTACCTTCTCAGTATTTCCATGTTCCTTATGACCTTGACAGTTTTGTGGAGTGCTGATTTGGTCATTTGTAAAACATTTTTCAGCTTGGGTTTGACTGACATTTACCTCAAGGTTAGATGGGAGTTATGAATTCTTGGGGTGAAGACTGTAGTGGTTAAATGACTTTGTCAGCATACTTTATCTAGGGTAAAGGATATCACATGGTTCAGCACTGCTTTTGTTCTTAGGAGGCTGGTGGAGATATGGGGGTTGTCACTTGTCATCACTGTGAAGTTATTCTTTCATCTCCCTTTCTTATTTTTCACTGTTCTGAAAGCAAGTTTCTATACAAGGCCCATACCCAAGACACTGAAGCTATGTTCACTCCATGCTCTACTTCCTTGAGGACAGAATCAATTATCTGATCATTTTCTGCCTGAGTGACATCCTGGTCAGGGTTTATTTAATAATTTATTGTTATCATTACATGTTCATGGATATTAATTTATATTTTTGTTCATAGCCCAATGTCCTAGTTAGGGTTTCTATTGCTGTGATGAAACACCATGGCCAAAAGCAAATTGTGGAGAAAAGGGTTTATTCAATTTATACTTCCATAGCACTGTTCATCACCAAAGGATGTCAAGACAAGCACTCAAATAGGGCAGGAATCTGGAGGCAAGAGCTGATGAAGAGACCATGGAGGTTGCTGCTTACTGGCTTGCTGCCCATGACTTGCTCAGCCTGCTTTCTTATAAAACCCAGGACCACCAGCCCAGGGATGGCTACACTCACAATGGCCCAGGGCCCTCCCACACTAATTATTAATTAATTTCAGGCTTGACTACAGCCCAATCTTATGGAGGCATTTTCTCAATTGGGTTCCTTCCTCTCGGATGATTCTAGCTTTGCCAAGGTGACATAAACTGGCCAGCACACAGATGATCTATGTTGTTGGTCATATTGCTCTGGCACACACTGTTGGCTCCTGTGGTCACTGTGATCCTTTGACATTTTATCATTGTTGCTGTTTTGCTGATGTGCTTTGAGGATGTATTTTTTCCTGGCTGCAGATGCACTCAGCTCTGTGTCCTTTTCTTATAAATGAACTCTTCCTTATTTTCCTCTTGTACTTTGAGTTTAGTCCTATTGTTACCAGTCAGCACAGAAACCAGAAAATATTGAATTTTCTCCAGTGGAGACACTATTACTGAGGAGCAGGGACTAAAGAAATCCACAAGTACTAGCACAGAATATTCAGAATGGACCATAGGTCATTCACTCCTGAGACTTTTCATCATGGAACTGCTAAATATTTTTATGTCTGTCTTCTCATTCTAGAGCCTTCACTTCCTCAAATAAAAATTATTTGATTGTTGTTACTATTTATAAATGCATGGGATCAAGTACCAAAAAAGGAAAATTATTTTTTTTAATATCTACTAGATTTTTTTAAAGAAAAAATTACTTTGGGGGGATAGTTTTTTTCTCTATTAACCTTACTATATACTGTAAGTGTAATGTTACAATATAATAAGGTCATGGGAAAATATCTGACATTCTATATAAGGTTTTTTTTGTTTTTTTTTTTTTTGGGGGGGGATGAAACTGTGAACAGGTATTCACTTGTCTGGCCATGTTAGATCTTAATGCACAACTTTATTTCTATATTAACTGACAGTGACACCAGACAAGAGGAGAACTTAGACTGTCTATTAAAAGTTCTGATATCCTCTCTGTGAGCTAAACATGGAGCAAAAGTAAAACTGAGAATTGCCACATGAGATGTTTCTTAAACCAGAAAGGAGCTGGGATTAGATTTTAATGTTTGTGTATCTGGATGTTTATTTACACCAGGGTTTACCACATGTCTTCAATTTTGTGTAAAATGTTGTAAATATACACTTTCCTATAATGTAACTTTTAAGTTTTCCTCCAATAACTTTTAAAATATATTCATACCCTGTAACTTGTTAACTTTCTAAGTGTATTCCACATGCTTCTAATATTAAACATATTAAGAATTAGACTAGTAAAATTATTAATGGTAACAGTCAGTTGGAGGTGTGAATAAAGATGTTTATATCAGAGGAAAAGAACTTCTTTTGACTCTCCCTGTGCCTCACTAAATGCATATTTCTTTGCCTCCATTTCATCTATTTTTCACCCCCCAAAGTTAGTGAGGGATGCTTTGTCTTTGAAGGTCCTATGAGCTGGAGAAAAGCCAGATGTTCCCTGGGGCTTCTGATAGTGCTCCACCCTTCCCACACTGTTCGGTAGAGCACTCTTTCTTTTATAGTTCCTGTCCATTTAGGTGGAAAGACTTATTTCCTTAGGAGATACCAAGAATTATATAATTCCCAGAGCAACAGTGTGGGAGAGGCATTGGAAAGGCAGAGCCATGAAAGAGAAAGAGACAGAGACAGAGACAGAGACAGAGACTGAAAGATGGAGAGATGAGGATGGTAAGACTTACAGCAAATATATTGTTAGTGTCAGTAAATTGGTTGCAACTCTGTGGGTTTGGTCCCAGATTTCAGCACCAAAATGTGAGCTTTGCAACTCTGGGGAGAGGTATCCTGACTACCTGGGAGTCAGGCAACACCTTGAGCTGCTTAGGACAGCTCTGGTGGCTGGAGCTGCAAAGAGGCAGCCCAACCCTAGAGGGCAAGGCATCCTGGACATCTCGAGCTGCTCAGAACAGATCTGCTCTGGAGGTGTCCTGGACATCTTGGCTTGGAAGGGAAATTCTTCTGACTGCTTGGGAGAGTCACACCTGGAACTGTTTCAGCAGGGAAGGGTATCCTGACTGTTTGGGAAAGTCAGGCTATACCTGGTGTGTTAGGGGATGGTCTCCCTCTAGGATATAGCAATCCTGCTCCTCTCCTGGAGAGCTGCTACAGCTGAACTTTGCTCAGCCCCCACTTAAGGGGGCTTCCTAGCAGAGCTCTGCTTCTCTGGCCTAAGAAATTTCAAAAATGTAGCAATCTCCTCGGCTCAGGAGAAAAGTGTTACTTTTTCAGCTCTTTCAGCTCCTCCTTACTCTGTCCACTGAGGGATGTCTCACAGGGACCTTCTGTTCAGCTCCTCCCTGCTCTGTCCACTGAGGGATGTCTCAGCAAGGGTCTTCTGTATGCCAGTGAATGAAGATCTTCACACCCAAAACTCTTTTGAGAAAGAGATTTATTTGGGAAGGCAGAGTCCAGGAGAGTAGCTGCCTCTACCAGGGTGGAGAAAACAGTTCTTTTTTAACTGACCATGCAGGGCGGTTTACATAGTATGTCTTAGGGGTGGAGTCAACCAGGGGTTGACTTGGGTCCCAGGGTTCCACTGTCCTGCTCTGTGATTGGTTGGTTTCACAAGTCAGTTGGCCAGGGGCAGAAATGGCTCTGATTTGAGCCAAACTGTGTTTCTTTCACTGGCCTTATCTGAGCCCTCTTTCCCTAGTTCTGGGCTCCAGGGTCAGGGTGGGTTTCTTTAGCCAGCCCCTTTTCCCTACAGTCAGTCTATCAAAGAGATTGTTCAACTATGTTGTAAATGTTTCCAGAGTAAAAGCCTGGACTCTTGAAATCCTAGGACACAAAGCTCTTCCTCTAAGCCAGTGGTTCTCAACCTGTAGGTGTAGCATGAATCTTAAAAGGTCTTATTAATAAAATCAAACCTGAAGCCAGGTACTGGGATGAATGCTGGAAGACCAGAGAAGCAGAACAAGCTACAGCCACCTCAGCTTGCCAGTTTCTCAGCTGATTCTGTTTCCTCAGACTGGAAGCCTCTGAGTCTTCATCCAGAATGAATCTCAGCTGAACTGTTTGTTGTTCAAAAGCCTAAAAGCTTAACCAGCCTAGTTCCTGGTTTTCATGCCTTATATACCTTTCTGCTTTCTGCCATCACTTCCTGGGATTAAAGGCTCACTTTCTGGGATTAAATGAGTCACTATGCCTGGCTATTTCCATTGTGGCCTTGAACTCACAGAGACCCATCTGGATCTCTGCCTCCCAAGTGATAGGATTAAAGGCGTGTGTGCTACCATTTTCTGGCCTCTGTATCTAGTGGCTGTTCTGTTCTCTGACCCCAGATAAGTTTATTTAGGGTACACAATATTTTGGGGGAAACAATATCACCACATGTAGGTGACAACCCCTTTGGGGTTGGTCGCATATCAGATATCCCGCATATCAGATATTTACATTATGATTCATAATAGCAGCAAATTACAGTTATGAAGTAGCAACAAAATAATTTTACAGTTGGGGTCACCAGAACAAGAGGAAGTATATGAAAGGGTTACAGCATTAAGAAGGTTGAGAACCACTGCGCTAAGCCAATTAAAGACAAGCATAGTAAACGGCAGAAGAAGAACAATCAATCAATGTGGACATAAGAGGAGCAGACAGTGGTCTAGCGCCCTATGTCTACTTCTGAGGTAATGACACCAGGATTTGATTTAAATAGAATGTAGTGGTATTTGCTCCGTCCATGACCTTGGACTACAGGGCCTGAAGGAGGCAGTGCTTCCTGCCATTGTTCATGACCTCTTATAAGGGAAGGGAGAAGGGTCACATGCCCCTTCTCCCTGCTCCTGCCTGCTAGGTGGATTCACTCCCGGTCAGATCAGAGGATGACTTCAGCTGTCTACTCTGTTCTGCATTCGTGAGTGTATTTCCTCAATTTATATCTTAATAAATTCTGTTGTCCATTTAATAGGCTCACACGGATTGATCGTACTAGTAGGAGGAAAGAACAATGTCATTTACAATAGATTCAAACAAATACTGGAGTGAATCTAACTGAGGAAATGAGAGACATGTACAATGAAACCTTTTAGACACTGAAAACCGAAAATGTAGAAGATACCAGGAGATGCAAAGACCACTCATGCTCATGGATTGGCAGAATTAATGCAGTGAAAAGGACCACCCTACTAAAACAACCTATATATCCAATGAAATCCCCATCAAAATTTCAACACATTTCTCCACAGAAATTGGAAAACATAGTCTTCAATTTCATATGGGAATATAAAAGACCCAGTATAACTAAAACAGTCCCACACAACAATATAAACAACAACAACAACAACAAACTACAATAGACATCACCAGCCCAAATCTTAAGTGACACTACTGAGTTATAGGCATAAAACAGCATGCATGGTACTGGTGTAAAAGTAGACTCAGTGATCAATGTGATAAAATTGAGAACTCATGTATAAACTTACACTCCTACAGCCACCTGATTGCTGCCAAAGAAATTAACAATACACAGTGGAGAAAAGACAGTATCTTTAGCAAATGGTGCTGGTCTAACTGTGTAGAAGAATGAAACTTGATACTTGTCTCTCATTCTGTACAAGACTCAACTCTAAATGAGTCAAAAACAGCAACAAAGCTGGATACCCTGAATCTGATGGAGGAGAACGTAGAGAGTAGGCTTGAACTCACTGGCACTTCCAGAACAAGATTCCAGAAGCACAGCCATTAAGACCAACAATCTATGAATGGGAACTCATTAAGCTTAAAAGTTTCTGTACTGCAAAGAACACTGTCAGTCAAGTGAAGAGGTAACCTACAGAATGAGAAAAATCTTTACCAACTATACATCTGACAGAATACTAGTATCTAAAATATACAAGGAGCTCAAAATACTAAATATCGGGGGTGGAGGAAGTACAACTCTATTTAAAAATGGGGCATGGAGCCGGGCGGTGGTGGCGCACGCCTTTAATCCCAGCACTCGGGAGGCAGAGCCAGGCGGATCTCTGTGAGTTCGAGGCCAGCCTGGGCTACCAAGTGAGTCCCAGGAAAGGCGCAAAGCTGCACAGAGAAACCCTGTCTCGAAAAACCAAAAAAAAAAAAAAAAAAAAAATGGGGCATGGAACTAAACAGAGCATTACTAAAAGATGAAATGTATATGGCTAAGAAATATTTTTTTTAAGTGTTCAACATCCTTTGGCTTCAGGCAAATGCAAATTAAACTGTTCTGAGATACCATATGACCCAGTCAGGATGATCAAGATAAAAAAAAAATGATGATAAATACTGACATGGATATGGGAAAAGAAGAAACTTATTCACTGATGGTCAGAGTGTAAACTGATACAGCCACTATGAAAATCAGTGCAGAGATTCGAAAACAAAAAACTGATAATAGATCAACCACATGATCCAGTTATACTACTTTGGGCATATACCCAAAGGACTCCACATCCTACCTGATCATCTATATGCATTGCTGTTCTATTCACAATCGCCAGCAAAACAAACAGCCTAGATGTCCATCTAATGAAAATGTGGTATATTTACACAGTGAAATATTATTCAGCTATTAAGAAAAATGAAATTATTAAATGTGCAGGTAAATGGATTGGGCTGAAAACAATCATTCTGAGTGAAGTAAATTAGACCTAGAAAGAAAAATGTCACATGTTCTCTCTCTCTTATGTGAATGTTAGTATTGAATCTTCAGATACATATTTTGTTTGGAATATCCAGAGATCATGAAATTAGTAGTGTGCAGGTAGGGTTCAAGGGAAGGAGTTAGAGCACACTGGCATAAAGGTTAAAGGGGAATAATGGATCAGGAAGGGTTAAATTGAGGTGAGAAAGGGAGGGGAGGGTAGTGAAGGTAATATAGGAGAGATAACTAACACTAAAGATCTTTAAAACAAGTCATATGGAAACACAGTAATGGAGAGACAAGACAGAGGCAGAGAATGGAGTTCATCTGCAATGCAGCAGTGCTTCGCTAAACAATACAGGAAAGCAAATAAAAAGTCCAGAGCCAGGAAAGGTTACTTCTTCGGGACTTTTTTAGTCGGGGAGATCTCATAGACCCACAAATCTTACAGACTATTGCCAATGCTCTTGGTTACCCTCCAGAAGCTGATGGTAAGACTCTATTGCTTGAATCACAGAACATGAAAAAATGAAGTTGTTTGTCCCAACCTGAGAGCTTTATCTCTACTGGCTAGTTCTCATAGTTCTTTAAGAGTCTGTGTGTACTACTGGAGAAGGAAAGTAGTCATCAGTCGTACTCAGCTGTGAACTCTGAGATCTACAGTGGTGACTGGCCTGGAAAGCCATTGGTGCAAGAGTGACATAAACATCGTGGGAGTAACCAACCACTTTCTGACTGCAGAGGATCCAGGTTTGATTCCTAGCATCCACATCACAGCTCATAAGCATCTGTAACTTCCATTCCAGGGGATCCAATGCTCTTTCTTGCATCAGGCACACAAGCAATACATAGACATACATTAAGGCAAAAACACACATACATATAAAATTAAAATTTTTGTAAAAGTTTAATTCCTGGTAAGTTGACCAAACTTCAGTTAAAGACCAAACAGCCATGAATATTTGGGCATCACAAATTGGTCCTAATGGGTTTTTAAAGAACCTAGAGATGGGTGGGAATGAAAAGGCAGATGGACCTGGGAAGAGTTGGAGGAGTGGAGGTGCATATGATCAAAGCACATGCAGAACTCTCAAAGAACTAATAAAGCTATTTTTTTTTTTTTTTTTTTTTTTTTTGGTTTTTCAAGACAGGGTTTCTCTGTGTAGCTTTGCGCCTTTCCTGGAACTCACTTGGTAGCCCAGGCTGGCCTCGAACTCACAGAGATCCACCTGGCTCTGCCTCCCGAGTGCTGGGATTAAAGGCGTGCGCCACCACCGCCCGGCTTAATAAAGCTATTTTTAAATTAACATTACAGCTAGAGGGAGGGATAACGCTCACATTAATTGTTGGCATCGTGAGTAACCTTCTCTACTTAGGAGTCCTGTCTTGGAGCAAGAACAAAATAGACCTGGTATTTAGTATTACTTCCACAAGGGTTGTTCCCTTGATCATAGGACCCAGGAAAGCAATCAAGCAAAATCACCCCAAACTCACAAAATACAATGTGTAGAAGGTTTTTTCTCTCTCTCGAGGTTAAAATGAAGAGAAGATAGTCCTTAAGCAGCAGGGCCATGTGACTGTGGGTTTGATGCTGCACATTGTGGGGTGGTGCAGTCCCTGAGCAGCACTGAATACGAAGGTTGTAACTCACAGTTACTGTCCTGGAAGGAGCTGCTGAGGAGGAAAAGGTGCTGCACAATTCTAGGAATATGCAAATATTCTTACACTTGTGTAAATCTGAACACATTTTTATGTGAGCACGTGCAGTATTAAGAGGACAAAATGCAGGAAATTTAGTGATCATGGAAGGAAGTCCAATGTGGTGCTATCATTTTTGTTGGTTTTTTTCTATATTTTAATGAATTCTATCATATGGCTATAAAAATTTTTTCTGCCTTTCATTTTTTTTCTTTCTCTCTCCCTTACTCTTTTCTCTCTTTGATTTAAATTTTGGAAACCATGCTAATAGGAACTAAAAACCCAAACAGACTATCTAAATTTGAAATCAAATTAAGAAATGGAACCCCACCTTCCATCAACTAGTCAGCAGTTTATCAGGAACCCCATCTTCTTTTATTATAAACTGTTGAGTAAAAAGTGTGTGGATTTTGAAGGACTTGATAATCATTACAACATTAAAATTAAACTGGTTTGAAATGATACTATATTCAATGATAAACAGAAGCAGAAGAATGAGTAGGGGGTCCTGAGGATGCTCAGGGCAGTGAAGCTGTACTTTAGGCACTACCGTAATAGACACATGACGTTATTCATTTGCCCAAACATACAGACACATGACGTTATTCATTTGCCCAAATTTACATTCTTGGTGCTAATTCTTGGTGCTAATGACATATCAGTGTAGGATCAGTAGCTACAAAACCAGTTGATGGCGAGAGAGGGTGTGTTGTGGAAGTAAGGAGCCCTGGAGCCATCCCAAACCTTCTGCTCAATTTGTTATGAACCTAAAAATACATCATCTAAAAAACAAACAAAAACTAAGTAGGCTAGAGGGATGATTCAGAGGTTAGGATAACTTTGCTGATCAATTATGAGGACCAGAGTTTAGATCCAAGCACCCATGTAACTAGTCAAATGTAATGCAAACACCTAGAATGTAGTTCTAAGGGATTACCTATCTGGCAATCTATGCAAGCTTGAATGTATATATCTACATACATACATGATCATTCACACATACAAACCTACAAATACATATTTCATACATATATACACACATACATAAAATCTTTTAAAAATATAACACTGGCCCTGACTTTGAGAAAGGACACCAGCAATGAGTTGCTGTATTCATAGCCAGGCATGTTCATGTAAGCAACTGTGATTTTATCTTTCAATATTAGTTTTCTGATCAGTTGATTCTTAAGCATGCCTACAAAGCCAAGTTTCTTCTCTGAGCTATTTATGATGATTTTTGTATCTGATTATTAATATGGAAATTATTATAAATTTTACTTTCATCCCTACTCTCTCCATATGTTTTTGCTAAATCTTTAGATACATTTTATTAGTGCATTCAGTAAAACAAAGAAGTGAATTTACAGGATAAATTATTTTATAAAAATTACTGTCTTATTATGAGAAGTACACAATGAAACACTTTAAAATGTTATTCTTAGTCACATAAAAGAAACACATGTATTTCAAAGAAGCTTAGGAGAAAACAAGACGAATACTTATTTAAAACATGCTTTTAATTAAATGGAATTACATCACTTCCCCCCCCCATTCTGTGGTGATATATTGTTTGTAATCTAACAAATAAAATTTGCCTGAAGATCAGAGGACAGAACCAGCCACAGAGTTAGCCACAGAGGTCACACAGTGGGGGCACACACCTTTAATCCTAGCACTCAGGAGGCAGAGGCAGAGATCTGCTTGAATTTCTGTGAGTTCAAGGCCACACTGAGATATATGAGATTAATCCGGTCTAAAAGAGAAACAGAGCCAGGCACACACCTTTAATTCTGGCACTAGGGATTACACATCTTTAATCTCAGCACTAGGAAGGTTGAAACAGGAAGTGATATGGCTGGACAGGGAAAGGAATATAAGGTGGGAGGAGACAGGGACTCAGTCTCTTTCAGGCAGCACAATCCTCAAAGCCTCTAACTACTCACTTACTTCTTTATCAATAAGATGCGTGTAAAATGAGAATAACAGCACAATACCACACGTGTTGGACCACTGCTGTTAAACAGTGCTTCGTCCATTTTACCTGTAACCTTGAGTGCACTTCCCTCCACATCGACATGTATATTCACGCTTTGCTGAAGTTACAATTTTTATTCCGACCCACATTTGTTCCCAGGATAAGGGCGCCAGCTGAGCCACTGAAGTGTAATGGGTTTGGGGGGTTGAAGATCCAAAAAATAATGGCTTCTGGCCCTCTGGGCAGTAGAACAAGATGGTACCTATCACGGCACCAACAACTAAGGTAGAAAGTACAAAAGACCTCTTCTACGCTAGCTTGCAGTGCAGAACACACATCATCTGTTTCAGATTGTATGTTTGCACTGTACTGGATTCTGTGGGGTGGGCTTCCCAAGTCTTTCCTAAAGACTTTTGGTTGCAGCCTCACTTACTAGGTTCTTTCTTTTCCTCCACCATATCCCAGGCACACCCACTGTTTGAACTCCATGTTTATGTTACAATTCCAAGGTCCAAACTAAAGATTGCCCTGGGCAATCTTTGGTTACTGCTGCATTGCAGAGACTCTCCATGACATCCTCCATTCTCTCTGACACACCCCAACTCCAACTCCATCAATGTCATGGATATGCATGATGTGTAGTGTCCCTAACCTGTCATCATCCTTTGCATCCTTGCTTTGGGGCAGTGGCTGTGTTCTGTATTCCCACCTACAACTCCTGTCTTACATGACTTTTCCTCATGGCTATTGTTCTGTTGTTCTCTGGTAACATTCATTCTCCTGTTTCTATTGATCTACAATAATTCTCAAGTCTTCCTCAGTTTATAATCTCTTTCTACCTGAGAATTGGCACAATTTCCAATCACACCTCTATTAAGAGTGTTATTCCATCCAGGAAGCACCTGTCCTCCCCTTTCCTCTAGAATCACCAGAGACTCATCAGCAAAACTAAAACAAACCAACAAATAAAAGCAAGACACCGTAATGATGTGAGTCATTGTGAGGTGTCTCAGTCCACTCTGTATACAAGATGATTAAGAAAAGATCTATACTAAGTTAACTCTGGTGATGGGATGGGGAGGCAATGTCATCTCCTAATAAAGACAACCATTTCTACAAAGACAGCTGCTAACCCAGAGCAGGTGAAGTGTGATGACTGTCTAATGAACAGGGGGTTGTGGGTTGGCTCAGGCTGCAGCTTCAGGATTGTGCTGAATCAGAAGAGCTTGAGGTGGTGCCTGACATTGAAGCTGCTGCTTGCTAACTTGACTTTGATAGATTTTTAAGTGGATTATTTCAGAATGAAGTTAATCTGGAAAAAGAGAACAACTGTTACCAAGATACTTTAATTTGGATTCAAGCCGAGGCTATATGGATTGCTTTGAACACCAAGCATATGGTAAAAATGAAGAAAAACTACTGATTAATTTTCACACTGTTAAAGTAGATTTTACTCAAGACATTAAGGAATTTCTTTAAGAGCCTTTGGGTGCACTGGTGTTATGAAAATATACCTACAGTAAAATCACATTACAGAAAGCCGTCTCCATCAGGGCCAGGCAAGTTTTCAAACAATGAGGCTAATGTTAATGCTTGAATACCAGAGAGTTTCTTTTTCTCCCACTATCCCATGCAGTTCTCACTATTAGGCCTTTTGCACTTAAACACTAGAGTACCTAAAATAATGGCGATTTGTTTTGAGCAGTTTCATACACGTGATATCAGAGTTGAAGCTCTGTCTTTTCTTGGGTGTCTATCTTTCAAAATATTCCACTAGCACATGCTGCCTCTGTTGGTGCCTATGTTGCACAATTGAGAATCCGAAGCAGCAACAAAGAAAGACCACACACATATCAAAATAACGTGTAATTTGTATGTGCTTCTTCACACCATTTTTATGAGCACTGGCGGACATTAATATACAAAATTTCCCACTTGTTTTCTTTTTGTGCTTGATTTTGTTTTTAAACCACACACTTTCTCCAGAAGACTCAAGGAGCTCATGTTGGGTTGAATTGTGATTTTTAACTTCTCTCTGCTTCCATGTGCTGTAGATGTAACCAACTGTCTTTTTAAATAAGAAACACAGAACCAATGCAAAGAAGAAAGCCAAGAGGTCAAAGCTAAGAGCTAAAACCTTACCCTTCCTCCTGCGGTGATCCTACCTCTCCGAACCAGAGCTACTTTCTGTGTTAAAGTCTTTATATATAGTTTCTGTTCTGCCTTCTCATTGGTTGTAAACCCAACCACATGACCGCCTCGTCATGGCCTGTCTGTAAAGGCCGCCAGGTTTTTTATGATTGGTATTGAGATTAAAGACATGTGTATCCAATACTGGCTGTATCCCTGAACACACAGAGACTTACTTAGCTCTGCCTACCAAGTGCTGGGATTACAAGCGTACACCACCACTGCCCTGCTTTCCTATGGCTTGCTAATAGCTCTGACCCCAGGCAACTTTATTTATTAACATACAAATAACATTTTAGTACAAATAAAATATCACCATAATGTGCTTTATAATGCAAACTTTCATAGCCTCTCCCAAAGTATAGAGTTCATTTCTCTTCCACTTCACAAAATTTGCCTGTTCTGTGACTTTAGTTAATGAATGAGGCAGAATGGAGGCAAGTCAATTTTAAATCTAAGTTGGAAGAACTCTTGCATATTTTCCTGATTGTAAGAAAGCCACCACTTCCAGAGAGTTTACACATGTTTGCATTGATGGATAGTAAGAACACACCATCGAGGTTCACCTTACTGCTCTTGCCAACAGCCAAAATGAAAATTACCTAAAACAGATCTCATGGACCACTCTTCTCTCCATCTAAACATGTTGAATGTGTCAACCAGTCCATCAAAGATCAACAGAACCAGACAGCTGAGCCTGTTTCACCCGCAGAATCGTGAGCTACAATAGTTCTTTAAGTAGCATGTCACATAGCAGAAGTTAATAAGGCCAGGAGATGATTTGTTCTAAAAAATAAATAATAAAAGCGAGAGGCGTATGGCAGAGTTAGTATCAGTAGTTTTTACTTCAGGGAGATCATTACAATTAACTAAAACTCTGACACCATTTGAAATGAGCAAGGTTTATTTCTCATTTGAATAACAAACACATTAATCTTGCTTCTTATCATCAAGCATTCTTTTTATAGTTATACAGGTTCAGAGACTCTGAAACTATCTTGTGTATATTGTAACACTGAATAAATAATGTAAGTGTGATAATTTTACTGAAGGTTAGTTTTCTAACTGTGGAAGTTTCAAGGTTGAAAAAAATACTAAGATTAGAGTAGCAAAAGTCAGGTAAAACTTCAACCAGATGGTAAAAATTCATAACACCAGTGAAAGCTAAGGTTACTACATAGTGAGCGCATCATCAGCTCTAGCCCATATGGAAAAGAACAAATTAAAGCAAGATATGAAGATGTATCATAGGGACCCAAATTGAGAATATTTTCTAAAATATTTAGCTAATGTTTAAAAAATAAGGAAGAAACAATGACAGTATAAAGAACTGAATGAAATGAATAGGGATGAAACAGCAACAAATAATATTAAAGTAGACAAATGGCATGCTAAAAGAGTGTGTTGAGACAAATGAATTAGAATGCTGAAAACAGGTTAGATGGAGACAATATATGTTCTAGGTTTTAGATAATACATACTTAAGTTTTAACCATGTATGTGTAAAAACATTTTGTTCTTCAGTACACACTTAAGTAGTGTGAGGGCAAGACCTGTCATTTAAATCATAGGCCATGTTATCCAAAAGAATAAAATGGACTGTGAATGACCGACTGAGGAAAAAGTAAGAAAACAGGAAAATTTTAATTGGATATTTTTCATGGCTACTCAACAACTTCAACTATTTGGTAATATTGATGCATAAGATTTCTCACTATAATTTTAGTGAGTGTACTTTATAGAAATAGTGCATAACCACATTGAACACGTTAGAAATGTGCTCATTTAAATAAAAACCAATAGATTTCAGTAATTTAGTGGGTGCCCTCAGTTTCTCAGAAAACAAGATAATATCCCTGGGACATTTCTTCATATTCTTTTCACTTCTCTTTATTTGGTGGC
The DNA here is from genome assembly GCF_007827085.1 of Peromyscus californicus insignis. Classification (NCBI taxonomy): domain Eukaryota; kingdom Metazoa; phylum Chordata; class Mammalia; order Rodentia; family Cricetidae; genus Peromyscus; species Peromyscus californicus. Next base: position 7,106,672 of record NW_026294480.1, on the reverse strand, counting down.
AACTTCCAAAGTCAAAGCTTTGCTTCTAATGGATTCAAATAACACTTTTACTAGCTTTGTACCATCTTATTTTTTAACTTGCTTTAAAAAATATCTTCCAATACAACTATACATGTACCTTGGTTGGCAAAGAATTATGTAAAGATGGAATGATTGAGGCAGAAACATACACCTTCTATTTCCAAGATAGTTATTTGCCGCAGATTTTACCTGACCTTGTTTTAACTTTATTGAGCTTAATGCCAAGATTTAAGTGGAAATTATTACTCCAGACATTAAGTTTCTGAGAATTGGTGGGGAATATTTTTAATATAATAGGAACATTGAAATTGAAGCTAAAATCATGACTGTCAGAAGAATATTAAATGTTGCAATTTAAAAGTTTGAAGGAATGACACTTTGATGAATAGCCTCATCAATACTTTGTGCTCCATTGCCCTGTAGAATGTGTGCTTGGAGAGAGCAGTTGTGAGAATGTTCCTGAAGCCCTGCAGACATATTTAATCCAGCAGAGCCTATGTAGCCCTGAGGCTTCAATGATGATAGGAGATCTTTGTAGGAGATGAGTGTTAAGTCATTGTAAGTAACTCCTCAGGCTTCTCCACTGAATTGCAGAGTGCAGTCTGAGAATCCTTTAGTATTCAGAAACCACAAGTTTTACTAAGCCTCAAGTGTGTATATTCCTCACAGATACTAAGAATCATGGAGCCAAATTCCCTTTTATGTCTCTATTTTAGTATTATAAATGTCATAAATTTCTTCTGATTTGCATATTGCTGGGCTTATGGGGAAAGATTATGAAATTATGAAATAGAAGAAAGAATATTTAACAGAGAAATTGATGTACCAAATTATGTGACTCATTGAAAGAGTTTAGCTGTGTCAACCAGTGAAGACCTTTCTATGTCTTAGACTCACCAGTATCATCTTCTCACCAACAGAAAATGAATCTATTACAAATGTCTATTTGCAACTGACCAAAGGAGTCCTAGAGAAAGGCAATACTGTTGCCATGCTTTAGATTGAAGACCATATGGATGTTTCTAACTTCACAGCTTCCAATCAGCCCACCATTATTAAGAACTCACAGTCCACTGGGAACAGCAGCAAGGGGAGAAGAGGAAGTAGAACCCCAAACTCGAGTCATTTCCAGTCTATTAAAGCACACAAGATACTATTCAAGGATTCAGAGAATATGGAGAAAGACAGATAACAGGCTTGTTCCTTCTCACTGTCAAACAATCTGAGTGAAGCTGCAAGCTCTCTGTAACATTATTCTCTGATAGATTCTATAATGGCGAATTTATAGTGATCTCAATACAATACTTAGAACTCATCAAGGAGAAGCCATTACTTCATCTTGTCTTATTACGTTAAAAGGGATTCTCTGACAGTACATTTTCCCTGTTATTTACAGGACAATTTTATTGTAGGTACAGCCACTTCTGCAATTTTGTTCATCTTTATTTATTGCTCATGCTGATACAACAGGCAATCTCTTCAGTAGTACATATTCATTCTTCTATACAGTTTGGTAAGAAAGAACATTTATTAGATCCTTGTAAAGAATAATTTAAGGATATTTATCAAAAGATTTAGTAATGTTAAGACTGTTTACCTGAAGACTATTTTTGCAAGATTTTTGTGTAAAAGATATAATTTGAACAAAACTGATACATTCTTCCTGTTTAGCAAAAAGAAGTCATGAGAAGCAAGTTCCTGCTTTGCTACATGCCTCCTCTAGGAATCTGCTGCTTTATAAACTCCATAGGTCAGACTCATGAGGACTTGACAGGAGCTGAATATCAAGATGTATTTTTGGTAGCCTTTCCCTGTGGAGGTGCAGAAGTCAGAGCTAAGTGTTTGAATGCTTTTACAATCTAATGAGACCATGAGCTCTAAGTTTGGCGTTTAGAAAGTTATGCAGAGGCTACAAAGGATAAAGGACTTCAGAGAGGTTTCAAAGTTTCAACTCAAATTAGTTCATTTCAAACCAAAACAAAACACATGGATGTACACCACTACAGCCATCTACCATGTGACATGGCAAGCTTTCCTTGAAATAAGACAATATCAAGAACTTCAAGACAATGTCATTGCCAAAGTTCTGGGTTACATATACTAGAAATTTTATATGAAAAAAGATGAGAAAGAAATTTTAGAGTTTCCAAAGACTAATGATTAAAGCTACTCACAGACTCAAGTAACTTATCAGATGTGTGAAGCATACATACAAAGCAACCAAACCTGGACAAATCTCAATCAGTATAGTATAAATCACAGGTAAAGGGCAGTTCAGAAGGTAGCCAGGAATAAAAATGCCATACATTAACAAGAGTAACATGGACAGACAGTATTGTTGGTAGCTGTAATGAAAGTCAGATGACAGGAAATGACATTAAATGGTGGAAAACATGTTCAACTTCAAATTACACAATAAATAAAAATCTTCTAAATGTGGATATAAAATAAGGAAGGATAATGCAAATAAAAAATAAATTTATCAACCAAAAGCATGAACTAAAAGAAAGTAAGTTTTCTGGCAGTGTTTTGCTCAGCTTTGGACCTTGTGTACTACAACATTAACCTGCCAAGCTAGAAGGGATTGCTGGAGTGATGGTGGCACAACTGTTTGGAGGGCAACCAACTGATCATGATTGGACATGAGGTCTATTCATAGAGGGAATCCATGACGGGTACTGTGTCAGAGGCCATGAGTGGGGAACCAATTGATCATGATTGGATATGAGGACTATTCATAGAGGGAATTCATGACGGGTACTATGTCAGAGGCCATGAGTGGGGAGGTTTTAGGCAATAAGAACCTACTACTCTTGTTTTTGCTAAATGGACATGTCATAAAACTGCTCCCTAAACCTTTATGTTTATATTCATGATCTAATGCTGCTCCCAACCTTGATCAAAGAAGATTCTCTTTGCATGAAGTAGCAGTTAACTCATAGCTGTTTGAGGTACTGAAAACAAGGGCCTGTTTAGTGCTCAACCTCAAATGGGACACCCATATCAACTCCTGGAAGGTTGAAGGGACACCATGGAAGAGGGGATGGAAAGAATGTAAGCTCCAAACAATAGGAAAGCAGTCCAGGCAACATTTTCATAGCGACGTAATGTGGACATGGCACTCATGGACTCACAGCAGCTGTGGCCGCCTATACTGAGCCTGAACAATACTGGACCCAGTAAACATTCGGTCAGAGGGGAAGAATTGCATTGTACTCTACTCTACCCAGGTGAGCTAAGGGTACTCAGGACTACTGGAAGAGAAGTCACTGTCTTCTGCCATATAACCACTGGTGAATTACTGTGTCTCTATAGATAGCTTCATATCTATCCTCATACAAGTTGCTCTAGTGGAACCCAATGGGTCACAAGGAAAAAAAAAAAGAAGACTTTAGGTGGAATGGGGACTTGATAAAAGAAGAGGATGTGTTGGCGAGGTTGGAATGATAAGAAAGGGAGGAGAAATCAGCGTGATCAGAAAGTATGATGTACAAGTATGAAATTGTTGTACATAATACTTTACCAATAATAAAAAGAAAGTTAAACTAGAAGGAAATAAAAACCAGTAGAAAAAATAAATCCACTACTAAGCTACGAAGCTATTCTCGTTTCCTTCTGTTGCAATGGTTAAAAAGGCAATTTATGAGAGAAAAGAGATTATTTCAGCTTACAACGACAACTGACAGTCCATCATTGTGTAGAAGTCAAGGCAGGAATTTCCAACAGCCTGTCTTGTCACATCCACAGTAAAAAGGGGATGAAATGAATATGTACATGTTCCTTCACTGCTTGCTTATGCTCATCTCAATTTCTCCACTCTTATGTAATTCAAAGCCCTTTGCATAAGGAATGGTGCTACTCACAGTGGGCTGGGTCTTCTCATAGCAATGAACTCAACTGAGACAATCCCTATAGACATGCCCACAGGACAACCAGATGTAGACAACCTCTTATGAGACTGTCTTCTCGGGTGATTCTAGGTTGTGTCATAAAAAGTAACCTTAAGCAATAACACCATGTAGTTTACAAAACATACACAAGTTTAAAACAGACAATAACATCTTGAAAAGGTGAGAACGAAAGCATAAGTCAGACACCCTCGAAATTGGTAGTGCTCAGAAATATGTGGATATAAATTACTTTAGGATAAAAAGCAACACATGAAAGTATATAGGAAACACGAATATAACTTCTACATGTATGTTATAAGAATGTACAACTAGGATAAAGGAAGACATCAGAAAACATACCACACTGACTAATCTCAGAGCTAGATAAACAAGAGAGATTCAGGGAGCATCTGTCTTATGAGTCAGGTGACAGAAAAGCACCAGCTTCTGCAGCAAAGAGAGGTAACTTTAGAAAGCAGGACACGGGATAGCAGAATCTACCTCAGGGGCTTAGCCTCAGAGAGGATGGCTCTGTAGAATCCACCCCAGGGGCTTAGTTTCAGTGAGGATGGCTCTGCTCCTTGTGCAGACAGAGCACAGCTTCATAGAGTTGGCACCATGCATCAATACCAGGAGAGAGCCTAAGAAATTTATAGTATATACCCAGCATACAGTTTTTTAATGGAGAAAGAGATATGAGAGACAAAGGATGTGAGGCAGCTGGCAGTGTGTTGAGAAAGGGAAGGCTGGAAGCCTAATGAGGGGAAACAAATTATAAAACACAACATTGAACACATCACAGAGGAAATTTTCAGCCTAACTAGACAGAAACATCGGGATCCTGCAGAAATTCCCTGATTCTAAAGAAAGGAATGAGCAGCCAGACACAGGAAGCATTTAGAAGGGGAACAGCCGAGCCCTGAAAAGAACATACCATATTACAAATCAACACTAACTATGCAAAGCAAAGAACGGACACTTCGCTCAAATACTGCAAAGCTTGCACTTTTCTCAAGAGCCAACAGAGCTTTCTCTGAAACACCACACTGGAGCGCAAAGCAAGTCTTCACAAAAGGAGACTTTTACATACTCTATACATTCTATGTGAAACAACCCCCCCAAAACCAACACCATGACAAGCACATAAAATATACAAGCCAAGAACACACTCCTGAGGGTAAATTGCTCTTCAAGAAACTCAAGAGGAAATCTGAAAATTCCTAGTACTGAATGAATATGAAAACACAACCTACCAGTGCCCTGAGATTTAAAGAAAGTGGGTGGTTATAAGACAGAGTTTATAGCTATAAATTCTCCCAATAAAAAAATCAGATATCCCAAATAAATCAATTAATGATGTATCTCAAGGTCTTAGAAAACCAAGAAGAAAAGTATCCAAAGTGGTAAATTGAAAGAAATAATAAAGACAGGGCAGAAGTCAACACAGTAGAAACAAGACAGCAATATGAAGAGCCAGCGGTGCACAGAGAGACTAGAAACAAATCAGCAAGGCCGAGAAACACTTAACCAGACCGACATAAAGAACCTCAAGCTATAATATTAGAGACAAAGAGGAAAAAAATTACCTTACATAATAATGAAACTTTGGGGATGAGAAGAGTTTACTTGGAAACTGTAACTAAAATTAGTTGGAAAATCTGAAATAAATGGTCAAATTTCTGGATACATACAAACTACCAGAATTAACCTAAAAGAATTAAAACAATTTAAAGTGATTTATAATCAGCAATGACATTGAAGCAGTAATAAAGTCTCCCAACTGAAAAAGCCCAAGATGTGACAAATTTGCAGCTGAATTAAACTAGATCTTTAAAAGAAGGCTAAGCCTAATGCTTCTCAAATTTTATTCCATAGGTAGAGAGAGAATAAATACTACAATGATCTTTTAAAAATAAATTTTCTATTTACTTATTTATTTGTTTATTTATCATTTTTGGGGGGGATCATGTATGTGGAGATCAGAGAGAGGGCAGCTTAGGGCAGTCAGTTCTCTTCCTCTACCATGTGAGTCCTGGGGATTGAACACAGATCATCACAATTGGCAGCAAATACCTTTACCCACTAAGCCATCTCATTGGCCCTACACTGCTCTTTTAACAAATCCATTGTAATATCACTACCAAAATTGGATAACAATGCAACAACAACAAAAGGAAAAAATCATGGCCAATCTCCTGATGGATATGGTATAAATAAACAGAATTCAACAGATGGGGGAAATGGGGTGGGGAGGTTCTAATGAGGAAAGGCAGAGGATGATAAGCACAGAGGGAGAAAGGAAGGTAAAGTAACAGTGAGGATGTCTGAAAAAGTCATAAGGAATAGCACTATTAATTATCAATAGTGTATGCAAGTCTGTGTATAAATATACATACATAGTTATATATATAAACATACATACAAACAAATGAAACTTCCCATCTGGGCTGACCATGCTTCCTCCAAGAAATAAAGACTATCTAACAAAAATCCAAATCCCAAGCATGAGAAACCGTCTTTTGAGTTGGTCAGAGTTGTCCAAGAACTCCCAAAATATTACAGGATATTCCTTCCCTACCCCCAGAGGTGGAAGGCCAGTCGCTGAAGACACCATGAACTTCAGACAAAGGGCCCAGAGGCCCCTGAGCTGAAACTGACCTGAAAGAATCCTCCCTGAGGACAAGCTTTCATGGTACCAGGTGTCTGTGAACCAAAACAAAGACCAGCATAGCTCAATAACACTAAGGGTGTAGTACTGGCAAGCACACCTTGGCAGAACTAACAGTTCTCTAATTAGACTTAAGACCCAACCAATAAGATGGAAATCCTGCTTGATACTGAAAACCTAGCCCAATACCCAGGACTAATGGAGAGGAACCCACAGCTGCCAGTTTACTAAGCCAGCATGATCCCTAACTATCCTCTAAATATTGTCTTTATACCCATAGGTAAGTGTGGTCCTCATCAAGGCAATTTCTCTTCACAATAGATGGAGACCGTTACAGAAAACTACAACTAATCAAATGCAGAGTTGAAGAGCTCAGTCCCAACAGATACATCCACAAAACAACTGCTGTACCTATGGTTCAGGCATCCTTGCAGAAGATGGGGAAGAAAGAGTGTAAGAGCCAGAGGATCCGGGAGTGTGCTGAGAGATTGTGTCTCTTAGGATTGTCAGGAGCTATCCCTATAAACTCTCACCAACATGAGTCCTTAAACATGAGTTTAAGAAGGACAGCAACAATAGACATTATAAGGAGGATGGGCAAAGCCTATTTCATCTTATTGGAGTTTTTTGTTTGCTTGTTTGTTTGTTTGTTTTGATTTTCATTTCTCATTGTTGTTTGAATTTTTTGAGGTGAGGAAGAACAAAACTGAATAGGTTTATTTATTTCACTATAGTCTAGTTTATCCAGAATAATGTAAACCAGAATCCATATCTTAAATGTAATGTAGAAAAGAAACCTACAGAATCATTTATGAATATAAACCTGACTTTTAAACCCATAAAATAAAATGAGCAGGCCTGTGCAAACCATGCAATGCAATTCTAGAAGTTAGCATCAACATACCTGCTATGTGGCCTGCCCGGAAAGGCACCCACAGAACTCTTTGCCTTGCTGGTGTTTAACAAGAAGTGACAGGTCTTACTGAACACCAAGCATATCATGAAAACAAGAAAGTAAAACTGGAACCTACCCCCTTGCACGTGTGTGTGTGTGTGTGTGTGTGTGTGTGTGTGTGTGTGTGTGTGTGTGTGATAGTCTTTAAAATTACGAGCAGCCTTGGCTGGGTGATCGATATGAAACTACTCACAGCAGCAAATGTCCATTGTAGGAACGTTAAAAGCGCCACAATAGCCAGGTCACAGATAAGTTCCCATGGAAGGGAACATGAAACACAGTACAAAAGAAATGTGCATGAGCCTATTTCCTCCGTCACCTATGAAATGAGAGTCTTTTCAGCAGCCTCATTATAAGATGATTAGGTGTGAATCTCCACAACTTCCCAAAGGAGCCAGGAGCCGATCTGACAGCACCAGAGACAGGTGATCTCATGAATTTTTTCCAGGATGATTTTATTCTCTGGAGTGTTTGATTACTCCAACAGCAACAGCCCAAGGTCACAAAAAGTACAATTACTATCAAATCTTTCATCCAGGGTGACAGATGCCAAAAACAAATGTGAGAAAGAAAGGAATGTAAGTAACTGCCCAGCACTTAATCTCTCGGGAGTTTTATTCTCATTTTCTTCCTTTTCTTGGGAGTGTTTTTTCCTAGCCCTAGAGTTTGTTGGGTTTTGGTGACATGACGTATGAACAGCAGAGACAGGGCAAGTTTGTTTTTCTTGTGCTACCAAGTTATGTAATGAGCCAAGAGTAAAAGGAACTAAGAAAGTCTATTTTATACACCCTTATAAAAGTTTTCAGAAATGTTATTAGGTCCTCAGCTTTATGACCTGTAGCAGTGTCCCATGGTTTCTTAACTCCAGGGATGGTATTTGCATTTGGTTGATTCAAGCTTTGCTTTTATTTTTCTAGTATAGCCAACGTGATGAGTAGTTGGATATGTTTGTTAAGTATTATTTAGGAAATACTAGAGGAAAAAGACTGCTTCAGGCCAGTCTGTGGGCAGTAGGGGGTTAGGAGAACAGTCAACATTGGGGGTGCTTGGGATGTCACAGAAAGGGAAAGTTCTAGATTCTCATGGATGGAATTATTACAGTCATTCAGTTCAGTAGTGGAGGATAATCTTGATAGAGTTTGTCATCTGAAGGCACATTTCAGGCACAAATGCCTCCTCAAATACTGCAGACCTACCCCTCGGTGCTTGTTAGGAGATTGACGAAATGTGATACACATCAAACCAAAGCCACTTGAAACTGTACCAGTGAACATATAAGAAAGACACACCATGATAAGATTCTTCTGATCTGAACATTTTAATAGTATATAGATTATCAAAATACAAACATATCAAATACAAAAAGAAGGAAAAAGTTCTGTACATATTCATCAGTTTTTTTTTTTTTATTTTAAAGAACTATAAATGCCAATTATCCCATGGTGGCCATACGAGCATCAGATTCTTCACATGATCTGAGACTTACTAATTAATATGCAGACTCAATATTATGTTATTTTTGGCATACAACAATAGAAATCACTGTGGACATTTGTTCTGTGAGTTCCAGAGTGTTGATGTTAGGTTTTCCCCTTGGCACAAAGTGTTAATGGGACGAGGGACTCAAGTGAACATGGCTTCTGGTTGTTTTACTTGCTCCATTTTAATGACACAGTTAATACACTAGTGATACGCTGTGGCAGGAGCCCTTGGGGAGAAGCATGCTAGCAAATCACTAGTGATCTATAATGCTGTTGCTCAGCCTCTTACCCCTCCCCAACCAGAACGCTCATATTTCACTAAGATCATGAAGTGCATCATGAGTCATTTACTGAGAAGTCATTGGCCATTAGAGAGCATTCATTTCTGGGTTGCTAAAATTTATAACCACTTACTGCTTCAATTATTATACCCTTTCTGCCTTGCATATAAATAAGCATGTATATCTTAACAAATCTTATAAATAAGCATGTAATTTTAGGTATAAATCAGTTTACTAGGGTTGTGTTAAATTATTAATGTTATAAATACATTATAAATCATCATTAAGTACTTACACCACACTGGATTATCAATAAGTTGATAAGAGAAAGGGACAAAGTAAAACTCATTGACACCAAAATGACTCTCAGCCACATTTACCTCATTACTATTTTTTTGGTAATATTGATAGACACAAGCTTATAATCATAAAAAGTTAAAAATTTTCCAATGCAATGGAAATAGTTATTAAACTATGATTTTATATGTCTAGGTTTTCAAAACTGATGTTTGAAAATTTCTCCACATAAAACAAAATGACTGGGGAAACTTAATGTTATCTACATGTCTTCAACCTAGTTAGCCTGCTCAATGACTCTTATGAACAAAATACGTGTTTTTAACACTAGACTCATTTCCATTTGATAAGGCTGTTTTCATCTCATTAATTTCAGTGCCCCATGAAGGAATGCATACTCACTGTTTGTTTGTTTGTTTGTTTTGTGTGTGCATAAGCACACATGCTCACACAAAGGCATGCCACAGTACACCTCTGGAGGTCAGGGCACAATTTGAACACTTGGTTCTCTCCCTCTATCATATGGGTCACAGGGATAGAACTCAGGCCATCAGTCTTAGTGGCAAGTGACTTTACCCACTGAGCAATCTTGCTGGCCCCTGAAGGAATTGATTGATGTCAGAACTCTTTCTGGAAGGAAGGTTGATACTGTGGGCACAAGGTTGTCAACTAGTTGACATCCTTATCCACTTGCTCCTCTTGTGGCTAGATGCTTCATGGTACAGGCAAAAACAGTGTGTTTAAAGGTGCCAGTACACATACAACAGACTTCATTTAATGTTATTAGTTTTTCATATATTTTAATCATATTCTTTCGCCTCCCAACTCCTCTCAGGTCCCACCTACTCAAACAAAAAGGAAAATAAAAACAAACAAAAATAAAACCCAGTAAGAAAAAAAAACCCAAAGATTTTGTTTTGGCCAACTACTCCTAGACATGGAGCCTGCCCTGGATTGTGGTTTATATATCCAGTGATATTCCATTGGAGAAAATAGATTTTTCCCTTTGCAAATAGCTTTTTAGATAAGGGTGATACTTTGTGCCACTTTCTCATCTCAATGCTGAGATTTTGTCTGTTTTAAATCTGTGTATGTCTGTCATAGTCTCTGTGAGTACATGTGTGTATCAGTCCTGTTGTGTCTGGAAGATACTGTTTCCTTGGAGTTATCCACCACCTCTGACTTAACAATCTGTACCCCCACTTCTGTATAGATCCCTGAGCCATGAGAGGAGGGGTTCAATAAAGACATCCTATTTGGTCTAAGAGATCATAATTGACAGCATTCTTAACTGTGGAGCAGCCACAGAACCTTAGCAGACACTGAAACTGCAAGGCTAAAATATTACCTTGTTGTACATGTAATGTCATGTAGCAAGTCTTTCTCTGTCCCACCAGCCAGCTCCCAAACAATGACATAGAGATTTATTATTAATTATAAAAATGTGGCCTTAGCTTAGGCTTGTCTCACTAGCTCTTAGAACTTAAAACTAACCCACATTTGTATTAGTCTATATTCTAGCACGTGGCTTTTAACTCTCTCCCATTCTGTGTATCCAACTTGTTTTGCATCTGGCTTGTCTTTTCCGTCATCCCAGAACCAAATGAGTTCAAACTCTAGGCTCCGTCCTTTCCTTCCTGTGTGTCTTCTCTATTCAAATTGCTGGCTTCTCTATGACTAATTCCAGTCAGCTAGGTCACTGGCTCTGCCCCCTAATTCAGGGTATTTATTGGGCAGGCTTGGGAGTGACAGAGTGCGATCAAAATATCTACAACAATGTCTGGCAAGGAGGACTTGAAGACGCATCCTTGGGAATCCTAGCTGGTTGTGCAAAGCCCTTACCAGTTACTTTCTACATCATGTTGGGAAACTATCTGTTCAAAGAAGCATCACATGTATCCCAATGGCAACTTATAGGATGCTTCCTGATAAAAACACCCAGTATAGAGGGTGATATTGGGGTGTTTATATTCCTATCTCAATACACAGATTCCTTGCTGTTCTGAGAAGGCTCTCCAACTCTGAACAGCTGTCAAGAGTACAGAAGCTCCCTTGACTTGAAAGTTGTTCCTTGAAAACAAAAACAAGTGTTGGCTTGTCATTACTCCAATATCAAAAGTATATAAACTAATGGAAGATTTTCTTTGACACCCTAGAGAAACAATTATTTCTGTTGATTCTGAATCCTCATTCTTAGTGTGGACAGGTACAAGGCAAAATACCAGCAATAAAACACTGAATCTATTCACCAGTTTTGAGCTTTGGTCACTTAATGATATACTTATCTAAATAATATGCAACAAGTTACAGCAAGCTATCCCAAAATAATACTTACAAAAAGTTTTTTTCAATTCATAATTCAAATCAAGAGAAAAATTCAGAAAAACATGAGAAATGCATTCATCTGAAACTGACCTAGGTCTGTCATCCAAGGAGTAGACATGCTGCTTGGTTTTGCTCTTCTTGACTGAGTTTCCCAAGTAGAGTACTTGTTAAAGCTCATTTAAATAATTAGTTTAAAATAAATTTAATCCAAAAAGAAATACTGAAGAAAAACTAGAATGCAAACTCTACTTGAGATGCATGGACACATTCCAACATAACTTTCATAAGAAAGCAAATAGAAAAATCTGGACTTACCATTGTATTTGAGGTTCAATCTAAACATCATTATAGTGGTTCAGTAAATACATTTACTTTGCTGCCATGGACATAGATCAATTTTTTAAAAGAAAATTTTTAGAAATAACTAACTTCTAGATATTTGGCAAATAATAAGGAATAAGAATCCATTTAGGTAAGAGTCATTTGGAAGAAATTGATTCAAATATCTCAAAAAGGAAAAGTATTGAACTTCATTGTAAAAACTGTACATTCCACTGAACTGGAATGATCATTTAATTAAATATTACATGAAAAAAAGACTAACTCACTCTTGAGAAATTTCATAGAGGTATTATAAGGGAAATTACTATTCTCAGCTGTCTAAAACAATATTCAGGAGAACAATGACCCATTAGCATTCATCAGCACTATTTCTAAGGACTCTGTAGAATTTGCCATTTGGCTTAAATGTAGTCCAAATACCTCAGAAGGTTTATTATTTATATTCTTATAGCAGCTTACAGAAATCTAGCCCCACATGCCTGTGTGTATGTCTGCTTCCTGTTTTTTGTTTGTTTGGTTGCTTTGTTTTGTTTCATTTTTGAGATGGGGTCTCACTACAGCCCTGGGCCAGCCTGGACTTCTCTATGCACCAACTTGGCCTCAAACTTATAGAGACTTACCTACCTCTCTCCCCTGTGCTGAGATCAAGGTATGTCCTACTGTTCCTGGCATTACTTCTTATATTTTGATTAATGTGTTATTTGCCATGATGGTTTCTTCTTCCCTCATGAAACGTCAGTTCAGGCTGTGCTTCTGTTGACCTCAAGCTCCAGGGCACAAGGGCATAAATACAGAGAAGCTGGCAAATGCTTTCAATCTCTGTGTTTGGTTTTTGATTCAAGGATGGTCTGGTTAAAATGAATCCTAGATTGTCTTGAAGCTCCTAAGGAAACAGTCCTTTCATTTAACACTTAAAAAAATGTGTTCAGGAGCTGCCAAAAGTCTTTCCTGAGATTTGAGTCTAGACTGAAGATCCAGACCAAAGATGACAGTGGCACCATTGTCACAATCTTGCAAGTCATAGGATCTGAAGTATATTCATTTGTAGATGGCCCTATTAAATGAATTCTCTTCCTCCTCTGATATAATCAGGGGGTTTTAATTTCTATTTCAGATACAGAATTTCTCTACATAGCCCTGGCCATCCTGTAACTCACTATATAAACTTGGCTGGCCTCTAACTCACAGAGACCGGCCTGCCTCTGCCTCCCGAGTGCCGGGGTTAAAGGTGTATGCCAACACACCCGGCTTAAACAGTGAGTTTTGAATGGGTTTTTATCTGACTAGTAAATCTTTCATGGATCTCCTTTCTGAATATTTCCATTCATGCCAGAATTATCGTATTTCCTTTCATTCTTGCCTCTCTTGCTATGCACTGGTAATTTCTAAGATCACAGTTCCCACCCACTTTCATTCTCTTTCTGCATCTTGTTTGTGGCATCATACCCATATTAATAATTTTACCCTAGTTTACTGATTACTCTCAAATTCCCAATGTCACCCACCACCTCTTTGAGCTCAAGTCAGCCACTCCGTTTCTGTGGGAGATGGTCACTGGATGTTTCACATGTAGGCTAGACCCAACACAGAAAGCAGAAGCTGCATCCAAGCTCTGTTTCCATTCTACAAATTAGATTTCTGAAATCATCTAATTTGTTCATTCACTAAAAGAAAAAGTTGCATTATTAATACTGGATGTTAATATGTTCTCAATCAATGATAAATACATTTTACTGTCTTATTAAGAGAGATTTGTAAATAAAGAACCCCAAGCAAAGACAGACATACTTCCGACCTCTTTCTGGTGTTTTCACCAGGCCATTAACAAATTGCAAAAGTGAGTGGGTTCAGCAAATGACCTTGTCTATGGTGGGGAGCTGAGTTGCAGGCACTACTTTATGGGTTCAGATGGCAGTTCCAGGAAAAAGAAACTTCAGGAAGAGGGGACATCAGTGTGATGGTAACTATTGCAGAAGGTCATTCCAGATCTGTGTCCTGCCTAGACTGAAGTTACCAACGGTTACTTCAATGCTCTGAACCATAGAATTTAAAACCCTGTGGCTTAGAAAGTAAGAAAGAAGGACCCAGCCCAAGGAGCTGCACTCCCAGTGGATCCTGATGCTGCTGTTCGTGTGCTGTGGACCATGAAGTCATAATCATATGTTCAGGGAAATAAAAGATTGCATGCTGGATGAACGTATGCAGAAATGGGAATTCACAAAGTCAAAAACATGCTTCAAAAGGTAGAAAAATACGATATTCGAAATTATAAGTGCAGTGGACTAATGAGACTAGCAGAAATGGAATCATTGATATGGAAGTTAATGGAATTTATGGTAATCAGAGCTACCAAGTAATGGGAACGTATGAGATAGATGTACTTGGAAAATGGTTGAAATCTGTGTTTACATATTGTTTAATTGTGAAGGTAAAGAATGAGTGACAAGAGAAAAATCAATATCACAATGATGGAAACTATCAACTTATACTCAAAAGTTTCTTAAAACTCCAACAACAACAAGCACTATGAAAACAACATGTGGGAACGTTGTCATAAAATTGTGCAAAGATAGTAACCAGAGAACAAGAGACACACAGTCTCTGAGGGAAAAACCACAATACTGAAAGCTTCTTCTCTGTAGAAGTTAGAGAAGACAGAAGCAGTGGACTAACATGGCTGAAATTTAATGTCAAAAGTGTCCCTACCATGGAGACATGCTTGGGTCCACTGAGAGATTGGCGGTATAAGGGAGAGTGTGGTGACCTCTTTACCACAATTACTCACTGGACTTGCATAAGGATTAGTTGTGCTCAGTAAGGTACCCATCACAAAAAGCACACGCCATCATGGTTATCACATAAATTATTAAAATCCAAAGCATAGTCCCACACACATTTTCCTCCCTCTCCTCCCCTCTATCTTCTCTTTTTATCTTGTTTTGTACCTCTTGCTTCCCATGACTTTTCTTCAGAAGTCACCCTCACCCTTGTTCCTGGCAGGACAACTGACAAGACAGTAGCTTTGCAGCCCTCCCACTGGACGTTGTGAGTCACATTTGCAACAGTTTGCCTCAGAAACCCATGCATGAAGAGTGTTTTTGCAGAAATTATATTACACAGTTCTGATTATTTGGTTACATTGTGATTTAATTCAACTTTAGGGCCACCTTGCCTAAAAGTTGAGCTAACACACTAGCTGTGTGATAGCTTTTGCATCTTGCTTATATTTAAACAAGAAAATGGTTTGAAACATTTTATTTGTAAAATATTTTATCAAGATGCATGTGTGTGTGTAACAATAATAACTAAAGAAAAAAGTCATGAGTTTAAGAGGGGAATAAGGTGGGACATAGAAGGGGTTGAAGAGAGAACACAAGAGGACATGGAGAATGTTTTAAAAGGGGGAGATGATGTAACTATATTTTAATTAAAATTTTTTAATTATTTAGAAAAATATTAAGTGTGGGGAGGTGGCCTGAGCAAGCACTGGGCATGAGTTTGAATCTCCATATAAATTCCAGACACAGAGATGGGTACCTACAACCCCACTGTGAGGGACAGAAGCGGGCAGATCTCTGGAGCTTGCTGGCCAGCCAGCCTAGCCAAAATGGAGAGCTCCATGTTCAGGAAGAGACCATGAATCAAGAGAAGGTGGGTCAAAATGGAGATCTCCATTTCAGCAAGAGAAGAAGGTGGGTCAAAATGGAGAGCTCCATTTCAGCAAGAGAAGAAGGTGGGTCAAAATGGAGAGCTCCATGTTCAGCAAAAGAAGACATATCAGAGAGAGTGGAAGACTCCATGGTTGTCCTCTGGCTTCTGCATGCACATGTGTGAGTGTGTGCATCACATATACATGCCCAAACACACACATATCACCCATACACCAACACACACACAAACACCCCTCTATAGAAAGAGATATCTTTGTCAAAACTACTTTTATAGATATAGGTATCTTTGTCAAAATTACTTTTGTAAGGGGAAAAACCTATTAAAATAAACCACAGTTCAAAGTCATTGTGGGTCCCTTCTTTGTAAGTAAAAATGTTTTATTGATGTATAAAAATATGACAGTTAATCACCAAAATATATATTGTCAAATAATTGTACAATGGCAAGATTTTGAAAATCAAGACAATAAAATGACATAGAAGCTATTCCCTATCAATCTAGACACTTTTCAATTTTAAGCAAATCAGAGCTTTTGATAATCTTTGACATTACTGAATGCCTCACAGTGTGGAGTCTCTGTGGCTGCTCCAGGTTCAACTTGCTGAAATATATGCAGAGGCCAGAGGAGGACTATGGGTGTTCTGAGGGAGGATGAAAATTGACTCAGTCCATGAAATAAAATGGATTGTTTAGAACTGACAGACAAAAAATTAAAATGCACACACAATAAAATGTACACTCGTGGGTGGGGGGTAGGGGAATCCAGGATCCAGCACTGAGTAGCTCAGGCCTTTCCATATGGCTTCTGCCTCTGTGAAGACCCTATGTCTTTAAGTCTCACAGCTCACTTAAATCTGAACTGTGCCTCTCTCTTGGCCATTTTCAGACTTTCAGTCATTTGAATGGATTTGGGGGATGTCAGCAACTCCACTCCTGTATGTGATGTGGGGTTGGGGGGAGGGCATCACATGCACCATAGGAAATGTAAAACCAAAATCAATGTCATTATTTCATTAATCCAAAAACGTGTCAATGGACAGAAAGCTGACATGCTGCCTTTTAGCATGATGACAGAGCAGACCCTACATTGATATTTTAAATAGCATTAAATATAAGTAAAATATTTGCCAATGATTTGAATTATAAAACCATCAATTTTCCCTTTGTCGTAACGATAATATTAGTGTCTCTATGATTTTATAAAATTATATAAATCTAAGGTACATTATTTAGATGTAAAATATTAAAACTAAAATCTTCATTAGCAGGTGTGGTAATGCTGTAACATCTTTTCAATCATAGTTTTATTTTCTTTATTAGTATGTAATTTGGCTTTCTAAATTTAACCTTCTATAAAACACTTTAGGACTGGGGCACTGGGGAGATGCTTGGTGCTTTAAGAAAGCATGCAGCTCTGGCAGAGGACCTAAGCTTGGTTCCCAGCATTCATGTCTGGCAGCTCACAACCTCATGAAAGACCAGCTCCAGGGATCTGACCCCTTCTTCTGGCCTCTGTGGGTCATACAATGACATGTACATTCTCCACATAGACGGTCACAAGAACATACATTTAAATATTAAAATTTTTGAAAGACTAAAAATTATAAGACTTTATTAGTCTGTATCTTCCATAATATATTTATGCACTATTAATTAGGAAGAAAATTAGGTATTTCAAAAACAGAGAATTTTACTCTTTTCTATTTTTATACAGATCCTCAGTGTCAAAAAAAAAAAGGATGTGTCAATGACAGGAAATGCTACTGGGCTGTATTTTAGGTTAAAATAGCAATAGCATTCCTAGTAAGCTTTACTGTTACTTACTTAACATGTCTTACTCGTTTTAAGATGCAAAATTTGCTTAATGGCCATTGCTACCACAGGGCAACCATGAGGGATGCATGGGTCCAGGGGCAGCAAGGTGGGAATGAGAGCATGGCTTTCAGCAAGCTGCCTCTGAGGCCTTTGTTAATGATGAAATCTGTGCTAGCAGGTTTGTGCCACTTCTACAAACTACCTAATGATGTGGGATGCCCTTCTGTAGGCTGGGAATATGTGCTGCTCTCATTGGTTAATAAATAAAGCTGATTTGGCCTATAATCAGGCAGAATATAGCTAGGTGGAAAAGCAAAGCTGAATACAGGGAGAAAGAAGGGTGGAGTTGAGGAAAATGCCAGCCTGCCACCCAAGAAGCAAGATGCCAGCAGACCGGTAATGCCATGGGCACATGGCAATACATAGATGAATAAAAATGGGTTAATTTAAACGTAGAAGCTAGCTAGTAATAAGCCTGGGCCATTGGCCAAACATTTATAATTAATGTAAGTCTCTGAGTGATTATTCTAAAAGTGGCTGAAGGACCAGGCAGGACAAAAAAGCTTCCATTTACACCTGAGAAGACAACTGAAAGGACCGGTGCTCATTTCGGGGGTTTCAAGTATCTCAACCCGTGGTCATTTTGTTCTCTGTGTCTGTGTACAAGATGGGGCAGATCATCACAGGATAGTTCCTTACCTAATGGTAGCCAGGGAGCAGACTGGGAGTGTGGCACCAAGAACAGGAGTCCTCAGGGGCACATCAAAGGCATGGCTGTAAGTGACCACTTCTTCCAATGAGGCCTCACCTCCCATGGTTTCCAGCACTCCCAATAGTCCCCACAGCTTTGTGATCTCATGGGTGGATGGTTCCATTCACTAGGTTAGAGCCCTTATGACCCAATTATCTGCATACACAGCATTCTAAGTAACCATGGCCACAGTACAGAATCTTTGGAAGGGACACTTTATACTCAAGCCATGACACAATGTATACTAGGGAGGACATCCTTCCTGTGAGTGATGCTGTAAGACACACTTGCTCTCAGAATCTGTTCTGACCACCAGACCCGCATGTGTACACACATCCTCTTTAAAATGGAGTCCATTTAGTTTCTCTTATTGTCTTTTCTTCCAGGTTTCCTCCATGGTAACAAAAATGGATAAGCACAGAGTCCTTCCCATATTCCCATAAATTACAATTTTCTCCAATGCGACCATTCACAAATTCTGCGTGTGTCTTCCATTTGGCTTGTGAGTTATGTTTTACAGCGATGAATGCTTAACAAATGCATGTATGAAAAGGGGCTTTGTGAAAATTAAGTTATAACACCACTTTAAATCTTAGCTTATGTGGATCTGTGTTTTTTATTATCCCATCATTTATTTCACAGCCTACTTTGCTAAATTCTGGATCTACAAGGTGAGACCTTTTGAGCTAAGCTTGTTTTAGAGCAGGGAATTGTTTGCAAATAAATGATTCTAAAACACCTTTGTCAGGGCAAAAGTTACTACCTGACACTAGGCAGCATTCCTCTTAATGTCCCTCAGACTTTACACAGATTGGAGATAAGCCCTGACAGAGCCGTAATTCAGGCAACTGTTAATGGTTAAATCGATTTAGGTCATAATATAAATGACCTGGAGATATACAATAAAACTCTTCTTTTTAGTTTAAACAGTAATGTTTCTTTGGGGAAACATAGTTCATTTATCTCTGTAACTTCTTTTAGTCTATGATGAGAAATGAATGCAATATTGCAAACTAAATATAGGGTAGGTGATTGGGTATTAGTGTGTGAATTTCATTAGAATTTTTAGCAGCATGAGCTGAAAGTGTAAAAAAATCTGTTGGTGCGTGAGTGCAGGGAACGCCTTGTGTCTCAGTCTGTGTTCTATTGCTGTGAAGAGACACCATGACCACACCACCTCATATTAAGGAAAACATTTAATTGGGACTGGTTTTACACTTTCAGGTTTAGTCCATTATCATCATGGCAGGAAGCATGGTGGCTGGCATTCAGGCAGACATGGTGCCGGAGAAAGAGCTGAGAGCTCTACATTCGGATAGACAGGCAGCAGGAAGAGAGAGTCACTGGGCCTGGCTTGGGTTTTTGAAACCTCAAAGCCCACCACCACCCCCACCCCAACCCACCCCCTCCACCCCCTCCACCCCAATTCCCCCCACCCCCACCCCCACCACCCCACCCCCACCACCACCACCCCCCAGTGACACATTTCCTCCAACAAGGCCATACCTACTAGTCCTAAGCATTTAAATACTTGAACCTATCAGAGCCATTCTTATGGAAACCACCAGGCCTTGCATTTTCAGGTGAGAAATCAGGGGCTGATCAAGCTGTTTCACACTAACTAATGATTTTATTCAGTCACAAAATTTAAAGTGACATGACATGGATGATGTTAGGCATAAGAAAGTAAAGCATCTACTTTTGAGATGTACAAGTGCATGGCACAAGCCAGTCACCTCATTGGTTCATTACAAATAACTCAGTAAGACTCCCTTAGGTTAAAAATGTTATGCAACATGTCCTCAGTTAAGGAAGTCCTTCCAAACAGAACGTAATGGATGGTTAGGGGACACGTATTTATTTTCCTTTTGTATACTGATTGCTCCTAGTAAATGTTCGGCTGTTCTACAATTTTTCACAATAATAAGTGGGGGAGGGAGATTATTTTCTACATAAAACAATGCTATCAGCTACAGTTATGTTTTAAACTCCAAATAAGCATATTGTATGCAATTGAGTGACACCTAAAATGATCTTTTCTGGATTCTTATTTTAATAAAATGTGTTTTTGCTACAAAGATCAGATCCCTCTTTATCAAGTTTTAGTGAAGATGGGAGGGTGCTCTGCCGTGCCAACCATGTGACGATTCCTTTAGAGGAAGGATGTTCACCAGTATCCACAGTTAAGGCATTGTATCAGCACTGAGCTACAGTGAAATCAGATATTATTCCAGCACTCATATTTGGACTCTAGAAGCTAGAATCCTTCAAAGCATTGAAAATGAATATCGAAACTTCATTAAAGGAAGCAACCCCAGACTCCGACAGAATGATGCATGTTGATAAGATAAGTCATGTACCACACTTGGCTTATTTTTCAATTCAAACCTTATGATTATCTAGTCATCAAACCTTTAATCAAACACTTTTGCCCGCATCATATTTATTTCTTGTGTCATTTGAAATGGTCACAGGAAGTAACTCCTATAGTTGCTGGTGGTGTCTGGGTCAGGGTAGGCTCTGTGGAGGTTTCTGTCACTGAAGAGTGAGAACAGCCTCTTACAACCTCCTCTTCTCCACCATGACAAGATGGTGGAGTTGCTGATTCTACAGCAACCACATCATGGAGGCTTCTGTCCATACCCAGCATTTCATTAATCTTCTGTATCATTGGGGAAAGAATTCTCTTTCCTGTCTGTTTCTGTGCTAGACTTCATCTAAGAGAGATACTAGGAAGATGGTAGAGGACGTACAGCCATTGTCCTCACAACTGGCTCTTGGATGACCCTGGGCAGACTATAGTTCACTTTGACTTCCCACTGAGCTCCAGAGAAAGCCCTTCCTCATGCTCATGGATGCTGATGATCACAGCTAACAGGTCTGTCAGCTTTCTGAGAACTGGACTTCCTGTGAGCGTGAGAGGCAGACTGTCAGCTAGTGAGTGGGACATATGGCCACTTCCTAGGGTACAGGAAGATCCTGTCTGCCCCCACAGTCCTCATACGGGATGCTCCTCACTGAGTTCACCTTATCCCCGGATGTTCGTTTGTCCTCTGTGTATAGTCTTATCCTGTTTTATGTTCTAAACTATGTTGTAAAGCATAGTTAAGTCTTTATAGGAGCGGCTTCTGAAATTTTAGTTACAGTTAGAATCAACTACTTAATAGATACAACACTTTCTAACTTCTAAGGGAAAAATCAGAAACAAATGAAAATTGTCCATCCTGGTAGTGATAATACCACCTTTTCCTGATGCCTGTGCCCTGGGTCTATTTAAGGCATTGGGTGATTTACATTTCTGTAAGCCATATATTTAAACTTAGTCTATTAATGCCAAAAGATTTATGTTAAGCTCAGAGCCTTTAGCATATGCACATGTACTTTAAATTCTCAGTGCACACAGCCTTTTACAAAGCTTATGTTCTGAACATTTTAATTTTTGAATATTGATAAGATAGAGCAGTGTGCTAAATCTTAATGTGTATGCAAAATCTATCTTGCACATTCTGGATTCATTTAAGAGAAATTCTCTTACACATTGCATGACTTTTCGAAAGTAGAGTCTGACTGCTCATGAGCACACTTATGTAGACCCAACACTGACATCTACAGCTGCCCTGGCTCTGGGTCTCATCTTACCCAGATGACTTTCCCTCGCCTTCTGTCCCTACATCCTTTCTGCTCTTTTCTGCAGTGTTCCCTGAGCCTCAGTGGGGATGCATGTAGCCCACTGTCTTCTTCTGTCACTCTACTGATGAATGTCTAGACTAATTCTATCCCCGCCGTTATAAAGAGCACTGCAATAAATGTGATGTGCGAGTGTCTCTATCACATCTTTTTAAGGCAGCAACAGTTGGTGAAAGAGCACAGTTAAAATTTAACAACTAGATAAATCTGGATATATGTCAAGCAAAGTGCTAGCATTGTTAACATTTACTTATTTTCTCCTTTAAAGAGCAAAAGTATTCAAAGAAAGGAATGGAATGTACACTTTCAGATCTCACGTCTACAATGTCAGGATCCAACAGGACCACAAAGATGAGAGGTGTGCTTGAGGCAAACAAGGCTAACAAAGATGGCAGGTATTTTTGGCAAGCTTGTCAGAACAAGCGCAGTTGAGTACTTCTAGCAAAAAAAAAAAAAAAATAGTATTTAAAAACTATTTTAAAGTGGAGAATTCTGTCTGGGAGGCAGAACCAAACATTCAAAATCTACTTATTTCAGAATAACCTATATAAACTGCGGATGGACACGTGGGCGCTGGACTGCATCCCAAGCAAGAGTGCCTGGTGGACACCTTGCCTCTGCCTTCCCCAGACCTTCAGAAACACCACGCATTGTCTTGGATGTCAGAGTGACTTTGTATCACCAGGATTCACAGTAGTGATGAGGTTACTAATTATTGTTTCTGTCTGTGTACTTTTTCTCTTTTATTACCTACCAGCATTGCATCTCAAGACTACAAAGTATTTCCTGCGGTCAGTTATTAAGTCTAAAGGCATTTTTGTGACTCTCTGACAATATGAGAAATGCACTGCAGTGACTTAAGTTGTTGTTTAAATAACAAGAACAGCAGATATTAATAAATAAAAATACATTGGATTTCCAGAAAAATGGTGTAAAAATATCAGCGGTCCAATATCATATACCAGTGAGAAATGTGAAACTCAAGGTACTAGTGCAGCATCTGGGAAGGCCTCAGGCTCATGCCAAATTCTGCACAGATGAAGATGAACGGGAAGGCTGGAACTGTAGATTTTAAACTCTAGGTAGTAACAGCATAATGCAGTAAGATGATACAACCCAATTTAACTGCAAATCTAAAAATTACAATAGTAATTAGTTATTAAACTTCTCCACACAAACTTTTCACATTTATAATACTAACAACTTCATTAATATAACAGTATGCCATCCTTCTTCCAACTATGATAATTATACTGCTAATACTAATTAATTACAATTTCCTGGACTGATAACAACTGAGTGTTATCTGAGAGATGCATTATGGAATAAATCATTTGATTCTTTACAGACTTAATGATTATTTTTTTTAGAAATTGGCATTGCGTATTGAACCCAGGCCCTGGCCCATACTATGCAGGTGCTCTATAGAAGTATTGGTCCAAAGCTTGGTGGAGTGGTTCCACCAGTTACTGTGGCCTTTATCTTTCATGTCAACTTTCCCCTCGAAAGTGTCTTATTTCCCATATCTTATAAAGCATCAGGGAGAGAAAGAAGAGATTAGAAGACCTTCTAGTAATAAGATTTATATGGTTGTCCTGATTTCAGAGAAAGCGCATACCTAGGCTGTAGTCACCTACTTAAGTGTCGGAGTGCTAACTGTGAAAGGAGCCAATCGTGCCATGCATGAAAGAGAAACAATGCATGCAAGAAAGACGCCAAAGTTAAAAGGAAATTTGCTTTCTCAAAACTGGGATCTTTATTCGACCTACTGCAATACATCCTAATGGGCTGTCAGCCTAAAGCTAGTGATGGAGAAGACTGTAGAAAATTTCAAAACACTCCTATGCCAAGACCTACTGAAAAGAGAAACCCATGTATCCTTCTATTGATTCCAGTGACACCCAGGATAACGCCATGTGCACAAAATGGGGGAAACTTTGAAAAATAAAACTTAGGAACTTGAAAGTTTACTAAAAAGGTCTATGCATTTTGTCTTTGCCAGCATCTGCTTTTGGGCTGTGTCCTGGCTACTGTTTATGTGGCTGTGATCACACAGGGATAGAGACTTAAGGGGAGAAAGGCTTGTCCTGGCTCATAGTCAAAAGGGACACAGCCTATCGTGGTGGGGATGACATGGAGACAGAAGTGTGAGGTGCCTGCACACATTGCATCCACAGTCAGGAACCAGAGAGACAGCAGGAAGTGTGTCTCAACTAAAACAACAACAACAACAACAAAACCTCAAGCCTCACCTCAGTGATCCACCACTGTCAGGTAGGTCCCACCTCAAAGCCTGGACCCAGCTGCGGACTAACTGTTCAGACATTCAGACAGATGAACATATGGGGGGCATTTTACATTCAAATCACAACATACTACATAGTAAATTCATGTAATCAAGGTCAAATTTGGTAACTTACTCAAAGGTTATTATAGGTTCTTACAAGAGTCATTTAATATAATATTCAGATTTATAATTATACAGAAAGAGGTTATGTTCCAATGATTTCAGAGGCTAGAAAAATCCCAGGAATTCCCCCAAATAGTCCCAAATCCATTCTGTCAAACTCACCGGCAATTTAGGATACACACTGCCTTGCCTTCCTGTAAGAGAATGGTCAAGTATTCATTCTTGAGATTGTGTAAGTGCTTTAATGCACAGACATTTTGTTCACATGGTAAAAAGTTAGCAAGGAGCTTTTGGCTAATAAGAATTATTTTGCTTTTAGAAACTGCATATGCCCAGATAATTCAATATTTTCAAATGCCTTTAATTCCTTTGTGGCCTAATTTAGCAA
Source organism: Peromyscus californicus insignis (assembly GCF_007827085.1). Taxonomy (NCBI): domain Eukaryota; kingdom Metazoa; phylum Chordata; class Mammalia; order Rodentia; family Cricetidae; genus Peromyscus; species Peromyscus californicus. Next base: position 7,081,689 of record NW_026294480.1, on the reverse strand, counting down.
CTATCTGACAATATTACTGGGATACATACATTTTGTAAATAATAGCAGACAGTTTTGAAACTTGGAAACATGTCTTCATTTTTAGTTTATTCCTAAAGGCTTATTTCCACTGAATATTTGCAAGAATAAATTAAGACAAGATACAATTCTAGCAAAGAGGAAAAGCAGTGCTATGGTAGGTGCCATAATTCATAGCTGCATGTAACTGGATATGATTGAGTGCAGTAAACAAAAGTATGCACGTCTGATGAGCTGTCAATCACTGCATGTTTACAATCTCTCAGAAACTTTCCCAAAGTTTATCTGCATGGATTCTTTATTAAGCCATATTCCATTTTCTAGGCAACTTTCATCTCATGAAACCCAGATAACTTCTGATCCTGTCAGACATTTTTCTTGAGGAAAGAATACTAGCCATGTTCTTGCTCATACTGTGGACATCCTGTGAAACAAGAAAGCCAGTGGTGGTATTTATTCTGTCACATAAACATCACAGACTTTGGGTTTCTGAGGCTATGTATGAGCAGTAAGAACTCAGACCTGTGAGTTTATGAAAGAGCAACACGCAGAAGACTAGGTCACACACTGAGAGTTGACTGCAGGGTCCCCTGTGGATAGTTCAATTGCCCAGTGTTCAAGTTCCTTATGTAGAAGAGGTTAGTGTTTGTGTATAATCTGTCCAAGCCTTCCTATATGCTTTTAATCATCTTTAGATTACTTATGATATCCATTATAAAGTCAATGATATTGAAATAGTTACCCTCTTTCCTCTCTTCCACTGGATTCCCGGAGCTCAGTCTGGTGCATGGTTGTGGATCTCTGCCTCTGCTTCCATCAGTTATTGGATGAAGGCTCTATGATGACAGTTAGGGTATTCACCAATCTGATTACCAGGGTAGGCCAGTTCAGGCACCCTCACCACTGTTGCTATTAGTCTAATTTGGGGTCATCCTTGTGGATTCCTTGGAATTTCCCTAGCACCAGGTTTCTCCCTTATCCCACAATTTCTCCTTCTATCAGGATATCTCTTTCATTGCTCTCCCACTCCATCCCTCCCCCAGCTCAGCCACCCCATTCCCTCATGTTCTCATGCCCTATCCCCTACTCTCTATTGCCCCTGCATCCCCAGTTTACTCATCAGGATATCCTCTGTTTCCCCTTCCCCAGGTGATCCTTACATCCCCATTAGGGTTCTCTTTGTTTTCTAGCTTCTCTGGAGCTGTGGGTTATAGTCTGATTCTCCTTTGCTTTACATCTAGTATCCACTTACGAGTGAGTACATACCATGTTTGTCTTTCTGAGTCTGGGTTACTTCACTCAAGATGATATTTTCTAGTTCCATCCATTTGACTGCAAATTTCATGATGTCTTTTTTTTTTAATAGCTGAGCATTACTCCATTGTGTATATGTACCACATTTTCTTTATACATTCTTTAGTTGAGGGGCATCTAAGCTGTTTTCAGGTTCTGGCTATTATGAATAATGCTGCTATGAACATAGTTGAGCAAGTGTCCTTGTGGTATGATTACGCATCCCTTGGGTATATGCCCAAGAGTGGTATAACTGGGTCTTGAAGAAGACTTATTCCCAATTTTCTGAGAAACCACCATACTAATTTCCAAAGTGACTGTACAAGTTTGCATTCTCACCAACAGTGGAGGAGTGTTCCCCTTGCTCTGCATCCTCTCCAACATAAGCTGTCATCAGTATTTTTGATCTTAGCCATTCTTACAAGTGTAAGATGGTATTTCAGTCATTTTGATTTGCATTTCCCTGATGACTAAGGATGTTGAGCAATTCCTTAAACATCTTTCAGCCATTTGGGATTCTTCTGTTGAGAATTCTCTGTTTAGATCTGTAGCCCCCAATTTTTTTAATTGGATTGTTTGGTATCTTGAGTTTTTTATATATTTTGGAGATAATTTACCAGACTTAGCTGTGCCCCCATGGGAGAACTTACCCTGTTGAAGGAGGGAATAGGGGATAGAAGAGAAGGTGGGGGAGCAAGAGGAGAGATGAGAGGGGGATCTGTGATTAGTATGTAAAATGAGTAAAAATAAATAAAAAACTAAATAAATAAATAAAATAGTTACTATCTGTTGTGACAATCAACAGTCAAAGTCGGCACATGGTTTGGACAGATGCAATTCTTTAAAAATTTTTGTTCCATAGTTGGTTAAACCCAAAGATAATCCCCCTTTGTGAAGGGTCAACTTATAAAGGAAGGAGCCCCTGCCTCACGGAGGGTTGAGGAAGTGAGAGACAGTAGGAACTAAAATGTCAAAGAAAGTCTTTTTAAAAAGGGTGGCACTGGCACATGTTTGTCAACCCAGCACTCAGGGGAATAGGCATCCAAGGTAGTCTGGGTGGCATAGCAAGACCCAGTCTAAAAATAAAACTGAAAAGAAAAATAATTTTAAAGAAAGAAAGGAAGGAAGGAAGGAACTGTGTGACCTGGAGGATGCAGTGAAAAGAGCACAGAGAAGGTGTAAGCTCAGCTGAGACTAGAGAAGGTGAGACAGAAATGAAGGGCGAGAGGGAACAGGAGCCAGTGCTTGGTACACTTGCCCTCATCTCAGCAGCATATGCAGGCAGAGGCTGTCACCCCAGAGCTAAGGGAGCACCAACTGTACGTTCACCACTCCGGTTTGATCTTTATACAAGGTGCATATCTACCAAATTATCAAACTGTAGCCTGTGATTTCATGCAATTAAAATAATATAAGAAAAGTAAATGACAGAGCTGGATAGCCACATTGTTGTGATGCCACACATTTGGTGACTGGACCAGATCCCTGGTGTGTGGGAAAAGTGGCCATACTCATATCAATGCTCTCTAGCATTGTCAAGGTGAGCAAGATGGACTGACAGCCTGCATGGGACTGAACTAAGCCCTCTGAATGTGGGTGAAAGTTTCATGGCTTGATGTGTTTGTGGGTCCCCTGGCAATGGGACCAGGACTTGTCCTGGGTACATGAACTGGCTTTTTAGACCCCATTCTCTATGATGTGATGCCTTACTCAGCCTCGATGCAGGGGGGAGGGGCTAGGTCCATCCCCAACATGGTATGCCAGACTGGGTTGACTGCCCAAGGGAGGCCTCACCCTCTATGAGGAGGGGATGGGGGTGAGATGGGGGTAGGTGGGGGTAGCAGGAGAAAAGGAGGGTGGGGGGACAGGGGTTGGGATGTAAAAGGAAAGAAATTTTTTTAAAGAAAAGAATGAAATTTAATAATAATAATAATAACAATAATAAAGGACAATAAGAGGAAACAGAGGAGCCCACAGTGACAGAGACAGGCTTGAAATATATCTCCATGAAGGCAGGAAAGTGAACAAAAAATGGGCCAAATCTGTGATAAATGTGGACATGATCTCAATTTAATTAACTCCCTACTTGCCTGCTATCTGTACACTGTGTGACATTCCACTCGCATACATGGTGAGAACTCAACAACACTCAGGACAATGTCACCCCAGGAAGACACGGATGAGATGAAAGTCAGTAGAGGCATACAGGACCTGGGTGAGCAATCTCTGATCAGTGAAGAGAGAACACTGGGACAATACACTCAGTTACAAACCTGTCCCTTGGCTCCTTCAGCAGACTCATCATCACCACCGTGAGCCAAGTATCCCATTAACTCTGTTTTGTATTAGAAAATTCCTCCCACAGCTGTGAAACAGAATCACCAGTGAGTGGTGCTTCTGACCATTATTCTGCATTTGTGGTTTATTTATTTACCCCAGATGACTCTGTCTTGGGCTAGAACTCCAAGTTAATAATGCAGTTTAAGCAAAATATCTTTAGCAAAGTCAAAAGTATGAAAAAGATTTTAATCAAAGTTTGATTTGGACTCAGAGCTCTTAGGTTTTGTTTTTTGGTTTTTGTTTTGTTTTGTTTTTACAGATAATCACTCTATAATTGTAGAGTTTGATGCTCCTCAGTTAATGTTTGTGTTTCTAGTTACACTGATAGATATTTGAGAGTGCAAAATAAAAAGTGGTATTTGAACCCCACTCTCCTTGTTTAATGCTAACTTCTAATTATTTAATTCCTTTTGTTGTTCTTGCTTCCCAAGATCATACTTCCTAAGACCACACTGAATCTGCAGAGACAAACTGTGACCTGCAGACACAGGGACTTTCCAGAGGAAGATTCAGAAAAGTTCCCCTCATCAGGAAGCAGATGCTGCTCCCTAACTTTAGTCTGGCTTTGCGGCCACTGCTTTTTTAAAACTGCTTGTTCATCCTCATCAGAGTCTCAGCAAGATCCTAAACCCAGGGTCTAGTCTGTGGAAAAATGTGGGGAGAGAACTCTCTTCCTTCCTCAAGGACGAGGCATATTTTACTCTAACCCAGACACATCGATTATCCATGTGTTCTAATCCAGTTTCCCAGGGGGATGGCCCTGGGTATTGAGTAATTAGCTGAGGGAAATAGCACATGTTTCTGTACCATGTGTCTTCTCTATATTTCCATGAAGAGAGGAGGGTAGGATTGGGGAGTAGATGGCCATTAGCATCCTGTACTGTGTCCACCCTCAGAGCCCTCATCTACCACAGCAGGTGAGCAGGACACTGACAGATGCAAGTGCCCGCACCTGGGCAGCCATCAGGGGGCCTGTAATCTTAATAAAACCAGGACAGTGAAACAAGTACTGTGGATATGTCAGCCTGCTCGCTGGCTCCTCTGCTTCAGAGGGGCAGGAGACCATACGCTTTTGTTCTTGTTTTCTTTCTCCACAGGCACTCAGCCTTTAGTTCAAATTCGATACAAGGAAAGTGAACAATAAAATGTCAAATAAAGCCCCCTCACATAATCCAGAGCAAAACTGAAGCTCTGGCAAATGGGTAACATTTGTAAACAGTTCAACTTTTTTCTTTTAGAAAACAGTCAAATTGAAATGCTGATAGCACATCAGAACTTCCATCTCATGTAGCAGGAATCTTAAAAGTTCTTATTAATAAAATCAAACCTGAAGCCAGGTATTGGGGTGAATGCTAGAACATCAGAGAAGCAGAACAAGCCACAGCCACCTCACCTCGCCAGTTCCTCAGCTGATCCTGTTTCCTCAGCCTTTGAGTCCTTATCCAAATGGATCTCAGCTGAACTGCTGTTCAAATGCCTAAAAGCTTAACCCAGCTCTAGTTCCTGGTCCTCATGCTTTATATACCTTTCAGCCATCACTTCCTGGAATTAAAGGCATGAGTCACCATGCCTGGCTGTTTCCAGTGTGGCTTTGAACTCACAGAGATCCAGATGGATCCCTGCCTCTGTAATGCTAGGATTAAAGGCATGTGCTATCACTGCCTAACCTCTATGTTTAATATTATGGCTGTTCTGGTCTCTGACCCCCCAGATAAGTTTATTGGGGTGCACAATATATCAACCAATCTCAGCTCACTCTGATCTCATGTGTGATGTTGATACATTCCTTACCTTTCCACCATTGCATCTAGTGTGTGTGGAAGACTCGCTGGCAATGAATGGGAGCTTCTGCGCAGACTAGGAAACCAGAAGGACTAAGCCTTGATGAGGCGACAGTGCTCCTGACCCTAACCATGTGGACATTTGTCAGCCAGTGCCGGGGTGTGAGGCATAACTAAATCGTTCAAAGCCACTCTCACTGAACGGCTTTTTAATCATTTGTTATAACAGCACAAATATAGTGAGTTCTGAGAAATAGTGGAATATGGCGACATAATGTTATTAAAGGACTTAAAAGGCATCTGTATTCTGATGCAGTTATTTGAATGTACAGCTAAAATGCGAAGATAATTTTCTTTTTTTGCTATTGTAAGTACAGAAGAGGAATCTCAGAAAAAAATGAAATGGAATTCTGTCTAAACTTGTATTTCCCAAATGTTGATTGATTTGAACCTTTCTGGCCCATCATCAAAATTGAACTGATATTCATTGCACCTACACGGCTTTTTGTAGGTATCTTGGGAGGATAGAGCTTCTGGTATCTATATATAATGAAGTAATGTCATTACTAAACCCATGACTAACAAAATTGTGTCACATAAAATGTACCTTCCCAAACAAATCATTACTAAACTGTCATTCACTTCTATCAATAACTTTATCAATAATAATTACATAATTTTTAGTGGTTGCAGAAAAAAAAAAAAAACCTAGTGTAGACATATTTGAATTCTCCTCTAGCTGAGAAACTACTATTGATTACAAAAGTGAATTCCCATTTCAAAATTATACAGGCATTTTTGTATCTCAAAATAAGATAGTAGACTGCTTGGTGTGAGGCATGTTTAAATGGAGCTTGAGAAATATCCAGGTACCATGGGACTAAAGTGTTACTAAGGTGATTCCATGATACTCATACATGAGTTCACATGACCTGGAGGAAAACAATTTCAGAGTCCAACTTCTCACTAGGTCATCCCAGTGCTTACAAAAGGAGGGGTCAACACTGTCAGGGCAAGAGTCTCAGCACATCCTATGGAAAGTACATGAGGGCTGAGAGACAGCCAATGAGAGAAAGAAGATTTAGATATGAGAAAAGTTCCAATTGGAAACTTTCTGAAGTTTTGTTCTTAAATAATAAACAAGTGAGTGGCTGGAGAGACCTGGTGGCTGAAACTATGCTGCTTTTGTAGGATAAATGGGTATGGTTCCAGCACTCACATCAGGCTGCAACAACCCGTAACTCTGCTTAAGAACATCTGGCGCCCTCTCCTGGCCCTTGCTAGTACCTGCACTCATATGCACAGATCCATAATTAAAAATTTTTAAAAAAGACCAAACAGATCAGCACCAACAGTATTTAAAACATACTTCTCTTTACATATACCAAAGGTTTATACACAATATCAACTTTATAAAAATATATAACTTTATTTTTGCTGTGTTTGGAATGATACTTAGGGCTTTACGTTATCTAAGCAATTGAACTTTTGTGTCTTTACTTACTACTTAACGGCAGAATTTTATTTTATCAAAAGCCTGTTGTTTTTATACAAATTCTATCATGAGGATACTGTCTTATAAATTAGAATATTCTTGATAGTTTTATTAAGAATAATGGTAATTCATTCATTTTCATGTGGTTAGTGGGAATGGGTGGATTGAGAATTCCTGCCTTTTCTCCTTGTGAATGCTTCGTAAGAAAATATTTGTTCATGGCTAGAGAGATGGCTCTGTGGTTAAGAGCACCTAGTGTTCTTGCACAGTACACATATTTGGTTCCTAGCAGGCAAATGTTGGCTTACAACCATCTGCGACTTCGGTTTTAGGGGATCCGACACCTTCTTTGGACCTCTGCAAGATGCAGGCACACAAGTGCTGCACATACATGCATCACGCAAAAAATATTCATAATACATTTAAAAAATTAGGTTATAGTGCAGGTTACTGTTACAAAGCTCATCTTTTCCTTAGAATTACAAACCAGGACCTTATCTGCCTTCGATTGGTGTTTAATAGAGATGCAAAGCTCTCTTCTGGATGCTCATGTGTTTTATTTGTTCTTAGTAAGCTCAGAAATCAATGAATTGCTTTTACTGCATGTTAGGATTCATAAACTTATTTATGTAGATCATTAAAATAAGAATTCTAAGACATCGTATATGATACAGTCGGTATGAAAAAGATATAAATGCCTTCTTTTGGTAAGGAACTATTCTCACAACCCTCGGAAATGTTTGTGGGCATCACTGTACACAGTAGCTTGTCTGGACATTTTGACACATGCATCATGTCATTTATTTCCCACCACATGCTACTGTGTCTTCCAGATGATGAATCAACTCTCAGAGACATTAAGTAAGGCAGCCTAGGGAGGCTGGACTGAACACTGTCATCAGCACCACTCTAAGCCACCTCTCTGTGACTGTCTGAGCTGCTTTCCAAATTCATTCTAAATCTTAAACCCATGAAGCTCACACTCCAAAGTCCCAAATTTGCAGCTTGAAGGGGACATGGATTTGAACTTCCCAAGGGTTCCCTAGAAGTGCTAACAGTGTCATTTGTTTCCCTCTGGCAGCCTGATGTCACTCCATATAATCGCCACAGCTTTCCACTTGCCCACTCCCAGAGCTGATGGACAGCTCTGGAACCATGGAGACCAGTGAATGCCAGTACAAGCTCTCAGAAGCTGCCCTTCTCTTCCTTTAAGACAACTCTTAAAGCAGACAGCACACCGTGTAGTCAGTATTTTCTAAATTGCTAGTTCTCATTTTAATTTTCCTCAAATATTTCTGGACATGGTCTTTACATGTAAGCAAATATGAGTGGTGAGTGATTACAAATGTTCTTTTAGCTGTGTGATGGATCGTTGGGCATATGGACAGTTGTAAACAATGCACAAACCACTTAATCAGAGACTCTGTAGCTGGTCTCACCCATCCTCACAAATAAACTTACAGCTCGTTTTAAGCACATGTGTGGAAATTCTGAAGAAAACACATGTGTAAACCTACATGTAAACACTCTCAAATACTGACCGCACAGCAGTAACTGCTGCCAGCTATCATCCCGCATGAGACTGGGCATGTCAACAGTCAATCATGGAGCAGGGAGGGGCCCATGTAGCTCCACTGCTCCCTGATGAACTCTAAGCTACTGATGGATACTTGGGGACAGACACTCTTTCAGTTCTATACCCACCGATGACCCCATCATGTGCCAATGCACTGCAACACACTGCTGCAAACCTGTAGTCACATCGATGGACCTGGTTAAACCCGGTAGGTCACAAAACAAAAGACATGAATGTGGAGTAGATGCTTGGAGGGCAATTAAAAGAAACAGGAGAAAGTAAGGGTGACAGTATTCAGAATGTACTGATTACTGATAAATGAACTTATCAAAAGAACTAATTCAATAAAGGAACGAACTGTAGCCTGCATGTCCACTGACACCAGATGGCAGACTTGCAGAGTTCCTAACAGCATGTCTTCTCCACGGGGCCTCTCACAGTGAGTGAGTCAGGCAGCTAGCAGTACGTGGTGCAGGGTGGGGACCTCCTCCCATCACATCCCTTCTGGGAAAGCCTAGCCCAGAGAATTTACTAATGATCTTTCCCTTTGCTGTTCACTTGCCTCCTTTCAGAAAATAATTGTTCACTGAGCTTCACATTCCATAGTCTGGCAAAGCCCAAAGCTTTCCAAATTTAATTCTGAAACACTTAGAAACAAAAGCTGTGCGTTCTGGCATCTTTGCCACTTCAGAGTCTTTTGACTCAAAATTTTCTCAAAATCCCAAAACTTTTCTAGATCGTACTGAAGAACCTACTTGAACAACAGACACAGGTAAAAAAAATCAGCTTACAAGAAAATATTGTGGGCCATTTACACGAAAGATTCACACCATCTGATCCCTAAATCCATCAGCCTACATTTCACAGATACTTCAGGCCTGCAAGGCATGACTTCAGCCACCCAGAGGCTGGGCATTTTCTTGTTCATCTTTCTCAGGGGACCCCTGCCCCAGCAGGCCCACATCCAATCTTCCTACCCAGTTTCCTCCAGAACTTAAGTTGCTTCTCAGTATTCCGAGCTCTCTGGCATCAGTTTGTTGACACAAATCATCATGATCTTAAACAAGCAAACAAACAAAAAGAATGATGACTTTATATTCATTTTTATTATAGGAGCATTGAGGTAGCTAACTTTTCTGACAATCCTCAGATGTCAAATCAGTAAGATGTCCCAACAATTTAATTACAGATCTTTAATAAAAGGGAGATAGGAAAATCTACAACCACAGTCAGAGACCTCATCAGTCATCTCTCAATAATTGATGGGAAAGGCTAGATGGAAAGTTAGTAAAGAAAGAGAAATCTTAATTTGATAAATTTGATATTTTCAGAACATTCCACAAATAACATACTACACAGACCCAGTGAAAATAAAAAGCTTTAAGAGTATAGTGTATGCTACAAACACTTTATTAAGCCTTGGTAAATTTATAAGGATTTCAAAATGAAAAATGTGAATTATCATTTTAAGAGATTAAATTGAAAACAGTGATAGAAAGACATCTTTAAAACATGCCCTAAATATCTGGAAACTAAGTAACAAATTTCTAATATACTAAGCAAAAATATAAGATGACTTTGGGGACCCCTGTTCCATCTATGTTGGACTTTTAACTGGCTTGATCTTGCTCAGATAATCATGCCTACCATTATTCAATGTGTGCAGCTGCCAGATCATGTCCAGAAGTCAGCAATTCACAGATCTCCTCCCCATTCACCAGCTCATATTTTATTCTTCCCACCCCTCTTCTTCAATGGTCCCTGAGCACTGTGTTGTCAGAGATTGATATACATCAAGTTTGACTCATCCACAACTGGTCAGCATTTTGACCAGCTGTGAGTCTCTGATTTATCCACTACCCACTTCAAAAACAAGCTTTTCTGATCAAAGTTGAGAACAGCACAAACCTATGGATATAAACATAAATATTTAGAATGTAGTTTCAGGGCAAAACAATAGTAGGGTCCCTACTAGGGCTTATGATCTCTCTGGTCTTAGACTTTTGAACAGGTTTAAAGTACCAGTCGGGAAAGGAGGGATTCTGTGAAGAAGACGTCATAACTAATCACAGAGAGTGGTTGGCTACCCCCACAGCCATCAGGTCACTGTAGCAGAACATCTTGCCAGCACGTCAGTATTGTAACGTGGGTATTGCCAGCAGTGGGTTACACCATTGATACTTTTCGCTCCCGGGCACTATGAAAGCTAGCTGGCTGGAAAGTTACCGGGTCAGTTCATGATTCGTTTCTCTACATTCTACATTCAAAGTGAGTGTTGATTTTCAGCAATCAGTTTTTAGCATCTAATTATGGTGGGCAACCAATAGCAATGTCAATACCTATGTTGTTTCCTGTGCCTCTGGGGCCTCCCTAACCAATAACTTGTAGGGAACTATTCATTTCTGGTACTGAGATTGTCATTTAATAACCCAGGCATTCTGTGAGAAGCATTGTCTTCCCATGCAGGGCACTTCAGTCTAGGTTTTCTATAGCTGAACACAGATGCATCAATTCAGGATAGAATTTTTCAGATGCGATTAATGTATGTCAACTATATAATTGTTTTCTGAATAATCACCAAATGACTTTTTATGCAGCAAGATACTTTACTCTAGTGGAAAGCAAGGCATAGACTAATGTCAAATGTCAGAGAAATATATTTTTCCTTCATTTGCAGAATTGTATTAACAGATACTAAAAGCATCTAAATAGACATTTGTCAAATGTTAGGAAAATGTATTTTTCCTTCATTCACAGAATTGTATCCACAAATACTAAAAGCCTAATTGAGAGAATTTCACTTATTTCCAGTGCAAACTATTTGATGATTAGAAAAATGGATAAAATGTAAAAAGTGTCATGAGCTACAGCATTGTCAGAGATGTATTTTAAAAAAGTTAAAACTCTGGTTTATTTCCTGAAATTCCCTCTCTGACAAATGAGCTTCTCATGTTATCACCTAAGTGGATTCAGCAAGCACCTGTTTCATGTGATAGGAAAATGCCACTAGCCAGATTTATCAGGCAGTACGATATATAAAAATTCTTAATTAGCTGGTCAATCTTTTTGTTAAGACTTTTATTAGACAGACTCTTATTATTCCTATGATGCTTCAGGAAACAGCCCTCAAAATTCACACATTGAAATACAAGAGCATGATTCTATTATATAAGCCCACAGCCTCTGAATACCACAAAGAAAGACATCCAAATCCCATTCTTCTCATAGGAAAGGTAGTTGTATTTATAACTGGTTGACTAGTAATTTATCTTCAGCTCTAATATTCTGTGGGAATATTCTTGTGTGTTTGAATGTGGGTAATTAAACTAAACTCATTTCTCAAGCTTGATACTTCATGTCTTGTCATTTTTTTAATTTTAAAATTAGTACAAAGCAAATCCCTCCAGTCAGTGAAGGGAGAAAAGCATCTCAGGCCCAGCTTTTGGAAAGAAAGGTCATTTATAAAACATGTGCACTCTAGAAAGCAATGCATTAAATACTGCACAAGTTCCTTTCCAGCCTGCATCCAGGATGAGCATCCAGTCCTCCAGGACAGAGAAAGAAGGTCAAGTAGAACAAAGTAAAGAGTCTTGACCTCTGCCATAAAGGGGGAACATATGATGGTGCAGTGGGGTGATAACGTCATGATTTTCAGTTCCAGGAATGTGAAAATGATCTAATTGTAATGAAATATTTAAAAGCTTGAAGCAGGAAAGTAATATAAAAGCTACAGTGCAACACAGTAATAAGAAGACTAAGGGGGGTGCATTGGACACGCCGGAAGCAGAGAGACATCCTGTAGAAAGAGGACCTGGGAGACCATGCAAGTGGTCAATGATCAGGCTCTCACAGCAAGGGTGTTCTTCGACCAGAGTCAGCACTGACAGGATTTCTTGTACACAACTTGTTTTAACTTTCATTTATTTGATTAAAATTTGCTTACTATTGCATTGTGCAGGGACATGCACAGGTGCTACAGTGCACTTGTGAAGGTCATAGGACAACTTTGTGAAGGAGTCTGTTTTCTCCTTCCACCATGGGTCCAAATTCAGGTCGTGAGGATTGGAAGCAAGCATGTCTGCCTGCCAAGCTACCTCACTGGCCCTTGTCTTGTTTTAACATTATTGAAATGAATTGTATACACTACAAAGTGCTTCCGGGTAATTGTGTAATGCGTTCGTTTTTTTGTAACGTTGCATATTTGTGCAGCTCATGGCTTTGTTTTAATAACAGTTCAACACAGCAGGAATGTGTGCGTTCCTGTTTGCAGCCAGCCCTCATCTTTCTAGTTTTACATCAACTTTTGCACAGGTTTCACAATGTGCATACTCCAGTAAAGCATGTTTACAGATAAGGTGTGATGCAGTACATAGATGCACTGTGAATTTATCAGCTCCCCAATAAGTTACGCCTTGTCTGTATTGAAGATAGTACCTAATTCAAGTTCAGAGCAGTGTTCTGACCTGCATTTAACATTGAGTTAGACGGAGTTACGGTGCCACAATCAATGGCTTTTTACATGAAAACTGTCAGGACACTATTTTTATAAAATAGAATCTATTCTTATTTCGTGCATTCAATTTATTGTGAAAGAGAGGCAAATAGTGAAACTAGTGGGTATACTGTTCGTTACAGTATGACCATAACAAATATTAAACACAATTTTCGATATTGGATTTAGCTGCTTTACTCTATGTTCCTAATGACCACTAATAGACAAGGTCTAATTTTCTTAGACCTTGTCTATAAACTATTCTTACAGTATATCGATTCCCTCATCAAAGTTAGTTTAGAAAATGACCAATCAAGTCTTCAATTTAGGATGGGAGTTTGACCATGGCTTCTTCAAATACTGATGCCTCCATCATATTATAGCATGACCTGATTTACAATATTGTAATGTTAATGATAAATTTTCAAGAACATAAATTTAAGGGCTCCTTAAATACTAAATTCTCAGGACATGGTTAAGTTCAGAATTAGTTGAAGTATTAAAAGATAATAAGTCAGCGCTAATTCCACTGGGGGAAAAAAAAAACAGAATATCCTCCAAGGAATGAAATGTACCGTATCATCAAGCTGTTGTTTTTTAAAGAGATTAATTTGGTTATTAATTATTTAAACCATTTGTTGAAAGAATGTGTTGAATGCTAACGGAGTCTGAATACAAGACATCATAACTCTAGAAAAGCAATGGATCTCATGATTCCCCTGACAACCTGGGAAAGGCTGTGCACACAAGGATATACAATGCATTTCTAATCATCAGCAAAACAGGCCCTGTCTAGCCTGTCATCTCCGTTCATGTCTCTGTGACATCACTCTAATTCCTTCTGAAATCTGAATGGCTGTGCACCATGAACTCACACCTACACAGTGCCTCACCATAGACTCACACTTGGTAGTTCTTGCTAATAATTTCTCATTCTAAATCCCTGAGAAGAGGTTTCAGTGCCCCAAGGCAGTGCTAATGCCTGTTGGCATCCCTGCATCCAACACTGAAGTCCATGTATTAAATGCTTCATAAGAGGTTTCCCCAAGTCCTTTTGAAGCTTCTCTAACTGGATTTAAAATGTCACCACTGCTAAAAGGCTCACAAGCCCATCTCGTCTCTCTCCTCACACACGGATATCAAATGAGGATTTGCAATTCTCAGGCTGAAAGATGACTCTTTGGATAAGAGCACTTAAGACACAAACATGAGGACTTTGGGGTCTCAGCACACACATAAAAAAAAGGCATGATCAAGTGTGCCTGTAACCAAACACTGTGGATGTGGGAGACGAGGGAACAAACCCCTGGTGCTTGTTACCCAGCCAGTCTAGCTGAAAAGGCAAGCTCTTGGTTTAGATAATATGGTAGTATGATAGAGCAGGACACCAGACTTCCTCCTCTGGTCTCCATGCATGTGCACAACCACACAAACTATAAACAGACACACACAAATACACCCCCACAAACCCATGTGTACACAAACACACCCATACATACACACACACACATACACACACACATGCTCATACACACACATAGGGTTAGGGAGAATTTGTAATTTTCTCACATGGTAGAATTACCCTTTCTTGAATATTTTAAAAATTAATTTTGCCAGGTGGTGGTGGTGCACGCCTTTAATCCCAGCACTCAGGAAGCAGAGGCAGGCAGATCTCTGTGAGTTCGAGGCCAGCCTGGCGAGATCCAGGACAGGCACCAAAACAACACAGAGAAACCCTGTCTCAAAAAACCAAAAAAAAAAAAAATTAATTTCAAAGGGCCATAATGAAATGCTATTGTTAAAAGAAACCCAAAGGACCAAAATTTGCCCCTGACCTGTGCACTGGAATTAATGACGTTATAAAGTTATCTAATATCTTGTCTTTCACTGAGTAATTAAAAACTAGAGAAAATCAATCTGCTTTCAAGCTTGAAGAAACCACAGACTCAAGGAAGAAGAATCCCTCAATTCCACTGAAAGATTTTCTCTGGTGAATGCTGAACTGTAAAATGGTAGCCACTTACCATTGTTGAAAACACAGACAGGGAACAGGAGATGACCCCAGTGACTATGTCAGCAGAAGAGGGAACAGCGGGCAGTTTGTTTTCCAGGGGGTTTTCTTGCTCCTTCACTGGGGAGAGAGTGCCATCCAGCTAACTGGCCTCCTTTTCAGTACTGAGAGTGGGGAGGGAACTGTTCCGGTACAAATGAGTGTCAGTGGGCCGGGTGGTGGTGGCGCACGCCTTTAATCCCAGCACTCAGGAGGCAGAGCCAGGTGGATCTCTGTGAGTTCAAGGCCAACCTGGGCTACCAAGTGAGTTCCAGGAGAGGCGCAAAGCTACACAGAGAAACCCTGTCTCGGAAAAAAAAAAAAAAAAAAAAAACAAATGAGTGTCAGCAAAGTTCAGCACATCACCTCCAACATCTTGTGCAGGGAAGGAGCATTGATGAGCACAGGAAAGGAAACAACATCTGATTATAGAAGAGAACATTCTAGTACTATTATAATTAACAAGCAATTGGAAAACTGTTATATCAATGAGCTAAGCAGGAAAAATGTCAACTTTCTACAATACTCAAAAGGACACATTCCAAATGTAAAAAAAAATGTAGCTTTACATCAGCTAGGATGAAGCATAGGCACAATGTTAAACCCAACAATTAGAATTTTTCTTACATTTTAAGGTTAAAAATTAAATGTAAGTAAAATTATTATGTATATGACTAAAAGAAAATCTTTTATGAGCACTTAATCATGGAAAAATCATATTGAGAAAAAATTACAATTTATACAAAGAATTTGCATTCCTGGTAGATAAGGAATTCTCTAAAATAGAGAAAATATCAATGAGGTAATAGGGAAAGGCAAATGTGAAAGCAGTAGTTTGTTATAAACATAGTAGAAGCTGCATGTAATTAATGAAAAGAAGCTCCATCTTTAGGTTTGAGCCATCATCTACATGGTTTGTTATAAGATGACTGTCAATCAAACCAAACCCTTTAATGACCCACCCTGTGTCAGGTTACCAGAGGGCAATGATTGGCAGCACACAGCACATGCTCTGTATTCAAGTATACACGGAGAAGATACACAAAAGGAAAACTATTTTGAATTTATTTACTAAAAACACAGTCAATGGGAATAAAAGAGATAAGTGGGACCATGCCACCCTAAAGGCTTTTGCCAACTCATCAAAATCAAACAACAAAGTGAAGAGGAGCCTGTGTCATGGAGGACCTGAGATGGGTCTGACCTGAAAGCCTCCTTCCTGAAGAATAGCTGTTATAGTTCCAGAGGATACCTTTTAAACTTCCAAGGGAGAGAAGAAACCAATACTCGTGCCCAGCTGTGATGCCTGTGATCCGTAACAGTGGTCAACCAGCACGGCAGCATTTCCCTAAGGTTGTAATACTCAGGTCTTGGAGGTAACCAACAGCTGTCCCATTAGGCTTAAGGCCAGCTCAGCAGATGGTAAATCATGCCTGGTGAAGGAAACATACTCCACTTCCCAGGGTTAGAGACATCATGGATCTGCATACCTCCACTTTACTAAACCAGAATAATCTAATCCCTAACTGCACCCAAAATACTTAAAACCTCAGCAATATGGCGGCCTAAGCAAGACCCAAATAGACATACTAACATGGAAGGGGGAAATCTCACAGGGTCCCACTTCTAAACAAAGAACTCTAGGCAACTAAGAAAGACCGAGAACTTGAGAAACAGTCTTCCCTAGCAATAAGACTCCTAATTGGTTATCCCATACCAATTGGTCAGCCCTGAAATCATATACAAACAAGTAACACCTAAATGAACTGAATCAACTGTATTCATACTTCTATTTGTATATATATCCATAACAGTGGGAAAGGAAGCCATGGATTTGAGAGGGAACTACATGGGGGGGAGACTTGAGAGACCCCGGATGGAGGAAAGAGATAGGGAGAAATTATGGAATTATATTTTAATTCCAAAAAATTTAAACAAAAGAGAAGCTGTGGAATAGAAAATATTTCCAAACTGTATAACTGATGAGGAATTAGTATTCAAGTAAATATCGCACAGCTGAGTGGCAAACACTATAAACCATGACTCCCCCAGCAGCAGAGCTGACAGGAAACAGCAGACTGCCTCTGCTCAGGCATCTCTTTATTACTTTGGCTTCACCTTTGCTGTTACAATCCCTAATAAATGACCATTCAATGCTCTTTCTTTTATTACTCCTTATGTTTAAATAGGAAAATCCAAGTCCTGTTTTATTGTTGTATAGTAATCCAAGGATTTGTTTTAGTTTTAATGAACATATTTTAGAAAATATATGTTTTGAAAATTGATATAATTACATTCATATATTTTCCTGAGCTATAAGATCTGAATTGAAATTCTTAATTGGGAAAGTATTTTCTTTTAGTAAATAAAAAGCACACAGCACTGTTTTCACACATTTCACACATAGTACGTATTTAATTTAAAAATTCGATACAATTAACTAAGAAACAGACTTGGGTAAAATCACTCTCAGCAGAAACACTATTGTGGTTGCCATACATTTATGGATATGGGGTCGAGAAAGTGCATTTTTCAGTAGGTTGTTAACATGTCTTGAACAGATTGTTTCCTGATAAAACATTGACTCAGAGTGCAGATAGAAAATAACATTACAAAAGCTTCTTGCACTTCCCCCATTCAATCCTAGCACTTTAAAAGCTGCATTAGTCTATCCATAGGATGGCCAGAATGTGCTTTAGTCTGGAACAGTATTAATCACATAGACTAAATCTAGTCTTCATCACCCACTCACCCAGTTTTCTTTTGCTGAAAGATTGCAGTACAAGTTTCAGCCTTTTATTAAGTTTACTTAAAAAAATTCAAATTTGTATAATTCTGTTATTACTTCATTCTTCATATTTATATAGCTAAAATGTCCCTTTTTCATTTCTTGTACAGTTTGTATACCAGTCCAAAATTATACTTTGATGCTTTTTAAATTTTAAAAATGTTATTTTGCTTTATGAAATGTGTATGAGAACACACAGTGAAAACATCAGGATTACTCAGGCCCCTGATTTTTGGCTCTCGGGAGTAATGTGTTATAGATTTTTCCAATTCAAATGCAGAAATGAATTATTACAGATATTTTGGCATCTGGCTCTGAACAATGAAAGATGATATTTTAAAACTATCATAAACAACAGCAGCTGAAGGAATATGAATCATTTACCTTTCCTATTTATCTGGCCACTGAGAAAAGTATAAAATTTGAATCCTCTCTCTCTGTTTCTCTCTTTGTGTGTGTGTGTGTGTGTGTGTGTGTGTGTGTGTGTGTACGTCAAAAAGGAATGAAAACAAATACTGTCTATGCTACAATGCACATATTTTATTTCACCAGTTAATTTGACTTTGAATTTATACTGGAGATTGATAACTTTGGTCCCTTTTCCTAGGTACTAATAAATCTGTAGAAGGAACAGAACACACATGGCTAGCCAGACATCAGCAACTAGGCAGGCATGAGATGCCCTCAGTGAACATGATTTGGAGGAATATGATATCCTCAGAAAGAAACAACTGTTTCCACACACAAATGCATGAAACAGAAGACACATACATACCCTGCAGTATCACCTCAGGATTCAGTGCCATGTGGTGGACATACGAGACACAAACGGCAGTCCATTGTTCTTGAGGATGACGAGCAAGCAAGATGAGGACAAAACTCTTGAATTGAGTCTTGAACATTTAATTACGGCTGTATGGAAATCTACTCATGTAATAGGGTCCATGGTCCCCAGTGACTTGAAACACTAAAACTTTGGATGTGTGAAGGGTGTATTGTAGTGGGTAGCCATTCCAGCTTTGATCTGTAAGTTCCAACCCCCATTGAGACTTCGGCAACTGTCACGCCTACAAGGCGGGGCGAAAGGAGGCGCCTGGGGACCCGAGAGCTGGATCGGCTGGCGCTCTCTCTGTTGCGGGACCCTGGACTAGAGAGGTGTACCAAGCAGAGCTCCAGAGAACACCGCTGGACTGCGATACACCTTCCCCAGACTCCGCGACCTACCTATCCCTTAATTTGTAAGTTACGCCATTAAATAAATCTCCTTTTATCTACGTGGAGTGGCCTTAATAATTTCACCAATATCTGGCGCCCAACGTGGGGCACGAACCCACGACCCTGAGATTAAGAGTCTCATGCTCTACCGACTGCAGCACATATACTAAAATTGGAACGATACAGAGAAGATTAGCATGGCCCCTGCGCAAGGATGACACGCAAATTCGTGAAGCGTTCCATATTTTTTAAGATTATTGTCATATTGCATATCACACTACATACTCCTACCTCTGTTATAAATATCGATATATATTTAAGATTATTGTCATATTGCATATTGCACTATATACTCCTACCTCTGTTATAACATCTTGTGTATTGTCACAATTTTGAAGTCATCGTTCTTTACCATACACTTGCTTATAGACTGTTTACCTTGTTTACGTGAAGCCTTAGTCCTTAGGTTATTTCGGTAGATAAGACTTATAGATTTATAGTCACCTATGCTTGTCATCTCTATAGTTACGTTAGTTAGGTTATCCAGATTTACAGATACATAGGTCAGATGGACAGGTAATCTTCAAACACTTCATAGACCTAGAGAATATGGCATTTAAATAACTTAGAATTCTGTTGATGTGAGACATAATTGCTCCTGGCTGCACCAATTTGATCCCGAGAGAATGTTGGGCTTCTAAGACATTTCCATTTGGAAGTTTGTCTTCTTGGCACAAAATGGCCTACTGGGCAAAGAACTGCCCTTGCCTCGACGGCTGACAGTACTAATGCAATGCTATCCTTTCTGGACAAGCGGGACACAAGGAAAGCGACCACTGTACTCTGCCAAGACAGGGTAAGATGGTCTTTCAGAATTCCTGCTTCTGAAAATGGTCTGTCAGATACTTTAGGCCTGTAGCCAATTTGAATGCACCAACAATGCTGAGAAACATTAGGTGACTGTCCAGGCTGCCAGCTGTCTCCGTCTACTCTCGCAAGATTCCCGAAAGTTGCTTGCATCCATCTACCATTTCTCAGGTACCATTATATTCCTTCTCAGGTCTTTGATGGGATTGAAGACTAGCAGTTATAGTTACAACCTAGTAGATAGAACATATTAAGTATTAGATTCAGGTTCTTTAGGATAGGACACCTTTTGGAATGATCTTTGTAACATGCCATTTACCTATGCTCTATACTTCTCTGGATAATAGTATGTGTTTCTTGCTTGATATTGTTTGCATTGGTTGTAGTTCCATCTTATCTAGGTCATTATCCCTCATTATTCCTGGACTATATTTGATAACCATTCCTTTGTATATAGTCTTGTATTAGGTTAGAACTTTCTTATTTAGACAAAAAGGGGGAGATGTAGTGGGTAGCCATTCCAGCTTTGATCTGTAAGTTCCAACCCCCATTGAGACTTCGGCAACTGTCACGCCTACAAGGCGGGGCGAAAGGAGGCGCCTGGGGACCCGAGAGCTGGATCGGCTGGCGCTCTCTCTGTTGCGGGACCCTGGACTAGAGAGGTGTACCAAGCAGAGCTCCAGAGAACACCGCTGGACTGCGATACACCTTCCCCAGACTCCGCGACCTACCTATCCCTTAATTTGTAAGTTATGCCATTAAATAATCTCCTTTTATCTACGTGGAGTGGCCTTAATAATTTCACCAATAGTGTATAATGAGCAGCTAGATATGGTTGGTTTCTACAAGTATATTATAAAGATGATATCATAAGTATATCACAAAAATGACATCAAAATCAGTAAGAAATAATGCTGGACAGAGGGATCCTCCTGTGACATATCCAGGGCCATCATCCAGAGAAATTTTTGATTCTCTAAACTGTGGAAGCCCTCTTCATATTTGTGTCCTACAAGGATAACATTAGAAAAGATTATGAATCAACAAACAAAAATTTTGTTTGAAGATTCCATAATGAAACTAATATTGTGTATGCTAATTAAAAATGTTAACACAATTAATTAAACAGTTATAAAGAAAACACTGTGAAGTATGGATTGGATACAGGATTAGAGCCAGGTGGTAGCAAGTAAATATTCCTTTAATGATCCCAGTGAGAAAATTAGAGAGCAAGCTGAGACAAAGGGGATGAAATAATGGAGAAACAAGTGGACTGTACATGAGAATCATAAAAAATCCATGAAGCTGTTTTGAAACAGGAAATCTAATCAGGAAAATACTTTCTAGGGCTTTGGTTCTAATATAGGGGGTAAAATAAAGATACTGGATAAAAATAGTAGGAACAAATAGGACCAATGTCAGGGTGAGTATGTATGTGGTCTCCCAGACCATACCCAACTCATTAATTCTCAGGAAACTTCCCAAGCTCAGCCTGGAATTAGTTGTAATCACCAGCAAGATCAGGAATAATCAGAGGTATCAAAGATAAGTCAAGAAGAGGAAAAGGCTAATGCTTTCAAGGTCCCAGGTTAACAATGTTAATAGGATATGTCCAGTAATGAGCTGGGTACTGTCTGAATAACTCCATCTACCACTGAGGCTCATCAGAGACTCAATAACACAGGCTTTCCCTAAAGCCTGGCATGTAGACAGACACTCTAACACAGATGCCACCCATAGAAGAAAAATCATTGTTCAGTTTATAGTTGGATTTGAAAAACTATTCCCTAAATTTGTATGTTGAAAGCTTGGTGTCCAACACAATAGCATTCACAAAGACAGTGATTGAATCATGAGGGCTCCATCCTAGTCAATGGATCAATCTCCTGATGAAGTTATAACTCAATTGGCTACTAGAAGAAAGCAGAGACTTAGGAGGCAAGGTCTAGTTGGAGTAGTTGAAGGAAATAGATCCTTGGGAGCATGTCTTTAAAAATCTCTATTTCTGTCTCTATGTCTCTCTGTGTCTGTCTCTCTCTGTCTGTCTCTGTCTCTCTGTCTCTGTCTCTGTCTCTGTCTCTCTCTCTCTCTCTCTCTCTCTCTCTCTCTCTGTCTGTGTGTGTGTGTGTCTTCCAATCTGTAATGAGATGGGCAGCTTTGTTCCATCATGCACACTACAGAATGATGCTTTGCACAGACTCAGAAAATATGCAGTCTGATACAGAGGGGCTAAGACCAATAGTCAAAATAATTCTTTCCTCATTTTAAATCCATTTTCTCAAGTGGTTTTTTTTCACAATGATGGGAAGCTGCCTAATTATATTCAACACAAAACATGGTATTTGAAGAAACAGTCCCAGCACAGTGATCTACTCTTAGCATTTGGAATGCTTCATACTCGCATAGGAAATTATTTACTATTCAAATTCCCATGTGCCTATCAAACACCAGCCTTGCATATGAGCCTCTGAGAGTCACGGTCTCAGGTCCATTATTCTAATTCCTATGGAAAAAATGATGTGGTAGTTTTGTACTCCCACGGCATGAGATGAGTTGATTAATCACAAATGGTGATGAGGATTTTGAAAGAATCATGGTGAATCCTCATTCACCATGGGTGTTATTCAGCTGAGACATGAGAAGTGTCTGTGCATAGGGTTTGGGAGCAGCCATCCTGGAGAACCATGCAAATGCTCACCTGATAGAAGGAAGCAAGTCCTCACGTTTTTAATTAATTACAATGATGGTAATTGTAATTGTAAGTGAGCTGTGCGATGGCTCACTTATTTCATGATTTATGCAGAAAATACTTGATGTATTTAAGGTCATGGTCCAGGCTAAGAGGCTACAGTCAGTGGCGCACTAGTGCATCATGTTTGTTCAGTTCCTTTTATATATAAAGGAAGACAATGAGTAGCCTTATACCCACAAAATGAAAAAGACATTTGAATTTTTATTCCATTTACCATTGAATTAGAATCATAAATCAAACGAGAAAGTTATTATAAGTGTATTATTGTGTAAGACAGAAAGAAGTAACTGTCTTATTCTCTCTCAACATAATCAAAGCTCTCACTGGGAGCAACAAACAGTGTTTGGGTTGATTTTAAAGTTTCTTAGTTTAAAAAGTTTCAGAACAGACGTAATTTAAGACTCATTTAATAGCAAATACAGCTGAAGAAGAACCTGTACCTGAGACCATTCCAGCACCACGCTGCCTTCCACACCTGTCTGCTCTCATCTGATACAAGCTTTCCACAAGCTCAGCTGAAGACCTCCTTTAACTCACGCTATTGGACATAGTCATCACAAATGAGACCAACAGCAACTTCATAGTCCAGTCTGTGACTGTCCATCAGAGTCTGGCTACTGAAGGAATAGAAAAGAGGGAGAGAAAGAGAATGGATTTGTGCCCCAAACAGACACCTGGAGGCTATCTGGAGGGAACTACTCCAGGAATTGTGTCCACCATGGAGTCTTCTGAACCTGCATGTTTGAGAGCTGCTGAGTGAAAGGTTCTCTCTGTATCTCTGTCTAGATCTCTCATCTCTCTCTGTCTTCCCACTTACGACAGAACAACAAGTGCATGTTGAGGAGACAGTAGAAAGTAGAATACTCTTGGATCACTAGGTCACAAAGGCCTCCAGTGCTGATTGACTCATCGTCATCCTTAACTATGTAAAACGTTGAGATTCTGAGTAAGTTTCCATAGCAAAACATGGTCAGGCAGGCCCCAAAATTTTGCTTCTCTTTAGAGACCATAGTCCTTCAATATACTCTCCAGTGGATCCTGCCAGATGTTTTCTGGGTCTATGGGAGTGCTATGTTCTCATAAAGTCTGGGAAGATATCAATAAAAAATATGAAGGGTATCACTTCCAACTCAACCAGTAACAGGTGCTGAGACTGGGATTGAAGATGGAAGAAAAATCTGTGAAAGTGAGTGCACCTTCCAATAAAGGACATTTAAAAGAACAACATATTTCTAACCAGCTCTGCTAGCATGCATTAGAAGATGGTCAGATATCACATCCCTTTGTGAAATAGTTTAAAACCATAGGGCCATTACATAGATATCTACATTTACTATAAGTTCTTGGTGCATAAATAAGTATGTTCTTTAAAATGTCAAAATCTTCTAGTGTCAGGAATCAAAATATTTCATATTTAACAGTCTGGGGAGATAAAATTCTACAAGTCTTTACTAATTATAAAGAATGGTTATGAGGAATTGAGCCATGAAATGACTGAAAATAAGTGCTCAGAAGGAAACAGGCTTACTGAAATGAAAAATGTTCATAATACTTATGGTGACATTCCACTGAATTGAGGAACAGAATTATAAAATCATAGAAACGTTAAAATGCAAAAGACATCCAAATGACAATGAGCCTAAGAATTAAACAATAGCAAGTTCGTCACCTCACTCACTATTCACAATTAGCCTCCCCACACATTATCACCATACACTGACTTCTTCTCCAGCTTGACAACTTAATGGATCCATGGAAGATTTGAAAGCATAATGTCATTTGTACAAATGTGGTTTGTACAAAATAAAAATTATTGACCAGTCCACATGGCGTCCTCTGGGGGCTTGTAAGGGACGCTTGGTTTCTATCACTCCATTGTGCATAAACTGGGGCATTTTGAAAGAGTCTTTGCAGAGAGATGAGGTTTTGCATACCAAGAGAAGTCAATGAACTCTCATGGATTATGGGTAGGATTTTGAACTTGAAATGAGTATAATAGTCCACGGTGACCAGTCTGGATGGAGTGCAGGGGATTTAGTGTGAGGAAAATGTGCTAATTAGATGGCTGGGTTTGTTCTTGCCTCCTCAGTTTGGCTGGGAGGAGCAGCATATACAAGTCTTATGGGGAAAGAAGTCTTTCTGGTCTGCATGGAAACTATACTGATGGTGGTATTTGCTATGAACACACACACACACACACACACACACACACACACACACACATACACATCTATCACGTGCACTCCATTCCACACTAGGAAAACCACTCCTGTCTTCTACTGAATGATCTGCTCCCTTGTTTACAGCACAACACAAGTCAGAGGCTGGCCATTCAGGACATGCTTGTTGATAATAAATATTCTGACACTTCTCGCCTTTAAAATAACACCAACTTCAAAAGAAAGGAGAAGAAAATATAACTTGAATTATCCCCTATAGCAATATCTTGTCCATGATGATGAGGAAAGTTAGCAGGAGAACAGATTAAGCAAATGGCACACTTAAGGATAATTTATTAGCTAAGTTCACATTACTATTTAACTCCATTATCACTTTTGAACTGTGTTTGTTTGTTTTCATCTTTAAGAATCAGACCAACCAACCCAATGACTTTCTCCACTGGATATTGCTCATACGTTAGGATTTTGTGTTAAATACATATATTTTAAACATTCCATCCAGGACTTGTGGACCCCAGATTAGAAGTATATCAAGGATACAGTATTTAAAACCAACTTAAATGAATTTATTTACATTATGGAATTATAGTTTGCTCTAAACAGTGATTTTTATCAGGATATAGGATGATCCTGGCACCTTCTGGGTAGGATCCCAGTGAACCAAGTTGTCTTCCATATGGCACCTCCATCACAAAGCCTACCAGCTTTGCCAGTATTAATGGCATTGAAACATCTTAACCTAAGCCTAATCCAAAATTCAGATTATCTACATGGTCAGTAATGATATTAGACTCAAGCTGCATAACATAACAGGAACACGGATTGGGTGTCATAAATGAGAATTTGTTTTCTCATACTTCTAGGAGATAGAACTCCTAGATCAAGGTGCCACCATGATTGAATTTTGGTGAGAGGTCTATTTCTAATGTATAGGTGGCTTCCTCTCGTGTTATCACCTGGGGCCAGGAAGAAAAGGAGAGAATTCTCTCTTAGGTGTCTTATCTTATAAGTACACTAATCTCATCATGAAGGCCTCATCCTCATGACTTCAGCTAAGCTCTCTCACCAAGGTCTGACTTCCTATCACTATCCCCCTAGAAGTTAGTACTTTACAAAGTTTGAGAGGACCCAATGCAAGTCATGTCAGAAATTTAAAATAATAGTAAAACTAGCAATAACATACATTCAAGAAAACTGGCATATTAATTTAACAAACTGTGAAAGCATTGTGAATGATGTGTTTGGAATATAGGATCTTTATTCCAGGAGCTGGAGAGATGGCTCGGCAGTTAAGAGCACTCGCTGCTCTTTCAGAAGACCCAAGTTCAGTTCCCAGCACCCACAACCACCTATATAACTCCAGCCACAGGTGGTCTGACACATTTTTCTGGCCTCCAAAGGCACCAAATGTGGTACATACACACATACAGAGAGAGAGAGAGAGAGAGAGAGAGAGAGAGAGATTTCTTTAAAACATTCCTCAGAAGTTTGTTAAAATGAACACTGATAAGCTGGGATGTATCTATTTTTTGTACATTTTCTATGTAATTCAAGGGATTTAAAATAAGCCACATACCTGAAGCTTCTTTACTCATAATTTTTTTCAACTTAGGCTGCTGGCTGCCCAGCCATGGATGGTAGAGCTGTTTCTCTCCAGAATCTATCCACTGCTGCTGAATTTGGTTTCCAGCGCACTCTGATTTACTGGGATGAGATTGATGTTCTTCGCCCTCTATATACATGTCGCTACTTGGCTTTCCTGTACCACCAGCATTAAAATGTTATAAGCCACCGAACAGGCAAATTGAAAATGGAAGGAGACCCGCCGGGGAAGGTGATAAAGTGGTAATGGCATTAGAGGACATATGCCGCTTCAAGATGGTGCCTGGAAATTTTCTTCCCTGAACATTTTTCTGTATCAGTTTATGTCTTTTGATTTAAACCAGCTGAAGTGAAACAAAAACGTATGGGAATCCGGGATGGCCCTCTCACTGTAATGGATGCTGTGTACCTGCTTCTACGGGAAGCTAATGGCTTCAGCTTTGGTCGCTTAACCTCCCGAAGCTACTGTGACATTTTGTGTCCTTCTGTCTCCTTTCCTCAGCCACTATCCTATTGCCCGTACCCTCAACCAAACATGACGCCACCCGCAGCCCCAGCCTCAGCTTCTGTATTTTCCACACTGTTCTCTTGCCATTCCTCTACCAGGTGGAAATTCTTCTAATCAAGGTCACCCATGGGTCAAGATGCCCTGTGGGCACATTCCCTTCTGAAACAGTGACGTCACCCTTCTCTGATCTGCAGTTACCACTCTACCTCTCCATCTTTGGTGCTTCCTTACCAGTAAATGTCAGCATCTCGAAAGATGTGAAACAGCCGGGTTTCCTTGGCTCCCGCACACCTGTCATTATCACACCTTTAACTGTCCCTTGAAGTGTCTCAAACCCGTGTTGTCATGACAACGCCGAGCGCCGGACCCATCTTCACTTCTCCCTTCCTTATTTATACTCACATTCAAGTTATTTTTGTTCATTTTCCCCAGTGACAGCTACCAAACCCCAGCCACCATGACCTCTGATTTTCCTCCTGCATGTCAATAAACGGAACATTCATTTTCCCATTTGCTCAGAGTACAACCATTCTTTCACAGCAGGGCTATGGTACTCCACCATATTTTCAGCATCCTCAAGAGGCTTTCTTGTAGGCATGGTAGCGACAGCACCATCAAGTTGCTCAGTGGACACCCTGCACAGCTTCATAGGTGGCCAACATCCTCTTCCTCCCTCATCATTAGCATCTGGATTACCCCTGAGTACACTTAGCCTTGCTCATGGAATATCTCCCGCAGCTATTTGTGTCCTCAGCCCACTCTCTATTATTATCTTTACTCTAGACTAGGAATCCAGCTTTTTGTTTCTCTTCTGTCTCCCAATCTGGCCCTGTAGTCAGTGCAACATTTATAAACAGAGTTCAGCTGATTAAAATCTGTCTTGGCCTCATGCTGTAGATATGGAGCAAATCACCTGGCTCCACATCCTCTGGGTCTCCCCCCAGAACCTCCTTCCTTTGTCCCATGTGTGTTATACTGTCTCCTGTAGATGAATTTCTAAGTGGTCTTATTAAATGAAAAAGCATGGAGCCAAATATAGGGGTGAAAGCCTTGGAGATCAGGGAAATAGGAATAGCCACCAGCCAACCTTACCTCACTATGCCGCAGCTTCCAAAGTGAGTTACTTCCTGTCTACTGGCTCCTTTATTGCCTTGCTCTTTAGCCCTCTCATTGGCTCTTAGCCCAGCTACCTCACTTCCTTGTCACTGCCTGTTGGTACAGACCTCCAGGTCTCTATGGTTGGTACTGGGATT
This sequence comes from Peromyscus californicus insignis, assembly GCF_007827085.1. Lineage (NCBI taxonomy): Eukaryota > Metazoa > Chordata > Mammalia > Rodentia > Cricetidae > Peromyscus > Peromyscus californicus. The sequence goes on along the minus strand of NW_026294480.1, from coordinate 7,053,479 downwards.
AAAGGCACATGTCACCACGCTTGGCTCTGTTCCCTAGTATGACCTTGAACACACAGAGATCCTGCCTGATAAGTGATCGGATTGAGAGTGTCTGCTACCACTGCCTGACTTCTATGTTTACTTAAAATGGCTTGCTATCTCCTCTGATATCCAGGCAAACTTTATTAACATAAAAATAAAATATCACCACAGTCTCCCACCTTCCTTCCTCCACCCAGAGTAGTCTTGCTCCGCCCTCCTCCTTCATCCATGGTTAAATCAAAGCTCAGTGGTATGTGTTCCCCAATGTAGCAAGGTTGAGCTTCATGGCGATGGCAGGCGGCACTGGTTTGATCTTGAAAGTCTCTGAAGGGCCCATGTGCTCAGAGCTTCATCACTGTTTGAAGGTGGTGATACTTTGGGTAAGCAAGGCCTTGTAGAAAGACGCTATGTCATTGGGAGTTAGCCCTCGAAGGGAATAGTGGAGCACAATACTTCTATTCTTTTTCTCATTTTTTCCATGGCTCTATGAGGTAGCGTCCCCTCTGCTGTTCATCTGCACTGTGGTATACCAGGTCCAAGGCAAAGGGTCAAGTGATCCTTGACGGAAAGTTCTGAAACCGTGGACCAAAACAAACCTTTCTTATCAATTATTTCAAGACCTTTGTCCAGTAGCAGAAAGCTAAGGAGCAGGAGTGTTTCTTCTAGAATAAAGCAATCTCTTATTCACTCGTATATCCCTGGCATCCAGCCCAAAATTGAACATGCAATAGATGTTTTTGAAATTGCTACTGTTGATTGTGTTATGCCCTTTCTTTAGAATCCCAGACAAGTACTTTAAATTAAACAGAAATAAAAAATGTTAATAGGACTATAAAAAGCTAATTTTTAATATATTATTCAGTCATCAAAGGGACTTCTCCTAGGAAGAATGAATTCCAGAATAGCTTTTAAAATTAAAATGTGTGTATGTAAGTAAGCGTCCATCTATGTGTTCACACCTATGTGTGCCTGTGTGTGTGCGTGCAAGCTCAAGGGTGCATGTATATATTTTATTGGTTTTGTTTTGCTTTGTTTTAACATTTAAAATAGGGTCTCATATAGCTTTGGCTGACCTCACATTTACTATGAAGCTGAGGAAAAACTGTCTTTGAAGCTGGAACTCCTGTTTTTTCCTCTACCTCCCAGGTTCTAGAAGAACAAGTATACACCACCATGCCTAGCTTTGACCTGTTTTTCTGAAGTTAGCTATTATAACCTCCAACTTCAAATCCACAATGACAAGTTATTTTTCTCCTACAGAGAATTGTTTGACAGCACTTCTGAAGAAGATAAAGTGGTGTCTTTTATATTTCAAAATGTGTTTCTTATTGAAATCCATGTGATTAAATTTTCCTGAGGGAGGAGTAGCTAGATTCATCAGAAGTAAGACTCATTATTTCAAATGCTGTGGATTTTAATTTATGCTTATTGTAGACAGAGACACCTAATGTTAAGATGGCATAGAACCCAGGCTTTTTCACTTTTCTATCGAAGAACTGTTTGCACATCACAACACTTACTTTCCTCTACATCCTTCATAAACTATGTCTGGCATCTACAAATGACCAAATATAAAATTACAACTTTACCCAATGCCAAATTTCAAAGGGAAATAATGTTCCTAATTTCAAATGTAATAAAACATTTGTGAACTCTAAATATTTTCTTTATTCACAGCTCATGGATAATTGTTTTAGAACTGCAGGATTGTGAATCAAAACTGGAGCTTATAATATGCTACTTAAGAATTTATGTTATTGCATTTTATTTGCATTTAGACAGTGTTTTATGTAATGAATCTAATGATTGTCCACTGGGTAGGCTTTTTGAGCTCTCTGGCTGCCATGGTATGCAGTGAAGACAAGCCAGCACACAGTCAGTCTGCAACTCTGTGTTCAGGGATGGAGGTGACCTAGGGTCCAGAGACTCTGCCTGATGCTATTCTGTATATAATTCACAGCTAGACAAGTCACAGACCATGTAGACACAGAAGCTCCAAAAATATACTGCTCGGCCTGGCACTCTATTACAATGGCCTGACTACAAAGTTCAGAAGGGTCTGAAATGATAGGAACAACCATCAGAAGAAAATATTTAGTGTAGGTCTCCAAGAACAAGAAAAAAATATCTGTTTTCAGGTCACTGTTTTGAGGCTATGACAGCAGCTGGAGCAAAAGCCAGGGATTTAAAGACTCATGAGTGGGAGTTGAGATATCAAATGAATACTTTTCAGACACACAGGGATTGAAAACCTGCCACTTGCAACATGATGAACCAGAGATCATTATATTAAGTAAAATGAGCCAGACACAGAAAGACAAAACTGTGGTATCACTGGTCTGTAGACCCTGGAAGCACTGATCTCATAGGAGTGGATGTAGAATTCTGACTACCTAACCTGGGGTGGGTGGAGAGGGAAGAGAAGATGGAAGGCACTGATTAAAGATAAACAATCATAATTAGAGAGGAGAAATACATTTCAAGGAATCCATTTTATAACAGCAAAAAAAATTATATACATTTCATCGTCTTAAAATCCTAGACTTCTGTTTATACATTTTAAAGATATATGTACCATATGTCAAATATGGCTTTTTAACACAAATTAAATTTTGAGATAATTGCACTTTGACCTGTAGAGAATCTGTGCTACCTTGGACTAGCCACACTATTTTATTGGTTTAAGCTTTTTCCTTATTCATATTCAGTGGTGAAATGAACTTTGAAAAACTGTCTCTTTCAACAAGAATTGCATTTCTAAATATCTAGAGGTGGGTGGGAATATCTGACTCCTGCCTATTAAAGATTAAATATTAATTTTAGCTGCCCTTATCAGTACACCATGAAGAATAAATTATTTACTCATCCACCCCCCTGTGGATCTAGGACCTGGTAGTAAAACTATGTTTTTTGAAAATTAATTGTAATAGAGACATTTCCTTTTTTTGGAGCTGATATATAAAATATAAAAATTGTCAAATTAATGAGGTATGGTGTGGTACCTATCATGTATCACGAGATGTTTACTCAGGTTAAACATAGCTATTTATTCACACATTTATTATTTCTAATTTTCATATATTTATGTATTTATTTAGTATGGGGGTGGGTCGGTGTACATTTGTGTGGATGTGTACACGCCACAGAACATGTGCTGAGGTCAGAGGACAACTTACAGGAGTTGATTCATTTCTTTCACTATGTGGATCCTTGGAATTATTGACACACACAAAAAAATAGTTGATTTCAGCTCCCGTACTAAACAGAACAAGACAGTTTATTCTGGAGCCAATTCAAGTGACAATGGCCCAGGAACACAGATTTAGGTTACTCCAAATTCCATGTTCCATTGTACAAGCAGTTTCATGATGTTTTTATAATTTTATAGGAAAAGAAAGTCATAAATCAAAGCAAGTTTAAAATACATTGGCGGGTAGACCAGAGAGACAGTTATAGCAAGAAGGGGAGCTTTTCTATAGACCCCAGATGTCTGATGGCATTCTTTGCTTTGGGTTTGGTGGAAGCTAGATTCCAAAAGGTCTTTTTAATCTGTCCATGACAAGGTGCTAGTTCTGACACAGAGGTGGCCATGGAAGAGCTGTTACAGAGGGCTAGAACTAGACCACGTTAAGGTGATTAGCCTCTGGACCTGCAACATTTCGATCTCCCCACAGTACTCAAATTGTGATCAATCAGTCTCCACAGACATAGCTTCTTTTCAGGAGTTTTCATTCACAGAATCAAACTCAGGCCTTTAAGCTTAGCAGCAAGCCCATCACTGGATGATCTTATCTGCCATTGTTTATTGTTTCTTTATGCTGAAGATCAAAATCATTTCATCTTATAATCACTCTATAGTACAATCACATACCTTCCTGTCTAACTGTAACTTAGAGGTAATATTAGTAAGTATAGTGAAAATATATGGGAGAATAACCACCGAGACATTTTTGTTTTTGTTTTTGTTTTCGAGACAGGGTTTCTCTGTGTAACAGTCCTGGCTGTCCTGGAACTCACTTTGTAGACCAGGCTGGCCTCAAACTCACAGAGATCTGCCTGCTTCTGCCTCCTGAGTGCTGGGATTAAAGGTGTGAGCCATGACGGCAGATGCTACTGAGACTTCTTATGTGTTTGTTTCAATTTATTAGTTTTTCTTCAAAATTCACTTTGAATTTTTCTTCCAAATCACTACCTGAGATTCCCATTAAAGCTTTCTACTTCCACATTTCATCTATCATTTTGAAATGTTAACAACTGGGAGATTAAAGGAGCCTTGTGATTTAAATCCAAGGCTCTATCTTTATTTCTAAGCATATGCAATGATATTTAAAGGTCTCAGGTAGGGTTCTGAGTGTGGGCTGCCTTTTCAGACTTACTGCCAATGTCTACAGTGTTGTGTTCCTTTATTCATTTCCATCTTAACAGCTACTGTGATTTTGACAGGAGCCATTGGTTAATAAAATAAAAAATATAAATTCAGGGTTCGTCACTTTCTCTCTGTTTTGGTATTCTTTTCAATTGTAATATAGCTGAATCTATGAAGATTTCTGTTCTAGCTATTTTTCTTAGTATCATTGCAAAATTAATTAAACTGAATAAAGATTGAGAGGTAAAGGCAAGCAATACCATTTTCTACAGAGAATGTTTAAATATACCAATAACATTCAGAAGAATCAAAAGAAAGACAAACATAGACCATGAGGAAATTATGTCTGTAAAGATCAAAACACAGAGGTCAGAGTAGAAAACGCATTAAGATGTTATTTGTGCAAAAGTTAGCCGATCACACAGGAAGGAATTATTCCAGGTACACCTGCTAATCAGAGCGTTTTATATTTATTTTAGCTTACTTTTAATTAGCATATAGAGTAATAGGTTTCATTATGACATTTTCATGCATAATTGGCTTTTGAGAGCATAATTTTAAAAGTCAACTAAGGGAAGCAAAAGACTAAATCAATGGTGCCTCGCTTGAGTTCTGCTAATAGATCCATCCTTCCTAAAGTGAAATATTTACTAGACTTCAACAGACTCCAGAAACACTTGAGAGAATGAGACAATCTGCAAAATTTATATGATGGCATAAAATGACTTATATTTATTAGTAAACTCTGAGACGAGCAAGACTTATTCTGCCACTGAAATATGTATTAGAGGCAAAGACCAGCATTCTTCACGATGGGAAGAGTGGGGCAATGCAAGAGTGTGTAACTGGCCTGGTAGAATGTCCCTGGGAATCTCAAGATGAGAGAATGCTAAAGTTCCAGTCAGAGAGGGAACTTGTCTCCCAGAAAGAGATCTCGCACTGTTTTAACAGCCTATCAGACCATCTTACAGGGTGAGACTGAAGCTCAGACAATGATGGGTCCATGGTGGGGTGAGGACCACACCTTGGCTATGACAACTCAGACTTGTATATCCTTGGTGATCTATTTCAACCCTAATCTCACTTCAGAGCCAGAAGGGAGATGTGAGAAGATCTCTAGATCTCTTTGTCCATCTTCCCAATGTGGTTGCATTGCATAAATCTCCTTTTTCAGCCAGATGTGGTGGCACACGCCTTTAATCCCAGTACTCAGAAGGCAGAGACAGGCGGATCTCTGAGTATGAGGCCAGCCTGGTATACAGATCAAGTTCTAGGACATCCAGGGCTACACAGAAAACGATACCTAGAAAACTAAATAGATTAATTAATTAATTAATTAATTAATCTCCCCCTTTCAGTTTTCCACTAGTAATTTGGTCACTCAAAATTTTTTTCTTAGCTCTATTCATTTTATTTTATGTGTGTTTTGCCTGCATTTTGTCTGTGTACAACATTCATGTGTGGTACCTGTGGAAGTCAGAAGGCACTGGATCCCCTGAAATTGGAGTTAGAGATGGTTGGGAACCACCATGTGGGTGCTGCAAACAGAACCAAGGTCTTCTGCAAGAGCAACAAGGCTCTTAACCACTGAGCCTGATTTGGCCCTTGCAATTGATTATTGATTATGAAATGAAGGTAATTTGAAAATTACCTTTAAGATAATTGCAATTGATTATTGAGGATGGATGACTGAACCTGGCTTAGGGCACAGGCTGTGACTCCCAGGCTTGGTATCCAGTCTAGACTGCAAATTACTGTTCTCTAAGAACTAGACCCTAAGAAATCTATATCACAGTCTGAAAAAAAAAACTCACTATACAGACAAAATAAAATTAGGTCAGTATTCTCCATCATAACTTGAAGAAAAATCTATAGGCAGATTCTGCTGCATGGGTATAAAACGTAAAACTATAAAACACTTGTGCAAATCTGAAGGATAGCATCTTAAAAATCATCCCACTCTGAAGTCATAAACAGCCTGCAAGCCTAAGAACTAGTCATGAAAGTGGCATTCATTGTGCCACCAAGAGTATCATGTCAGAGGTATTGCATGTCCTATCTTAGATTTCTAAATAAATAAATAAATAAATAAATAAAAGATTTCAAGACTTTAGCCTATTTCTATTGAGCAATCTAAGATCAAAGTGAACTTCCTTGACCTCTTGGCGCCTGCCATGAAGTGACTGTTGATGTCTCCTCAGTCTCCCTGAGCATCCCAGAGCTGCCCAAATTGCCTGTATTTGATGATCCCTCTGTTCTACTATGATATAGTTTCTCACCAGTGTCTTGTTTCCCATGGGACACTGGGCATCACTGACTGTCTTAAGCAAGAGAGCCTAGGAACACTCGAGGGAGGGGACTAGTCATGCTGCCAGATTCTCCACTGTCACCATAATATTGTTTTTAATTATTTATGTTTTGAATTTGATACATCAGTATTATATTTAATTTTTATCCCTCCTCTCCCCCATCCAGCTCTTCTCACCCCCTACTATGAAATTTATGATATCTATGATTATATATGTGTGTGTGTGTGTCTGTGTGTGTGTCTGTGTGTATGTATGTATGTATGTATGTATGTATGTATGTAACTTACTGAGTTCATTTAGAGTTGCTTGCATGTGCTTGTGTTTATGGCTGATCACTGAGATTGGATAATCTTTCAGGGGGCTCATCTACAGAACAAACTGATTCCCCATCTCTCAGCAGCCACTAATTGCAATTAGCTATTATCATTATAATTATTGGGCCTACAATATCAATAGTGTCACATGTCCACGATCTCATTGTGGGTACAGATTGTACCTCCAAATTTTATCCCTAGCAGCAAACACAAGAGCCAGACGGAGTTGTGAGTAAGTAATATTTGATTGAAGAAATTACCTACTCCATTAATTTGTTACTGCCAATGGAAGGTAACTATTTCTCCACAATATTCTTACTTCTCCCACACAGCCAGCTACTGTGGTCACTTAAATAAACTTCAACCTCAGATGGGTTGCACATCCGTTCACTTCTGCCTCTCACTAATCACTTTCTTTGAAACCACTAATACCACCACTCTAACAGAAAGAGTAAATCATTAAGAAGTAAAGGTAATTTGAAAAGTACCTTTAAGATAATTGTCTTACAACCAAAAAATATGAATACATTGTGCAGCTTTAAAAAAAAGTGCAAAAAAATCTAAGTTCCAGACACTTCCCTAAAGAAATCTAGCCATTCCACAGATTTGCTTTTTCTACAATGATATATGAAGACTCCACAAGAAAATATTAAAATTTACTCATAACGTTACCTACATTAAGTATTAGGTATATAAAGATAGGTATTAAACTACCTTTTCAGCTTGGATAATGTGTATAAGTTGAAAGTATATGTAGCACCAGGGCCCTGTTCTGGGTAAGACCCTGATGTCTTATCTACCCCAGCAACCTGTGTACCTTCCAGAACTGTGAAAACTAGCGAACAGGGAGAGATTTTACTGCTGAGTTCAGAATTGACTTCTGTTATGTCCTGCCACCAAAGTGTGTGGGATGTTCAACAATAGTCTTAACATCTAGAGCAATGGCAATCACCTGTGTTGATTTGGGAGCCTCTGGTACTTCCCTGACCAATAGATTTCAGAGATGTAACTTGTGTCTGGCACTGAAATTTTTATTTAATAACCCATGTGTTTGGGAGCAGCATTGTTCACCTATGTGGAGTACCTCTGCCAAAACTCCTTTTTAAAAATAATATGCTTTAATTAGCTTATGAGGTAGCGGGGTTTCTTAAGGGTTCTTTACCATCCTTACTTCTGGTTAGCCTACTCTTTGCCTCATATCCCCCATCTTCTATCCCCATCCCCACCCAGACCTTTAGCTCCCAGTATCCCCACTACCACCACCACCACCGTTCTTTCATAGCACATGTGTTCCATCCCCTTTTGTTATATTCTTTTACTTGGGTTGTAAGATCATGTGTTCACATATAGTTTCTTCATGCACACTTCATTTTAGTTAACACTTCTGCCTGGTGTTTTCCCAATCCCCACCCATCCAGTACTTTCTTGGATCTTTCTGCCCTCAGTATTTCCTCTCTCCATTTTCATCTCACCTATATTCTACTATTCCCCTGCCTTAATGCATCCCCCTACCCAGCGGTCCTTTATTAGAATTCTGGCTTTCACATGCTTTCCATGCTAAGCACACAAAAGACAAGATTTGGTGCTAGTATCCATATATGAGAAAGAACATACAGCATTGTGGTGCTGTATTTTTCTGAACATACCTCTTGCCTTGTAAGAAGGTGAACTTTTGGCAGACCTTGCAGCCAAGTTAATAACATGCCTTGAAATCAAGACTATGTACTCAATCCTACTGTGTGCTCAGCCTGTTGAATTTTAACTTGCCTTAAAGAAAATAATGTAACCAACCTTACTGTGCCTTGGATTTCCCATGTAATCAGCTTTCACAGCTTAAGCAAAATGCATGGCTTTAATCCTAAATTACATATTTCTCCATGCCCCTAACTCAGAATAATGTATGTTATGATAGTCATTTGCTCAAGACAGCCAGCAGGTTAAAAGCACCCTTAAACAAAATATGCATCACAAAAAGTGTTGGAAGCAATGTGTGGATACAGGTTGATAACATCTTTCTGTGGTCTTGAGTGCTATTCGAGGTCAGTTGGGAGCAGGAGTGCATCTTCTTCCCTTCTTAAACTCTGCTGAAGACCTCTCTAAAGAATTCCTCGTGTGTTTTCTACATCACACTTTGTGTTCTGTGAACTCAGAGCAAGACCCTCTGTTAAGAACAGGCATCAGAGACAGACACAGATGGCACATGCACCATATGCAGACAGGCTAGTCACCACCGACTAAAGACAAATGGAAAACAGAGGGAGAGATGTGCAGAATGAAACTTGGGCTTGCTCTTGGTCAAAATGATCCAAGAGTAAGTGTCTGTGTTCATTCCTCATGAAACATCAATGCATATTTGGTGACCCTTCTAAGGTTTCATTAATATTCTACTATCCCCCTGCCTTAATGCATCCCCCTACCCAGTGGTCCTTTAACTCTCGCATGGCATTTTTTTGTGTCTGGGTGACCTCACTAAATACAACTTTTTCTTCCACTTCTGTCCATTTTCTTGCAAATTTTACAATTCCTTTTTTTTTTTTTTTTTTTTTTTTTTTTTTTTTTTTTACAGCTTAGGATTATTCCATTGTGTCGGTCTACAGGGTTTGTTATATCAGGATGACAGGATCTGCAGGGCTGTGGGCCAGGCATCAGCTTGCCGCTTTTACATGCCTGAGTTCTTTCCAGTGGAGCACATGAAAACAGCAGCTAGCCATCTCCCTCATGGCCCTCTAATCATGTCTCACCACTGAGGGATCATCACCTGTGTATGAAACCAGGCTGAAAGACCACAAGTCAGTCTCACTTCTGGGAGTGAGATGAGAAAGAAAATAAGAACCCAATTCCTTTCTAAAGACCGCCCTCCTGCAGACACTTGTTTTCATGCTTAGTTCCCAGGCAATGGCTCTCAAGGATTCTGGTAGATTCCTCTAGAATAACCTTTGGGAGACCAGAGAGGTGAACTACAAGGTCTTGAGGTCTAGACAGCCCGGACAGGCTGTCACTGACAAACATAAGGTTGCCTGAGGCTTAGGTGGAGCATGATATGTCCCCTGTCTCTTCCATGGAGCAACCTTAGAGGTCTTTGCTCCTACTGTGCCCCTCTGAACTCAGCTCCTAGCTAGAGATGAGATTATAAACACCTGGGGCTGTGCTGGACTTTCTCTAGCAACTCTTTAACTTCTGTGTGCATGAGAACCACAAGGACCTTATGGAAATGCAGAGTCTAGCTTAGTCCCCAAAGGAAGAGAATGTTTCTTTCTGTCAGCTACAATACAAAGTCAAGCTTCTTCCACAATCAACAATAAATACTGTGCGTCCAAACTTAGAAAAAAGAAAGTAGCCAGTGAACCAAGAACTGAAATGCATCCCTGGAAGTCTGAAACTTCTCAGCGACGCAACTGTGCAAGAAAATGAAGCCTCGCACCACAGTGCGAAACTGGCCTCCCCTTGGAGCCCACGATTCCTAAACAACATAACACAGAGTAATCCACTCTAGTCAGAGAATATCAAACCATCAGACCACATCCAGGTGTGACTTTTGCCTTCAACTTGAACATTGACGTAAGGAGGGAGTCCACTCCCCACCACCACGCTCACCTACAGGAGCCCCAACATCTGTTGGTGGGGAAGCCGGACCCTGATTACAGAACATATGATTTCACTGAAGCCAGGAAGCTTCAAACATAAAAGCATCATGTTCACACCAAACCAAACAATTTCTTAATTCCCCAAGGTGTATGCACATCTCTTCACTGAAATATCCTGAGTGGCTGTCAAGAACAAAATTTGCTAAGATAGTGTGTGTTTTGCTTTCTATTTAGCTCAGAATTAGAAGCATATGTTTACCACCTCGACACGTGACTAGTTCAGCATGAACTGTTTTCACTTTATTCTGAGAATGTCTGTCAAAACAACATTTCAAAGCTGACCTGCCAAAAACGAAGGCATGCATGACTTATTTTACTAATTGTGTTTCTTCACAAACTAGCAAATGAGATCACTTAGCTGAAACATGGCCATGCATCTTAACGACAAACTAATGAGACCTTTAGGATGGAGGCACTAAAGGCATCACTGAACTTATGAAGGCAGCAGAAATGGAATACCAGAGCCACCAACTCCCAGAGTTTTTATATCTGAAATGGGGACTTCTAATGGGGCCTGGAATAGTTCATCACTAGGGTTCTGTCTTTAATGGGGCCATGGCTATCATCAGGTATAATTACCTTCTAATGACAGTATCTAGGTTGGCCTGTGGAAAGGTGGATGACATGAAAATCAGTCTTGAGTCAGCCAGCAGGTGTTGCATACTGAGTGTGGTGCCAGATATATCTCTGCGGGGGTGAGAGGTCAGGAAAGGGTGAGAGGTCAAGGGCAATGAAAGCTATCAGAAAACTCAAATGCCAGTTAGAGTCATTTAGGAAGACAGATGGCCCAAGTCTGGTCTGAAGCTGATGCTGCTGGTTTAGAGTGGGCCAAAGAAAGTAGCACTCAGAAGGCCATGATGATAAGCAGTTCATCCCCCTGCGCATGAACCAAGAGGACAAAAAACTGATCAGAAACCAGTGTTGTGATGACGTGCTCAGAAGGTCATGATGCATCCCCTGCCCATGAGCCAAGAAGACAAAAAAAAATTGAACCATCAAAAGCCAGTGTTGTTATGAGGCAAGACAGGGAGGGCAGAGTTTGCTCCATCTTGTATTCTTGCTGAGGCCATTCCAGGTTTAACTCGAATCGGATCTCCTTGATGGAGAATCCCATGGAAAATCACCCAACTCTATTCTAGGAACCAAAGATCAGGATGTCCTAGCTGATTTAGCTTCTGTTGAAACTACTTGTTGGTACGAAATCCCTCCAATTAATTGACTGTCTTAGCTTCTGTTCAAACTGCTTGCTTCTGTGAAGCCCCCTGCAGCTGCTGAGTGAGATGCTAGAGTGTGCTTTCTGAGTTGAAAACCCTGTGTTCTGGATACTCAAGGCTACATACAGGTCCCTGACCACCTGAATATGGTCCTAGCCAGCTAGAATAAAGGTTTTCCATTGGCTACAAACTGTGTCTGAATGAGTGCTTGTCCCTGCTGTGCTTCACACACTAGTGTGCGTCTCCCCTCTATCTCCCCGCACCACACCTAAATGTAATTTCTCTAGGACCTGCATAAACCTTCCTTTCGATGGTGTTTTTACATCATAATCTTAGCTACAAATTGAGGCTTAGACAAAAATTAGTATTCCTTACTGAAAGAAGCTTCTCCTGTTGGAGTCCTAGGGGCTGCCATTTTCCTCCTATGAAGATCAAATATCTGCATGAATATTCTACTACTTGACTCATGCCGTGTCTACAGAAGCAGAAGCTGGATTCAAACGTTTCCAGCATTCACTTGTGTTAGGTCTTTTGTGCCTGGAAAGAACGTTTAAAGCCAGACTTATTTTGGCTCATGGGTTTGAAGGTGTCAGTCCATGTCAGCTGGCTCTGTTGTTCAAGATGGGCAGTGAGGTGGAATGGAACATTAAGGCCAGAATGGCTGAGGAGGGAAGAGATGCTTCATTCAAAGAGGCCAGGAAGCAGAGAAACAGTTCACCAGAGTGTGCTGTAACATCCAATGACATGTTGTTAAGTGACCCACTTTGTCCATTAGGGCCACATCTCCAAAATTTCCCCGCACCTTTAATAATGCCATCAAATTATGAATCAGTTAATATACTGACCCACTGATTAAATCAGAACCTGAATAGCACAATCACTTTTCTATGATTTGATCCACAGCTAAGAGCAATGCTTCAACACATGAGCATTTGAGTGACGTTAAGGTTCAGTCCATGATGGCACACTATCTCTGAAGTGAGCCTTCCTCAGCACCTTCCATGTGCAGACAGGGCATCATATAAGGTTCTAATGATGCTTTGAAAGCACCCTCACGCCCCCACAACGTGTGAAAGCACCCTCACGCCCCCACAACCACTGATCCCTACATCAGGCCTCTCCTGCACAACTCTCCCAGGAGCTACATTGAGTAGTAATCATAAGGGTTCTTAACCTATGGGTTGTGACCCCCTTGGGGTTACATATCAGATATTTACATTAGGATTCATAACAGTAGGAAAATTACAGTTATGAAGTAGCAATGAAATATTGGGGGGGGTCACCACAACATAAGGAATCACAGCATTAGGAAGGTTGAGAACCACTGGATTAGACAGATAAAACCCAGCAGTTTCTAGCATGCTCAGGACTTGCTTCCTGTTGGCTTTGTACCTGGGGCTTTCACCCTAATGCTGATAGCAGTCATCCTAATCTTCAAACTTTCTCTGCATGTGTCTACAGTCATAAATACACTTGCTGCAGTACACTTAACAGGAAAGGGATATTTAGTTGAAGTTTTAATGCAAATGCAGAGCTAAGCTAGACAGGAAAGGGACCATGGACAGCGGACCTAAGGCTTAGCTCATCACATGGGTCATTGGCAAAACAATGAAGTGTCCATTCTGCAAAGAATTTGAACAAAGACTGAGTTAGCTCATTCCTGTAAGTGCTTAGAATATTCTACACAGAGAGAAATGATTTTCAGTCCTGGAGATCTGAGACTCTGTCTTCTGACTAAAACCATTTCAGATTGGAATGTTCTAATTCTCTAGGAAGTAAGCAAGGATCTCTAAGGTCAGTGTGAAAATCAAAATGAAAAGTAGGGGATTTACCATGATGGTGTTATGATTGCCTAAAGAAATCTCCGCCTAGAAATCACAGGATTAGTTAGAAGTAGAATGAGCTAAAATTTCACTTAAGTGTGCTGATTTCTGCCCATTTCTTAAAACCCCTTCCTTTTATCTTTCCAAGACAAACACCAGTAAGAAACTGCCTTACAGAAAGATTATCACAGCTCTCTGACCAAAGGTCATACTGTAGACCTTGTCTGCAAAGAAAGGAATCTTTTTATTGCTACCTCAAATGCTTTAATTGCTCCAGCAAAACCTCTACCTGCAAATACTTTTTTCTTGCAATTTATGTTCTTATAAACATGTCTAACTGTGAAGGAAACCCTTTTTGGTGGGCATGGGACTCAGAGACCACCCTCTGGTGGCCACACCACCAGCACTCAAGAGAGAACGGAATACAGACTCCGAAGTCTGCTCTCTGCTTTGTCTTTTTTGTCTTTCTCTCTGTGCCTTGATCCATGCCCAATGTGTGCATTAGAGTGAGTGAGTGTGTGAGTTTGTCTGTGTGTGTGTGTGCATCTTTGCTTTAATATCATTATTTTGTTTTGTTTTGTTTTAACCGATTGCAGTTGCTTGATGTGTCTCAGATTTTCTCTGCTGCCAACTGCTGTTCTCAAGATTTTTCCAGCTTTTTAATTCTTCAATTGGCAGATAAACTGAACAAGATCTAGACCCATAGATGATAAAATTAGTATTAAACATATAGAAAACCTTGAAATACTCATTTGTGATATTAATCAACATTTAAATTTTAGAGCTCTTTTCTTGTACTTTCCATTTAGCATACAAAATGCTTTAAATGTTTTCATATGCCACATCATTGCTCTTCACTCACACACCCCATTGGCTGCTCTTGCCACTTTTCCTGATGGTTTGTTCCTACCCCTAAAGAGTCTTCCTTTTACATTATGCCAGTGAACATGGAAAAGTATCCAATATCCTGATCCATCTGCAAAATGAAAGACATATGGAGAGGCCATCTCACCCCAATCAGAATGAATTTCAAGAAGAAAATGAAATAAATGCACAGTGACAGACACCTAAATGTAGCATAAAACGAATGTTGGAAAATTAGGAAACTCATACTCAAACTCGAATTCTTACTGGGTTTGAGATACTGTATATGGTAGATAGAATGAGCAATCTCTAATTTGGGGAATATTTAACTACTGGTCCAGGAAAACCAAAATCAAAACACCAAAAATTTAAGTTTCAAAGAAGAGTAGGAGAGGAACAAGCTGAAATGGGTTGGGAAGAATGACCATGCTCTGAACTAGTCTTTCCATGTTAGATGACACAACTTTGCAAGAAGTGACAGAACTGGCTGCTACTTCCCCAGGCCTTCATGACGTGAGTGATGTAAATAAGACGCAACACAGATCTGCTGTGGGTACCATTTAACAGTGAAAAGGATAATACAGTTCATGTAGACAATTACCTGGGTGAAACTAGAAAATTGTGCAGGGTGTAAAAAAAAAAAAAGAAAAAAAAAAGCCTGTCACCAAAGACTATGGACTGGTATGGACTGGAAGATTCAATTTTTCTAACATTCTTTAAAGAACAAAACTCGAAAAAGAAATAGAAAACAAGTCTGAAGTGGGGTGGAATCAGGAGGGCAGTGGGTGAGGCTGTACATGGAAGACCTTGTCATAAACACCTCCACTGTAGTACTATTCTACAATGATGACAATTAGTGTTGCTTTATGGAGTCGCCCAAACTAAAAATAAGTGTACCAGAAAATTACATTTTGGCATCTTGGCAAAACATAGAGATGCAAATGAAGTTATCACTCTCAGAACAATGTCTACAGGCAAGTTTGCCTCCTCCAATTCATATCATGTTTTATGCTTTTGTCATCAAGGTTTTAACGGCTGGTTCGATTCCAAACAAATGGGTTAAACTGTGTATATGACCGTATTCTCTCCTTTGACTTCAGGTCTATATAGAACATCTCATCTCCATGAAATTAATTTCATTAGCTCTTTGCACAGATAAGGTGTCTAACAAAGTCTGTAGCTAGAGTTTTCCTGCCTGGCCCACAGTCAGGACAAATCTTTGTCACCCGCCAGTCCCACAGCCGCTCAGACCCAACCAAGTAAACACAGAGACTTATATTGCTTACAAACTGTATGGCCATGGCAGGCTTCTTGCTAACTGTTCTTTTATATATATATATATATATATATATATATATATATATATATAAAGATTTATTTATTTATTATGTATACAGCATGTATGACCGCAGACCAGAAGAAGGCACCAGATCTTGATACAGGTGGTTGTGAGCCACCATGTGGTTGCTGGGAATTGAACTCAGGACCTCTGGAAGAGCAGTCAGTGCTCTTAACCTCTGAGCCATCTCTCCAGCCCTTGCTAACTGTTCTTATAGCTTAAATTAATCCATTTCCATAAGTCTATACCTTGCCACATGGCTCGTGGCTTATCGGCATCTTCACAGGCTTCTTGTCATGGTGGCGGCTGGCAGTGTCTCCTTCTGCCTTCCTGTTCTTTCTTTTCTCCTCTCTGTTAGTCCCGCCTATACTTCCTGCCTAGCCAGGTGATAAATCTAAAAAGAGTATTTTAGTGTTACAAAACAGAAAGTGGCTTGACAGGCAAGCATAAGCAGCATCAGGTAAGCAGAGCACAGTGTTTCATCATGTAGAAAATTCTAAAAGGTTAACTTGAAGATCCTGCCAAGTCAGGAGGGACATGGCTGGAAAAGAAGGCTATAAGCCATTCCTCTTCTTGACTGTGAAAAAGACTCAAAACAAAATATTAAACTGATTCAGAGGGTTAAATCCAAAGCAAATAAATTAGAATACACATGGCCAGTTTGCATTTTTCCTAGGAATTCAAGTTCAGCCTAGCCATTAATTTTTTTTCCCATCACTAACACATATATATTCCTGCAGTGCATATATGCATACAAGGTATTCATATTCATTTATAAGTAGACTAAAATGCACACATGTGCAGAAACATACATGTGCACATGTGTGTACTCAAAGGGCACTCACTGGAATTTAATATAAACAAATGAAAGTAAACATATTGTTATGAGAATGTCTCCAAGCCTAACTGAAAACTAAAACAATTCACAATACTAAACAATATAGATAAGAAAACACTCTGTTTAGAAACACAAAAGCAATTATTTTAATTCACACATAAATTTGCATATACACTTATGCATGAACATATTTATATGTATGTAGGAGTGTGCATGAATTTACATATATGAATATACTTGTACTTGCATGTCATTTTCATATCAATTCAGGAATTCTGCATTTAAGATTCTGGAAAGAAACACTACACTGGAGGTTTGGGACCGTTGCATGTGATGTGGTGACATAGACTGAGGCCATCTTTCTTTGTGAGGATCAACAAGATATTTTCCTGCTATAATTTAAAGAGCAAAGGTGTGATATAATACTTCGTATCTTATTTTATCTGCATGTAAGTATGTCTCAAGATTTGATAATGAGAAGCAGGAAGTATGGTCAAAAGACCTGCTCATCCATCATGTCAGTAAATACTACCAAACTACTCTGAAGCCTGGGCCAATCTGTCTGCCTAGTGAAAGGCAGCGCCCCTGTCTGCATAGTGTTGCCCAAATCAGCTGTGTTCTTCTTGTATTTCCAACTTGGCAAATCTTTCTGGGGAGAAGCCTGGAACGGTTGGGCTGTGTTTTCTACACATCTGTTTCTTCTGGGAAGAATGGTGTCTAGTTTGTGTTTGTATGTGGGTGTCTGCTCCTCACCCTTGGTACCCTGGTCCATTAGATTCTTATGGTTTCTGTCAGATATTTGTATTTTCATATACTCTAAACAGCAATAAATTATATTTGTACACGCTAGCAACATTTAAAAGCTTTTAGTTCATAGGTTTGATTTTATGGTGATTTTTGCCACATTCAGGCATTCAAATGTTCCATTTGTCCATTTCCTTTACAATTTTTTCATAAAAGGAAAAATTCGTGATTTAACTGCAATTGTCTTTTCTAGGACCATGTTCAAAATGAATATTTTATTTCTATTTTAGAATATATTTGTAAATTTTGGTGTTTTTAATTAAGATAGAATTACATCACCTCCCCATGCCTTTGCTCCCTCCAACACCTTCCTTCTATCTTCCCCTGAACCTCTCCTGTACCTCCCACTCTCAGGCTGACAGGCTCTTTATCTCTATTATTGTTACATACACATATATGCCTTTGTATCTATATGAATGTTCAAACATATGTAAATAAGGCCTGCTGGATCCGTTTTTATTGGTGTGTGTAAATGACTTCAGGGATGAACAGTCTGCATTAGGTAGCCAATATTTTATTTTTAAAAAAACATATTAATATACCTTCTTATATTTGTAACTCAACTTTGCTTTGTTTATTATATGATATTCCAGGAGCTTATTTTTGTGATTCCTTTGTTACTGGCTCAAGACAATTCCTTTATTATAAATTAATTCAATTTTATGATTAAAACAAAGATTTCCACATTCTCTTTTTTTTGTTATCTCGAGTTTAAGTGACTGGCAACTCTCTGTATATTCATATCATAGCAGTTTAATTAATCTGATCTTATAAATAGGCCTTGCTACTTGATATAAGAAATTAAGTCATTTTTGTGTTTTATATGTGTCATTACTATTGGAAATATTTTTGGAAAATTTTGTAATTATCAGGATAAATACAAGGCTTTTTCCGAAAACTCACTGA
This sequence comes from Peromyscus californicus insignis, assembly GCF_007827085.1. Lineage (NCBI taxonomy): Eukaryota > Metazoa > Chordata > Mammalia > Rodentia > Cricetidae > Peromyscus > Peromyscus californicus. Next base: position 7,035,037 of record NW_026294480.1, on the reverse strand, counting down.
TTTTTATCATTGCAGCAGATTTATTCTTTTCGCTCCTGAGTTCATGCACATGATAAATGCTAAGTCATTCCTGTCTGGTACAGATAACGTTTACACAGTTTAAATATTTTAGCAAAAGAAAATATTCAACATTCCGTTATGGAATTTCTTTTAGAGATTTTGCAGGGATTTGGGCGGGCATTATATATAGGAACATGTATATCTATTTTCTCTCCCATCTGGATGCCTGTTATTTTACAGAACACACTTTCTCGCTCCTGACAGTCTACCAGTGAGAGTCTCAGTGGTGATGCTGAGAACTGAGCAAACGCACTGCCATGGGTCACAGGGACTTGATTACAAAGCTGCTGAGACCTTGTGGAAAGTTCCTAGTTGTTAGCCTGAGGTGGAAGGAGTCTGAGTTTACAGATTCCACATAGGCTAAAGCTGGAAAAGTAGATGAGTGATTTAGTATCAAAAGCAGTTCTCTTGGGGCAGGGTTATGCTTCAGACTCTTTGGTGCTGTTTGAAGACACATGTGTGCTACAAAGGAACATGATATGGGTTTATGGCAAGCTATCTCCATCACAATGACTCATGTGCATGAAGTCTTCCTATATGTGTTTGTACTTTTCTGCCATGTGATCACAACGTCCAGCTCACACTATTGTCCATAGCTGTGGTGCATTCCTCTTCAGGATTGTTTTAATAGTCTGTGGTGTAGATCTGTTGTTTGGCATTGACATCCAGATCTGCTCTTAGGGAGAGTCACCTGAACATGTACTTAAATGGATTTTAATTGAAATAGAATTAGATCACTTTTGCACTTCCTCTCCTCCCTCCACTGCTCCCATATTCCCTCTCTTCAACCCTCCCCATGTCCTCTCCACTTAAGTTGATAGCTTTTTCTTTGACTGTTACAATGTACATATGTGTATCTTTGCATAAATATAAGAACGCAACCTGCTGGATCTGGCAGAGTGGTCAGCCCTGAACCCATAAACACACCTGAATATTTTTAATTCTCAGTAAGGTCAGCTAAGCTTATTTAAGAAAAGTAACTTCTAGGTCATAGAGAGCATTTTTTTATAGTTTTAGTCTTTTATTTCTATTTTTATTAAAATATAACTAAAAGCCACAAAATTCATTCATTTAAAATACATGGTTTGTGTTGAGGGTGTATATCAGTAGTGAAGTGCTTGCCTTGAACGCACAGGTCTTGTGTTCAGTATCCAGCAGAGTGAAACATGCAGGGCAATGGTTTTAGTATGTTCTCAATCATGCTCTCGCCACTCCAGTCAAAATTAGAAAGTTATAGCCCCTCTGAAAACCACTCTTAAGCCCTCCCCATCAAAGAAAAACTAATTTGCATTCAGTACCTACAGATTTCACTGTTCTAGACATTTCATACAAATAGAAACATAATTCGGGGTATTTTGTGACACATTTCTTTCACTTATTTTTTAAAAAAATTCCATATGTATATGTGGTATATATGTGTGGCATAAGTGTGCAGTATATAAGCCCATGTGTGTGCAGATGAGTGTACTGGGTGCATACTTTAGAGCAGAGAGGGAGATGTCAAGTGTCTTGCTCTGTCACCCGAGTGTACAAATTCTCAGTATGCCAAACACAATCAAATGCGTTGATATTCACATTCTAAGCATATTTGTACCAAATTACATTCAGATATCATAAGAGACCATATTAATGTAAATTATTTCCAATGTTACGATATTTGCCCTTCCCAATTTAAATATTCAATAGGGCTAAAATTTTAAATAGGCAACCTCCATTTCAAGAATTTTATTTTTCAGTATTTTGATCTTTAAGCAGAAATTTCATGTTTCAATTCATGGCTCCTTCATCTCAAAATTTAAACACAATAACTCATTTTTAAATTTTCCTCATTGAGTGCATTTTGTTGTGAGATATTATTTTCACTAGCCAAAGATGTGTCACATTTGTTTATGCTGCAGAATCCTACTTTAACTGTGAAAAGGTGTGCTGTTTTTGTTTCTGCTGCATTAACTATGTAAGGATGTGTGTTTAATTATGTAAAGATGTGTTGAATCTGTTTCACCTTACATACCAATGGCCCCTGATTGGTCTAGTAAAGAGCTGAATGGCACCAACATGGGGCTGGTATTTCCACATAGAACCTGAAAAAGCTTAAAAAACAAAACAAAAACGGGCACAGCTCCTTTAAGAGTCTCTGCCAAACAGCAAGCCCTTGAGAAGCTGGTATGTTAAAGAGAAACAAAAATAAGAACGCTTGCCATAGTGTGGGACACCCCTTTCCTAGAGCTGGGAAGTTGAAAGTAGTTCCGGTCAAAGGAACCTCTGAACCCAGCCCTTAGGCTTGGCTTCCATGACTGAGGAGGGAGTGGAGCCAGCCTCCAAAGCCGCTCCTCCAAAGCAGAGGAACCAGCTGTAGCTTAGCAGTTTTTGGCTCATGCAGACAAAAAAAAAAAAAAAAGGCTAGTGATAGGCAATAAAGTAGGTTCAGATGGGTAAAAAAAAAAAAAACCCTCTAAACAGGTTACAGTGTGTTTAAAAACGTACCAGACTTTTTCTTTGGGGCCACCAGCCAGCTCCCCAATCATGACACAGAGACTTATTATTAGTTTTGAATGCTCAGCCTATAGTAGGCACGTAACTCTGTTAACTTAAATTAAGAAATTAACCCATTTCTCTTTATCTGCTTCTTGGCTCAGGGGCTTTTTACCTTTTCTTTCTTGCTCTCTTTACGTCTGGTCAGTTGGCAGCCGCCTGGCTTCTGGCCTCGGGCCTCTCCTCTCTTCTCTCCTCTCCTTCTCCCTTCTCTCCTCTCCTCTCTTTCTCTCCTCTCCTCTCTTTCTCTCCTCTCCTCTCTTTCTCTCCTCTCCTTCTCCCTTCTCTCCTACTTTAGCACAGATTTCTCCTCCTGTGATGTAACAGTCTTATTAAATAAGAAACACAGAGCCAAATGTAGAGTTAAAAGCCCCAGAGGTCAGAGCAGTAGCTAAGAGCTACTAAAACCGCCTTCTTATCACCTGCTGTGGCTGCCGTCCTTCCCCTCAGAAAGAGACCTACTTCCTGTGTGTCTGTCTTTTTATTGACCTTCTGTTCTGCCTTCTCATTGGTTGTGAACCCAACCACATGACCTCCTAATCACTGCCTGTCTATACAGACCTCCAGGTCTTTTATGGTTGGTATTGAGATTAAAGGCATGTGTCTCCATGCTGGTGGTGTCCTTGAACACACAGAGATCTGCCTGTCATGTGATCAGGATTAAGGGCATGTGCTATCACTGCCAGACTTCTGCTATGGCTTGCTTTTAGCTCTGACCCCCAGGCACTTTTCTTTATTAACATACAAATAAAATCACATTTCAGCACAAATAAAATATCACCATATCCTGCTATTTATTCTCTCTGCCTATCAGTCCCACCTATCTCTCTCCTGCCTAGCTATTGGCCATTCAGCTCTTTCTTAGACCAATCAGGTGTCTTAGGCAGGTAAGGTAAAACAGATGCAGCACAACTTCATATATTTAACACACATCCTTACATAGTTCAACAAATGCAGCATAAACAAATATGACACACCTTTGCCTAGTTAAAATAATATTCCACAACAACACTTATCCTTTGAAATGCCAACAAGAATTTCATTGTATTTGGTAGAAAATTATGTACTGAGTTGCTCAGGAATGTTTGTAATTATGGGACCTACAGACTCAAACAAAAGGTGTAATATCTTACCATGCTATTTCTAACATTTCTAAAGACTTACCATGTTTACATTCCTTCATTTTTACACTAGATGTGAACTATTACTCCTGAGTGGAATGATTTAGTTATTTTGGTACAGTATTTCCTCTGGCTCTCTAGCCCACAGCAGATGCACCAGGTGACACACACAGTGTGAAGACACAACACTCACCTTGTCTATGAGGGCAGCTTCCCTGACCACCTGTGTTTGTAGGGGTGCCAGTCCCTTGTCCCCTTATCACCGCGACATGAAAATGTGGATGCCTTGGAATTCACTGGTCCTGCACTCTTCTCATATGTGAGTTTCTCAGGGGCAGGACCAGCCTGAGAAGCCAGATCTGAGGCCTGGAGAAGACATCTTCCCACTGATGGACAAGAGCCAGTTGTGAAGAAACACGGGGCGTGGAAATCCGAGTATTTATTGCTTTATTAGGTTGTTTACTGTGTTGGATCTGGGGTCTCGAAATAATGGGGGACAGACCACCAAAGTCTATTAAACCAGAAGCAAACTTTATTCCAGAAAAATTAAAAAAAAAAAAAAACCACCGTGGAGCACAAAAGCTTATCAGCTAGCTGAGACCACAGCCCCTGTTGTAATTCTGAGGCTGTGGCAATGGAGGGGGTACTGGCCCCCTTTTGTAGTATCAGGCACAGGATGCATGCTAGAAGTCATGTAGAAACAACTATTAAAAGTTAACTTTGGTCCAGGCAGTTGTTGGCTATAAGGAGCAAGGGGGTTAAAAGTTAACCCCTGGCTGTTGACAGAGGAGCTGGCTGTAAGCAGACAGCCATCGTTAGCAGCTAACCTTTAGAGCTGATGACTGTCAGTTTGTATCTCTTAAGCTTATAACTTTATATTTCTATATTCCTGGACCCTTCAACTGGACTCAGCTTCTTCTGAGAGGATTGGTGGGGAAGAGAGGGCTGAGTGAGAGCGAACAGGCAGGTGAGAGAGGAGGGTCCTTGGCCGTGGTGATAAAGTTTCTGACAGTGACTCTCACTCTCATGAGTGTCTGCCGGCTGAGCAGCCAGACACGCCCCACTCAGGTTCCATTTCCTACTTTTTCCCAGTCTTCATTCATGCGTTTGTGTAAGGGCCCTCCACATTGTTCACCACCAAGCCACTCCGTCTCCGAAGCGGCGGTGCAGACACAAGCAGAGGTAGAGATGGAGGAGGTCACCTTCTCGTAATGCCATGCATTTTCTTGTTGGCAGGCAGGAGGCTGGGCACGTTTTCCAGCAGACGGTAATGCAATAGCATCTCCTGCTGAAACTTGCCAAGTCATACCTTAATCGTTGTTTGTCACACTGCCTGTCACATACAATGCCTCGAGCCCTGTCACGTGCTGATACTTAATGAGTGATACAATGACAGTTGGTGTCTTTGTTATTTCCACTGCAGCAGACATTAATCCGCGCAGAGCTGTGTTGTCTTTGTCGGGCTACTTAGCTTGCAGCCACAGTCCCTCTGATTGATAAGTGATGATCACCCCGCGCTTTCTTTGACTGCGGTAATAAATCTCCTAAAGGTGAGTAGGTGGTAGGGTAGGGGGGAGCTGCAGAAGGATGGCTTACGTTGTGAGAGTGGGAGCTGGCAAGATCCAATAAGGACACCCAGGTGACAGTCTAACGGAAAGAAAACCATACTCAGTATCACACACAAGCCTGTGCCTAAATTAAAGAACTACCTGCTTTCTTCCTGTGCCATCCTGTCAGCATGGAACCCTTTCCTGTCGGCAGAATGAAGTTAATCCCAGCAGCAGGCTCCTCTCTGCGAGGAGTCTCCACCCACTGCCTTCTCCTGGATGTCTACCCTGCTGCCCATCTGCTGTGTCTTAGTGACTAGCCATACCCTTTTTGATCTGACATGTGCCCACCATGACCAGGTCCCCACTGTGGTGACACACTTTTTCAATAAGAAAAGGCTATGTATGCTAAGATAAAGGTCATCCCTGTGCACAGGTCTGGAAGACAGACACAGAGCTAAGAAAGGAACTAGAATAGTTAAAGAGGCTATCCACTGTACACATGTTGCTTTGCATTCTTTGGAAAAGCAGAAATTAACCTCTCCAGAGGAAAGCCAGAGGATTGGTGTACACACAGGAAGACTGCTGGTGTTTATGAAAGATGACCGTGAAGCTCAGAATGGAATGGAAAGAACTCTTGAGAAGGAAAGACAGACACCTCACTCAGTCAGGGTCCTGCTTAGCTGGCTGTGTGAGTCTCTGGCCCCATAACTCCAAAGAGAGGCAGACTGCATCAGCAAACAGCACAGTCCTTGGGGTCATCCAGATTTATCCACACAAAAGGGAGAGATGAGCAGGCCAGGATCTCCTTCAGGTGGGTGCTCGGTAGGCCATGCTCTGGAGGGGTGAGAATCAAACCTGTGTCCTGCGGAAGAGCCTCATAAATCGACTTCATTTCTTTTGTTATGCTAGAAAGGAGACAAATCAGTGCCTCGTTGGCAAAAACCAGCTTTTTGTCATTGTTTTGAGTGAAAGCCTTCTACTGAAGTCATCACAGTTCCAAAGGGAAGAGGACCTTTTGGCCTGCTGTTAGTTTTATCTCTAGTAAATTTTAATTTACTCAGTGAAAGAGACAGGAAATGAGTTCACGTCGCTCCTAATTTTTCAGGACTCATAATTTAATACATTTGCTTAAAATTAGGAAAGAAATGCTGACAAGCTTTGGCTTAACTGATACGACCCACCAGGGAAACGGTGATTGGTTTATAGGCCCCTATGGCAGGTATTAGGATTAGATATGGGGAACACATGACAGGAAGACTTACTCATTGTGACCTTCCTGTCACAGCTCACCGGGAGGTTAAAAAATGAATCTCTCCCACCTCACTCAGTTCAGCTACTTTTAAAACTCTTTCTAGTTACACATGATAAGAGGTAGAAAGAAACAAAGGCCTTTATTGGGGGGAGGTACTCTTGCCTTTAGCTTAACTTTTAATACAGACACTCCAGATTTGCTGGGTACTGCTAATGCGCTCCTGAGATCAAACACACCACATATTTGAAATGCACAACCTATATCACAAAGCCATTATGCAAAACTCAAGAGTGATTATCAACAAAGTACACAGATTTCAAACTACACAGCAACTGGAGAACGCGGAAGCTACAAGAGATTGCAAAGTACCACAAACGAAACTGGTTTATGGCTCTCAGCCTCTCCTGCCTGTAAAAATGCTGCATTCATAAGCACAGAAGCTGAAAACTGCAGTTTGCATAACTGCCTCTTGTCAGGTTTTTGGGTTCTAACTCTACCTCTTTTTAAACACCCTGCATCCCTGGGAAGAAACATATAATTCAAACGTTATTTTAGAGTACGCTACAAAACTCCAGGGAACCAGGCTGTCTCTTCCGCACTCCTCCTACCAAGGCCAGCTCTGCCAAATCATCCACACCTCACAGTGTCGCTGATCCCCAGGGAAGGAGTCACACTGCATTTGCAATGCATCCCTAGAAATAACTCAATGTCCAGCAGGGAGCACCATGGTGCTCAGTAAACCTTGGTGTCCCAGGAAAAAGCTGCACTTTTCCTGCATCTATCCTAACAGAGTGCCTCAAACTGAGCACCTAAGACAGCAAGAGATTATTGCCTTAGTCTGGAGGCTTCAAGTCCAAAGTCAAGGTATCAGCAGGCTCACGTTCCTCAGAAACCTGTAGGGAGAATCCTTTCTTGCTTCCTTTCTCCCATTGCAGGGTTGCTGTCAGTCTTGGTACTCGCCAGCTGGCAACTTCACTCTCCAGTTATCCTCACACATGCTCTCTTTATCTCAGTCTGTGTGTGTGTGTGTGTGTGTGTGTGTGTGTGTGTTTGCGTGTGTGTGTGTGTGTGTGTGTGTGTGTGTGTGTGTGTGTGTGTGTGTTTGTGTGTGTGTGAGTGTGAGAGAGAGAGAGGGAGAGAGGTGGAGGTTTATGGTGTGTGTGTGTGTGTGTGTGTGTGTGTGTGTGTGTAAGAGAGAGGGGGAGAGAGAGTGTGTGGGTATGGGGGTGTGTATAGTGTGTGTGTGTTTGTGTGATGTGTGTTTGTGTGCAGTAATGTTTCTCCTCTTATAAGGATACTTACTTACATCAGCTTCAGGCCCTCTCTAATGACCTCACTGAAACTTAAATGCGTTTTCAAAGGCTATTTCAAAACAAAGTGACATTTAGTGGTACTGGGGTTTGATTTTTCAACATCTCTTTTTGGTGAATACAATTCAACCTGAAATACAAGGCACTCTGTATCATTATTTTTATAAGTCCCTTTGCATTTAAGAATGTGTTCAGCACCTACTATACACAGTAAATGATGGCTCATGCCAGATCTATAAATTATTTAAAGGTATGAATCTTTGATAACTGAAATGCAAGGGGAGCGTAGTCTGCGTTGCCCACATTCCAGCTCCTATCACCCACACCCCAGTTGCACTAGGGCGGCAGAGCAGGTTGCTGAGAGACGGAATAAAGCACAGGAAGCAATGTGTGCACCATAATGTGAGGAACTAACAAACTTAACACAAGACCAAACGGCCCATCACAGACTGACTAGACAGGCAGTGTCTCTCCCCTAGAAAGCTGTGTGGGTCTGACCCCCCGCCCCGCCCCGTGGTACCTTACTAGGAAACTGTAGGCAGAGTCTCCCCCTCTTCCTCTACTCTTCCCTCTCCCATCTCTCTCCGCTCTCTTCTCTCCCTTCCACCACTTACCTCCACGATGCTTCTGAGGTCCAGGGGTGGCCGGCTGGCTAAGGAGTACTGTCCTCTCCAAAGGCCCCTGTATTGCACCTAAGTACTACACAGAGCGAGAGTCTTTAGGTTAGACTCCATTAGCAATGCAGGCCTTGTCGGAAGACCCCATCCTAACACCTTGCTCCTTACCTCCTTATCTTGGCAAAAGGCATTTCAGGGACATGGTGCTAAGTGTTCTTCTTCCAGGATCACCTCTGGGTCCTCACAAACCTGTTCAGTTTGCTCTCAGATACCACCCAGGTCTGCCTACTCAGAGTTGGCCGAAACATAGTGAACTGGTCCATCCCACACCAATTGTGAGTCAGGAAAATGGCCCCTTGTTGAATGGTCATGCTGATGGAGGCGTTCTCTCATTTGAGGTTCCTTTTCCCAGATAACTCTATCTAGGGTCAAGGTGACAAGAACTGACCAGGATGGAAGTTAAAGCAGAAACACAGAGCTGGGAACTGAAGCAGGAACAGTGGAGAGTGCTGCTTATTAGCTTGCTTCCCATGGCTTGCTCAGCCTGCTTTCTTACACAACCCAGGACCACCTGCCCAGGGGTGGCACCATCCATCATGGCTGGGGTTTCCCACATCAATTATCAATCAAGAAAATACCCAAGTGATGTACCCAGGTCAATCTCATGGAGACAATACCTCAGTTGAGTTTCTCTCTTCCACTTTGTGATGATTCTACTTTGTGTCAATGTGACAAAATCTAACAGGCATGGTGTCCGAGCAGAGGAAAGTCTCTAGAGCCATGGCCTCCATTTCTTGAAGTGATGGGTACAATCTTACCAGATTCCCTCAAAGAAAGTCTATAACCACACAACAACTTTTTGTCATCTCCACTGCAAGAGACTGTTCGTGGGATGTACTTCAGATGGTGGGTTTTGGAATGTATGATTCACCTTATTATTAACACAGTTGATGAAAGCATAATATAAATTACAACACTGTCTAAAGTTCAGAATGTATCATACTTTAGAATTAAGGAATTGGGGAACTGCTAGGAAATATGAGTTCAATTCTGTGACAATCAAGAAACACGAGGACTAGGCTAATAATCAAAAACCAAAACATGAAATTAAAATGAGTAAGGTCTTATAGCCCTAAAAAGAAGAGCTAAAAAAAAAAAAAGTTGGTGTTTATATAGGAAAATAGTTTAATTAAAATAACATCTAGCAATTACTAGATATAATTAGGCTTGTCTATGGCAATTCTTGGATTTTAAGTGTCCTGCCATGACTATGTTGGCTGTACACATTTAAATGCAAGTTTTCTAATGAAATAAGAATTAAGATAGGATTGCTTAAAGATAAGATTAGTAGGCCTTTAAGCATTAGTTACTTACTAATTCTGGGCACCACACTTGAAGATTACTGATGACCAAGAGGATGAGAAACAGTCTATGAAAGTCTCAGGGGTGACAGATAATTCTCACATTTTCACAGAATCTCCTTCCTTTGGATCCTGGAGATGCTGTAGAATGTGGTTTTCAGGTGACTATAAACATGAATTTTCCGGAACTTCTGCTTCCAAAGGCAACTGAGCTGACGATCTGGGCCAGTAGTTGCCAGCCCCTCAAGGGTTCATAGGCTGGGGTCTTTCATGTCTCCAGCTCTTGGTGAGTGACGTTGTGATGGTTCATCTCGACTGCCTCCCTGATTGCATTAAGAGGCGCAGAGATGATAAGCCACTGCTGTGCATGTGTCTATGGGATGTCTCCCAGAGACACACGACCAGGGCTCTGGGTCAAGCAGTACTGTTTGTTCACTGAGTTTGGTTTTGGTTTTGTTTGGGGGGCATGTGTACGTGTGTGTGTGTGTGTGTGTGTGTGTGTGTGTGTGTCTGGGTACATGTGGATATAGGTTTGCATTCCATGTATGTATGTTTGTGGATATGTTCACATGTGCATACAGGAATTAGATCACTGTTTACGTATCTTTGGGGACATATTTTCCCCTGGTACCTTCCTGTTACTGTTCCACCCTGCTTCCTGTTACTGCTCCACCCTGCTTCCTGTTACTGCTCCATTCTGCTTCCTGTTACTGCTCTACCCTGCTTCCTGTTACTGCTCCACCCTGCTTCCTGTTACTGCTCCATTCTGCTTCCTGTTACTGCTCTACCCTGCTTCCTGTTACTGCTCCACCCTGCTTCCTGTTACTGCTCTACCCTGCTTCCTGTTACTACTCCACCCTACTTCCTGTTAGTGCTCCACTCTGCTTCCTGTTATTGCTCCACTCTGCTTCCTGTTATTGCTCCACTCTGTTTCCTGTTATTGCTCCACTCTGCTTCCTGTTATTGCTCCACTCTGCTTCCTGGCTGCCATGACATGAGCTGCTCTGTCCACTATGTCCTCCTTACCACGATGAGCCAAAGCCTCTGAAACATTTCCTCCCTGAAGTTCTTTCTGACAGGAGTTTGGTTAGAGTGAAGAAAATCTGATTAACACAAAGACACAACTAGACTTTGTAAAGCCTAAATTTATGACACTATGTTGCAAATAAATGTGGGATATATGCATACTGTTCCCAAAATACATGATTTTTTTTAATGGAAACTGGCTTAGAAATGCAGGGTGGGGTATAAGGAAAGACCAACAAAAGAGATCATTAAACATTGATAATGCTCCTGGGTAATTAAGTAATCCCCTTCTCTTAAGAGAAGCCCAGAGCCCCTGAACAAAGATGGAAAACAAAGACTACAGTGTAGTTGGAAGGTTTCCAGTGTCCTTCCCAGCCCGCATGGTCCAGACAAATCTCTCCCACTTGTGTCCCCCAAGTAAACATACAGAGGCTTAATATTATTTATAACTGCTCAGCCATTAGCTAGGACTTGTTACTGACTAGCTCTTACACTTAAAATTAATCCATAATTCTTATCTATGTTTAGCCACGTGGCTTGGTACCTTTTCTCAATTCTGCCTTCACATCTTGCTTCCTCTGTGTCTGGCTAGTGACTCCTGACTCAGCTCTTCCTCTTCCCAGAATTCCCCTTGTCTGCTTACCCTGCCCATACTTCCTGCCTGGCTACTGGCCAATCAGCATTTTATTTATCAACCAATCAGAGCATCACATATTCACAGCACACAGAATGACATTCCACAGCACTACAGGCTGGACACCCCATTTCCTCACACTTCCCCCTCCAAATATTCCAGTCAGTAGAATCTAGAAAACTATATGAAAAAAGTGGAATAAAAGGTGCTGATATTGATATGGCCATTGTGTTAGGGGGTTTTCTGTATGTACAGGGACTCCCAGTAAGTCTCCATGCAGCTAAACTTGAGAGGACTTGATGGGAACAAATGATAAGCATAATGTATCAGTAAAGAATAAGAATGTAGACTTTCTTAGAGATGAGCCATTCTCCACAGAAAGTTTCAAAGATTTCACCAAGACCACAGTATTCAATTTCAGAAAGGTCAAAGTTCTCATCATCAACTAAACCTGGTATTCATTGATGACCAACTTAGAGATCTGCCTGGGTCTCTCGGGTCCCAAGCTTTGTCTCTCAAATATAGATTCACACATTCCCAACCCATGGATTCTACTTCTGGTAAACAACAAGCTCTGTGGTAAACATTGCCTCTAGGCAGAGCACACAGTATCTGATCAAAACTTAGTGGATATGTTTATGTTTGGGACTATTTTTAAAATGAAAAACATGTTGACTTCAATCTAGGAACAATGTTTTTTACTTCTGTCTCTCATTAATTAGGAAATAGGAAAATTCCATTCAATGGACAACCCAGAATCTGCACTGAGCTGTACTCAGACAGAAAAGGGATGGGGCTGTTTTCACCCCAGGGTGATCCTGAGGCTCCAAACCCAAGAGGCAAGTTGCTAAGAGGAACTGCTCCAGTGGGAAGCCTGTCATGGTATCTCTCCCAAGGAAAGTAAGCCCTGATATCGGACATGTGGAAAATAAACATTGCTCTGGCTCTTTAACCAGCACCATGGAGTTTGTGTCTGCATCTTTCTCTTCCTTTTCCTAGTGACCAGCAGCTGCTCCCCGGGTCCATTATGGCCATGACCCCTGGAAAGGAAACTGGAGAGGAACACCGAGGATCTTCAGCAAAGTGTCAGCATTTATTGAGTGACTGTGGTAGATTCACTGTGTTACTTATGTTATTCTCCGACTGTATTTTGCCTGTGTTTAGAAGTAAGCACTTTTAACAATATTAATAGGCAGTCAAAGCAAAGATTACACTGGAAAAGTTAAACAGCCACGGAAGACTTTATCCATGTCCACTGTAGTAACAACCAGAGTGTAGTTTGAATTTAACTCTGCTGGAAGAAAAGCCAGCAGAAACTTTAGTAGCTGCAGTCAAGCAGAACGTGAGCCATCTGTGTTTTCTAATTGGGTATCTTCAAAAGAAAAGTCAGCTTTCTCTGACCTTCCTGTGCAAAGGTAGCTCCACCGGAAGCAAGGTGCTTGGCTGAACTTTGGTTCCCACTCTTTGAAGACACTGGAAGACAAGACCCTGCTTTCATCTTTTCATTATATTCCAGAAGGTGAATCCCAAGTTCGAGAGAGACATTCTTCAGCTGTAGAACTGATGAGATCCATTTTATCAAATTACATTTCAAAGTGGTATAGAAATAATTTATAATTTGATTTTAAAGCACACGCTCTAAGGAAATGTAAATCAGGAGCCCAGGGAGGGGACAAAGCTCCCTAAAGGCTGGTGCAGGGAGTGGAGAGATTTGAAGGCTGTCTTCATCCTCAGTGGTGCATCCTAGCTCTCTACGGTGCTAGGGATTTCCCTTTCTACACCGAGTGATCGCTCTAATTGGAAGAAGACTTCCGTTGGTCTTTTTCCCTCAGAACAGAGAGTGGCATGTCCAATACATAATGACAAAGAGGAGATACATTGATGTACGTGCAGAAATGCGTTCATATGGAATATATTCATTCTATTATGCAGACACACACACACACACACACATATATATATATTCATGAATGCATGCATCTATCTATCATCCATATCTCCTATCACCATCAATCCAAGACTTACCCAGGCAAGACTAAGAATAAGCCAGGTGTCTAGCATTGGTCCTGTTTTAGCCTCCTCCTCCTCATCTGCTCCCTAAAGAGGCCAAAGCCATATGATAGCAAAATCAGTACTGGTCACTTCTAAGCTTTTCCCCATTGAGTATATCTATTTTCCTTCACTTTCTTTAAGCTTCTAGAAAGGTTTCCAATGTTGCCTTGGTGAAAATATCTGGGCAGATATCAATGGCACAGCCATGCAGAGCAATTATAAAATACAGGACACCTACTGCTTAACTTGGTAAGTGGCAATAAAAACTGAGGGACATAAAAAAGGGAAGAGCCTACATGTGTGAAAAGTTTGCAACGTCGCATAGATAAGGTAGTGCCATGAATATGCTATATATAAATAATCTGAAAGATTCATAAATGCATTTCAAATGCATAGACAGCTGACATTGCTTTGATTGAGCTAAAGCATGGCCCTTTATTAATTCATCTTCTAGGAAAGCCACAGCTACCAGGTCTTATGTTCCAAGTTGTTAAAGTTTTCTTGAAGCACAAAAATTACCTTAATCTGTGTAGATTCTTTTTTCCGGGAGGCCTTAGCAGATCTCTTCAGGGGCATCAATATCTGTTATCACCTGTCAATAAAACCAAAGGTACAATCCATTACACTGTTTACAAATATTTCTCATAAGACATTTCATGCTTAGTCTCAATTCCACAGATTATGAGGAGGACTCAGACAGTCCCATATGAAACTTGTGGCTGAGAGGGAAGGGGACCTGGATTAATCCCAGCTCTTCTCTGGGAGCTTAGAGAAATGGTTTTCTAGCTAGGGACATCAGATACCTCTTCTAGGAAGTCAGAACTGCAACAGACACTGGCTATGGTTTTACTTTAGCACATAGTTGTACTATCTTCAAATAGTTGCACTATGTTTTCACATGTAGGAACTTGGGCTCAGAGGATTTAAAATATTTGCAGTAAGTCTTGGCACAAGAAGGAACTTACCAGGGTCCATTTCTACCTATAGACAAGGCTTATCCCTCACACCTAGTGTGTCATATTAAATGGGGTCAATAACAGAGCTTGCTCTGCTAAGCTGGAGCCCTGAGCCAATGAGCCATCTGTCTGTGAGATGAGTCAGTCAGCAGGAGCAGTTCAGTGCTGAGTGAGACATGATGTATGTATAACACACGTGGACAGAAAACCAAAGCTGAAGATCTATGTGCAGATCTTCTCTAAGCTAGGAGAGGGAATGACGTTGCAAAGCATTTCCAGGTAACAGTAGGCAAGTAAGTTCAGCTCCGTACACCCCTGGGGACAGATTTTTTCTCACCCCTAAATGCTGATCTACTTTCAACTTGGTTTCATTTGATTACAACTAGCTGCAGTCAATTGTCTGAAGTTGGACTAAAATTCACTTGAATACCTTTTACGTCTACAAATGATTCCTAGTCACATGCCATACACTATAAGAGAGCTGCTTTAAGAAAGCTAAAGGTCAAAATTCTGAAACCCTGTGCAGTCTGAATGCCCTGCAAGACTCCAGGGTATAGCTCAGTCCTACCCTGGGGTGGTATTTTAGGACTGGCTGGTGCTAAGCCTCCTGTGATAGTCTACCTGGGAACCACCAGTGACTGGCACATAAACCAGGGTACCCAGTTATAGATCCTGGGTGGATAGAACAATGACTCATGCTCAAATTATGTTCGATTCACAACACCTACACACAAAAGAGGAACCAGGCACTGATCTATCCTAGAGAATCTTCCAGAGCAGAGGAACAAAGACAGGAGGTGTCTGTGCCTCCCTATCATAGGCTGCACCTACTGCCTGCACACAGACTACTTTCGTGTTGCTGGTATGGAACAGCAGTGGTAGCAGAGAGACCTGTCACAGCTGGCCAGACCCTTGGAGGAAAAGTGATATTAACTGTATTTCCACCCACTTACCAAGGTCCTGCATGATATTAGTTACAGATATCAGCACATTTGTTTACTTAAAAATATTACCAACCCCGCTGCGTATGTGTTGCTGGTAGAATTCTAAGTTGGCTTTTAAAATGATCACCACCCCCCAAATGTCTTCAGCATCCATGATCCCACATTGATTTGCAGAGGAATTTAATAAGATGAAACTGATTCATGATATCTTTTGAAACGCACATAAGGAAGAACAGTCACACAAAATGAAAATCTCCCGGTCAGGCACTGGGCCTTTGCTGTAAGCACTCTGTCTTGGTTAATTAAAGTGAGTGATGAGATCACAGCTTGAGTCCTGGGCAGCACCTCAGACTGGGAGCGCTACTGACCACCAGAGAAGGCACAGGAGTGTTCTGACGTGCTTGGGTTTTACATAGTGCCTTGGAGATCTAACTGCTTTCCCTGGACATTAAAGTGGAGCATAAAAACCAAAATAAACATAGAGTGTGCAGAGCATTTTGCAAGCCAGACATCGAGATAATGGCAGATAAAAGCACTGTGAGGGCTTTCCATCACACAGTACTATGGAGCTGGAAGGAATGGACTCCAGTTGTGACACCCAGACCTTCAGACAGAAGTTCAGTCTGATGACCGAGACTGTGAAGTGCTGGCCTCAGAGTGCACCATAGCGTCATGAATTCATGAAACAAAATATGAAATTCAGTGTTTTCAAATCTAGTTAAGAACTGAAAACTCTGCTTGGGATAATTTTTCTAATGCCACTAAGCTTTTTTTATGCCTTAAATGATAGAAATTTCAGTGTGGCTCTTTTAGAAAACACACACACAAGGAGCAAGAACAGTCTCTTCAGATATAATTTATTTCACCTGGCAGTAGAACAAAGCAATTTAACTGTATGAAATGAGTGGTGAGCAATATAGGACAGAGCCTGCTGAAGATTGCAAGCACCATAATGATTGTTCGGGGCAGTATATCTGGTCCTCCTCCCCAAAATCACGTTTGGAACTAATAATACAGACATAAAAAACACTAGCTTTAAAATGAAGAATGTTTTAAGAGAAAGTTTTGGGCATTTCTTTTCATTTTGTATAGAAATATGTGATGAGTCCCCCTTAGGGTCTTCCTTGTTAGCTAGCTTCTCTGGAGCTGTGGGTTGTAGTCTGATTGTTCTTTGCTTTATATCTAGTATCCACTTATGAGTGAGTACATACCATGTTTGTCCTTCTGAGTCTGGGTTGCCTCACTCAGGATGATATTTTCCAGTTCCATTCATTTGCCTGCAAATTTCATGATGACATTGTTTTTTCAGTCTGGAGTAGTACTCCATTGTGTATATGTGCCACATTTTCTTTATCTATTCTTCAGTTGAGGGGCATCTAGGTTGTTTCCAGGTTCTGGCTATTACAAATAATGCTGCTATGAACATTGTTGAACATGTGTCCTTGTGATATGATTGAGCGTTCCTTGTGTATATGCCCAAGAGTGGTATAGCTGGGTCTTGAGGTAGATTGATTCCCAATTTTCTGAGAAACTGCCATACTGATTTTCAAAGTAGCTGTACAAGTTTGTACTCCCACCAACAGTGGAGGAGTGTTTCCCTTGCTCTGTATCCTCTCCAACATAAGCTGTCATCAGTATTTTTGATCATAGCCATTCTGACAGGTGTAAGATGGTATCTCAGAGTCGTTTTGATTTGCATTTCCCTGATGACTAAGGATGTTGAGAAATTCCTTAAATGTCTTTCAGCCATTTGAGAGTCTTCTGTTGAGAATTCTCTGTTTAGCTCTGTAGCCCATTTTTTAATTGGACTGTTAGGTATTTTGATGTCAGTTTCTTGAGTTCTTTACATATTCTGGATATCAGTCCTCTGTCAGATGTGGGGTTGGTGAAGATCTTTTCCCATTCTGTAGACTGTTGTTTTGTCTCATTGACCGTGTCCTTTGCCCTACAAAAGCTTCTCAGTTTCAGGAAGTTCCATTTATTAATTGTTGCTCTCAGTGTCCGTGCTACTGGTGTTATAGTTAGGAAGAGGTCTCCTGTGCCAATGTGTTCAAGACTGCTTATAGATTGCCCTGTGAGGAAGAAATAGATGAGATCTGCATGAGCAAACTGGGAGTGAGGGGGGTCAGTGGAGGGTAAGGGATGGAGGATGAGAACATAAGGAAATGGGAGGTTCGAACTGGAACAGGGACAGAGTGGAAGAGCAAGGAAAGAGATACCATAATAAATGGAGACATCATGGGAATATGGAGAAACAGGGTGATAAGGAAGTTCCCAGGAATCCACAAGTATGACCCCACCTTAGACTACCATCAATAGTTGAGAAGGTGTCTGAACTGACCTACTCTGGTAATCAGATTGATGAATACCCTAACTGTCATCATAGAGCCTTAATCCAGTAACTAGTGGAAGCAGATGCAAAGATCCACATCCAGGTGCCAGACTAAGCTCCAGGATTCCAATTGATGACAGAAAAGAGGGATTCTATGAGCAAGGGACATCAAGATCATGATAGGGAAATGTACAGAGATGGCCAAGCCAAACTAGTGGGAACTCATGAACTGTGGACCAATAGCTGTGGAGCCCCCATGGGACTGGACTACCCCCCCTGGATAGGTCAGACAGTTGTTTAGCTTGAACTGTTTAGGGGGCCCCTTGGCAGTAGGATCAGGATCTGTCCCTCGAGCAGGAGCAGGCTTTTTGGAGCCCAGTGCCTATGATGGGACACCTTGTGCAGCCTTGGTGCAGGGGGAGAGGCTTGGATGTACCAGGCTCTGCTGACTCCCCATGGAAGGCCTTGCCTTGGAGGAGGTGGGAATACAGGGTGGGTTGGGGTGGAGGCTGGGGGGCAGAAGGAGAGGGGGATCTGTAGTCGGTATGTAAAATGAATAGAAAATTTCTTAATAATAATAATAATGAAATATGTGATAAGATATAACTAGAGGCATGCAGACATCATGTGCTGTATATGTGGTTATGGTAAGCAGTATGCTATAGTATACTATCAAAGTAGTATAATATACTATACTTATTATGCATACAATTTTAAATAAACCATGTAATTAACACATGAAATTTTGCCAACTAGCTCATATCCATCATCTATCTATAAATTATTTATCACTATCAATCACCTGTCTGCTATCTAGCTATACATTATTTACCTATCATTTATCATCTGCCATCTGTTTATCTGTCACCTATCTGGTATCTATTTATTTATCATCTACCTGTCATCTATCATCTGATATCTATCGTCAATATGCCAAGCTATCATCTATAGCAATCTATCACCTATTTATCTAGCTAACTAGCTAGCTAGCTAACAAGCTTCTATCTATAGATTATCAATCTATCATCTGTATCTTTCTATCCTATCATCCATCTGTCTGTCTAACCATCCATCTATGTATGTATGTATGTATGTATGTATGTATGTATTATGTATATATTATGTATGTATGTATCTATCTATCTATCTATCTATCTATCTATCTGTCTATCTATCTATCCCCACAATATAATTCAGGGACTTTAACATCCAAGTCCATATGTAAGTCTCTTAATCTGCTCAAAATCTGCAAAGAATCATTTCCATGGGCTCCATGACTTTCCTATGAACTTGGTTAAGAAGAAAAACTTCAGTGCATTTGACAGACCCTTTTAAATCATAGCCTACATAAAAACCTCAAATAATTCTCCCATTTAAAAAAAGCCAACTTCTTCATGCAGTGTTAAGTTTCCAAGAATGTCACAACAATGTACTACAGTTTAGTGGGTTTAAACAATTCCATTTGTTGTTGCTCAGTTGTGGAGTTTGGAGGTCTGATATAGAGTGTGGGCAGGTTGACCTTATCGAGGACTCTGAGGGCAGAATTCTCCCAGGCTTCCTGTTGAGCTTGCATTTGAGATGGGATGGCCACATGGCAATGCAGCATCTCCTGTATCTTTTTGATATATCTGGGTCTCAATTTCCACTTCTTAGAAGTTACTCATATTGTACTTGGACCCATTTTCATGACTTCATCTCAGTTGAATTCTGGGAAGACTATCTCTAAACGAGGCCACATCCCACAGTTTTACCAGTCTCATCCCTGTTTTTCATGCCCACGTTTAGTTATTATCTTCACATTCCTTTAACATTACCAAATGTTACTTAAGTATAATGTGGTGGTTTGAATGAAAATGATCTCCACAGGCTGGTATATCTGAATCCTTGGTCCCCAGCTGGTGAAACTGTTTGTGCAGGATATAAAGGTGTAGTCTTTTTGGAAGTTGCC
Source organism: Peromyscus californicus insignis (assembly GCF_007827085.1). Taxonomy (NCBI): domain Eukaryota; kingdom Metazoa; phylum Chordata; class Mammalia; order Rodentia; family Cricetidae; genus Peromyscus; species Peromyscus californicus. The sequence goes on along the minus strand of NW_026294480.1, from coordinate 7,015,342 downwards.
TATCAGTAGGGGGAGGCCTTTGGTGTTTCATAAGCCTTCCATTCCCAGTTAGCTCTCTCTGCCTTTGGCTTGTGGATTAGATGAGAGCTCTTGGTTATTGCTTTAGCAACAGGCCTGCCTGCCTGTTGCCATTCTCCCTGCCATGTTGGTCAAGGACTCTATGCCTCTGAAACTGTAAGCCCCCAATAAACTCTTTCTTCTATAAATTGTCTTGGCCATGGTGGCTTATCATAGCAACAGAATAATAACTACATCTAGTCTTGTATAATATCAGCGACTGTGTCTATTCCCCACAACTTGACTTTTCTCAGACTCTAAAATCTGTAGCTTGTTTTGCTGTCTGCTCCACCATATGGAGCCTGTTGAACTCTCTGCCTTAACAGCTCAGCTGTGCATAGCCTGGCAGACTCCATCTTCAGTCTGTGCACTTGCCTCTTCAGTGGCTCAAAGCCCAAGGCAGCTGCCACTTCGGCCATGGTAACTTTTGCCATGTGATCCAGCCAAAGCATTTCAATACATCTTAGAATCATCCTGGTGCCCTTGGTAGTGATCCTCAAGACGTCTCTACTGTCTACAACTACTGCTTCCTTCTCTCAAAGCTCTCACATGTCATTGCTCAGTATCTACATTGAGGAGAGTGATGAAGCACCATAGGCTATTAATGTACAGCATGAGACTCAGAAGCAGCTGTGGTCCTCTCTGAAACTACAACCAAACTAATAGGCTTCTGTAGAAAGAAATATCCATAGTGATGTGGGGAAAATGTAAGGGGCAAGTGTGTCAATTCATTATTCAAGAGCCCTAGGATCGATGCAGAAAGGTCTTCACAATGTAATGTTTGGTATTTGTCTCTTCACCTCAATTCTGAGTATTTATTCAATCCCAATAATTCAATTGTGAGGAAACATTTTTGCAACCCAAGTATCTGCCTTTACCAACTAACAGCATAGTTCACGGTGCACTCACCATATAGGGACAGTCATGCTCTCAACTCTACTGATTTTAATGCTGTGGGGCATACGAGCATTGGGAAATATGAGAATCAAATAAAAACATGGGAACACAAGTTATTAAAGCAGACACCCTTCCTTCTCTCAAATTAATGAAATTGGAGATATGTAAAAGTGTGATACATAGAGGAAATTCAAATGACCAGGAAGATTGTTTTCTGTATATTTAATGTGGCCTCACAGTCTCAGAAAATGGATTTAAAATATGTATTATACCATGCTGAGAAAGGAAATCTACTTGGTTGTCAGTGATATACATTCTTGGCATTTGCTAGACAGATTTTCTTGGGGACAAATGATAATACATCCAGGCAGGCAAAATCACATTACATAATTCTACCAAATAATTGCAATGAATTTATAGCAGATTAGAATCAAGAATTACATTAGCTGAAACATTAAATTATGATGCAGGCTCCATTTTACTTAATACTCATTTGAACAGAAAAAGAATTCAGTTACTGGGATCTCAAAATAACATCAGCTTGTCTGGTTGGGAGATGTATAGGAATAATGAATGTGCCTGTTTTTATTCTTTCTACTTAAGTGTGTATTAGATTAAATTTCCATTTGACCCACTCCATCAGTAAATGCATAAATCCGGGATACTTCCCACGGACAGCCATTAGGCTGGATTCTTTAATGTGAAATGCTGAACAAGATAAGGAGAAAAGAGAGAAAAGAGGATATATATGATTTTCCTCCAAGCGGGACACAAAAGGTAGCAAGGCTGGAATTTCCTCTGAGAAGACAGGGCCCTGATGAGTGTCTACTCCACAGTACAGAGCACCCTCGGGAAGACAGGATGCCATTCCACAGTGCAAATGACAAAATGACAGGACATCTGGGCCATGCTAGTCTTAATTTTAAACTATATTGTTGCTGCTAAGTGAGAATATAGTGTTTGTGTGTGTGCTTGCCTGTATATGTGCCCAAATGAATGGTTTTAATTCTAGGAGAGTGTGTGTGTGTGTGTGTGTGTGTGTGTGTGTGTGTGTGTGTGTGTGTGTGTGTGTGTGTAAAGAGAGAGTTTAATTCTAGGAGTGTGTGTATTCTGTCTGTCTATGTAGAAAGATGAGGGGAGGGAGGAAGGGAGTGTTGGAGAGGGAAGACAGGGAGAGAGATTAGGTTATGTGCATAGACTAATACACATAATTCACAGCTGTATGCATGACCATGTGTCTGTATCTGGAAACACCCTTGGCTTAGATTTTCCATTTAAAATGCATGCATTAATGTAAACTTTCATTTTACCTTGAAACTTCCAAATTCCTTTGTTTTAACCCTTTAGAAAACAGTTGAGAATTCATGGCTGGGGATCTTAGGCGGCACTTGGTTGATCTCTAGCCATTTATAAACTCTAATTGTTAATTGATTACAAACAGATTTTTATTCAAATGTTATCTAAAATCATAATCAGTCCAATAATTCTTCAATAGCAACTTACTTTCAAATATTCCATCAATTATATTGGTAGACACAGATATAGAGCCTTCTGGGGAGCAATGGTGTGAATCCTTCCTAAACTAGGAGCAATTTAAAATATTCTCATTAATGTCTGTACAGTCACTTCTCACTCTGCACTAGAAATGCTCAAACAATTATTATTCACGAAAAAAGTAACTTTATGTCATGCAACCAATGTGCATTACAAAATAAGACTACTTGATGACAGTTATGCTTATAGAGAAGTTTAAAAACCACTTACTCATAGAAAACAATTGTTGTAGTTTGAATGTAATTGGTACCCATAAGCTCATAAGGAGTGGCACTATTAGGAGGTGCAGCTTTGTTGGAGTAGATACAGCCTTGTTGGAGGAAGTGTGTCACTAAGGGCAGGCTTTGAGGTCTCTTTTGCTCAAGCTTTGCTCGGTATGACCTTCAGACCATTTCCTGTTACCTGCAAGATGTAGGACTCTCAGCTCCTTCTCTAGTGCCATGTCTGCCTGCACGCCACCATGCTCCCCTCATGATGATAATGGACTGAACCTCTGAAACTATAAGCTGCCGCCTCAATTAAATGATCTCCTTTATAAGAGTTTCCAGACTCATGGTGTCTCTTCAATGCAAAAGAAACCCTAACACACCACTATGAAAGTAACCAACTTAACACATCAAGGTGCATTTTTCTTAGACCAGTGGTTCTCAACCTTCCTAATGCTGTGACCCTTTAGTACAGTTCCTCATGTTGTGGTGACCCCAATCATAAAATTATTTTCATTGCTACTTCATAACTGTAATTTTGATGCTGTTATAAACCATAATTGGAGATAGAGGCTTGCCAAAGGGTTTGCAACCCACAGATTGAGAACCACTGACTTAAATCAATAATTTCCTCTTATACTTACAGCTTAAATGCCCTGTGGAGTTTGTTCCTACTGATTTCAGAGACATAGTGACGCTTTACAAGCTACCTTTTCTCTACCATTATCATTCCTGGTGAAGCAGGTGGGGTCTTCTGTAGAGACGACATGGTTTGTGATACATACTAGAATGTCTTGGGTCTGGTTATTTCTCAGGATCTACTCTCTTTTTTCTTTATTTCTCTCGTTTCCCTATATGGATATGGAAAGCATTATTGAGGGTCTCAGATATTTAGACGTAGAATGGGGAATATATATTCAAAGGAGTCTAAAGTGAATAAAACTGGGTTCATGTCTTCCAGGAGGCCACACACAACTAAATCAGACAAACAATAAAGGGGCTGTCAGCATCACTCGGATCAGGAGATAACACATGTGCAGTGGGTGCTGTTTGGTAACTGAGTGACAACTGCATCTCAAACTCAGGAGACCAAGCTATGGGGGCCGAATCTCTGATATTGAGCAGTTGCTCATGTGACCAAAAAAACAATAAGAGTAGCTCTTGTAGGAGATGAGATGGAGGGTGCTGCTCATCCTAGAAGCTAGTGATCCCCCCATCTCTCTCCCTCCCTGCTTTCCTCCCTCTTTCCCTTCCATTAAGGAACTAAGAGAAATCTACCACTTAATGTGGAATGCAGTGACCAGAAAAACACACATACTCAGCTACATTGGCAGACTATTTTTTAGAAAACCCCACTAACCAAAACACATCTGTAGTCTTGCCACTTTCTGTGAATGTTTCAAGTGGCCACTGGTTTATCAACCGAGTTAAAAATTCTCCAGTATTAACAATTAGCATTGAGTTGCTTCTGGTCAACCCTGCCCCATCACTTACCCTAGGACAACTACCTTATAGTCAGAGACATGAGCCTTCCCCTCCAGTTTGAATACTTTTCTACAAAGCTTTTTCCAGCGGTCAGGAGGGGTCAGTTACTCTCCCACATCAGGATTTCTAGCTGAGAACAGCAGAGGCTCCTGGAAACTAAGTGGCCAGTGAGAACAGAGGGCTCACAGCGCTGGCCCTGGATACACAGAGGACAAAACTCTTTTCCCTGTTTTGATGAGTTCAGTGAGGTTACTGATTGGAACCATGAAGAGCGAGATCACTTGGAAAAAAGGAGATTTTTAGATGTAGAGTGGAGGAAAGCACATGGAGAAGAGAGCACAGGGCACCCTCTGTGACATCTTTCTCCAACCCCCCCCCCCCCCGAAGCAGATTGGCCAGGAGAGTGCAGGCAGTGAGGAACTCCTTCCCAGAGAAGAAAACGGGGGGGGGGGGGGGGGGGGGGGGGGGGGGGGGGGTAGGAAGTTGGCCGTGCAAACATTAAGTGGGTTCCAACAACCTGTATGCAGAGAAGGCAGAGTGCCTGTTTAAGTAATTAATCCCTAAGAACATAATTACTCTAAATCTTATCCCTGAGAACAGAGTACTTGAACTGAGATTTGCATCTGCAAAGAAATCAATGCTAAGCCTGGAGCTTCTGAGATAATTAGGGACCAAACCTTAGTGCTGGTTTCATAACTCAACCTCAGGTGCTCACTCTCTTACTAAAAACAAAAAAAAAACAAAAAAAAAACTGTCGATGAGATCTAAGTCAGGGGAGAAGGAAAATATCTATCTATAATCACAGTGGAATTGGGGCTATAACAAGTTAAAATACTGTTGTACAAAGTATTAATGGAAGTAACTTTTCCATGTGTTTTTCTTGCAGGAACTGAGGTGAGGCTTTGGAGCTATGATCCTATGGCATCAGGGACAAGCTGGAGATACAGACTGGGAAAGATAAACGTAGCACGTGTGTGAGCAATTCGAATCGTGCACAGCAAAGTGCATACCTGACTGGATTACAGCCAACCCACGCTAGCTGTTCAATAAAGGTATCAAAGCTGAGTGTGCTCTAGAAGTCACATAGATACAAAAAAACTGATTCCAGGAGTGGAGAGGAAGCAAAGGAAGAGAAGAAACAGATGAGCCACAGTATGAGAAGGGGCAGCATTTAGAGAGGCAGGCTGGTGGCAGGAGAAACCGCTGAACAGGTGAGAGAAATGTGGGCCCCGTTTTCCTAAACCATGGAGAAAGGTGCTTCCTGGGCTCAGAGAGAAAAAGGGTGCCCAGTAGATATTGAAGAAGGCAGAGAAAAAAGAGATAAAGGAAACCATGTGTGTGTGTGTGGGTGTGTGTGTGGGTGTGTGTGTGTGTGTGAGAGAGAGAGAGAGAGAGAGAGAGAGAGAGAGAGAGAGCCCATCAAAGAAACTGAGCCAATAAAATAATAGTGACAGGTAAATAAATGGTGGAAGACAGATAAATACATGGGCAGAAGACAGACGCATGGATGATAGATGATAGACAAATGCACACAATGACCATTGCAATTGAAGAACTGACTTGTGTTATTTTTGGAATCCTGGGAAGGCCAACTGGGGACCCAGGTATAAGTCAAGTTTGGATTACAAAAGCATCTAAAATGAAAGACCCCTAACATAGGAAAAGTGAGTCTTTGATCCATCAGTGATCTTATCTGTTTGGATAAAGTCTGCCAATGGTACTCAAACCCCACAAATTTCAATGTTAATCTCATCATGAATGAATGAATGGATAGGTAAATAAATAATCACCCACAGAATAACATGTGGCCAAAAGTCTGGCATGACCCAAGCTGACACATGACATTAATTATCATGGTGCTGCCTCACAGAACTCTAAGCATGAAAACACAGAAGACACAGACAGATCGGGACATGGGAAATGTGAGAGAAGAAATGAAAGGAAGTTATGTTGTATCAAGGAAAAGGTGATGTACAAAAGCTGGAAGCAGATATGTGAAAGTGTTACACACAGCAATTACTCTGCATATAACATATCACAGGAAATGATAGATTCTCAGTGAAGAATGTCAATTATGAGTTTGGAATGAAACGTAAATAGGAATTAAATTTCAGGGGGAGATGACAGAGAACGTTAATAAATATATAAGTTTAACTCTATTAAAAACCATCTATGAACACTGAAAAGGCTCAGTGAAGTGATTTATTTGGGGGTTCAGCTTTGGAGAACTTTCAGTGTGTACATTTTTCTTCCCATTCTCAGTTTGCTATGTCCTGAATATAAATTCAGGAACCTTCAGGTTTGAAACTGATGCCTCCCTTGTTTTCACTCTCCTTTCCCATCATATGTGTCTATCATAACCCCCTTAATATTTCATAGAGAAAGAAACTTTCAAGTCATACCTCTAAGCATGGAGGATTTACGGAGACATGTTGGTAAGAGAACCAAAGCAAGAATGTAGAGTCCAATACTGGGAAGTCTTCTTGTTCTTGGGAAGGCATACAAGAGGAGCTGGAAGAAGCTGTAAATATTCCAGCAACATATTGCCTCTTAAGGGTAAAATTGTCCATGCGAATTTCTGGGATGTGTTTTCCTACCGTGGTCTATGTCAAGCCACTAGCTCAGACAAGCTTGAAAATTTGGAAACTGGCTCATTGTGAGTGGTCCAAGCTGACTCCAACAGACCACAGGCAACAGAACTTACTATGCCAAAGGCACCCTGAAATGGTCTCTACAGGGAGCTGCACCCATTGTTCAGGAGGACCTGAGGGCCGGAGTTGATGGAATAGCTCACAGTAGAGGAAGCTGCACGTAAAACACAGGTCACATCACACCCTCTTGAGTCCAGTACCTTGTCCCTAGAGCCACTGGTGCTGAGATGCCCAGACAGCACTGTTCATGGCACCTGAGCCTCGCTCTGAGCCTCACTTCAGAGAATAGTTCTTTGGCTTTTTAATCAAGCACTACAGAAGTAATTTGGCCACATCCTGCATTGTTTTTACAGGAAATTCAGAGCAAATAATCATATTTCCCATGTGCCTGGTTATTCAGAACACATTTCAGACCACCTTTCCATCTGATTCGGATATCTTTGGTAGATTAGTATCCATGGAAACATGAAGTTTTACATCTGCAAATAGTCTCTTTAAGCAGCTCAAGTTAGGAAAGATTGTTGGGGGCCTGTCTGATGCACTGGTCATAAATACTTGCAATTAGGTCATTTTCAAACAGTGTTTTGGCTTAATGAAAATATGTGAACTTAATTGCTTTTGGACTAAAACCAAATGTTACAGATTTCCTCCTAAGACATAAAGAAAGAAAAACATTAAAACTGGAGAAGAAACAAAAATATAGCTGCAGTGGGTTTTAAAATGAAATTATCAGCTGTCCTGAAAACAACTGATTTATTGCATTGCCTAATTTGCTCTGTGTGAGCAAATGGTGAACACTGTGTTCTTTACTGTTCTCACCCAGCTTCTACATTGTGGGTGCTCAATAGAAAACTAATAGGGCACTTTAATTGACATTGCTACAGTCACTAGCCCATACGCATGGGCCATAGGGTGTAGGTGTACCTTTTGTTTTACCTCTTCTTTTACTTAGTATGTTTTCCAGGTTCATTTGTCTTGGAGGATGGACATAAACTCATTTATTTTTGTTATTCCTTTGAGTGGATAGTCCACAATTTACTCACCTGTTATGATCACCAATGGAGGGAAGAAATTTTTATAACTATGCTATGACTATATCTCTGTATGCTATGAATGTGTTGCTCTGATTGGTTAATAAATAAAGTGCTGATTGGCCAGTAGCCAGGCAGGAAGTATAGGGGGAACAAGAGAGAGGAGAATTCTGGGAAGTGGAAGGCTGAGTTAGGAGTCACCAGCCAGACACAGAGGAAAATGTGAAGGCAGAACTGAGAAAAGGTACCAAGCCACGTGGCTAAACATAAATAAGAATTATGGGTTAATTTAGGTGTAAGAGCTAGTCAGTAAAAAGCTTGAGCTAATGGCCATACAGTTTGTAAATAATATAAGCTTCTGTGTGTTTACTTGGGTCCGAGCAGCTGTGGGACTGGCAGGTAAGAGAGCTTTGTCTTGACCACCAGAAGCCTGGGACACAAGAAATCTTCTAGCTACATAACTATATTACTAAGATATACTGCTATCTAGATTTTGACTAACTACACAAACACAAACTGCTGAATCTGTCTAGTGTTACTTCTTTATAGGTTTTCTGGGATGATCGTTTGGTCATTTTATCTTTAGATGTTTTCATTGTAATCATTTAAATCTGAAAATATATGAGGAAGGCCAATTCTAATTCATTCCATGTGACATATTTCTGTAAGGATCATTATTCTACAAATAAAGCTAGAGTTGCCTCTGAAACACAGTCAAAAATAATATCACTCTTTAATGTATTTTCAACTCATTCCTCACAAAAAATAAGCTACTGCAAGACACTGATGTTTTGTTTTAGCTGATGAAACTCACCTTTGCATGAGGTCAAGTTACAAGGTGGTTTTTTTTTCTTTAAGTGGCAGAATTAGATTCTTTCAAGCACTTTCTCCAGAATTTAGAAATCCTTAGGCATGCATTGTATTCACACTTGAGATTTCACAGGGTGGAAAGAGGACTCTCTTATTTTCCCTTCACATGAGCCCTTTGACAGGCCCAGGGACACAGCTGGAGGGCCCCTTTCAGACAATAGAGGTGGTGCTGTCTCAACAGCACCCAAACTACCTGTGGATTCCTGCTAAGGAGACTCCACTTAGCCCAAAGTGGGAAACAGTTCAATCCCAAACCCTAGTGTGACTTAAGACAATGGGCCTTGACCCCATCCCACTTCCCCTGAGACACACAGAGCAAAAAGCTTACACACACACAGAGGTGCTACTCCTGTACCTCCTTCCTGGATCACAGTACCTGATTCAGAGCATCCATGGTGCACAGAACTGATTCCACCTGCATCATTTCAGTAGGCAATTCCAGATCGCCCACTTCCTATCCATGGTAATCCTAGGTACATGGAGTGACAGCTCCTCCAATCTGCCTTTTAATAATGCAGAATAAAACTACCCAGTGTCTCACTCTCCTGTGACTGTGACTACAGAGAGATGTGATTATTACATCATTTCTACAACCACCCAACAAGGAAAGTGTTCTAGTCTCATGTTAAGGAATAGTTTAAGGTTGTATAAAATTCCACAATTCTAAGTACCACAATTTGGACCACCAACCAGCACCCAAATCATGAAACAGAGACTTATTAGTTCTGAATGTTCAGCCTAGCTAGCATTCTGGCTAGCTCTTTTAACTTAAATTAACCTGTTTATTTATCATTTACCTTGGGGCTTTTTACTTTTCTTCCTTCCTTCTGTTTATCTTAATTTCAGTGCTTCTCGTGTCTGGCTGGCTGGCAGCTGCCTGGCTTCTTACCCCAGGTGTGTCCTTCTCTTATTCTCTCATTCTCTTCTCCTCCTATTTATTCTCTCTGTCTGCCAGCCCGCCTATCCCTCTCCTGCCTAGCTGTTGGCTGTTCAGCTTTTTATTAGACCAATCAGGTACCTTGAGCAGGCAAGGTGAAACAGATGCAACACATCCTTACATAATTAAACATGCATCCTTACATCATTAAACAAATGCAGCATAAACAAAAGCAACACACCTTTACACAGTTAAAGTAATATCCCACAGCATAAACAAATATAACACATCTTTACACATTTAAAGTAATATTCCACAGCATAAACAAATGTAACACATCTTTGCACAGTTAAAATAATATATTCCATAACAGGGGGGTTCTTCCAAAAACATTCTGATTTGGGGCTCTCCTTTACAGCACGACTCCCTTCCTTCAGCACCTCCATTTCCCCCAATCCTCAAGCACTTTCTTGGACTTCCCTTCTCTCTTTTCCCAGATCTCCCTGAATTAGTTGATTGGTGTTCTGCTCTAAAGCAAGGTATATGCTCAGTCCCTCCCCTAGGGGGCGCTTACCGCTACCCAAAGTCTCCAACAACTTAGCTCCACAGGGGACCTAAAGGCCCTCTGTTGCAAAAACCCTTCAGAGCCGAACCTTCTCCGCACCTTGCAGACAAATCATATACACCTCAGCCTGAGTTTCAGCATTAGCTACCTTCGTAGTTGTCTTTGACATCTCAGGCAGAGTTGGGAGCCTTCTGACTTCTCGTTGTCTTTCTTGAGCTTGGGATGGGGATGTCTCGCCATGTCCAGAGACGAAGTCTAGCACGCCCTTTAAGATGGACCTTAAAGTCCACATTGTTATGCCATTGTACTGATCTCCTGGAAAGCAGTGGTGGTTGTAACATGGGCTCCAGGTGGCCTCTGGCTCAGTGCTTTGGACTTAGTTAACACACAAACACTTTGTCACATGAACTGATACTTGGCCTTTTGCTCTCTGAGCTAAATATTATTGCTCTCTTCCCTGGGCTTCTCATCTGGTTCTGCCAGTGGGGAACTGTAGAGCAGAGGAAGGTAAAGCCAGGACACTGCAGGTGTTGCCGCAGCAGGCTCGTCTTCCCTGCTCCAGCTTCTCCCAGCCAAGATGCTTTATTCGCAGCCTTTGCGCCTCGATGCCAGGTTCTTAGCTTCAGCAATCACTCACCCAGTTCCTTCCACATTGCTGCTTCCTGGAGTGTCCGCTACACTCACACCAGGTCTCTGTGCGTTTCAATGCCGAGGCTGTTCATCTTCCTATGGTTAGATTCTGGTTAACCGTGATTACAGCCTTGGAAACTACAGGCCAGTGACCTGAAAGTAGAGAGGCCAATGGGAGAGTGGAGCCAGGAGGAGAGTGGCAGAATCTTGACTGGCCCAGTCTGCCAACGTTGCTTCCTGTGCTTAAGATAGCTCAACCAACCTCATTTCTGTCCCCTGTGGTCAGAAACCATCATCCTGTTGTTTACTGAAAGGCCACTTCTTCAATCTCTGCTGTCCTTGGCAGAGAATCCTTCAGAGGTCAGTCCACAGTACTTTTTCTAGCTTGACTTTGAAGCAGCCTCAATTTGAAACATATCAAATGTACAGCGACTGCTCTGGCCAGAATCTGGTTATAAAGAATGCCATCTCTGCATCCGTTCTCAGGCTTTGTCTACAGATCTCTGCTAGGACTCACTAAGTGTGAGCACAGAGGCATTGGGGGTTTATAATACAGAAGCAAAGAATTCCAGTTGGAGCCTCCATTATTTCCTCCATCTTCATTCTCTTTCTGAAAAGGCCTTTCCTCCTCAGGACCTGTGTCACCTGAACTTCTGTTCAGTGACACTCTCCTAAATATATTACATCAGAAACGTAACTACCCATCAAAATGTTAGACAGGAAGCAAGCCATACTAAGAAAAAAGAGGTTATTTTCTTTACAGAGCCTATGTGGTTGTCAGTAGAAGTCATACAGTTAAATAGATCCCGCTCAACATACCGCCAGGGTGCACAAATTGCACCCTCTATGGATCTAGTATGCTCTGTCACTGCTGGAGGATTTACACACTTGACATGACCACATGATGGGTTACTCGACTGTACACACTCCTGGCCTTGGAATTCAAGTGAGAATGCAACTTTTCACCCTTCTGAATTCTTACTCACTTGGGAAGAGGAATATTTGTGACTATGTAGCTTACATACCCACCGATAACCCAGTGTCCTCGTCCAGACATTGCTGCCTCTCTAGGGCTGCCCCTCCCCCCTCCCCTCCTGGCAAGAGTCCAGGTCCACAGTGAGGAAAGCAGAGCTTCCACCTCCTCTCCTGCCCTCCCCCGTGGAGGATGGCCTTCCTTGACTTGCACTAACCTGTCATGGTTTTTGCTGTTCTAAGTGTTCAGGGTAGTGGTGAGTGTGTTTCTAAATAGAAGGTACTTCTATAGAGTAAGAATGAGTGAGCCAAGCTTTGTTTTCTTTAACGTCTCTAAGGAGAAGTTATGTGGGAACTCAGCAGAGCCTCTCTGAGAGCATCGCCTGGCCATGACGCTGCTGCCCGAGGATATAGTCTCTAGATTGGGGAAGGAGGGGGAGGTGTAAGGAGGAAAGAGGCTGCAAGGGAAGCTAGAAGACTCCCAGTCAAGCTGCAAGTGAGTCAAGGAACACTTACAATGATCCATGCATCAGGTTGGCAGGGATGGCAGCAAAACCCACTAAAGACAGGATGAGGAATGCTCTGAATGCAGAGATGGGGAGTGCAGGAAATAGTAAGTTAAGAGTGACTCCAAAGCAAGGCCGTCATGTGTGAAATCCAGGCCCCAGTGGCAGAAATATTCACTTGATTGACAGTCCAGAGGTTGATGGAGATGCTGACTTCAGTCTTAAACAATGACCATGAAGAAAGGAAAGGGGGACCTGGCTGATGGGCCCTGCTGGACTTCTTGTCTTCTGCCTGCTATGAACATGTGTGTCACAAATGTTCAATAGTTTGCGTCAAATGATAGCACAGGTAAAACTATTTCTATGTTCAAAGCTTTATTGCACATGTACATGTGGTGTGTGTGTGTGTGTGTGTGTGTGTGTGTGTGTGTGTGTGTGTGTGTTCACATGTACATTTTTGTGTGCAGATCCACATGCATGTAGGGGTACATGCTTTAAGGGCCCAAGATTGATATCAAGTGTCTTTCTCAATGCTTTTCCACCTTATATTTTCAGGCAGGGACTCTCACTATTCCTGGGGCTTGCAGTTATAGCTAGTCTGACTAGCCAGCTTCCTCTGGAGACTGCCTAGCTCTGCCTCCTGTGTGCTAGGATTATAGGTGAGTAGCAACACCCGCCTGATTTTTCTGGGGATCCGAACCCTGGTCTTCACACTTGCATACATGTACTTTACCTACTGAGCCATGTACAGTCCAAATTCAAAGTTTCTTATGTTAGGTTTGAATAAGCCTACCTTTTTTGAGACTGTTGAGCTTTTTGCATAAACAGTGATGGTAAGAAAATATTGGGGGAACTCATGCTTTTTGTAATTTCTTACACATGAATTCTCTGTGATGTAAAGCAAATGTATTTCACTCCTGGGCTAGTCTACCCAGGAGCTGAGAGATTAAGGTAAAGGGTAGCACATTGGTCCCCAGTGCCCTGTGGCTGTGTAAGCGCTCTTCCTCACAGTGGAGCTGATTTTGAATACGTATGTCTGTGCAATAAAAAATTTCAGAAGATAAAAGGAAGAAAACAACTACAGAGCCATTAAAACATGCCCAGCACACAAGCTCAGTGCTGCGATGGAATTTGACAGCTGAACTTTATAGAAAAGAATGAGCTAACTTTACCTGGTGAAGTTATTGCCTGCAAAGGTTGATTCAGCTAAAAATCCTTTATCAAAATGGCAGTTGGTAAGGTTGTAATATCGAAAATAAATTAAAGAATAATCTCTGTTCTTCAAAGGAAATGACTGAACTAGAGTCTAAGCCCTACATGTGATTATATTTCATGAGGAAGCTCTAGGTCTTCCCCACATTTTCTATTACAGCCTCAGGAGGCCCCTTCTTGGTGAAGTGATAACACCCAGGTTGGTGGGGTAAGAGGTTCTGTCCATCTGAGGGCAACCCAGGCATCAGACCAGGAGCTGATAAACATCCACAGCTGTCTGGACACTACCTGAAGTTTTCTTCACTCAGTTATAAGCATAAAAAGCACACAGGGCATTATTTTCATACCTGAAAATATCAGAGAAACCCTGTCCATTGTCCAGTTCTGGGCATTTCTTCATGAGGCAAAGACACTACAGCCACAGTAACTAGAAGGATACATTCTTGGCCCAGGTGGGTAGAAACATGGAGTTTACATCTTTAATGTAGACCAGTGGTTCTCAACCTTCCAATGCTTTGGTCTTTTAATGAAGTTCCTTGCATTGTGGTGACCCCTAACCATAACATTATTTTCACTGCTACTTTATAACTGTAATTTTGTTACTGTTATGAATCATAATATAAATATCTGATATGCAGGGTATCTGATATGTGAGCCCTGTGAAAGGGTTGTTCAACCACCAAAAGGGTCTTGACCCACAGGTTGAGAATTAATGATGTAGACTCTTCCAACGTGCACATACATATTGCTGAGTATACAACACACATTGATCACAAGACAAGGAAAGATCAAGTCAGTACAAACTGAGAAATTTCCTCTCTGCTGACTAGCTCTCTCAGTACCCGAAGGTACTATGCAGGCTTCTGAGTTAAACTCATGAACAATCTTGCAAGGCTGTGAACACTGTGAACTGCAATAATGACCAACATGGCCAGATATGTGCGTGAATGCAACAGCTGCATGAATGATGCAGGGTTAACTAACTGCTTTTTCTTTTAATCAACTTAAGGCCCATTCTCCAGAGGGAAACATGTGTCTGGTACTGCAAATCTAGCCAAGAACTCACAGCTGAGGAACTCCCAGACACCAGAGATAAATTTACTACTATAATTTTGCTAAATGGACATAGTACCAAATGGTCTTCTAAATTGGTATCTCTTTATTCATACATTAGTGCAGCTCTCAGACGTCCACGGAGAAGGTTCTTTGTGCAGTGCACGGTGCAGAGACTCACAACCAGTTAAAGGAAGAGAATATGTGGCTGTGGGGTGCAGTCACATATGAGATGTCTGTGTGACACCCCCCTCTAAGGCTCAGAGACATGGTGGAAGTATGTGGACAAGACAAATTGTAGTAGATGGGTTATTTTAAAAAATAGAAAACAAGCAATTGGGCAAAGTAGGGAGATGGGAATGAACCTAAGAAGAGTTGAGGGGGCCAGATCTGGGATGAATATAATCCAAATACATTATTTGGTGTTTTTAAAGAATTAATAAAGTATTTGTTTATAAAAATGGCCCTTTGAGAAAGTTGGTAACCTGAGATACTTATTCTTGGTGAATAACACCCCTTATGATTGATTTTAAACTACTGAAGTGTTTTAAAACATAAATGTCACCTCTTCTAGAGTTTTTCTTCATTTTACTTTAAAATGTGGACTCTACCCAATGTAAAGATATAACCTGTGGTCATAGCATTCTCCTTTATAGTGGTTTGTTTGACCATTTATAAAAGAGATACGAGGGCTGGGGGTGGGGTGGTACTTCAGCTATTAGGAGCACTATCTGCTCTCCCAGCAGGTTTGATTCCCAGCACCCACATGGTGATTGACAACTATCATAACTCCAGTTCCATGACATCAGATGCCCTCTTCTGGCCTCCTTGGGCACGAGGCATGTGGGTGATAAACAGATATACATGCAGGCAACACACCATACACATAAAATAAAAACAAGTAAATCCACGAAAATTGAGTTTGTTGACATTTTATCTGCTCATATTTTTTAATTAATATTCATGTGTGTGTCGTGTTTTCTTCTTGTGCTGTCTTTGGAATTATTCTTCCACCACAAGCTTTGTCTGTTCTTAGACTCACACAGCTCACCATGCTCACTGGGCTTCCACTGCCTGCAATTGTGCAGAGCCCAGCTCCAGGGGTGTAGTGTTAGCCACTTTCTCTTCTTTTATTCCAAGTGTTTAGGGTGAGCAAGTGCCATTCCCAAAGGCCACAGTGCTTATAATTTGGGGAAATGTGCTAAAGACCTGACAGGTGTGATGTCATATCTGACTACTGGGGACTTTAAAACACATTCAGTCAACCCTAAGATCAGATACTCAAATCGTTGAGTATTAGTCTGTTCTGGGATATCTAAACTCTCTAAAGAAAATTCATAGATGCTGAAATAGAAATCACTTTATTCACTTTCAAAAGCATAGAATGGAACTTCGGTTTTAGTGAGGATAGCAAACAATTTCTTTGCAATATGATAAGCTAACTGAAGGGTGATGGATTGGGTGCAAAATTCTTACCCTCTGGACTACTCTTCCTCTGAGTGTTTCTCACTGCGGTGTCCCTGCTGTGACTTGGGTCTCATATAACAGGGTTCTTTTTTCAATAGTAGCATATATCAGCTGTCAAAAAATAGTCTATTCCTTTAGCATGGAGAATAAGGACTGCAGACTGAACCTATCCAATTATCACCACAGTATGCTCCAATCTCTCAAAGGAAAAAAAATAACTAAATGATTTCTTTGGCCCAGTACCCTTGATGGATTTAAGAAACCACCTGCTCTAAATTAAATCCTGTGACAACAGAGCAAATATTGCCTCATATTGAAGTGGAACCGATAACCAAAACAGCTTTAGAATCCCCACCTAGGAAAGTTTAAGAAGATAAATTACATATTCACAAAATCCCCAAATGATTGAGAAACCAAGAATCTGGGCTAAAAGATGAACTTTCATGCCTTACTGGTCTCCAGCAGTTATAAAGGGTCTTTAAAAGAATTATTCTACAATTTTGGACAGTCGTAGAGTTTGGCACTTCCTTAGATGAACCTCTCCTACTAAACCCATCTCTTATTTCCTTTTTAGTTACTGGCATTTAGCATAGACTATAATTATCATTTGTTTTCTGTTCTTTCCACTATAACTTAGCTTAATATCAGTTCTGTAAAACAATAATTAACATCTGCTCTGCAGATTTGCTCAGGAAGAATTTATTGAGTTAGCAACATCAGATGACATTAGATTTGAACAAGAAGGACATTTTCCCAATCACTTCTAATTCCAAGTTAATGAAAAAAATTTCAATGCCTGTGATCCAAAGCTCTCTTTGTAAATGCTGGAGTCTCTGTCAATGATGCCCTGTGCTGGCCCAATGAAGTAACATGCTGGAAAAATGTGCAGCAATGAGCAAAGTACAATGACATATGTATATGAAGATGCCACAAGAAAGCCATTATTTTATATACAACTTAGAATAGCAATTAATAATCAATGCCCTTCCCATTATAAAAGAGAAAGAAGAAAGGGGGAGAGGTATAGGGAGATAGGTATAGGGAGATAGGGTAGGAGGTGGGAAGGAGGGAGAGGGAGATGGTAGGGTGGGGGAATGGAAGACAGAGAGAGAGAGAGAGAGAGAGAGAGAGAGAGAGAGAGAGAGAGAGAGATCTGACAATCTTTGCCCTGAATCTGATAATATTGATTTTTTGACTGATTTGTGAACATATTGCAGCTACTTTTCTTCATTAAGTTTTAAGAATGCCCACACCTGGCTTTAAAACATAACACGAACTGTACAGAATACAAACCATGCCCTGACTCCTCATGTGTATATTCCTTCTGCCTCTTTACTATCTCTCTGACAAACTCTCAACTCAAGGGCTTAGTAGTTCTGCACTGTCTTCAAAATGAGATCTCAGCACATGGGGAAAATCAGCCCACCGAAGTCTGGGAAGTGCTGGTGCCCACCCAACCTTGCAAGCAGCCCTTGAGACAGTTTTGCTTGTTGTTTTATGGAGAGCTTGGAAATCACATGGTTGACACAATGAGAAATTTGTGACATCAATAAACAAGAAAGACTTTTAGGAAGGACAACACAATCTCCTCAGGACCTTGGAACGACACCAAGGATTCAAGTGCTGGGCACAAGATCAGCCCAGACACATGGGTGTGGCATTTCTTAGAAGCCAGTGTTCTATGCCTTAAGTCAGCCTCCAATGAAGTGGACAAAAGCAGAAGATTGACCCTGTGTGACTCTGTTCAGAGTGAAACACAAGCTTCAGTCCTGGCTGAGAGGAGAGTAAGTCTGCAGGCACTCTCACAAGGTAACATCAGCCCCACAATTCTGCAAAATGTAGCTCTGTGGTTAGAGGGAGAAAGGCAGAAAATGAAGTATTGAAATTCATAAATTTAAATCTCTTAGAGATTGGTTTGCAACTTCTCATTTTCATCAAGCAGAATTGTTCCAGGTTTTTTGTATAAACCACACTTTACTCTCCCAAGAGAATAATGATGTTTGTTTAGCTCCATGATAAATTCCCCACTTGAGAAAGACTATAGTTAATTTTAACTGCAATTCATAAATTCTTTGGAATGTATATTCAAGCACAATGAAGGATGCTTGAAATGCTATAAATTTTATGTGCATTGTTCTTTCATCTTGTATGAGAAATAGCTTACATTATAAAAAGACAACCACAAGATATAACTGTATATGAATGTATAGTTTATTTTGTAACATTTAATGGTATAATGATTGTCACCTACACACTCAGGACACCAGAAACTGGGAAAGTGGTGACCTGTATGTGGGAACAGGACCCCGAGGCAAGAGGAAATCCAAGCCATTGAGCACAGGCACACACTGTTCTGTATGGCTTGAAATCGATTAAACAGGTTTTCGAGAGGCAGGATGTTCTCCTCATGGATGCAATTTCTCACCGGCATGTATTTGTATATTTTGTAATTTCTAAATATCTGTGGCCATGTAAAAGTCTATTTTAATTGATAATGTTTTCCTGAGTTTAATTTCCTACACATTTATGGTGACTGAAATCAGACAATTGCCCAGATTTCCTGCTAATATCCCACCTTGTGATTTTCTGATTCAGTGACTGCTCTTTCTGCACTGTGAAAGCATGACCTTTTCTTTTTTTGTGAAAATTACGTTTGATCAAGATAAAATGTGTTTTTCCACAAATTACCTAATATTCCAGAAATCTTACACAAAAGCAGGATGGTTTGGTCTCATGCAAAAGTCAGTAAATTCCAAGCAAAAGTCTTCTGGCCTAAAACCCTAAA
Organism: Peromyscus californicus insignis; assembly: GCF_007827085.1. Lineage (NCBI taxonomy): Eukaryota > Metazoa > Chordata > Mammalia > Rodentia > Cricetidae > Peromyscus > Peromyscus californicus. The sequence goes on along the minus strand of NW_026294480.1, from coordinate 6,996,524 downwards.
ACCTTTACATATAGATCACAGCACCACAAGAAACCCAGTGACAGGCAGTAATATGGCTGACCAGCCTGCTGCCACCCTTGATTGCTAGTATAAGACAGTGGCCACAACCTGGCATCTCTGACCAGAAACCATCCATGCTTGCCTTTGACCTCCACCCATCTTGGCACCTCCTCTTCCCTGTGTAGAGTGATTATCAACCTACCTTCTGCTTTCTCATTTGAATAAGTTCCTGCTGGTGACTTCAATAAGCTTTCCCTATAAAAGCTAAGATACACTCTGCCCTCAGAGAACCGGCCGGCCCCTTGCTGAAGGCTGCGATAGGTGGGCTGGCCAGGTCACTGCTGGAGAACTCACCTGGGAGGTGACAATGGAGGAAACCTGGAGGGTTGACCAGCCCAGCTACCACCCAGGCCCAGAAACAGGGCTGTGAGTTGGCCCACCCCAACATCCACCTCATTTATGAACTGTTGGGGCATGAGGAGGGGACGAACCTACAGATCCAAAACTGCGGGGTCTCTATAACACAGGACAACAACAGGATATCCAAGGGGAACCCCAGTGAGAGCCCATTATCAATGGTGTAGCAGAGGCCTCGAACCAGGCCAATGACTCTCAGCAATGGACACTGGCAAGTTGAGATGAAAGGACTAAAGAGTGAACTCTATGACTCACAGGACACACCACAGCTTCCATGACAAGAGTCTTCTCCCCACCCCACCCCTTCTGTTTGTTTATTTGTTTTGTTTTGTTTTGTTAGTTTCGTTTGGTTTTTGGGTTTTCTTTTAAATCTTGTTTTGTTTTGCAGGAGTTTGCATGGTCAGAAGGCGATTGCGGGGGACAGGAATGCATGGTGTGAAATCTGCAAAGAATTAATATTAGTTTAAAAAAAAAGATAATCTCTGCTCCTGGGCCTGCTGCCTTCTGAGACAGTAGCACTGTGAACATCTTCCACTCTCTATACTTAAAATACAACAGAAGGAACACAAGAGATGAGAAGGAACTGTGGCCTTTATTCTTACACCAAAAATCATTCTATTTACAGAAGAAAGTAGCTGAATCTAACGGAGGGACCACTAGGTGCTGAAGGATGAGTAATGCAAGGACAGATTATGACCTACCTGAACCTGAGGGGCCTCTGCTAGCTATGTGCAATGGTAAAATATGCTGCTCTGGGGCCCCCCTCCAGTTCTCCGTAAATAATTTCCTATAAATACTTTCCACTCCTAACTTATTACTCTGAGTAGGATGGAACTCACCAGTGACTGGAAGCACTAATGTCCACAGCTGTTCTAGGGGTACCATTGCTGCCACTGCCACACTGCCACGTGGGTAGACACTGCTCCTTGATCTCTCTCCATAGAAAAGTCCTTCACCTATCTTGTTCCACAAAAGCCAGTTCTCTGTCATGTGCCAAGAAGCAAGAGACCCATTGAATGTGAAGAGTAACGAACACCAAGTCTGTGTCTTGGAAGTTGAAAGTCCATTACTTTATTCATCTCTGACTTAATACGTCCCTAGTTAAGCAGTTTCCCATGAGTCTGAGACTGAGAGGGAGACAAAAATATGTATTAATGTTCTAATTATGCAAGAATCTATTGATATGGATAGTCCTAATCAAATGAATTTATAAGATGAATCTTTCAGAAAGAATGTAAGGCGGAGGCTGCGCACAGGGGAGCTATTACTGCACCCAGCATGGAGGGCTTTCCAGAGGACTTCCGCTTTAACAGCATTTGTTGTTTCAGAACCAGATGTGGGGTCACTTACCCTAGTTTCTCCAGTATGGTGTTCTGCATCTCATCTTTGCTCAAGTTTTTGAGATTAGGGTATAATATTTGACCTGTGTCTTGAGTCTGTTTCTAAATGCACTGGTAAATTTTTAATGGCCAATGAATTGGTAATAAATTAAATTGAGTGTATCTCTAAAACATGAGAATCGTGATTATTTTTTCTACCATGACAGTAGGCTGTTCACCCGAAACCAACCTACTATAGCCAAATGTATAATGTACTTTGTGTGTACATTATCAGCACACACAAACACAACAGTCACAGCAGACAGAAAACATGGAAAATGAGTTGGAAGCCAGCCTGAGCTACAAAAGAAGACCCAGACTCAAAATTCTCACACAAATAAACAGCAACAGCAAAAACAAAGATAAATTGAAAAACTCAAGCACTGTGAAAGTCAACACTTTTGAGGAAATGTTCAGACTTGAAAAAGAAATGGAAAATAATATATATTGCACAGGCTATCTCTGGCTAATAGGAGAGATTCTGGAAATGTGTGGTACCCTTTACTGTCAAATGCAAGTGTTTGTAATTTAAAAATTCTGGTTTTTTCACAATCCCTTAACCAGAGTGGGAATTCAGCATCAAATCACAGAGCCGGCCCCCCGCCCCCCGCCGATGTTTATAAACTGGAGGGTACTCTCACCAGTTATTATCTGGGTTAGTAGGAGTTCAATGTGGAGAGTGCCTCCACCCAGTTCATACTGGAGTTGGCCAATTAACTCATACTAATCAAAGGTATTAATGAGCCTGATGATGCAGAGGCTCTGAATGAGTCTGTGAAGACTGCTGTCACTCTCAGGTAATTGCTATCCACTAGAAACAAAGGCAAGCCTCAAGCTTGGCTCCACTAGCTCCAGAAAGAAGACACGGGGAGAGGGACCTGAGACTCCTGATGTCTGAATTTCCTGACCCATCTGCACTTAGGCCATATCAACATAGCACAACTAACCTGTGGCCCCAGAATACTTGAAATGAACTGAGACTTGATTTCTTTTCGAATTTTCCTTTAAATAGGACATAACAGTGTCAAAAATTAGAGCTGGAGAAATGGCTCAGAGGTTAAGAAAACCACTTTGGATGGAGCCTTCAGTCTTTCAGTCTTTAGGTGACTTCAGCTACAGGAAATATAGGATTCAAACTCGTAAGAGACTGATCTTCCCAGTACATAAACATAAAAACAAGCCAGGGTTCAGCTGAGCTGTGAATGTGATCTGGAGGGAGAAATTATGACCTACATCAGGAACCTAGGATAGAAGTGCTTGTTTCTTACTCATGAAAGACCTTTACACAATAATGACCATCAGGCCTATGTCCCCAGTAACCAGATATTTATTCATCATGACACACACTAACACCTTGTCGTTCTTGGATTATGTTAGCTTTTTGTAAAAATTTATTGAATTAATAAGTAGCTCTAACTTTTGTGAGAGGGCTCCAATGCTGTAAAAATCTACAAAAACAAATCTATTTCATCCATACATTAAAATTTCCATATCAGTGTTGCACAGATGAATTAGGCTCCAAGTATAGACATGGATATACATTTTCATTGAAACTTGGAATGCAATCATATATATCATCCAATATATTTAATATATAAAATCATAGATAATATGATTAGATTTTTTCCTTTATTTCTTATAAGAATGGTCCCCTGCCACAGTATTTTCTATTAATAAAGTTGGATACATGAGACAATACAGCATTAGATGATACAACTTGTCTTGCTGAACCTACCAGGCATGGAGTGGACAGGCAAAGTATAGCAATCTGTAAGGAACCTGGGGAAGCAGACAGATTATCGTATATATGGATACATAATATTTTAATAATTCTTTGAAAATTTTGTGCAATAGACTTTGACCATATTTACCCTCAATGACGCACTTAACTCTTCCCAGATCTACCACACCTCCTCACTACCTCACAGTTCTATGTCCTCTTTTTCTTAAATAACACATTGAGTCCAATTTGTGCTACCCATATACTCATGGATGTGGGTCCTGTGGTATAGTTCAGGTAATCTACCTATGGCCACACCCTTAAGGAAAATTTTCTCTCCCTCTTCCAGAAACCTATCAACTGTCCATTGCTCTTCACTAGGGGTGGGAATCATAAACCTCTCCCTCCATGACAGAATGTTGATGGACTTGATCTTGTATAAATCTTGTGTAGGCAGCCACAAGTTCAGTCATGAGGGACAGTTCATGAGTGCAGTGGTCTTGTCATGTCCAGAAGACACTATTTTGTTCAATCCTCCCTGACCTCTTGACATTACAATATCTTTGCCCCCTCTTCCACAATGGAACCTGAGCCTTAGGGGTGTGTGTGTGTGTGTGTGTGTGTGTGTGTGTGTGTGTGTGTGTGAGAGAGAGAGAGAGAGAGAGAGAGAGAGAGAGAGAGAGAGAGAGAGAGAGATTGATTCTGTTTTTGGCTGAGAACTTAACATTTATTCTCTGTACTTCAACTAGTTGTGAGTGGCTGCATGAAGTGCCCTCTAGTGTGCAAAGAAATATCTTGATAAGGGTAGACAAATTATCTTCAGCAAAGATTGTTTCCTCTCATCTTTGGTTTATTTGGGGAAATCACATCAATAGATTAGTGTTCCCCCATGTCTTCAACATCCCAATGAAACCTGAGTGTGTGGTTCACTTCCTAATGAAAGCAAGACCTTTATCCTCTGCCTGATGTCAGCTGTGGAGCAATTGACTCACAGAGCCACACTGAAAAGGATGTTCAAATTATCTAGCAGGGAACAGTCTTGTGACAAATGCAGCATTAACATGAGATAATGACAATAATGTTTAATTGAGTTTAAATCTCATGCAATTTCCATCAATAATTAATATGCTGTTGGGTCAATAGAAACGTTGGATTGTGATCAATATTACATCATAAAAAAGTAATTGCTTAGCATTTCAATACCATCCTTTGAAATTTAAAATGGATTATAATATTTCATTTCCCTAAGGAGCCAAGTCAGCAATCTGTTAAAGGGGTGGGGTGGTTAATGGAAATGCTTAATACTTTGCTTGGGACAAGAAATAAAATTAATACCAAAAATGGGAATATAGTCCCCAGTTTTACATACTGTGTTGTGTTTGGTCAACAGGGTCATCTCCTCCAGGTTCCTCCGATTCTTGACTCTATTAGCTTACATCAGACTCTGAATGGGCTGATAATGACAGTTCACAGGAAGCAATGAAACTCCTAGGGAAGAGGGGCTTCCTGCTGGTTTGTGCTCATTGCTTCTGTCATCACTTGAAACAACACATTTGCTTTCTCAGATAATAACCTTGGCAACTCCATCTGCTTAAAGTCTATGTTTGGAGGAGACCAGGCCACCCTCATCTCCCTCCTCTCTGATGCTGCCACAGAGATCATTTTGGCCTAGAGACAAGTCACAGATTACACGCATAATTAGAGTGTGTTTAACTAAAATCATAATGAATTTGATAAAAGAAGCACAGGAAGTCGTGTCAGAATCATTAGTGGCCTGGTAGAAATCACTTGGAGGAAAATGGTGTCAGGAGCATTATACACGAAAGACAAGCACATGCTAACTAGGCAAAGCACAGCAGAGACAGGCCCAGACAGAGGGCAAGTGGGAAGGTCCAAAGGATGTGAGGCTGTTGGATTTTCAGGAAGTAGAAGTGATATGTTTATGTACCTAGGGGTTCTGAGCAGAGGGCAGAGTGGAAGAGCCAAAAGATGAAGCAATGTATGGAGCCTCTAATGGACCAAGAGAACACGGTCTTGGGTTTGATTTTCTGAAAAAGCCATTCAGCAGAAATAATAAAGGGAACAGTTAGTATAGTAGTTATATTGCTTTTTAGTGCTAATTTATATGTTGTGTGAAATTTACCTTGAGGGAAACCATGAACACAGATGACCAGTTAAGAGCAAATGACATGAATCAGGTGAAAGCCAAGAGTAATTTGGACCTGGGAGATGCTGATAATTAAAGAGGAGTCCACACACTGGGAAAAAGCTAAGAGTAAAACCAGTAAGGCTTCTGAGGTTAGGAAAAGGAGGCTTAAAGGCCATATGGATGGTCCCATCCCTTAACTTGTTTCAGCGAGGTTCTGAAGTAGAATGACATTTATTCAAATAGTTAAAGACCTACCCACCATGTATTTTAGAAAGTACATACCACGTTTGTCTTTCTGAGACTGGGTTACCTCACTCAGGATGATCTTTTCTAGTTCCATCCATTTGCCTGCAAATTTCATGATGTCAATGTTCTTAACATTGTTCTTAACATTAACTGAGGTATGCACTCACTTATAAGTGGACATTAACTGTTAAGTAAAGGATAATCACGCTACAATCCACAGACCCAGAGAGGCTAAGTAACAAGGAGGACTCAAGGGGGCATAGAGGGGATAGAGAAGATAGAGGGAGAGATTACTGGGAGAGACAAATAGAATTGAGGGAAGGTAATGTAGAAACTTAGTGCAGTGGAAACTCCCTGGAATCTACAAAAGTGACCCTAGTGAAGTCTCCTAATGATGGAGTATACAGAGCCCAAACTGGCCATCTTCTATAACCAGGCAAGGCTTCTAGCAGCAGGACTGGGGCATCAACCCAGCCACAGAACCCTAGACCTACAGTCTGTCCTGCCTGCAAGAAGTGCTAGGGCAATGGTGGTACAGAACATGTGAGAGTGGCCAACCAATGACTGGTTCAACTTGATGCCCACACCAGGAGAAGAAGCAGGTGCCTGACACCGCCTGAATGGCCAGGAACCAGAGACAAGATAGTCCAGAGACCTATTCCTAAATTATTCCTAATGATATTCTGCTACATTCAGACCAGTACCTAGCCCAATTGCCATCAGAAAGGCATCATCCAGCAACTGATGGGAGCAGATGCAGAGACCCAAACATTACAAGGAGCCAGAGGAAGCTCACAGAAGAGGGGGAGGAGGGACTATAGGAGCCAGAGGAGTCAAGGACACCATGAGACATGGTGCACAGAATCAACTAAACAGAGCTCATAGGGTTCACAGAGATTAGAATGACAAATATAGACCCTCCATGGGTCCAAGCCAGGTTCTCTGCATATACCTTATGATTGTGTAGCTGGCTGTTCCTGTGAGACTCCTAACAATAGGAGTTGGGGAGGGGGGTGTCTCTGACTCTTTTGCCTGTGCTTGGGACCCTTTTTCTTCTACTGGGTTGCCTGGTCCAGCCTTGATATGAGCGTTTGTGTCGGGTCTTATTGTATCTTGTTAGGCCATGTTCCATGGATATCCCTGGGAAACCTTATCATAGTCATCATTCTTCTCCCCTTCCTTCATTCTGGTGGTTAGACAAAAGGCAATGAAGTTATTCACAAGATGTGTAGTGTAGAGCAATGATCGAGTCTCACCTTTATTTTGATAAATATATCTCTATCTTTAAGAGATACTGCCATTTTGAATCTTTTATAGTGAGTTCCTGAGAAGGGACAAGATGTGACTAACTTCTTCCTCTTACCTCCCAGGGAGCAAGGATGGATGGCAGGTAGGAAAGGGAGGAGGAAAATTACAACATGAAATCAGTATAATATTTATACCAAGCACTCATCTGGCTTTATGTATAATCACAAATGCTTTTAAAATAATATAATTTATTTAAGTATTTTTTTAAACTCCTTATAATCTTGAATCTCGAAAAGTAAGCATTTTTATTATTTGGCAGCTTCATACATTTATGTAACAAATTTCATTCATTTTCACTCTTCATTCCCCACTTGCATCCTCCTCCCTCTCCCACTGAATCTCTTCTTCCCAACAAGTCCTTTCCTATCCTCTTCCCTTCTTTCTGTGTGTGAACATTGAGCTTAATTAGGGTTGTTGCTATGAGCATGAGTGGGAGGCTATTTGTTGGAGCATGAACAACTTTCCAGTGGCCACACCACCAAAGAAAATGATATCAAAAGGAGGGGTGGGGCCTCTTAAGTCCCTCCCCCATCCATGATGAAACGTTGATGGAACCGGTTTTGTGTAGGTCCAGTACAGACAACCATAGTTACAGTCAGCTCATCGGGGAAACAGCAGTGCCATGTCCAGAAGACATCATTTGCGGCACATCTCCCCATCCTCAGCTCTTACATTCTTTGAGATGTTCCCTGAGCCCTGAAGAGGGTGACACAGGGGTACCATCTGAGCAGAGCATCCATCATCACCTGTTCTTAGCACTTTGGCCAACTATGGGTATCTGCATTAACTTTTGCCCAATACAATAAGAAACTTCTCTGATGAAGGTTGGAAGTAGCATTAATGTAGGACTATAAACATGAGTATTTAGAAGACAACTTGACTACATGGCCATTTAAATGAATAATAGTAGTATGTTCTCGTGTCAGGCCTATGATTTCCCCAGCCAAGGGCTCTTGAGTAGGTCTACAGAAACAAGTACCAGGACCCTCCTGTGAGTCAGCCTAAATCAATTAGAAAGTGGTGGGTTGTTCCCTTAGCAGCTATGCCACCATCGCACTAGAGGGCATGTGATGCCTAGAAGGTCATTGGTAGAGTTTACAGGGTTCACAGACAGATAAGACTGTTGATGACTTTTCTCCTCCAGGAAAATGCACAGCACCTTCTGGCACCGTGAACGCTAACCAGTAAGGCAGAAAGAAGCTTTCAATCCAGTTTAAGCCAACAACCAATAGGAAGCAAATGTCCTCCGTCATCTAGTGCAAGTGGATAAACGATGCATTCCAAATGAGAGTGACAGGAGTTCTCCCCTAGCAAGACCTCCAGGTGAGAATGCAGTCCAGCTGGTATCACAGTTATACGCCAGTGAGACATTGTTTGAAGAATCCACCCATAAGTCTTTTACAATAACTGACATGTCAATAGAAATCACACACACACACACACACACACACACACACACACACACACACACACACACACACACACATTTTGTGCTCCTGGTTGAATTAGTATTGTGGCATTTCAGTAAAATCACTTCTACCACTGGCTGAAAAAGTAAGGTCCATTTATACAATGAAAAATGAACATAGGGCTGCCATCCATAACAGTGATGGAAGAACTACACAAAAAACCATGGCAAGCAAGGAAATCCACCCCAATAGTCCGTATCTCTAAGTTCCTCTATGAGGATAGATTTCTCCATTAACAGGTAGATATTTTCACTGGCTTGGGTTTCAGGGGTGAGCTGTACCTCTTCTAAACATGCCCCCAAATCTAGGCACACCTTCTGAGTAACACACCTTGGCAAAATAGAGAGTGAATAATGATTTGGATTCTGCTAATGCATGTGCAATGTGTTCTCAGAGTGAAAACAATGAAGCAGCAGCAACAGGATCAGCGTTCACTGCCAAGACTGCTCTGCCATCCAGCAAAAGCTCATCTCTTGAACCACCCTTTCTTAAGGTTGCTGATTTCTTTTTTTTTTTTTTTTGAAGCACTATCACTTATTTTGTATTTAGCTAAGGTCTGGATTGATTCTGAAAATACAGGGATGAATGAAATGCAGTAATGACCATCTCAAAGTAGCAGGGTAGTCCCCTGCAGGAATGATGTATTGGTCAACACACACTTGAACCTAACATTTATAGTGCACAGTAACATATTTTTCTATATAGATTCTTGCTAGAATCCAAGCAAGCATGAAGGACCTAGAGCAAGACTTCTGGGATACATACATTTCCGTGACTAAACTGTATAAAATAACCCAATGCTTCATGCTTCACTGCTAAGGAACCTTAAGAACATCCCAGGGAGTTTCTTATTATGTTTGTAAATTATATTTCCCATACAAGTAGACCTGGGGAGGAAGCCCAAGGCAATTAGAAGTCCAATTATCCTTGACCCAACAATTTTGGAACTCAGCTGACTATACTGGCCAAAAACCTGAATGTGCACTGTCCTGCCTACCCTAATCAAATATCACTTCTGTTTGCTCATCTTCCTCAAGCCTCAAACAGCATGGGAAACTTACAGAAATGGTTGTTAATGCACATGCTCACCAAACGATGAGCAACTGTGTGTTCATCAGAACCCTGCTTACAATAACCACAACGTGGGTGTTCAAAATGGCAGGATAAACTAAGGTCTGATCACACAATGCTGATCACACCGCAATGACAAGTCACAAAAGTACTGCCATTTGCAAAGTAATGGAAGAATCAAACAAACACGTTGAGCCAAAGAGCCCATCCCCAAGAGTTCCTATCAAGAGAGTCTATTTCTTCAAGTTCCTCTACAGTGATAGGTTTCAGAACAGTGATCAGTTTTAAACGAGAAAGGGTGATTATTCAGAAGAGACTGTCCTGGAGATTGAGACCGTTCCATTGTGGGATCTAGAGCTAGTCACACAGTAGAAATCATTTTGTCAAGAAAGCCTAAAAGTGTACAGTCATTATCTGTGCTCACTTAAAAAGAAGCAAAGGTCAGGGTCAAAATGTACCTTCTTCCTGCTGGAGACGAAATTAGAAGATGGGACATGTGTGAGGGCTAACTGAATTCTAGCATTAACCAGTTTTCTACCTATTCTGGCCATCACTGGACCACTGTGGCCAACTTAGGAGCATGAACAGTGAGAATTTCAGCTTGAAGAATCCCAGGAGGCAATGACCTAAGCATCTTCTTGGAATGGCCTGGAGCAAGACAAACAGAGCCAGCACATCAAGCACAGGAATTCTGCCCAAAATGACAAATTAAAGTGTCACTCACTGTCTTATTCCAAGCAGGTGCTTAAACACTGAGGCTGGCCGGGCGGTGGTGGCGCACGCCTTTAATCCCAACACTCGGGAGGCAGAGCCAGGCGGATCTCTGTGAGTTCGAGGCCAGCCTGGGCTACCAAGTGAGTTCCAGGAAAGGCGCAAAGCTACACAGAGAAACCCTGTCTCGAAAAAACCAAAAAAAAAAAAAAAAACCTGAGGCTGGTCATTTTCATCCTTCAGAGTAATAAACATGCCCATCAAATAATCCACATATACTTAAGTAGCATCTAATGTGGTCTTTTAAAAACCCAATACTTAAATATATTATCAGGCAGAGGGGCTCCAAAGTAGTTTAGAAAGCTGGATAAGAGGTATTGGCATATGTTTTATCTAATAAGCCAAGATAAGCTAAGTTATAAGGGATGTGACAAGAGATTTATTAAAACTAAGTTATGTATGATAAGCAGCCAAGGAAAGACACTGGCTCTTACTAGCTAAAGTCTGGAGTTGATCCGCCAATGCAGAGTAGCAGTTGTGTTTGAAGAACAGAGAAAATATGACCACATTGCCAGATCATGTCTGGGAATAACAAATTTAGAGTGGGCAACCACAGCACTACCATGTTGAAACCTCCTTCCCTGCTGGGAAAGATCCAGCTGGCCCAGTGCTGTGAGTAGATGCCCTCTGGTACACCTGACCTCAGAGCCACCCATACCATAGTGCCAAGAGCACCAGTCCTCCTTCACAGGAAAGGATCTGGAAATTTGCTTCGGGGGTGGGGGTAGGGGTAAAGGGAAGCAGTGCCACGATCATCCCACCCCTAACAGAGCAAAAGAAGGCAGAAGAAGGGATCTAAGAGCAAAGCAGCATACAGTCAGGAGAGTCTCTCGAGCATGTCCATGCACAGCTGGGGAAGCAGAATATGCTCATGCTTGGGGAACAAGGTTGTCACCAGAAAAAAAAAATGGTTGTCTCCTGCACCATACAAAGTATCAATCTATCCCCTGCAAGTTATAGCTTGTATTGGTGGGGGGGGGGGGGGCGTGTGTGTGTGCGCGTGTAGTGTATGAATGTGTGTGTTCTGGTACATATATGCATGTGTGCAAGCATGGAGAGGCCACAGGTCAACTTCAGTGGTCATAGCCATGCATACTCTTTTCAAGAGAGAGGCTCTCCATGGAACCCGGGCCTCCCAAATCAGGCTGCCTTGGCCACCCACCAATTTCCAGGAATCTATCTTTCTCTGCTTCCCCAGAAAGGATTTGAAACATGGGCACCAATCTCCTAAGTTTTGGGTATTTTTACATGAGTACTGGGGATGGAACTCAGTTCCACATACATAATTTACTGGCTGAGCTATCACTCCGTTTCCCTTACTGAAGTGATACATTCTTGTTACAATGATTCACAATGTTCTAGGAAAATCGTACTCAGGGAGGCTGAATATTTGCACACTGTTGTCCTAATCCTCAGTGTCACTGTAGTCAGCGTGTGACGAGATAGGCTGTTTCCATAGTAATTAAGTTAGAATGAGATCCTCAAGATGGAACCGTGGACACAGGTGTGGTCTGAGAAAATTTCACATGAAGATGGAGGGGAATGATGGCTGTGAATACAGCCAGGAGTGAGGCTTCATAATAAACCATCCCGATTATACAGCTTTTCGTGGATTTCTAGCTTCCAAAACTGGGCAGAAATAAAATTCTGTTGTTTAAATTGTGCAGCCTAGGATGTTCCTGAGGGGGTGCAGCACTAGTCCAGGCTCGTTTTAGGTGGTTTCATGTTTCTACAGTCCATTCCACCCTGTACCACTGTGGGCATTGTTGCATCTACAGACACACCTGATGCTTCCTGTATCACTGTGGGCATTCTTGCATCCATAGACACATCCAATTCTTCCTGTATCACTGTCTTAGTTAGGGTTTCTATTGCTGTGAAGAGACACCATGACCATGGCAACTCTTAGAAAGGAAAAACACTTAACTGGGGTGGCTTACATTTTCAGAGGTTTACTCCCTTATCATCATGGTGCAACAAGGTGGCATGCAGGCAGATATGGTACTGGAGAAGGAGCTGAGAGATCTTGCTTCTTGACCCACAGGTAATAGGAAGTAGCCTGAGACACTGAGCATGGCTTGAGCATATATGAGACCTCAAAGCCCACCCCCACAGTGACATAATTCCTCCAACAAGGCCATACCTACTCCAACAAAGCCACACCTCCTAATAGTGTTACTCCTTATGAGCTAATGGGGGGCAATTACATTCAAAATTCTACTCAATGGCCCCCATAAGCTTGTAACAATATTATAATGCAAAATGCATATAGTCCAACTCCAAAAGTCCCCATAGTCTATCACAGCCTTAACAATGTTTAAAGCCTAAGGTCTATTTTGAGATTCATGCCATCTCTTAACTATAATCCCCTATAAAATCAAAATTAAAAAAACAGATTACATGTTTCCAACATACTATGGCACAGGATATATATTACTATTCTAAAATATAGGAAAGGAAGCACAGTGAGGAAAAACTGGACCAAAACAAGACCAAAAACAAGCTGGGCAAACTCCAAACTCTGCATCTCCTCCATGTCTGATGTCAAAACCCTCTTCAGATCTCTAACTCCTTTCAGTTTTGTTGACTGCAGCAGACTTCCTTCTCTTGGGCCCCTCCCCACAGTAGGTATCCCAGACAGAAAGGGGTCCAAGGAAATAGCAGAGCTCCTTGATTCCCTGTCTTTGCTTCTTGTTCTTACCTGTTTCTGCTACACCTTCTTTTGCTGACACCAGAACTCAACTCCTTCAGTTTTTCATTGTGGACTGAAGACCAAAGACTCCAAGAATTTCTACACCTTCAGCAGCATCAGATTAGGATTGCTAAGACATCCAGCTCTCTGGACTGAGAAACACTGTTTCCCCAGCATTTCCAGTGTGCAGACAACCACTGTTGGACTACCCAGCCCCTATGGCGTAAGGCAATCTAACAGACTCTCTTTTTTAACACACATGTACATCCTATCACTTCTGGTGCTCTAGAGAACTCTAAGACATCTTGTTTACTTTTGTTGAGGGGCTTTGTGTGCATGTTTCTAGAAATAATAGCTTGTAATCTTTTTCTTTTTTAGGAGGACTGTTGTCTGACTTGGGTGCTGGGAAGTCCTGAACTCTGAACTTATTCCATGTTGCTTGTATTTTCAGGATGTGATCCTGTAGAATTATTTCTTCTCTAATGAAGTCACCTGTCTGATTTATTTGTTTCTTTTGTGTTGACTGCTTTATGTAGCTCTTGCTTTTCTTTCTAGCAAATTAATTATTGATTTGATGCCTCTTGGCATTTCTAAGGAGTATGTTTTTATCATTTTAGTACAATTTACTTCTATTTTACCTACTTACGTAAATTGTTCTATCACTTTCAGTCAGTCTGACATGTTTCTCATTATTTCCTTTACAGTTTCTTTGACTCATATACTACTAAATATATTTTGTCTAATTTCCTAGTATTTGGTGGTGTCTAATTTAATTAAATTTGGGCTAAAGAATATTTATTTTATAATTCTTAATATTTTAAGCATATGTAAGCTTCTTTTCATGACCTGGTAAATCTTTCTTGGTGAATGACTCTCACACTTAGAAACAATGTGTATTCTGTAGTTTCTAATGATAGAGTCTAGGAGATCCATTTGTTCACACTTTGGTGCACTTCCTGTCTAGTTGTTATAGCAACTACAAAAGGGGACTTATTAATATGCCCAACTACAAATTTGGATATCTCTATTTGAACTTCCATTCCTGTTTCATTTTTGCTTAAATTTTATTTCATTTTGACCAATTATAATCATATATAATTAGGTACATGGCGATATACATGGATATTTGTACCTGTGACTAAACCTACCTACTGCATCAATACTTACATTATTCCTTCTGTTCAACTGCAGTATTGGCTCTTTTTCCAACATCTTCCATTCCTCTCCTGCCTCAGCCTCTGGTGGCCACCATTCTGTTTGCTGTTTCTGTGAGGCTGAACAACTGGGTTCATAGGATCAGAGACATGTTCATGTATTTTGAATCTCTGTTATGTCTTCTTGGTAGACAGCAATATTTTTTTTTTTTTTTTTTGGTTTTTCGAGACAGGGTTTCTCTGTGTAGCTTTGCGCCTTTCCTGGGACTCACTTGGTAGCCCAGGCTGGCCTCGAACTCACAGAGATCCGCCTGGCTCTGCCTCCCAAGTGCTGGGATTAAAGGCGTGCGCCACCACCGCCCGGCGACAGCAATATTTTAATGAATAATAATATAATAAAGTTAATAAATAACAAACAAATATGAATATGACAAAACAATCAAACAAGAAAAAGGGCCAAAGATAAAGCACAGGAAATGCATATAGAAGCAGACACACATACATATAGAAGGTGCTCGCACACAGAGGAATCCCATAAAAACCCCAAACCAGAAGCCATAATATACATACAAATGACCTGTAAGATAAAAAATAATAAATTTTTTAAAAAGCTCTGACTTCACTTTTTATCTTGGTTTTAACAGTTTTTGACAACCCCATGGCTTTCTATAACGGGTTGTGACCATATTCATCTCCTATTGCCTTCTCTTGTCTTCCTCCCACACCTGCTGACCCCACTCATCTTCCCTCTACTTTCATGCACATTTTAATGCAGGCCTTGTGCAGGTGCTCACAGCTGCTGTATGTTCCATTGAGAGAGCCACATCCTAACCAGTGGGCGGCACTACACGGCATCCTTTTCCACCCTCTGTCCCTAATATCATCACAATCCCCTCCCTTGGCGTCCATCTGTGTTATTTTTATTTCCCTGGAATATTTTTTCTAAAATAAAGTTATTCTCACATTAACATATCCTCTTAAGCTTTGCTTGATTGCTGTTGCATGGCATATCTGTTTTGCTCTTTCACTTTCACTTATATGTGTCTCTATATTGAGGAGCTTAGGGGCTGAAGTTACAGGCTCATCCAAAGGTGCTCACCCAGCGTGTGTAAAGTCCTGGATACCATCTTGAGCACTGAATAAAAAGTTAGCTTATTTTAAGTAGCATGTAGTTGATTTGCTAAGTTCTTCAATTCATTCTGACAATCTATGTTTGTTTAGACTATTTGTATTCAATACAGTTATTGATGTGCCAGCATTTATGTCTGTTACCTTATTCATTTAAATCATTGACACTTTGTGTTGATGGGGATTAAACCCAGGGCCTCATACATCCCAGGCATTAATCACTAGCTTCTAAGGTCAAGGTTTGTCAATCAATTCAGAAGGAATATTAATGGAATTAAAATAGTTTAAAATAGTGAAGAAATGTATCCCTTTGTAATAAATCTTATAATTTGCAGTTTAGAAATGCAATTTTATATAACAATTACAGTTTGAATAAAAACTGTTATGCTAATGATGAGCATAGGATTTCTTTTATGTAACATTTTGTTACATTTATGATGATCAAACAACTCTGAGCATGTATTAAAAATCAACATGTGTCTTGTGAATGAACCAACTATGTAAGAAATAAGTTATAGCTCAATAACATTATAAAATTCAAAAATGCAAAGGAACAAAAACTTATAAATCAATTTGATGACCATTTATTTACTACCTCTACTATCTAAAATTGCAGGAAAAAATAAACCTTGATCTTGAATTTAGAAACAGAACAATAAGAACTTTGATAAAATGGCATTTTCACTAAATAATTTTCCCAAATTAATATCTTCATAATAGCACAATGAAGTATTCTTCATTGTGCATTAATGAGGTCACAACAGTGAACTTATAACACTTACATATTTTAATAACATTCCCACTGGGATCTTTTGAGCAAAGAGCACTTGATCATATATAAAAATATGAATGTAAAAAAATATATATATATAAACTACCATTGAGCTGAATTGCTTTGGATTCTTGACCCGAAACATTTCACATATCCCTTCGGGTAAACATACCATATGCAAGAAAGCTCCAACAAATTCTAGAATTACTCTTTCTCTTTGTTGGTGACACACATTTGTTATTCTTGAGCTCTCTCATATGTAAACAATGGAATATAATTTGATTTTTAAAATTATTTCTATAAGTATTCCCTATGGTGATATTTTATTTGTATTAAAATGTTATTTGTATGTTAATAAATAAAGTTGCCCGGGGGTCAGAGCTATTAGCAAGCCATAGGAAAGCAGGGCAGTGGTAGCGTACGCTTGTAATTCCAGCACTTAGTAGGCAGAGCTGGGTAAGTCTCTGTGTGTTCAGGGATACAGCCATTATTGGATACACATGCCTTTAATCTTAATACCAATCATGGAAAACCTGGAGGCCTATACAGACAGGCTGTGAGGAGGCGGTCATGTGGTTGGGTTTACAACCAATGAGAAGGCAGGACAGGAACTCTATATAAAGACTTTAACACAGGGGTAGCTCTGGTTCGGAGAGGTAGGACCACTGCAGGAGGAAGGGTAAGGTTTTGGCTCTTGGCTCTGACCTCTTGGCTTTCTTCTTTGCATTGGTTCTGTGTTTATTGTTTGATGGGAAGGTTGGATACATCTACATTTGGCGCCCAACGTGACAAGAATTCATTAAAAACCGATTGGCTTGGCTTGGCGGCAGGTCCGGTTTCCAGCCTGGGCGGCCCGGCTGCCTAGCTTGGGCCCAGGCCTGACTGACCCGCAGCTGGAACTGCTACAAACAACTCAGACCTGCCCCGCTGAACAGGGCCCCTGCCTGTAAAGCCAAGGCTTGACTCGGCTCAAGCGGCTACACTTTCTCTTTCTCTCTCTCTCTCTCTCTCTCTCTCTCTCTCTCTCTCTCTCTCTCTCTCGCTCTCTCTCTCACTGGATTCACACCTCGAACACCAGGTGGCTGTGAAATTCCCTGGGATTCTACTGTTCTACCCAGACTTGGTAAGTCAATTAACATATCTATTTAAAAGAGAATTTTTTTCTACATTAAAAAAAAAATGGGCTTTATGTGTACATTGGAAGAAAATTGGGCTTTGTTTGAAATTTTAGGCACTCTGACAATGGAACAACTATATGAAAAGATTAATATTGATCGAATTATTCAGTTTATTACTTTTCTTATCCTCATTTTACTATTTAAAAAGATCGTCAACTTAAGTGCCAGGATAACAGTCTTAGAAAAACTTGTTAAACCGGTAAAAATGAATTATAGAGAAATTCAAATTCAGACAGAAGAAATAAATAGTGAAGTTGTTTCAAAATTGGATCGTAAGGTTACAGAAAGAAAGCCAGTTTTCACACAATCACCCTTAATTTATCCAGTAGCCGTACAGCAGCTACCTGATGAAGAGAATGAACAAAATACTTGGGTTCCAGTTGAAATGTTAGACTTACGAAGATTTAAGGAGGCAATAGCATCTTATGGCATGCACTCCCCATATGTAAAGCAAATGTTAAACACCTGGTCAACTTGTAATAGGATTATACCAAAGGACTGGCGGGAATTGGCACAGGCTGTTCTTGAACCCGGACAAAATCTCCAGTGGAAAATGTGGTTCAGTAATGAGGCTAAAAATATAGAAAGACAATGGAGGGATAGCGGAATACAAGTCTGCCAGGATCAGCTTATTGGCGAAGGCCAATATGCTTCAGTACAAACACAATGTTCATATGATGTCCAAACCCTACTTCTATGTAAAACGGCAGCTTTGAATGCATGGGACAGAGTTGAAGAACCAGGAAAAAAAACTGAGTCATTTACAAAGGTTATACAGGGCCCCAAAGAATCTTTCACAGACTTCTTACAAAGATTAACTTCAGCAGTACAAAAAATGGTCCCGAATTCACAGGCTAGTCAGATAAAAATTGAATCTTTAGCCTTTGAGAATGCAAATGCAACGTGCAAAAGAATAATTAGGCCGTTAAAGGCAAGATCTGCACCTTTGGAAGATTGGATTAGAGATACAGTTAATGTAGAGGCTTATGACCATGATGATATGTGGGTAGGAAAAGCAATTTCAAAAGGTTTGAGCAATGTTAGATGTTTTGGATGTGGAAAGCAAGGACATTTGAAAAGGGATTGTAAACAGGTCATTCCTAGAAATAATGTTTCTTCAAGGAACACTGGCAACAGAATGCCCCTTCCTTCTGGAGTATGCAGAAGGTGTGGTAAGGGAAAACACTGGACCAACGAATGTAGATCAACAAGGGACAGACAGGGTAACCCTCTGCCTCGAGCTTCGGGAAACTCCCAGAGGGGCCTCAGGCAGGCCCCCACAGTAAATCCAGTTCAAACCTTTCCTGCAGTTGTAGAGGAAACCCCTACTCAAAGCAACTAAATAACCAAATGTCTATTGGAATAAATCATGTTAGTCGAGATGATGAAACAGAGAAAATAGGAAATACAGGAAAAAACATAAAGAAAATTTTTTGGCAAACTTCTATTAATGAACAAAGACCAAAACTAACAATAAAAATAAATGGTGTTTTGTTGTCTGGTCTGGTAGACACAGGTGCTGACATTACCATAATTGCACCAGAATTTTGGCATCCAACTTGGCCTCTTCAGGAGGTAAACATTCAACTCTTAGGAATTGGGACATTATCTAGAGTGAAACAAAGTGTAAGATGGCTTGAATGTATAGGTCCAGAAGGACAGAAAGGAAAATTAAAACCATATATGGCTAACATAGCTATGAACCTGTGGGGTCGAGACTTGTTACAACAGTGGAATACTCAGATTAATATCCCTCCAATCTCAGAAACAAATCATAAATTAGTACATGTTTCTGAGAGAAATATTAAAAGATATTATTCTAATGAGTGCTCACCAGCCATCCATGTCATACAAGAACAGGGCACAACAACTGATAATCTTCCAAAAACATTAACAGCTCTACCTTTAAAATGGTCAACAGACAAGCCTGTATGGGTTCAGCAATGGCCTTTAACAACAGAGAAACTCCAGGCTTTACAAGAGCTGGTGGAAGAACAGTTAAATGCTCATCATATTGAAGAATCAACCAGCCCTTGGAATTCTCCTGTATTTGTTATAAAAAAAAAATCTGGTAAATGGAGAATGGTAACAGACCTTAGAGCAATTAACAAAGTAATTCAGCCAATGGGCTCTTTACAATCTGGAATTCCTTTACCTACTCTGTTACCAAAAGGCTGGCCTCTCATAGTTATTGATTTAAAAGACTGTTTCTTTTCAATACCCTTACAAGAAAAAGACAGAGAAAGATTTGCTTTCACAGTGCCTACTTATAATAATTCTCAACCGGTTAAAAGATTTCAATGGAGGGTTCTCCCACAGGGAATGTTGAATAGCCCAACTTTGTGCCAATATTTTGTAAAACAGCCATTAGAAGTGGTACGTAAAAAATTTCCTAAATCTATAATTTATCATTATATGGATGACATTTTATTAGCTGATTCAAATGCAGATACTTTAGAAAGAATGTTTGAAAAAGTAAAGAAAATTTTGCCTTGCTGGGGATTACAAATTGCTTTAGAAAAGGTACAAAGAGGAGATTCTATTAATTATTTAGGATATAAAATAGAACTTCAAAAAATTAGACCTCAAAAAGTGCAAATTAGGAGAGATCGACTACAGACTCTTAATGACTTTCAAAGATTATTTGGAGACATTTCTCATCTAAGAACTATTGTTGGGGTAAAAAATGATGAACTGAATAATTTGTTTAAAACCTTAGAAGGTGATAAGGACTTAAATAGTCCAAGAGAATTATCACCTGAAGCTGAGAAAGAATTGGCCTTGGTAGAAAAGAAAGTACATGAAGGGCACGTAGATCGTATTGATCCAAAGCTGGATTGCATTTTGGTTATTTTACCTTCTAGGCCTTCCCCAACAGGAATATTAATGCAAAGGGAAGATATTATATTGGAATGGATATTTTTACCAAATAAACCAAATAAAAAATTAAAAACTTACGTGGAAAAAATCTCTGACTTGACTTGGAAAGGAAAATTGAGACTTCGTCAATTAGCAGGAATAGACCCAGCAGAAATTGTCGTACCTTTAACTAAGGAGGACATTGAAAAATTATGGATAGAAAATGAAGCTTGGCAAAAAGCTTGTAGAAATTTTTTGGGAGAAATTAACAGCAAATATCCCAAAAGCAATAGAATTGATCTTATAAAGAGAGCTGATTGGATCTTGCCTCAAATTGTGAGGAAAAAACCCATATCTGGAGTTCGTACATTTTATACAGATGCCAACAAACAAGGAAAGGCAGGTTACAAATCAGAAAATTTAAGTAAAGTGGTTCAAAGTCCTTATAATTCAGTTCAAAAATCAGAATTGTATGCTATTCTGTTGGTATTAATGGATTTTTCAGAACCTCTCAATATAGTAACTGACTCTCAGTATGCTGAAAGAGTAGTATTACATATTGAGACTGCAGAATTTATCCACGATGCTTCAGAATTAACTTCATTATTTATTCAATTACAAGATACAATCAGAAAACGGAGTCATCCTTTATATATAACTCACATCCGATCCCATACTGGTCTGCCAGGCCCTCTAGCACAAGGCAATGATGAGATTGATAAATTATTGATAGGAAATGTGCTGGAGGCCTCAGAATTTCATAAAAAACATCATGTAAATAGTAAAGGTTTAAAAAAGGATTTTTCCATAACCTGGCAACAAGCCAAAGAAATAGTAAAGAAATGTCCTACTTGTTCCTTCTACAATCAAACACCATTACCAGCAGGATGTAACCCAAAGGGTACTCAGAGGAATGAAATCTGGCAGATGGACGTGTTTCACTTTGCAGAATTTGGAAAACTGAAATATGTACACCACACTATTGATACTTATTCAGGATTTCAATGGGCAACTGCTTTGAGTTCTGAAAAAGCTGATTCTGTAATCACTCATTTGCTAGAAGTTATGGCCATTATGGGTATACCTGCACAAATCAAAACTGATAATGCTCCATCATATGTCTCTGTTAAAATGAAACAGTTTTTTGCTTATTATAATATAAACCATGTTACAGGTATACCACATAATCCTACAGGTCAAGCAGTTATAGAAAGATCAAACAGAACTCTAAAGGATATGCTAAATAAACAAAAAGGAGTAACAAAAACCCCCAGAAATAGACTACATAATGCTCTATTAACTTTGAATTTTCTCAATGCCAATGAGAAAGGAACAACAGCTGCAGAGAGACATTGGATAATAGAAAAAACTACAGAATTAAATCAACCTATATACTTTAAGGATGTGCTGACCTCAGAATGGAAACCAGGGTATGTGTTACGTTGGGGACGAGGTTTTGCTTTTATTTCTACAGGAGAAGATAAGCTGTGGGTACCATCAAAATTGATAAAGGTTCGATTTGAACAAGAGAGACCTCTTAATTAGAGGAGGTGATAGTTCATCAACTATCATAAACATCCAATTTAAACTAACTTACACCAGTAACACATGCCTTTTCATTTAATCAGATAACTTGTCAAAAAGGAACATCCCCAAAAAACCTTGGGGAAAGGTTTTTGTTTTTGTCTTTTAGGAGAATGAAGGTTAACGAATTTGAAGAACACTGGACAAATGAGACAACTGAAGAAAAGGAACAAATCATCTATCCTAAGAAACAGAGTGAAATGGCGTATGGGTATGTTATCTAAAAAAATTTTATGTCTTCCTAAATGTTTGTTTCTGCTTTTCTTTAAAGATTTAACACTATTTAACTTCTAATAGTCCCAGTTCAATTAAAATTTAAAGCTGACTTTGGAGTTGGAGAATGGCTCTCTCCTTCTTTAAACTCAAGCATGTTGTTAAAAGGAAAATGCAAACTCCCTGTATCATGCCAGAGGAAAAGAGCCATCTTCTGCTATGGGACAGGAGAAAAGCCAAATTAATTAAGGGACTATTCTATTACGAATCTCAACTCTTTGATTCTATTCTGATTCTTTAAACTTTTCTTAAAGTATGAATTTTATATCAAAATTTACAAGATCAATATATATAGATATATATACATTTTAAACTTTGTTAAGATATAAATGGTCATATAGAGTACTAACTAATTCTAAAAAGTCGCATATATAGTCTTTGTGTTCGAGTCTCTTATCAGTTTTTTGCAGGAAATCACGGTTAGGCCTAACATCAACTGAAGTCTCCAGGAAGAAGATGGGGCCCCACAACAACAACAATTCCACGTGGACAATAATAACATCACTAAGCTGACAAACATCATCTACAGATCAGCTTTGAACTACAAAGTGCTCAGAGCAATTTTGAGAAGAGCTAGCTGAGATGATCCAGTCTCAAAGACTACTTGAATAAGGATTTGAGATAAACCCTGAATTTTGGCATTATACACAGACTGGATAACGAAGGATATATTTTCCTTTCCTAGAATTTGACAATTAACCTAAAATTTTTCTTTCAGGATAAAGATACCTTCGCCCATACCCAGCAGGAAGCAATTTCAAGAATACGACGCCCACATTCCCAAAGAGGTGGTGTGGGGCGGTTGGTTTTTTTGGTCTTTTAATGGGTTTTGGGTCTGGGATAATTTTCATTGATTAGGGGGGTTGGAAACAAGTTGTTGTCAAGGGTTAGGAAAAAGGCTAAGCAAAGGAGATTAGATTTAAGGTTCTTATTAAAAAAAAAAAAAAAAAGAAAGAAAGAAAAGAAAAATGTAAATACTTTACATTGGATTGGATTGTTTTATATTGTATACAAATTATATATATTGAAATTGATATTGTTAGAAAATGTTATATATATTTTTCTAATTGTACCGTTCATCTAACAATGTAATGCAATTTTCTGATCCTTGAATGTTATTACCAACTATTAGGATATAAAGAAATGAAAGTTAGTAGTTAGATATTATAATAGAACTTGTAGTTATATTAGGTATGTTTTCAAGATTGAGTAGATATATTTTAGATAGACAGGTTATCTTCAAACCCTTCAGAGATCTACAGAATATGGCATTTAAAATGTTTTAATAACTTAGAAAATTTTTCTTTTTTGTTATGACTATGAGACATGTCGGCTCCTGGCAGTACCAATCTACTTCAGAGAAAATATGGGCATTGAAGAAACTGCATATGGAGTTAACTTTCATTGTGGCAAAAGTTAGCCACTGGACAACAAAGTATCCTCGAATCAACAGGACAAAATGGACAAACAGGACATAAAACAAAGGATTACTGATTCTTGCCAAAACAAGTGTGGTTATGGCTTTATCAAAAGGCATCTTCAGAGGCCAGGACAATATGGCACCATCCCTGAAGTGGCCTTCGCAATTCGAAAAAGGTACAGTGCCCTTTTCTTCGAAGGCAGCTGAACAGGCAGTGGGCCGATGGCCTCTGATGTGCAATGGAACAGCAGCTGAAACAGTTATTCTTGAAGAGTAACTAAGCTCACGCCTCTCAATAGTAGACTGGCATTTGATGGAGGGATATGGAGAAGAATGGGATGCTGAGATGAAGCCATATATACACAGCCAGGAAGAATGGACAGCTGAGTTGGAAAACCATCATCAATTTCCAGAATTTGAAATCCTGAATCATGACATGACACTGGTGGAATTCAGGTGTTTCTGGTACATGGACTACTCTCACTCAATGTGAGGTTGAACTGTTGACCTTGTGTACATCCTGCTTCACAAATGAGTCTGTCGGATATGCTGGGCCTATAGGCTGAAGATGATGCCCCAGCACTTCGGAGAAACCTCAGGTGACTGTCCAGACAGCTGTCTGTTTCTGTCAACTCACAAATTTTTTGGAGGTTGCTTATGTGCACTTCCTGTTTTTATTTTTGTTAGCTAATATTATTTCCTTCTTGGGTCTCTGAGGGAGTTGAAGATTAGTTAGTTATAGTTGAAGGTTAGTTAGTTATAGTTGAAGATTAATTAGGATACATTTTGGACTTACAAAAATAGGATAGATAATGAAATTATTTTCTCTGAATTTGTCAAATACAAATGGACTAGACATTGTTTAGGTATTTATTACTTGTATATATTGTATATAGTTATTGTCCTTTTGTATATAGTTTTTCTTATATTAGTTATAAGCTTTTTCTTTTTTTTCCTTTTTATTAAAATAGAAAAGGGGAAATATGGTGATATTTTATTTGTATTAAAATGTTATTTGTATGTTAATAAATAAAGTTGCCCGGGGGTCAGAGCTATTAGCAAGCCATAGGAAAGCAGGGCAGTGGTAGCGTACGCTTGTAATTCCAGCACTTAGTAGGCAGAGCTGGGTAAGTCTCTGTGTGTTCAGGGATACAGCCATTATTGGATACACATGCCTTTAATCTTAATACCAATCATGGAAAACCTGGAGGCCTATACAGACAGGCTGTGAGGAGGCGGTCATGTGGTTGGGTTTACAACCAATGAGAAGGCAGGACAGGAACTCTATATAAAGACTTTAACAGAGGGGTAGCTCTGGTTCGGAGAGGTAGGACCACTGCAGGAGGAAGGGTAAGGTTTTGGCTCTTGGCTCTGACCTCTTGGCTTTCTTCTTTGCATTGGTTCTGTGTTTATTGTTTGATGGGAAGGTTGGATACATCTACAATTCCCTCCTTTTTTCAGTTTGTTAATTTAAATTTTCAGTTTGATTAGGATGAAAAAATGCCTAAGTTAGTAAATCACACTTCTGAGTGTTTGTGAGGTTGTGCTACATACAGTGAGATCATGATAGCTCAACAATTTAATCTCTTCTTGGGTTAGTGACATGAATAATCTCCTATCTTCCCAACAATGTATTTTTTCATACTTATAAGCTTGAAGTCTTCTCTTCATACTAAGTCAGATATAGCTAGCTGGACCTGATGGTTAATCTTTATTTTAAACTTGATTGGTGTGCTGACTAATTTTTATTGTCAACTGGACCCAACCAGACTCACTTGGGATGAGTGAAACATTTGAGGAATTGCCCATATCAAATGGGCCATGACAGATCATCTTGTAAGAGATCACATCTGTGACAACCATTGTCTTGGTTGATTGATGTGGGAGAGCCCAGTCTACCATGGACAGAGCCATCCCTAGGTAGCTGGTCCAGAGATGAACAAGACAGCCAGCTAAGTGTGAGCCCGGAGGAGAGTCAGAGAGTGCAGGCAAGCAGCATTTCTCCATGGTTTCTGCTTCACATGACTGCCTTGAATTCCTCCCCCAACTTCCCTCAATGATGGATGAACCCTTTCGTAAGCAGCTTGAATGAGAAATGTCCCTCACAGGCTCAGGCATTTGATAACTTGGTCCCCAGTCAGTGGTGCTGTTTGGGGAGGTTATAGGGAGGTAGAGCCATGCTGGGGGAAGTATGTCACTGAAGGTGAGCTCCGTGACTTTAAAAACTTTGTCCCACTTCTTGTCTGCTCTCTGCTTTATCCCTTCAGTATAGAAGCCATCTCTCTGGAGAGGCATGAAAAATCTATAAAATATTAATACTTATTGCTTATACTTTGAGGATTATACTTAATATTCCATCTCTGTTTTGAATATAGAAAACTACTTAATGTTTTTGTTAAAAGTTTTGAAAATGAATCTGCTTTTACTGAAACACTTCAGCAGTGTTCCACAAATGATGAAGACATGGCCAACATGATTAATATGTAAGAATAAATTAGTGTTTATGGCTCGTTTGCCATTTTAATTTTAAAAAAGACTTCTCTTTGAAAATAATGGAGTGGAATAGAAAATATAAATAAATTTTATTTAAATGTATGCCTCTCCCAAATTCAACTATTTAATTTTTAATTGTGAAATCCTATTTACGCATCAGCCATATTTCTCATGCAGTTTTAATTTTGCTTTATTTTTACATTTTGAGGCATGCAATTTTTTTCATGTCTGGATTCAATTTAGTTTAGAATTCATAGACAAACTGTATAAATATCCACTTCACAGAAGAGGAGAAATAAGTGATATATAGAAATATTTTCAACTTTTATTTGCAAAATCATCTGAGAAACTGTCGGAGCCTGCCAACAGTCAACTGGGTATCTGAGTGGAGGTGTACAGATTGTAGAAACAATGAAGAAGACAGAAAAGAATCCAGAGGACTGCCGATCAATGCCAGACAGTCCTGAGTTTATTTCACAGCCAGCTTATATAATACAGTCTTGAAGGACAGAGGTAGAACAATGCACAGCCCAGGCATTCAACCACTATCTATCCTGCCTTGTGTCAAGGAGCAGGCAGTTTCATTTTCTATCTCGATGTACCTCCGGCTGGCATCAGCAGCCTGTATCTAGCTAGATAGTGTGTTCCTTCCTGTGGGCTAATCAGGACTTTCTCACAGCCCTTCAAAGAAACTCTGTGAGCTAATCAAGACTTTCTTACAGCCCTGTAGCAAGCAAGCCTGAACTCTATTGATTCAGAATAGACTTCAGATTCAAGCTGGGAAACTGAGTCAGTTGTAGGCTCCCACAGGAAAAAATTTCTCATCCACGAATTTGGCAAAAGTTAAAGGGGCTGATCACATCAAGCATCAGTGAAAATGACTTTGGGAGTGGAACTGGTACTATACCTAAGGCAAGCAAGGACCAATGTGTCCTGAACTGTAAATGCCCATTTCCCCTGCCCTAGTCTGTCTGTTCGGTGTATCAATTCTGCAACATGTACAAAAGTGCATGGACAGAAACAGCCATTAAAGCATTGTTTATAAAAGAAAACAACAGAGAATCAATGTCTATTAATTTACTATTACACTGAGTTATCTTTACAGGGTAATGCTGTGGTGTAGTTAAACTAAATCAAGCATTTGTAAAGGTAGCAGACGGCAAAATGAGTAGAATAAAAGAGATTATGGATTGTCTGAGACACTCCGATGAATTGAGGAAACAGAAGGGAAAACTATAGGTGAAATGGTTTAATAACTGCCTGGATGAGGGCAAGAGATTCCCAGCACAGCGGGCCAGTGCTGAGTCAAGCGAGGGACAAGTTCCTGATTAGTTTTTGTGTAACAAAGGGAAAGTTCAAAAAGATTCCAAACAGGGAAACAAGGCTGAGGAAAAAAAACATTCCCAACTTAGAATTCTGTGGCAAGTTAAACTATAATTCAAATTTAAATGTAGAAAAAAAAATACTTTAATACAGACAAATTACCAAAATTCTACATTTTCATGTCCCAGGAAGCTAAGATAAAACATGCTCAATAGAATCCAGGAGGGGATCCAAGAAAAGACTGAAGGACAAGGAAGTTCCAGAAATGGGACTTCTATCAAAAAAGGGTGAGAGAATTTCCAGCAGGATATGAGAATGTGGTCCCATGACTGGAGCGCAGGCCCAGAGAGGAAGCAGCCCAGGTACAGAGATGGTCAGTGGCTGAGAGATATATGGGATGGCATGTTCAAAAATACTGACCCCCCCAAAAAAAACTGTGGTGATTTATTGTGTACCCCCATAAAGCTTTCCTGGGGATCAGTGGAAAAAGCCAGCCACTAAATTAGACATAGAGGTAAGGCAGTGGTGGCACATGCCTTTAATCCTATCACTACGGAGGCAGAGATCTGTCTGGATCTCTGTGAGTTCAAGGTCACACTGGGAACACAGCCAGGTGTGGTGGCACACACCCTTAATCCCAGCACTTGAGATCTTATGTCTTTGCTTGGGAAGGACACATGACTTTAATCCCAGGAAGTGATGGCAGGAAGCAGAAAGGTGTACAAGGTGTGAGGAAATAGGAACTCTTCCTCTTGAGGCCAAGGATTTTTTGGGGGTAAGAATGTGGCTGGCTTGTTCTGTTTCTCTGATCTTTCACCTTTCACCCCAGTATCTGGCTCCAGTTTTTTTTATTACTATTATTAATAAGACCTTTTAAGATTCAAGTTACAAAAAAAAAACAGTGCCGTAGGAGAAGAGGCTGGATTTAAAGAGTGACAAAGGAAAACCAAATCCCATGCAAGAGGAAGAACTAATCATAGCATTACACACAAACACATCCACACAGTGTGTAAACGGTGATAACAATGTAAATACGAAATGGCTGGCTAAGGTGTCTGTCTCAGGTTCCTATGTGGGGATGAAATGTGACCTCCCTGTTTTCTGACCTCCCTGCCTTCCTCTCCATGATGAACTACATCCCTTCTAGAACCCTCAGCAAAAATAAACCCTTTCTGTTTTAAGTTGGTTTTGGTTGTGGTAATTGTGCTGGTTAGATTTCTTTTTCAACTTGATACAAGTTAAGGTCACCTGGGAAGAGAGAAAACTCTTTTGAGGAAATGCCTCCATCAGATTGGCTGTAGGTAAGTCAGTAGGGGTTTTTCTTCATTAATGGTTGATGTAGCAGAGCCAAGACCACTTAGGACAGGACCACCCCTGGGAAGGTTGTTTTGGTAGTTACAAGGAAGGTAGCTGAGGGGCTTGAGAGATAGGTCAGAGGTTAAGAGCTCTTCCAGAGGATCCTGGTTCAATTCCTAGAACCTGCATGGCAACTGACAATGTCTGTTATCTCCAGTCCAAGGACATCTGATGGCTTCATCTGGGCTTGTGGCCACTAAGTACACAAGTGGTGCATAGACATATACACAGACAAAAAGCCCATACATACATACACACATAAACACACACACACACACACACACACACACACACACACACACACACATAAAATAAAGATATAAATACATAAAAAGAGGAACATAGTTGAACTTGAGCCTGAGAGTAGGTGAATAAGTAGGTTTCCGACATGTTTCTGGCCTCTGCTCCTACTTGAGTTCCTGCCCTGATCCTCTATTATCAAGTGTGATTGGGAATTATAAGTCAAATAAGCCATTTCCTCTCCAAGTTGCTTCTGGTCATGGTATATATCACAACATAAACTAGAAAAACTAGCAAACTAGAACAGTATTTTAACACAGCAACAGAAAAAGGATTATTACAGTCTTCCAAGGAAGACGAGAATTGTAGTCAATGCCTCTTTTACATCTTACCTCCAACTACTGGTCAGTGGAGAACAGAACTCAATGTCTAGGATGGCTACTATATATTTGATCCTCAATTCAAATTATACTTTTCTATTTTATTTACACAAAATTTCCTTTCTCATATCAACAAATTGTTTTTTGCTGATCAAAGAAGAACATAAAGCATTAAAATAAAATGCAGAGACACTTGAGTAGCTTCTGATACCTCAAGCACAGTAGACAAATAACACAATTCAATAAATATCTTGGAATCCAATGCACATGCCAGTATCAATATTAATAGAAGTATATGATTCTGTAAGCCAGAAATGCTTGACTAAGTTAAAGAGCAAAGAGATGGGGTGTTGGACAGTTTTTATGTTCTACTTTATTGTAGCTTATGTAGACAATCCAAATGAAGAATGTGAATTTTTAGATGCCCATAATAAGGTTATAAATAAAACTTATGGTTTTTTTAATTGCTTACGAATTTTCAGTTGGTCAAGGGATTCTTTTCTTTTGTCATGTATCTACTGTCAGCTAAACTAATTAAACTTCGGCCAAAAATCAAAAGAACACTTTTCTTGATCTGTGTTAAAATGCCATGATAGCCAGATTTTCTCAAGACATAGCATTGTGTCCACTGAACACCCAGCACAGATATATCTTTGAGTACACACTGAATAGTTTCTAAGATCTAATCGATAAGTGAATTCCTCAAATGTTTTCTACATTTTTGTAAACACCTAAAGATAAATCCATTAATAGTTGTAGATCACAAATATTTTTCTATTTCCTCAAATTTCAATTTCAAACCTTAAAAGATGTATTAGGGCTAGAGATGTAGCTCAGTTGATAGAGTGTTTGCCTAGCACATGCAAAGCCCTGGGCTTGGTGGTGTACACCTATAACCTCAGCCCCTGGGAGGTAGACACAAGGTCAACCTTGGCTACATAGAGAGTTAGAAGCCAGGCTAAGATACATGAGGCTTTGTCTTCAAAATTAATTAATCAATCAGTTAATGAGATTTATAGCCCTTGCCAGAACATAGCCAAACATGGTACAATACCATGAGGGTACCATGGATTAAATTACCCTATTGTATTTCTATAAGAAACTCTAGCCCTGAGACTAGCCCTATGTAAAAGCCACCTAGTTCCAGGACAAATATTCAACACAAGGCATACCATACATTAGAGTGACTTTTAAACAGATTTTGACATGCATGTCAACTTGTACATATTAAACATCAATATTGCATCTACATCTGTCACATTCTGCCAAAAATTTTGTTCTTATATCCAACTCTTACATCAAGTATCAGTAAGTCTTGTAAATTTTCTGGTGGCATAGAAGTCACTAGGGATAGTCACATATCCAAACTGGTTACATCCACCCGCCCTTTGGATTACTCTTTGCTTCATGTTTATGTTCCCCTCCTGCTTCAAAGAATGGAGGGCACTGGCTCTCACAGCTGTAGAGACAGCATGAGGAAGATTAGTTAATGTTTCCTCCTGCCATAAAGCTGAAGATTGCAGTATGTTTGGTACAATGGACTTTCAGTAGCCATAAAGCTCATCATAATGAAAGTGTTTAATAATCTCACTTATGAAGGTTTATGTTTATGGAGGGTTTATTGCAAATGGCAACTGAGTTTTAAATTGAACACACTAGTTAATTCTTTGGGTTAAGAAAGTGGGGGTTTGCCACTGTTGTCTCTTACCAGTTGATAATAATTATGTCAGTCATGTGTCAGAGAGGATTCCACTGGCAGAAAAGGAGAAGGGCTGTCTCACCCTACAAGTCCCTAGAGGGAGCCTTGAATCCATTTGCCTTTCCTAGAAATGATGCAGATGTTCCTGCTAACTGGGATATCGGTGCCCTACCCAAACAGCTGTGGCTCATCACTAACTAATGGCCACAGCATGGCCAACAGAAAAGAAAAGCTCCACACCATTTGCTAGGACTGTGAATAAATAACAGTAGCACAAATAAATAGGAACATTAAGGATAATTCTTGGACCCAGTAAATACCCTTCAATTAGCACTTAGAAAGGGGCTTCCTTTTAAAACAAAAAAATCACACAGGAAAACAGTAGAAATTTAAATCAATAAGCTTGAACTGTGGATATGAGAGTAATATATGTTACTTCTCATATAAATTCTAAATACATATTACTTTTTAAAATATAGTGTTGTTTTGTGTATATGTGTATGTGGGGGGGGGGGGGGTGCTTGCTCATGAATGTGCCTGAGGAGGCCAGAGTCTGATGGAACCTGTCTCCTTTATCACTCCCCACCTTATTTTTTTAAAAATATAGTATCTTACTGAACTTGGACCTCATAGATATGGCTAGACCGAATGGTCAGGGAGCCTCTCTACCCAGTCACCCCCCACTAATGCTGGGGTTACAGATGCTTGCTACTGCCTCCAGCTTTTATGTGAGTCTAGGGATCCTGATACAGGTTTTCATGCTTGTATACTGTTGTGTAAAAATTTTGTCTGAGATAAAACCTCCCATCTTAGAAAGAAGCTCACTAAGACGCAGGATGTTCTAAAAGGAGCCAAAACACTCCGCCCTGAAAGGAAGCTGGTAAAGCTCAGGAAGTCAGCAACTCAATAGCTTCAGGAAGCCCATAAAACTAACTGGATTCACTAGACCCTCCCCTCTCCTTGCATCTGTAAGCTGTAAGGACTGCAGAGACAGTCTCAGACAAGTTGAGATGCCTCAAAAAGGCTCAGATCTGCAAAGACAGCTGGAAGAAGCAGAGATCGGAGACTCCCTTTGAAGAAGCAGAAATCATCCAGTTCCCTATGAAGAGGCAGAAAAAAGCCAAGCTGCCTGAAAGAGGCTCAGATCTACAGTGCTACCTGGAAAGGGCACGTTCCAACCTGCTGAGCTGCCTGCAGGCTGTGCAGTGCACTATGGGTTGCCTGAGCTGTCACCATGGGATGGGCTTTGAGTCACTGCTGCTCCCATAAGTAACCCTGACCCACATACCTGTTACCCCAAGAAAACTCGTTGACTCACAGAGTTGGGTTATGTTAGTATCTGTACTTAGGTCTATTGTCAGTTACTTATGTGAGCTGAGGAGAAGTTGGTACACATCTCCCCAGGAACAGTGTCATACAACACACAAGCACTTTATCCACTAATCCATCCCCCATCCCAAAACACAAATGTTCATTCATGTTAGCTTTCATTCTGTCAACTTTGAAAACCAGCAAATGCATTCTTTTTGCCTCAAATATTTTTTGGTTTGTTTTCATGTTCCATTTTTCTATTACACAAGCTTACATAATGCTTTTTTCATCCAAGTATATAGAGTATTTCGAGCATATCCACCATAGCCCACTACCTATACCCTTCTTTAACCCTTCTGTTAACCAGATAATGGCAATCATTGATATCATAGTCCAGAGTCTCCGAGGCTCTATTTTGTTGAAACAGGTAGATTCCTGTCCCTGGCACAGCCTCATAATGGCTCAACTGTGCATCTGTGGGGTCAGTGTTTCCCCACTCCTTGGACAAGAAAAATAAGGATGTGATTCACAGTTCTACACCAGCTCTGTTGCTACAGCTGTAAAAACCCCCACATGCTTTTATAAGAAGAGTCTAAGGAAAAGCACTAAACAGCACAGGAATGAGAGGGCAGGTCTGTGCATCTCATGTCGAGAATTAGTAATTATGGGTATGAGACATTTGAATACAATGATATCTATTGAACTGCACATTGCAGAAGAAAATGTATCTCAATTTTCAGATCAATTACATTAAATTGCTCTAAACAAGCACAATAAAATTATTTTTGTTTATTTATTTGTGTGTGTGTGTGTTTGTCTGTCTCTCTGTGGGCATGTGAATGTCAGAGGACAACTTTCAGTAGCTGGTCCTCTCCTTTTTCCACATGTGTCCTGGGAACTGAACTCAGGTCATTAGTCTTGACAGCAATTATCTTTACCCTCTGAATCTTCACACCAGGACCCATTTTCCCATTTTAAAACAAAAAATATACTACAGTACTATTTAGAATACATGAGAAAAGAAAGGGGCTTGCAGAAACACTAAGCCCACCACAGATAGAAGCACACAGGAAAACATCAACAATCACAGTGAGAAAGAGACTAACGACTATGCACAATGTCACCATCATGAACATTAGTTGGTGAGCTGCACTGCAATCATCAGCCTGTTGGCTAGTAGGGTACAATCCCCCCTGAAGCTATATCCTTTATGTTGTGTTGGACTAAAATAATCCAACCTTGTCTTCTTTTCAGTGGAGAAAAATGAGTTGGAAAGACAAGGAGAAAGAAAATAATTGATTTGGTAATAAAGAGTACTATCATGATTCTCTCCTCAGAATGCTTATCCTTACATCTGGGCTGGTGTGTTGATTTACAGAGATTATGGAGCCCTGGGGACAAGGCTGCCCTTTACCTGTTTCTGCCTTTTCTGCTCACTGGGAAGAAGGTACCATTAGATTATCCTCTCTTATTGCTGTTTTCCAGGAGTCTGCTAAGGCCACCATATGTGATTTTATTGTTCTCATCCTAACAGCATTACTAGAAAAAGATCTTTTCTGCTTCCCTTTTTTAATTCTATTTTTGTAACCATCTGATATTCTGATACTGTGCTATCTCCACAAGGGAATGGTTTGGCTTATCTCAAATCTTCTCACTGTAGCATTTAGACTTCTCTGAGGTGGATGGTATCACAATGTCTTCTCTCTCTATGGCTGCCTTTCCTCCTCCTTTTTCTAGTTTCATTTGCTCAGTTTCTCTGTCCAGCTCACCAGGCTATGTCAACAGCCAAAAGGGATTCTTTATCTGGGGCTCAGAGCATAGCCTGGGGTGCTCTCAGAGTCAGATGCAGACATGAATGCCTTTCAATTTTCCAGGCATCCCAGGAGCCTTTTCTTGGTGCTCAGGAAGATAAAAGCACCTTATATACAGTACACACTTTTGTATCAAACATGGATTACTTCCTGACACCGTTAGTCACTTCTGTTTATATCAAAGCATTGACAGTTGCAGTGTAATGAAAAATCCTTGGGAAATGTAGACAATTGTGGGATCAATTAGGTTCCGAGAGGCATTGTGAGCCTGAAGACAGGGTCAGATGGAAGTAAGACCGATGCCCTCCCTGCTGAGATGGCCTAGACAAGAAAGCAATTCAAGATCGGCACACCACATGCATACTTACGTGAAATAAACAAGAAAAACTTTCTCAGTAATTAGAGAGAAAAAGCTGTCTTTGTGGAATACCTAAATACAAAAAGTTACAGATAAACCAGCAGATTTCCTTTAAATATACTGAAACCATCTATACATAGAAATGGAAACATATACATGACAGACCACAATAACAATGAGCTATCAAATGCTTATAAGAAAATATAATCAAGAAAACACAGACACACACAGAAAATTGCTGTATTTCACAGAGAACAACAAAGTTCCCCAAGATGAAGAAAATGTCACATAGACACCATCTTCTCTTTGGGGGATGTATAATTTTTCATAAAACTTCAACAAGACTTTAATGAAGTATTCTTCATACTGAAGAAATTGATTTGAAATTTAATTAATACAGGAGTATACTGTTTGCTTTCTATTTCTGTGGAAAATGCATGAGATCAGAAGAAGAGACATTTATTTGTTTACAGTTTCATAGGTTTCAGTTTGTGGTTGCTTGGTTTCATAGTTTAGCCCTGGTAGAGAATGCAGGGTTGAGCCAAGTTATTCACCAAAAAGCAAGATTAGAAATGAAAGATTCTAAGTCCCAACATGCTGTTATGGATGTAGGCCCGGGTTCCTCTGCCTCTAGTTAGACCTCATCTTCCAAATCTCCACTACTTACCAGCGCAATCAGCTCAGGACCAAGCCTCTTATCCAAATCTTTGAGAGATATTTAAAACCAAACCATAAATAATTTAACTAATACTTATTAAATATATTTATTTTATAAATATATTAAATATATTTATTGAAGATTTCCTATGGCAGTTTCCTAGCAGAGGAATGGTAACCCAGTTACTAAAAGATTCACATGTCTATGCTAAGTAGAAAATTTCTAAATCAGTAGATAAATAATTGATTAGTCAAAGTTGATTCTGGGATAATTAACTACTATCTGAGAGAAATTAAAAGTATGTCTCAAAAATATTAAGCCAGGGTTATGCTGCATCCTGATTGTCAGTTCGATGGCATTTAGAATCCAAATGAAAACAAATCTCGAGGTGCTGCTGTGAGGGCTAACTGAGGTGGGAAGACCTGGGTGATCAGTACCATTTATTCCATGGCTAGTGTCCCGGACTGTGTCAGGAGGAGGAAGCCAGAAGCCAGGCATGGTGGCACCCTCCTTTAATCTTAACACTCAGGAGGCAGAAGCATACCTGTACAGATACACACACACACACACACACACACACACACACACACACACACACACACACACACAACCACTCCATGTAGTTAAAAGGGAGGTTTATTTTGTGGGGTAACTCACAAGTGAGGGGATAGGTAATGGGGTCTGGGAAAGGTGTAGTGCAGTCCGCCGGTGTTCTCTGGAGAACTCTGCTCGGTCTGCCTCCAGCGTCCAGGGTCCAGGAACCAAGAGAGCTGGCGCATCTCAGGTTTTCAGGGTCCTCTCTTGGCCCTGCCTTATAGGCATGACAGTTACTGAAGCCTCAATGGGGGTTGGAACTTCCAGGTCAAAGCTGGAATGGCTACCCACTACATGGAGGTGGTAGCCAGCTGAGTACAATAACTATCATTGTACACTTCCTTAGTGCTGAGGTAATGGGAGTGGCCACTTGAAGCTCCTATTGCTGTGTCTTCCTAGCCTTGAACAAAAATAAGCCTTCCTTCCTTACTTATGTTGCGCTCTCAGATTATTTTGTCACAGCAATAAGACAAGTAACAAATACAGCCAGTTTAAATTTATTATGTAAATTTTAAGAAGCATTCTAAGGGGGAAATGGAGGTTCTTTTATGGCAAATTAAAAGATAGGGATGATACGCCAATGAATACCCTCAAAGTGATTTCCAATAGTACAAGCTCAAGAAGCCATATTTAAAAACTCATCATCATGTACCTTGGCACACGCTATGAATAATTTTACTTTTGAACATTTTGATGACCAGTTGATTTCCACCTCCACCTTCTTTGTTCAACAACAGCAACAGAAGCACTGCAGCTGCATGATGGTCTGTGTGGTGGTTTGAAAGAAAATGGCCCCCAAAGGAAATGGCACTGTTAGGAGGTATGGCTTTGTTGGAGGAAGTGTGTCCCTGTGGGGGTCAGCCTTGAGGTCTCTTGCTTCAGCTTCCCCTTGATGTGACTCTCGGTCAACTTCCTGTTGCCTGCAAGATGTAGGACTCTCAGCTACTCCTCCAGTACTGTTGTGCTCTGGTCGCAAGACCCCCAAGAGACCACCAGAGATGCGAATTCTACAAAATGCAAAAGCAAGGTTTATTGAAAGCAGTACAAGCTTCGGCAGGGACCTCATCAAGCACACCGACACAGCGGAGGCTGGAGGAAGTGCCCGCCCCTTTGCAAGCTCAGTTTTTAAAGGCAAAAACTACAAGGTTATATCAGTTAAGGGTTCCAGTACTAGTACAGTTCTGATTGGCTCAATTTTAGGGGCTTTCCAGAATTTCTTAGTTTTCAGTTTGGCCGGTTGTTTGTCAAAAACTGTTTATAGGCTATCCTCCATGTTAGAACATTCTGTGGTTAATCAGTTGCTACCAGATGGCCCTCCAGACATCCTGGCTTTGTACTTTTGAGTTCCTGGAACCTATGTCAGCAGTTCTGAGAATCTGAAACTCAGACCTGTTTCAAGCTGGGGTTAGGGGCTTGCTTAAAATGGAAGTGCTTTGGTTTTTCAGTACCACGTCTACCTGCATGCTACCATGTTCCCTGCCATGATGATAATGGACTGAACCTCTGAAACTGTAAGTGAGCCCCCTCAATTAAATGTTTTCTTCCTAAGAGTTACTGTGGTTATGGTGTCTCTTCCCAGCAATGAAAACCCTAAAATGCAGATATCAGCCCTGCAACCAAAGGGTAGATGTAGGAAGCTGAATGCTCAAGAGACAAATAATCAGGACCATAATCCCCACCACTTACGGAAAGTGAGACTAAAGGAACACCATATATAAGACAGTTTGATATGTCCACATGCCATCCAACACCCCAAATATCCAGGTTACCTGCCATTTCAATAGTTCCATGCAACACGCTATTCTAAGGCTACACAACATTCACTCAACTTATTCCACAGTCTGTATGTCAGCTATTGGCATGGGTCACACAAGCTGGGTTTGGCTGGTTGATTCCTCTTCAGCTGTAATTTGTGAATTGGCACTGTTCTTTCACACTATGCTCTTTTATAGATCAGATAGAGTTAGCAGATCCCTGGAGCATACTTCTAGGGATGGCGGAGGCCTAAGAAGGCAAGACCAACCACACAAGCATTCTTCAGTTTCGTCAGTGACATTTCATTGTCCAAAGTGAGTCTTAAGGTTATTCAACATTAACTAGCTAGAAAAATAAGCTCTATCCTTCCAGTGTATGCTCAGCTACACAGAAGAGGCAATGAATAAATGTTTTGGGAAAAAAAAGAACCCAGCAATATACAGAAAACTAACAGACATCAATTCACAGAAAGTCAGAAATGATGATTGTATGTGAAGTGACTCTAGCCAACCTGAGCAAGGCAAGCATGGCTCTGGCAGGCCTTGCCCTTCTCCCCCATTCCCTCTGCTTTGCTAAAAAAAACCAAACCATTAGATTACATTCTAAAGCTAGCCACCAAGGTCTATTCCCTCATTTGGCCAGTTCCTCCTTCTGAGGCTGACTACCAAGGTCCAGCTATCAAAGTATTGAAGTTCAGAAATCAAAAGCCCCCTTTGACTCTTCTAATTAACATGCACACTTAAAATTAAACTCCTCATCCTGACACAGGGTTTGCCCTTTTACCTTTATAAACTGCCATTTGCCTGTGAGCCATGTCTGCCTCCTCTCTATCCTGAGGCAACCCTTTGTCCCCATCTTGGGCAAATATCCCTGCCCCCTCTCCCTTTGTCCTTTCCCCATCTCCCTCATCCTCTGTCTCCTGTCTTTGTCTCTTATTCCCTGCCCTTTGTCCCTCTGGGGCAAATAAATCTCTTTCATGCTGAGAACTTGGTCTTGGAGGTCCTGAGGCGATACCAATCCTTTCAGTATATGTGAAATAGGAGCAAGAACTAAAGGAAATAGATTCTCCCAGGACGAAACCAGATTAAATATAAAAAAACATTGTAAGCAATCAAGTCTGAGATGCAGGACTGGGGGTTTGTGAGGTCAGAAACTCTTATTAACTTTCCCCATGAAATGTTATGATTAGATCCATATTTTATATTCATGGAATTAGTATTTTGAGAGGATTGCATTTGTTACTGCTTTGTTATTGTTGCCATTTTCAGTTAGCATACAAATGGGATTTGTTATGACATTTTCATATGTATATGTATACACACCATCAATGGGCTCTGCTTATATTCACATGTGTCTACCAGATGAAATCAATGTTTTAGGAATCGATAGTGTCCCAGACTCAATAGCATTGTTAACTACCAGGGCATACATTGTTTGCAGTCACTTGTTAAACAAAATTCCCTTGATCCATGTGTAATAGCACTGCATTGGAAACCACCAGACCGCCTGCCTCTTAGCACTTCTAGCCATTTTCTGAAGAAACTAAAAACCTAAGGGAGAAGAGCATGACTTTCAATGTCCCAGTCATCTTCACACTTTCTATTACGCCACCCCAATCTTTAGCTTGGTAGAGATTGGTATAAAGTAGAAAAAGTGATGAGGCACTGTGTGCGTAGATGTGGTAATAGTGACCACATCCTGCTCACATCTCCTTTGAAGGACAGCTAAAGGACAAAGAGAAACTAAAGCTTTGGTGCTTCTTCATTTCCTGGAGGGAGACAGGCCCTTGAAGAAACCTGTCTATGCATGTTTGTGTGGGTGACAGTAAGTCTGGACCTGGGTGGAAACCAAGAACCTGCAGAGAGGGCTAAAGGCTGGGGTACAGGTATGCTGGAAGAGAAAATCATCTCTGGGTACAGTGTCACTCTTCAGAGAGAAAAAGGAGTTCAGACACCATAAAGGGAACAAAAGTTGCCAAGACTCCTGTCTTTCCTACCCAGAAACTCTGGAAGTTTTGCTCCAAGTTGTCTTTTCAAGAATGAAAAATCAGCATATGGATTAAAAGGACAGAACAGTCTAGAGATATGTCCCCTAGCTCTTAATGCTTAGAGTCAGCTCTGTCCAGAGAAAGGTTGTGTTAGTTATCAGTTACTGTGACAAAATGCCTAACAGAATCACATTAGGGAAGAAAGGATTTATGCTGGCTTATGGTTGAGAGGTAAGTTTACTATGTCAGGGAGAGTATGGCAATGGGTGTGGCTTGAGGTGGTATTCAGTCACATTGTGGGAGATCAGAAAGCAAGGAACAGAGGGCCAGCAGTGGGACCAGGATATAATTCTCAGAGGTCTGCTGCTGTGACCCAGCTATGTCCCATATTCAAAACATGTCATTATCTCCTACAATAGTGTCACCAACTAGGGATCAAGGACTCAAAAACATGAGACTTTGAGAAGCATTTCATAGTCCAATAATGGCAGACACTTGCACTGGGGCCTTCTGAAGATGCCTACACCTTACCCCAAGAAGCTATAAATATCTACCTTCTATGTCATCAAGGATCCACAGTGGGGAAGAGTCTATTTGGTCATCAGATTGAACCCACTGTAATGAAACAGTGCTGATAAGGGGACACAGAAAGAGTAGAGACAAAGAGGTGATATGATAGTGGAGGAATAAATTGAAGTGATGGCCTTTGAATGTATAGGAAGGGACCATGTGTCAGGGAATACACACAGTCACAGAAAGTAACAGGACACTAAGGCAGCAGGCACCAGAGAGAAAGTTTCCAGCAAGCTATCCCAAGCTGCCCTACACGGTACCCCTGGATTCTAGAGGCCACCTTAATCACATGGTTCTGCTGTGTTCACAGATAGGACTCTACTGCCTAGGGAACAGTAGTACATAGACCACAATAATAATTAAAAAACAACTTTCACAAACACAGTCTGCTGCAATGTATGACGTACTCTGTGGCAGATGCCATTATCTCCCATTTCAACCATAGGTAAACTCCAGCAAATCAAAGAAGTTGGCCAAGTCCTGCCCAGAGCTAGAAAAAGGCAGAAAATGGATTCTAGCTCAGGGATTGCAGCTAAACGGACTCTGTTCTGTATCCTGGAAGCTAAGTGACTTTATGGCATAGTGAGTGATTTAAAAGATGCAGGACTGATGAGCTGGCTCTGCAGTTGTGAGCACTGGCTGCTCTTTCAGCTGACCTGATTTGATTCCCAGAACCTGGTCCAATTAGTATGAACTGTTATCACACCAGAGCTTTGATATGTCCTTTAGTAGTTAGTCATATTGTTCATCTTCTCATGTCCTTCCTTCCTTCCTTCCTTCCTTCCTTCCTTCCTTCCTTCCTTCCTTCCTTCCTTCCTTCCTTCCTTTCCCTCCCTCCCTCCCTCCTTTCTTTCTGTCTGTCTGTCTGTCTTTCTTTCTCTATTTTCTTTCTACTTGTTTGTGTGTTTGTTTAGACAGGGTCTATCTTTATATCTCTGGCTGTCCTGGAACTTTCTGTGTAGACCAGAGTAGCCTTAAACTTGAAATCTGCCTGCCTCTGCCTCCCGAACGTTGGGATGCATGCACCACCACACACAGCTCTATCTTCTCATATTCTTGCTTATTATCTTTGAGGAAATGGCTGCAGAACTCCTTTGTCCATTTTTAAATTATGCTATTTTATTACTTAATTTAGTTCTTGTTGATGTTACCAGCTTACCAGACATATGACTTTCACACACTTTCCTCAACTGTGTAGTTTGCCTTTTCATTCTTATAGCGCCACTTTGCCATTTTACACGTTGGGGTTTTTGAATTATGATGTTTTATACCTAATTTTTGTGTGTGTGGTGGGAGACAGAGTCTTGCTATGTAGCCAAAGCTGGCCCCAAGCTTACAACCATTCTGCCACAGCGTTGGTGCCAGGGTTTGAGGCCTGTATCACCACACTAGGAAATCTGCATAATATGTGACTCATACATGGCTGCAAAAGCAACTCACAAGGAAACAACTCCTTTCTGATAAAAAGTGCTAAAGCAACTGAACTTCTACAAGCCCAGGGCAAAGATTCACTGCAATTGCCAAATTTACACAAAATTTAATTCAAAATGGATCATGATAATTATTGTAAAACATGTGCTTAAAAATTATAGGGGAAAAGGAGAACATTTTCAGGATTTAGGGCCTAGTGAAGAGTTCTTATAGTTACTCTTAAGTGACAATTCTTTGGTGTGCTAATTAAACTGAACTTCATCAATATTAAGAGTTTGTTGTGATGCCGGGCGGTGGTGGCGCACGCCTTTAATCCCAGCACTCGGGAGGCAGAGCCAGGCGGATCTCTGTGAGTTCAAGGCCAGCCTGGTCTCCAAAGCGAGTTCCAGGAAAGGCGCAAAGCTACACAGAGAAACCCTGTCTCGAAAAACCAAAAAAAAAAAAAAAAAAAAAAAAAAAGAGTTTTATGTGTTCAATGTGTTGTCAAGACAATGGAAAGGCAAGCTGCAGACAGATGCCTACTAGAAATCAACTGTACAACAAAGAAGTAATGTCCAACATTATTAACTAATGAGGAAATGCAATCAAATCACAAGCAGTGTCAGTACCCACAATTTTAGAATGGATAAAGTATAAAATAAGAAGAACATAAAATGCTGGGAAGAATTCAGAAAAGGAGGTTCATGGGGATGCTCATTGGTACAGCCATCTTTGATAACTGAATTTGACTCAAACACTATATGCAACTACCTATCAGTTGCATTCTGGGAGAATTTACTCTGGAAAAGTTAAATAAAATTCTTGTATACACACACACACACAAAAAAAAAAAAAACCACAAGCTTAAAATCATTCATGATAGCCTTATTTGTAATAGCCAAAAATCAC
Source organism: Peromyscus californicus insignis (assembly GCF_007827085.1). Classification (NCBI taxonomy): domain Eukaryota; kingdom Metazoa; phylum Chordata; class Mammalia; order Rodentia; family Cricetidae; genus Peromyscus; species Peromyscus californicus. The sequence goes on along the minus strand of NW_026294480.1, from coordinate 6,954,077 downwards.
CTTGGTTCATTTAAACATGTGGAATGATTCCTGAAAAAATAATGGAATATTACTCAATTAAGTAAAACAAAATTACTCATCTAAGTTTCATTTAAAGTGGAATGAGGAGGCCCTACAGATTTAGAAAGAAGTTAATTGAGATAATTACAATATATTAAATATCATTCCTTATTTTTCCATGGTCTTGTATATACAACTGATTAGTTTCAGAGAAGTCAAATTTGCAAATTCCTGTGTGTTTCTAAGAAATCTAGTGCTATGGGATGGTCTGTATGTCACATGTGTTGCTGATTGGTCAATAAATAAATCACTGATTGGCCCGTGGCCAGGCAGGAAGTATAGGTGGGACAAGGAGGAGAATAGAGCTGGGAAGTGGAAGGCTGAGTGAGAGAGACACTGCCAGCCGCCATCAGGACAAGGAAGATGTAAAGTACCGGTAAGCCACAAGCCACGTGGCAAGGTATAGATTAATAAAAATGGATTAATTTAAGCTGTAAGAACAGTTAGCAAGAAGCCTGCCACGGCCATACAGTTTGTAACCAAAATAAGTCTCTGTGTTTACTTGATCGGGTTTGAGCGGCTTGGGACTGGCGGGTGAGAGAGATTTGCCCTGACTGTGGGCCAGGCAGGAAAACTCTAGCAACAATCTAGTCTTAAGGTCAAAGGGTCTTAATCCTTGTACATTCTCAATGTAAACACCAATAATACAAACTCCTCGTAATAACTCTCCACTGTCTCATTTGTTACAGAGAAAACAGGGGACAGACAGTTCCTTCCCAATACAGCCATCCACTGGCAGACAGGAAATACTAGATACAAGGCTGAACTAACCCTTCTACCACATATACCAATGTCACATGATCACAACCCATCACATGCCTTAGCACCATTGTCACCATTAAAAATAGCCCACAACCTGATTGGCTTAGAGGGCTACCACACAAGAGGGAACTCATGCTGGTAGTAAAACCTGGTAGAGAACCTGATTGGGGAAAAATTAATAGCACTTTGTTAAGTGGACATGATATCAAACTTCCTTCTAAATACTCATGTTTATATCCAAAAATGAATGTTGCTCTCAAATCGCAACAGAGAAACCTCTTTGCAGTCGGAAGCAGTTATATAAAGACTCATTACTGATCAAAGTGATAAGAATGAGAGACTGGCGTGCTCGGCCCTAAACAAGGCACTTATAACATACCCCCTCAAGGCATGGAGAACTTTAACAAAGTGAGAACAGAAGAATGCAAGATCCAAAGGATGGGGAGATGTACCTAAAATGATTTCTTTTTCTGAATATGACGTGTATGTTTCACTTATCACCTCACTGCAGCTGTGATTATATGTACACGACCTGGACAAGATCAGACCATTCAACACTTCATCATGGGTGAGGGAGGAGGACTGTCATTTTCTTTAGTGGGGTCGCCTCTGATAAACTGCACTCTTTCCCAACAGTGTTCATGTAAGACTAGGCCAACTTGTGTGAAAGTAGAAGGGGGTTTGCTGAGGTAAGGCTCTCAGTGGGTGAGCAGATGAGAAGAGAAAGTGGGGAGCGGTAAAATGACTCAAATTCACCACAAGCCTGTATGAAAGTGTGTATTAGTTACTTCTCTGGTGCTGTAACAAAGTACCATGTCCCAGAGAAACTTTTGGAAGGGAGAGTTTGCTTTGGCTTATGGTTGCCGAGGGTTAGAGTCCATCATGTTGCTGAGAGTGTTCTCAACTACAAGCTCCAAGAAAGCATACTAAACACAGACAGAGTCTACGAACCCCCAGCACCTCCAATGACTACCCCTGCAGCAAGATCACACCTCCTCAACTTCCTCAACCAGCACCACCTAACTGGGAATCCAGTGTTCAAAGGCCTGCACCCACTTAAACTATGACAAACTGTCAGCAACAACAAAAATATTTTTCATGCCCATAACCACACTATCAATAGTGACAACTACAACCACCGCCAGGGGCAGCCTGCTACCAACAGCAGCAGCTCATGTGACTGATCATAATGATGTGTCCATGACCATCTTCACTGGGAAGAATCATCTATCTACAACTTCTCTGGTTTTAAGAAACAGTTTCAGAGATTTTGCCAGGACACCTCTTGATGCTTACCAAAAAAAAAAAAAAAAAAAAAAAAAGAAAAAAAAAAAAAGGACAAACAAACAAAACTGGCAATAATTATTGCTAAAGGTTTGCACATCTAAGTGGGTAATATAAATTTAGTAATTAACATTGGATGTTCTAGCTCTTTGTGAATGCTGCACAGAATCGGAAGCTACCTTTCTGCTTTTGCTGTTTGCCCCATTCTTCCGAAGTAAACTACACCAAGCTGTTTAATCATGTGGCGTTTATCTGGTTAAACTTATTCCATTCATTATATTTAAATTGCTGCAGTCTTATGAAAGAAACGATACAGCTGCATTTCTGAACAGCAAGTCCAACAGCAATGCTATATTACAGAACACTCTTCTGTCTGTACTTTTTATCAAACCAATTTGTTGCTGGGAAGGAGAAAGGTCAGAGATCCTCAGGGGTGAGAAACTTTCAATTTGGGGACCGTTGAAGCAGGAGTAAGAAATAACCTTGGGAAAAATGTAAAATAGGCAGGTTCACAAAGCACTTTGTCCAATATCATACCTACGTTTAGCAAATGAAGCTCTTTCATAAGTCCTGAAGCAGCTTAACCTAGCAAGAACAGCCTAGGGCAGCAAGATAGATAAGAGCCTAATTAAAAAGCCTGCTGAGAACGGGACTGTGAGCTGTTCTGGGAGGTCTTGAGGGACTTAGGCCTGTGATAAGAACCAGAGGTGACCACATGCAAGGCAATTCTTGTTTCCTATGTCTCTAAATGTATTAAAAGGAGCTGTAATTAATAGTGTTATATTACAGAATAATACAAATGGGATTATAAAATCTGGCTATGTCCTGTCTATTACCACTTTAAATTCCATAGCTTTCCAGAGGATGTGTGTTATAGTGACTGGAGATGCTTGAGAGCCGTGGTTTTTCTCATCTGGTGACTCATGATGAGCCTCGGGTGTTCATTTATAGAGGTGTCCTGTGAAGTATGCACAAACCAGACTAACTCTGAAATTTAAAAGTGTGTGTTGAAGTAAGGCTAAGCTGTATTCAAGGCTCTCCTGGTATCAGAAGAGGCCAGAGGCACTCTAAATGCAGATTCTGAAGTAGAGGACCACATTGGAGCCTGTCCAACGTTTTAATAGATATCAAAATACAAAGCCCAAGGAAGTGGCTCTCTGGTTAATTTACAACCTTGACCGGATACAATAGTTTCCTATTCACTGCATTTCCAAATTCACTTAATTTATCTGATTTGATTTGCATATACTTCAGGTGATTGATACAAGGTTCCTGTCATGGGAAAATGAGTAGTTCACACCTCCAAGGTCATTTAACAAGTGTGTAAAGTATCAATGAAAGACAGCTGCAAAAGAACAATGACAATCCCTACCAGGTGCCCATGTGAGCAAGAGCAGCACCAATCTGAAGTACACTCACAATGTACTCACAACAGCCTTTGGTGAAATTTGATAAAAATGAAGAAGAAAAGGAAGAGTCCTGGAGATTTAGAGAGCTCACACCAATCACCTTGATGCTGTAGCTTGAAAAGAATGAAAGAATAGCAGTGACTGGAACTATCCATGAAGATACTCGAACTCTTATACTCATGGCATCTGTTTTATGTGTAATGATGTTGTCTCTGGTACATTTTAGTAAAAGTTCTTAGTATCACTGTGATTTGATAATCAGAAGTTACTGGAAGATCTTTACAGCATTTTCTTTATGTTACCAAAGGTATGTGTTTAAATCATCCCATCTTGTGCAAATGGTATTATATAGTTAAATATCCAATGAACTAAAACCTTAGCACATTTGTGTTTTAAAGCAATGCCTATAAGAGTAGCATGAATCCTAACTGGTCTTATTAATAAAAACCCAGAGTCAGATATCAGGGTGAAAACTGACAGATCAGAGAAGGAGAGCAGCCAGCCACTAGAAAGACTTCTTACCTGAAGTCCTCAGCCTGAAAAAAGACTGAGTTCCTCTCTCCTCCCACCTTATATTCCTGTTCTCTGCCCAGCCATATCACTTCCTGTCTCCACCTCCCTAGTACTGGGATTAAAGGTGTGTGTGTGCCTCCCAAGTACTGGGAGCAAAGGCATGAGATCCCAAGTGCTGGGATTAAAGGCGTGTGCCACCACTGCCTGGCCCTATGGCTAACTAGTGGCTGGCTTTGCCCTCTCCTCTTCAGGCAAGCTTTATTTGTTAGAGAATACACAAAATATCACTTATAAGTCAGTTCACAAAGTAGGATTTCACTCTGGTGAAACAACCCTACAAGTCATGGGGTATTTAAGACTTTACAGGCATTTTTCTTTCATTTTAAGCTTGATTACATTCCTGAGAAGGTTCTAGTTTAATTAGTGGCTTAGCCAGGGTTTCTATTGCTGCAAAGGAACACTGCAACCAAAAGCAAGTCGGGGAAGAAAGGGTTTGTTTGGCCTACACTTGCACATCTTAGTCCATCATTGAAAGAAACCAGGACAGGAACTCAAGCAGGGAAGGAATCTGGAGGCAGGAACTGATGCACAGGCTGTGGAGGGGTGCTGCTTACTCGCTTGTTTCTCATGGCTTACCCAGCCTGCTTTCTTATTGAAACCAGGACCACCAGCCCAGGGATGCTACCACCCACAATGGGCTGGGCTCTCTCCCATCAAATCCCTAATTCAGAAAATTCCTTCTAGTTGGATCTTATGGAGGCATTTTTCTCGGTTGAGGTTCCCACCTTTCAATAACTAACTCATGTCAAGTTGGCATGAAACTATCCAACACAATTAGTTATTGTTTTTTGTCCAAATTCTTTCAGATTTCTATTTTTAAAACTATTAATTTTAAATGTTAGTATCAGATGCTAAGATATAGGTGGAGTCAAATATTAGAAGCAGTCATTAAAAATGCTGATAGCTCTCCAATTATATTGATGTTTGAAAAGCTGGAAATGGAATTGACATTTTTAAGCAAAAACACTATAATATTTTCCTAGTTTTTAAAAGGTAACAAGTCATGTCTCTTCCATAGGCATGCAAAAGGCATCATCACAGTACAATTTAGTACTGGAAAAGGAAGATCATTTCAGATATTTTCATTTTTCAGAACCTTATTGAGGTACAATTTTCATTTCATGAAATTCACTCATCTCATCTGGCATGATGGCACATGATTATAATACCAGCACTTGAGATGAGGAGGCAGGAGAATTAGGAGTTCAAGGCCAGCCTCTACTGTGCAGTGATTTTGAAAAGTCGGTCTGCATAACTTGAGACTCCATCTCAAAATAAACCAATAAAGCTTAAAAAAAATCCCTCATCATAAGTAATCAATTTTAATACATTTATTGAACAGTATGATGATCATCATTATTAAACTAAGACTCCCTTTGCCCACATAGAGCAAACATATTTCCATATTCAGCCTGAGACAGTTGCTCATTTTTTATGTTCCTGTAGATTTTTCTCTTATAAATACCTTATATAAATATAATAAACAATATGCCATCTCTTGTGTTTAGCTTTTTTCAATGTTTTTAAGGTTCACTCATGTAGGAGAAATCAGTACTAAATAATAGTCCATAGGGTTTCACCCTGTTTTGTCCACACATTTAATAATGGAAGGCATCTTGGCAATTTCCTTTTTGTGGCTCAGAGAAAAAATATCATTCATAAAACAAAAGCACAAAACACAAAGGCGTGGCATGTTTGGGAATAATTCTTTATTCCCAACAGCTGGGCTTGTAATTGTGGATCTAATTATAGTGGCAATATGTCCATGTGTAGGCAGCCCAGATTACAACTGTTCTCTGAGGGTAACTGTGGCAGCATCAGTCTGCTCACCAATATACCATGGCTTGGAAGTTAAATTACATGGTGAATCTGTAAGGATGGGTTTTAGTCATTATGGAAAGTCTATCTGTATAAGCAACTCTCAGCTTCTTTATTTTGATCAATTCAAAATAAATATTCAATTCAGAAGGGACTTAGGCTTAGAAACTGTCAGAGTCACTAATTAGAGTGCCATAACTGTATTACTGATAAAGCCATAAATGCCATTCTTAACTGGTTAGGTAAAATTTGGCACCTTATAATGAGGCTGTAAATTAATATACATTGGCCTGTGACTGCTTGAATATGGAAGCAGAGGGAAATGCTGGGGACTTTCATGCCAGCTTTTCCTCACTGTCTATGACAGAAATTTCTACTGATCCTAATACCCACCCTCCATCCCTTCTCTCCACAGTAATGAAAATCTTAGCTGTAGCCATGTGCATACTGTGTATGACATTTCCCAGCCCATCAGTGATGTCAGATTATATCACTATACACTGGACAAGTGAAAATAAACAAGGAAGACGACATCATGAGAATCTTTCTCAAAGCATACACAGGCCTCTGTCTCCTGCTCCCTGATTGCAGGAAAAAGGTGCAGTTACTGCCTCCAATGGCCACTTCGGGCCATGCAATGCAAGGCAAACCTTAGAGACAGAGGAGCATACTAATGGGGTGGGGGAGAGACTGGAATTATAATTGATTGACTCATAAAAACATGAGAACATCTCTAGCTCTCCGAACTCAGTATTGTGTGTTACAGACGTAAGCTATTCGAACTTTAGATGTTGGATACAGATAACTAAGCCTAATCCTTAATGTGCAAATAAAGGAAAGACAATAAATAGTATCTTTCTTCTTTCTTGACATTTCATAGAGTTCATGAAGGCAGGTTGCCAAAAGATGTGGCAGCCATATTTCTGCCATTAGGTACCCAACTCTGAGGAGATGGAAATACGCTCACTAATGTAAGCGAATGGGACACAGCACACTAAATAGAAGAGACAACAAAATTATAAGTGTGACATATCCCCAAAGTCATGTGCTACCAGTTCCAGTGTCCCCTTTTATGTGTTTAAAGTTAGTAATGTCTGTAAATCCCTGTCTTTCTTCCTCTGCTCATGGAGCGAGACTCTTCATTGTCCGCCCTCCTTGCAGTTGGACAGGCCCTGAACCGGAGCCCTGTGTCTCTTCCTCGCTGCCTCTTCAGTAGTGATAATCCCATGAAATTTCTTTCTTCATGCAGTTTAGACAGTGGAACCTCTCTTGAGATGTCAGTGCCTCCACTATGGAGGAGACAGCCTTGTGGAACACATTCTGCCTCTGTGAGTCGACCATACCTTGGAGATGGTAAGGCTCACCTAATACGTGCATGATTATATCACTGAACATATGGCTGTTGAGATAAATATCACACCTGCTAATGGTTACAGTTTTAAATGGTTCAGAAAGCAACAACTAAGAAACTCTGCAAAGTTATTCTATTTTCATCCAATTAATCAACATCATATTTTCAACATTTCTCTCCAGGAAGGATATCTGACAGAAATACAAACCTATTTTCCTTTTGACATTTTGCTTTATGAACTGATTATGTATCCTGGCCCCATGGTTATAGTTCACTCTTTAGGGAGAACACATTGCCTAGATGAAGCAAAGCTAACCCAGTGGCTGTGGGGTTTTAAGAAGGAGCAGCATCCGTCAGTGTCCCAGTAAAACGGGACTGTGGATTCAGCTCTTCGTCCCTTACACATACCCCACTGTGACAATGGATTCCATGTGCTCAGGACCAAACACAGGGGCTTCTGGCAGGGGCCTAGCACTGAAAAGAGTTTCTGTACAGGATTTTGAATAAGTTATTTTAAATTATTTTACTGAGCTCCTGGCAAATGTTTAAATGGGTTCTTACATTAATCTCTAACATTAAAAATTAATCAGGATAAAGGAAGAACTCGTGACTGGATTACAGGTGGACCATTTCATCAAAGGTGGAAAAATTTGGACCATTATTAATAGAGTGATGCACATGAAGGAAAGCCATGGGGTTGTTTGTTAGGGGCTTTTCCCACTTTATGTTTAAATTTAAGAACACAGTCAGTGTACTTCCACTTTAACATTGTAATTGTGACTTGTAAATGTGTGGACTGCCTGCTACAAAAGTCTTGCAATGAATGACGGGCTTACATAGAACGAGGGTACTCCCTCAAAGGTTTGTATAAATGGGTAAGTACAAGAAAGTAGACTCAAATATGAACACTCAGTTCAGGCCCACCTAGAGGAAAACATGCCTTGGCCAAGTTGGAAGCCTGCTTCAGAAAGTTATCTAGGTCTGACTCCGGGCAGCACCAGCAGCAGATCTGTGGTGAAACTCAGTATAGAGTGAAGATGTGCACTCCCTTCTGTAACAGGTAAGACTCATGGTGACATGGGCAGAGCCTTTGCCAAGCCTGCACTCCTGTGGGCACGAGATCCCAATCGACTTCCCAGGCAATAGATTCTCCATAACTACAGAGTCCCCATGCAAATACTTAAGAGAAAGAAATGGGTCCAAACACATGGGTCATAAACTAGCTTTGGTGCCACACAGAAACACCAACCCCACATATTACTTCAGTGGTCCATAGAACCCCAGAGGCTCTGGATGAGCTCTCTGATTTTGGCACCAAATAAAGTGAGACTGAAGGGTGTTATAGACTCACACTTCATACTATGACCTTACTGTCACCACCCCACTTTCTACCATCATGTAAAAGATGGCAGAAAGAGCAAACCCCTCCCAGAGGTGGGGCCTTGCTCCTTGTTGTAACAGTTATCTCAAAGCACAAAGCACTATGCTAATCTGTCTGCTTACAGACAGCCAATGGCATGGGCCATTCTAAGAAGTAGCATCAGGATATGATAAGGTACAAGGACAAATTAATCTTGCTATGAGATGCATAAGTAGTAGGTGAGGAGTTGTCTTAGGGTTTCTATTGCTGTGAAGAGACACCTTGACGACAGCAACTCTTATACAGGAAAACATTCAGTTGGGGTGACTCATTGCAGTTCAGAGGTTCAGTCCGTTATCATCATAGCGAGGAACAAGACAGCATGCAGACAGACATGGTGCTGGAGAATTCTACATCTTGACCCAAAGGCAACAGAAAGTGTTCTGAGATACTGGGTGTGTCTTGAGCATAAAAAAGACCTCAAAGCCTGCCTCCACAGTGACACACTTCCTTCAATAAGACCACACCTACTGTAATAAAGCTACATGTCCTAATAGTGCCACTCCCTTTGGACGCCATTTTCTTTTAAACTACCATAGGGGTTCTATACAAGTGGAGTACGCCAAGGAACAATTTTAATCCCCTAGATGATGTTTAAAGAAAAATACACAAAGCACATTATTTACCAAGGAAAGGACTCAAGGTTATCACTGAGGATATAATTATATAACTCAGTCATTCTGACATCTCCCAAGGCAACTAGGTGATACCTATGCTGGGTTATAGAGTCCCACAGGTGAATGGTCCATAAGGTACCTGGATGTGCAAGTCAGTTGCTTCAAAGAACCCAGGAAAATTAATCCAAGAGTATTAGCTCAGTCAATTTTAGTCTTGAGTGTAAAGGGAAAGTCTTCATCGTCTTTTGGCATTATTCATTCATTTGCTCTTACAAATTACTATTTTTCCAATACATGGGAAAATGATGGGCAGGTGCAAACTTGCTCTGGCAGATCAGTAAGTGTTAGTAAGCAAGCATAAATCTGATGCCTGAATCAACACCACTTCATTTTCTGTTCTCTGCTTGGCCTTGTGTGTTGTCGGAGATAGATCTGTACTTGGTTTTCAGAAAATGGCCAGAGGTCCATAGAGTGGGATCAGAAAAAAGAAGGTAATGAAACAAAAAGAGTTTGTTGTCTACTAACCAGTCATCACTCTGAGGGTTGACCTCCCACCCCCTTGGATTCTGGAAGAAATGATCCTCTTTCTTATCACGGTCAGGTCTGTGGTTGTATTGAATGTGTGTAAATTAATGGCATGTTTTTACCCACCAGTTGCCTTTAGATATGAAGCCAAAATGGGATGTTCCTGCTACTCTCTTGAGCAAAAAGAGCTTAATAGGAACTGATGTGTGCTCATCTGGAACATCAAGGGACTCTGGTGTCCACCTTCAAGTGAGCAACATCACAAGAGGTGACTGGTTTGTAGACCGCGCAATATGGAGCACTGTGGAGAAACAAGCTTGAAGAGCAGAAGGAGAAGGTGACTGTGAAACCACCGTCCAGGAGCCACAAGCAGGAAGCTGATGTGAAAACAAATGCAAGACAGACCGTTCACCTTCCCATGCTGTAGGCCAGTGGTTCTCAACCTTCCTGATGCTGCATCCCTTAATACACTTTCTCATGTTGTGATGACCCTCAACCATAAGATTATTTCATTGCTACTTCCGAACTGTAGTTTGCCACTGTTAGGAACCATAATGTAAGTATCTGATATGTAGGATATCTGATATGTGACCCCTGTGGGGTCATGACCCACAGTTTGAGAACCACTGTTGTAGGCCAAGACAATAGGCCACTGGAGAAGAGACAGAGTAATCAACTGTGCATGGAATCAGGAAGTGAGAAGAAGCCATGAGACAGAAAAATAAGGCGACTGTGACTGATCAGTGACAGACATTCCTGATAGAGACACTCTTCTCAGTAGAAATTTCATATTGTTCTTTTGCTTGTTTGTTTTCATTTTCATTTTTGTGGGTTTGTGAGGTCTCTTTGTTTCTTACTTTATTTTTTTCTGTTTTTTTTATAAGAGATAGGAAAAGAGAACACAAAGTTGGGTGGGTAGGAAGGTGGGGAGAATATTGGAAGATTTGAGGGAGGGGAAAACATGATCAAAATACATTGTGTAAAATTTTTGATAAAGAACAGAAAACTCATATTCATTCTTAAATATAGTAATAGATTGAGCCCCAGTCACACTCCAAGACCCCTTCCCCACATATATTGGGAATGCACTGGTGAAATGCTGGACTGGTAGGAGAGTTCAGTGAGTAAAGGTGCTTGCTGCCAAGCCTGAATGATGACGTCGATTTGATCCCTGGAATCTATATGGTAGAAGAGTAGAACTCACTCTGTTCTTTGACCTACACATGTGTGCCACTGTGTGTGCATACAAACACACACAAACAAATGTGAAGCTTTTTAATAAAGAATGAAAATATCATGCAATCGCTAACTTTGTGGAATCTAGCTAGTGGGACGATTGATAATTGAACATATGCTTCTATGTCATTACAAGTATGAGACATGCCTGCCTTGTGTTTGTTTGCTACAAGATTAACTAACAGCCTTACTCCTTTGTTTTATCTGCCAGTGCCCGGCAACCTTCCCAGACCCACGTTGGCTTATAGACAAGAGAGGAGGAGATGACAGAGAAGGATCAGGTACCGTATATGTTTACCTTTAGATGACCCATGAGCATCAGACAGAAGAAAGGGCTATTGCTTTAGGGAGAAAAATGAGTCTGGAGTGAAGACAGTAAGAGGGGCTTATTTTCTGTGTATCAATATTATCAAGCAAATGGTTTTATACTATAAGATTTCACACAGAGACTGTCACAGAGTCAGGACTAGGGAACTGCCTGTAAGCATGTTTCTACTATCAGGGTGTGCCATACAAACTGTGATGCTCTCAGTATTTCCTGTGGAGAAGGACCTGCTCCTGGAAATGCTGCAAGCAGCAGGCACCACTCATGAATCTGAATGACAGTTTTATTAAAATTGTCCCCAGCCTTCTTGCTGGAGAAAACTGTGCCCAAGGAAGCATAGTTTTATATTCCTCATGAACTCACAAAGGCAGCAAAGGAGAATATATGGGGCACAAATCAAAAACTAATGAGAAAATATCTAGGAGTTTTCCCAGGCAATATGTGGAGAGGCATGGAGGTAAGACTCAGAGGGTAACAAACGTCTTTTGTTTTCTATTAGTGTGGTCAGTTTTCTTTCCTAGGCTCCTTCTTAACTACCTGTACATTTGTGAAAGCTTACAAGCATATTTAAATAGTGCTTTGGGCTTTAGTTTTGTAAACTGTAGAATCTTTCAAGACGTTAAAGCAAGTGCATGAGAATCATCATCGCTAGAAACAACTACGAGAGCAACTGCCATGCTCAATCTGTCATCTTAGACACATAAGCACGTGCGCGCGCACACACACACACACACACACACACACACACACACACACACACTCTTCAATCTTATTTTGTACAGATTCCATAATTACAACAATGCCTGTTGTGCTCACCACATCACCTACACCATCAACGTTTGTACAGATTTTACAGATGCCATTAAAACAGACACAGTGCTCTCTCATTTACCAATCAGCAAGCCTTGCCAAAGAAAGCAGTTGTTAGTAGCCACCTACAAAGTTCTACAAGTCCCAATATTCATGAATCTAGCCTCCAAGTGACCCTGAAAGAACTCTGGATCTCACATGGCCAGAGTTGCACCTTCTCAAACTCTCTGATGATTTCTAGTTCAGCTACCGGACACTCAGCACTGACCTTCAGTGGACTGCACTAGTTCACAAGAGCGGACTTTAAAAAACAAAGAAATTTCTCATCTCATAGTTCTGAATGTTAGTCCCGTTTTTCATACACAGAATATCTGTTATCGAACTATTATAGCTTTAAATATCTGAACATCTTGTCTCATTTTTATACTAAAGCTAAAACAATTTGTGTATCATTCCTATAGTATTGGAATATTATGCATTTGACTATATTTTTTTCTTTAAAAAAAGTTTAATATTTTCATGTTGGCAGTTTTTAATTTCAATGCAAACGGCTCCAGTTAGCATTCTTTCGCTGTCAGGTCCAGGGGTGATGAATTCCTTACCCTTGTTTTTTGGTCTGGAACAGTGTTTATCGCCTCTTCCTTTCTGAAGGGCAGATTTCCTGGACTGTGCTGTGTCTTACTTAGGGTTTCTATTGCTGTGAAGAAACATCATGACCACGGCAAGTCTTATAAAGGAAAACATTTAATTTCGGTGCCTCACTTACAGTTCAGAGGTTCAGTGCATTGTCATCATGGTGCGGAGCCTGGCGGCGTGCAGGCAGACGTGGTACTGGCTACATCTTGATCCGAAGGCCAACAGCAAGTGGACTGTGACACTGAGCAAAGCTTAAGCAAAAGAGACCTCAAAGCCCGCCCCCACAGTGACATGCTTCCTCCAACGAGGCCACACCTCCCAATAGTGCCACTCCCTATGAGTTTATGGGGGCAATTACACTCAAACTACCATACTTGGCATTTTCCTTGTTGTCACAAGTTGGACTATCATTTCATGCTCCTCTGCTCTCTCAGGTTTGTCCAAAGAAATCTGCTGAAGGTCTAATGAAGAACTCCTGGTAAATAACTGGTCACGTTTCCTTGCTGTTTTCAAAGTTTTTCTCTTTGTGTTTAACTTTTGAGAATTTGAGGTAGTATATCTTGGGGAGATTACGTTGTGCAGCTGGGGCTCTCTGGGCTTCTTGTTGCCCTCTCCAATTTGCTGAGAAGCCCTTGTTTAGGTTTTAGTTATTTGGACACAGGTGATCAAAGTCAACGTGATAGTCCTCCTGGGAAAGCGGAAAACCCCGCCAGCACCTGGACTTCTGCCCGTGGTCTCCCTTTTTACACCTTTTCTCCTGTGACTGTCCTTCACATCCCCAAATTCTCTAAGTGAGACTCCGACAGAATGTCTACTTCATGGAAGGCTTTGAACAAGGCTTTCCTCTCATCCCCGCTGCGTCCTGACCTTCCGGGATGAGTGGAGACCAGTAGCACACTAGGAGCAGTGTAATGAAACGAGGCCTAACTGACTTGTCTGGCTAAAATATTTCTTACTAACTCGTCCTACCTTGCCGTCTTATGGGGATTGATAAACAGCGTGTTTACTTGCTGTTACAGTGCGCACGTGACTGGTGTCAGACAGGGCCCGTGTGCAAAGCTTCCAGCTCTGAACGAGTTGAGTTCGGCACAGCGCCAGTGAGGGCGAATCCCACTTCACAGCCCCGTAAACCAGCAGTTCTCCGTTAGGCTCTCCCTAAAGTCCTTAAAGGCAGACACGGCTTTTCATTAGATCTGAAAGAAGAGTTTTCACAGCTGGTGACTTCTGTGAATGGAAACAGGCAGCGGGACGTGACCGGTAGAGACTGCTTCTGCTGAGGCTGCAGCTTGTCCCTCCATCTCCTATTTTCGATGAAATTTGGATCCTGGCTGCACATACTCTGTCATATTAAGGTTTCCTATCATGAAGCTTTGTCTTTTCAACCTGAAAACCAGAAATCACTCTTTCTTTTGCGGTAAACACAGCAGATTTTTCTTAAGGATTTCACACACACACACACACACACACACACACACACACACACACACGCACAATATACCTATCAGGAAGAGGCTTATTTGTCAAGATAACTCAGGAACTGAATGCAGTTGAGTTTGTATCTTTTTGTTGTTTTTGATACAGGGAGATAATGGAAGAAAATGGTGAATTTAAGGAGAAAATAAATAAGTAGTATCACAGATTTGTATTTGTGACACTGAGAGTTCGCACCTTTTCAATGTCCCAGCTATGAACGGAAGAGTAAATCCTACTGCTTATTTCCTGCAAAACCCCAACATTGATTCGTATTCCCATTGTGCCTTTGTTGATACAAAAATACAGCTCTCACCTCAAAGGGGATAAGAGTTTATTCCTAAGTGACCATGGCCTAGAAACATGGATTTAAATTAGCCCTGATCCCAACGTGGTGACCATTTGATAAAGCAGTTGTAAATTAAGGCACTTTTCAAAAACATTAAGTCGGTTGGTTAAAGCAAATGTGGGAAAGGGAACAGCCTCAGATGTTACCTGCTGGAGTTCCTAGTCATTTGATTTGTGGGAACCATGGTTTTGTTACATGAATAACCCAAAAGGTTTTTTTATCTATTAATCACAGAATGTTAGATCAGACACCTAGGTAGACAGGGTTAGCTATTTAGGGGCTAGATATAAGTCCAGGATAAAATGTAATTAGGCTCAACACCTGTGGCATTCCAGCTTCTTCCCTAATCATTGTTCTAGTCAGGAAATGAAGCTCACGGGGTTCAGATGAAGGTGCCATTCTTCCCCCAGAAATTTCCATTCACACACATTACAACAACCTGGGAAAACTCTGCTATGAGCTTCAGGTGCCATCCCATAGTATTCTTAGCCCCTTGGTTTGGTGGAGACTGGAGGTCTGCTCATTCTAAAAGATTTCCCCAGTGTTCAGAAATTGAGTCATGTCCAGAGGAAGCAACAAAGCCTATTAAAGAGATTAATGATGCCCTCAAGATACTTTGGTTCTGGATCTGCAATAGTCAGTCCAACCTCTCCACACTACTGAAATGCTAATCAATCAATCAGCCTTGCAGAAGGGTCAGTGAAAGCTGGGGCTCTTTCCTTCAACTTTCCTTCAGACCTTTGAAAAACTCACACCTTCTTCCTAAAAGGCATCTGGATGGCAGCAAAGAAGCCTGTCCCATTTGAAGCATGTCTGGGTGTAATTAGGCTGTCTGGCAGGAATGAATATATTTCAGAAACATTTATACTGTGTACCAATCAGTGATTGAGATTAGTCTAATTGTCTAACAATTGTCTAATTTCCTTGGAAATTAGAATTTTCCCTAAGAGCTTCCTGCTGGGAGAGGAAATGGCTGAAGCCCTGGGGACACCCAGAGGAGGAACTTGGCTCAGGAAATACAGCCAGTTGGCTGATGTTCATAGAAGCTGATCTCACAATGGGGTGGGGACCACATCTTGCCCAGGTTGCTGAGGCAAGCCGAAGGCTTCTGTTAAAACCTTACCTTCAGGTTAGGATGCTAAAGGAGAATTTGGATGTTCACTGGATCCTTGTCCCTCTTCCCGATGTGGCCACATGAATGTCTCCTTTCACTGCTTTTCTCTATTCATCTCTGCTGTTCAATGGCTTGTCAAGGACCAGTGGCTAAATCTGGCTTTGAGGGACAAAAGCCATGACTTCCAAGACAGAGCAACATGAGTGATGCTCAGCCCAATTGCAGATGTTCAATTACCTATGCAAGGCAGTCAACAGTTCTTCCTTGATGATCACATTTCCCAAGGATGGATCGCAGGTCCTAGACAAACACTGCTGTGTGGCTAGAGTTTTCCTGCCTGGCCCACAGTCAGGACAAATCTCTGCCACCGGCCAGTCCCACAACCGCTCAGACCCGACCAAGTAAACACAGAGACTTATATTGGTTTCAAACTGTATGGCCGTGGCAGGCTTCTTGCTAACTGTTCTTACAGCTTAAATTAATCCATTTTTATTAATCTATACCTTGCCACGTGGCTTGTGGCTTACCGGTACTTTACATCTTCCTTGTCCTGATGGCGGCTGGCAGTGTCTCTCTGACTCAGCCTTCCACTTCCCAGTTTTTTCTCCTCCTTGTCCCGCCTATACTTCCTGCCTAGCCAATGGCCAATCAGTGATTTATTTATTGATCAATCAGCAACACATTTGACATACAGACCATACCACAGCACTGCTGGTTTTAAAGTGAGCAAAAGGCCCATTTCACTTGGAAAATAAGTTTTACATACATCTCCAAGAGACAGAGAGAAACCTAGTAATTGTAAGGTTTTTCAAGGAGATACTGCAAAAAAATGGGAATGTTAGTTTTTCTTTCTCTTAAATTCAATGGTGAGAATTAAGTCTCTAATTCTTATTCTGTATCTGCCTTTGCATTGAGAATGTACTATAGAAAATGCCAAATTCAATTTCATTTTAAGATGGTTAAAGCTAGACTGGAACTAAATCTCTTCTATGGGTGATGTTTTTAAGACTAACCATTTATTCTTTGAAGGGTTTCAAATAATCAATCGCTAACCAGTGTTTGAAAGCAACCATAACGGGGGACAAGAATACAGCTGAACATGAAGAGGCTGTCCTGGGAATTAGCCAACCTTAGTATTTGATCAGTATATTATGTTTTATTATGTTTAAAAGCATTTTTAAACACCTTAAAGCCATTCTTCTGTTGGGTAGATGCAGAGGGCAGCTATAATTCAAGTTCAAAACTGTGAAATCAAGGTCTAGGGTAAGCCTCCAACCTCGTGCCATGAACTAATGAGTCTGAATAGCAGAGATTACCAAGTCCAGTCCCAACTTCTCGGCTATAATTGTGTACACCGATCCCCTCCTGGTCTTCTGAGATGAGTCACTGGAAAGTTATGGTTAATTATGCAAAAGCCCAAAATGCCCTTTGCTGCAATCATTAATGAATGCAAATTACATGAATTCAGAAAAATGTGGTGATATCTGAAAAGAAAGTCAAGAACAATAGTTCTTCCACTTTTTAATATAAGTGCATTAAAAGTAAAGAAAACGGGGTGAGGGTTGTTCTCTTTTAAAATTCAACTTTTTCAGTGCTGAACCCCTTATGGATCATGCCCATTTTTCTTTTCTTTTCTTCTTTGCTTTATTTGAAAGAATAATTTCTTAATCAATAGTACTCAGATGAAAGCAGCTTTGAGCTTTCAAAAGAGAATGGAACTGTTTCAAAGCTGGGCTGGCACTCAGAATACACTATTATCACATTACCAGGAGAGTCCCCAGCTGAGCAGGGGCATGAGCCAAGGTCAAAGAAGACAGATGAGCATTCGTTAGGATTTTCTACTAAAGACCCATTTTAAATCATTCTCATAAAAATCTCATCTAAAATGCAAATCCGTGATCATCTATTCTTCAGGAGCTCTATCATGATCTGCCTCCCATTATCTTGTCTGGTTCTGAACAAAATGTCAATCTTTTCATTCTATGAGAGAGAAGGGATAGCTTTGTAACTCTGTGTCTTGAGGTTACAGAGGATATAAATGGATACCAGGGGATGGAATTCATCTGCCATAACAAGTTTCTGCCCTGGTCATTTTATTTCTTAGGATTTTTTTGTTTGCCATCCCATACTAAATATAAGCACTTAGGAAACTATCATGGAATATACTTCATGTACTATATCATATACTATACTTTTACACTATTTACATTTGTATAAAGGTATGTTTAACTTTATATAGTAAATAGTATCATTTCAGGAATTAAGACACATCTTTAAATGATGTTTTAACATGAAATTCTTTATGAAAATTTAGTACAAATGAACAAACTTTAAGTAAACAAAATGTTCCCCCAATACATATATGCCATTATTTATGTTGGGCTATAATCTATTAATTCCACTAAACAGTTATTCAAATGATACTTTGTTATACTACTCTATTTGATTAAATAAATCATTCTTGTTAGTTAAAAATATACAGGATATTTTAAATGTGTTTTTTTTCAAGGCAGTATAAACCTTAGTGTTATAGCAATCATTTTGGGAAAGTATATATGTAAAAATATTAGATGTGTGTGTGTGTGTTATCTCTTTGTGGCTATGGGCACATAAAGGCTGGTGCCCACAGAGCCTAGACAGATGTACATGATCTCCCCCAGGAATGAAGTCACAGGTGGTAGTGAGTCCACCAATATGGGTTCTAGAAATCAATCTCCAGCATTCTGCAAGAGCGGTATGAGTATTTTACCACTGAGCCATCTTTGCAAATTCTGAAATGATTTTTTAAAGAAGTGGGCATATTGTCTTTCATTTCCTGCCTTAAATCCTTGTTGATCAACAGATCAAGGGGTTCCACAGATCCTCTCCCACAGACAAATAAACTACAACAACAATAAAACCCCAGGCAACTAACATTACTCTCTGTTGCCCACTAGAAGTAGACGGTAAGACGCTATTACTGAACACAGCACATACTTTGGTCATAAGACATGGAATCATGTAGTTACTAAGTTGCAAACTTGCGGGGCGTTTACCCACCAACCCCACAGTTCCCCAGAGTTTTCTTGAGTGCGAACAGCAGGAAATATTAGATAGAAGGATTTAGATTGTAGAGATAAACAGATAGAAAATAAAGAATAGCCTCAAGAGGGCCTGGAACCTTTCCCAATGGGCCCTGACTGTCTCTGCCCCAGGGTATTTATAGAGATGCCAAGGGGCAGGCCAAAAGACCTCCACCTCAGCACAGTCAAGTGCAGACCATCTCAGACACCTGCACTCAGGCCCATGGTCCTAATCATCCTCTCTATGTAGACCTGCTGGGTAAAGCCACTGGGAACCTAAAAAAGGGCTCCCAGACACACAAACTTCTTTCCTATTTGCTAGCTTTCATAGTATTGAAATTGCTATACATGTGGCAGAGCAAGAATAGTTATCGATACTCTTACCCAACTGTGAACCCAGCTAACTATAATAATGATTAGCATAGCAAGATATACCCATGGGTTCAGCAGTAGCATGAATGTTACGGAGGTTAAGTAATCACTTTCTGGTTGGCTTTAAGACTTGCTCCACAGATTAATATGCATGCCCGATACTCAAATTCAGCCAACAACCCTCGACTAGGGTGGTTATAGACCCTAGGACAGAGCATACTACTATTACTTTGTTAAACAGATTTAGTATCCAACTGCCTTCTAAAAACTTATCTCTATACATATTGGTGCAGATCTCAACCCTCATCAGAAAGGCTGCCTTTGGCAATGAAGAATGGTCATATACACTCATAGTCTGGTTTGAATGCAGAGAATGAGTAAGTATAGAGTACTCAGCTCTAAATGGGGCTCTATATCACACACACACACACACACACACACACACACACACACACACACACACACAGCTCAGGAGACACTGCAAAGAGGACATGAACAGAGTATGAGCCAGATACCTTGGAGAACCGCAGTGAAACAACATCTTCTAGACACAACAGGGACATTGTACTCATGATCTCCCAGGGAGTATGACTTGTGCACAAGACTTGCACAAGTTCAAGCCAGTGAAAATTCCAGCACAGCTGAGGAGTGTTAGCATTTGAAGTCCAGTGGGCAGGGAAAGCCAGTTCTCCTCAGGGAAGTGGCCCCTGATAGACTGCCCGTGCTCCAGTGGAAGGCCCTACATCCATACACTTATGAACTGTACTTATTGAACTTATTGGATTATGAAAAGAAGACATAATGTTATGGTAGTAGGGACCTAGAAGGGAGAGTAAATAGTTAATAAGATCGAAACACATTGGGTGTGTTTGAATGAGATATCCTCCATAGTCCCAGGCATTTGATTACTGGGTCTCCAGTTGGTCAAAGTATTTGAGTGGGCTTAAGTGGCATGGCCTTTCTGTAGGAAGTAAGTCACTGGGGTGGGCTTTGAGAGTTCAAAGACATGAGCTACTCCAGGTTCACTCTTTCTGCTTGGCGCTTACAGTTTGAAGATGTAAGCCCTTAGCTTCCTGCCACAGCTGCCATGGGTCCTCTCTGCCATCATAGATCCTTATCCATCTGGAACAATAAGCACAAATCAACCCTTCCTTCTATATGCTGCCTTGGTATGATATTTCAGCACAGAAATAGAAAAGTAACTAATATGGAAATTGGTGCCAAGAGTAGGCTCTTGTTGTAAAGAATCTGATCATGTTTTTTTGGAGGAATGTGGAAGACATTGAGACTTTGGACCAGGAAAGCAGCTGAATGCTGTAAACAGAGCTCAACAGGCCGTCCGAGTAGAACCTGGAAGACAAGAGTGCTGAAAGCAATGTGGATCATGGAGGGGAAAAGAAGTACAAGCTGGATAATTTGGAGAGGAAAAGAACACTGACAAGCTTAATGTTTTAGCTAAGACGTTTGCTGAAAGACAGGCTATAATACCTAAGGGTACTATTGTCATATGGAGAGGCCACAGGCTTGGAACAGGAATACACAGAAGGGTGACCTCACTGGAAGGTCCCACCAGCTAAGCTTCCAACTTATATGGTATGGAAGATTATATGGTATTTTCTGTCCCTGGAAAGCTGCAATCAATAGATGCTGTTAATGTGATTCAAGGGGCCAGGGTCCACCCTAAGCTCGTTGTAAACATGGCAGTATTGTCCACATAGTGCTTGCTTTATAGTCTTGAAAGGCAGAGTAAGGGGGTCATGAAATCTTCTTTCACAGTTTTAGAGTCACTGAGACCAGTCAACCTGTGACAGGAGAATCCCTGCATGACATCCCTGAGAGGGCCAGAGGACCTGAAAGGCTGTTATGTAAAGCTGTGAAAGAAAGACTAGGCTTCAGTGGAGACCTCAAGATGCTGAAGATGCCAGAGTCTCGGATATCTGCTAAGAAGAACTGAATGCAGGGAGTGAAGCCAGCTCTAAAGAGCGGAGTGTGTTGAAAGGGCAGGCCCCTCTAAGCTCTTTGACATCAGACACGGTGCTGCGGGGTTTGCAGTTTACTCTGCTTTGTTTTCGTCTTATTTCCTCACTATGCTCTCATTCTTCTCTTTTGGAATGGTAATATATATTGTATGCCATGTGTAGCAGTCTTTCTCAAATGTAGTCAGACTTTCCTTTGTGGGACCACCATCTCTCCCAAAATGACAGGAAGACTTCTCATTAATTATGAAAGTTTGGCCTTTAGCTTAGGCTTGTCCCCAACTAGTTCTTATAACTTAAATTAACCTGCTTTTATAATCTACATTCTGCTACATAGCTTCTTACCTTTCTTTCATTCTGTGTGGCTGACTTGGAGTCTCCCTTACACGCCTAGATTCCTCCAGAGCTTCTTTTTCCCAGAAGGCCTGCTGTGGGATGTTCTGTATGTTAAATGTGTTGCTCTGATTGGTTAATAAATAAAACGCTGATTGGCCAGTAGCCAGGCAGGAAGTATGGGCAGGACAAGCAGAGAGAAGAATGCTGGGAAGTGGAAGGCAGAGGGAGAGAGAAGCTGCCAGCCACTGCCATGGAAAGTGAGATGTAAAGTACCAGTAAGCCACAAGCCATGTGGCAACTTATAGATTAATAGAAATGGGTTAATTTAAGATATAAGAACTAGATAACAAGAAGCCTGCCATGGCCATACAGTTTGTAAGCAATATAAGTCTCTGTGTGTTTACTTGGTTGGGTCTGAGTGGCTGTGGGACTGGCAGATGAGAGAGATTTGTCCTGACCATGGCCCAGGCAGGACCAGAAAAACTCTAGCTACAAAGGCCCACCTATCCCCTCTTGGACATTTGGCTTTTTATTAAACCAATCACAATGACCCATCTTTACACAGTGTAAACAAATATTTCACAACACCATTAAATGTTGGTAGTGTGCAATTTGCTTTTTTATTTTACAAGGGATTACAATTAAGAGATTACCTTGAGTCTCAGAAGACAGTTTGAACTTTAAAACAATGTCCAGACTGTGAAAGGCTTTGGGGACTTTTGAAGCTGGACTAAATGCACTTCGCATTATGCTATAGCCTCAGGCCTTTGGTAGTCAGGGAGCTGAATCTGGCTGTTTGAATGAGATGTTTCCCATAATGTTAGGTGTTTGAACCCTTAGTTCCAAGCTGGCAGTACTCTTTGGGAGCTTTAGAGGGTACAGCCCGCAGTTGGAAGTGTGTCACTGGGGCAGGTTTGGGAGTTTAGAGACTCAAGCCATTCCAAACTCACTCTCTATGCTTTGTGGTTTTAGTCCAAGATGTGAGCTCTCAGTTTCCTACTCCAGCCACCATGCCTGCCACCATGTCACTAACCTGTGATAGTGATGGACTCTTATCTTTCTGGAACTATAAGAAGCCCTTTCTTCTTTAAATTTTCTCCATCATGGTGTTTTATTCCAGCAATTTAAAAGTAACTGATACACCCTCTATCCTGAGAGTAACCAAATTATATACTAATTTTTACTAAAATATTATACTCTATTCCAATCTAAAATCTCTCAGAAAAGGCTCGGTGTTACTTTCACTTTCTAAAATACAGCCTTTAACATATGTGGCAACCACTGTTGAAAACCATGGATGGGCAACAGATGGGAACACACACAACAAAAGACCTGCAAAGGACAAGCTTGGTACTGATGGCTGTCAACCAGAATCCCGTCTAAGGATAAAGGAAAATAGTTAAAGTGCAAAGGTTCCTGAGCTCTCTTAACAGCTACCTTGTAAGTGGTTTGGGGATTTTAAAAAGGGAGCTATTTAGCCAAAGTCTGGAAAGTTAATCAATATTCAAGTGAATGTGTCTTTTCTTTAGTCATTAGTAGAGGGGAGACAAGAGTATTCCAAACACACATCAAGCAAGATCGCTATTTTCATGCAAAGTGACGTGGAGGCTTGTGGAATGTTAGACACTGGCCAGGTAATTAAGGAGAACTGTGTATAATGAGCAGTGGTGTGAAGTGACAGAAAATCAGAACTCATAGTAATAGTTTCTGCATTGAAAGTTCACCATTTTCTGTAATGAATCATAATTTTGTACAAACACAATAGCATCACATAGTCAACTATTGACAATTTCATTGTTTTAAAGAAACAACTAATATAACTTAAGGACTGATGAAAATATGAATACAGTGGAAATAAGAAGAATACAGAAAAGCAAATCCACAAGCAATATGCCACAGTAAAATTAGAGCACCCAATGTAAAAACATCTTAAACGTGTACAGAGAAAATCATTGATCAAAATGAACTATGCCTAGACGGTTGTCAACAGCATCAACCGACTACAGAAACCTGTGAAATAATATTGTCAAAGCACTGAAATAATATGTTCATAAGCCTAAAAGTAGATAACATGAAATTGTATTGCTCAAATGAAGAGCAAAAATTAACACATTTTAAAATAATCATAGTTTCTTCAACAATAGAAATTATAAAAGATGTCCCATAAAAAGAAAATAGTCCAAGAAGGGCAGCCTCAGGCCTCAGGCCTCAGTCAGAAACATTATGATTGGTAAATACACTATGTGTATATTTGCATAATACACACACACACTAAGAGAGAGAGAGAGAGAGAGAGAGAGAGAGAGAGAGAGAGAGAGAGAGAGAGAGAGAGAGCTGGGGAGGTTAAAATTGACAATTAAAATACTAAACAAAATAGCATGAAAGTTAGGGAGAGGAAAATTGATTTAATATTACCTATGATTCTTATATTGGAGAAATAAACTCAATATTGTGTTTATTATTTAATAGATTAATTCATAGAAATAGATTGTAGGATTTCCCAATCAGTTGTATGGAAGAAAGATGATACATACAAGAACATAATTCTTTTAAATTATTTTATTTATAATTTAATTACATTTATCCCTTCAAACTCTCCCATATGCCCCTCCTCACTCTTCTTCAAATTTATGGCCTCTTTTTTCACTAATTGTTATTAAATACACAGATATATATACATATATAATCCTAATATTATCTAAGAACACAATTTTTAAAACATCACTCCTAAAAAGGACAAAAAGGAAGAAATATCATAAAAAGAAAAGAAAACATAAAAATTCAATGTAGAATCATATTAGCAAGTAGAATATTGTGAAATTCGTAATTGGTATAGGTCCCTAAGGGCTTCTATACAAAGGTGTTCACATTAGGTCAGATCAGCAGTTATCAAGACATTAGCACATTTCTTGAGGAAGAAGTCAACAGTTTGGTTAAAATTATCTTCATGATAATGTTAAGGGATCATTCTCTTTTCTCCTCTTTCTCCCAAATGTACAGCTGAGTTTTACGGACACTCGAACATGTGTGATACGGTAAAACATAAAATACAAGCCCAGATCTTCTATTAAGCCACTCTTTGGGATTTAGAAAAAATGTATAATCAATGTAGTAACTTTTTCTTTGTTTTGGAAAAAGTTATTTTAAAATGATATATTTATATTAATAAATGACTAATTTATTAATGTTAATTTCTGGAGCTAAATAATTAAATTACAGTTTTCCTTTTTCAGTTTGTAATATACTAAATATTAGTAAGCATAGGCTTATGCTAACATAACTTTTGAATAGCCAGAATTTTGAGAGAACGGAGCTTATTTTCAAAGAGAGGGGCAGCTACATTGTCTCAGAAGAAAGAGACATATACAAGGCCATAAAATGAGGTGAAAGTAAAAAAAAATATTAAATGGATGCAGAGTTATTTTTTTCAAATTGAACCATTTCCTCCTGTAGAGAAGAGAATGGCTCATAAGATTCAAAAATCTAATTAGATTTATAAGTCTTGGGACACTGAAAATGTTATAAATTCCACAAGGCCTCTCCCCAAAGTGCAAAAAGCTTAAACAACTGTAGGGGAAGGGAGGCTCTTGGGTAGAAGCTACTAGCAAGTCATACTGGGAGCCCCAAGGATGCATCACTCCTGAACTAATGCCCATGTTGGGGTGTGGTGGTTTGAAAGACAATGGCCCCCAGAGGAAATAGCACTATTAGAAGGTGTGACCTTCTTGGAGGAAGTGTGTCATGCTGGGGGCAGGGTACAAGGTCTCTTTTGCTCAAGCTTCCCTCAGTGTGACAGTCAGTTGACTTCCTGTTGCCTGCAAGATGTAGCACTCTCAGCTCCAGCACCATGTCTGCCTGCATGCCGCCATGCTCCCTGTCATGATGATAATGGACTGAATCTCTGAAACTGTAAGCAAGACCCCTCAATGACATGTTTCCTTCATAAGAGTTGCTGTGGTCATGGTGTTTCTTCATGGCAATAAAAAACCTAACTAAGCCGGGCGGTGGTGGTGCACGCCTTTAATCCCAGCACTCGGGAGGCAGAGCCAGGTGGATCTCTGTGAGTTCGAGGCCAGCCTGGTCTCCAAAGCGAGTACCAGAAAAGGCGCAAAGCTACACAGAGAAACCCTGTCTCGAAAAACCAAAAAAAAAAAAAAAAAAAAAACCTAACTAAGACAGGTGGACTTTACAGTGATACAGCTTCCTATGAGTCACTCACACTCCTGTAAGTAACCTCAACAAACCCTGGTTCACTAACCTAGACAAATAGATGCATTTCTGTTCTAGGAGTGATAGCAATTATGTTATAATTTACAATTCTTTTCAAAGAAAGAACTAATCTTATCTATTGATATTATTTCATTTTTAGTTTGTGAAAGTAAGAATGACATTTATGAATGCTGTTACAAATAATCCACATGCAGAGCAAGAAAATCCTTTGATTTAGTTATTGTGGATTTTAAGAAAATTGCCCCTCATATGCTGATACAGAGATAATAATTATAGAGAGTTTGTAGACTTGAGTGACTTGCTGTTAGTAGTTGGGGTAGAATGTAGCTTGAAACTGTCTGGGCTTCATTTTTCCTTATGGAATAATCTGAGACAATTCTGTTGTACTCCAAACCTCCTGTGTATCATCCCTGCTTATTTCTAAAGGGAATAAATATGTTCTCTGTGATGGGGAAAGAGGCCTTGGAGTTCTTCCTGTCTTCCCCTGAACGAAATTTCCTCCATGTACCTCTTTCTTCTCCTGACGGTTGACAATAGACAGGAGCATGGTGATACCCTGAGATCTGTGTATCCTCCTAGTAGTCTAACCATTACCCTGGAGACCTCCACCACAATAAAGTTTTGCTGAAAAAGTTCCTCTACTTAACCTCTAATTTCTCATTTCTAATTTCTTAATATAAATGTGTTTTATAGCATTGTCATTGAAATGACAATGTCATTGAAAATTATTTTAAGTAATTGTTTATTTTCTTGCTGAATATATCAAACTTAATATTATTTTTTGGACTTTTTCCTCTTTCTAATGTCTATAGCCTTTGGTATGTTTCTTTAAACTTTAAAGAAATATTCTTTTGGATGTATTCATCCTTCCTATTAACAATATTTTAGATCTTTATTTCATTGCTATTTGCTCTTGTCTTCAATTTCTTCAGTTTTTCTTTGGCTATACTGATTTTCAGTTTGACTTAAGACACATACTTACAACTCTATCATCCTTTTCTAACACAGGCATTTAAAGTGTTTTATTTTCTTCTTAGTATTTCTATTACTATCTTATATTATTTTGATTTGTGATATTTTTGTTATGATTGAGCTTTTATTATATTAAAGTTAGCATTATTGTTTCTTCCTAAACTCAGTAGGTATTTAGTAGTGAGTATGTGTTGACTTTTCATCTAGAAGGTTAAATTTCATTATATACATATATGAAATTGTCAAAGAATTTCAAAAGGGCAAATAAAAAGTTAGGCATACTCCCTATTGCTACTTAGTGGCATTGTCAACTAAAAACAAAGTACTTCATGATGTCAGATGATGAAAACCAAAAAATAAGGAGCATGAAGAATGGAAAACAAGAAATACAACTCAGATTTATAGACTTTTTCCTATAAAACGTTAGAATTTATGAGCACATGTAGCAAGTTTACTAGATACACAAGAGTAATACAGAGAAAAACAGTTATGTTTATGTTCGCTAGTAATTATGATTTAGAACATGTAATTTCTTGAAAGACATAATTTAAAATCAATGAGAAATATTTTATATCTAGGAATAAAATTAACCAAAGATATATAAACCAACATTAAAATGTAAAAATTTATTGAAAGACATTTAAAAATCTATATAAGTGGAGAGTAATAAGTTGCTCAAGGACAGAAAGTTGTGAAATGATCAGGACTTCAATTTTATGAAAATTGATTTATTGATTCAATATAACAATCAAACTTCTAAAACTGTTCTCCATGAAAGCTGAGGGGCTGTGCTAAAGTGAATACTAAACTGTATATTGAGGAACAGCCAAGATATATCTGAAATAAACAAAATGTTTCTATCATAATACAAAAAAGATCCCTAAATACGTCCACGAGGAAGGAACATGCTCATTAAGTCAATAATTAGATGTTTTAGCACCTATCTTTATAAACAGATAACCTGATACTGCCAAGACTTCTGGTAACTGGAGGAATTAATGGAGACTTTTATACAGAATTGACTAGAATCTAAGTTGGAAGAGGTTTGTTTGTTTGTTTGTTTTTCGAGACAGGGTTTCTCTGTGTAGCTTTGCACCTTTCCTGGATCTCACTCTGCAGATCAGGCTGGCCTTGAACTCGCAAAGATCCACCTGCCTCTGCCTCCCGAGTGCTGGGATTAAAGGCATGCGCCACCACCGCCCGGCCGGAAGAGGTATTTTTAAAACTACATGATACTAACTAACTCTTATAAATATAAATGTTAGTGTTACTAATGACCTAGAAACTCGACTGTGAGGTGTGGTGATATTTTATCTGTGTCCCCCAATAAAGTTTATCTGAGAATCAGAGGAAAAAGCCAGCCACTATAGTAAACATAGAGATCAGGTAGTGGAAGCACATGCCTTTAATCCTATCACTCCAGAGGCAAGGATCTGTTTGAATCTGTGCATTCAAGGCCACACTGGAAATAGAGCCAGGTGTGGTGGATCATTCCTTAAGTTCCAACACTAGTTAATCATAAAGGTCTGGAGGTCTGTACAGACAGACAGGAAGTGACAGAGCTGGACAGGAAAAGGAAGTGATGTAGCTGGGTGGAGAGAGGAAATGAGATGTAGCTGGGTGGAGAGAGGAAATGAGAACAGAAAGGCATATAGGTGTGGGTATACAGGAAGTAGGTCTCTTTGGCAGAGGATCTCTAAGTGGGTGTCCTGGCTTCTTTCTGCTTTTCTGATCTCTCAACTTTTCACTCCAATATTTGGCTCTGGGTTTTTATTAATAAGACCATTTAACACTTCATTCTACAGAAAGGAACACATTATAGAATTGCACAGGCATGCACACACAGGAATGATTGAATATATATATATATATATATATATATATATATATACACATATATATATTTACAAATACCATAAAACTGTATACAAATACACACATGATGTGACACATTCTACAAAGGAGACAGGAAACAACCCAAACATGTATATTCAAAAGAAAGATAATTAAATTTGCATAGACTTATAGTTCTGAATGGATGCATCATTAACATGAATTAAATAAGTATTACATACAACAGTCCAGAAGATTCTTGCCTGCAGCATGAAATTCAAGATAGTCCACTCTGCATTAATTTGTGAGGGACATCCAAGTCTTCTGTAGGATCAGGGTTAAGGACTATACCCCTGAGAAGAAGAAGCAGCCTATTTTCTTGTCTCGAACATCTAGGTGGGATGAAATAATGTCCATAAAGGAGACTGAGTAAATGTAGAGAGGAGTGTCCAGAATTCATTCAGAGGAGTATGGACATGTTCCTGCTTGTCATATTCAAACCTGAGCTTCAAGAAGAAGGCATTTCCACATTCTCAGCTCTGCTCACTGAGATAACCTGGGAACAGTGAGTCTACTTAGATCCCAGATTTGGTTTATGATATCATTCTCTAGCAAAAGCAGCTAGGGCTTGTGGGATAAATGCTAGTATCTGGGCAGGTTTAGGACACCAGTATGAGAAGAATTTTAAACATAATTTTGGGCCAAAAATTAATAGAAGAAGAGCTAAAATAAGGTTGGAAACATGTTAGGAAGATAACAGCTTCAGCATGAGTGAGTCTCCCCAGGCCAAATCTAGAACAATTTAAACATCAAAATCATCAGTGAAGGATTATAATAGGTGACATAAAGGGAGCTATCAGTGTCTGTATCAATATAGTTAACAAAGTTTCATGGGAAATATTCTGGATACATAACTTTGAAGACATTCCACACAAAATGGCATTGATTACAAAGGAGAAATAACTATACAGCAGAATCCTGGGGGATACCACTTTAATCATATTATCAAAATTAATGTGGCCAGGATTAGAAGTAACTGAAGTCACTCCCTGCCTAATGGAATGTATTATGAACAAAGAGATCACTTTATGATCTGTCTGCCAAAGTTAGTTAGTCATGAGGAAACATAAACACAAACTGAGAACCCTTAGAATAGACTCCAAGTCCTGATTTTTTTAAGAGTCACAATGAAAGCTAAGAAAACACTGAGAACCAACAGAAAAAAAAGACAACCTACATGCAGTATGGCATTTGAAGTCACAGTCACCACTGTCACTATAAAAGGCATCATTTTAATAATTTGTAAGGCAGAATGAAAGTCAGCCATTGGATTGGAATAGTGTATCAATTACACTTTCATAATTTTGATGGCTGCATAGCACTTAGGAGTCACCCCTTTCTTCTATTAAAGAAATATATACTAATGCATTCAGGAATGATGGGACATTAAGTCCACAAATTGTTCTCACATGGCCAGAAGAAAGTTCTCTGTGCTGTATCTGTATTTTGCCCAGTAAATGTCGGATACCTTTCAATAATGTCAAGAAAAGACAGAAGAATGTGACAAGAATAATATTAGTTTCTCTTGGGGTTGAAGCATGAAGAAAGAACCATCATAACAGAGATAACATACCTCCCCATTGTTAAGCCTGGAAGCAAATTCATAAGTGTACCTTATGTGTTTTGATTTGCATGTATGTTACTATTATGCCTATATAAAAAAAACTTTTTTAAAAATAAACTTATTGTTCATAGACCACTGGCTGAGAGAAAACCAAACCTAGCATGGTGTTCAGCTGTAACACTTATTATTCACACAAACTTAGGAAAGATGCTTAAGCCTTCGACTTGAGTTCCCTCATAAGCAAATGAAAACAATGGTACCTCATCTGACCATTCAATAGACAACGCTCATGTCAATGTCATTTATCCAAAGCCTGCAGGAACACAATGATAGCATCAACACACACTGGGAACCATGGAATGACTTAGCAAACGCATTCTACAATGAATTTCTTATATGACTCAAGGGCTTGAGAAGATTGTCTTTAAAAAGAAATGTGCTCCACATTAGATTGCGTCAGAATGTTGAGATAATTCTATAATTGGAACCCTCACTAAATTGTTATATATAGGTAAGATACTAGTAGGGGTACAGGCTGTCATTTGTAAAGCCAAGGCACTTCCTTAGTGTCAGCAATATCTGTCACTCTGTGCTGTGGAATGATTTGCCTCGTTTTCCTATTGTCTCAGACTTACCATGTTGGATATTTGTATGAGTGTATTCGTGCCCTAGGGCAGAGCCAAGGGTTTGGTATGAACATCAGACTACTTGTTTCTAACACTGAAGTCACTGCTTATTCCAGGCTTGTTCTTGACATCAGTGGTATATTTTCAATACAGTATTTACATAGAGCTTAATACTCTTAGTTTCCTTCAAAAGGAGCCCTGCTGTGGGCAGACAGGAAATTATATCTACCTTATAGTATCTGAATTGGGTTTTTACCTCTTTAGCTAAGAGATTATGTACACAAACACTGAATAATATATGCCAAAATAGATGAGTCAGATTCATCCATAGTTGCATTCTCTCCCTTTGATAAAATATCTTAATGTCAGGCAGTGGTAGTGCATGCTTTAATCCCAGCACTTGAGAAGCAGAGGTAGGTGGATCTCTGAGTTTGAGGCCAGTCTGATCAACAGAGCAAGTTCCAGGGAAACCCTGACTCAAAAAATTATTTAGATATATAGATATATAGATAAATAGATGTGTGTGTGTGTGTGTGTGTGTGTGTGTGTGTGTGTGTGTGTGTGTGTGTGTGTGTGATAACAAGTAGCCATGAAAAATCTAAGGGCTATTAAAAACATTATTTTCTGCCAAAGTATGAGTGCCACTACTTCACTCTTAGGGTTATCTTTCCTGTTGGTCATTGCTATGGTTCAGAGTTGTCATAATTGGTGGTTGTCATAATTGATTCCCTCCTTTGGAAGTTTGCATAGTACCTAGTCATCAGGGAGGGGATCTTTAAGTAAGTCCCAACTCAGGGACATGGCATCTTCAGCAATAATGATTCACCTTCCACCTCTCAGAAGCAACCAAGGGCAATAGCAATAGTTTGCAGTATTTGATGAGTCTCTTAGACAACCATGACCAACCACTCAAAAGAGGACGTCTCATGCCTGGTGTTGGAATTTTTACTAGACAGCGTTTGTTTGGCTCTTAAAGGGAGCTTGTTAGCCCCAATGAGAAAATTTCATTTAAACACATATATAGTTTAAATGAAATTGAAATGAAATACATGACTTACATGTATTATAATAGTTTTATTTTGTTTATTACAAGACAGAATCTCTCTATGTAGCCCTGGCTACCCTGAAATGCTCTACATTAGAATAGCCTAGCTTTAAGCTCACAGAGATCTGTCTGCCTCTGTTCAAGTGTTGGAATTAAAGGTATGCATGCACCACTATACCTGGCCTATTATACATATTTTAGGTAGGTAGTTAGTAATGGATTCCTCGTGACCTTTTCAAACATCCTATTATTGTACCCTGATTCTGTGCTTCTCTCCCAACTCCCTAATTAGAGCCCTACCCCATTTTTCCATTTCCTGGATTAAGTACTTATATCCTGCTATTCTCTTCTCTACTGCTCAGCAACACTCCCTTTTTACTTTCCTGGTTTCTGCAGTTATTACAAGATATGTACTCACATCTGAAGATTTGGAGCTAGGAGCTTCAGATGAGAGAAAACATGTGACATTTGTCTTTCTGGGTCTGAATTGCCGTACTCCATGGGATCTTTCCTAGTTCCATCCTTTTACCTGTAAATTTTATTATTTCATTTTTTCTTCAGCTGCAGAGTATTCTATACTGTATATGGACCTCATTTTCATTATCCATTTGTCAGTTGAAGGATATTTAGGAGTGACAGAGCAGAACAGTGGAGAGGTTCCTCCATCTTGTATTCTTGATGAGACCATTTCAGGTTTAGCTAAATTTGATCTCCTTTGTGGAGAATCTCATGTAAAATTACCAACTTTACTCTAGGAACCCATGGTCAAGATGCCCTAAGTAACTCAGCTTCTATTAAGCAGCCTGCTTGTGCAGACCTCCCCATCCCACAAACCACTTCTCTTAGCTTCTGTTAAATTGATTGATTGTAGAGGTCCTCCCTGTGTCTGCCTAGCAAGATGCTAGGATGTGGTTTCTGCCTTCAAAATCCCTGTTCTCTGGACAGGTTCTACATCTAGGTCCAAATACCTGAATATAGTCCTAGCCAGATAAGATAAAGACCTTCAATCAGTTGTAGACTGTATCTGAGTGGTCATGTCTGGTGGGCTCCTCATAACACAGGTTGTGTCCATTGCCTAATTATTGCAGAGCAGCAATGAACATGGCTTAAGACCCACTCAATAAGAAGGAAATCATGCTGGCACCAGAACCTAGCCAACTATCCAGGGCTAGTAAAGTCATGGATCTTGTAGGAGAACCTACAACCACCACTTCACCAAACCAGCATAATCCCTAAGTACATTCTACATATTTGTCCTTACACTCACAGGTTAGTATAGTCCTCTTGCCTCGTCAAGGAAACTTCTCTTTGCAACAGTTGGAGACCATTACAGAAAGACACAACCAATTAAAATGAACAGGTATGGGGTCCAGTCCTAATGGTTGCAACTACAAAACATTCCCACACCTACGTCCCAGGGAACATTGTGTAAAGAGTAGAATGATTGTAAGAGCCAAAGAATCAGGGAGTTTGCTGTGAGATTGTGTCACCTAAGAATGTCACCAACACAACTGTCTAAGCAAGAGTTAAACAAGAACAGTGCCAATAGAGATGCTAACATGGATGGATGTTGAGAACCCAGGCAACCTCGACCCTACACAAAAAACTACAGGCAATAAGGAATGCTGAGTAACAATCTTCCCAGTGATTAGCACACTGATTGGTTCTCCAATACCAAATGGTCAGCCCTAAAAAAATGTGCATTCAATATTATATAGACTGAGCATATGCATTTAGGAATATACATATGGATATATATATATAACATATATTATATAGGTTGTGTATGTGTGTATTTGTGTGTGTGTAACTAAAGAAATTAAATTAAAGAAAAAAAAGGCCATGATTTGGCAAAAGAGCAAGGAGGAGATATATGGAAGGGTATAGAGAAAGGAAAGAGAAGGAAATTGTGTAATATCAAAAAAAAATACTTTTTTAAAAACTTGTTTTTTCATTGCCTTTAGGTATCAAATACTTTTCCATGAGAAATGTTAGCAGTAAGTAAGAATTGACTTAACTATCATATATAGCAAGTCTTTTATAAGCATTTAAGATAATGCTCCTATATAGGTTAAATTAATGTATGTATTAATGAAAAATACATACTGATCAATGTATTTTAAACACACAAAAATCATATTTTTATGGTTTTGATATAATAAACCACTCTAACATATCATGAACTCTGAGAACAATTGTTTTAAATAAAGGTCTTACAGGCTAATAGATGAAAACATAGAACACAGAATAGAAGGGACTTATAAATGCCTGGGCCTGGGAGCCTAGGAGAGACGAGGAAGTCAGCAGATGCCTGAGGTATTGAAACTATCATCAGCTCAGGATGAGTGGACATAGTTTATATCATTCATGTTAGGAGTGCTCCCTTAATGCCTGTAGACCTAAAATAGGGGATTTTCTAATATCTCAGAGTTAAAATAATGACTAAGGTGTCTTATAAACACTGTTAATTTTATTTAGTCTACATTTTAAGGGGAGTAAAATGTGAAAAAAAGCACAATTAAAAATATATAACATGTTGGTAGTGCACTAGACAGAGTTCTCTGCATACTAGGAGCTCTTCCAATACTTGTTCACAAGATGACTTATCATACAGCTCTTGTGGGGTACAGGCTTCCATTATTCTGTCCTTTATGGTTGGGAAAGCCAGGGTGTATGCCAAGTCACAGCCGCTGTGTTACGTGTTGGGGAGTGTTTTCAGTGTGGTGTGGTCTGCTTGCCGGTTCTCATGCATGCTTCCAATCAGTATTCTCTACCATCTCTTGAAGGAGCTGAAGGGCTTGCATCCTGACTCCACACCCTGATTTTTCCCTTATATCACAGATGTAGGCATGCATGCTAAGAGCTAATATATCATATTAAGTGCTGCACAATATTATTTTAGATTTAAAACAAATTTCTATTACCTAGAATTTTATCTCTCATTTTGATGATGATGTTTTCAAGGGCCATTTCAAAAATCATAAACTTCTATTTATTAGCTTTAAAAATTATATTGCCATTGCCTAGTTTTCTTCAATATTTCTTTCTTACTACTTGTATTTGCTACTTGTCTCATGGCTGTGACAAAATACTGGACAGAGAAGCTTGAGAAGGGTAGATGGTTTTGTTGTAGAGCCTCCAGAGGACAGAGACCATCAGGTGAGGACGACACGGAGAACCAAACAGAAAACAAGTGGTTGCATCAAATCCAGTCAGGAAGCAGAAAGCGATTGTGTCTGTGCTCAGCATTTCCCTTTTTATTATGTACAGGAACCCAACCCACAGAAGGATGCTGTACATATTCACAGTCAATTAACCTAATCTAGATAATCTCTCGCAGGTAAACCTGGAGAGCAACGTAATCTAGAGCATATCTCTCTCATAACCAAGCCCGAAAGTGTGTGGCTGAGGTGATTCCAGATCCTGTCAAGTTGACAGTATTAACCACCACACTATTTATTTCATTGTTCCGTTACTCAGTACTAAATTTATGCAGATTATTTTAGATAATCTATTTGTATATCTTAAACTCAAATTAAGATAATCAAATTACTGCATGCTGGTGATTATGGACTCCATTCTTCCTCCGCATCCCTCTTACCATTTCCTACCAAAACTGCTCATCTGTCACCATGAACGACATAAACCCTGTAGACTTGTCTCAGGTCTTGCTAATCCTATGAATAGTGAAGATGTCAGTTACCCCTTGAATTCTTCTTCTTTTCTCTGTTTCTTTCACAGTGACTTTTTAATTCAATGTTACTAAAGTTCCTTGTGAAAATTAAAAAATTTTGTAGTAACTTAAAATAATGTGAATGTCCACTCAACTTTGGGTCTTTTTTTTTTTTTTGAAAAGCAAATCTTCAAGATCAATTTGTGTTTCCCAAAATATTCTTGGTCAAAATACTCCCAAAGAACTAATAGAAAAGAAAAAGAAAAAACATACCCAAAAGAAGGGGAAATTTATGATGAAGTAAAGAATTTAAAAAAACTGGATAATATGAAAACTCTATTATTATATAGATAGAGATTCCCAATTCTTTTCTCTGTGTGAACTTTTCATGGGGTCTTAAGAGCTTAGTGTAATAAAGAGTCTATCTGTTCAGATGGGTGACTTTCTAATATAGTATGTCTTATAAGGTACTAGAGTCATTCTACAAAATCAATTATTTTAATAACATGGTTCTGCTAAATATTTCATGTTTTCATTGAAGTTTTAAATGTGAAACCATTATTAAATAATACACAGTCACCCTGAAAATCATATAAACATAATGAAGTATTACTTTGTTTCTGATAAATTGCAAATAGAAATGGTAGACACTGTTCTTTGGGCCTGGGCTGGTTAAGTTTTATTCTGTGCATAAATTCAGACAGAGGTGATAAGATAAGAAAGTAAAACAAATAGCGCTCTAAGAAAACTGTAACAGGGTAACACAACAAAGCACACTGGAGTACAGCATAACTATTCTACTTAGACATAATGGAATCTGTGTAACACTGATCTGCATTGTGACAATAAACAACCACCAAACTCCAGGGGGTGAGTGTAAATGCCTTCTCCACACTCCGTATTCACTACGAGTCAGCACTGGGCTCAACACTGGTTATTCCAAGGCGTGAGGACAGAAGCTGGACCAGCTAAGATATGAAAGCCTAGAGCTTAATATAGCAGTGGGTGAGAGTTAGAGGCTTATCAATAGCCTCTGAATGTCAAAATCACCCAGGCAATAGCTATTTTCTTGACCTCACTTCTAAGAGTGGAGAAAAGAAGGCAGATCATGGGTGTCCCAAGCAAAACCAAGAACAGTTTCACTGATATTCAGGGACTCCTGACACAGTGAAGTCTGAACAGAGACAAAGTAAGTGAAGGTACTTGGAGATGATGGTTGTCAGTTTTAAGTCTGGCATTTGTTTACCTGCTATTTGTAGTGAACCAAACCAAATCTTTAACTTAGCTGTTCTAAATATCAAAATCCTTTCTCATTCACTATTTCCACAGCCACGTTTACAGCTACTCTGATTGCTTGTAAGAGCTCTACATGCTGTCACCTCCCTAATTTTATATCCTTCAGTTACTGATCACAATTGATTAAAGTCATAGTTCAAAGATTGACAAACTCATGTTTCATCCAACAATAAGTCACATTTCCAGATACTTTATTCACTATTTTATTCACATTAATCGTATTTTCTTATATATTTAAATTTCAGCATTATAAATGATACAACTAACTCTGGTGATGACTTCAAGTGTTCAAAATACAACTCAGATATAAGTACAAGATTAAATATTCATTAAAAATTAAAGTTTACATAAATATTAGTTTTGCAAGTTTGATTAAAAGTTAGAACTTCACAGTAGCAAAGCAGTAAGTCATAATCCACACTCGTGTTCCATCTGCTGTCGTGGCTACATCTGAGCACTCAAAGAAGGGAAGTGACTTTGCCAGCTCTAGTTCCTTGCCTATAACATAAACATGAAACATATACCTGCAGTAGTGAGAAATCCATTTATGATCAGGCATGTTTATATATTTCACAGGCTATTTCACACTTGTCCAGAAGTATATTTAAAAAATTAGACATCCCATCAACCAAAACTACCATCAATAATATTAACACATAAAAACTCAAAGCATACATTTCTAGCATCATAAAATATGAATTTCATAAACACCTCCTTATCAAAAAGAATGGCTTTGATGATGACCAGTAGAGTTTTATTAATATGTAACTGACTAGATGCACTGTGTAACATCTAACAAAGTAATCCAAACCAGTATATTATAAAGGGAATATCCCATGGAGTTCCAATTACTTTATATAATTAAAATGTTTTTGGCAGCTTAAGTTCCCCAGAACTGAATACCTTTTCTGTCAATCTTAGCATTTATGTTTGCATGAGGGTGCCTTATAAAGCAGGTGTATATGTGCATCCCCTGTGAACTAGTCAAGGGCTCTACAAGTTTTTCAAGATGTAAAAGCCCCAGAAGATACTGATGTACTAAGGATGCCTCTCAGCTTAGGGACCCTCAGGCTACAGGGCTCTTCAGAGTGGGTCACAAACACACAGAGAGAGAGAGAAGGAACACATTTAATGTCGTGACATGGGCCAAAGAAGAGGTTCTATGTAGCTAGAGTTTTCCTGCCTGGCCCACAGTCAGGACAAATCTCTGTCACCCACCAGTCCCGCAGCCTCTCAGACCCAACCAAGTAAAACAGAGACTTATATTGGTTACAAACTGTATGGCCGTGGCAGGCTTCTTGCTAACTGTTCTTACAGCTTAAATTATTCCATTTCCATTAATCTATACCTTGCCACATGGCTTGTGGCTTACCGGCATCTTCACATGCTGTTTGTCATCGTGGCGGCTGGCAATGTCTCTCTGACTCAGCCTTCCACTTCCCAGCTTTATTCTCCTCCTTGTCCCGCCTACACTTCCTGCCTAACCAACGGCCAATCAGTGTTTTATTGACCAATCAGCAACACATTTGCCATACAGAACATCCCACAGCAGTTCTATTTGTTTAGGATTTATGATCCTGCTCAGTAGAAATGTACCCTACAGAAGGGGTGCGAGTGTGTGAGTGTGTGTGTGTGAGTGTGTGTGCGAGTGAGTGTGTGTGTGTGTGTGTGTGTGTGTGTGTGTGTGAGTGTGTGTGCGAGTGAGTGTGTGTGTGTGTGTGTGTGTGTGTGTGTGTGTGTGTGTGTGTAAGCCTCAGAAAAATGTTTTCAAATGTTTAAAAGTTTCTTTTGTCCTTTCCTTTCTGGTAACGTGATCAGCAGTTCTGACGGATCTGATTTGTTTTTCACGTGAAATAGGTGGCATCTTCACTGTTTTCCGTTTTTGATCTTCAACTGTGTTTATTATTTTCACATAGTGTCATACACTCCTTCGCTACTTAACAGCTCTGCCAAAGAAAGGAGTGGTTGGCCCTTTGGGATACAGAATTGCACTCCTGTCTCTTACCAAGCTCTCCTCAGTTCCCTCTACTTTTGCTCTCTCTCTCTCTCTCTCTCTCTCTCTCTCTCTCTCTCTCTCTCTCTCTCTCTCTCTCTCTCTCTCTGTCCTTCTCTCTATCTCTTCCCCTCTCCCTCTCCCCTCCCGCTCTCTTTTTCTCCTTGAGCGGCTTCCATCAACACTCCTTTGATTCTTTCCAGTATGCTTTTGGAACGCAGTTTCCTAACTCGTCTCCCCTCCCCCTTCCCCACTTGCCCAGAGGTCTAGAGGTTAAGAACTCTAAGCCGTTATATTGCTAACACGACTGTGTCCCCGCCCCACTTAAAGTCAGTGAAGAAACTTCTTACCATCCCAAGGTGAAACCTGAACTCTGGGGACACTCTCTACCTGAGCCTAGCTCAGCAGCTAATTTCCATTCTCTCATTCTGTCCCTCTTCCCTCAGCACACACAGGGACTTGATCACCAAGTACCAGGCTTCCTTAAACCTTTCTATTCTTTCCTTTAGCTTGGAATGCTCTCCCAGGTTCAGCATCTCACATGGCTTTAGCTCTTGGCTTGACTACATCACTTGACAAAAAAAAAAAAAAAAAAAAAAAACACAACTCCATCTCACATACACACAAGAAACAAAGGGGAAACAGATTAATATAAAATAAAAGGAAAGGAAAGGCACTGATGGGCATTAAGTTACAAAGATATGACTGCATTAATATAAATGTTTTGCCACTTCAGGGCTATGGAATTTGTGTCATTTGACAGTCCATGCTTCTGTTCATTATTTTTACACAGAAATACTTATTTTGTAAAATAAATTCTTAATCTGCAAAATGAAATATATAATCACGGTCATGAGAGATACTTAAGATTTACCATGTGCCCATCCCTCTCCTGAGTAACTGAAAAATCAGGAATTATATAATCTACAAGAAAGGGTGAGGGATTATTCCTGTGTGCTCAGGTTGCCTTGACATATTTACTGTCCTACATGGTTATTGTCTGCTTTGTGACTTTCTCATTGGAAGTAAAGTACCACAATATGCGTTTACCAATGAACATCCCTTAGCAATTTAAGAGTACTTGACATTTAGTGTACACTAAATATGTGGATTTGACTTAGTTTGGCTACACTTTGGAAACATTGGGGAGTATTTATTATGAACCTTTTAAGCCTTCTGAAAGAGCTTCTCTCTTCCTAGGGTCACCGGTGACTTGAAGTTGCCAGGTATAACACTGTGATAGCACTGTGTCCTCTTGGCTATTCTCTATCTTTTACAAACCCTCTTCTATTGGTTTTGAATGGTCAAGACACTGGAAAGGGCAAGTTTTGAAGCATCATGTTTGATATCCTGGTGGCTCACAGGTCATCATATGGTTTTAAAGTCCTTGCTAGCTACTGAGGCCTTAATTGTATAAAACAGTCAAATTAACTTAATTTAGAAGATAAAGCTTCTCTGCATGCTATATGCCTTTTGGTAACTTCTGCAGAAATCAGAACGGTCCATAGTTTAGGGCTCCATGTGCGTGCATCGTTCAGAGCCAATATTTTCCTGCACTTTCTTCTTCTTGGCATGGTCCTAAAAATTCTTCTGGCAGTACACTAGCAATTCATAAGCAATTTTTCATCCTGCCCCAATCGTCTTTTTCCCCCCAACCTAATATTTTTATTAATTGTTTGGAATTTCATACATTGCACCACAATCACATTTGCTTCTCATTCCTCTCAGGTTCACCATCCCACACTTGTGCCCTTCCCCTACCTCCAAAAACAAACAAACAAACAAAATCACCAAGTCTGTATATTTATTGGAGCATGGTCAAACTCCCAGTGGCTAGCTCCTTAAAGAAAACTGAGTCCCTTAGCAATAGTGGTGAGGGTGTCTGAACTGGCCTTCCCCTGTAATCAGATTGGTGAATACCAGTGTACAATGTAATTGTACAGACTCAGTTTTTATGGGTAAAATTGTTTCCCTTGTAAATTCACATGCTCAGGGAGGAGAGATGGGCTCAGAGGTTAAGAACACTTGTTGCTCTTACAAAGAATCCAGCTCACAGCTGCTCATAACTCCAGTTTCTTCTGGACTCCACGAGCTCCTACACTGAACTCAAATGGACAACCTCCCATATGCAAATATATGCTTGATTTTTTTTAAAAAAGTCTTTTGTAAATCCTTCTTAAAAATTTACATGGTAAAGCCCTAAACACTGCACCTCAGAATATAATCGTATTTGGAGATTCTTTTATATATATAAAAGGAAAAGATAGAATGAAGAGACTATC
This sequence comes from Peromyscus californicus insignis, assembly GCF_007827085.1. Classification (NCBI taxonomy): domain Eukaryota; kingdom Metazoa; phylum Chordata; class Mammalia; order Rodentia; family Cricetidae; genus Peromyscus; species Peromyscus californicus. The sequence goes on along the minus strand of NW_026294480.1, from coordinate 6,912,998 downwards.
AAAGATGAGGGCAAAAATAAGATGTTGCTTTAAGGAAGTCGTGAAATACCATAAATGCCAGCAAACCATTGAGAGCTAGAAAGAAGTTTGGAACACATACAGTCACACCCTCCTCCCCAAAGGATCCAACCCTGCAGACATATTAACTTTGGATCCCTAGGGTGCAGAATTATGACATAATTCATTTCTGTAGCTTAAACCTGCGGTACTTTATTGTGGTCGTCCTAGCAAAGTAACCCAATAAGACTAATTGATTTTTCTTTAACAAAAATAATAAAGAAATATTATAGAACTCTTGCTTATTCACTAATTTTATAACCATTATTTAATAACTACTGTTTCCTGTTCATTTTTTTTAATTATTACTCCATTATTGGAAATAATGATGATGATGGCACATGACTCTGGGAGAGCGTTTGTAACTTTCCAGCCACTGCTTTAGGCGCTATCTGTACTGACTCAGAGATAACACACCACTTGCTCCCATTCACAGAACACACCCCAAGGCAGAGGAAAGCAAAGCAATTGTGTAAGTGTACACACAGAGTAAATAACTCACCCAAGATGCAAACAAGTATTTTTATTCTGAAGTCAGTGGCTATAAACGCAGGGGAATTGAAACTATTGGTTATGTGACTAATGAAGACTTTGTTTTCCTCCCAAAGACTTCTGAAGCCCCTAAGTGGGTACATTTGGGAGTCTGTGTTCAAACCAGATGTCTACATGAAACCTGGATGTGAGCAGGAAAGCTAAAACATAGTCATCAAATATTTCGGTCACATAGCTCTGTTTAGTCACATTCTTTCATATTATATACAGTATTGTGGCTATTTACCTTATTTGGGAAATATTATAATAGAGTAAAAATAGTAATCCATTGTTTTTATTAATATTTAAAATAAATGTTTATTAAAGTCTAAAATATGTTTATTAAAGTCTAAAATATATGTTTGGTATTTGTGACTATTGTATCTGGCCGTCAAGTGCATTGAATGGCATTGGTGGCAGTATGTAATCTATGTGGTGTATGCCATGACATAGAGCTTAGTAACCACAAAAAAAGATACCAGCATACACACATGCATGGATACATGAACAAACATACAGAGTCTCATGGACTATCAATGATTATAAGCGATTATTTGCATCAAAATCCAAGTGAAAATCTCCATTTTGTTGTTAATTAGTTGAAATCCTCAGCTAAGATACTGTTAGATCACACCCACCCAAGTTATATTTTGAAATCTTTACCTCCATGATGATGAAATTGGGAGCCAAGACCCTGGGTAGGTGATTTGCTGAAAGTGGAATTCTCATAAATGGAATTAACACCCTCTAAGAAAGGTACCAAAGAGACTCTTGCTCCTTCCAACATGTGCGGAAGAGAAGAAACCATTTAGAGGCCTCAAAGGAAGCCTTTACTAGACTTTGGATCTGCCTAGAACTTCTAGTTTTTACAAATGAAAAATAAATTTCTGTTGTCTTGAGATATCTATTTTTGGGGATTTTGTTATAGATGGCCAACCAGACTAGGATACATGAATTTTTTTTTTTTTGAGGGATGATTTGGCTGAAATCCCTGCCCCAATTCCATGGATCTCTTACTGACAGGGAGGTACACTTCAACGTCTGGATTTCTAGGCACATGATTTGGTCATTTCCCCAAATCTGGACACCTTACTTCCCACCTCTACTGCACAAATTTCCCCCTCAAAAATCTTTTATTCTTGTAAGTTGATTATCTCCTATATGTTGTCATAACAGAAGATTAATACAGAATGAACTAACAGTTGCTTTATTGTACTTGAGGTTCAGAGTGACATTTGATTCATTTGTACACCTGTTACCTAATTTTGATCAGTAAACATAGTCAAGACAATAATTTTAAGATGATAAATAAGTTATTTTGAGAAATATGTCAATTTATATAAGAAGAATAATGCTCCATTACTTATATCCAAAAGGAAATAACACATTAGAACATTTTTTTAAAAAAAATTAATGGTGGAAAATTCAGCAAATCTTATTCTCACAGATATCATAAGCCCTGTTTTCACCTCTTTCAATCAGTTGCTGATTTAGGGAAATAAGGTTGTCCAATACTCCACTAAAGGAAGCACAAATGCAAAACCAGATATCTAGTCATAATTTGCAACTCAAAATCAGATGTTTTTTTCTCTATGTAGGAACTTCAGTTAGGAGAGAATGCACATGCTTAGGCATGTAGCTGGACTGTTCTCAGCCCCAAAACTTTAATTAGTTGATAATCTTCTTTAAATGGCTCTTGTGAGAATTATTGAAGAGCAATCACTAACCTAAAATGGAGATGTGCAACACTGCACTTGAGAAAAGAGGAGTTCCCAAGCTAGCATGTGAAGTTGAGCATCTAAGTTCAGAATGAGTGCCACACTCGTTTGCACAGTGAAGAAAAGAAGTCAGTCAGAACTTAGAAAAATGGTTTCACACATCTTTAACAGCTCAACAAGAACCCTGCCTTCTCTCCATTAAATTACACTAATTGGTTTTCTATTGGCAGAAAAACTATTATTAGCCTGTCCAAAATTGTCAAAGTCAAGGTGAACTCTCTCTCTTCTGAGAGTCCAAACCTCATATTGAGATAATCTTATCCACTTACTTATCACCTATTTAAAGTATTTTTAACTTCAGTGTGATCAGGTTATGAGCTATTAGATTTTTTTAACAAGGTAGACTTAAACCTTCTTAAGTTCTCCTGGTTTGAAATGGTTTGAAGATGTGTACTGAGCGTGAAATAGACTCTGGTGGTTTAAAAATAATGGCCATTAATTTTCAAGTGTTTAAAGTGAATTTACTTACAGGGAAATAACTCTCTGTGTGCTTAGCATAAGAAGAAATCAGTTCTACTCATGGTGATGAGGTAATATGGTGGGACATTGTGAGACCCCTAGCATAGTCCACATACCAAGTGACCCCAAAGTTGTAAAGAATATCTTCTTGGTGTTCTTTTGTCCAGTGCCATTTGCTGATGAAGACATTTCAAAGTGGCCATAGAGGTGACAGAACAAGCAAATGGGCAGGGATTGGGAGTGAAATGTATGGATCCAGAAAAATCCTAGGACATTAACACAAAGATGAGAAATGGCTATGAATTCCAAACAGTGACCAAGAACTGGTGAGCTACGCTTCCAAATGTGTCACCGTGTTCATTGGCACAAACATCAGATTAAGGTTACATTTATGAATCATGAACTTTGATCTGGTTAGTGGGTCATAATGTGAACTAAGCATGACAAGCCATTATGATGATGTGGCATGGTAAAAATGAACAATCCCTTCCAAACTTGCAGGCCTGATTCGACCTTCCCCAGGGTCATTGGACAGACTATGTTAGTCAGTGTGGGACCTACTCAGAAGCCTCCTGTCACTGTCCCAGAAGGTTTGTTTTGAAGAGTTGGGCTCCCTGTGGTATTTATGTGCCAGGCATATGAGGCGTTCAGCTGCCTGCCACTCCCACATTCTCCAAGGCAGATAGTTTTGTCTTCATTTACAGATGATCACAAAGTGAGGTTCAAGAAGGATAATCACTTGCAAGGCTCCATAGGGGTCTATCCTCATAAAAGTTACTTGAAAATTGAACTGACTCCAGACACTAGAGGCACTCTTCCTCTTCATTTCTGAGATGATCACAGATACCAGCATCACAGCCTCCCTTAGTGTCTCCCGCATCCATAATTTAAAACACATTGTTTTACCTCTATATGGTATCTCATGATAGATTTCACCACAAGGAGGAAAATGGGGCTTGGAAGATGTTCACAGAGACTTCTGTGGCTTTAGACTTGTGCAAAAGAGGGATTGTTGCAATTATTAACCCCCAAGTACAAGAAAATGATAAAAGTTTTCTTTGTGTGTACAGACATCTGATAAAGGGCACTAAAGGATATATTACGTTGGTGTGGGAAACAGGGCAGTAGCCTCTTTGCTCAGCCACATGTGTTTGAGAATCAAGGAGGCAGCGCATTGCATCAAGAGATGAAAGCTCTTACTTGTAAATCCTTTAGTAAAATACATTTCATTTAGGGAAGTTTAGGGAATGGAATCCAGGGCTGGATGCATATGGTTTAGCTATATAATCCCTGCTCTCTTTGTAAATCACCTAGAACGTGTGAGTTTGAACTTTACATTTCAAGTTAGAATGGCTTAATGAGCACTTGTTTTACAATTGTCTCTTCCTTCAAAATAACATCACGAAGGCAAAGGGACAAACTTAGGTACACTCAATTATACAGATGTGTAGCATTAAGCATGAAATTGACACAAATGAGGCATGCCACATTCTACAGATTCTCAATGTATAATACAGAAATATGCCATCATTGATGTGTCAACTCAAGGGGTTGGTGACAGGCCAATTTCTGAAGATCAATTCTAAGAAGACACCTTGATTTACACTTTTAATTTTCTTGGCACAATTACAACATCCTGTCTCCCTTTTCCAAGTGTTCCAGATTGACTTATAAGTCATATTGTCAACCTATTTATAAAATGATTGAGTCTATGTTTCCAAAACTTTGCTTCAAATTTCTTCAGTATTTTTTTTTCAGCAAATGTCATGCTTCAGCCAACCATTTAGCGGCCCCGTTTATGAAATTATCTCCAGGTGCTTTGATTTCTCTCTAAACAAGACTGCAGTTCAGAACTACTTCTTACCCCAAAGAGCTGGGACTCAAAGTCCATGCACAGAACACGTGGTTCAGCCGAAAGCTGAAGGGGGCATTTGATAAGACACACTGCTGCACACTATTGTACTGTTCCAGTAAAACCTTAGTTTTCAAATAATGTAAACCTTTAATTGAAACACAGTGTCTTTGGATTCTAGTTAACGTATTCAAAAGTTAAAAAACTGTAAAAATAAAAATAGAAGACATGTGTTTCTCTGTAGCCCAGGCTGCCCTGGAACTCATAGCAATCTTATTGCTTTCAAGTGCTGTGGGAAAATTAATCTTTCGTTCAAATGTTTTCCTATACTCATAAAAATTACTTACGATGTTTTGGGTTAACTTGTTAAACATTCATTTCTAATTTAAAAAGGAAATGAGTAAATGTAAATCATACTGAGTAATTTCATAAAACACTCTTAAGGGCATGCTGTAAAAAAACTACACCCACCACAGGCACCATATTGCCTTAGTTTCTTCCATTCTTTTTATTCTGCAACTTGTCAATGTCGAGTGGGTCTATACATTTTAAATTATTTTTTCCTGAATAATCTCAGAGATTTTATTTCATATCAGTCTTTTAAAAGCAATGTTGCAAAAACAAAAATGTAGTTTATTTTTTATGTATGGGTTTTTATCAGAAAATATAATTCCAAATGTGTATTCAGGTACACACACATGACATTATCATGTGGGCAGACCTGCTCACACTTATTTTTAGCCTTTTTTGATTGGCACATCTTCTATCCCTTGCCAGCCATAAAAATTACAAGCAACACCAACCATATATCTCTCTTCCATCCACTTTTGTTATAGATTCAAAGATAATATCTATTTTATGATTTCTTTGTGTCGGAAGTGGCACAAATCAGATTCATAGCAAACTGCATTTCAGCAAGAAGCATAATTTAAATTTTTACATTTCTAAATAAAAGAGGGAATTATCACTTCAGCTTCTTCCTCTTAAGAGATGCAGGCTTTCACCTGCTGTGCTGTGCCTGCACGTGTAGACCTGAGGCTGCTGTTCACAGTCTCATTGGTCATCAGTGGTGGAGCTAGAGTCTCTGCTTCTTGCTGTCCATCAAAAAGGATGAAGATGATGCTCGTCGTTTCTAGAGACTCTGTCTTTGAAAACATAGAGCCTCCTGACTCCACCAGGGCCACAAAGTCACAGGCAGAAACTATCCCAAAGGCTATGTGCAGAGCAGCTACGCTCCTAAGTTTTGTCCTCCTTGTATCCTTTGGACATCCCTCCATCCCACTTCCTCTTTTTTCCCTTGAACATCCTCTTTCTGCACCAACCAGATAATCTGTAACAGTCTTTCATTTTTTATCTATACTGTTTATAATTCTAGAACCAGACCTTTATCTAAGGAACCTTATGTTGGAGATCAGCACCCAGATCCAGGGTTCTTTACTCACTGTTCCTTGGTACCAGTGGCTTTGGATCTTTTCAGTACACAGAGGTTTGACATATCCTAAATTGGATATACACACTCATCTGTTAATTCCAAGATGGAAAACAAACCAGACTCCATACTTAGAGTTCAAAGTATCTTTGACTTGAATGAGCATGACAGATGTATACCATTTTTCCCCATTGGTTACTTTGTTCCCATGTTCAAAAAACTATTTTTTCTCTTTTTTATATATTTTACTGACATATAAGATGTGCTGTTTTGACTTATTTACATATTTAGTTGAACAACCTAGAGTATCCACACTTCAAATCCCTCTGTTTTAGCTTGAGATGGTGGTGGAGAATGCATTGCTGCTGTTGTTATTTATCGTGCTAGGATTAAACTCATGGCTAGTGCTGCCTTAAACTACAACTGAGCCACTATGATACATGTAGTTGCTTATATTCATCCTGCTTCAATTAAAGCAGGTTAAGTGAAGTAGCCAAGCAAGGAACACAAACATTGCAGATGATCCTGCCAACACTGTGAAGAGAATAATAGTTACAGAGAGTGGGGACAGTGAGAGAGGCAGGGATGGAGAGAGGCTAGCTGACAATGTTATGCTTAGACAAGAGAAATTAGTTATCCTGTGGTTTTTTTTCACACAGTAGGATTGCTCTTTGTCAGCCAATGAGAAATCAAAAAATATGATAACCATGTTTCCTATGGTAACTTACATACCTGTGTAACTCTAATACATATCAAGGCAAGTTTCAGAAACATTGAGGCTTAACCTTGAGAAAAATGAATTCACCAACAAGAAGACTGTGTTTGTGTTATTCCTTTTGTGTTTATTCTTGTAGAATCTATACAAAACATCATCCTTCTCCTCCTCCTCCTTCTTCCGTGTCCTTTTATGAGGGCTGCCAGTAGAAGGTATGGCCCAGATTTAGGTTGGCTATTCCTACCCCAGATGATCCAACCAACAAAATCCCTTGAAAGCGTGTCCAGCTAGTTAGGTTTTAGTTGATTTCAGATGTAAAGTTGACAACCAAGATTAGCCACCACAGTTTCACATACTGATTTATTTCCTCTGGGAGTTCCACTAGCAATGAACTTCCTGGATTATAAAGCAGTTTTGTTTTTGGTTTCTTTCCTATAATTTTTAAATTTATTTTCAGTAGGCATGCACAATACTTGATCTCATTCTGATATTCTTATATGCATGCTCTATTGCATTCCGCTCATATCCACCGCCACTCTGGTCTTGCCCTGCTTTGCATTTCTTCTTTGTTCTCCCAAACAGTCCTCTTTATTTTATATTCTCCTATTAATGTCCACATATGTGGTTAGAGACACCTTAAATCTGGACTCTGTACATATGGGAAAAATATGTGGCGCTTGTTTTTTCCTACCCATTATTCTTTTTATATCTTTCTCTTTAGTCTCCCTTATACTTGTAATGTTTCATATACATTGTTTTATGTTACTATTATTATTATAATTATACATAGTATAATTTCATATGATTTATTTTATATAAAATCTAGATTCTTCAGGAGAAAAAATATGTACTTTCAGAGTCCGGTTTATTTAACTTAACAGTGAGTTTTCATGCACAGGTCATGGTTTCATTTTTTAACTACTGAACAGAATTCCATTCTGTATATGTACCATATTTTTTAATCTGTTCATCTGTAGATGGGCATCTAGGCTGACCCCACATTCATGGCTACAATGAGTAGTGCAGCATTATAAACTGTAAATACAAGTATCTCTGTGATATGCTGACTTAAATTTCTTTAGGTGATATCCATTATAATACCTAGATCATATGGTGACTGTGTTTGATTCTGTTCAGAAACAGCTATACAATTCTCTGTGTTTATGATAATTTACTTTCCATACGAAGCTTCCCGTCTCTACATCTAACCTGTAAATTACTATCTATTTTCTCTTTGATAGCTATTCTCACTGGGGTAAAATAATATCTCATTGTGGCTTCCATTTGCATTTCCCTAATGGTTAATGATTCTGAACATTTTTCATATAGCTGTTGGGTAACTTTATTTTTTATTTTGTGAAAAACATCTACTCAGCCCAATTTTATTAAAGTATTTTGCTCCCATGCTACTGAGTTATTAGTCTTTGTTCTGGAAATTAACATCTTCTTAGATGTGTAGTTTGTACATACTTTCTCCCATTCCTAGGTTGTCTCTTGGCTCTGCTGTTTGCCATACAGCAGCTTTTCGGTGTAAAGGAGTTTCATTTCTAAATGTTATTTTTTTTCATTGGTCTCACCTCACTCGGCAGTCTGAAAATGGTGTTTGGGGCTCTGGAAGTTAAACTCAGGTGTGTGAGAACTGATGCATGTTGGTGTTGAGCTAACACAAGGTCTGGAAATGGTCATGAGGCCCTCTGAGAATGCTGTTTAAACGTCAGCTGTGTGGAGACTGGCAGCACTTGCCATTTTTAGAGGCTGTCTCTTGCTCTTGGCTCCAGAGAAGCAGGCAACATAAACAAGGTCTTGATTCACAGCTGTCCCTTTTTGTTTTCTGTTTGGTTTCATTAATCATCTACTTATCATCAATCATCTACTTATCATCGTTTCCTTACTTTTTTGAAATTTTTTCTGTCATTTTCCTAATTGTCTTGAGATGGAAGTCAGAATTGAGATACATCATTTTTTAATTTAAGTTACAAATGCACATCTAAGCTTTAGCTGTACCCTAAAGGTTCTTGTGTATTGAATTTTCATTCATTTCTGTCCAATATAGCATACTTCCCACAGATTGATTAAAATCATTTTAAAATTAGTAGAAAATATTTTTAATATTTCCAACACAAGCAAATGATAAATGTTTGAGGTGAAGGACAACCAACTAACCTCATTATACAAGGTCCCCAAGTATTTAAACATCACTCCATACCTTGTTAATATATAACTATGCATAAGTTAAAATAAGATATAAAAGACATTTGAAGTGTAATAATTGTAAGAATGAAGAGAACACTTAAACATTGCCAGTGGGAATGTAGATTAGAATGGCACTGTGGAAAACACGAATCTTTTTTTTTTTTTTTTTTTTTTTTTTTTGGTTTTTCGAGACAGGGTTTCTCTGTGTAGCTTTGCGCCTCTCGCGCTGTAGACCAGGCTGGCCTCGAACTCGCAGAGATCCGCCTGCCTCTGCCTCCCGAGTGCTGGGATTAAAGGCGTGCGCCACCACCGCCCGGCCGAAAACACGAATCTTAAATGGTCTTATTAATAAAAACAAATGTAGCATGAATCTTAAAGGTACTTATTAATAAAATCAAACCTGAGGCCACATATTGGGATGAATGCTGGAAGATCAAAGAAGCAGAACAAGCCACAGCTACCTCACCTTGCCAGTTCCTCAGCTGATCCCGTTTCATGAGACTGGAAGCCTCTGAGTCCTCATCCGAATGAATCTCAGCTGAACTGCTTCTCGAAAGCCTGAATGATTAACCAGCCTAGTTCCTGGTTTTCACGCATTATATACCTTTCTGCTTTCTGCCCTCACTTCCTGGGATTAAAGGCTCACTTTCTGGGATTAAAGGCGTGTGTCACCATGCCTGGCTGTTTCCAATGTGGCCTTGAACTCACAGAGATCCAGATGGATTTCTGCCTCTGGAATGCTAGGATTAAAAGCCTCAGTGAGTGCCACCATTTTCTAGCTTCTGTATCTAGTGGCTGTTCTGTCTCTGACCCCAGATAAGTTTATTAGGGTGCACAATATTTTGGGGAACACAATATCACCACAAACAAACTTGGAGCCAGGTATTGGGGTAAATGCTGAAAGATCAGAGAAACAAAACAAGTCACAGCCAACCTCACCTCACCAATTCTTCAGCTAATCATGTTTCCTCAAACTGGAAGCCTCTGAGTCCTCATCCGAATGGATCTCAACTGAACTGCTGCTAAAAGCCTAAAAGCTTAACAAGGACTCTACTTCCTGATCCTCACGCCTTATATACCTTTCTGCTTCCTGCCATCACTTCCTGGGATTAAAGTGTGTGTCACCATGCTTGGCTGTTTCCAGTGTGGCTTTGAACTCAAAGAGATCCGCATGGATCTCTGCCTCCAGAATGCTAGGATTAAAGGTGTGTGTGCCACCATTTTCTGGCCTCTATGTCCATCTAGTGGCTGTTCTGTTCTCTGATCCCAGATAAGTTTATTAGGGTGCACAATATATTGGAGGACACAATATCACCACAGTAGGGTCTCACAATAAAAGTAACAAAGGACTGCCATACAAGCCAGCAAACCTATCCTGGCTTTACACCTGAAGAAATAAATAAGATCATTGTCTCAAAAGGATGTCTACATTTCCATTTTCATTAGAACCAACAGATAGAAATAACCTGAGTGTTCATCTGTAATTTAATGGATAAAGTAAATGGTGTGTGTGTGTGTACATGTGCATGCGCAATAGAATATTATTCTGTCTTTAAAAGAACGGAAGCCTGGTGGTGGTAGTACATGCCATTAAGCCCAGCACTTGGGAGGCAGAGACAAGTGGCTCTCTCTGAGTTTGAGGCCAGCCTGGGCTACAAAGTGAGTGGCAGGACTGTTACAAAGAGAAATTTTGTTTTGAAAGACAAAATAAATAGGTAGATAGATAGATAGATAGATAGATAGATAGATAGATAGATAGATAGGCAGACAGACAGACAGACAGACAGACAGACAGAGAGATAGGCAGACAGACAGACAGACAGACAGAGGGATTTGGGAACACACTGTTACCTTGTGTTGTGTCACTATTTCATCTGAACTGAAGTGAAACACTCTCTCCTGGAGAGCAGGCGGAGGTTCACAGTTCTTAGGAAGTGAAGCTCAGGTGACTCGGAAAGCTCCTAAAGTTATGAATTTCACAGAGGCCCCATGGTAACAAAAACACTGAACAGTTGTTGGGTGACCGAAATCTCTGTGGAGGAGGTTGCCAGCAAGCTGGGCAGAGAGTACCAGGGTTTTGTGACCCATGCTAGGGTGGGCTTCTCAGTGATGTGGCTGCCTTCAAGTCAGCCATGCTTCTACAAGTAGGCCCACAAATCCACTGACTCAACACGCGTGGCTTTGATGGAATCTTTTCTTTGGCCTTATATTAGTGCCCTTTCTGTGGTGAATAGATATTTGTTTGCATTTTCTTCAGGAAAAGTCATAAAACTTATGGATGAACCTAGAGAATGAAAACCATGCCCCCCCTTTCGTGTCGACACAAAAAAAGATAAAATACTACATGATGTCACTTAGATGTGGACTCAAGAAATGGAGAGTAGAACAGACAGAGTGAATGGGTTGGAGAGTGATAGGGAGATTATAATCAAACACGTTGTGGCTGAATCTTCAGCCCCACTTGTATGATATATGACAGCAACTTCCCAGGAGGCAAGTGCTCAGCTCCTATCAGACCCTGAAAATGTCTTCCTCTGAGTTCAACGTGGTTTGCCCCATGTGTTCAGTCTCCTAATAATTATAGGAAGGCACTGATTTATATTTTGCCCAGGTTCTTTCCGCTTATTATTATGTGATTTCTATACCTTGGAGCACAGTACCAGCAAACATCTGTGTAATAAATGCCTAGGCTTCACCATGGCAATATTGTGAGATTATGAAAACCTTAAATGGACACAGAGGGAGCTCTAGGTTTTGGAGACTATATCCTTAAAGCATATAGGTAAATTGAACCCTCTCTCCTCCATGGCCATGTGGTAAGTAGTTTCAATGATATCCATTCCCACCATAGTAGGGTCCCTCCCCACAAGCTATAAGGCAATGGGACCAGCTGAACATAAACTGGAAATTCTGAAACTGCCAGCTATCTGCCCACTTTTTTTATTAATTGATTGTCTCAGGAGCTTCTTATAGTAACATTAATTCTCTTGGAACTTCTTATAGTAACATTAATTCTCTTTCACCTGCCTAAGTTGAAAACTGAAGTCTACAGTGAAATTTTAAATTATTAGGGTTGTTATTATAAACATACATCACTGTAAACAGAATGACTCAATAAACCACAAGAGCCAGGAAGTCTATAAAGTGTGATCTCCTTTTCTGAGTACCTTGTAAAATAAGTGTCATGATGCATGGCTTATTCACATTTATAAGATGACAGCAATACCAAACAATATAATGAACGGTACATGCAGAGATGTGTCAGGAGTTCTTGCAAGGGGCTTCCTTACCTAAACTTGTTTTCTTGGGCAGCACAGATTTTCTTCTTAAGGACACATCCTACAAATAGGCTGTCTTCCGGGTAAAGCTTTGACTAATGGCTTTCTGGAAGTTCAGCAGGTACCTGTCCTCCAGTGGCAGCAAGGCCTTGGCTCTTGGGTGTTCTTAGCATATCCTCTTTCTTGTGTCTTCACTCTTTGGAACTCCATGCCCCTACAATTAAAAACCCAACACAAGTTCTTAGATCCTGGAGAGATACAGAGTCATCTGAGGGAGAAAAATCCTGGGGAACATAAATCTAGGTGGTTTTATAGTGATTAAATTAGATCTTTTTCTTTATGATATGACTCCATTGTTGTCTTCTTGATTTTTTTAAACCAATTTGGTTAAGTTGAAACATGTCAACCCAAGTTGAATATATTGACAAAAATATACCTGAAGAAGAGTGAGCAGAATGTAGGTAGTAAAAGAAAATGAAAGCCAGCTCCCTGAGATGATAGCTTCTTGTTCCCAGAAGACATTTTGAGGAAAAATGGTAGGAACACAGGACAGTAGGCATCTAAACAGGACCTACAGGAGAGAGGGAAGGACCCAAGGTCCCCATAAAATACCCAAGCCAGAGTCTGTTTATTGGGCTCCTCCCCTGCCCCGCAACAGCGCTGTTACTGTTGCTGTGTCTACGGCAGGATCTTCTTTCCTTACCGGATGTTCAGTTCTTTGCCCATTCCAAGCAATGAACTTGGCAATACCCTAGATAACTACCAGCATCCTCATTATGTTTGATTTATTTATTTAATAGACCTCAAACTGTATTTGGCCATTTCTTTTTTAAATGAATGAAAATGATTGGCACAACTTTAAACAGTTACCCCCTCATGAACACAGGCACAAGCATCTTTAAGAAAACACTACGCTAGCAGACCAAATGCAAGAATCTTTCAAACATATCACACAGCAGGATGGGGGTTCTCTACCATGAAGGGTTAATTTAAGTTAACTCACGGCATTAGTAGAATTAAGGTGAAAACCAAATGACTGTGCAAATAAGTGAAAAAAAGCACTGACAACGTTTAGCACACTTTCTTGACCAATGCTATCAGAAAATAAAGAGAGAAGAAAATTTTCCAATGTTTTATGATCACTTACATATTTAGAAAACTGCAGCTAACATCACAATCAATAGTAAAGAGATGTCACCTCTTCCTCAAGGACCTTATATAAGATGAGAATGGCCACTCTCTCTCCTTTTATTGCATAGAGTGCTGAAGTACTGTACTATCTAGTTTCCAAACAAACAAGGAATTAACTTTTATTTCAATAAGTCCCCTTTCTTCTTACAGCCTGCGTCTCAACTACCCAGGTTCTGTCAACCATCAATGATAAGCCGAATAAGTAGAAAAAGAAACCCACAAAGATTTATTCCATGTAGCCACATTACAAAAGGGAAAAAGAGATCCATTAATTTGCTAGTCATCTTCTGAATCCTAACGCAATGGCTGGGTTGAACTCGAAGACAAAAGGGACACATATCTAAGCAGTCCAGCCAAGACTGGTCCCCTGCCCAGCACAGGCACAGCCCATCTCTCCTGCAAGGTTAGTCTTTCCAGCAAAGCTATCAGACAAACTAAGTCTCAAAAAGGTAAGTGCCTCCTGCGCGTGCCCCAGGGCTTTTCTCCTCCCAGCAGGATCTTAGAGAAATTCTAACTTCTTGAAAGACAAGAGAGGAGAACAAGTGCTTCTTTTAGACTATATCTATTCCCACCAGCCAGGCCAGCCACAGTTATGTAAAAGCATGGACATATATATACATGGTGCTCCCATTCTCCTAATTCCTAAAGTTTATTTGGTTTTAAGAGTAGGATATTTCATGTAATAAATAACAAAACTTTAAGGGGATTTTGTAGGTCAAAAGGGTGGCACTTATATATAGTAAAATTTGATAAACAGTAATATAAATCAAGATTCAGAAAACTAGAACAAAATTATCCTCTAAAAACTCCTTCCTTCCTAATTACCACAAGAAGGGGATGAACCAATATGTAACATATGGTCTAATCTCCTCTAAATCATTAGAAAGACATTGGCATCTGGGATACAGTGACCAGTTATTCAAATAATTCTCAGCAATATACAACTGAATCCTGTCACTCACCTCCCTTAGTAATGTGGAATATGTTATTGGCTGTGACAGAATATATTACACAATAAAAACAGAGACACTACATTACAAACCATTCAAATTTGTTTATTTAAAGAAGTAAGCTTCACAGACAACCTCTATTTCATACCTACTATATGTTTTCTGTGGGAAGAACTAGACTGAAATCAATCAGGAACTAGTCTTGTTCTTTTAACCCAGTTTGAGAGTTGTGCTAACTTCTGTTTTCAAACATGAGGCTACGTAGTAAATATGGTTTCATTAGCAAGTTCATATCCTTACTGAGCTGTGTGCATGATTCTGACATCTGTGATGATTTATTTCTATCACATCAAATAATGTCCCATAATTTATAAGCAGTATTCACTTTATTTTTACATTATTCTATATATTCATAGGATTTACCATGTACAGTAATTCTCATATCCAGCAAGATCTGAGGTATGAGCTTCACTACACTCCTTATGTTTACCTCACTTGTTCTGGCATAACTACTTTGCTCACACATATTGGACAGAGGTCATTCGAAAGTCAGTAAGTGCTAAGATTTCCATGAAGCATGAATTCACTGATGAGGAGTGAACATTCATTAAAATCCCTGATATATTTTTAGGGCTCCCCAATACAAATCCTCTGCTATCAAGATAAGAAGAGCTAACAGACTTGCAACACTATTCGAACTTGTAGGGTTTCTTTCATGCGTGAATGTTTACACTTGAATATGTATAAAACACTTATTTGTAACCTTTTTTCCATTTTACTTTCCTACTACTGTGAGTTTGGGGGCTAAGAGTTGAACTATTATTAAAGGCCTTGCCACATTCCTTGAACTTCTAGGGTTTCAATTCCAGTATGAATTCGTTGATGTCGAATAAGGCTTGAGCTATTATTAAAGGCTTTATTACATTCTTTACATGTGTAGGGCTTCTCTCCTGTATGAATTCTTTGATGCTTTATAAGGGCTGAATGATTATTAAATGCTTTGTCACATTCCTTGCATTTGTAAGGTTTTTCTCCAGTATGAATTCTCTGGTGTTGAATGAAGGTTGAGTAAATACTAAAAGCTTTGCCACATTCTTCACATGTATAAGGTTTCTCACCAGTATGGATTCTCTGATGCTTCCTCAGGTATGAGGAACAGATAAAGGCCTGGCCACACTCTGCACATTTGTAGGGTTTTTCCCCGGTGTGAATTCTTTGGTGTAGAATAAGACATGAAGATTTAGCAAAGGCTTTGCCACAGTCTTTGCATGTATAGGGTTTCTCTCCAGTATGAAGTCTCTGATGATACTTAAAATAAGAAGAACACCGAAAGGCCTTGCCACATTCTTTGCACTTGTATGGTTTCTCTCCAGTATGAATTCTTTGGTGTACAAGAAGGCTTGAAGAATTAACAAAGGCTTTGCCACAGTCTTTGCATGTGTAGGGTTTCTCTCCAGTATGAAATCTCTGATGATTCCTAAGGTATGAAGAGGACCTAAAGGTTTTGTCACATTCTTTGCATGTGTAAGATTTCCCCCCAGTATGAAATCTCTGGTGATATTTAAGGTATGAAGAACAGCTAAAGGCTTTACCACATTCTTTGCATTCATAGAGTTTCTCAATAGTATGAATCTTCTGATGCTTATGTAGGTATGATGAACAGATAAACGTCTGGCCACACTCTTCACATTTATAAGGTTTCTCTCCACTGTGAATTCTTCCATGTTGGTTAAGGTGTGAAGAACAGTTAAAGGCTTTCCCACATTCTTTGCATTTGTAGGGTTTCTCTCCAGTGTGAATTCTCTGGTGCTGAGAAAGTGATGAGCGAAAAATAAAAGCTTTGCCACAATCTGCACATTTGAAGGGTTTTTCTCCAGTATGAATCTTGTGGTGTCGAGAGAGGGCCGAGCAATTATAAAAGGCTTTGCCACATTCTTCACACTTGAAGGGTTTCTCTCCACTATGGATTCTTTGGTGTTGAGTAAGAGCTGAACAATTATTAAAGGCTTTGCCGCATTCCTCACATATGTAGCGTTTCTCACCAGTGTGAATTCTACGGTGTTGGTTAAGACTTGAAGAACAGTTAAAAGCTTTGTCACATTCTTTACATTTGTAGGGTTTCTTTCCAGTATGAATAATTCGGTGCTGTTTAAGATGTGAAGAACAGTTAAAGGCTTTGCCGCATTCTTCACATTTGTAGGGTTTCTCTCCAGTATGAATTCTCTGATGTTGAGAAAGTGATGTGGGAAAATTGAAGGTCTTGCCACAAGCTGCACATCTGTAGGGTCTCTCTCCAGTGTGAATTCTTTGGTGTCGTGTACGGGCTGAGCAATTATTAAAGGCTTTGCCACATTCTTCACACTTGTATGGTCTTTCTCCAGTATGAATTCTTTGGTGCTGAGTGAGAGCTGAAGAATTATTAAAGGCTTTGCCACACTGACATTTGTAGGGTTTCTCTCCAGTATGAATTCTGTGGTGTTGGTTAAGGCTTGAAGAGCATGTAAAACCTTTGCCACATTCTTTGCATTTGTAGGGTTTCTCTCCAGTATGAATTCTATGGTGTTTATAAAGTGTTGAGCGAACATTAAAGGCCTTGCCACATTCACCACATTTGTAAAGTTTTTCTCCAGGGTGAGCTTTATGGTGTTGAATAAGAAGTGAATTCCAAGGAAAGGTCTTGCCACATTCTTTAAATTTATAAGGTTTTATTTCTGTTGAGTAAAGGTGGAAGTATTAGTAAAAGATTAATGACATAGTTATAATTATAAAGCTTATCTTTCATATGGATCCTTATATCCATAGATATAGTTCTAAGTGCAATTTATTCTCGTATTAATGGGAAAATAGACATGACTCCATAACTGTATTTACTATAGCATTATTCAAAAAATATAGTAAGTGAAACAACACAAACTTCCACTGAAAAACAATGGAACATATTCAAAATTTTAAATGTACTCAATGAAATGGCTCTGTGGATAAAGGTACCTGATTTCCAGGGACCTACGTAGTGGAAGGAATGAACTGAATCCTGCACGTTGTCTTCTGTCCTTCATATGAATCAGAAGTCCTTAGTAGACACACACACACACACACACACACACACACACACATTTAAGGTAAGCAATAATGAAATATTTATGATAAGGAAAACTCTTAAGGGCAGTATGCAAAATGAAATATGCCCATTACATAAGATAGATATTATCTGATTAGAAATACATGAAAATTCTAAAATAGAAAATATCATAGAATACCTATTTAAATGGTGAACTAGATGGAATGGACAAAAAAATTACACAATTATTTTCCTATGTTTTTTGTTCCAAAAGCTTTACTATTTCTGAAAGGTTTGTGACATAATGATTTGAATGTATTGAACAATGCCCCAAATATTTAAGACAGTAAATTTCATGTTATATATTTTTTGATCTCAGTTAAAATAAAGGCTATTAAATGATTTTTAAGATGTTCAAGTTTACCTTTAAATACAGAGTTTCAGGAGAGGCAACATATTTATCAATTGTTTATGAAATTTTAGTAACTTCTAGAAATATTCATTTAGCAAGATAAAACAACTATTAAGTAACCAATGACGAAATAAATACACATAGCATGAAAATATAGAACTAGTATTTAATACATGAAAAAAAAGAACATCAACTTTATTTGGAACTAGGCACATGACTTGTAGACACTTTAATATCTTACATTACCCTAAAGAGCCACTGCTAAAAACTGTCATCCAATCATAATGTAAGCTATATCGAAGAAGATTAGCAACAGATATGAGGGAGCCTATACAAAAATAAAACACAGAAAATACAATTGCAAGTTCAGAAAAATTCTGAAAGAATATTGGTAGGCTACTAAAAATACTTGTCTACCTGAAAGTGCTTATCTAACTATTCTTTATCAATAAAAACTCAGGAGTCAGATATCAGGGTAAGAACCTGAATGATCAGAGAGACAGCAGAGCAGCGACCAGCGATGACCTACATACCTGCCCACCTACCCCCTGTCTCTCTGTCTCTCTCTGTGTCTCTGTCTCTGTCTCTCTCTCTCTCTCTCTCTCTCTCTCTCTCTCTCTCTCTCTCTCTCTCTCTCTCTCTCTCCTCCCTTGACCCCAAAAGGGCAGAGATGCTCTCTAAGCCCTGCCCTACTGCTTCCTGCATCTGTCTCTCTATCTGCTCTCAGTCCTCTAAAACCTCTATGGCTAATTTTGTCTGCTAACAGCTATCTCTGCCCTCTTATTCAAAGCAAACTGTACTGGCAGTCTTGAGAACATCAGAATATGATCAAAATATCCCACAACATCTCCTCCTTTTATGTAATGAGTCTTTCTCTGTCCTGCCAGCTTTCAAATAATGTCACAGAGAATTCTTATTAATTATGAAAGCTTGGTCTATAGATTAGGCTTGTTTCTAACTAGTTCTTATAACTTAAATTAACCCATTTATAGTAATCTACATTCTGCTATGTGGCTCATAAGTGTTACCTCCTCCTGCACATCTTTCTTGCTCTGTGTCTCCTGGCATCTCTGCCTTTCTTGTTCCCAGAGTCTTCTCTGTCCATGGAAGTCCTGTCTACACCTCCTGCCTAGCTATTGGCCATTCAGCTCTTTATTATACCAATCACAGCAATACATCTTCACACAGTGTATAAATATTCTGCAAGATTTATCTGTGTGTAACTGTTTTGCTATCATGTACCACAAAAACAATGTATCATAAATTATAAATCATTGACAATCAGTTTATGGCTAAAAAATTCACAGAAATACACTATAATAATTTATAAAGAAGTCTGATGGAACAACTTTAAATACTGAGCATGCAAATGTAATTAGAGAAATTATTTGTGGTGACACTGTGCTATAAAGGCTTGACATATAAGTCTTAGAACTGTATACAAGTTTCTGAGGCACGGAAAGCAATGGCAAGTCTATAGTGATCTAGACCCTCACCTGCAGAAGGCCAGACTAAAGTCACTGTAGATGCATGCAGACATCACTAGAGAGGAAGGACAGGTTTGAGGAAATAAAAGTATGACAAACATCTGTCAGAAAATATCCTACTTCGAGGGGTAACAAGTGGAACATTCTGAATCACCACTTTCCCTGAAACAGAATCTCTAGTCCATCCGGCTTTTGATACCTGCCTTTCTGTGGCTTCTCTGGACCTTTCATTTGTGTGTTCTGATCTATGCAATCCCACATACCTGGGTATACAGCAGCTGGTGCTGGTCCCTTCACATTCCACGGCTCTTTTCTTTGCTCGAGAAATGTCACCAAATATGGCTTAGAAAAAGCTAGACCTGTTAGGAGGAAAGATAAATGTGAGGATTGTATGTTGTTCTCTAGAACTGACATTTATATATCACTATTATATTTATAAGAAAAGAGGAAATAGAATAACAGATGGCAGAAAATAATTTCTTTAAATGTTTCCTGATAGATATATTCAATACTTCGAGCTTTACCTCAAGAAAAAATTTTTAAGCTGCTGGGTAAAATATTTTACTTTAAGATATATGTGTCATATTTCATGTCTCTCAATTTATAAAATTCCAAATAGAAGGAAGGAGTCACACTACCAAAACAACAAGGTTGGAAACACAAGAACTGTAATTAACTTCATCAGCTACACCTACAACTCCCTTAAGTTTTCCTTAAGAGCAGGAATCTGACTTTGTGAATGGAGTTTGAAGGCTTCCTACTCTAGTTTATGGAATAATGAGAAATATGACTCTTAGTTCTCCCTTAAAAGTTTGGTAGAAATCTGAAGTAAATCCATTTGAATGTGGGCTCTTTGAAGTTGGGAGTTTTTTGTTTTATTTATTTTTTAATTAGTTGTAGCTCAAATCCTAATTGGTCTTAATAAAAACCCAGAGCCAGATATGGGGATAAATGCTGAAAGATCAGAGAAGCAGAGCAGCCAGCCACTAGAGTTCTTAACTCTACCAAATCCTCAGCCTGAAAGAGCCTCTGCTCCTGTCTCCTCCCGCCTTACATTCCTCTCTCCACCTAGCCATATCACTTCCTGTCTCCATCTCCCAAGTACTGGGATCAAAGGTGTGTGCCATAATTGCCTGGCTCTATTTCTCTTTTAGACTGGATTAATCTTGTGTAGCTCAGGATGACATTGAACTCACAGAGATCTGTCTGCCTCTGCCTCCTGAGTGCTGGGATTAAAGGTGTGTGCCACCACTGCCTGACCTCTGTGGCTAACTAGTGGCTGGCTTTGCTCTCTGATCTTTAGGCAAGCTTTATTTATTAGATCATACACAAAATGTCACCACAATTACTACTTCAATTTCATTGTCTGTTGTACATATGCTTAAATTATTTATCTTACATTGCCTTAATTTTGTTAGTACATACTATCCTGATATCAAAACCAGACAAAAGCACAACAAATAAAAGAAGAGAAAAGAATAGGAAGAGAAAATGATAGCCCACTATCTCTGATGAACATAGATGTAAAATTTCTCAATACTTGCAAAACCACATCATAATCATCATCATCATCAACATCATCATCATCCGAACTTCATCCCTCATATGCAGGGACAGTTCAACATACATAAATTTATTGCATTAAACAGACTCAAAGACAGAAATTATATAACTATCCCATTTGCAGATTAAAAAAAAGTACATCCATTTGCAGATAATTGGACTCTCTATATGAAAGACCCAAAGGACTCCATGAGAATACAAGCAGAGCTGAAAAACACTTTCAGCAAAATGGCAGGATGCAAATATCAACCAAAATCAGTGTCTTCCTATACAGCAAAAACAAACATATGGAGGAAGAAATTACTCACCAAACCTATCCCCGATCCCCCCCCCCAAAAAAAGAAAAGAGGATACATTGGAATAAACCTAACCCAGGGAATAAAAGACTTCCACAATGAAAAGTTTAAATCACTAAAGAATAGAAACCAAAGGAAAAAAATAAAAAGAAATTGAATACTGGAGGATGGAAAAACTCCTATGCTTATGGATTAGTAGACTTAATATTGTAATGACATTTTACAATATGCACAATAATGTCAAACTGACTTCTAAATATTTGTATTTATACATAGATTTCTGCTGTTCTCAATGCAGCTGTGGCTTGCAGCTGGTAATAGCTGATGTAGAGACTTATAACTGACCAAAGTATCCAGAAGCTATACACGTGGCAGGAAATATCGAGAATAACAAACTTCAATGAAGCAAACATCAGGAAAACAAACAATCCAATCAAATAATGGACTCTGAAGCTGAACAGTGATCTCAAAAATGACAAACCCACAGCTGATACTTTTACAAGTCACTGTCATCTTTAGCCATCAGCAAAATGAAGATTAAAACTACTTTGAGATTCCATCTCACCTGAATTGAGAAGGCTATCATTAAGAAAACAAATGATGACAAATTTTGGCAAGTATGTATAAAAAACACACACACTTTAAATTATGGTGGGAGTATAAACTGGTGCAGTGCAGCCATTATGGAAATCAAAGCAGAGGATTCTCAAAAAGCTGAAAGTAAAACTTCCTAACTACCACATGACCCAGCTACATCACTCTTGGACATATACTCAAAAGATTCCATCTCTTACCACAGAGATACTTGCATATCCATGGTCATTGCAGCTCCATTCACAACAGCTAGGAAATTAAATCCACTTACATATCCAAAGAATGACGAGTGAAGGGTGAAAATGTGTTCTATACACACACAACAGAATTGTATTCAGGTACAAAGAAACATGAAACTGTGCAATGGATAAGTGAGGTAAATGAGAGTCATAAAGACAAATGTCAAACATTCCCTCTCATGTGTGGACCTTAGCTTTGAATTTCAGGTTTCTGTGTTTCCTGTGGAGTACCTATAGCAGACTGGAAGGTAGAGAAGGGCCACTGAAGAGGGACTGTCTGAACAGAAGATAGTGGGATAGTATAAATGGTATGAAAGTAGAGTTAGGCATTACTGGGGGTGGAGAGATTGAAGTGGACATGGATGTGCAGGTGGGGATGTCCAGTATCTGGAGGAGAGGATTAGCTAAGAGTAAGGATTTAAAAAAGCCACACAGAATATTATTACTCTGTAAATTAATTTAAATTATAATTTAAAGGTTTAAAGGAATGTACCCTGCATGGGTGGATAGATACTATTGCTCAAAAGACATAGGGTTTTTGTTGTTGTTGTTGTTGTTTTTTAAGTGCCATCCATCACACGGGTAGAATACCTCCTTATGAATTTTAGCTCAGGGTGTGCCAGAGACCACCAAAGCACTGCAAACTTGTCCATTCCTCTTGGTTGCCTGACAGACTAGACCATAGGACCCAATCACTGAAGACATCACATACTCCAGTTGCAGGACATAGATACATCGAGTTTTAACAGAGCTGGAGCCTTTCTTTGGGCCAGCCAGATTTCACAGAGTCGGAGGTAATGTGAAGTCTTCTTGGATAGAAAAGTCAGCATCTGTGAACTCTGAAAACTATAATACTGTTGTGGAATATTCCTTTATACAGTGTGAAGATGTGTCACTCTGATTGGTTTAATAAAGAGCTGAATGGCCATTAGATAGGCAGGAAGAGGTTAGGCGGGATTTCTGGGACAGAGAGATCTCTGGGAAGAAGAAGAAAGGCAGAAACGCCAGGAGATGCAGAGCAAGGAGGACGGGTAATATGGAGATAAGGCAATAAAAGCATGAGGCCGAAAGTAAGTTACTAGAAATGGGTTAATTTAAGTTATAGGAGCTAGTTAGAAAAAAGCCTAAGTTATCTGCTGAGCTTTCATAAATAATAATAAGTCTCCATGTCATTATTGGGGAGCAGATGTCCCAACCAAAAAACAATCCACCCACAAAATACCAACCTACTGGGAAAGATGTGTCCACTGACATAGATGTGGCATGACTATTACGTGTAAGGAATCACTCATGCCTGGTACTGTAGAACTAGCTAAAAGCTAGCCATGCTTAAGTAAATAACCCCTTACTCACACTCATGCTGCCAACTTTAACCAAATGCAGTGGGCCAGAGGGAAAAATACATGGAAGTAGGACAAGATTTCATGGGGTGAAAACAGGGGTCTGCGGAAAGGGTCAGAGGACAAAGGTGGGCATGGCCAATATACATGTGGAAATGCACATGTACATGCATGTGTACATTACAATGTACATTACACATGTACATGCATGTGTAAAATTGTGGAATAATTGTTATAATGCAAAAATCTGAAGCTCATTGTTGGAAAGCATAAGTTCCCATGAGATATTCTACCAATAGAGGAAGTTACACGTTTAAAGAGAATTAAGAATTCACTATGGAAGTGATCCTCACCCAGGAACACAAGGTTGCTGTAATTCTCCAGCATCACATCCCTGTACAGATTCCACTGAGCAAGGTCCAGGCATTCACACTCCTCTGCAGAGAAATCAATGGCCACATCCCTGAAGGAGAGCAGTCCCTGAAATAAAAATAAATGAACAGTATATGTTAATTTAGTTAAGTAGTATAATCGAGAGCTCAATATCAATATATAAATAATATGTGGTTAGAAACAGAATTTTTAATTTTAAGAAAGATGAAAGAGTAGTAGGATAGCGAATGAGATATTTTTATATAATATCTTATACATTACCCATCTTCAAGGGAAGACAATGGCATATGCCCTAACAAACCCATCTGAATATTATACTTCATGATATACAAAACAACATGAATACAGTATGAATTTCATGTACTGTCCTGATGTGGTACACATTTCTCACAGGAGAGAGTCACACTGAGTTAGAGTGACACTTCTCAACTGTTACACATGAAATGAAATGAAAATGCAGATTCTGAGGCGGTAGCTCCTGGAGAAGGACTGAGTCTCTAAACATGTACCCACTTCAGTGCTGAGGCAAAGGACAGCTCACCAGAGACACTTGTCTGAGTATGCAAGGGGGCACAATAAGGGAAGAATTCATAGATAAAAGGGAACTGGAGATTTTTAACAAATTTATATTTGAAAAATAAAAGTACAATGCTTTCTAAATATTAAAATACATTAGATGACATTTTAAAGTTTTCTTTTATTTCATTTATCTTCTCCCCTTTCTCACCCTGCCTGGTTTAGATAAATATTCATGTATTTGTTGGAGAGATGTGAAAAGGCTCAGAGGGCACTGGACAGAAGTCTCTGCATCCTTCATAGCTAACAAGTCACCTGTCTCCCACTCAGAAGAGAACCTAAGGTTAAACTGAAGTGTAGTTAGACCCAGATACATAGAATCTGGAGCTGATTGTGAGGAGAACCTGATCCATGGGTTGTTCTGAATCAACAACAAGATCACATCATCTCAGAGTATCCACTGTGTCATCCACAACTCCCAGTACCCCAGTTACAAAAATAGAATGTATAACTGAGAGACTATAAGGTACAGTGTTTACCTTTATGGAATCCACCTCAATCATGCTTTTTGGAAATATTTCTGTTTCATGTTGTGCTGATGAAGACACTGTGCTGTTTATGTACATAGGACTAGAAATTACTGAACAGATGTGTTCAGCATGGCAAACTGTGGAGGTTTGAATGAAAATGGTCCCTAAAGGTTCTTACATCTGAATACCTGGCCCCCAGTTGGTGGAACTGTTTGGGAAGGATCGGGAGGTGTGGCCTTGTTAAATGAGGTGTGTAACTAAGGGTGGGCTTTGAGGTTTGAAAAGACTCATGCCATTTCCAGTGTCGTCGTACACACACACACACACACACACACACACACACACACACACACACACACTTATCTCTGCCTCTAGATTGTGTCTCAAGATGTTGCTCTCAGCTACTGTTCCAGCACCACATCTGCCTGTCTGTTCCATGCTCACTGCCATGAGGATCATGGACCTTCTGAAACTGTAAGCTTCAAATAAACTCTTCTATAAGTTGCCATGGTCATGGTGTCTTATCACAGCAATAGAAAATAACTAAGACAAACTCATAGATAGCTGTGTTACAGAAGACAGAACAAATGTGATCTGAGTCAGGCCAGGTGTTCTAGCTCTAGCCCACATTCTCATCTCTGTTGCTCACAACAGACTGTACACCCACTTCCCTAATGTACAGTGCCACTTCTGCCTACGTTTCCTTCCATGTTTTGTTGCCTGGGCTTGAATTGTTTTTTTTCTTTTTCATTTTTAGAGTACCATACAAAAATAATAGGTTTTATCATAGCATCCTCCTATATAAGGCTATATTCTTTCTTTGAATTCATATTACTCCCCAACAGTCTTTAGTAATATATATATATATATATATATATATATATATATATATATATATAGAGAGAGAGAGAGAGAGAGAGAGAGAGAGAGAGAGAGAGAGAAAGAGAGAGAGAGACTTTACTTTTCTTATTCTAAAAACTGAGCAGCTTCAGGTACATAACAAAGTTAAGCAGAAAGTGCACAAACTCCTATACATGCATCCATAGCTTATGTCACTCACTAGTCTCCATCAGAGTGGTAGAGGGATGCATTTGCTACAATGGCAAACCTACATATTGACATGCGCAGAAGTCGTCCAGAATAACCCCTCTTCCTTTACAGCTAGTCCCCCTTCTTTCCCCAGGTAGTCCCCATTTCTCCTTTCATATTACATATATTCCATCCGTTGTATATATTAACCACATTTCCTTTGTCCAGGTGTCTGTTAATGGGCCTCCATGCTGGCTTCACACAGCAGTCAATGATAATGGTGCAGCTATAAACATGGGGGGGGGGGGGGGCAAGTATTGCTCCAGGACACTGTCTTAAAATCCTCAGGTACATAGGAAAGTGGCATAACTAAGTCATTTGATTCTCCCATTTTCAGTATTTTGACAAACTTCCGTACTGAGTTCTGTTGTTGCTACCTGTGTTTACATAGCAACCAGCAGTAAATAAGATTTCCTCTTTCCCCACACATCTTTGTGAATACATGTTGCCATTCATTTACTCAATCATGCTGACTGGGGTGAGAGGGAATCTTAAAGTAGTTTTAATCTGCATTTCACTGATGATTAAAAATGCTGAACTTTTTTTTAAGTTATTTCTTGGTCATTTGCATTTCTGTTGTATATTTTGTTTGTGTTCTGACAAATAAAGCTTGCCTGGAGATCAGAGGGTAGAGCTAGTCACTAGTTAACCATACAGGCCAGGCAGTGGTAGCATGCAACTTTAAACCAGCACTAGGGAGGTGGATGCAGGAATATAAGGCTGGTGGAGACAGGATCTCAAGCCCCATTTGGTCTAAGGATTTGTAGAGGTAAAAAGTTTCTAGTGGCTGCTGCTCTGCTTCTCTGATCTTTCAGCTTTCACCCTCGATATCTGACTCTGGGTTTTTATTGTTAAGACTAATTAGGATAGTGAATCATCTGCTGCCGAACTGCTAAGACAAAAGCTCTAGAAATATTTACTGCTGAAGAGAGCAAAACAGGTGACTGATAATATGCAAACCTTAGAAAAACTTACTAAAACAGATAATAGAGATACTCAGACACAGACTGGGGAATTTAAAGAAAACACAATCTCACCATTACACTTTAAAATTAGACAGGCACAGCCCAAGGTTTTCAAACAACCTTAATTTATCCAGTCACCTTATGGGAACAACTGCCAAATGACAGGTATCCCCAAGGCTGTGTAAGAGCTGACTGAACTCCTGCGAAAATTTTAGATTTGAGGAGACATAAGGAAGTGATAGTCTCATTTAGCATGCATATTATCTTTTGTGAAGCAGATGTTAAATTCATGGTCAACTAGTAACAGAATTGTCCCACAAGACTAGAAAGACTTGGTTACACCAGTATTGGAGCCTGGTCCTCAATTGTAGTGGAGGACCTGGTGGAAAGATGAGGCTAGGACCACTGAACAACAAAGTAGGGCTAGAGGTATTGAAATTTCCCAAGATGAACTTCTTGGAGAAGGCGATTATGTTGATGTACAAAGACAGTCTCTATATGATGACCACACTCTGGCTCTATGCTGTGCAGCAGCTTTGAATGCTTAGGACAGAACTGAAGAAATCAGAAAGAAGTGAGTTATTTATTAAAGTTATACAGGGCCCAAAAGAAATCTTCACTTATTTTTTTTACAAAGATTAACTTCAGCTGTAAATAGAATGATACCAAATTCAGAAGCTAGATAAATAATAATCTTTTTGGCTTTTGAAAATGCTAATTCACAATGCAAAAGGGTAATTAGGACTTTAAAGGCAAGATCAGCACCCATAGATGAACAGATTAGAAAACTAACTTATAAGACTCACAAATGCTTATCATTTTATCAGATATAACTTGCCAAAAGGGAAACTCCCCAAAGTTACCCTTGGGACAGGGTTATGTTTTTTTTTCTTTCCAGGAGAATGAAGGCATCCAGCTAAGGAATCTGAACAAAGGAGTCATCTGAAGAAAACGGATGAATCATCCAGAGAAAATGTCCCAAGAAAAAGAATAAATTGGCCTATTGGTGTTGTAGAATATTATTTTAAGGTGTTTACTTTTGTTTATGCCACATTTGTTTAACTCTGTGAAGCTGTGTTACTGTTCCTGTCTAAAACACCTGATGGTCTAATAAAAAGCTGAACAGCCAATAACAAGGTAGGAGAAAGGATAGGCAGGGCTGGCAGGCAGAGAGAATATATAGAGGGAGGAATCTGGGAGGAGGCATCTAGGAGCCAGAGAAGGAGGAGGACATCAGAGGCTAGCCACCCAGCTACACAGCAAGCCACAGAGTAAGAGTAAGATTTACAGAAGTAATAGAACAGGAAAAGCCCAGAGGCAAAAGGTAGACTGGATAAGTTAAGCTAAGAAAACCTGGCTAGAAACTAAGCTGAGCTAAAGCCAGGCATTAATAATTAAGAATAAGCTTTCAAGTGATTTACTTGGGAGCTGGGTGGTGGGCTCCATAAAAGAGCCAAAAAACAACCAACAACATATTGGTATATCACATTTCCAACAGGATAAAATTTCATAAATCTTCCCAAATGTTTGTTTCTGCTGTTCTCTACAGATACATAATGCAAATGTTCTTTTTGTAGTCCCGGTTCAATTAAAAATTAAAACTGGGTTTAGAGTTGGAGTGTGGCTCTCTCCTTCGCTAAACCCACGCATATTGTTCAAGAAAATTCAGAGTCTCTGTTTCATATCAGAAGAGTCACCTGGTATGGCACAGAAGAAAACCAAAATCAAGGGACTATTATTGTCACAGATCTTTTAACCCTCAAATTTATTTTGACTTTTTGAAACTTTCCTTCAGGTATATTAATATCTTAAAAGTTAAACTTTCTCTTTTGACATTAATGATGTTTAAGTTTTCTAGAGTGAATGATAAACTTTCCTAACAGCAATCTCTGGAGTCTCCAAAAAGATGATGGAGCTCCACAATGACAATTCCACCTGGACTATGATCACACCATTAAGCGGACAAACACCACCTAAAGATTGGCTTTGGACTACAAACTGCTCAAGGCAGTTTCAAGGTAGGCTGGCTGAGATGAACCGGCTTCACAGACTTATTATTCTAGCCAGGACTTGAGACAAGCGCTGCACTTTCCCATCACACAGAGACTGGACAACAAATGACACAGCTAGCTCCCCCAGGACTTGAAAACTATCCCAATTCTTCTCCAGGGTCCCCTAAAGATGCTGTTGCCCCCAAACAGCAAGAAGTAAATTTAAGAATATGATACCCAAGAGGGGGAGTGTGTGGTTTTTGGTCATTTACTGGGTTACGGATATTTGTCATCGCTTAGGGTGGCTGGTTACAAGTTGTTACTGGTAATGGTCAGGGAAAAAAGCTGAACAAAGATTAGATTCAGGGATCTTGTTCTAAAGAGAAAATGGTGGGGACACAGAAATAGGATAAAAAGGTAGATTATTGAATCTACTTTTTAAAAGCAACTACTCATTTTAAATATTCTACATTGGCTTGGATTTTTGTGTATTGATAAAAATTTGACATTTTTGTTAATATAGATATGTTATAGAAATGCTAATATAAAAAGGTAATTATTGAAACTACTTTTAAACCAAAAAGGCAACTACTAGCTTTAAATATTTTACATTGGCTTGAATTTTTGTATATCAATACAAATTTAAGGTTAATTTTTTAGAACATACTGTGTAGATGTTTCTACTCTTTTTTTTTTTTTTGGTTTTTTGAGACAGGGTTTCTCTGTGTAGCTTTGAGCCTTTCCTGGAACTCACTTTGGAGACCAGGCTGGCCTCAAACTCACAGAGATCCGCCTGCCTCTGCCTCCCAAGTGCTGGGATTAAAGGTGTGCGCCACCACCACCGGGCAGATGTTTCTACTCTTGTTCAAGGTATTGTATCTATATAGCTCATCTAACAATGTTATGTAAACTTCTAGTCTTTGAAAGTTTATTATTAAAAACTATTTAGGATAATAGAGAAATGCAGGTTAGTAGTTAGCCACCTATTACAATCAAACTTGTAATCATGTTAGATATGTTTTCAAGGTCAAACAGATATATTTTAGATAGGCAAGTGATCTTCAAACACTTCTGAGATTTATAGAATATGACATTTAAGATGTTTTAATAACATAAGGTTCTTTATTTTTATATGATAATGAGGCATGACTGCTCCTGGCAGCACCAATCTACTTCAAAGATAATGGGCACTGAAGAAATTCCATACAGAGTTTACTTTCCTTGTGGCAAAAGTTAGCCATTGGGCAAGAAACTGCCCTTGCCTCAACTGCTGACAGTATGCTGTCCAAATTGGATAAACAGGACAGAAAAGAGACTGCAGAACTTTGCCAAGACATGATGGGATAGTCCTTCAAAAATCCTGCTTCACAGATTCTAGGCCTGTAGGCCAAAGACGGATGACCCAATGCTGCAGTGGAACCCTGGGTGACTGTCTAGGCAGCAAGGTTGTTTCTGTCATTTCTTATTTTTGGAAGTTGTTTGCTCTACACTTCCTGCTTACTCAGGTAATATTATATCTATCTCAGAACCCTGATGGAGTTGAAGACTAGACAGTTATAGTCACAGTTTTCCCTGTTACCAAACTCAGAAAAGAAACTCACAAAAGAGGTGTAAAGTGTAAGGTTGAGAGACATCAAAAGATAGTTTTGGGTTGGTAATGCAAGTTAGGATAAAAAGTGAATTAGGTACAACAATTTGGACTCACCAAGACAGTATAGATAATGGGGTATTTTCTCTGAATTTGTCAAATACTAATGGACTAGACATTGTTAATGTAATTATTGCCTGTATATATTTGTATACAGTTATTGTACAGTTTTTCTATGTTAGTTAAAACCTTTACTTTTTAGTTAGACAAAAAAGGGGGAAATGTTGTATGATATTTTGTTTGTGTTCTGACAAATAAAGCTTGCCTGGAGATCAGAGGGCAGAGCTAGCCACTAGTTAACCATAGAGGCCAGGTGGTGGTGGCACACACCTTTAATCCCAGCACGAGGGAGGTGGAGAGAAGAATATAAAGTGGGTGGAGACAGGATCTCGACCACCTCCATTCAATGGATTTGTAGAGGTAAGAAGTTTCTAGTGGCTGTTACTCTGCTTCTCTAATCTTTCAGCTTTAACCTTCAATATCTGACTCCAGGTTTTTATTGTTAAGATTCAGTAGGATCATGCATCACATTTGTCCTTTTGAAAACTGTCTGTTTATTGGACAATTTATTGATTGAATGGTTTAGTTTTGGCCTGCTTAATTTCTGCATTACTTTTTATGTATTTAGTCTTAGTACCCCATCTGATATGTCACCAGCAATGATTTTTTTCCATTGTGTAGGCTGTCTCTTCATTACAGTTAAGACATTTATTTTCATATATCATAACCGTCCATTCAAGGGAATATTTCCTATGCTATTCTATATGTAAAATCCAGTTTTCTTACAGTAGCTGTAAAGACGTTGTCTTTTTCCCAGTATATGTTTCTGATAGTATATGTCAAAAATTAAGTGGGTAAGCTGTGTGGTGGTGGTGGTGCATGCCTTTAATCCCAGCACTCGGGAGGCAGAGGCAAGCAGATCTCTGTGAGTTTGAGGCTAGCATGGCCTACAGAATGAGTTCCAGGACAGCCACACAGTGAAACTGTCTCAAAAAAAAATTAAATGGTTTAAATATAGGTTTATTTCTGGGTCTTCTTTCTTTTTCCATTGGTTTACACGCATCTGTGTTTGTGCAGAACCATGATGGTTCTGTTATGTGGTTCTGTAATATAATTTGAGATCAGGTATTGTAATATTTCCAGAATTGCTCTTCCTGCTAAATACTCCTTTGACTATTTGGTTTTTCATTTGCTTTTATATTTCTATATGAATGTTAGAATTGTTTTTCTAGTTCTGTGAAGAATATCACTTTATGGAGAACTGGGAATCAAATCCAAAACTTCATGCACGGTAGGCAAACACTCTACCACGTGACATCACTCGTCCTAGTCTCTACCATGTCATCTGTGTCTAGAAATTTATCCATTCCTTTTAAAAATTTTCTTGACCTGGAAAAATGCAGTACAAGAAAGGGTAGATAATTAAGTTATTGTACAAGATGATTAGGCATTTGGGAGCTCAGGGGATTAAACTAAAGTTGTAGAAATATATCCCAAGCTCTAGAAAGACACATGCTGCAGGGAAGAACTCCTAGACATGAGATTTTCTGTGTAATATATTTAGAAAACTTAATGGTAAGTGGGTGACCATGTGGAGAAAGATCTGAAGACGCCATGGACCACAGCTCCTTATACCCATAAATCCCACCTATGAGACAGAATCCAACATTCCTTTACCTTAAACCCTCAGTGGAAATATGAGGCTACACCCAAGTGCTGCCAGTCCTAGGAGACAAACAGCAACAGGTTGAAACACCTGTGTTTCCAGCACCCAGCCCAGTTTACACCATGTGGGACAAAGTGGAATTGAGCTGTGCAAGAGCATACTGGGGGCTATAAATTCTCATCACTGACCCCAGCGTGGTCTACAAGTCCACCAGATGATATTAGTCACTTCCAATCATCACCTGTCTCGTTTAAGAATGTTCAGTCCTATACACTTTCTATTTCCTAGTGCTTATGTGATCCATCTCCTCTCTCTTTTCCACAGCAACAAAGCAACCACTGCCAAAGCCATCAAGGTTTCCCTGGATAAAATGATGCCAGAATAACCAGTTCTTAGCTGTGGCCCTTTTCAGCCGGAGTTTTCTATACATAGATTAATTACATACATATTTTTGAAAAAAGAAAATGAGCTTCATGGAGTTAACTTTAAGTCTGATGTATTTATCAGGCTTCACTACTTTAACAATCCTTGATCTTGAGTGGGACTTCAGTATAAAATGTTAGATTTAGACAATTTTCTATATTTGATTAAAGGTATTTGATTAAGTTGGCTACAATTTCCTTGTCCTTTTGTACAAGCAGGAATTTATTAACAGAAACCACCCTGGATTATTATGATCTAAACTCAAGACCATACAGAATTTTGTTTAAAAAAAAAATCAGTAATAGCATTTAAACCCTTGTGATGTCCTGATCCAATGTCAAGGTCATCACTGTAGATGTAAACACTAGAATCAGTCTGCTTAGAAAATTGAGATCAATAATTGATGTAAGTACTACTCTTGTTAATATTGGCTTAAATCATTCAAGTAACATTTTTTCCTCCAAAGTCACTTCAATCAAAAATTTCAATACAAAAATAAGATTAGTGATTCCAGAAGAGGTGATTTATAGTAGATTTACTAGTTATAGCTCCACAAGGGCTTCTTGATTTATTGGTTTTTGTTTTTTTCCCATCATCTTCACAGTGCAGTGAATGTCACGGATTGGGGAACTAAATGGTAAATGGATGCCTATGTGGCAAAAGGACAGTCTGAAGCACCTATGGATCACAGCTCTTTCCATTCACAAATCCAACTGAGGAGAGAGAAGCCCAAACATTTCTCTTATCAAAAACTCACAATGGGACTGTGACCCAATAACTGCTAGTCTGAGGTAACAAAGCAGCAACAGGTGAAAACATCCAGGTTCCCCGCTCCCAGACCCACAGCTGGATCTCATGGAGGCATTTTCTCAATGGAGGTTCCTCAGGAACCCTTTGAGTTCTAACTTGAGAGCTAACAAAGTGCTACATATGGCTATTGCAAAGATACTCCTTGGAGAAGTTCACACACACACACACACACACACACACACACACACACACACACGCCCCTGCCCCGTATGCTTTCTGAGGTGCCTTATTCCTTCCCTGACTTCCCGACTCTCTGTTTTTTAATAAACTCCAACTCTGCTTCACATGGGCTCATCCTGAAATTCTTTTCTATGGCAAAATCAAAGAATTAACTTTGAGTGGACATCCCTAACAGATGAAGGGAAGTCCTCAGGTGGTTTGCAGCAGTTCTTGGTGGTGTTACCACCTGCACCATGAATGAAACAAGCTGTATTTCTCATCTCTAATTAGAATGATCATAAATACCTCTGTACATCAACGAACATTGTTAGGAGAAGACAATCAGCACTTATGCTTAAATGCTAAGACCTAGTCAGAATGTAAGCAATATTTTGGTTTCATCAGTAACTGAAGTCTTTGTGAACAGGATGGTGTGAAGGAAACCCAAGAAAAAGAGGAAAAGCAGGAGCAAGCAGAGGGCTGAGAAGAGTGAATGAGAAAGCATACCCAAGGGTGGACAAGAACTATTTTAATCTTTTTAAAGATTTATTTATTTTTATTTTACGTGTATAAGTGTTTGCCTGCATGTATGTGCATGCCACATATGCGTGTCCAGTGTCAAAATGGGTGTTGGATCTATTCCAGGGATTAATTTCTGATAGATCATACAATCCTAAGAAATCAGAACTAAAGACATACAAGCAACACCAAAAGGACTTGCCAGGCTGTGTTTACGTGCACATGTGTGTGTGTGTGTGTGTGTGTGTGTGTGTGTGTGTGTGTGTGTGTGTGTTTAAAATAACAAGAAGAGGTCTTGGATTTAAGAGGAAGTAGAGGAAACAGAAGAAACTGAAGAGAAGAAAAGTTGAAATTATGTAAATACAGTAATCATGTATGGAATTCTAAAAAAAATTTAATTAAAATAATGGATAGGGAATAATATCCTGTTTTAATCTCATTTCCAGTTGCTGTGATAAAATACCCCTCCCCCAAAAAAAAATTCTAGGGGTAGAAAGCTCAGAGTTCTAGACTAGAGTCCACCACGGTCAAGATGTCAAGGCAGCTAGTCGCATCAGCAGAAGAATGGAGAGAGAAGGAATGCATACACGCTTCCCAGGGCTCAGCTTGATTTCTTCCTTGTTATACAGTCCAGGACCCAAACTCTGGGAATGGTGAGGCAGGCTCACAGTAGGGCGGAGTTTTCCCACATCAATTAAGTAATCAAGGCAATCCCCAAGGCTAACCTTATCTAGACAAATGGTCACCGACAATCTCTTCCTAGTGACACTAGGTTGTGTCAGGTTGACAATTAGAAACAACTATCACACTTACAATACACCAAGAGTCCTCGGACAAAAATTCTAGCAGGCTATAAGCACAGGAGGGCCCAGAAATTCCACTTACTCCAAATAAGCCAAGAACTTCAGGAGAACAGCTGCCATCAATACAGTGTTATCTAGTAATGCATGCTACCATACCTCCGAGACAGGCTGTCAGTAGATGCACCCTACCGGGGCAATCCTACACCTATCACCTCTCTCCACTCCTGGGCTTCTGAGCCAGCTCTCCTGTCCCAGAAGGGCAGGACAGACTAAGGAAGCTGCATCCTAACGGAAAGGCTGCTCCCTGCACCATCCCCACCAGCCTCTCTCCCCAGCGCTGACCTGTATCCAGAGGCAATGGCCCAGCCTAGGTCAGCACAGCACCTCCCACTCAGCTTCTTCCCGCCTCCCACCAACCCGGGACCGCTCCCTCCAACTCGGACCCGCCCACCCCGCATCGTCCCTCGGGTTCCGGTACATCCTGGACCAACCTCCATGTCAGAGATGCTACCAGAGCGCCAAGAGGACCCGCGACACTGGCCCAACTTTGGAGAAGACGGCCAGAGAGCAGAACGCACAGGCGCAGAAGGAACGCGGAAGCGCCCTTCCCAGAGTCCTTGTTTGTGACGTCGCCGTGGGCGAGACTACATTTCCCACAATTCCGTGTGAGCGAGTTTCGGGAAGCCTGGGAAGGTGGTTGGCAAAGTTCCTGGGTTAGTGTCTGACTGTTTGCCGAAGAGAATGGGGAGAAACAAGCCATGTCTGCACATGGACAGCCACAGGGAGTCAGGCTGCCGCATTTAAAATCTCGGGTTCTCGGCAGTGGGACCAGATCTTGTGCTCATTGCATGAGTTGGCTGTTTGAAACCTGGGGCCTATGCAGGATTGTTTGGCTCGGCCTGGGAGGAGGGGACTAGACCTACCTGGACTGAGTCTACCAGGTTGACCTCAGTCTGTGGGGAAGGCTTTGCCCTGGAGGAGATGGGAATGGGGGGGGGGGAGGGCGTTGGGGGGAAGGTGAGGGGGACGGGAGGGGGGAGAACAAGGGAATCCGTGACCGATATGTAGAACTGAATTGTATTGCAAAATAAATTAAAATAAATTAAAAAAAAAAAAAAAAAAGAAAAAAAAAATCTCGGGTTCTCAAAATGAGATGTTTGGATGTGAGTCGAACCTTTGACAGCAATGTTTATTAGATTTACTGCTTACTTGGAGTCTGTATGTTGAGATTTAAAACTTGCTTGCTACAGAATATTTTAAATATTAAAAATTCTTCCCAGGTTCTGTATACAGATGCACAGAGACACATTTCGGGAGATCAAGTCTTTTAATAATGATGGCCATTCCCAGCGGGGAACCTGGAATATGGAGGCAATCCAGCAAGAATAAAGGGAATTCCTTTTTGAGTAGAGTCCAGAGGGGAACCCTCTAGAGTTTACCAGATGGATGGAAACTCTAAGCCTGATTTAAGGTTGTAATTTGGGAAATTAGTTCTATCACACTGCCCTACCTAGGTGCTATCACATAGGCGTTTAGCACTGGAAAGTGAATAGATAGGATACAAGGTTGAGCCCTGTTCAGGGCATCTGCCATCTGTTTAGAAGTGTTGAGATCAGTCTACGCCCTACTCAGAGTTATTCCACGTTGTTTAAAAGGATTTTTCAGGCTATGCCCTGCCCTGAGAGAAGTCATTTTAAGGATGGAGGATGATGCACCCTGAGTGTACAAGTGACATCTGTCTGGCAGGATTTCCCTCCACATTAGGCTTGATCCAGGATGTTCAATTCCGGTATTTTCCCTGATCCTGAAATTGCTCCTCAGTAAGTATTCGGAAAACCAAGGGTATCTGTCTTGAACTTCTCTCACTACCCCCAACTCAGGATGGAGAAGCAATTATACCCTGAATAACAAGGCAGCTTCAGAATTATGCTCCTGAGAATACAAAATGAACTAGATGTTGATCCAGAACATTCTCTTCCTAGGGGAAAAGGATGATTAGGCAGGCTGCCATGGCCATTTGGGAGGGATCATCCCATTTCTGCCAGGGTTTGGGCCACAGATGTTAAAGAACCCCAATGGAATAACAGCCTCAAGACCCATCAAGAACATATGAGTGATCGAAGGGATCTTATCATCAAAGGAATCGGGAATCAATTACCAGATACCAAACTATGAATGAGGTCTTTAATATTCAGCAAAGGAAGAAGGAAGATCTGACCAAATTCTCAGGTTAAAAGATCAAATGACAAAGTTGAACATGGAAAACTCCCTAAGTCAAGAAATGTAAAAATGTTTCATGACCAGGAGTTATTTAGACATTTCTAAAATGCACCAAAGATAGAAAACTAGATAAACAGAGCAATGGAAGAATCACTTGAGAAATTTAGAAAGTGTTTGTGAGAAGTGATGGAAAACCCCCAATGAAAGTGACCACAGAAATAGAAAATCCAGCAACTTAAAGATTCACAAGGAAGCACAAAGGTCTCTGAATAACTAAAGCAATCTCTAATAGAACATTGTTGGAAGTAAAACAATGTCCAACCTCAACTTACATTACACAAAAGTAAAAGCCACAGTAACAAAAACTGCAAGGTATATCACAAAAACAGACATGTAACACAATGGAATAAAATATAAGATCAAGGGCTGAGCAGTGGAGGGGTACACTTTTAATCCCTCCACTGGGGAGACAGAGGGAGAAAAATCTCTGACTGTGAGGCCAGCCTGGTCTACAGAGAGCAGCCAATGCTACATAGATAAACCCTGTCTCAAACAAAAATAAAACAGAGAGAGAGAGAGAGAGAGAGAGAGAGAGAGAGAGAGAGAGAGAGAGAGAGAGAGAGAGAGAGAGAGACTTGTGTGTGATCTAAAACAAATGGTTACAGCCCCGGTTTTTGACAAAGCTAACAAAAACATATACTGAAAAAGATACCATCGTAAAAGAGATTTATTTATTTATTATGTATGTAGTGTTCTGTCTACACGCATGCCTGCATGCCAGAAGAGGGCATCAGATCTCATTCTACATGGTTGTGAGCCACCATGTGGTTGCTGGGAATTGAACTCAGGACCTCTTGAAGAGCAGCCAGTGAGTGCTCTTAACCTCTGAGCCATCTCTCCAGCCCCCAAATACCTTTTTAATAACTTATGCTGGGAAGCCTAGATTCCATATAGAGGGGAATACAAGTAGATCCACATCTCTGACCCTGCTGAGAAAAATCAATGATCAAAGATTTTAAATTTCTAAGTTACAGGGTTAGGTTGTCAGATTCCAGTAACTCAAGAAATGATCACTGGAATTGACAAGTGGGATTACATGAAATTAAGAAGCTTCTGCACAGCGAAGGAGACAACACTAGAGAGAATAACAGATGAAGAGTGGGGACAATTCTTGGCCAACTATATCAGACAGAAGTTTAATATCCAGGATATTATGGAGTACTACAAAAGAATTCACAACAAATAGCAAATCATGGATTTTAAAAAAAATAGGCAAATGTTCTGTAAAGACAATTCTTAAAATGTGAAATGCCAACAGATAATGGATATGTGAAAAAGTGTTCATGGTCTGAGTATTTGGAAATTCAAACTAATGGTGCATGCAAAAAAACCAAGTGTGGTTTTACATGTTGGGAATCCCAGCACTTGGGTACTGGAGACAGGAACATCGGAGGGCTGAGGTCATCCTTAGGTACAGAGCAAGTTGGAAACAAGTTTGGTATAGGTGGCACCCCACTCACAAACAATGGAAACTGAAAACACGGAATGGAAATGCTTTGAGCCTAACTCCCTAATCAAGACTGCTATGAAGGCAATATTCTTTCACATACTACCACCAAGAAAAATACCAGCAGTGTAGGATTCTAGGTTGCAAACAGTAAATGAAGACCAGGGGAGAGTGAAAAACTGTAACTCTGGACTTCCAGAAAGGCTTCACTAATGAATTTTCCCCTAACAATTACCTGGTAGAAACAGCCAAAATCTATGCAATGTGTAGAATTGAATTCCATCTGTTCTAGAATTCAATGGTGAATGTTTGAATCCAAAATGAATGTTTGTCCAAAATGAATCACTCAATGGTTAATTCAGATGATAGTGTTGTCAAACAACATAGCAAAAATTACTAAAATAATTCAGTTCAAAATTGGACATTACTCAGGAATTATTTCTCCAAATGAGACATACGAATAGCTAATACACATGGGAAGCACTCAATATCACTACAGGATTCTGACAGCTCATAATTTGCAGTCCAATAACACAGTAGCCTGAAGGATCCTAAACATCTTTACCATGAAAATCATAAATGTTTGAGGATCCAGATCTGCTAATTTCGTTTATTATATAATTGACAAATATACCAAAACCATATTCTCCAGCATGCACAACTGCAGTTACTTTGAGTCAATTAGGAATAAGCGCTTGAAATGAAGGGTGCCATGACTACCTAAACAAAACTACCCTTATTATATTCGAGTAACTGGAAGTACACATCAGAGACAGTCATTTCTGATGAGATGAAGCTGAGTGGAGAGATGAGAAAACGAGAGCCATAGCATTGGTTATAAAGGACAGTGGCTGTGATGCCCATACAGCTGCAGGTTAAAATGAACACCAAAGAATAAGACAACTAGGAAAAGGAACATTGTCTCCATAAGCTCAGTGTTTGTTCTGAAGTGTCTTCACACCATGTCATCAGTTTTCTTTTTCAAAAAAGCAAGAATTCTGAGGTTTTTTTATTGCTAGAGAAGATTATTTTGTTTCTGTTATTTCAAACAATAATCTATATGAAGCTTTCCCTGTGTTCACCGCAACACAGTATCTCAATAAACTTCAAATATTAAGATGTGTCTTACCAAAATGAAAAGGAGGAATAAGTTTTTTTTAAAAATGAGATGTAATAATAAATGGATGTGTATCCTAGTATATTTGTTCTGGTATCATAATTTAAAGGCAATTTCTGAAAATGATTAAAAAATATTAGACACTATTAAAAGCACATTATTGGTAAAATAAACCTTCATTCTTTTACAAACAATGCATTATGTGATGCAAGACTAACAATAATATTAGAATTAGCATCAAAAGACTGAAAAGCAATCATTTCAGAGAAATGAGCTCTGTGAAGATCAGGGGTGTGTGTTTCAGAATATGTGATTGACTGTTTGATAATGAGAACTATTTCAAAATTACCTTCTGTGGTGGTTTAAGAGAAAATGGCCTCCAAAGGGAGTGGCACTGTTAGGAGGTGTAGCCTTGTTGGAGGAAGTGTGTCACTGTGAAGGCAGGCTTTGAGGTCTCATATATGCTCAAGCCACACCCAGTGAGACCGTCCATTTCCTGTTGCCTACAAGATGTAGAAGTCTCAGCTCTCTCTCCAGCACCATGTCTGCCTGCACACCACCATGTACCAGGATAATGGACTGAACCTCTGAACTGTAAGTGAGCCACCTCAGTTAAATGTTGTCC
Source organism: Peromyscus californicus insignis (assembly GCF_007827085.1). Taxonomy (NCBI): domain Eukaryota; kingdom Metazoa; phylum Chordata; class Mammalia; order Rodentia; family Cricetidae; genus Peromyscus; species Peromyscus californicus. Next base: position 6,872,595 of record NW_026294480.1, on the reverse strand, counting down.
TTTCTAAGATTACTGTGATCGTGGTGTCTCTTCAGAGCAATAGAAACCCTAACTAAGACATCCTGTATTTGAGGATTCCCTTTTATTCTCAAGTTCCCTTAGTTTCGTGCCAAAGTTCATATGACAGTTGCATAGTTCCGCTGATATGAATGACTACTAGCAGTGTGTGCACTGTTATGCTGAAGAGGGTCTACAGTAAAAGTTTTGATAGAATTTGATATAAAATACAAGAGTCAAAAAGGGTGTAACTTTATTTCTATAAAACACATGATATGAAAGTAATTGATAGGTGGATGAAGAATGATATAACATAAACGATAATATGCTACAAATTACCTGAAGCACATTAACATTGGGAACAGACTCTCCCACCAATCCTCAGTAGTGTGTAAGTAAAATGTTTCCTAGATCCCTTATGTTCTAGTTTGTTTCTCTGTTACTTTGATACACCCCACGACCAAAAAGCAACTTGGGTAAGAAAGGGTTTCATTTTACACATTACAGTCCATCACTGAAGAAATCCAAGGCAGGAACTGAAGGCAGGAGCCTGAGCAAAGATCATGGAAGAATGCTACTTAGTGGCTTACTCCCATCTCATTTTCAGTTACCTTTTTTATACAGCCCAGGTCCATATAGCCTCGGGATGGTTTTGTCCACAGTGGACTGGGACCTCCTATATCAATTGTACTCAAGAAAATGTAACAGTCATGTTTCTGGCCAATCTGACAGAGACAATCCTTTAATTGAGGTTCCCTCTTCCTAGATGTGTCAAGTAGACAGCCAAGATTAGCCATCATACCTCACTAAGGTAGATTTTATTTTAATGTCTGTAGCGGAATGTAATTCTATACACAACATTAACAGTGCATTAAGAACCACTTATTTTTATTTACAAAAGTCACTAAATTTCATATTCCAATAATGTATTGTATGATCTCTGGGAAAAAAACAGACTCTCAAGCCTCAGGATTCAGTCATGTTCTTCTGATAAAATTATCTAGCAGTTGTGATCTTTACATTTTTTCAAAATTGAGCCTATGTTATAATTTGGATTTATAACATACTGATATCCTCACAGATTTGAGTTATCTGCATGACCCCAAAGTCTGTAATGAGTTTTTCTATCACAACAACAATTCCCCTAGAAATTATAAGCAATATTTCATGCTTTGTTAAATTCTATACATACAATTCATGAAGTTTGTCTATGATCATTCCCTTATATCTCTTAAGGTCTACATAATGACTAAAGTCTTGCAACACTGTTTACACAGTGCTTTTTACTAGTAGCTTTTCTCAGTTTTACATATTTTACTGTTCCTTCCCAAGTCATTATGCATGTATAAAGTTTGATTATAATTCACTCATGATTAATGAGGATTTCCCACATTACTTGCATTTATAGGGATTCTCTAAAATGTAAATTTTTGATGTTGCATAAATATAGACTGCTCAACACAGTCACCATCTTCAGCACTACAAGATTTTTCTTGTGTGAAAGAAATGTTGGATGTTGAATAAGGGTTGAACTGTTATTAGAGGTCTTCCCTTGTTCCTTTCATTTCTAAAATTTCTGTCTCATATGAATTCTTTAGTGTTGAAGGATCAATAAACAATTATTGAAGGCTTTTTGACAGTGTTTGCACTAATCTGCATTTTCTCTGATATGAGTTCTGTAGTGCCGAGTAAAGCCTGAACAGTTTTTAAAGGCCTTGCCACACTGTTCACATTTGTAGGGCTTCTCTCCAGTATGAAGTCTCCAATGATGTTTAAGGTTTGAAGAAGAGTTAAAGGCCTTACCGCATTCTTCGCATTTGTAGGGTTTTTCTCCAGTGTGAATTCTTTGATGTTGAGCGAGGCTTGAAGTATAATTGAAGGCTTTGCCGCAGTCTTTACATTTGTAGGGTTTCTCTCCAGTATGAATTCTTTGGTGTTGAATTAGATTATAACAATTATTAAAGGCTTTCTCACATTCTTTGCATTTGTAGGGTTTTTCTCCACTATGTATCCGTTGGTGTTTCATATACGTTGAGCAAATGCTAAAGGCTTTTCCACACTCATCACATTTATATGGTTTCTCTCCAGTATGAATTCTCTGATGGTAAATAAGGTTTACAGAACAGTAAAAGGCCTTGCCACATTCCTTGCATTTGTAGGGTTTCATCCCACTATGAATTCGCCGATGCTTATACAGATAAGAAGAACAGCTAAATGCCTGGTCACAGTCATCACATTTGTAGAGTTTCTCTCCTCTATGTATTTGCTGGTGTTGGTGAAGGCTGGAAGAACAGTTAAAGGCTTTGCCACACTCTTTACATTTGTAGGGTTTCTCTCCAGTATGGGTCCTCTGGTGTTTAGAAAGAATGCAGCGAACGTTAAAGGCCATGCCGCATTCTTCGCATTTGTAAGGTTTCTCTCCAGTATGAATTCTCTGGTGTTTAGAAAGTGTTGAGTGAACATTAAAAGTCTTTCCACATTCATCACATTTGTACGGTTTCTCTCCAGTATGAATTATCTGATGTTTAGAAAGTGTCGTGCGAACACTAAAGGCCTTGCCACACTCTTCACATTTGTAGGGTTTCTCTCCAGTATGAACTCTTCGGTGAACAACAAGGCCTGAACAGTTAGTGAAAGGTTTACCACACTCTTCACATCTGTAGCGTTTCTCTCCAGTGTGGATTCTTTGATGCTTACCCAGATATGAAGAACAGCTAAAAGCTTTGCCACATACTTCACACTTGTAGGGTTTCTCTCCGGTATGAATTCTTTGGTGCTGTTTAAGGCTGGAAGAATAGTTAAAAGATTTACCACATTCTTCACATGTATAAGGTCTCTCTCCAGTATGAATTCTCTGGTGTTGAATAAGGACTGAATTTCTATCAAAGGCCTTCCCACATTCTTTACATTTATGGGGTTTTGATCCTGTTGAAAAGGGGTTGACATATAAGTAAAAGCATACCACCATATTTTATAATTATACTGCTCAATTTGTAATATGAATACATTAAATTTTTGACTATATTTTGACAATATAAGCATCACATAAATGGGAAATTATAGACTATATTCCTATATTCCCAGTAGCATCATTTAGAAAATATTGGTGTAAACAACCTAATCTACCACTGAACTGAGAATATGAAGATAATGTGGAACAAAAAATAACTTTACTTTAAATAGCCAAATTTGATATAACACCAAAATAAAAAGTTCTGAAAGGACATTTTACTGAAGGAAATAAGCGCATTATATAAAATTTGCAATTTTGGTCTTACATGAAAAGTCAGGTTGGAACACATGTCAAACAGGAAGCTAATGGTGATTGTCATAGATTAGTTGGAGGAAGAAATACAATTTTTTTGAGCATACAGTTTCAGTTTCCAAAGCCACAGAATCTTGTAAAGATGTACTACATAACACTTTTAAACAATATCCATGAAATATTTAAGAGAGTATTATTTTACCAACAATAATATAAATACATTAAAAAATCAAATTATGAAAAACTTTCTAGTTTACTTAGAAGTGGCATAAGTTCAGCTAAGGGGAACATGTATGTCAATAAATATATAAGTTGCACAATTTCTGGGAACACCCATTTAGAGGGCTACAACAAGTATTGAGTAACCAATGAACAAAGAAAATACACATGGCTTGAAATCAGGAATAATACTTTTTTATAGGCAAATGATAACAATTTCACTCTTAATAGACCTAAGGCATAGGTGTCTTAATATCTTACATTGTCCTAAAGAATACAGTAACTAGTAGTGTCATCTAGAAAAAATATCCTGGGTACAGCTAAGCATATTATCAGATAATGTAAAGGAGTCTAGAATAAAGAAATCAAACACAGAAAATAGAGTTGCAAAATAAGAAAAAAAGAGAATGAGTTTGGGACCCATAAAAATTTGTAAGAGTATCAAAGATGTACTAGACAAAACTTATCTAGATGTGTGGTTTTCAGCTATGACTTCATACTGACAAAAGCATGGCATTTTAAATTTCTGTCATTTAGTGTGAGGCAAAAAAATATAAAAATAAACCCAACCCTCATAAAAATACATTATTGGACCAACAAGATGATGGCTTAGAAGGTAAAGAGCATTGACCCCAAGCCTGAACACCTCTTCTCCATCCCCACAACCCACACAGTAGAAGGGAAAAAAAAATCAACTCTTGTATTTTATCAGCTGACCTCAAAATGAGCAGTGTCATGTGTACACACATGCACACATGTGAGAGCTCGGATGAAACTAGTTTGGCTAACGAGCATGTACATGAAATTAGAGATGCTTACCTGTTAGAGATGCTTATCTGTGGTGTTACTGTGTTACTAAGGCTTTTAGAAATGTTTAGACCTTTTCTGATTTATAGAAAGCAAAGCAAAGTCTGTATTAACCTAGACCCTCTCAGGCAAAAAGAAAGGCCTGGGGCTGAGAAGATGCCTCGGCGGTTAGCATGCCTGCCACACAGGTGTGAAGACTGGACACCCAGAACCTTTGTAAATGTGGGGTGGGCATGGTGTTCAGCTTGTCATTCCAGGTTTGGAAAGTGAAGACTGAGAAATTCCTAGAGCAAACGGACTAGACTAGCTCTGAGTTTGACAGAGACCCTGACTCAATGAATAAGACAGAAGAGCCATCCAGGAAGAGTCTTAACATCAACTTTGATCCTCCCCAAGCACATGTGAGCCTGTATGCACACAAGCACCCAGACACATGCAAATATGAATACAGACAAACACTATACAGAGATACAAAAAAACAAGTTAAATAAAGGACTTTGGCAATCACTGTAAACACATACAGAGCTTCCTGGAGGGGAAGAAAGAGGATTATTATGGTAAACATCATGCCGTTGACAGTAAGAGATTTCCACCAAAACATAACTTCTCAATACACATTTACCAATTGACTTGTCATTTTTTGGGCTCTACTGTGTTCATTCCTACACACCTGGATGGCTGGCAGCTGGTGCTTTTCTCTTCACAATCCAAGGCTCTGTATTTTGCTCCAGAAATGTGACCAGATATGGCTTAGAGAAAACAAGACCTGTTTGGAAAAGGAAACAAGATGCTTGGCTATAACATGAATCTTAAAAGGTCTTATTAATAAAAACAAACCCGGAGCCAGGTATTGGGGTGAATGCTGAAAGATCAGAGAAACAGAACCAGCCACAGCTAACCTCGCCAGTTCCTCAGCTGATCTCGTTTCCTCAAACTGGAAGCCTCTGTGTCCTTATCAGAATGGATCTCAGCTGAACAGCTGTTCAAAAGCCTAAAAGCTTAACCAGGCTCCTAGTTCCTGGTTTTCACACCTTATATACCTTTCTTCTTTCTGCCATCACTTCCTGGGATTAAAGGTGTGTGTCACCATGCCTGGCTGTTTCCAGTGTGGCTTTGAACTCACAGGGATCCGGATGGATCTCTGCCTCCAGAATGCTAGGATTAAAGGTGTGTGTGCTACCATTTTCTGGCCTCTATGTCTATCTAGTGGCTGTTCTGTTCTCTGACCCCAGATAAGTTTATTAGGGTGCACAATATATTGGGGAACACAATATCACCACACTTGGCCTTTTCTCCTGTAAATTAACCTGTGAACCCCAGTTCTGTGCTTATAAGGAAAGAGAAGGCAAATGATTGTGGAAAATTCTGTGTTCAAACATTCCATGAAAGACAGGGAGCTTAAGAGTAATTTACAACCTATAGATCCCAAACCTCATTACAAAGAAGAGTATTACAGTTGAAGGGTGGGACGTTTTCTTTAACACACATGCCTCACGCCACTGAGCTTCTAACATTGCCACTACAGGATGCACACTTAAAAACAAATCTGTTAAAAGCACAAAAGGAAAAAGGAAATGTTTCTTAGCTGTATTGACAATTCCTCTAATTTTTCCTTTAAAAATGGGCATAGGAAACTAATCAATCAGCTGTGATGGTGGTAGCACATGCCTTTAATCCCAGCACTGGGAAGGCAGAGGCCAGCCTCGTCTACAGAGCAACTTCCAGGAGAGTCAGGACTACACAGAGAAACTCTGTCTCAAGAAACCAAAAGAAAAAAAGGAATATAAAAATAAAAAAACAAAGCTAATCAATCAAAAGCACAAGCTCCCATGAGATATTCTACAAATGGAGGAAGTTATTTATATGTTGACGATGTGTAAATAATTCACTGTGGACGTGATCCTCACCCAGGAACACAAGGTTGCTGTAGTTCTCCAACATCACTTCCTTGTACAGATTCCACTGAGCAGGCTCCAGGCATTCACACTCCTCTACAGAGAAATTAATGGCCACGTCTGTGAATGACAGAAGTTCCTGAAGGAAAAATAAGTGAATATCATAAATTAATGAAATAGGACAATTACACCAAAGTCAACAAGCCTGCAGTCGCAATTCTAAATTTTGCCAAAGGTGAAAGGAGAGTCAGAAATGCTTCTGAGATTGATGTGTAAAATTAATTGGAGTCTTCAAAATGAAGTTATATTATCTCCTGAATTATCCCTACTTAAAAGAAAAGAGAATGACTAAGAGCTAGTAAACTTACATGAATATAATTCTGTGAAATATAAAAGGTAAAATGTAGGCATCCACAAATAGATGCATTTAGCATGGTTTGCTGACATTATATGCCACACATTCCATACATTCTCACTTAGGATATACTATCTGGAAACTGAACCGCTGTGAAGATGGAGACCTTGATGTGGCTCTGGACTGAGGCTTCAGAGTTTGCACTAACTTCACTGGGGAAACTAGGAAAGCGTACCACAGAGCATGGGGTGGAGGAGCCAAGGGCAGAATAAAGAAGAATTCACAGATAAAATGGAATTGCAAGAATTTTACACATTTACAAGTTTTGAAACAGCAAAAACAGCATTTTGAATATTTTAAATACACTAAATGTAATTCTAATTTTTTTTTTCTCTTTCTCCTTCAGGGATTCGTGCATCTGATGTGCTCCTAAAGCAAATTTTGAACTCATGACCCAACTGCAGTGCTCTTCAGAGGTCTAGTGTTATCGATACATGACACAACCTTTTATTTTTTTCTCTTATTTGTAAATTTTCTACATTTCAGTACCCCTGTTTTTCTTAGTATATAATGTTCAAAATGATCTATGAGGGCAGTAACATTCTTACTGTTTATGTTAACTTATAAAAACGAGATTTACATATTAATGATTATATACTATTAGATATATACTTTGTTAGATAATATTAGATATATCCTTTCATGGTCTTTAAATAATTCTAAATATGTTATTCAAAAAATTTATTTTATATTTAAAATGCTCAAAAGCCTGTCTTCCAGGCATTTTAAATATACACTCCAGGACTGTATACTGTCACGATCCTGTGCAATAGTATCCTAAGCATCCCACTCCTACCTAACTGCATTGTGCACCCACTGATCAATACTTCCCGAGCATCTCTTCCTCATGTCACTAGACCATTGGAAACACCCGTATATCTTCAACTTCAGTGACGTCAAATTCTCTGGAGTCTGTCTATGGCTTAAATCATGTGCTCCTTGTCTTTCCATGTCTGAGATAATAATCCTGTCTATATGATCACAGACAAGATTCTGTTCTTTGTGCCTGAACAGGACTGGACATATGTGTGTGTACCTGTGAACATATGGAGAGCCTCTACCTTCCTTTCCCGGCAGGATCTTCTACATCTTGTCAAAAGACTTACGGTAACAATAAAATGCAAAGTCACAAGGGTTCCCTCAGCTGTCTGCAGCCTAGTCTCAGAATTTACTCTCATGTGAAATGTGCAAAGCGAAGCTGTTAGGATCATGGATAACAACACCGTTGATGCTCAGTGCCCCTGTAAATTGGCACAGACATTGGGGAAAACACTGCCCACGTTCTTCAAAAACCTAAAACTATAACTATCTAAATGAGCTGACTACTCCACTCCTAGGTGGACAGCTCCAAAGAGACTGAGCCAAACCTGCATTTCTAGGATAGAAGTGACTTGATCATAGCGGATGGTCTTGGTCTTGATGTTTGCATACATCCGGTTTCCATGACCCTGTCACTCACGGGCTCTCCACTGCAAAGGAGGCAGACACTCTCAACAACGGCCTTTCTAGGCCTCTCACACTGCCAAGCCCCAGCTGCTCTCCATCACCTCTTCATGCTTTCAAAATCAGTACCACGTGGGAGACTCATACATTACCAAGTGCAGCTGTCAGCGTGAAATTCAGTCTTGACCCCCTCTAGACCATAGCTCAGTGTACTGACGAAATACTCCCAGAAGCTAGTACCTCAGTGATTCTGGTCTATTTTTAATCACAGCTGATTTCTCAGTCCCAGCTATCAAATAGCAATTGTCCTAGGAAAGCAATAGATCCATGTCAGTAGTGCGAGTCTCTTGATAATCACAGCTCATTCTTCAGCCCCAGCTGAAGAGAAACCAGCAGAAGTCAGGGGAAACCGAGTGCAGATTATGCGAGTCTGGGGAAACCTCAAGCTTGCCCCCAACGACACACCTCCTCCAACCAGGCCACACCTCTTAATCCTTCACAAACCGTTCACCAGTGGAGACCAAGTATCCCAGCATAGGATGCTATGGGTCCATTGCACTCAAACAGAAAGTTTTTCTGGTTTGTGCACAGGCTTGAAACAGAGCTCAAAGTATATGGTGGTATATTAATTATTCAGGTTTTAAACCTTTACAACAGTCATTAATAATTAACATAGAGATATGGCTGAAAGTGCAATGGAGTGGAAAACAATTCCAGCACGAAAATGAACACGGTCTCTGTTTTTTCCTTAGGATGTGCCAAAATAAACCTTTGTGAGGAATTCACCGGCTGTCGCTGCTTGCAGCACTGAAGACTAGGACACAGAATAGAAAAGGGAAAAGCAAGTGTTGGAGAGACACTTGCTCGGATGTGTGAGGCCTGGGTTCCATTCCTAGCACAAAGCAGTAGACAGCAGGAAAAGTCATGATGCTGTACCTGCTTACACCCTGCTTACATGGAGATCACCAAGGCAAGAATTGCAGAATAGCCTCCAAATTTCTGGCGCCTTCCTCGGGATGTTAAGAGTGGATCAGCCATTCAATTCTGGTCTTGTTTCAGACCTGACCAAAACACTGAATTCTGACTCGCCTCTCTCAAAGAGCCAATGGGAGGAGCATTAGAACTTGAACGATAGGTACAATGCCAATGAAAACACAGGTCAAAGGCTATAACGAGAGCCTCAATTATATATATAAATTTATGAAGGGGTTCTATGGGGAAAACAGACTCACTGATACAGGACCGCCTCTATCAGGCCAGATAGCCTAAGGTCGTGGTTGGAGCGAATTCCCACTACAAAAGGCCATTACACACATTCCTGGGATAGCTTTGAGAAGCTCCAGAAATTCTAGCACAGCAAAGGTCACTGTTATTAATAAATTCCACACATCAAGGAGAATAATAAGGCATGGGCATAGTGGTGCACCTTTAATCTCAGTACCCAGCAGGCAGAGGTAAGCAGATCTCTATAAGCTCAAGGCTACCCTGGTCAACATAGAATTCAAGGTCAGATATAGCTGCATAGTAAGACCTTATCCAATAAGAATTAAGGCATAACCTAAACAAGGAAAACTGTATTAGAAAAGAAGAGAACATCCCCCAAATTTCCAAAGAATCCATCTATGGTACCTGAAGGAGAATGCAGATGGACACATCAAGAAAATGGCTGCGAAATAAGCAGGAACGTCAACAAACCAACTGTGAAATGTAGTAGGAAAAGAAAAGCAATGGGGCTTAAAATGACACACTGAATGGCCAAATGTATACAGGAGACCAATCCCAGACAAGAGCCTGTGAATGGGAGCCTGAGCAAACATGAAGGCCTTCCTCAAGCACGAGGACTGTGAAGGCAGACAAAACACACACACACACACACACACACACACACACACACACACACAAAAAAAAAAAAAAAAAAAAAAAAAAAACACCAAAGAGGGGCTAAAGGATTCAAGAAACACTTCAAGTGGGAAAAAGGAAGAGGAAGCCAGGCAAGGGGAAATAAGTAATCCTACTACGTGGGATGCAGAGGCAATAAGAAGAAGTTCACAGGTAGCCTGGGTTGTAGAAGATCCTCTCTCTAAAAACAACAATAAAAACTAAAAACTAAACACCAATCAGAATCAGAAACAAAAGAGAACAATTTTTAAAAGATGTTTCAAACAACACTATTTGAAGAAAGTACCAGACAACAGGAGAGACAGACAACTGGTTAGCTTTTGTCAAGTTGACATCATTTAGAAAGAAGAAACTGAAAGAGAGAAAATGCCACCACCAGCTTGGCCACTGGGCCAGTCTGCGGAACATTTTCTTGATTAATGATTTATGTGGGAGGGCCAAACTCATTGTCGGTGGAACCAATACTGGGCATATGGTCCTGGTGGCATGAGTTGCTTCTATCCTGGAAATTTAGGGTTGTTTCAACATACCTAAGTCAATAAATATAATAAATCATATAAATGAACTTAAAGACACAAATCACATGATCATCTCAATAAATGGAGAGGGAAGCCTTGGATAAAATCCAACATGCTTTCATGATTAAAAAAAAAAAATCTCCAGATGTGAGGATACAACATGGAGTAACCACAGAAACCAGGGAAGGATAAAGGGATCAGGTGGGGATTGGGGCATGAGAGAGGTGCCTGAAGAGGGAAAGGGAAAAACTGGAGGCAGCTTCAACTGGGGAGGGAGGGAGGTCAATACAGATGCAGAAGGGGGAGGATGAGAGCAAATAACACCAAGGTTATTTGATAAAACCTCATAAAATCATACTATTTTATACTTACCAAAAATTATACATTATATGCATACATAGACACAGAAACACAAGTATTCTCAACCCCTGAGCCATCTCTCCAGGCCACAAGATGTTTCATTTTTTTTTAAGTTACTTATTTTTATTTTTTCTACATGAGTGTTTGCCAGCTCGAATGTTCCCCTGGAACTACAGTTATAGACAACCGTGAGCCGCCATGTTGGTGCTGGGGACTGAACAGTTCCTCTGCTAGAGAAACAAGTGCTCCTATTTAAAAAAAAAAAAAATTTTGACAGTCTCATTTAGCATACCTGGCCTTGAATTTTCTACAAAGCAGCAAGTGACCCTGAACAAGTGATATCTTGCTTCCACCTCCCAAATGCAGAGATGGCAGGACATGGCACGGAATACACTTGCTTTTTCTTGTCAATCACAGGTCTGTTTGATGCATGTTAAATGTGTGTGTGTATGTGTGTATTAAATGTTTACGTGTGTGACCTATAATATAAATGAGCATATTGCTGTATTACCTCTACATTGTAAGAAACAAGATTTGAGGTACAAGAAAACGTACTTTTCACACCTTAAACATTGTAAAATGGCATATTATTAGCTTCCTGCAGATTAGTAACAATAACTAGGAAGTGTCCCCGTTGTTTTAATTAGTTAGATAATATGTAGAAAATATTAGTATTTATAACAATATGGTTTAAAGCTCGTGCTTCTTAGGAGTAGACTTTAATGCTGTAAGTCAGTCTCCAGCACATAAATACTCAATTTGACTGAAGTGTGGCAAAATACTCTTTTTTTTTGTTTTTTGTTTTTTGAGACAAGGTTTCTCTGTATAGCCTTGGCTGTCCTGGAACTCACGGAGATCCCCCTGCCTTTGCCTCACCAGTGCTGGGATTAAAGGGGTGTGCCTCCCCACCTGTTCAAGTGTGGCCAAATATAAAGAAGCACAAAAACTAGGATGAAGCCGGGCGGTGGTGGTGAACACCTTTAATCCCAGCACTGGGGGGGGGGGGGGGGGGGGGGGCGGGGCAAGGCAGGGGGATCTCTGTGAGTTCCAGGACATCCTGGTCTACAGAGTGAGTTCCAGGTCAGCCAGGGCTGTTACACAGAGAAACCCTGCCTCAAAAAAACAACAAAAATAGACAGGGTGAACTGCCCATGTATACAAATGATAGGACCCTGAGTGAGCCACAGATCAATCTCATCTTTTGATCTTTCTGACACTGTATAAATACCTGGGCACCCTACTCCTCAAGAATAACTGTTACAAAGAACTCTGTTGTTGGCTTCAGAGTTTCTAGACACTGCTAGGATGGAAGAAAAGTTTGTGACTAGAGAGCAATATAGACAGCCTGTCAGGTGTACCAGACTATCTCTCCTCTCCAGAGACATTCAAGCCCACTCCATTAACAACCCTCACACCAACTAATCTCTCCTTTCAGGAAAGGAGTCTAAAATTCTGACATCGCAGTATCTGGTGCAATTGGATGTGGTAATGTTTTCTAGTATTTTTCACTCTGCAATATAGGGTCGTTGGAACGTGCAAAGCTTAGAGTGTCCCCTTTATGGGATTTTTCGGCCTCATATGTGTGTGAGTGTGAGGATTCAGGTCAAGGAGGGTATACATAAGAGATCTCTATCCAAAGTGAGGCATCCTAAAAAATAACAATTTATTCCGAAAAAAAAAAAATGAGACTAACATCCCATAACCCAACTCTCTCGCAGAACTCTCTGTCCTGGGAACTACGGGCTTTATGAACTTTTGTCAACTCAAAGGAAGATTCCTCGGGCGGCTGCAGAGTACAAGGAGGGACCAGAAAAACCCCACTTGCTCTCGATGTCCTGAGAAATCTGACAACCGCAATGTGAGAGGTAATAACAGCATGCTTCCCCAGCCAAGCTGGAATGTGAGCTCCCACCACCTCGGGCACAAGCAGTCGACCAAGCCACCCAGCTCTAGCAATCCTGGACCTTCCACGTCCTCCGCTCTTCCCTCCCTGAAGCACAAGACTGACGTACTCAGGCAGCCTCCGGGTCCTAACGGAGCATTCACTCCCGGCACCATCCTCACGCCCTCTCCCCACCCCTCCCCAGCACCCGGGCCAAGCCTGTGTCAACACAGCTCTTCCCAGTCAGATGCTCCCCGCCTCCCACCCACCCCACCTCTGCTCCCTGCAGGCCGGACCTGCCCACCCTGCACCGGCCCTCGGGCCCGCAAGGCTACGCTGCACCCTTGACCAACCTCCATGTCGAACGCCGAGCACAAGCCACACTCTCCCAACTTTGAGAAAGATGCAGAGTTTGGAGAAACAAAAAAATGCAGAATGAACCCGGAAGCACAGAAAGCAGAGTCCTGTCTAGTTGACGTCATGATGAGAGACTACATTTCCCACAAGTCTATGCGAAGGACTGCCCAGCACCTAAGAGAGTGAGATGTACTTTTTATTACCCACGGACTCTCACTGGAATTAAGCTGCTTTAAAAATCCCAGATTTACAGATTTACAAAGGGCGTTGAGGGGATGTGAGTCCAGCTTTTGACGGCAAAGAGTATTAGGCTTACTTCTTGCTCTAATCAATGTGTCGTGACTTTAAAAGCTCAGGTGTACTTAGACTCTTATGGCAAGAGGAAAAATTCACATTGACTCAATTTTACTTCAAAATAACGGAGCAAGAAGCTAAGTTGGGACACACCACAAATTCTTTTTAGGATTGTTTTTGAAACCAAGTTTCCTGGAAATGTTCTGTAATCTGAGCTACTCTGGGTCTTGAGACAGAAGGATCACAAGCCTATGTCCCAAATTACAAAGTAGGAATAGAGACGGGGTTCCTTACCGATAAAGCATTTTCATAGAATGAAAGAGGCCTTGGTTTAATACCTAATAACTACAAATAAATCAATAAGAAAAAAAAAACGGTTTTAGTGTGTACACTGGAACTCAGTTTGGAGCATGGGCCAGGAAACACGTGTCTCTTATTACACCTACAGATAAGCCCCAGAATCCCTTCGAGACTCTTTTCAACGGTCGTGGGTCCCTTGTCCACATTTTTATCCATTCATCTGTGTAAACAATTTAATGTTGTAGGAGCTGTACCAGAGCTTCACCCACTTCTCTCCGGTCTTTCTCAAACCCGGCATTCTCTGAGCTCTCTGCTCCTTCTGAGGAAAATCAGTGTTGAGATCAGTACGGTGTGTGAACTGACCACTGTCTTTTTTCTGTTCTTGGCATTGCTCCTGTGTGACAGTATTTAAAGGGTGTTTTTTTTTTTTTTTTTTTTTTTTTTCTTGAGCTTCCCACTACTTTCCCATCTCAGAACACAGAAACGATTCTTCCTTTAGTACAAAGGCATCAGAAATACAGTCCTGGGAATATCAAAGAGGCTAGATTGACACCAGGGTGTACCCACAGTTACACAGTTCATCTCAGGTGTGTTTATCCCTGTACTGGTAATGTCTGAGACTCAACTATAAGCCCACAAGAGGAAAGAGTTCATTTTTATGCCATGGACACCGATTCACAATGAAATTATTTCTCAGATTAGAAGGTGGTTTTGCTTTGTTTTATTACCAGAAGTTTTTTTTTCAACTTGACACAAGCTGAAGTCATCAGAGTAGGCCTCAAGTGAGAAAGTGGGTCTGTAAAGATCAGGCTGTAGGCATGCCTGGAGGGTATTTTCTCAATACATAATTGATGTGAGAAGGACCAGGCCATTGTGGCTGGTACCACCCCTGGGCTGATGGTCCTGGGTTCTCTCAGAAAGCAGGCTGAGCAAGTCCTGGGAAGCAAACCAGTAAGAAGCAGCCCTCCTTGGACTCTGCATCAGCTCCAGCCTCCAGGGTTCTACCGTTTGAGTTCCTGCCCTGGCTTCCTCCAATGGACAGTAATCCAGGATATGTAAACCAAATAAACACTTTCATTCCTATGATTACTATTCATGGTTGTCAGCTTGACTACATCTGGAATTAACTGTAATGGAGGGATTACACCTGTGAGGGATTTTTTTGCTTGAAGTGGATGGATCCACTTCTAGTCCAGACCTTTGAGGTAGGAATACACACACCTTTGATCTTGATATTGAGGTGGGAAGATACACCTTTAATCTGGGCCACACTTTCTGCTAGAAGCCTATATAACAGTGATTCTCAACCTGTGGGTTGCAACCCCCTTAGAAAAATACAGATATTTACATTATGATTCATAACAGTACCAAAATTATGAAGTAGCAACAAAAATAATTTTATGGTTGAGAGTCACCACAACATGCGGACCTGTATTAAAGGGTTGCAACATCAGGAAGGCTGAAAACCACTGCTGTATGAAGACATGGAAGATGGAAGCTTTGGCTCTTTGCCTAGTGGCTCTCACCTTGCTAGCACATTCATTCCTTCACTGGCATTGGAGCCTACTTCTTCAGGACCCCAGCATATACTGAAGACCAGATGAGAGGTCCAGCCTTTACGAACTGAGCCAAATACTGAATTCTTGGACTTTTCATTCACTGCACATCACTGTTGGATTAGCTGGACTGTGCAGCCTATAAGTCATTCTAATAAATAAATCTGCTGTCTATGTATAAAGATTCATTCTCTAAGTTCTGTTACTCTAGAAAACCCTAATACATTCCACAACTTGCTTTTGGTCAGGTTTATCATAAAGATAGTAATCCTATATAAGACACAAGTTGGTCCCAGGATGGTAGAGTATTGCTGGGACCATGTAAGACATGTTAATTAGCAATGGGGGAGGGCCCAGATCATTGTAGGTAGTGCCATCCCTGAAATGGTAGTCCTAGGTTCTATACGAAAGCAAGCTGGGCAATCCATGAAGAACACATCTGTAAGCAGTACCCCTCCACGGCTTCTGAATCAGCTCCAGCTTCCAGGTTCCTGCTCTACTTGAGTTCCTGTCCTGACTTCCTCTGATGATGAACAGTGATATGGAAATGTAAGCCAAATAAACACTTTCTCCCCTAACTTGCTTTTGTTCATGGTGTTTCACCACAGAATAGTAATCCTAAAACAGAAGTTGGTACCACAGACATGCTAACATGGATAGGAAAACACGCAGGAGGCCTTAACCCTACAGAAAGAATGATAGGCAACTATGGAATGCTGAGAGGAGAAGAAACAGTTTTCCTCAGGAATGAGCACACCAATTGGTTATCCAATACCAAATTGTCAGCCTTGAAAATATATAAATACAGACAAGGTAATACAGACTTAGAAGTTTGTGTGTGTGTGAGTGTGTGTGTGTGTGAGTGTGTGTGTGTGTGTGTGTGTGTGTGTGTGTGTGTGTGTGTGTGTATGAAGAGTGGCCATCAGTTTGAAAGAGAGCAAGAAGGAATATATGGAAAAGTATGGAGGGAGAAACAAGAGGTGAGAAATGATGTAATCATAATCTCAAAAGATAAAAGAAATATTATTTTTTAAAAGGAGCAGAAAAAGAAATATCCATTTGTAATAATGCTCACTGTTATGGTGGGCTAAAGAAGTGGGGGCCCAAAGATCAGGAGTCAAGGCCAGCTTGGGCCACACATGTAAGAAGTTAGAGACGGGCCAGTAGCCAAGAGCACCCATGTTCTAACACCAACATGGTAGCTAACAATCACCTGTAACTCCAGTTCCTGAGGATCCAAAGCCCACTGTTGCTTCTGGAGGCAAAGTATTCACATGGTGCACAGACAAACATGCAAGCAAAATAATCTTACACGTAAAATTAAGACAAATCTTCAAAGAAAAAAAAAGGTAGACACACTCACACCTCCATCACCCTATGGGCAACTGGCTTAGGTAATCACATTATAGTCCAGTGTACATACAGCACATAAATCCATTTGTTCACATATAAACAAAGATACCATCCATGAAGGGGAACATATTTTATAGAGGTTTGAACTAGGAATGCTGCAATATAAAATCAGTAAAAATAAATAATTCAATACATGTCCCATTAATTATTAAGAGTTATAATCTATTTTCTAGTTTGATACTGAGTGTCATACAGCACACATGGATTTCACACTTCCTGTGTAGCTGAAGATAACCCTGAACTTCTAACCTTGGCTCTTCTACTGCCCAAGTGCTGAGACTATAAGCCAACTCCACCACACCTAGCTACCAAAACACAATGGTATTTGTGATGTTTCTTGTTGAACATCTAACACAGCTGTAGGTGTTATTCCTACTGGGACCTCCAGCCCACGGTCCTTGTGCACAGATCTAGATCTCACTCATTTTGCTCTTTTCCCAGTGCCTCATGGAGAAATGCCACCATTGAACACAAACAAATACACCAACCCACAATAAGGAACAGGAGAGAAAATTGAAGACATATATTTTATAGTATCATAGTTAGGGTTTCTATTACTAGGATGAAACACCATGACCAACAGCAAGTCAGAGAGAAAAGGGTGTATTGGTCTTACGCTTCCACAGTGTAATCCATCACTGAAGGACAGGAACTCAAATATGGCAGAAACCTGGAGGCAGGAGCTGATACAGAGGCCACAGAGGAGTACTGTTTATTGGCTTGCTCCTCATGGCTTGCTCAGTCTACTCTCTTAGAGAACCCAGGACTACCAGCCCAGCGATGGCCCCACCCACAACAGGCTGGGCCTCCCTCATCAATCACTAATTAAAAAGATGCCCTACAGTCTTGCCTACAGCCCAATCTTATGGAGACATTTTCTCAATTGGGGCTCCTTCCTCTGATGACTCTAGCCTGTGTCATAAAACCATCCAGTACAGTATTTAATGAGAAATTTCCTATTAATCAAAAGCCAACTATCAAATAAACAAGATATATGTCAGTACTGGAACAGTTTTCATTAACCTACAGGCATCTCTACTTTTCTCTAGCATAATCCAAGACTGCCAATGTGGAAAGGAACCAATATGGAAAGAAGCCACCCACGAGGAAAAAATGAAATCATATTCAAAAGCCAACCCTTCTCAGTTATAACTAACCCTGAATGCAAGTGGACTTACCAAACCCAATAAATGAGATTAATGTACTGAGTTCAAAAGAAAAACAGCTAGGAGAAGAGATCCATAAATAGAGCTAAATCTTGGAAAATCAAACTGTGGAGGGCTAATCTGAATAACCGAGAGGCCGCAAATATGGAAAAGGCCCTGGACTTCTCAAAACCAGGCACATGCTTGGCAGAGCCAGTAATGGCCCAGAGCCAGGGCCTGGGGAGCTTTTCCCTGAGAACTTGGTGTACAGAGAAGGAACACAGCTCCTTCTCCAAGACCAGAAATAGGCTTGGAAAAGCTTGGTGCCGGGACCTTGGGAGAGTTGTGGCTTCAGATCCTAAGACCCCAATCCTTCCCACAGGGATATGGCTATCAGTCCCGTGGCTGCTGTGTGCTCGGTCTGTAATATTCTTGAGATACTGTGTGTTCCCTTTGTGCCATGTTGTTTGATTAGCTTCCTGCTGACGACTTTGTCGTCAGTTTAGCCTCCACAAGACTATATACAATGCTGTACTTCTTACTAAGCTTGTTTGGAATAAGGCATAGCTTGTGCAAGACCTTCTGACCTCAAACTTTCTTATCTTTGTTACGGAGTTTGTGACTCCTGGAAAAAGACCATAGACCTGATCAGGATTATATAATTAGTTAAATTTATTAAAGCTGCTAGCAGAACAATACTCACTGAGCCAAACTTGAGATGCCATCTGAAAGGGGGTGGGGTAATAAAGGAAGGACTTTTAAAGGCAAAAACCACAAGAAGACTTTAAGCAGCTGCACAAGCAGCCAGAGAGCTGTTCTGTTCTGCCAAGGTTAGGTAGTCAAAGTTACCTCAAATCTGTCCTCGAATGTCTGCATAAGCAGGTCACAGAAGCCAAAAAGCAGTCACTCACATCATAACGGGCAGATAGTCTGGCTGTACATTTGTTGTGTGTGGGGTTACTGGGAACTTATCCTCCAGAGACAAATGTCTAGGAGGTACCTGCCTAGGATAAAATAGAGTTTCTTCAGCCATCCCAATCTTCTCAATTTTCATTCCTCTGCATTTTCTGATCTCTTGGTTCTCTCTCTCAATACCCCATCACTGAAGGATGATCTGTTGGACCAGATCATCAAACCATAAAGCAAATGAAGCTACAAAAACCTGATTAAAATAATCTGAACTGATAGAGATGACAAACAAAAATTAATCAGAAGAAATGAAGTCACTACACGTACATAAAAATGGACATAACTAATGCAAATGTTTCTACACAAAATCAATAGGTTCTCAATTCCACCTAGATAACATTAAAAGACATGAAGAGCAAACAGTTCAGAGAAAATAAAAACAGGACACTTCAATATTGCATTCTCACATCCTAGATAGGTCCTCCAAACAAGGTGCAAAGGATCCTCCAAGGTATCAACTGAGTTTAAAACATAACTGCAGAACATGACACCCAACAGATAAGGAATACATATTCTGCTCACTGGCATAAGATATCTTCTCTGACGGCCGGGCCGTGGTGGCTCATGCCTTTAATCCCAGCACTCGGGAGGCAGAGCCAGGCGGATCTCTGTGAGTTCGAGGCCAGTCTGGGCTACCAAGTGAGTTCCAGGAGAGGCGCAAAGCTACACAGAGAAACCCTGTCTTGAAAAACCAAAAAAAAAAAAAAAAAAAAAGGTATCTTCTCTGAAATGGACCACATTTCATGCCACAAAACAATTCACTATAAATTGAAAAAAAGAAATAATCTTGTGCATCCTATCAAAACACACTGTACTGAAACTAGAAAGGAATAAAAAGACTAACCTGAGAAAATGCACAAATAATTGGTGACTAAACGATACACCTTTGAATGAGCAGTGGCACTGAAGGATTAGAAAGTCAGTTCTAAGTGGAACAGTTATACTGAGAAGTTCTTAACTGAAATAGCAAAGAGGTCTCAAATGAAAAAATCTAAGATGCAACTCCAAGGTGAAAAAGTAGCCAAACAGAAATACAGATGTTAACAAAAAATAGTGATGAATAAAAATAATAAAAACCAGGGCATAATTCATAAGTTAGAGACTGAAGAACAACATATAGAATTAAGCAAAGAGTGGTCCTTTACTAAAGGTCACATGAGTGTATCCATCCACTAGCCAAACAAATCAGAGCAAAGGGATGATCATGGGATACTCTGAAACCTATATTCCAAAAACCTCAGAAATGTTTAGAAGAAACAGCTATGTTTATAAGTATTTATGGCCCTGTGAAAATAAAACCAGAAGATATAAACAGCCTAAACAGACCCATCGCACTAAGGAGATTGAAGCAGTAATTAAAACTTTCAAAGAAAGTTTAGTATCAACACTTTTCAAACCCTTCCACAAAATAGAAAGATGCACACTACCAAACTCATTCTAAAGAGTCACTGTAACACTAATATTCCAAATACACACACACACACACACACACACACACACACACACACACACACACGCACGCGCGCACACACACACACACACACACGCACGCGCACACACACACACACACACACACACACACACACACACACACACAAGACAGATAACCCTAATTAATATAGTTTTTTTAGAGAAAATTAACTATAGTCAAACTTTATCTTATGTCTGGCACCACCCCCTGATGGAAAGCTGGCTCAATATATGCAAATCAATATATAATACACCAAACAGAGACAAACAGAAATCATCTCTTGTAGAAAAGTCATTTGACAAACTTCAAAAAGCTATGGATGATAAAACTATTGGTAACCTTCAATAAATGGAGAAAAATGAAAACTCTAGCATGAGACAAAGGTTCCTAATATCTCTACATTTTCAATACTATAATGAAATTCTTAACTAAAGAAAGACAAAAATAGAAATAGGCAAAGGAAAAAATTAGAAAGGAAGAAATTCAACTATGCCAGTTTACAGATGACATGAATGTACTCTAAAAGATCTTCTTGTATACTCCACCAAAGACTTCTAAATATAATGGTGCTGGCTAGTTTTATGTCATCTTGACACAAGTTAGAGTCATTTTGGAAGAGGGAACCTCAACTGAGAAAATGCCCCTACCACACTGACCTGTTGGCAAGCCTGTGATGCATTTTCCTGACTGATGATTGACACTGGAGGGCCCAGCACATTGTGGGTGGTGCCACAACTGGTCTGGAGGTCCTGGGTGCTATAAGAAGGCAGGATGAACAAGCCATAGAGAGGAAACCAGCAAGCAGCACCTCCTCCAAAGCTTCTCCACAGTTCCTGCCTCCAGGTTCCAGCCCCACCTGATCTCCTACCCTAACTTCACTCAGTGATGGATTGTTACCTGGAATTAAAGAACAAAATGAGCCCTTTCCTCCCCAACTTGCTTTTGGTCATGGTGGTTTATCACAGCAATGAAAACCCTAAGACAAAGATAAATACTATCAATAAAATAGCTGTTCACAAAATCAACATAAAACATCATTAGCCTTTATATACACCAACAAGATACTTGCAAAGAAAGTAATTAGGAAAAATAGCACCTAGTCACCACAGTCTTAAAAGGTAGGTTTGTTTGTTTGTTTTGTTTTGTTTTGAAGGAAATCTATTTGGGAATGACTCTAACCAAAGAGGTGAAAGGCTTCTACAAGCAAAATTTGGAAAAAAAAAAAAAAAAAAAAAAAAAAAAGCATCACTTAGAGGAAGGCATTATAAGACAGAAAGACATCACATGTTCTGGGATTTGCAGAGCCTGTTTTGTGAAAGCACTTAGTGTAATGAAGGCAACCTACACATTCAATGCAATCCACAGCAAAATCTCAGTGACAGAACTAGAAAAACACACAACTTACATGGAAGCAAAAATGACCACAAACAAGCAATTTATGAAGAAAGAAGAGTCAAATGTATCATATTACTCAACTTCAAACTATGCTACATAGCCTTGGTGATGAAGACTACATGGCACTCATATAAAACAAACATGTAAACAATGGAATGCAAAGTACCACCCAGACAGAAAACATTGAGGTAAAGGACACATAAATTTGACAAAATTTCCAAAAATATAGACAGACTTTTCAACAAATGCTGCTGGCAAAATTAGATATCCAGGGGGCTGGAGAGATGGCTCAGCAGTTGAGAGCACTGCTTGCTCTTCCAGAGGTCCTGAGTTCAATTCCCAGCAACCACATGGTGGCTCACAACCATCTGTAATGAGATCTGGCACCCTCTTCTGGCCTGCAGGCAAACATGCTGTATACATAATAAATAAATCTTAAAAAAAAAAAAAATTAGATATCCAAATTCTTCCAAAAGGAAGAATGAAATTAGATCCACTTTTCTTACCCTACACAAAAATAAATTCAAACTGAATGAAAGATATTAACATTGAAATACAAAAATTATCATAGTAACTAATAGCACAGACATGGAAACACTGAAACATGTCTGTGCTATTCATTATACATAATGAATATTCATTATACATAAAGCTGTATTGATACTACATCTGGGACTGTGCATGGCTGTGTGTGTGTGTGCCTCTGTGTGCATGTGTGTGTGTGTGTGTGACTGTGTACATGGCTCTGTGTGTGTGTGTGTATGTGTGTGTGTAAGCAGAAAACAGTTTAGAAAGAGAATAGGGTAATAAGGGGGCAAAGGGGAACTAAAGGGGAGTAGGAAGAAAACACTATGATACATACATATCAAATGTTGAATGGACACTTTTATTATTTTTATTAGTAACTTTTCCAATTGCTGTGATAAAGTCCATGAGCAGCTTTAAGGAGAGTTTAATCTGGCTCCTGGTTGAAGGCTATTGTCCATTACCGTTGTGGTTTGAGTACAAATGGACCCATAGGCTCATACATATATTTAAACGCTTGGTTCTCAGTTGGTGGACTGTTTAGAAAGGATTAGGAGATGTGGCCTTGTTGGAGGAGGTATGTCATATATATATGGTTTCTCAACAAAACAAACTCTCTGATATACGAAGAATAAACAATGTCTCTTAACACTTAGATTTGCAGGGTTTCTCTTACGCACAAATTGAAAACATTGCAGGAGATTGGAATCTGTTCAACAGCTATCCAATAACTTTCACCAAGTTCCTTTCTAGTCCTTGTCATATTCTTTCCATAAATAGGGCTTTTCTCCAGTGTGAATGCTCCAGTGGCCAGTGAAGGTTGAACAAACGTAAAGGCTGTGTGACATTATCTCCCGTACAGTCTGGTGACAGCTGAAGTAGACAGAAGAATGAAAGCTTCCCACATTCATTGCTTTCTTACTTTGATTTCTCTTCCCATGGCAAATGCCACGACCACAAACAACTTAGGGGAAGAGAGCTCTGTTTCAGCTTAAAGGTTATAGTTCATCATCGAGGGAAGTCAGAGCAGCAACTAAAGCAGAAACCAGAGTAGCTGTTCTCAACCTGTAGGGTCAGACCACCCTTTCACAGGGGTCACCTGAGACCATCTGCATATCAGACACTTACATTACAAAGCATAACTAGCAAAATTACAGTTAAAAAGTAGCAATGAAATACGTTTATGGAAAACTGTTTATGGAACAGCTTCTTCCTTGCTCCATCATGCTTGTGCTCACCAAGAATTTTTATATAGCTTTGAACATTTGCCCTGGGGTGGCACTCCTTATCCTTGGATAGACTAATGTACATCACTTAAAAATCAAGAAAATGTCCCCAAAGACATGCCTATTGGCTAATCCAATTGAGTCAAATACCTAGTTCAAAGTCCCTCAGATAATGATAGGCTATGTGAAGTTGACACTTAAAGCTAACAAGGACATCTGCAGAGTTTCTCACCTATGTCAGTTCTTTGGTGGTGATGAAGACGAAGTATTAGTCAAGGCTTTGGCACAATGCTTGTTGTACATGGAGAGTGCCTCCGCAGTATGAAGGGGCGATACTTAAGGTGCAAAGAACAGGTAAAGAACTTGCCAAATTGATTGCTTTTGTGGGCTCCCTCATCAGAACAGACTTGCCAATGCTTGTACACAAGACACAGGAATAGCTAACCTCTGGTCCTTTTCTGCACACATGCAGGGTTTCTCTCAGGTGTGAATTGTGTGAGGTTGAGCAACAACTAAAGGACACACAAAACAGTTGCCACATCTTTCACATTTGCAGGCTAGTTGTTTGAACACTTCGTGTGTTTTACTAAGAGCCTTTAAAAGCTCTTTCGACATCTTTCACATTCAGATGGTTTTCCCTCAAGACGAATTTTACGGAGATTGGAAAAGGTTGTTTGAATAGTAAAGCACTCACCACATTTTTCACAGGTGTATTGCTTCATTCTCTTATGGGTTCTCGCATGTTGAGTAACATCTGAAGGACAGGGAAAGGTTTTGCCACATTCCTCACACTCATAGGGCCTCTCCTCAGAATGAATTCTTTGATGTCTTTTAAGGCCTGAAGCATAGTAAAACATTTTGCCACATTCTTTGCACTTATAGGATTTCTGTCCAGTGTGAGCCTGCTTGTGTCGATTAAGGTGGTGACTCCTATTATAGGCTTTGCCACATTTTTCACAGGTGTAACGTTTCTCTCCAGTATGAACAACTTTGTGTCTACTAAGGTCTGAAAGACTACTAAAGGGTTTTTCACATTCTTCACACTTGTAAGGTTTCTCTCCAGTATGAACTCTTTGGTGTTTTTTAAAGTCTGCAGGACTGGAAAACTTTTTGCCACATACTTCACACTCATAGGGTTTCTCTCCAGTGTGAATTTTCTGGTGGTTAGTAAGTGTGGAAGGCAAAGAAAAGGCCTTGCCACATACGTCACACTTGTAGGGTTTCTCTCCGGTATGCATTTTATGGTGGTTAATAAGTGTGGAAGGCACAGTAAAGGCCTTGCCACATACATCACACTTGTAGGGTTTCTCTCCAGTGTGAACTTTCTGGTGATTATGAAGTGTGTAAGGCACTGAAAAGGCTTTGCCACATTTATCACACTTGTAGGGTTTCTCTCCGGTATGAATTCTCAGATGATAAGTAAGAATTGAGTTCTTAGCAAAGGCTTTGCCGCATTCTTTACATTTATAAGGTTTCTTTCCTGGTGAGTAAAAGGAAATGAAGAAAAGCTTAGGAACATTTGTCATATTTATAATGTTTATCTTTAACATGGAGACTATAACTCATTTCCATGGATAAATAAACTATAACATGTTCAACACCTAAAATTTCCACTGTATGTGGAAATCATTTAAACTTCAATTGAAATAGGAAGAAAACAATAAAATAGGATCTAAGAATAATGGAACATAATTCAAATTTAAATAGCTCCAAAAGTTGTAACACAGATAGTAATGGAAACTTTTCAGGCGTTATGCTAACAGAAAGAAGTCCATTAAACAAACAGAGAAACTGTATGAGTGTATACACAGGAAAATTCTGAAGTAGCCAATCTAGAAAAACAGGAAGTTAATGACGATTGTGCCAAACTGGGCAGACAGGGAAAAAGATAATGTTTTATCCTAAGCGTGAAGTTTTAGTTGTGGAACATAGAAAACACAGGCTGCAGAACAGGCGACTTTCCATAGACGGCTCATCACACCATTAAATAATATCTCTCATCAATTTACTTAGTAGGCTTTATATTATATTTTAATGACAAGAGTATAAATATCAGAAAGATAATATTAGGAAAAAATGTCAAGTTTTGCTATAAATGACATAATTTTGCTAACAACACACCTGTCAATTAACACATTTTAAAGAAGTCTAAGGTGAACCTGGCCTACAAAGTGAGGTCCAGGACAGCCAGGACTACACAGAGAAACCCTGTCTCTAAATAAGTAAATCAATAAATCAAAGAAAAAAAAAAAAAGAAACGTGACAGGACAAAAGGGGGAATTGTAATCAGAGAGGGAGATAATACAGAAGGAGGGAAGAGGAAAAATAACAGTAAGGTTTTCTTAAAAAGTTATAAGGGGGCTGGAGAGATGGCTCAGCCGTTAAAGGCTAGGCTCACAACCAAAAATATAATATTATAAGGGCTCATACTCTTAAGTATCTACCTAAAACTATATGTATTGTAGTACATGGAAATCTGGGTATAAATATGCATATAAAATTTCAATGAAGTTTTCCCATCTGAGCTGACAATGCTCCCTCCAAGAGCAAAGACCATGTAAAAAAAACCTCAACACCAGGCATGAGAAAGCTTCTTTTGAGTAATTAGTCAAGGTTGTCCAAGAGACTCCCACAACATTGCAGACTCTTATTAATGCCTTTGGTTGCTCATCAGAGGTGGAAGGTGAGTTCCTACTGCTGAAAACAGCACGCACTTAAGACACAGGGTCCAGAGTCCCAAGAGCCGGAAAAGACCTGGATGCTTCCTCCTTGAGGACTAATTTTCGTGGTAACAGATGGCACCATGCAAGCATCCAAAGAAGGGGAGCAACCAAAAGTCCTATCCAGTCCTGATGCCTATGAACTCCAACAATGACCAGCATGGCACAACAATCCTAAGGGTTCAGTATTGACAAGCATACCTCTGTGGTAACCAACAGCTCTCTAATTTAAGACTTACTCAATAAGAGAAATCATGCCTGGTATTGGAAATGTAGCCAACTATCCAGAGTTAATGAAATCATGGATCTTGAAGAACCTACAGCGACCACTCTTCTAAACTAGCATAATCTCTAACACTGCATTCTAAATGTTTGTCCTCACACCCACAGGGAAGTGCAGTCCTTATCCCTCATCAAGGGCACTTCTCTTTGCAATACACAAGAAACCATTACAGGAAACCTCAAATGATCAAAATGTACAGCTGTGGAGCCTAGTTCATCACACATCTCCAAAACAACTCCTGCACCTACGGCTCAGGGACCACTGTGGAAGAGGGTCTGAAACAATCGTCAAGAGTCAGAGGATCAGGAAGTGTACGGTGGGACAGTGTCTCCTAGTGATGTGAGAAACTACACTTAACGTCTCACCAACTTGACTCCCTAAAAAAGAGCTAGACAACGACAGCAAATACACATACCAGAGTGGACAGGGCAAGCCCACAAGGCCTTAACCGTGCACAAAGAACTACAGGCAACCAAGAAATGTGGAGAGAAGGAAAAATAGTCTTCCTCGGGGAAGAGCATACCAATTGGTTATCCAATACCAAATGTTCAGTCCTGAAACCATACATGCAAGTAACATTATACAGACTGAGCAGTTTATTTAGGAATGTAAGTATACATACAGACACTCATTTAACAACAAATAATTAAAAAGGAGGTCATGAATTTGAAAGAGAGCAAGGGGGAGTATATGGGAGGGTTTAGAAAGAAGGAAAGGAAGGAAATGATATGATCTCAAAAAAAATAATGTTTTAAGTGTATGTATGAGTTACTGAATACAAAAGCTTCACAGGTATATCTTTAGAAATGTGGGCAAATTTTCAGAGGTGTAGGAAATAGTGAAAAGTCTACTGCAATGTAGACTCTCACCAAAATGCAGTACTTTGGCAATCACTAAAAATATAAGCAGAGCTCAACGCTGAGAGACTTGAAGCACTATAATCAGCTGCGAGAGGCCCTTCTCTGACAACGGAAGTCATAAAGAGGGGTAGCTACGAACTTGTTTCTACCAGCAAACAGAAAATGCAGCTCAACGTACATGGTAAAGCCTGGCTTTCTGTTGGATCTGACCCCCTACTCTGCCCTCTGACCCTCCGTTGGATCTGACCTCCAACCCCGCCCTCTGACCCCTCATTCCTACACACCTGGGCGCACAGCTGCTGCGTGACTCTTCACATTCCGAAGCTCTTGGTTTTTCTCCAGAAATCTGACCAGTAATGGCTTGGAGAAAGAAAGGCCTGTTCACACAGGGACAAAGAAGAGAATTAACATTTGTATTCCATTATTGTGCTTCTAAGGAAGAAAAAAAGGATACAATGAATGACTGTAGAGGCAGCTGGACAGATAGTTCAGTGGTTAAGAGCATTGGCAGCTCTTCCAGAGGTCCTGAGTTCAATTCCCAGCAACCACATGGTGTCTCACAACCATCTATAATGGAATCTGATTCCCTCTTCTGACATGGAGGTGTGCATACAGATAGAGCACAATATACATAAAAAATAAATAAATCTCAAAAAATTATAAATAAATAAATAAATAAATAAATAAATGACTAGAAAATTAGCTTTTCAAATTGTTCCTGATAGGCATTTTAGAATACTTCCTTAGGAGGGATTTATAATCACAGATCTTCATTTCTGTCATTTACAAGGAAAACTATAACATCAGAAAAGAATAAAACATTTTCTTTTCCATGTGTGTTCCGTGCCTCACTCCATTTAATTTCTGACATTATAACTACAGTGAAGAATGCACACACTCAAATAAATAGATGAAAAGCACAAGAAGAAATTAAATGAAATTTGTCTTAGTTACAGCAACAATTCTGCCTGAAAAGCGGTCCTATGAGCTGGGCATGGTGGCTCAAGCCTTTAACCCCAGCACTTGGGAGGCAAGAGGCAGATCTCTGAGTTCAAGGCTAGCTTGCCTGGTCTACTGAGTGTGTTACAGGATAGCCAGAGAAACCCTGTCTCAAAACAAACAAACAAAAAAGCAGGCCTATATGGACCATGTTAGAAAGTGCAAGCTCCCATGAGATGGTCTATAAAAGGAGGTTACATGCTAATAGTGAATTAGGAATTCACTATGGACATGACCCTCACCCAGGAACACAAGGTTGCTGTAAATCTCGAGCATCACATCCCTGTACAGATTCCACTGAGCAGAGTCCAGGCATTCATACTCCTCTGCAGAGAAATTAATGGCCACATCCTTGAATGACAGCATGTTCTGAAATAAAGATCAATGAATAAATATCACACATTAAACTAATTAAAACCATTAGTTAAACTAATTAAAACCATTAATAGTAATACAAATGCCAATAGGCATTATGTGCTTGGGAACACCATTCTAAAGTTTACCTAAGGGAAAAGCAGAGCTAGAAATGCTTCTGACATGGGTAAATGATATTACTAACTTATTTTTGATATAGTCATATGATCTCACAAACTACCCATCTAAAGAGCATGGCAAAAGGTCCTATAAGTGCATATGGCTATCATATAATTAAGAATGCTAAGTGTCAAATGAATACAGCTAGTAGGGGATGGAAACCATACACACACTTGTAATATGCATCACACTTTATACACATTTCTCACAGGAGAAAGTCATAGCGTGTGAGAAGTTACTTCTCGGCAGGTAACACACAGAATCAATGTGAAATGAAATGAAAATGCAGAACTGGTACAGGCGCTGTCTGAATTTCCTAGTATGCACGGAGTTCAGTAGTAATACTGAATTTGTAGGAGTTTGAAAGTACTCCCCTTTCTTTCTTCTTTTCCTTTTTAATGTTTTAAGAAGTACTGGCTGTAGATATTCTTTTAAAAGCGTGTTAGAATTCTTGTGTGAGTCCATCTGGGATTGCTTTTCTTTCTTTCTTACTTTTTGGTGGGGAGAGGGTTGTTGGTTTTTGTGTGTGAGAGAGAGAACGCTTTGAATTATTGCTTCAGTCCCCGCATTTGTAGGGTCTGTTCAGGCTGCTGACCTCCTCTTAGTTCAGCATACATGGTTTGGAGGAATCTAGACGTGAGCGTTTCTTTTATATTTTCCAATGGAATGGAGGGAAGGTTCTAAGTGCTCCCTTAGAACACTGGGTTTCTTTGGTGTCCGCTGTAGTGTTGCCCTGTTTATCCCTGGTCCTCTTCACTAGTTCTTCCTTTCAGTTAGTGGAGCCAACAGTCTGTCTGCCTTCTCCCCAAAGAACAAGCTCTGAGTTTCATTGGTTGTTTTGATAGTTTTCTTGGTTTCTACTTCACCACTTTATGCTCTGATTTTTATCATTGTTGTCTACTGGACTTGTGTTTGGTTTGTTGCTCTTTTGCACAATTCTTGCAAAATAAATGACTTCATGATACATTTATTTGTGTTCTTTATGATTTTTAACAAATACTCTTAAAGATATAAATTTTCATCAAAGGACTACTTTAAGTTCATTAAGTTTCAGAAATTTTTTGAAATCTGTAAGATCCTGGGATATTTCACTCCAAGTTCCACGAGACCAGAGATCCCAACCTAGACTACTATACTCAGCAACTAAAAGGAGAAAAGAAAACTTTGCAGGATACAAACAGGTTAACAGAATTCATGTCAATCACACCAGCCCAAAAGAGAGCCCTAGCAGCAATACTTTAGACTGGAGAGCGGACAAACACAGCCACGAGACTGTAGAAAGGAAACAAAGGAAGGTCTAATTACTCACACACAAAGTATGAATGCAAACAACAAATAACAAACAGCCCAACAACAAAAGGGCCGCAACCATGCACACTCTGCAATAATGACTTTAAGTATCAATAGACCTTCCAACCACAAAACAGGCTAAATGGACTAAGAAACAAAACCTATCTTTCTATTGTTGAAAAGAAATTAATCTTAGTTTTAAAAACACACACTGACTTAAAGTAAATGATTAAAAAAAAAGCAGCCAAAGCTGGGGCAGTAGTTGGACAGATTAAAGGCACACGCCTTTAATCCCAACATTTGGGAGGCAGAGGCAGGCAGGTTCTGAGTTCGAGGGCAGCCTGGTCTAAGGAGTTCCAGGACAGCCAAGGCTACAAGGAGAAACCCTGT
Source organism: Peromyscus californicus insignis (assembly GCF_007827085.1). NCBI lineage: Eukaryota > Metazoa > Chordata > Mammalia > Rodentia > Cricetidae > Peromyscus > Peromyscus californicus. The sequence goes on along the minus strand of NW_026294480.1, from coordinate 6,842,168 downwards.
CTCGAAAAATAAATAAATAAATAAATAAATAAATAAACAAACAAACAAACAAATAAATAGAAAAGGAAATAAAAGAAAAAAAAGAGTAACCAAAGTGAGTGGAACATGAAAGCAAGCAGAAACCCACCCTCCTATGCACCTGAACACCTCCTATGCACATGTACAGCACTTCTTGTTCACTTCTCATTTAGGACGTTGTCAAAATTCAAGTGATTGTCTGATGTATGTTTGTTTTGTTTTTGTTTTTCGACACAGAGTTTCTCCATGTAGTTTTGGTGCCTGTCCTGGGATCTCGCTCTGTAGACCAGGCTGGCCTCGAACTCACAAAGATCTGCCTTCCCAGTGCTGGGATTAAAGGCGTGTGCCACCACCCTCAGCTAAATTCAAGTGATTTTTACAAGTTGCATTCCATCCCATTTTAGATGACCTTCTAGTTAGAAAATAAAAATGAATATAAAAAATTAACATACCTGCATCAAAATAGTGCTGAGATCTGCTTTTGTAACAAATAAGAAAACTATTATGAAGAACTATCACACATAGACACATGGTAGAGTAACATTTTCACCTGCTGTGGCAAGAGTGGAAACGGGGGCTATGTGTGGGAAGAAGCACCAGGACGTGTTCCTGGCTGACAACAGGAAAACTGTGCAACTGTGCAGACCGTGCATTTGTGGGAAGAGGGCACTTTGGCTCTTTCTATGGACACCACGGAGGAGCATGAAAGAAAATAAAAAATAACAGTGTGGCAGCTGTTCATTTCTATATTAACATTTCCCTTTTTATGTTTTCTGAGCTATAGTTTACAATTTTCAGCCGTTTGTCCACTGCAGTAAATTTTCTTTAAAATATGAATTCCATGAATAGCTCAGATACATGAATGAAACCAAAATACACTTAGTTGTTTTCAGTCTTAATCCTTATTCCCAGTACACCCCAATGCATTCTGCATATTAAGTGGGAGCTGAATGGATTTCTTTTCAGTGTTCTTTTCCTAACTCATGAATTTCAAGTTGATCAAGCCACCCAATGGAATACGAAGAAAACACTGCCAATCCCTCAGAAATACAGGAAGATCCAAATACTCCCGATGGAAATGTACGGTAGAGTGCTGACCAAGACAAGCTATGCCAGAACAGACTTTCGGGAGGAACCCACCAACTGTTGCTGAGTTGTAGCACTCAGGACGATGACAGATGGAGAGCAGGAACATTAAAAAGAATAGCAAGGCCTGGGAACACAGCTTCAGGGGACAAGTTCTTAGACGTGTGAGGCCTGGGTTCAATTCCCAGCAGAGTGGTAGACAGGAGAAAAAGTCACAATGCTGTGCTTGCCCGCTCCCTGCTCACACGTAGAGCAGCAAGGCATGACTCAGAGGACAGTCTCCAACATTTGGACTTGTTCCTCAGGATATTGAGTGGGACAGGCTTCCAATTTCTAGCTTGTTTCAGGCCTGACCAAGGCACTGAATTCTGACTTATGTCCCTCAACCTCCAAGTGAAAGAGCATTACACATTGAGTGGTAGATCAAGGCCAATGAAAAGTGACTACTGGGGTGATATTTTGTTGTGCTCTAACAAATAAAGCTTGCCTGGAGATCAGAGGGCGGAGCTAGCCATTAGTTAACCATAGAGGCCAGGCAGTGGTGGCACATACCTTTAATCTCAGCACTTGGGTGGAGGAAGCAGGCAAATCAGGAGTTCAAGACCACCCTGGGCTACATAAGATTGATCCACTCTAAAAGAGAAACAGAGCCAGGCGGTAGAGGCTCATGCCTTTGATCCCAGCACTTGGAATCTCATGTCTTTGATCCCAGTATTTGAGAGGCTCATGCCTTTAATCCCAACACTAGGGAAGTGGAAACAGGAAGTGACATGACTGGGCAGAGAGAGGAATATAAGATTGGGGGGGGGCACAACACAGAAACACCCCTTTCAGGTTGAGGAACTGGTGAGGTAATAAGTGGCAGTGGCTTGCTCCTTTGTCTCTCTGATCTTTCAGCATTTATCCCTATATCTGACTCTGGGTTTTTATTATTAAGACTAATTAGAATTCAAGCTATAGCCTAGAAGACATGATCCTATAATATTTCACAAGTTCTGGTAATTCTATCCCAGGACAGTCTCTTGTTGCCCAGTCTGGGGACCTTGGTCCCACATTGTGGAAGGAAAGAAATCTAAACTTTCCTCTAGCCTGCACAGGAACAGCATGGTAAGTGGTTCCACATGTGCACACAGACACACAGCCAATGAATCAGCCAATCAACACAGTAACACGCACGGGAGGGGATGCAACCGATTCACGTGACACAACACAGAATAAAGGAGAAAAGAGGAATTCAGGATGGTGGGCCATGTCCATCATTTTAGTTCATGGAAGGGATAGACACAGTTCCAAGTGTTCAAGTCAAGTCTCATCTGTATAGGGAGTTTAAGGCTAGCCTATGATATGTAAAGTCTTCCCTCACAAAAACAAGACAGAGAAATATGGAAGACATTATTTTAGGAACTATGTTCTCACATAATTTGAAAAAAAGTGATCCATACAAATTAAAGGTTTCATCAAATGCTGATCTAGACAACCCTAAAGAAATGCACATGGGGCTAAGGTAACAGTGGCTCCTGACACAGGAGCGTCTCAATAATCCTCACGAGGTTTTCTCAGCAGAAACAGCAGCTGGGGAAACAGGCCCATACATCACCACTGATGGATAAAAAAGAACAGTAAGAATACACAAGCAGAGCCTTGGAACTGAAGGTTCTCAGGCAGTCGCTCACTAGTACACCCAGAGGAGAGGAGTCCACAGAACAAAGGGTCCACCCTAGATCCAGTTGGGGAGAGCTGCAGTGAAGAGACCTGGGAGACCTATACTTTCTAAACAACTATCCTAAAAAATACCTTCCATCGAAAGAGCATAGCAGAGTCTGAGGAGACAGCTCAGAGGTTAAGAACACTGCTTGCTCTTCTAGAGGACCTGAGCTCGATTCCCAGCACCCACCTGTTGGCTCACAGCCATCTGCAATTCCAGTTCCAGGGGACCCCACACCCTCATCTGGCTTCAGTGGGCACCAGGCACGCAAGTGGTTCACAGACATACACATAGGCAAATACTCATTGACAGAGAGAGAGAGAGAAGAAGGAGGAGGAGGAGGAGGAGGAGGAGGAGGAGGAGGAGGAAGAGAAGGAGAGAAGAAAACAGAAGAAGAAGAAGAAGAAGAAGAAGAAGAAGAAGAAGAAGAAGAAGAAGAAGAAGAAGAAGAAGAAGAAGAAGAAGAAGAAGAAAACAGCAATGGAGAAGCCTAAAAGCTCCCCAAGTCACAAGTAGAGTTTTTTAATAGAAAACACAGTGTGGTGATACATTGTGTACCCTAATAAACTTGCCTGAGGATCACAGGGCAGAGACGAAGTTTCAAACAACCACCCAGTATTTTCTTTAAAAAAAAAAAAAAAATAATAATAATAATAATAATAATAATAATAAATTAGACGTTGCCTAAGGTTCTCCACAGTGAGAAATGGAAAACACATCCTCCACTGTTCTTTACCTAGAAGATGGCTGCCAGCTGGCAGGAAAACTGCTCAGCTCAGAGAACCACAAGAGCCCAGAGCGGGGCGAAGATGGAAGCAGTCCTCCTCCAAGAGAACTAGTGCAGATTCCCAATGGAAGAACTAACCGCAGGGACCGTCCCTAATGCCGCCCAGCACAGGCCACTGCTCACAATGGGAAGTGTCCGCTATGCTCAGGCCGCTGTCCTCACTGGGGGCTGCCTGTGGGTGGAGGGCAGAAGGCCAGCCACCGTGGACTCAATTAGGTGGGCTTTAAAAGCAAATATTTGAGGACACGAGTCTGGCAAAGTTTACTTTCTAGGTGAAAGAAACGCAAATCCGGGCTGGAGAGATGGCTCAGCGGTTAAGAGCACTGACTGCTCTTCCAGAGGTCTTGAGTTCAATTCCCAGCAACCACATGGTGGCTCACAACCATCTGTAATGAGATCTGGCGCCCTCTTCTGGCCTGCAGGCAAACATGCTGTATACATAATAAATAAATCTTAAAAAAAAAAAAAAAAAGAAAGAAACGCAAATCCTTTCTGGACAGGGAGCAAACCGTGATTCCCTCAGAATTGCTGCACATTCATACTCCTCCCCTAATCAGAACATGGAGTCTCTGTCGCGCCCTCCTTCAATGGAAGCTGGTCCTAGACACAGGCCTAGAACAACACAATGGAGAGAGCGGAAGTCATGAGAACTCTCGACTCTTGTCGAGGTGCCTTGGAGATTTTGAGAGAGAAGCCAGAGACATCTGACTGCTCTCCTCCAGTGCAACTCGGCCACGTTGTTCCTGCCCCCTCCTCTTGCCTCCCTCGTTTTCTCGAATCTGAGATAAGAGTTTATTAACTTCATAAACGTGAATACTAGGTGGTTTACCAACTCTATAAACACGAGCACGACGCGGCTCTAAAGTGCAGCAGGGACCAGAAACTCCACTTTTCTTCTCTAGACACGCTGAGAAACCGGACGGCAGCCCTGTGAGAGTGAGTCAGCCGGTGGCAGCACGCTTCCCCAGGCTGAGCTGAAAAGTGAGTCCCCCCGGGGCACAGCCTCAGGGGCCGGCAGTCGGCTAACCGGCCCTGCCGGGGAGGGAGCGCGATCCTGGGTGGCCTGAAGCAGCAGCAGCAGGCTGGTGTTGGCTCCCAGCACCGTCCTTATCGCCCTCTCCCAAGCACGGACCTCAGTCCAGGCTCAGTGGCCCAGCCTCGGTCCGAACAGCCCCTCCAAAGTGAGCCGCTTCTCTCCCTGCCTCCCGGGTGCCCCGTGCCCACTCCTTCCAAGACGGACCTACCGGCTCACCCTGCACAATCAACCCCTCAGGCCGGGTGGGCTGCCCTGCCCCCTGAACCAACCTTCACTCAGAGATCCAACCCCAGCAGGGCAGTAGGAAACGTGACCCTAAATTGGAAAGGGAAGCCGCGTGAGGGCGGGACACGCGCAGAACGAACTCTGAAGGCGCCGCGCCGCCAGCCTGGCTTGTGACGTCACAGTGGGTGAGACTACATTTCCCATAAGTCTGTGTAACAGAGAGTCCCGGGGTCGCTGGAGGCGTGTGACGGTGGGAAAGGAGTGAAACGTGCAGTCTCCGCCGCTAGAGGGAGGCACGCAGGGAGTCCGGCTGCTCTCAAAATCCTTGGCTCGCGAAGGGAGATGTTTGAATGTGAGTGGAGATCTTACAGTAAAGTTTATTACGTTTATTAGTTATCTTTGGTCACTTCACTGTGATTTCACGCACAGGTCTGCTTATTCGAAACTTACAACGGAATAAAACATTCATTTTGACTTCTTATACTTTGAGATAGTTACAAGAAACTCACATGAGAAGTCACTGCTAAGCCTTTCAAATGAATTTTGTCTTTATGGCTGTGTTATGCACAATGGTTTCCACTGTGGAGCCAACCTTGTGTCATAAGGATGAGAATGTTGTGGGAATCTTTCTAGATTAAGCATTCTGACACCAATGGGAGTGGAAGAGAGGAGATGTCACTGGTGGACTGAAGCCAGGACAGCTCCTGAAAGGCTTCAATGCTGGTCCACTTTTACTGTCTTTTTATACTCTAGAACCACACAGTGGGGTGGGCAAGCCACTGAGATTTTATAGAGGCCAACGTGGCAGTCAGCAGGCTATTAAGGGCAATGATCCATTGTTTCAGCTATTTTTCCAGGTCATTCTCTTCCAGGTTAGCAAGTGAAGTCATGCTTGGCAAATAAGTAGTACAGGCAGTGCTTTAAGTTAACCACTAAATAAGTCAATAAATCAATACTTTGTCGTGAGATATTTGTACACCATGTGAAGATGTGTTGCTGTGATTGGTGTAATAAAGAGCTGAATAGCTAGGCGGGAGAGGATAGGCCAGACTTCTGGGCAGAGAGAGAGAAATTGGGAGGAGGGATATAGATGCATGATTTCTGAGAGGACCAAGCCAACACCATATAACAGGCTGCTAGGTCTTCTCTTAGAGATCAGGCCTCAATTTTAGTTTCTGAAGACTGAATAAACAGTTTCTAAAAGAGCCGTGAATAAAGGACAATCAATCTCCAACACCCTCGTCAGCAGGACAGGGAGAACAACATGTACTCAGGCCTAAGCCAGAATGAGATAATAACCAAAAAAGGACAAAGCCTTCTTACTTCTGTATATCTTATTTTCACTCTTACTCCATGGCTGGCTGGGTGGCTGGGTGGCTGGTCCCTAGTGTCCTCCTCTCCTTGTTCTCTTGCTCTTTCTTCTTCCTCCCAGATTTCTCCTATTTATTCTCTTTGCCTTCCAGTCTCACCTATTTCTCTTCCCTGCCTCACTATTGGCCATTCAACTCTTTATTAGATCATCAGGTGTTTTAGACAGGCACAGTAGCACAGCTTCACAGAGTTAAACAAATGCAACATAAACAAAAGTAACACACCTTAAATAATATTCTAAAACATTTCCCACTTTTTGTCTAAATAAAAAGAAAGGTTTTAACTTTAATGTAGTAAAACTATACACAACAAAAACAGTTATCAAGTAAGAATTAACTTACAATATTCAGTCTGTTTGTATTTAGCAAATTCAGAGAAGACACTATCCATCCCATCTTAGTGACTCTAAAGTTTTCTACCTAATTTACTTTCTAACTAAGAAAAAATGCAGCTATAACATCTAGACTTCAGCTCCATCAAAGGCCCCCAGGAGGACATAATATTATCTAATAATAGAAACATTTGCCTGCCTGGATAGTCACTCAAATTTCCTCTGCAACATTAGACATCCATCTTCAGCTTATAAGCCCAGAATATCCAGCAGACTCTTTTGTAAAGCAGGAATTTTGAAAGACTGTCCTGCCTTGTTTTGGCAAAATTTAACAGTCTTTTTCCTTTGTGTCCTGCATGTCCAGTCTGTACAGCACATTGTCAGCAGTCAAAGGCAAGAGCAGCTTCTTTGTCCAGTGGCTAACCTTGCCCAGTGAAAGCAAACTCTACAAGGAGTTTCTTCAATGACCATCATCTTCTAAAGTAAATTCATGCTGCCAGGAGCAGATGTGTGCCATTGTCACAAAAAACCTTAGGTTAACAAAAAACTTTAAAAGCCGTATTATATAGGTCTTTGAAGTGTTTGAAAACCATTCACTCATCTAAAATATATCTCTATATGATCTTGAAAACATACCTAACATATCTACAAATTTAATTGTTATAAATGACTAACTTCTGATCTGTTTCTTGATTATCCCTAAATAGTTCATAATAATAGCTTTCAAAAACAAGAATTTTGCCGGGTGGTGGTGGTGAACACCTTTAACCCCAGCACTCAGAAGACAGAGGCAGGCGGATCTTTGTGAGTTCGAGGCCAGCCTGGTCTACAAAGCAAGATCCAGGAAAGGCACAAAGCTATACAGAGAAACCCTGTCTCTTCAAAAAACAAGTATACAGTATAACAAAATAACTTTAAATTTATATCAATATAACAGAATCCATGCCAATGCAAAATATCTGAGATGAATAGTTGTCTTTTTATCCTATATTCTTATATTCCACTAAATTATAACAAATATCCATAACCCACCAAATAACCAAGAGCCTCCTACACCCCAACTCTTAAGAATGTGGATGCCAGTTTTTCTAACTGCTTCCTGCTATCTATGGAAGAAGCATCTTTAGGGTCCTAGAGAGAAAATTTGAGATAATGGCCAAGTCTTTGGAAGACTAGGTATAACCTTTGTTGATAGATATCACCTGTTGAGTTTCAGGAGATCTCCCTTGATCAAACCTGATCCATATTAACCTGGAATGAATCCACAGCCTCTTGTTTCCTGTGGAAACAAAACTAAACCCTCTTCTTCAAAGCATTTTTTATTTCTATTTGACAAAAATATTTTTTTACTTCCATTTTAAAGTTAAGATAGCCCTAAAGTATCTAGGTTGGCGCAATCCTACAGTCTTGCTTACCATCCCATGTCTCTCAGCAGCTGTCTCTTGCCCATCAGCCATCAAAAAATTCAAAATCAACACAATACTATACAGGATCCAGACTGACTGTGTATTTCCTATCTCTTTTAGGCTTTTTTCTTTTACTGTCTCTTTAAATATTTTATTATTTTTAATCTATTTATTTCTTTTTATGACTATCTATAACCATTTTCTTTACTTAAGCCTATGTACATTGTTAAACACACTGGAACCTTTTTAGAGGTTTGTTCCATCTGGACCTGTTTTACTGTGCATTTTTTAGCCTTTTTTTTAAATCTGCAAAAAACAGCAACAACAACAACAAAAAAAACCCTGCTAAGCATAGTGGCTTGGGACCTCTGACCATGGCTTTGGCGGCAGACTCTGCCCACTTCTTGCGTCCTGAAAGTCAAGCCTGAAGCTCACAACCCAGTCAGAGGTTCATGACTGAGAAATGCATTAAAACTTTCCTAGAGCTCTAGAGTGACGATGATTGTGCTGTGACAGGCATTTTTAATTAGTTTTTTTGTTCCTACTAAACTTACTAGCTACTTAAGGGCTCACCAGTTGGCAGAAATGCTTAAAAGACCCATATTCTCTTTTTTTTCTTTTCAAGCTTTCTCAGATCCTATGGAAATTCAAGCCTCATGTTGGTATGCCAAAATGTAAGTGGTTTTCTTTTTACTCTAGCCCCACATTGGGTGCCAAAATGTTGTTGGCTTTTTTATTACTCTTTTGAGGGCCCACCACTCAGCTCCCAAATGAATCACACACAGAGGCTTATTTTTACTCATAAATGCCCAGCCTTAGCTTGGCTTGTTTCTTGCCAGCTTTTCTTAACCCAAATTATCCCATATACCTGTTGCCTCTGGGCTTTTTCCTTTTCTTACTTCGGTGTATCTTACTTTCACTCTTATTCCATGGCTGGCTGGGTGACTGGTCCCTAGTGTCCTCCTCTCCTTGTTCTCTTGCTCTTTCTTTTTCCACCCAGATTTCTCCTTCTATTCATCCTCTCTGCCTTCCAGTCCTGCCTATCTCTCTCTCCTGCCTTGCTATTGGCCGTTAAACTCTTTATTAGACCATTAGGAGTTTTAGACAGGCACCGAAACGCACCTTCACAGAGTTAAACAAATGCAACATAAACAAAAGTTACACACCTTAAAATAATATTCTACAACAAGTTTATATGTGCTTAGCCCAGTGTGGTGCACAGGGTCAGGTGGAGAAGATCCACTTCTCATCAAGGAGGTTCCGACCTAACCCTCATCTTCACCCCAATTTAAACGGTCTCACCTTAAGGCTGCATATATATCCTCATGCTATGTCACTTCTTACTGCCAGAGGTGAGTGCCTATTCAGTTAAAAAGACCTCAGTGGACTCATAGGTCAGGGTCCATAAGATCCCATAGCCACAAAGCTGTGGGACCATTACAAGCATTCACACTCATTCACCATTCATTTGTTACTGGTTTTAAATCCCTAGTCTGTTTCTCCAGAGACCAATACCAGTGCCTCAGTATCCCTTCTAGCCATTTCCTTAGAGACCAGTGTCACCTCAGTATCCCATTTAGGCTTTTGATTCAGTCTCCTAAGGAATGATCAAACCTGTACCCACTTTTCCTTATAGTAGGTTTTTCTTGCTTTACTTTCTTTGGATCACCAGCCTCCCAAAAGAGATATACTTATTCTTCATTATGGCTGCTTAGCCTTAGCTTAGGCTTGTTCACAACTAGCTCTTATAACTTAAATTAATTAATCTATATTTTGCCATATGGCTCTTTACCTCTCCTCCACTGTGTAATTCGAACTTCCTCTCTGTCTTGCTGGTGACTTCACCTCTCTTCATCCTAGAGTTTATTTCTCTGCTCAGAGGTCCTGCCTATTCTCTCCTGCCTAGCCATTGGATGTTCAGCTCTGTATTAAACCAATCCAATGTCCTAGGCAGGCAAAGTAAAACAGCTACACATCTTCACATATTATAAACAAATATCCCACAACACTTCCTGACTTCCTGCCTATTCTTCCCCTTCCCCCTCCCCCAGGTTCTTACCTGGTTTAGATGTCCAGCATAGTCTTCTTCCACTCATAGACTCTGCTCCTGGGTCTCACAGACCCCTTGGCCATTGGGGACCACAGAATACCATTGGGGAGTGGGCGACTGCTTCCCAGTTCCACAGACCTTCAGAGGACTGAAAGGGCCAAAGCAGCAGCCACTCTGGTCCAACTGAGTCACGGAGAAGAAGATTTCGATGAGGGGCTGTCTTAGTCAATGTTTTAGTGCTGTGAAGAGACAGTGTGACCACTGTAACTCTTAAAGAAGAAAGCCCTTTAATTGGGGTTTACTTATGTTCAGAGGTTTAGTGCATTCTCATCATGGCAGGAAGTATGGCCACACACAGGCAGACATGGTGCTGGAGATGTAGCTGAGAGTTCTACATCTGGATTAGCAGACAGCCAGAAAACAGAACGCTACTGGGCTGGGCTAGTGCTGAAATACAAAAGCCCACTCACAGTGACACACTTCCACAAACAAGGCCATATTTTCTAATCTCTGTCAAGTAGCACCACTCCCTAATGACCAAGCATTCAAATATGTGAGCCTATGGGGGCCATTCCTATTCAAACTACCACAGAGGCCTAAAGAAATGTTGCTGGAATCTTCCCAGAAAAGCACTCTGACACCAATGCGTGTGGAAGAAAGGAGATGTCACAGGTGAGTGAAGCCAGGACAACTCATGAAAGGCTTTAATGTCATCCAGTAACTATCGGTTGCTTCAACTATTCCTCCAGGTCATTCTGTTCAAGGAAGAAAATGAAGTCATGCTTGGCAAATAGGCAGATCTAAGAGAAGAGGAGAGAAACCCAAATATGTCAGCATGTGTGTCGAGGGTCACTTAGGTTTATGGCTCCCGTCAACTTATAGTAGTTAACTGTGTCATGTCTGTCAGTATATAGAGCTCTTCTCCATTTCTTCTGATTATTGCTTTAACTGGTAATAAGTGCCAACTCAGTTGTATTTAAGATGTAGAAGGAAAGGAAGGAGTGTTAGGAAAGGCATCTGTTCATAATTCCTCTCTTTTCCTCATGGCAAAGCCAAGAAGAAGATGCAAGGTGAGGCTGGCCCACTCTCATCTCCAGTGAGCAATCTCCTTTTTCTTCCCTGGGTTGATACTGAAGCAGAGATCCTAAACCATCAGCACCTGAGATGCTGAGGGAGCTTTTCTCTTGCCTCCTCCTCATTCCTTCATAGTAAGATAATATCCCTCTGCAAACTTTGAACAGTCAAAGTCATAGACTGAAATCACAATGGCCAGGCCAGGCTTGACATTCTCAAAAGCCATATTGGACTTAATTTGTGTGTTTTTTTATTTTTCAAAATTTCAGATGGGTGTAAAAGGTGTTTTTGGTCAAATATCCTCCCCATTCCTTCCTTGCAAATTACTCCCTATTCCTACCATGAGTTTCTCTACAAACTCCATCAGCTTTTCCTTAAAATGCAGAATCCATTTCCTGCTAAGGTTTTGAGCTAAGGTGTAGGACAGCCTATTGACGGAGGAAGCTCCTCAGGCTGCCACTAGCTTCCCTACCACTCATTGCCAATACCTCACCAGCTCACTGTGGGATGTTAGAAGCACTGCAACTTTCCATGCAGGTGTTTCATCGGCTTTTTCTGTAGATCTTGTGAATGTAGTCATAGCCAGTGAGTTCACGCATGTGACAACCTAGCCATTCCCTCCAAATACTGCTAATCTTCATATACCTACTATTCCTGGCTCTTACACTCTTTCCATCTTATCCACCTTGAGGATTGCTAAGCCTTGAGTGTCAGATATGACATAGGTATCTCATTTAGAGCTAAGCACACAGCAGTCGGTTATCTTATGCATGCTGACCTGTCTCTGTGTTAACACATCTACTGCAGAATTGTGTGATATTTTGTTTGTGTTCTGACAAATAAAGCTTACCTGGAGATAAGAAGGCAGAGCTAGCCTCTAGTTAACCATAGAGGCCTGGTGGTGGTGGCTCACACTGTCAATCCCAGCACTTGGGAGGCTCACACCTTTAATCCCAGCACAAATGGGAGGTGGAGACAGGAACATAAGGTGGGTGGAGACAGGATCTTAGCCCCCTTGCCATCTGAGAAAGAAGTCTCTATTGGCTGCTGCTCTGCTTCGCTGATCTTTCAGGTTATTACCCTGATAGTTGACTCTTGATTTTTATTGATAAGACTAATCAGGGTAACACTCCATAGAATTAAGTTTTTCTGATAAGTGGATAAGTGTTATGAGGCCCTGCTGGTCAGAGGTTGCAGTCTCTATCATGACCTGGCAGCTTTCTCCAAGCTCAGCAACATGAAGGACTCCCTCCCTAGAGAGGCTTCCTGCTCTTTACCTGCCCTTATTTAGAAGATGTCTCTAGGCCTGAATGCCTGACTTAACTCAAGGATGACCCTTGACGTAGTTCCCTGCAAATGTTCTTCCCCCTGTGGACCACATGGTAATTAAGTAACAAGCTCTAGCTATTTTCATAGGGCCATGCTGCCACTAACCCACCTTTATGATAGGTGTCTGGTATTTAATGCAAATTAGAGTATGTCCCCAGGCTTCCCAATCCTATATATTTCCTGTTCTCTGAAAGTTGATTTGTCTCTCTGAAGTCATCTCCTGGAGGGCTCTCTCTATCATATCCACAGCTGTCCCTGTTCCCCAATCCTTTTATCTCCTCCCTTACTGATCAACGGCTGATGATCCCAAGGAAGAAGGAGAACCACAGCCTATTATGTAGGTATGACCTTGGGGACAGTCCATGACTTTGTCCATTACCAGAATGATAGTGGTAGTTTCTGCCCTAGCCAGGCACAGGTTTATGAGCCAACTCACACTACCAAGTATGAGCAGGTCTACTGCAGCGGCTTTCAACGCAGTCAGAAAACAGTTGGTAGTCCCATAAACTGTGCTATGATATCACTAGTGGAATACTTTGCTTAGACAGTTATTATTATGCACCCATGTTGACAGCTGAGTAAAATTGTTTATTTTACTTCTCTGATAATAGTGAGGGTATTTCAACCCCAAATTCTTCCAGTCCATGCATATAAGATATGTACCAATCCATTTGTTTGATGCTTTTGTCAATATTTTATAATTTCCATTTCCGCCAGTTTCTCACTTTCTTGGTTGTAGTGGCATTCCTGCTGAGCTGCACCTGGCCTGGCTCCAGAGAGTAGCACCTAGCCCTAATCCATCTTTTGTTTAGCAGACACCTTTTGTTTCCCTTGTTGACCTCTATGTGAATCCTGTCTAGGAGCTTCCCAAAGATACAAAGGCTTATGCAAAACTTGATTCAGGAAACTTGGAAAACCGTGGTACCTGATAAATGGAGGAATTTGCACTTGGCGTTGTATTGTTGGGAGCTCCTTTCACGTTGTTTTGAGCATATGGAAATTAATTGGCTAAACTGTATTGGAGAGAAATGAAACTGCCCTAGGCAAAGGGTCAGTGCTTCAGTCCTTCCAGGCTGAACCCCTCTGCAGCCATGAAAGGCTAGATTCATTCTTAAGATGCCTCTGAATCTTCATTCCACGGATCCGTGTAAACCCACACACCCGTGTAGCACGTGACTCACACAGCTACACTTGGTTTAATTTATTTGAATGTATTCTTCTTGGTGCTCCCATGCATGGGATTATCTACTTGATTTCATTGTGAGATATGTTGCTATACTGGAAATAATTGAAATTATTTCAAAATTTTTTTTTTTTTTTTTTTTTTTTGGTTTTTCGAGACAGGGTTTCTCTGTGTAGCTTTGCGCCTTTCCTGGAACTCACTTGGTAGCCCAGGCTGGCCTCGAACTCACAGAGATCCGCCTGGCTCTGCCTCCCGAGTGCTGGGATTAAAGGCGTGCGCCACCACCGCCCGGCCTTATTTCAAATTTTTAAGTGTAGATTTTTTTATATCCTGAAATTTCTGATTTCATTAATTATTTGTAAATGTTGGTGTTTACTGCATATAGAAAAATGTCATGTGTGAAAGGGAATAACATTACTTCTCTACTCCTGATTTGGGCACATTTTATTTTTATTTATTTCATGTAAATTCTAGGTCATGCTTCAATGCTTTATAGGAAAGTACAGATTAGACTGGGCATCCTCCTGTTGGATCCATGAGAAAAAGATTGCAGTTTTTTATGCTCATGGTAATGTTAGCTAAAAGGATTTGATTTGTTTGTGTTTGGTGTTTTAAAACCTGTTTGTAAATTGTCATTGTATTTTTTATAACTGGCCATTATTTGGCACATTTCCCTTTTATACTTGTTTTGCTGAGAGCTTTCTTCATGGCAGGATGCTGAGCATTTTTAATGTGCTTTATGCATCTGCTGCATTGCTTTGTGTGTCTTTGGTTATGTTAACTTATCACAATTACTCACTTTTGTGTTCAATTTTCTTTATATTTGAAGGGCAAGTCTATTTTTGTCACTTTACTGATACTTTTTATCTTATCTTTAATTTTATTTGTGACTGTACTACTTCTTATAAAATGTCAGACTCTATATTCTTGAAATGCTCATTATTTCATAGTTGAATCAGATGTGTTCCTGCATTGAAAAAAAGAATTCAGTAGGTGAAGTAGATACTTGATTTGCTGCTGTAACAAAATTTTCCCAAAAAAAGAACCTCAAGAAGCTGTGTGGTGGTGGCTCACACCTTTAATCCCAGCACTTGGGAATCAGAGGTGGGGGAATCTCTGTGGGTTTGAGGCCAGCCTGGTCTACAAAGCAAGTTCCAGGACAGCTAGGCCTCTTACACAGAGAAATCCTGTCTTGAAAAACCAATAATAATAATATTATTATAAATAAAAGGAAAGGGTTATTCAGATGATAGACATTGTGAGGGTAAAGTCTCTCATGGAAGGGAATCCATGATGGGAGGGCCTTGTGATTCTTCATCACATTGATTTACAGTCAAAAAATAGAGAGGGGTGAAGTGCTGTGCTCACTCCTTTATTCTTGTTATCAGTTCAAGAGTCCATCCACTGAGTTGAGCCACCCACTTAGAGGGTAGCTCTTTCAACCTTAACTAACCTAACCTAGAAACATCCTGTGAGTATCCTATCACCTTAATTTAAGATCTATAGAATTAATTAGGATGTTTTTCATCATTCTATTCAATGTGCCTGGAACTTTTCAACTTGCCAAACTGGTAATCACCATCCCAAATCATGGCAGGAAGGTTGGCAGACGGAGAAAATAATGCAGCATCAGCACAAGCATAAAGAACTGATTTATGACTTTGTGCAGTCAAGGTGCAGGTTTTCCAAAGGTTCTACTCCAACAGGTATATCTTCCCTTCTCCAACCTATGAAAACTCCTGTGGGCTGCTTAAAATTAACAGCATGGATTGCCAAGTTGAGAGTGTGCTGGTACGTATTTGTTGACTTGACAGAAGCTGTGGTAATCTGGTGTTAGGCCAGCCAACCAGTCAGCTGGGGAGCTGGGTAGAGGCGCGCAGATTGTAGAGACAATGAAGAAGACAGAAAAGAGTCGAGAGGTCTGCCAGTCAATGCCGGACAGTCCGAGTTTACTTCACAGCCAGCTTATATACAGTTTTGAAGGACAGAGTTAGGACAATGCACAGCCCAGGCATTCAACCACTATCTGTCCTGCCTTGAGTCAAGGAGCAGGCAGTTTCATTTTCTATCTTGATGTACCTCTGACTAGCATCAGCAGCCTGCATCTAGCTAGATAGTGTGTTCCTTCCTGTGGGCTAATCAGGACTTTCTCACAGCCCTTCAAAAAGACTCTGTGGGCTAATCAGGACTTTCTCACAGCCCTTCAAAAAGACTCTGTGGGCTAATCAGAACTTTGTCATAGACATGGCGCAGGCAAGCTTGAACTCTATTGACTCAGAATAGACTTCAGATTTAAACTAGGAAACTGAGTCAGTTGTGAACTCCCACAATCTGGGTAGAAGGAACTTTGACTAAGGAATGAACCTCTATTAGATTAGCCTGTAGATGAGTCTGAATTAATTCCTTAACTAATGATTGCTTTGGTAGTCCTCAGATCACTGTTTGAATTTCTGTCCCTGGCAAGCTATTCCTTGGTTGAATAAAGAGGAAACTGAGGTAGCCATTTAGGGTTAGGACAAGCCTCAAAGCACAATTCTTCCATGGTTTCTGCTTCTGTTCCTGTCTCCAGTTTAATGTTTGAGCTCCTGTCCTGGTTTCCTTTAATGATGGTCTATGACCTGTATGTAAGTCACATAAATGCTTTCTTCTCCAACATTGCTTTTGGTCAGCACATACTTGTATTTTAAAAGAAATATAAACATGATTACAACAGAATGTGTCCATAACTAATATTTGTTAACCCACAAAGCTGAGATGGGTACTCTGATTTTCAGTCCTTATCCTGTTTCTTTGAACTAGAATGCACACAGGATCCCATGTTTGTGTATAGCTATGTAATTCTGTTGGTCATAGGGTCCCAAGGATACCTTCATAAGATGTATAGGTAGATCAGATCAAAGCAGACAAGATTAACCACAGAGGAAGGTGAACAGACAAAAGACACATGTTCATGAAGGCAAGGAGAAAAATTTTCCCATATGCACAAGTGGATAGTAAAACATTTATTTTTGTGGAGAGGGACAAGGAAGGATATTGGTGAAACTATTAAGGCTACTCCATGTAGTTAAAAGGAGATTTATTTAATGGCGTAACTTACAAATTAAGGGATAGGTAGGTCGCGGGGTCTGGGGAAGGTGTATCGCAGTCCAGCGGTGTTCTCTGGAGCTCTGCTTGGCCCACCTTCACCGTCCAAGGTCCCAGAACGGAGAGAGCACTCCCGGATCCAGATCTCGGGTCCCCAGGCGCCTCCCTTGGCCCCGCCTTGTAGGCGTGACAGTTGCCGAAGTCTCAATGGGGGTTGGAACTTCCAAATCAAAGCTGGAATGGCTACCCACTACAGAAGTATTTGAATGTATTATAAAATCATATTCTGAAGTTCAGAGACCAATCTTCTATAGAGTCACCATTTGTAATATGGCCTACTGACCCAGTTGAGTATGTCATCAGAGAAGGTATGGAACTGTCTACACAGCTCATGTGCCTCACTGTGAGGGATTCAGTAATGAAGGGCCTGTAATGTATCTGGGGGAAATGGTACTGGGCCAGTGTGTGGTGAGCATAGGGTCTTGAGAACTGCGCTAGCAAGGAGTCAATTTCACTGAAATTTTGCTTATCACTGATGAAAGGATACATATTTGTAAATAGCTACTGGCAGGTAGTTAACCATTTTTTGTTTGTATATTTAAATAGTGAGAAAACAGTATTACCTCCACACAACAACTCCTTTTCTAAAGTTCAAACTTGAGATTTTGAAAAAAAAATTTTTTTTCAGAAAAGGTGTCTATGTGTAGCCCTGGCTTTCCTGGAATTTACTATTTAGAACAGGCTGGCCTGCAATTCAGAGATCCAACTCCCTCTGTCCCTTGACTGCTGGTATTAAAGGCATGCACCACTATACCCAATTAAAAAATTTTAATTATGCATTTTTCTTTCATTTTATCAGTGTGAGACTGTGTGTCTGTGTGCAAATATTTTGTACATGAGTCATGGCAGAGGAGAGATTCTTACAGTCTAAAACTGCTACTACACGTGCTTGTGAGTCACCATGTGCAGGTTGGAAAATAAACTCACTTCCTCTACCAGAACGTTGAACACTCAACTACTGAACCATTTCTTTAGCCTGTGAGCACAGACTTTAAGGTGATTTTGCCAAACATCACATATAATGCACAATGTTTCCATGAGAGGAAATTAAATAATCAAGATGTATACAAAAACATTTATTAGAGGTGTTAAAGTTGTCAACAGGGTCTAATCAAACACATTAGACCTGAGAACTCAACTTCCAGTAGAATTTTCAGCAACGATACCTGGGTCCCTAATATCCTGCTGTATGGGCTCCCGCTTAGATCCTGCATGTTCAGTTTGTACCCTTACTATGGTAGCTCCTCCTCCTCCTCCTGAATTAGATGGGAAGAAATGGACACTGCAGAGGAGGTGTGAAGGAATGCTGCATCTTCTGTAGTTCCCCTATGACTCAGCACCTTTCCAGTCATGTTTCCATGTAACAGACACAAACACACATGTGCACACACACACACACAAACACATATGTGCACACAGTCACACACACATATGGAAACCTAGCCATGCTCAGAAATGCCGAGTCTTAAGGTTGCCAACAACGCCCTTCACTGCAGTACTAGATAGGAGGAGGACAGAGCAGTCATGACCTCATTCTAAACAGACTTGTCAATCAAATGTCCAGGGGATGCACTGCTTGTTGAGTAGTTTCTCAAGGTGAGGAAGCTGTTCTGAGTCAAAGGGTTGAACACATTGCCTGGAATAAAGAAATTACTATGAACTTCCCATGGTCTCTGCTTAGAAACAGCTTCCTGTGAATTGTGTCTATCATGGAAATATGAAATCTTCCTTGTGATGGGGTTTGTATCTTTGTCTCCAGCATGAACCACACAGGAATAAACATTCCTAAGAAGAGATGTGCATTCTCAGTACCCCATGGTTCCAATGTAGCTTCTTCACTACCGTGAGCACAATCAAGGGTCCTAAGAACATGTTTCTGATGCCTTTGTATTCCAGGAGGAACCATCTCAGTGTTCTACTTAGCACAATGGAGGGAAGGTCAAGGTGGATACCATTGATGTTCAAGATAGTGTCAAATATGAACAATGTCAGGATCGGGGGAGAAGGGAAATTCAATAAGGAATGTCAAACGTAATGCAGAGGGAAATCCTACAATGCAGGATGGCCCAGGAGTCAGTGCACACTCCAGTGTGATCCCAGGAGCTGTGCCCCTCCCCTTGGGACAGGTACAGGGGAGGAAAGTATTCACTCAGAGAACACCTGGTGATGAGTACTTGCCTGAGTTTGCGAAAGCCAAGGAGAAGTGGGTGAGGTGGTTGTGGACACAAAATTTATATTTATTACACAGGTTAACAGGTTAAAGTGTGGGAAAGGACTTTATAGACAGATGGAAAGATCCTTGGATGGATTCTGAAAGTTCATTGCAAGTAAACGTCAGAGATCTGCAGTTTTCACTGTGTTCAATGATTTTAAATGTCTCTGTGGCTCTGACCCATGTCCTTCACTGTATGGATTCCCGTGTTCATATGAACCCTATTTAAGCCATGGAGTCTGACCATGTATGACTCACACTGTGTGTCAGCACAGGAGAACAAGGATCATTTCTTTGTATTACTGGGTATTAAACCAAAGCCACCTTCATTATAGTCAAGTGCTTTACCGTAAGCTAGCCCCACTGTCCGTTCTCTACATTGTGTATAGATATAACACGTCTATAAATTGTCTTTGTTAGCCTTGTATTATGATTCTTCTGTCTTAAGCTCCTGAGACTCTGGATGAGAGGCAGGGTCACCAAGGATGGTTTCAAGAAACATCTTGAAGAGATAATGCTCAATCCTACATTACTTCCTGCTTCTTTTTTGTTTGTTTGTTTTTCGAGACAAGGTTTCACTGTCTAGCACTGCAACCCGCTTTGTAGACCAGGCTGGCCTCGAACTCACAGAGATCCACCTGCCTCTGCCTCCTGAGTGTTGGGATTAAAGGGGTGCGCCTCCACTGCCCGGCGCACTTCCTTATTTTGAAGTAAAACAGATCAATCTGAGTTTTCATGCAGTAGTTAAGGTCCCTTAATAAGTAGACCAGAGCTGTAAAAACACAGCGTTTTAGCAGAAAGAAAACGTGATAAAAACATTGCTGTGAACGGCTCGGCTCACAGGCTAACATCGGGTGCTGGGATCGCAGGACTGAAACAGCCAGAATCTCCTGTGGCTGTCCCAGTGCTCAAGCCTTTCCTGCTAACTTCACCTGCACACAGTTGGGCAGGAACCCAGGCACTGTACAAATCAACTTCCGTGGGTTCCCGGAAGTCCTTCGCGCTGTCTTGTGGGAAACGTAGTCCCGACCACTATGACATCACAGAAGGGGCTGTGGATACCGAACTTTCGCTTCAATCTTCAAACTTAGCTTCTCCCCAAAGTTAGGCCAGTGTCCTGCTCAGCACTGGGCTTGCATCTCTGACATGGAGGTTGGTGCAGGGTGCAGCGCCGTCCTGCAGATCTGAGGGACTGTGCACGGTGGCGGGTCCGGCGCAGAGGGAGGGAGCTGACTTGGGCTGGTTGGGAGGCCGAAGAAGCTGACCCAGAGGTGCTGTGCTGACCTAGGCTGGGCCACTGCACCTGGGTTCAGGTTTGTCAGGGGAGAGGGCGTCATGCCAAAGCCATATGCTGTGAGTGTCCAGTCTCTTAGGACGCCCTGCTGCTGCCCGTGTCTACCTGTGCTTCTGGTGCTTGAGGAGATGAAGGAAGCTCACTTTCCTGCTTGGCTAGGGAAACATGCTCCCTAACTGACCCTTGCTCACAGGGCTGTCATTTCTCAGGTCTTGTAGAACACGAGGGGTTTCTGGCCACTCCTGTATTTAAAGCCGGCTCGGGACTCCTGGTATGAGCTGACAGAAGTTCCTAAAGTTCCTATTTTACAGAGACAGATTGCTTTGTGAGGGCTTTGGGATTAAGGGATGTTAGTCCCAATTATTTGGAATAAATGATGGTTTTCAGGACAACTACTTTGAAATGGAACCCTCTGTACACCCCTCTGACCCGAATCCCCATACTAACCCTCCCATGTACCCACAGCATAATCCTGTAAATGGTGTGATCCTTGCTCTGCTTGGTCCACAGAATTACCAACGTTATACTGCAAAGTGAAAAAATACTAGAGAGCAGTTCTGCATCCAATTCTATCTGAGACTGTGTGGTGTCATATATTTGGACTACTTTTCAGATATGAGAGAGGACTTGATGTGATGAGAGAAATGAACCTCATGATTGTCAGGAGGGGACTTGAATGTCTCTGAAAGGGAGGGGAGAAACGGCTGTGATGTTCTGTACATTGTCTTCTTATCTTTTTATCAGCAGTGTCTAAACTCCCTCAAACATGCTCCGTCACCAAATGTGGTTTCCAGGTCACCTGATGCTCCCTGGATAGTTCTAGGAAGATTTGCCCAAATTTTTGTGCTGTGCTAGAGACAATGAAAGATGAATTTGGAAGGCTTTGACTACCTGGGGTTCCTCCTAGTATCTTTTATGCTCTTGCATATTTTGTCATCTTTCAGTCAAGCCAAGTGTTTGTGCTGGAGACTGGCTCGTGACACTGAAGTCTGCTCCTAGGAAACATGGGCTTCAAACCACCTTGTTCTATCTACTAGAATTCTCAGTGAGTTTCCAACTATATATAAAATAATAGACACTTCATAGTTGATGTTTCTAATCTGCAGGAAAAATAGTAACATTCTGTGAAGTGGGAAAAGCACACTGCCTTGTACATCAAAACAGCTTCCTTACAATGTAGAGATGATACAGCACCATGCTCATGTATAACCTACTGGCCCCAAATATTTATGTATATTTTGAACTAAACAGACCTATGATTGAAAGGTGCAGTTAAGTCTATTCTGTGGTTCATCCCTGTCATCTGCATTTCAGGGAGGAGTTAGGAAGCCTGGAGTTCAAAGTCATTCTCTGCTTCATAGCAAATTCAATGTGAGCCTAGGCTACATGAGGTCCTGTGTTGTTTTTTTTTTTTTAAATTCTTAAAAACATAGTTTATTGGGTGTGGTAATCACTTCTGATTCCTCTCACTTCTGAGCACCAGCAAACTGACAGAGATCTAACCAACTGATATCTTACCAATTTTTGAAACTTGCACACATGCTTAGAGTAATTCTATTGACTGTATTTGAAATTTAATTTACAATGATTTCACTAGTGTCCTTTTGTTAATGACATCACGTGTTGGTGATTAGATGCTTGTGTGCATTTGCTGTGTGGGGGAGGATTCTCCTCATTGCCTTGCTTGACTATTCCACAGCAGTTGCAGGGAATGTTAATTATCTTTGCATATTCATCCCTGTTATTTTCTGTCATGACCTCGTCATGCTGTCTTTTCTTCTGAATTTTTTGTCTGCTTCTTCTCTCATCAGAGACGGCTCCATTTGCCCGTTTCCAGCTCTGCACTTGTCCTTTCTTGATGCAGCTCTCTGGGGTTTATATTCCCACCTGTTCCTTCAAAACTTGAATGCCACCCCAAGTCCTTACACCTTAGTTTAGTTGTGTCCATAATACTTCCTTACAGTCAGCCAGAACAGAATTCTGGCTCTTCAAATGGTAAATGACAGCCACATCTACCACTGTCCTTCACATGTGGTATCGACACCATCCAGCCAGTAAAGCAAACTGTTAGTGGGATTCCTTTCCCTTACTCAAGGAGGAGTCCAGTCCCCCACGGTGTGCAGTCTGCCCCTCTTCTCCCAGGCTCTTTTCATGTTACCCTAATGTTAGTGTGAGTGATGATGGGAATGGAGTTTCTGGTTTTGAAAGACTCTGGCAGTGACCTTGTCATGCCCAACATGTTTTTTAGAAAACTCTGAAGGGACCTTGTGTTGGGTGATGACATTCAGTTCCTGGTGATGACTGTGTACATGACAGAGGCCGTGCAGAGAAGACACAATTTTGTATTTGGACAGGTTTTTGTATTTTTGTATTTGGACAGATTTTGATGAGAGTCAAAAATGAGTAAGGAATAAACCTGACAAGCACAGGTTGAAGTCATTTTCTACTTTTGAGTTAAAATATTTCTGTCAGTGAGTCAAATGACAGTTTTCAACCTTAATGACATATTTTGAGTTGAAGAGTATGTGCCAGTTTGTCTGGGCAGACTATAAAAACCTATATCAGTTGTTTTCTTGTTTGTGGTAGCTATAGAAAAAGAAGTCAGATGTAAGAGTCTGTAAACCTCAGTGGTTTCCAGGTTGAAGTCCACATACTGTTTCATTAGGAACAGGCATTAACCATCTGAGTAGTTAAAATTAACCTTTATGTTTAGACACCTAAGATTGAAGCTTAAAAGCTGTCAAATCTAAAGTCCATTTTTAAAAACAGTACTTCCCGATGGTCTCCATTGTCTTTTCATTGTTGCGGTCATATGCTCTCAGTCAAAGTAATACCAAATGTGGTGCTGTGAGTCAAAGTATTGCCAAATTGGTTAAGACAAGAATAAATGATTGTTTCATGTCACATTTCTGTGGGTCTAGATCCTGGACAGAGACCTGTGAATTGGCTTTTCGTGATGTTTCTAATGTGTTCTGCCATCAATAGATACACTGGGTCTGGAATGGAAAGTCATAGTTGTGGGAGGCTGATCAAGAATCCAGCCCTGCTTTGCTCTTTGCAGTCTCATAATCTTCTGGTGGTCAGGCTTGTCTGGCTCTTCTAAAAAAGTTCTCTGAGGCACAAAAAGGAAGTACAAGTGTCTTATGACTTCTGCTCTGTTGCGGAGTGCATGGCCAGTTGGCTGTGAGGTGCTGTGCAGCATGCTCACGTGAGATATGTGTTTTGAATGTGTTTGGTCTATCCACACAAACATTCCTTGAATGTCACATTATAGAGTTTACGGTAATCAGACATCTCACCAAATGGGGAACAGGGGCAGGAAATGCTTCAGGTTCCCACTGGGCATTTTCTCCAGTTAGGGTGCTTTGCAGGGTTGACCCACATCCACTGTGAAGTCCTTTGGGGCAGCTTGGGAAGATGGCACTGGTGCAGGTCCAGAAGTTCATTGAGAGCATCAGCTAGCACTGATAAGCAGCCATATGTGAATTCAGCAAAGGTACAGTCAGCAAAAGCCACACAGAGGCCAGTCCCAAAGTCACCTTGCCACTGAGTATCAGAGTAGAGGCCTGAGACCCCATGCCTATGGAGTATGGCAGGAGTAGAGCCCACTGTCTAGTTTCAGTTCTTAAACTCTTTGAGCTTGTCAGTGCAAGTCTTCTCAGGCTCACCCTGGGTGTAGAAATGCATGCCATGCTGTACATGTGCACATCATTTGGAGTATTGTTCTTTCATTGCTCTATTAGAGTTTCCTGGATCCACTTCAGGTCGTCAGGCAGGGTTTCAAGCGCCTTCTTCGTTGAACCATCCCACAAGTCTTTAGAGTTCTTAAATGTCTTCATGCTCTTGTAACCCAAAAGCCTTTCTGTTTGCCAAGGCTTCCTTCTGCTGAAGTGTGCTGTTAGGTCTTTATCATTTGCCATTCAGTACAGTGTTTTCAGCCACATCCTGTGCATGTCACACATTACTACATTTTTATTTCTAATGCTCTTAATTACATTTCCAATTATTATTATGACTTTTGGTTTACTTGTCTGAATTCTCAGTCAGACAATTAGCAAGGGTCTTATATTCAGAGCATATTTATAGTTTTGTTGTTTGTTTTTCTTTTTTTTCTATTTCCTATCCATATTTACTGTTCATAAGCCTTATAATGCTTATTGATATTGGGCTTGAAGTATCCTCCAGCTAGAATTTCAAGGACTTCTCTAGTATAGTATAGGAACCTTTCACTTGGGCTGTGGCCTCTTTTCATTGACTTGACTCCATCATTCAAGACACCATGCCCTTCTCTTTGGCTGTCTGAGAGAGACTGGTAAGAATTAGGTTCTTGGTCAACCTGAAAGGAGATAGACAATAGATGTCTGCTCTACTCTTAACATCTTGAGGAATTGGAGACTGTCCAGCAAGTCCTGCCTTGCTAGTGCATGTGAATGGGGCATGAGCAGGCACAGCACCTTTAATTTGCCTTCAGTCCACTTCTCCATGCTGGACAATGAACCTCACACATCTGAGCTAGAATTTCTCCACTGAGCTGTGTTCCCAGCCCCTTTCTTCTTTTACTTCAATGCACTCTTGTTTAGATTACCATCTTCTACTGTGCCAAAACTCACCAACAATCTGTGGGTTTCTCACTGAGGTTTATTCTGGCACATCTTATCTTCTGGGGAGGCATAAATGCCCTGCATTTCCATGGGCAGTAGTTGGGTTTTTATGGAATCTTAAGATGTGACAGTGTTTCTATTCCTTTGTATGAATAAGCTTTATGTGAAAAGCTGTATGAATAAGCTGTATGTGCATGAGTTAGTAAAAGAACATTGAAAAGGAAATCTGTTCAGCTCCCAGTCTAGCACAATGTCATGGAAATGGAGTGTTAATTTTGTACACTGTGAAGAGGTGTCACTTGGATTGGTTTAATAAAAAGCTGAACAGCCAATAACTAGCCAGGATTTTGGGGGTGCAGAGAGGATACTGGGAAGAAAAAGGGTGGAGTCATGAGGAGTCACCAGCCAGATGGAAAAGCAGCAGCATGGGCAGTACAGAGTAAGGGTAATAAGGCCATGAAACAGAAAAGTAGATTCATGAAAACGGGTTAATTTAAATTGTAAGAGCTAGTTAGTAACAAGCCTAAGCTATCAGAAGAGCTTTTATAATTAATAATAAGTCTCTGTGTCATGATTTGGAAGCTGGCTGGCAGGACAGAAAGTCTCACTACAAATGGCACCTCATTCTGATGCTCCCAAGACTGTCAATAAAATTTGCTTTGAATCAGAGGGCAGAGCTAGCTACTAGCTGACCAAAATTAACCATAGAGGTTTTGGAGGACTGAAGACAGAGAGACAGAAAGTACTAGGGTAGGGCCTAGAGAGGGTCTTAGCCTTTTTGGATGGAGTTGAAGATTAGATAGATACAATTATAGTTTTCCTTGTTACTAAATTCAGAAAAGAAATTCACAAAAGAGGTGTAAAGTGTATAAGGTTGATAGACATAAAAGCTTAAATTGTTTATCTAAAAAATGTTTTGAAGTCTAAAAAAATAACTTTGGGTTGGCAATACAAGTTAGGATAGAAAACGAATGAGGTACAAAACTTTAGACTCATAAAGAGAGGGTAGATAATGAAATATTTCTCTTAATTTGCCAAATACTAATGGACTGGACATTATGAATGTAATTCTTACTTGATGATTGTTCTTGTTTATAGTTTTACTGTGCTAGAGTTAAAAACCTTTCCTTTTTATTTACACAAAAATGGGGAAATGTTGTGGAATAATATTTTTGTACATTTTCAAGATGTCACTCTGATTTGTTTTTAAAAAAGCTGAATTGCCAATAGCTAGGCAGGATTTCCAGGCACAGAGGATGCTGGGAAGAAGAAAGGTGGAGTGGCCAGCCAAACACAGAGAAAGCAGGTCATGTAGGAGATGAGGTAACAAGCCACAGGCCATGTGGCAGCACATAAATAATAGAAATGGGTTAATTTAAATTATAAAAGCTAGTTAGAAACTAGCCTAAGCTATTGGCTGAGCTTTCATAATTAATAATTAATCTCTGTATGGTTATGTGGGAGCTGGCAGGTAGGACAGAGAAAAACTCACAACAATGGAGTGTATTTAGAAGAGCCTACTTCTCTACAAGAGCCCACTTCTCAGTGTCTAAGAAAGGAAAAATTCAAGTTTCAGAAACACAAGTGGATACCTGCAAAAACTCCCCAAACCCCTAAGGGTTCACCTACTGTAAATAAGGTAGAAACACTGTAAGGAGGAAAAAAGTATCTGTGAGGGGGACATGCTGGCAATGCCAAAAGAAACACAGCTGTGGCTTCTAGAAAACCAGTGATGGGACCCAGCTCCTGAGTGAGAACTGCAAGAAATTCAGGGATGAGTTCTGGAAAATTCTTAGGCCTACAATGAAGTAGTAAACCGTCCTCAATCTGATTGATAGAAACTACTCTATGTTGTCGAATCTTAGATAGTCTTTTAATAAAAAAAACAAAAACAAAAAATCTGCTACCCAGATATAGGGGTAAAAGCTGAAAGATCAGAGAAGCAGAGCAAACCACAGCCAACCTCACCTCGCCAACTCCTCAACTGATCCTGGTTCCTCAGACTGAAATCCTCTGAGTCCTCACTTGAAAGGATCTCAGCTGAACTGCTTTAGTTCCTATTTCCTCATGCTTTATATACCTTTCTCTGCCCTGCTGTCCCTTCCTGGGATTAAAGGCCTGTGTGCTTCCCATTGCTGGGATTAAAGGTGTGGGCCACCATGCCTAGCTCTGTTTCCAGTGTGGCCTTGAACTCCCAAATGGTAGGATTAAGGTTGTGTGCCACCACTGTCTGGCCTCCATGTCTAATCCAGTGGCTGTTCTTTTCTTTGACCCCCAGATAAGTTTATTGGGGTACCTATTATATCAACACAACTCTATGTACATTTTCACATTGCTCTCCATTATTCTGGAAACAGACATTTTAATCTGTTCTAAGCACAGTGATTTGATTTCATGTTACTTGTTGGTGTGAATTTGTCCTTAGTAAGAAATCCTAAGGTATCTAAATAGACTTGTACATATCTAGGATCCGTTTACCAAGGCAGCCATGATAATTGTGGTAAAGTGAATGAGAATGGCCCCATAGGCTCATATACTTGAATTCTTAGTCACTAGAGAGTAGATTATTTTCTGTGTATAGTTGTTTTGCTAGTGTGCATGTCTAAAAGATTGTCTGATCCTCTGGAACTTCAGTTACAGAAAGTTGTGAGCAGCCGCAGGGCTTCTGAGAATCAACCCCAAGTCTTTCGAAAGAGCCGCCAGTGTTTTAACTGCTGAGCCATCTCTCCAGCCCCAACATACTGTTTTGTAGATGCACTCATTCTCCACTTCGTGGTTCTTAAAAGTATAATATACACAGGAGTTTCTAGGCTCTTCCACCATTCACTCTGTTTAAACATGAGTCCTGTGTCACATCACATTAGTACATCAGACGTATTTTAGAGATATTACTTACCTATATCAGCTGCATAGCTCTAAATTTGGGTACCCTTTAGATTTGTGTGCAGAAGCCCATATGCCTCTTTATGTAATTACTGACAGTCTTAATCAACACAATGTGCGATATTCCTTCTTTTCTTCTTTATTTCAGGACATGCTGTCCTTCTGGGATGTGGCCATTTATTTCTCTGCAGAGGAGTGGGAATGCCTGGGTCCTGCTCAGTGGAATCTGTACAGAGATGTGATGTTGGAGAATTTCAGCAACCTTGTGTTCCTGGGTGAGGATCACTTCTGTGGTGAACTCTTAATTGACTGTCAGCATAAAATTTGCTTCCTTTGTACAGTATCTCATGGGAGCTTGTGCTTCCAACAATGAGGTTCATGGAGCTACTTTTAAAGAAAATTAGGGCAATTATTGTTATACCTTAGAACTGTTTCATTTCTTTTGTGCTTATAACCTTTTGTGGGCTTTTTGTTTTATTTTGTTCCAAGTATTCTCCACATCAGTCATTATGCTAGAAATTAAGTAGCAGGAACAAGGGGCATACTTGTTGTAGAGAATGTCACACTCTTCAGTTTTAATATTTTTTCGTTGTAAATGAGTGGGGTGGAACTCAGGACCTGCAGGCCCTAAGCACCTCCTAAGGATTCTGATGTGCCTATCACAGAACACCTGAGGAGGTAATCCTCTACAAGCCTTTGTATTATTTTCTCATTCCTGTTGCACACAGTCCTGGAGAGGGCATGTTATTCCCAGGAGAACACACTAACAGTGTTGCCCCCTTTCCACAAACAGGTCTTACTTCCTGTAAGCCATACCTGGTCACATTTCTAGAGCAAAGACAAGAACCTTCAGATGTGAAGAGACAAGAGGCTGCTGCCACGCAAGCAGGTGTGTAGGAATGAGGGGACAGAGGACAGAGTGGGAGGCCAGAGATCCGGCAGAGCTAGGTCTTGAGATGCGATGTCCTGGTGGAAATCATTTTTAAAAATCTCCCTCCCTGTCTTTTGCTGTCAGTGGAAGATGTCTGTCAGATGTTTGTGATGCTTTGAGTCTCCCAGGCTCTGTTCTTCTCCCTTCAGGTCAGGTTGTGTTTACAACGCCTCCAAAACTGTCATTTTTAAGTGAACTTGACTTATTTTTATAACTTTTCTCAGATATTTGTTCTCTTCATAAAATATATACAAAGCTTCCTTTCTTAAATCCTTGAAATATATAATTTATTACTTTTATGGACAATCAGTCTTCTTCTTATGTAGAGTTTAACATTCTTACCTTCCAAAACTAAAAATTGTATCTAGGATATCATATATAGCATATACATGTGCTTTCCAAGCTTGACTATTATTGACTATTATACTTTATGTTTATCTAGTCATAAAATTTCTATATTTTTTAATGGACTCTTTTTCATTAACATAATGCTCTTCAGGGTTTTCTTGATTGTTGATGTTATGCCTTCCTTACATGTTTGATTTTGATTAATATTGCTTAGTTTCTATGTTCTATGTTGTCATGATCTTATTTCAGTGCAAAATTACACGATTTCTACCCAGTGTGATTTCTAATTAGTTTCCATTGAATGCAGGTGTAGAAATTTGAATGTAGCTCATTTATATAGGAAAATTTAACTGTGAGTAAATGTCTCCAATTTGAAAATAATTATTATAAACACAAAGAATGTTGCTCTGCTTTTATTTGTATTCAACTTTTACTTGCCAGGAAAAAAATGCTATACATGTACGGACTGTGGCAGAGCCTTTGATTGGAACTCACACCTCATTAAACACCAGAGAATTCATTCGAAAGTGAAGCCCTACAAGTGTGAAGAATGTGGGAAGGCCTTCAGCACTCCATCTGTGCTTTCTGTACACCTGAGAATTCATACAGAAGAGAAATCCTACAAATGTGAAGAATGCGGCAAAATGTATTATTATTCCTCAAAGCTTAAGGAACATCAGAAAAGTCACTCTCAGGAGAAACCCTACAAGTGTGAAGTGTGTGGCAAGGCCTTCAGGTCTGCCTCACATCTCTCTACACACTTGGGAATCCACTCTGGAGAGAAACCCTTCAAGTGTGAAGTGTGTAGCAAGGTCTTTAGAACTCCCTGGCAACTTTCTAGTCACGTGAGAGTCCATTCTGGAGAGAAACCCTACAAGTGTGAAGAATGTGGAAAAGCCTTCTCTACTCAGTCATACCTTTCTCAACACAAATTAGCTCACACCGGGGAGAAACCTTACAAGTGTGAGGAATGTGGAAAACTGTTCTACTGTGCGAAAAACCTTAAGGAGCATCAAAGAATTCATTCTGGAGAGAAACCCTTCAAGTGTAAAGAATGTGGCAAAGACTTCAGAACGTACACAGCACGTTCTAAACACCAGAGAATTCATACAGGAGAGAAGCGTTACAAGTGTGAAGAATGCGGCAAGGCCTTCCACCAGTCTTCTGGCCTTAAACAACATCAAAGTATTCATCTGTGAGAGAAAGAACACAAGTGTGACAAATGTGCCAAGGTCTTTTGCACTAGCTAAGAACTTTTGAAACACCTGATAATTCATACTGCAGAGAAATGCCACAAGTGTGAAAAGTGTTGCCATTTGTTTAATAAACGTTGTACTATTCTTCAACACAAGGTAGTTCAACTTCAGTGAAATAATACAAATGGTAAAATGTTCATAAAATGACTTATAATTCTTTGGATCCTAAAAGATATAAAAAAAATTCATTCTGACTAGAAGCCCTACAAGTGTGGAGAATATGGTAAAACCTTTGGAAGCATTCAGACCTTACCCAGCACAAAAGAATCGATAGAGGAGGACAGCTATACACATGTGAGGAATGTGCTGAAGAGCTTTACCAGTCAATCAATGCTTCCTGACCTGAATTTATCCTGGAGGCAAGCAGCACAACTGTGGAGGGCGTAACAATGATTTTAAAGGATCCTTATACCTTAAACAAAAGGAAAGCACTCATACTGAGTAACAACGTTACAAATGTGAAGAGTATTGAAAAG
The DNA here is from genome assembly GCF_007827085.1 of Peromyscus californicus insignis. Taxonomy (NCBI): domain Eukaryota; kingdom Metazoa; phylum Chordata; class Mammalia; order Rodentia; family Cricetidae; genus Peromyscus; species Peromyscus californicus. The sequence goes on along the minus strand of NW_026294480.1, from coordinate 6,811,422 downwards.
TTATTCATCCCTTGTTGAACCTTAAGGAAGTCACACATGATGGAGTCTCTGTAAATGTATAAAATATGGCCATGTGTTTAGCTGCTTTTTATTCTAAGAATCATAGGATTCATGTTGGTAAGGAGCACTCCAAGTGCTAAGATTGTGGCAATCCCTTTACCTGACTTCCATGTCAGAAGTGTCCCCAGAGACATTATAGTAGAGGGAAACTCTACACGCCCAAATGATGTGGAAAAAACATAAAAAAATATTTTTAATCACCATCAGCACCAAAGAATCTGCATTGACGAGTAGCTCTACAATGCAGATGTCCTATTTGTTTCTGTTCTCAATTTCACACAATGTGATGGAGTCTCAATCTGGATCTGATTGACGGTGACTATGTCAATAGGGTATTTTCATGAATACTCATTGATATAGGAGAATCTAGAACACTTGCGATGATGCCAGCACACCTTGGATGACCCACACCTGAGCAGCTGGTCCTGATAGTAGCAGAATGCTGGTTGAGCTGAAGCTGAAGGGCACAAGCCAGAAAGTAGCACACCTGTCTTGTTCCCACATCACTTGCTGCCCAACTAACCTAAAGGAAGAAGACCCAAATGATCAGAATCAGAAATGAACAGGGAGACATTGCCATGGATTCTAAAGAAATTCAGTCTATCTTCAGGTAATATTTTGAAAACCTGTTCATAGAAGAAATCTCTTCAGTGTGTTTCTTGCAGACAAGTGAAAAATGGATTTTGTTTCTTGATCCCTTCATCTGGCCTATGCTGTGGAATGTTCTGTATGTTAAATGTGTTGCTCTGATTGGTTAATAAATAAAACACTGATTGGCCAGTAGCCAGGCAGGAAGTATAGGCAGGACAAAGAGAGAGGAGAATTCTGGGAAGTGGAAGGCTGAGGCAGAGAGATGCTGCCAGCCGCTGCCATGACAAGCAACATGTAAGATACCAGTAAGCCACGAGCCATGTGGCAAGGTATAGATTTATAGAAATGGGTTAATTTAAGATAGAAGAACTATGTAACAAGAAGCCTCCCACGGCCATACAGTTTGTAAGCAATATAAGTCTCTCTGTGTTTACTTGGTTGGGTCTGAGCAGCTGCGGGACTGGCAGGTGAGAGAGATTTGTCCTGACCGTGGGCCAGGCAGGACCAGAAAAACTCTAGCTACAGGCCTATGTCTTTTGACTGGAGAATGGAGGGCATTAGTTGTTCTGATATTGAGTGTTAACTGTCATTGTGCTTCTGATTTTTGGTTGTGCTGTTTGTGTTCTCAATGGCCCTTTGTGTTTTAGGAATTTTGGCTTCTTATTTCTTTCCACAGTCTCTTTGCTATGCATATATTTCTCTTCAGCATAGAATATTGCTTCCTGTATTTTCTTTAGGTTTGGTTTGTAGATTATAATTTTTAATGCTTTTTATATTATCTTTGTCCTTTAGCTATGACAGATAGTTTTGCTGCCTGTAGTAGCTTAGGTTGGCTGCCATGGTCTTTCAGGACTTGGAATGCATTTCTCCAGGCCCTTCTGCATTCCAGAGTTTCTATTGAGAAATCAGCCCTTATCCCTATGGACATGTCTTTTCACTTGCAGCTTTCAGTATGCCCTGAGGATTTTCTTTTCTGGTCTTGTCCAATTGATGTTCTGTGCGCTTCTTGTAACTTTATGGGTATGTCTTTTCTTCATTTGAAGAAGATTTATTTTATGATCTTGTTGACGATCTTGTCTATCCCTGGGGATTCTTCCCATCTATGCCTATATTTTGAAGGTTTCATCTTCTCATAGTGTCTAACATTTCCAATGTTCCTTTCCTGTGGGTTTTTTTTTTTGTTTTTTGTTTTTTTGTTTTTCGAGACAGGGTTTCTCTGTGTAGCTTTGCGCCTGTCCTGGAACTCACTTGGTAGCCCAGGCTGGCCTCGAACTCACAGAGATCCGCCTGGCTCTGCCTCCCGAGTGCTGGGATTAAAGGCGTGCGCCACCACCGCCCGCCTCCTGTGGGTTTTTTTTTTAAATTTTCATATTCTTAACTTATTTCATGTAGATCATTTACTTTATCTCTAAGTCCTGACATTCTACCTTCTGCTTGATTCATTTGATTGTATATTTTCCTAGTTGGATTATTGAGCTTTTCAATTCCATCTTCATCTCAGCTAAAGCCCTCATCAATCTTTCTCTTTATTGAATTCCAGTTTCAAATCCTGGGTTGTCTTGTCATTTCCACCATTGTTGTGGGATTTTTTTTGGTTGGGTATCACTAAGCCCTTTATTCTCCTTAAGTTCATTGTCTTTGATGGTAGAGCGAGGGTTTGATTGTTTAAATGAGGGAGGACTTGATACAGCATAGGCTAGCCTTGACCAACTTAGATGAGGCTGGCCATAAATGCCTTGTATCCCTACCTACACCTTCCATAAACTAAGGTTACACACATGTGTCACCATACAGGCTTTCTTGTTTCTCTCCTAGTTTTTTATTCTCTGTATTGTGTCCAATAAATCTTTTACAATCCCTTTGGTGCTCTTTAGTACATTGATTGACTAGTTTATTGATTGATAGACTGACAGACTGTGTGCCTGTGTTTATATGTAGACTCACATGCCATGCTATTCATGTACAGATCCCAGTTTCTTTCCTTGCACTGTGTGAGTGTACAGGATCCACTTCAGGTCATCAGTTTTTGCTGCAGGTTCTTTTTATGCCAAGCTAACCTGCAGACCTTTCGTGTTCTTTAATGTCTTTCCTCATGCTCTTGTAATTTTTGCCAGCTTTTGTGTTTGTCAAGGCTTCCTTATGCCTCAGCATGGGGTTAGGTATGTATTGTTTTCCATCACTGTGGTATTTTCAGCCTCATCCTTGCACTGTTCATACTTTATTACGTGGCTGTTTTCTAATATTCTTTGTTATATGTGCGGTTATTATTTTGACTTTTTGTTAGTTGTCTGAATCCTCATTCAGCCCATTAACCTAGGTGTTGCAGTCATAGCATATTTGTAGATTTGTTGTTGATGTTTTGTTTTCTTTCTAGTCCATGTTTCCTATTCATATGCCTTCTAATGGTTATTGACTTTGGGCTTTAGAAATTTTATTGACCTCCAGCTAGAACTTCAAGGACCTCTCTAACATATTATAGGAACCTATCTGTTGGGCTATAGCTTCTTCTCAATGACTGGATCCCACCATTCCAGGTGTCATGCCCTTCCTGTTGGGTCTCTGGGGGAGGCAAGGGAGAATTCAGTTCTTCAGTAAGCCTGAAATGAGACAAAAATTAGATGCTTGCTCTAATTTATCCAGAGTCCACTATTCTGTGTGCATTTCTGTGGCCATTGATATACTTTAAATGATTTTACACTTTTCTTCCATCTTACATTATAATAACACAGCCATTTTTGTGTTTCAATATCACTGTATTCTGATTTTTGGAATATATTTCACATTTAATATCAGGGGTTGAAAACAATTTTATGAAAGGAGTATTAGCATACATTTGTTTGCAGAATATATCCGTGTGTATCATGTTGCATCTCCTTTTGGGAAAATGCTTTAAGGGAGGAAGAATTTTTCTTTAAAGTGCATATTTTTAAAATTTACAGTTAGCATAACTAAATATAGCACACTATGTGGGGATGTAGATGAATGTAGCCCTCTATTCCCCTTTATTTTTTTAAATTGCCAATGAAATATTTGATGGTGTTTCATAGTAGCATTACTCTGTGAGTTGTAAGAGATTTTAGTAACATGATGCCTTAAATTATTTGTTACCATAAGCAAGACCATTATTAGTGTTTGGTTATAATGAGAGTCCTGGGAAGGTCATGCATAGAGCTACTTGTCAAAGTCAAGTTCCAGATACGACACAGTGGTTGTTTTGCTAGAGCTCCCAGAGCTTTGTGCTGTATTTGAGGCTGTGTTCTGAGTAGTGAGGGAGAGGCACTATCCATGCATCTAGTGAATTTTATCACAGATCTCTGCAAAGCTGATAGCAGAGAAGGTCCCATACACAGACAGACACAGTTTCAGGTATCAAGCTGACATCTATTCATTACTAGTTGTGCACTGGAAGCTTGGAGTAATGCCTTTATACGATATAAAATCATTCCTCTAAAGAGGATAAGTTTTTGTGAGCCCCCTTTCATCACCTCCCTTGCCAGAGTCTGATCATTGATAAGACTAAGAGCAAGTACTAAACTAAAAACCAAGCAAAATCTATCACATTAATGGTGGTCATTAAAATTGTAAGAATTTATACCTAACGCTTTGTCAATTTAAGACTTGGGATCTTTAAAATTTAGGACAATTTCAATGTTGAGCTCAGGAAGAATCTCCTGTTAGGTAACAGGATATTTAGAAGAAGCCGTGAAATAACCGTAGAAAATTCTGAAGCAGAAAACAACTGAATTTTTTCAAATAAATATTAAAGTACATATCCAGCTGGTACTGTAAATGATACAAAAATGGGAACAATCCCAATGCATAACAATTCCATCGAGGAAACCCTTGCTGGGAGGCTTTAGTTCTCTCTATATTCTGCAGACAGTCTGATGGAACAGATTCTCAGGCTGTACCAAAATAATGATAGGTGAAAATTTTAAGATAATTTAATTTCTAATGCTTGTAATTTCTGTTTAACCTTTTTGGCCTCTAAGGAAATTTGAAAAACATGCAATTATCTTTGCATTTCTTAGCCATCATATTACCCACAGGAAATATTTTTAATTTTTTAAAATTCCAATTTAATCCTTATTAGTTTCTTAAAAATCCATCTCATCTGATTACATTGTTCTTTTCTTTTTTGTGCTGTATAAGAACATGAATTTAAATATGATGTTTTAGTAATTAAAGACAAGATAATTTTTTTATTTTGTTAATTTTGCTGTTTAACTGATAAAGCTACTGTTTTCCATCAACACCAGAGATCTGAGAAGGATAAATTAGAACAAGAAGTATAATCCAGATAGCCTCTATGTCAATCATTAAATATTTTAAATGTCATATTCAATATATCTCCAAGGATTTTGAGGACCATCTCTTAAGTATACCTGATTTTAAGCAAAATTTATTTGTACTTACTTCTCTATATGAAAACACGTGCAGAAGACTAAAGCTTGTTCTTGTAAATGAAGTACATTTGTGCTTAGTGGGACTATAAACATAGTTTTGAGGACATGGAAGAACTGACTCATTTATAACTGACCATTAATTGTAGGGCTTAATTATCCTTCACAATTTACAAGGAGTTAGTAGCTTTTATAAGATTAGGATTTTACAGTTTTATCCCTGTTAAGTTTGAGCCTTAAAAATTTGAATTGAAGATCCCTTAGCATTAAAATACAACTTTAAACTATAAATACAGTTGTAAAGACAAAGATGCTAGACATATATATTTAAGTCAGTTTGGGCTAGCCTAAATAGACCTTAGGAATTTATACCTTATTATCAAACATACCTTGTTTTATATTTTAAAAATTTTAGAAGCCTAGTGTTAACAAAGAAATAAGTGGTTAAACATACAGTTAGCAAAGACATAAGTGGTTAGACATACATCTCTCAGTCTTTTGTTAGCTTGAGTATACCTTTGTAACCTTAGGAATTTAATGTTGTATAGAAATTCATCCTAATCTAAAATACTTTGAGGACCTGCTGTTGCCTGCTTAGTCTACAAAGAAGATACAATCACACATAAAGGGCACAGTAGGACTAAGAAGTTTTATAAGTGCTCCCTTAGTTGGTTTATGCCAAGTGGTCCTCTAAATCCAGATGACAGTGAAGTTACATGGCATGTGTTCTTTAATCTTTGTAAAGTTGGCTGCTAGCCACGTGGTTGTTTTTATCCTGATGAGGTCATCAGCCAAGATGGACGCAAGCCACATGGCTACTATTTAAAGACATCTATTTCTTACAGTGTTATGCAGTAGACCTCTTTTTCCAAACAAGAGTTGAATCTTATGTATAGTATACTGTAGTAAATTTAAATTATCTATTTATAGATTTAATTATCAGCCTATTGTTACAAGCTTTAAGCTAAATTTTTGTTATTTTTCCCCACCATACCCAATGAATTTGTGAATTCTGAGATAAAGAATTTATAGAGAACAGATATCTTTATGCTTCGTGTGCTAATTTTTTTTATACATGAGTTTAGTTAAAATAGTCAATGGCTGTAAAATAGTTAATAAAAGTTGATTGATAATACAAACTTTAGACTGTTGAGCTGTACAACCCAAGAATGGGTACAATATTTCCTGTGTAGTATGTGTAAGTCCCCACAGTGACTAAACTTATTGCTAAGCTTCCTAATTATAAATTTGTTAAAATACTTGAGATTCCATTTTTGTCTGAAAGTTTCTTCATTTATTGTTCTGCCCCTTGGGTGCTGACACTCACGTCCCTTGGTGCACTGCCACTTGCATCACTCTGTACATGCCCAGGAAGCCAGACCTCAACCCAGATCTGCATCTGCGCTGTATTTATCATCTGTGATTATTCATATTGGGTTGAGAAGCACCCTCTCTATCACAATGGCTCTCTAGTGTGAGAAATGTACATTATGTATGGTGTATTATGATGTAAGCATGGGACAAAATGCATATTTCATTTCAAGATTTATCATTTATTTATTTATGTTGTGTGCATGGTTGTTTTGCTAGTGTCCATGTCTAAGAGATTGTCTGATCCTCTAGAGCTGGAGTTACAGACAGATGTGAGCAGCCATGTGGCTGCTGGGAATCTATCCCAGGTCCTTTGGCAGAGCAACCAATGCACTTAACTGCTGAACCATCTCTCCAACCTCAACATACTGTTTTGTTTTTGTTTTTGTTTTTGTTTTTCGAGACAGGGTTTCTCTGTGTAGCTTTGCGCCTTTCCTGGATCTCGCTCTGTAGCCCAGGCTGGCCTCGAACTCACAGAGATCCGCCTGGCTCTGCCTCCCGAGTGCTGGGATTAAAGGCATGCGCCACCACCGCCTGGCAACATACTGTTTTATAGATAACACTCTCTCTCCATTTTGTGGTTCTTAAATGTTTAATATCTGTAGAAGTTTCTAGGATTTTTTTGTCATTCACTTTGATTAAATGAGTTCCATGCAACATTACAGTACTACATCACACTTATTTTAGGAATATTGCTTACCTATATCAGAAGCTCTTTTAGCTCTCCTCTCTCTCTGGGTGACCTTTAGATTTATATCCAGTAGCTCATATGCCTCTTGGTATTTATGTTTTACTGGCAGATTTAGGTAGCATGATGTATAGTATTCATTCTTTTTTCCCTCTATTTCAGGGTACACTATCATTTGCAGATGTGGCCACTGAGTTTTCTCCAGAAGAGAGGGAATGCCTGGGCCCTGCTAAGTGGACTTTGTATAGAGATGTGATGTTGGAGAATTTCAGTAACCTTGTGTTCCTGGGTGAGGACAACTTCCATGGTGAACTCTTAATTAACTGTCAATATAAAACTTGCTTGCTTTGTACAGTAGCACACGGAAGCTTGTGCTTCCAACAATAAAATTTATGGGGCCAATTTTAAGGAAAATTAAGGAGAGTATTTATGTACCTTTTTAAAACTATCATTTATATTGGTGGTTATGTTATAAAGTAAGTGGCATGAGCAGGAGGCATACATTTTAAAAAGAATACTACACTTTGGTTTTAATGTTTTTCTTTGTAACTGAGGGACATGAAGCTCAGGACCTGCAAATCCTAATTTCCTCCTAAGCATTCCAATGTGGCCATCAGGAAACACATGATGAACTAATAGTCTACAATCCTTGGTTGTATTTTCTCATTTCTTATACACACAGTCCTGGAGAGAACATGTTATCCCCAGGAGAGCACAATAATGATGTTCCCTTTTTCCATAAACAGGTCTTGCTTCCTCTAAGCCATACCTGGTCACATTTCTGGAGCAAAGACAAGGACCTTCAGCTATGAAGAGAAAAGCAGCAGCTGGCATGCAAACAGGTGTGTAGGAATAAGGGGGACAGAGGACAGAGTGAGACCCAGAGATCCAACAGAAAGCCAAGCTTTATCATGAACATTGACTCACAATGTTCTGATAGAAACCAATTTTTAAGGATCTCCTTCTCGGTCTTTTGCTGTGAAAAGAGGGTGTTGTTGATGCATTAACTCTCTTATGCTTTGTTCTCCTCTTCCCATCAGGTCAGCTTATGTTTACAGTAACTGCCTAAGTTCTGTAATTTCTAGGTGAGCATGATTTATTTTTCACAAGTTGATTAACAGATATTTACTCATAAAATGTGCATAGATCTGCCTGTCTTCAATCCTTGAAATATATTATTTAATATTGTTATGGACAGTTTTCTTGTTATGCAGCCTAACTTTCATACCTTCCAAAACTAAAAGTCTGTACTTAGGATATATATAAACAGTGAAAACATGTGTCTTCCAACTTTAACTACTTTTATACTTTCTGTTCATCTAGTCATAAAATTTTTTTATTTTTTAAGTGGCTTATTTACAATAGCATAATACTCCTGTTTCCTTAGTTGTTGATGTTGTACCTTCCTTTCATGTTTGACTTTGATTGATGTTCCTTATTTCTATGTTCTGTGTTGCTATGGTCTTTGTCTTTCACTGCAAGTTACATAATTTCCACCTATCGTGGTTTTTTAATTAGGCTCCACTGGATACAGAGTTAGAAATTTGAATGCAGCTTATTATTTATATAGAAAAAATGCAGGTATGAGCAAATGTTTATATTTTTAAAAATAATCATAAATATAGAGAATTTTGCTCAGTTTTCCTTCATTTCTCAACTTTACTCACCAGGAAAAAAAACACTATACAAGCAAAGAATGTGGCACACCTCTTTCTTGGAATTCACAACCTATTAGCCACCATAAAGTTAATTTAAGAATGAAGCCCTATAAGTGTGAGGAATGTGGTAAGGCCTTCCATTTTCCATCATTACTTTGTATACACAAGAGAATTCACATAGGAGAGAAACCTTCAAGTGTGAAGTATGTGGCAAGGCCTTCTATGTTCCATCATGACTTTCCGTACACAAGAGAATTCATATGGGAGAGAAACCCTTCAAGTGTGAAATATGTGGAAAGGCTTTCCATACCCCATCATTACTTTCTATACACAACAGAATTCATACAGGAGAGAAACCCTACAAGTGTGAAGTATGTGGTAGGCTTTCAATGTTCCAATAGTACTTTCTAAACACAAGAGAATTCATACAGGAGAGAAACCCTACATGTGTGAAGTATGTGGCAAGGCCTTCCATTGTACATCATTACTTTCTAAACACAAAAGAATTCATACAGGAATAAAACCCTACAAGTGTGAAGTATGTGGCAAGGCCTTCAGTTGTACATCAGTACTGTCTGTACACAAGAGCATTCATACAGGAGAAAAGTCATACAAGTGTGAAGTATGCAGCAAGGCCTTCTGTACTTCATTCCGACTTTCTGAACGCAAGAGAATTCATATAGGAGAGAAACCCTACAAGTGTGAAGTATGTGGCAAGGCCTTCAGTTGTCCATCAGGACTTTCTAAACACATGACCATTCATACAGGAGAGAGACCCTACAAGTGTGAAGTATGTGGCGAGGCCTTCTGTTTTCCATCACTACGTTCTGAGCACAAGAGCATTCACACAGAAGAGAAACCTTACAAGTGTGAAATATGTGGCAAAGTCTTTAAAACTTCCCAGATTCTTTCAGCTCACTTGATAATCCATTCTGGAAAGAAACCCTACAAGTGTGAGGAATGCAGAAAAGCCTTCTATAAAAATTCATACCTAAGTAAACACAAATTAGCTCACACCAGGGAGAAATCTTACAAATGTGAAGAATGTGGCAAACTGCCTAACTGTACCAGAAACCTTCAGGAGCATCAAAGAATTCATTCTGGAGAGAAGCCCTGCAAATGTAAAGAATGTGGCAAAGACTTCAGAACGTACACAGCATGTTCTAAACACCAGAGAATTCATACTGGAGAGAAACATTACAAATGTGGAGAATGTGGCAAGGCCTTCCACCAGTCTTCTGGCCTTAAACAACATCAAAGAATTCATTTGTGAGAGAATCCCTGTGAAGAATGTGCCACAGTCTTTTGCACTTACTAAGAACTTTTGAAACACCTGATAATTTAGACTGGAGAGAAATGCCACAGGCGTTAAAAATGTTAAAAACCTTTTAATAAACTTTCTAGTGCTTCTCAATACAAGATCAAACTTCAGTGAAATAATATGAATGTTCATAAAATGTTTTATACTTCTTCAGACCCTAAGAGATATCAAAAAATATTCTGAATAGAAGCTGTACACATTGAGAGAATGTTATAAAGCCTTTGGAATCATTCAGACCTTACACTGGGAAAAAAAAATCATAGTACAAGGAAGCCATACACAAGTGAAGAATACAGTGAGGTGCTTTAACATTCAGTCAACATTATGTGACCTCCTTGGAATTCACCCCAGAGGGAAACAATGCAACTGAGAATGGTGTGACAATACTTTTAAGGGCTCCTCATACCTTCAACCAGTGGTTCTCAACCTTCCTAATACTGACCCCCTTTAATACAATTCCTCATGTTATGGTGATCCCCAACCATAAAATTATTTTATTTGCTACTTTATAGCCTAAAGTTTGCTACTGTTATGAATTATGATATAAATATCTTTGTATATGATGGTCTTAGGTGACCCCTGTGAAAAGGTCATTTGACCCCCCCAATGAGTTCATGACCCACAAGTTGAGAATTGTTGCCTTAAACAAAGAAAACTATTCATACTAAGCAACAACCCTAGAAATGTGAGGTGTGTTCAGAAGATTTTTTTTCTTTATCATTCACCCCTTGTTGAGCATCAAGGAAGCATCAATGTGCGCATGAGAGAGACTCTGCAAATGTAGAGTATGGCCAGGTGTTTAACTATTCTTCATGCCTATATCTGCACCATAGGGTTCATACCGGTAAGGTGCACTACAAATGCTAAGATTATGGCAATGCTTTTACCTGACTTTCATATCGGAAGTATCCCTTGAGACTTCATACTAGTGAGAAACTCTGTATACACAAATAATACAGAAAAACCTTCAATAATTTTTCTATTCTTCATCAACACAAAACTACACATCCAAAAAATGAGAAAACTCTTCAATAATATTCTAATCTTCACCAACACCAAAGAATGTTTATTGAAAAGAAATACTGCAAATGTTCTTGTCCTTATTTGCGTCTGTTCTCAACTTCACACAGCCTAGCAATATGCGTGAATCTCAGTTATGTAGATTATTAGATCTAATTGGTCCATGGATGTGTCTGTTGGTCATTTTATTAAAGATAATTGATGTAGCAGAATCTAGACCACTGGATGATGGCAGTGTACCTTCCATGTGTCACTCTTGGCCAGGATGTCCTGGGTGTATGAAAATGCTGGCTGAGCCCAAGCCAGAGTGAAAAAGACAGAAAGCAACATCCCTCCATGGTTTCTACTTCACCTGATGCCTCTAGATTTGTGCTGTGTACTCCTGGCCTGGCTTCCATTGATGATGATGTGCTGCTAGTGAACTGAAATAACCCCCTTTCCTCCCCTAATTAGTTTTTGGTCATGGCATTTATCACCACAGTAGAAATCAAACTGGGTAAAGAATGCTGCAAGGCCTTACATCATCTTTTTTTTTTTTTTTTTTTTTTTTTTGGTTTTTCGAGACAGGGTTTCTCTGTGTAGCTTTGCGCCTTTCCTGGGACTCACTTGGTAGCCCAGGCTGGCCTCGAACTCACAGAGATCTGCCTGCCTCTGCCTCCCGAGTGCTGGGATTATAGGCGTGCGCCACCACCGCCCGGCTGCCTTACATCTTCTTAATACCTTAGTGAACATAGAAGCCCCCTACTGGAGATAATGTCACAAGGCTTTGAGGTTTCTTCAACCTTAACTCACTGAAAAATAAAAACACTGTTACAAAGAATATTACAAAGACTTTATTGCATCTCATCCTCTGTGGAAATAAAAGCAGAACCTCTTTTCCAAAGCAATATATCCTTAGACCCAAATTGTGACGTCAAAATATCTTTAAAATATATATTGGTTTAATTTAGCAGCCCCCATAATTAAATTTCTCCCAGCAATTAGTTCATTAATAGTAAAAAATTTAAAGAAAACATAATAATATATATAATCCAGACTCTCTGTATATTTGTTATCTTTATGTGACTTAGTACAATTTTTTATTATTTTATTTTTTAAGGACCTCATTTATTATTATTAAATTATTTTTAAATTTATGATTTTTTTCTCTCTCTAAAGCCTATGTATATTTATCAAGCATATTGTGACCAGTTTAGAAGCCTTTTTGTCTGACTCTGTCTTTATTGTGTATCTGTAATCTTTTTCTGATCATTGTTTTATGTTGCTAAGCAGGCATGGGTAGGATCAAAGCACTTGCTTTGGCCAATGGAGCCACCCTGTTTGGCTTTCCAATATGGCAGAGATATCAAGGAGAGTCATGCTCATTGCCCCAACTCTGGGAAGCAGTATTAAGTATTATGAAGCTGTGTTCTTGGGCCTGTGGCTTTGCTCTTTAACCCACAGGCAATGGCTGGGAGAAGCCTCTTCAAACTGTGGCCAGTGAGAGACTGTAGGAGTCTCTCATGTTTAGTTGAAGCCCGCCACAGCCAGCGGACATGGTTCAGTACCACAGCCTGTAATGAGAGATATGAACTATAAAACTGCTCTTGGTTTGTTTTTGTGTGTCTAGAAGCCCTTTAAAATTTTTTTTCAGACTTTATGTAAAGTATGTACCCCATGTTGGGTGCCATTTGTAAATGGAGGCTTTTCTGTCCTGCCTGGTCCCACAGCCACATTAAAAATAATCACTCAGAGGCTTAATATTAATTACAAACTGTTTGGCCTATTGCTCAGGCTTATTATTAACTAGCTCTTACAATTTAAATTAACCCATTTCTATTAATCTATGTTTTGTCACATGTCTCATGGCTTTAACTATGTTCTGATACATCTTGTACCTCAGGTAGCTGGCTGGTGTCTGCTTTTGACTGCTCTGCCATTTTTCTCCCTGTATCTCTGCTTGGATTTCCCACCTGACTCTATCCTACCTTGCTATAGGCCAAAGCACCTTCTTTACTAACCAATGGTAATAAAACATATTCATAGCATACAGAAAGACATCCCAGAACAAATCCTAAAGCATGGGATGAAGAATTTGATAATTAAACTAATCTTTTATTTCCTCCATTCCCTGATGAGGATTCAGGAGAGCCTATGAAAATGATAAAGTTTGTAACATAGGAAATCTAATTTATTTTAATGGATTCTTCTTGGTGCTTTCTTATTTGGGAATGTCCCCTTGATCTCTTCGTGAGACTTGTTGTTCTAAAAAGAAACATAACTTATTTTTAAATGTAGGTTTTCATATCCTGAAATTTCTGAGTTCATTAATTATTTGTAAATACTGGTGTTCACTGCATATAGAAAAGTATCATGTGACAAGGTGAAGAATGTTGCTTCTCTCTGGATTTGGGTGCATTCTATTTCTATGTATTTCATGGAAATTCTAGGTCTTGCTTCAGTGCTTTGTAGAAAAGTAATGATGAGACTGGGCATCCTCGTGTTGGATCTGAGAGGGAAAGATTGCAGCTTTTTATGTTCATGGTGATATTAGCTAAAGTTTCCGATTTGTTTTATCTTTTAAAAATTTGTTTCCATATTGTTTTTGTTGTTTAATGTATAACTGGCCATTTTTTCTTACTGTATTTCCCTTCTACACTATTTTCTTGAGAGTTTTCATCATAGCAGGATGTTGAGCAAATAAATGCCTTTTCTGCATCTGCTAGATTGCTTCTTTGAGTCTGGCTATGTTAATGTTGGACAGTGAGTCACTTTTATGTTAAATTTACTTTCTATTTGAGGGACAATTCCCTTTTTGTCCTGTTAAATTAACTTTTTCATATGGTCTTTAATTTTCTTACTATTGAACCACTTCATACAAAAATGTGTGACTTTATATTCCCGACTCATTCTATAACAGTTGAATCAGATGTGTTCCTGCATTTAAAAAAAAAAAAAGGAGTAGATGCAGTAATACTTATTTGTTGGTGTGATAAAACAACTGCAAAGAGAACCTTCATAACTGTGCTGGATAGCTTTAAATCAGCTCAAGATATGCTAAAGTCATTTGAGAGGAGGGCGTCTCAATTAAAAATATGCATCCATAAGGTCAGGATTTAGGCAAGCCTTAGGACAAAGGTTCTCAACCTGGGGGTCATGACCCTTTGGGGAGGTAAAGTAACCCTTTCACAGGTGTCACCTGAGACCATCTGCATATCAGATATTTACATTACAGTTCATAAGAGTAGCAAAATTACAGTTACCAACTAAAATAATTTTATGGTTGGGGGCCACCATAACATAAGGAACTTTATTAAAGGGTCAAAGCATTAAAAGGATTGAGAACAAAAGCTGTAGGAAATTATCTTAATTAGTAATTGATGGGGAAGGGCCAACCCATTGTGGGTGGGGCTATTCCTGGGCTGGTGTTCCTGCGGTGTATAAAAAAGCAAGATGAGCAATCCATGAACAGCAAGCCAGAAAACAGCGACATCTGCATCAGCCCCTGCCTCTGTGTCCTTGCCCTCTTTGAGTTCCTGTCTTGGCTCCTTTAATGATAAACTGTGATGTGGAAGCATAAGCCAAATAGTTTCCTCCCCATGTGGATTTAGTCACATTGTTTCATAACAGAAATAGTAAACCTAACTAAAACAGGAAAAGAAATTGTTATTTAGATGACAGACATTGTTAAGGTATAGAACCTCATGGAGGTGAATCCACGGCGGCAGAAACTTGAGACACCTCATCACATTGATTCAACATTACCTAGCATTTTTCAATTTGCCATATTGGTAATCACCATCCAAAATCATGGCAGCAAGGTGGGCAGATGAAGAAAATAATGCAGCATCAGCACAAGCATAAAGAACTGATTTATAACTTTGTTCAGTTAAGGTGCAAGTCTGCCAGTGGTTCTTCCCCACACAGGTATATCTTTTCTTCTCCAGCATCTGAAAATTAATAGCATGGATTGTCAAGTTGGGAGTGTGCTAGCAAATATTTGTTGACTTGACAGAAGCTGTGGTAATGTGGGTAGATGGAACCTTGACGAAGGAATGAACCTCTATTAGATTGGACTGTAGATGAGTCTGTGAGTTAATTCCTTGATTAATGATTGCTTTCAAAGGCCTCAGGTCACTGTTGGCATTTCCGTCCCTGGCAAACTACTCTTTGATTGTATAACAAGGAAACCAAGGTAGCCATTGGTGGTGGGGCAAGCCTGAAAGCACATTCTTCCATGGTTTCTGCTTCTGTTCCTGTCTCCAGTTTAATGCTTGAGCTCCTGCCCTGGTTTCTTTTAATGATGGTCTATGACCTGTATGTAAGTCACATAAACCCTTTCTGCCCCAACATTACATTTGGGAAGCATAATCTATAACAACAACAGAGAAGCCAACTACCAGAGAGTCATGAGGTAAAAAGGAACATGTCTTTGCCCAAATATATAAGCTCCAGGGTACTTGTATTTTAAAAGAAATATAAACGTGATTACAACAGAATGTATCTGTTCCTGGCATTTGTTAACCCATAACATTGACATGGATGTTCTGATTCCCAATCATTATCCCATTTCTTTTAACTGGAATGCACACAGGACCCCATGTTTGTGGATACCTATGTAATTCTGTTGTTGGCAGGGGCTCATGGATAGCTTCATGAGATGCATAGGTAGACCAGTTCAAAGCAGGAGAAGATTAACCACAGAGGAAGGTGGATAGCCAAAAGATACGTGTTCGCAAGGCAAGGAGAAAACGCTGCTCATACGCACAAGTGGATAGTATAGGGTCTTCAGAACAGCACTAGCAAGGTGTCTTTCACTTGATTTTTGCTTATCGCTGATGAAAGGATATATTTTTGTAAATAGCATTTGGCAGGTAGTTAACCATTTGTTTTTGTTTGTGTATTTAAATAGTAAGAAAACAATATTACCTCCAAACAGCGATTCCTTTTCTCAAGTTCAAACCTGAGATTTTAAAATTATGTTTTCCAGATAAGGTTTCTCTGTATAGCCCTGGCTTTCCTGGAACTTGGTCTGTGGAACAGACTGGCCTCCAACTGAGAGCTGGGATTAAAGGCATACACCACCATGCCTAATTTAAAAATCTTTCAATTAAAATTTTAATTAAATTTTTAACTAAATTAAAAATCTTCAGCCTGTAAGCATAGAATTTAAAACGATTTTGCCAAAAATCACACCTAATGCAGAATGTTTCAATGGGAGGCAATTAGATAATCAAGATGTTATACGAAAAATGTTACTAGAGATAATAAAGTTGCCAACATGGTCTAAACAAACATGTTAGGCCTGAGATCTGACTCTGGGTAGAATGTTTCATATGTATGCCTGGATCCCTAATATCCTGCTGAATGAGGCTCCCTCTTAGATCATCCATGTTCTGTTTGTACTTGCAATATTGTAGTTCCTCCTACACTTGAGTTAAACACACAACTCCACTAAAGAAAACAAAGAACGCAAAGAGTTGTGAATGAATGCTTATCACTGGTGAAGGGATTTTTTTCCCATGGGTATTGTCAGGTATTTAACCAATTGCTTTGTATGTATATTTAAATATTGATAAAATATTGTTCCATTTAAACATCATGGTCCAGCCTCACAGACAGCTCCTGCCAGGACTTGAGAAAAGCCGTGCCCTTTCCCATTGTACAGAGACTTGACAACAAATGACACAGCTAGCTCTCCCAGGACTTGACAACTATTCCAGTTTTCTTCAGGGTCCCCTAAAGATGCCATTGTCCCCAGACAGCAAGAAGTAATTTTAAAAACACAACACCCACATTCCCAAGAGTTGGGTAGGTGGGTTTGGACATTAAGTGGACATTTGTCATCATTTGGGGGTGTTTGTTACAAGTTGTTATTGGTAATAATCAGGGGAAAAGTTGAACAAAGGAGATTAGATTTAGGGATCTCATTCAAAAAAGAGAAAGGGGAGATTATTTAATCTACTTTTAAACCAAAAAATCAACTACTAGTCAAATATTTTACACTGATATGGATTTTTTAATATTGATACAAATTTGAGGTTATTTTTGTTGTACTGTATATATGTTTCTACTATTGTTTAAGATGTTTTTGTATATTGATTCAAATTTAAGGTTATTTTTGCTAGAACATACTGTATATATGTTTCTACTCTTGTTCAAGGTATTGTATCTATACAGCTAATTTAACAATGTAATGTAAATTTGTAGTACTTGAAATTTATTATTACAAACTATTTAGGATAATAAAGAAATGCAGATTAGTAGTTAGTCACCCATTACAAACTAACTTGTTGTAATGTTAGGTATGTTTTCAAGGACAAAGAGATATATTTTAGATAGAGATTTCTACCAAACACTTCAGAGACTTACAAATATGGGATTGAAGATGTTTTAATAACATGTTTCTTTTTTATGACAATGAGACATGTCTGATCCTGGCAGCACCAATCTACTTCAGAGAAGATGATGGACATCTAAGAAACTCCATATGGAGTTTTCTTTCTTTGTGGCAAAAGTTAGCCACTGGGCAAGAGAGTGCCCTTGCCTCGACTGTTGACAGTATGATGTCCAAATTGTACAAGCATGTCACGAAAGAAAGTGACTGCCGAGACAAGGTAGGACAGTCCTTCAAAAATCCTGCTTCACAGAAAAGTCTGTGAGATATTCTATGCCTGGAGGCCGAAGATGGATGCCCAAATGTTACAGAGGAACCTTGGGTGCTTGTCCAGACAGCTAGCTGCTTCTGTCATTTCTTAACTTTGGAAGTTGTTTGCTCTGCACTTCCTGTCTCAGTAAAATTACTCAGGTAATTTTATATCCTTCTCATGTCTCTGATGGAGTTAAAGACTACCTAGTTATAGTTTTCCTTGTTAACAAATTCAGAAAAGAAACTCACAAAAGAGGTGTAAAGTCACCTGATGGTGATAACACTCCTGAGTTTATGAAAAGCCAGGGAGAAGTAGGTGCAGTAGATGTGGTAGAATGGATACAAAAACTGAATTCATTACACAGATAAATTGTTGAAAGTGTGGGAAAGGAATTTACAGAAAGACGTTCAGATGGATTCTGGGAGTCCACTGCATGTAAACCAGAGATCTGTAGATTTCACTGTGTTCAGTGATTTTAAACATCTCTGTGGTCCTGACCCATGTTCTTCACTGTATGGATTCCAGCATTCATCTGAACCCTATTCCAGCTGTGGAGTCTGATCATGTATGACTCACACTGTGTGTCAGCACAAGAGAACAAGGATTATTATTATTATTATTATTATTATTATTATTATTATTATTATTATTATTATTTTGTTTTGAGACAGGATTTCTCTGTGTAGCTTTAGAGCCTTTCCTGGAACTCACTCTGTAGCCTAGCCTGGCCTCGAACTCATAGAGATCTGCCTGCCTCTGCCTCTCGAGTTGCTGGGATTAAAGGCGTGAGCCACCATCACCCAGCTGGATTATTATTTTTATTACTGGGTATTGAACAAGGATTATCTCTTTGTATTAACTGGTATTAAACCAAAGCTACCTTCATTATAGTTAAGTGCTTTACCCTAAGCTAGCCCCCTTGTCTGTTCTCTACATTGTGTTTAGATATAAAGTATCTATAAATTGTCCTTGTTAGCCTTGTTTTCTGTTCTTCTATCTTAAGCACCTGAGACTCCGGATGACAGGAAAGGTCACTAAGGATGGTTTCAAAAAGCATCTTGAGGAGATGATGCTCAGTCCTACATTAGCTTCCTGCTTCTTTATTTTTAAGTAAAACATATAAATCTGAGTTTTCATGCCATAGTTAAGATCCCACAATAAGTAGAACTGAGCTTTAAAATCACAACTTTTAGCAGAAATAACAAGAAAACGTGATAAAAAACATTGCTGTGAACGGCTCGGCTCACAGGCTAACACGGGGTGCTGGGATCTCAGGACTGCAACAGCCAGAATTCCCTGTGGCTGTCCCTGTGCTCAAGTCTATTTCCTTCCAACTTCACCTGAACACAGCTGGACAAGAACCAGGCTCTGCACAAACCACTTTCCGCGTGTTCCCGGAAGTCCTTCGCTCTGACTTGTGGGAAATGTAGTTCCGACCACGATGACGTCACAAGAAGGGTCTTTGGATACCGAACTTCCGCATCAGTCTTCAAACTTAGCTTCTCCCTAAAGTTAGGCGAGTGTCCTGCTCAGCACTGGGCTTGCATCTCTGACATGGAGGTTGGTGCAGGGTGCAGCGCCGTCCTGCAGATCTGAGGGACTGTGCACGGTGGCGAGTCCAGCGCGGAGGGAGGGAGCTGACTTGGGCTGGTTGGGTGGCGGGAGAAGCTGACCTGGAGGTGCTGTGCTGACCTAGGCTGGACCACTGCACCTGGGTTCAGGTTTGTCAGGGGAGAGGGCGTCATGCCAAAGCCATATGCTGTGAGTGTCCAGTCTCTTAGGACGCCCTGCTGCCCGTGTCCACCTGTGCTTCTGGGACTGGAGGGCTGGCTCAGTAGTCAGGGAATTGAAAAGATTGGAAAGAACAGGGTTGCAAGGGCTATGGGTATGTCACTGCTGCTGTCTCAGGAACTCATGAGAGCTCACTTTCCTGCTTGGCTGGGGAAACATGCTCTTCCTAGTGCTTCTCGCTGGCATGGCTGTAGTCACATTTCTCAGTCCTTCTAGACCATGTGGACATCTAATTCCTCCTATACATTATGGCTGGCCTATTACTCCTGGTCTGAGCTCACAGAGGTTCCTATTGTTCCTAGTGTCCAGAGACAGAGTCCTGCCAGGTTGATTGTTGTATGGGATGTTAATCATTCCCCCTGCCCCTTTTTGTTCAATGATTTGTTATGGATGCCTCTGGTTGAATAGGAATCCCTGATGTACACTCCTGTGACTTGAACCATCACATTAATACCCCTGTGTAGCCACATAATAATCTTGTAATTGGTATTAACCCGTCATTGTACAATCCACATATTTACAGATTTTAAACTTCAGAGTGGAAGGGACTAGACAGTAATATTGCATCAATTCTGTTTGATATTGTGTGGTGTCAGATATTTTCACCTGTGAGAGAGGATTTGGTGTGATGACAGAAATGTACCTCATGATTGACAGGAGGGGACTTGATATTTCTGAAAGGGAGGGGAGAAACTGCCCTGCTGATCTGGTGGGCTGTACATTGTCTTCTTATCACACACTTTCTTCTGTCTCTTCACTTTATCAACAGTGTCTAAACTCCCTCAAACATATTGTCACCGAATGTGGTTTCCAGGTCCACTGATGCTCTATGAATAGTTCTAAAATGATTTATCCAAGTTTTTGTGCTGTTCTAGAGATAAAAGATAAATTTGGAAGACTATGGCTCACTCACAGTCCTTTGATTTGCATATAGAAGCTTCCTCTTCATGTGAAAACTGAAGCTTTAGTCTTAAAGGGAAAGAAGAATAGTTCAATGTGGAGCAATTTGAGTGACCATGGCCTGGGAACAAAGATGTAGGTTATCCAAAATAACATGCTCCAACATGGAAACAGCTTCATGGGTTTACAGGAAAAAAAAGAATTATTAATCAAGGCAAATTTAAAATACATTGGTGGGTCCCCCCCGAGAGGCAGGTACTGAGAGGTGGGGGACCTAGTCTACTTAAGATACTATCTGGTGACATTCTTGACTTTTGGACTGAAGGAAGCTAATGTTCTGCCAAGTCAGTGGATTCCAAAAGTTTCTTATCTATTGTCACCAGCTATTTGGTCCACTACAGATCATTGCAAAGAATGACTGTTTCTGAAGGGTAAAAGTAGCCCAAGATAAGGTAACTACTCTTTGAATCTGCAAAATTCCAGTCTCTCCACAGTTCTGAAATTCCACATGGTCCATCAGTCTCTGCAGACACAGACTCCTTCCAAGAGTTTTTCACTCACAGCCAGACAATCCTTTTATCAGTAATTTTCCTTCACAGCCCCTCCCCCATCTCCTGTGCTCTTGCATATATTGCCCTCTTCAGGCAAAAAAAGTGTTTATGCTAGAGCTTGGCTTATGACATTGAAGTCTACTCTTGAGAAACATGGGCTTCAAACCACTTTGTTCTATCTACTAGAATTCTCAATGAGTTTCTAACCATACATAAAATAATAGACACTTCCTAGTTAATGTTTCTAATCTGTAGGGAAAATAGTAACATTCTGTGAGGTGGGAAAAGCACACTGTCTTGTACAACAAAACACCTTCCTTACGATGTAGAGACAATACAGCACCATGCTCACATATATCCTACAGGCCCCAAATATTTATATATGTACTTTGAATTGAGCATCTTCTGAGGCACATCCCTGTCATCTCTACATTTCAAGCAATGAGGAAACCCCAGAGTTCAAAGTAATCCACTGCTTCATAGCAAATTCAAGGAGAGCCTAGGCTACATTTTCTGCTTTTGCATTAGAACACTTTGGTCAGTGATACTTTTCAAGTGCAATGGTATGTTTTGAGTTGAAAAGTCTGTCTCAATTTGTTGTTTTCTTGTTTGTGGCATGTTGACAACAAAAGAAGGAAATAATCCTAAGAAACAGGGGTTCGAATCATTTTCAGCTTTGGAGTTAAAATTTCTGTCACTGAGTCCAAGGACACTTTTCAACTTCCATAGTTATGTCCCTCCATAATTAGTGCCACAGTGTTCTTCCCAGTTTCCTTCATGAAGTCATACATATCCTGAATTCTCTGTGTTGGTACCCTACTGCTTCCCTGCAGGGGTGTTTGTGACCTTCATGGACAGTAAAATAACTAGGCAGGGGAAGCAGGAAGGTGGTTCTGCCCAACCAAATTCAGTAGCAAGTGTTGGTTCAAATGTCGGGAGTGTGACCTCTAGATCTTTATTTTAGACACATTTATGCACAAGTACAATTAGATGAAAATTCTTCTGGTGATAATTAACTCAACCCTGTATTCACAACAAAGCATATTTTGAGGAACAAAGTAACCTAAATACAGATCATAGGTGACTACAAGGATAAAGTAAAGTCTTGTAAAGTCTATATAGATAAGTTCTATAGATTGAATAAGAAAAAATGGCTTTTAGAATGGATAAGAAAAACTAATTTATAAGGGTCTGGTGTAGATGTATCCAACCTTCCCATCAAACAATAAACACAGAACCAATGCAAAGAAGAAAGCCAAGAGGTCAGAGCCAAGAGCCAAAACCTTACCCTTCCTCCTGCAGTGGTCCTACCTCTCCGAACCAGAGCTACCCCTGTGTTAAAGTCTTTATATAGAGTTCCTGTCCTGCCTTCTCATTGGTTGTAAACCCAACCACATGACCGCCTCCTCACAGCCTGTCTGTATAGGCCTCCAGGTTTTCCATGATTGGTATTAAGATTAAAGGCATGTGTATCCAATAATGGCTGTATCCCTGAACACACAAAGACTTACCCAGCTCTGCCTACTAAGTGCTGGAATTACAAGCGTACGCTACCACTGCCCTGCTTTCCTATGGCTTGCTAATAGCTCTGACCCCCGGGCAACTTTATTTATTAACATACAAATAACATTTTAATACAAATAAAATATCACCATATTTCCCCTTTTCTATTTTAATAAAAAGGAAAAAAAAGAAAAAGCTTATAACTAATATAAGAAAAACTATATACAAAAGGACAATAACTATATACAATATATACAAGTAATAAATACCTAAACAATGTCTAGTCCATTTGTATTTGACAAATTCAGAGAAAATAATTTCATTATCTATCCTATTTTGGTAAGTCCAAAATGTATCCTAATTAATCTTCAACTATAACTAACTAACCTTCAACTATAACTAACTAATCTTCAACTCCCTCAGAGACCCAAGAAGGAAATAATATTAGCTAACAAAAATAAAAACAGGAAGTGCACATAAGCAACCTCCAAAAAATTTGTGAGTTGACAGAAACAGACAGCTGTCTGGACAGTCACCTGAGGTTTCTCCGAAGTGCTGGGGCATCATCTTCAGCCTATAGGCTTAGCATATCTGACAGACTCATTTGTGAAGCAGGATGAACACAAGGTCAACAGTTCAACCTCACATTGAGTGAGAGTAGTCCATGTACCAGAAACACCTGAATTCCACCAGTGTCATGTCATGATTCAGGATTTCAAATTCTGGAAATTGCTGATGGTTTTCCAACTCAGCTGTCCATTCTTCCTGGCTATGTATATATGGCTTCATCTCAGCATCCCATTCTTCTCCATATCCCTCCATCAAATGCCAGTCTACTATTGAGAGGTGTGAGCTTAGTTACTCTTCAAGAATAACTGTTTCAGCTGCTGTTCCATTGCACATCAGAGGCCATCGGCCCACTGCCTGTTCAGCTGCCTTCGAAGAAAAGGGCACTGTACCTTTTTCGAATTACGAAGGCCACTTCAGGGATGGTGCCATATTGTCCTGGCCTCTGAAGATGCCTTTTGATAAAGCCATAACCACACTTGTTTTGGCAAGAATCAGTAATCCTTTGTTTTATGTCCTGTTTGTCCATTTTGTCCTGTTGATTCGAGGATACTTTGTTGTTCAGTGGCTAACTTTTGCCACAATGAAAGTTAACTCCATATGCAGTTTCTTCAATGCCCATATTTTCTCTGAAGTAGATTGGTACTGCCAGGAGCCGACATGTCTCATAGTCATAACAAAAAAGAAAAATTTTCTAAGTTATTAAAACATTTTAAATGCCATATTCTGTAGATCTCTGAAGGGTTTGAAGATAACCTGTCTATCTAAAATATATCTACTCAATCTTGAAAACATACCTAATATAACTACAAGTTCTATTATAATATCTAACTACTAACTTTCATTTCTTTATATCCTAATAGTTGGTAATAACATTCAAGGATCAGAAAATTGCATTACATTGTTAGATGAACGGTACAATTAGAAAAATATATATAACATTTTCTAACAATATCAATTTCAATATATATAATTTGTATACAATATAAAACAATCCAATCCAATGTAAAGTATTTACATTTTTCTTTTCTTTCTTTCTTTTTTTTTTTTTTAATAAGAACCTTAAATCTAATCTCCTTTGCTTAGCCTTTTTCCTAACCCTTGACAACAACTTGTAACCAACCCCCCTAATCAATGAAAATTATCCCAGACCCAAAACCCATTAAAAGACCAAAAAAACCAACTGCCCCACACCACCTCTTTGGGAATGTGGGCGTCGTATTCTTGAAATTGCTTCCTGCTGGGTATGGGCGAAGGTATCTTTATCCTGAAAGAAAAATTTTAGGTTAATTGTCAAATTCTAGGAAAGGTAAATATATCCTTCGTTATCCAGTCTGTGTATAATGCCAAAATTCAGGGTTTATCTCAAATCCTTATTCAAGTAGTCTTTGAGACTGGATCATCTCAGCTAGCTCTTCTCAAAATTGCTCTGAGCACTTTGTAGTTCAAAGCTGATCTGTAGATGATGTTTGTCAGCTTAGTGATGTTATTATTGTCCACGTGGAATTGTTGTTGTTGTGGGGCCCCATCTTCTTCCTGGAGACTTAAGTTGATGTTAGGCCTAACCGTGATTTCCTGCAAAAAACTGATAAGAGACTTGAACACAAAGACTATATATGCGACTTTTTAGAATTAGTTAGTACTCTATATGACCATTTATATCTTAACAAAGTTTAAAATGTATATATATCTATATATATTGATCTTGTAAATTTTGATATAAAATTCATACTTTAAGAAAAGTTTAAAGTATCAGAATAGAATCAAAGAGTTGAGATTCATAATAGAATAGTCCCTTAATTAATTTGGCTTTTCTCCTGTCCCATAGCAGAAGATGGCTCTTTTCCTCTGGCATGATACAGGGAGTTTGCATTTTCCTTTTAACAACATGCTTGAGTTTAAAGAAGGAGAGAGCCATTCTCCAACTCCAAAGTCAGCTTTAAATTTTAATTGAACTGGGACTATTAGAAGTTAAATAGTGTTAAATCTTTAAAGAGAAGCAGAAACAAACATTTAGGAAGACATAAAATTTTTTTAGATAACATACCCATACGCCATTTCACTCTGTTTCTTAGGATAGATGATTTGTTCCTTTTCTTCAGTTGTCTCATTTGTCCAGTGTTCTTCAAATTCCTTAACCTTCATTCTCCTAAAAGACAAAAACAAAAACCTTTCCCCAAGGTTTTTTGGGGATGTTCCTTTTTGACAAGTTATCTGATTAAATGAAAAGGCATGTGTTACTGGTGTAAGTTAGTTTAAATTGGATGTTTACGATAGTTGATGAACTATCACCTCCTCTAATTAAGAGGTCTCTCTTGTTCAAATCGAACCTTTATCAATTTTGATGGTACCCACAGCTTATCTTCTCCTGTAGAAATAAAAGCAAAACCTCGTCCGCAACGTAACACATACCCTGGTTTCCATTCTGAGGTCAGCACATCCTTAAAGTATATAGGTTGATTTAATTCTGTAGTTTTTTCTATTATCCAATGTCTCTCTGCAGCTGTTGTTCCTTTCTCATTGGCATTGAGAAAATTCAAAGTTAATAGAGCATTATGTAGTCTATTTCTGGGGGTTTTTGTTACTCCTTTTTGTTTATTTAGCATATCCTTTAGAGTTCTGTTTGATCTTTCTATAACTGCTTGACCTGTAGGATTATGTGGTATACCTGTAACATGGTTTATATTATAATAAGCAAAAAACTGTTTCATTTTAACAGAGACATATGATGGAGCATTATCAGTTTTGATTTGTGCAGGTATACCCATAATGGCCATAACTTCTAGCAAATGAGTGATTACAGAATCAGCTTTTTCAGAACTCAAAGCAGTTGCCCATTGAAATCCTGAATAAGTATCGATAGTGTGGTGTACATATTTCAGTTTTCCAAATTCTACAAAGTGAAACACGTCCATCTGCCAGATTTCATTCCTCTGAGTACCCTTTGGGTTACATCCTGCTGGTAATGGTGTTTGATTGTAGAAGGAACAAGTAGGACATTTCTTTACTATTTCTTTGGCTTGTTGCCAGGTTATGGAAAAATCCTTTTTTAAACCTTTACTATTTACATGATGTTTTTTATGAAATTCTGAGGCCTCCAGCACATTTCCTATCAATAATTTATCAATCTCATCATTGCCTTGTGCTAGAGGGCCTGGCAGACCAGTATGGGATCGGATGTGAGTTATATATAAAGGATGACTCCGTTTTCTGATTGTATCTTGTAATTGAATAAATAATGAAGTTAATTCTGAAGCATCGTGGATAAATTCTGCAGTCTCAATATGTAATACTACTCTTTCAGCATACTGAGAGTCAGTTACTATATTGAGAGGTTCTGAAAAATCCATTAATACCAACAGAATAGCATACAATTCTGATTTTTGAACTGAATTATAAGGACTTTGAACCACTTTACTTAAATTTTCTGATTTGTAACCTGCCTTTCCTTGTTTGTTGGCATCTGTATAAAATGTACGAACTCCAGATATGGGTTTTTTCCTCACAATTTGAGGCAAGATCCAATCAGCTCTCTTTATAAGATCAATTCTATTGCTTTTGGGATATTTGCTGTTAATTTCTCCCAAAAAATTACTACAAGCTTTTTGCCAAGCTTCATTTTCTATCCATAATTTTTCAATGTCCTCCTTAGTTAAAGGTACGACAATTTCTGCTGGGTCTATTCCTGCTAATTGACGAAGTCTCAATTTTCCTTTCCAAATCAAGTCAGAGATTTTTTCCACATAAGTTTTTAATTTTTTATTTGGTTTATTTGGTAAAAATATCCATTCCAATATAATATCTTCCCTTTGCATTAATATTCCTGTTGGGGAATGCCTAGAAGGTAAAATAACCAAAATGCAATCCAGCTTTGGATCAATACGATCTACGTGCCCTTCATGTACTTACTTTTCTACCAAGGCCAATTCTTTCTCAGCTTCAGGTGATAATTCTCTTGGACTATTTAAGTCCTTATCACCTTCTAAGGTTTTAAACAAATTATTCAGTTCATCATTTTTTACCCCAACAATAGTTCTTAGATGAGAAATGTCTCCAAATAATCTTTGAAAGTCATTAAGAGTCTGTAGTCGATCTCTCCTAATTTGCACTTTTTGAGGTCTAATTTTTTGAAGTTCTATTTTATATCCTAAATAATTAATAGAGTCTCCTCTTTGTACCTTTTCTAAAGCAATTTGTAATCCCCAGCAAGGCAAAATTTTCTTTACTTTTTCAAACATTCTTTCTAAAGTATCTGCATTTGAATCAGCTAATAAAATGTCATCCATATAATGATAAATTATAGATTTAGGAAATTTTTTACGTACCACTTCTAATGGCTGTTTTACAAAATATTGGCACAAAGTTGGGCTATTCAACATTCCCTGTGGGAGAACCCTCCATTGAAATCTTTTAACCGGTTGAGAATTATTATAAATAGGCACTGTGAAAGCAAATCTTTCTCTGTCTTTTTCTTGTAAGGGTATTGAAAAGAAACAGTCTTTTAAATCAATAACTATGAGAGGCCAGCCTTTTGGTAACAGAGTAGGTAAAGGAATTCCAGATTGTAAAGAGCCCATTGGCTGAATTACTTTGTTAATTCCTCTAAGGTCTGTTACCATTCTCCATTTACCAGATTTTTTTTTTATAACAAATACAGGAGAATTCCAAGGGCTGGTTGATTCTTCAATATGATGAACATTTAACTGTTCTTCCACCAGCTCTTGTAAAGCCTGGAGTTTCTCTGTTGTTAAAGGCCATTGCTGAACCCATACAGGCTTGTCTGTTGACCATTTTAAAGGTAGAGCTGTTAATGTTTTTGGAAGATTATCAGTTGTTGTGCCCTGTTCTTGTATGACATGGATGGCTGGTGAGCACTCATTAGAATAATATCTTTTAATATTTCTCTCAGAAACATGTACTAATTTATGATTTGTTTCTGAGATTGGAGGGATATTAATCTGAGTATTCCACTGTTGTAACAAGTCTCGACCCCACAGGTTCATAGCTATGTTAGCGATATATGGTTTTAATTTTCCTTTCTGTCCTTCTGGACCTATACATTCAAGCCATCTTACACTTTGTTTCACTCTAGATAATGTCCCAATTCCTAAGAGTTGAATGTTTACCTCCTGAAGAGGCCAAGTTGGATGCCAAAATTCTGGTGCAATTATGGTAATGTCAGCACCTGTGTCTACCAGACCAGACAACAAAACACCATTTATTTTTATTGTTAGTTTTGGTCTTTGTTCATTAATAGAAGTTTGCCAAAAAATTTTCTTTATGTTTTTTCCTGTATTTCCTATTTTCTCTGTTTCATCATCTCGACTAACATGATTTATTCCAATAGACATTTGGTTATTTAGTTGCTTTGAGTAGGGGTTTCCTCTACAACTGCAGGAAAGGTTTGAACTGGATTTACTGTGGGGGCCTGCCTGAGGCCCCTCTGGGAGTTTCCCGAAGCTCGAGGCAGAGGGTTACCCTGTCTGTCCCTTGTTGATCTACATTCGTTGGTCCAGTGTTTTCCCTTACCACACCTTCTGCATACTCCAGAAGGAAGGGGCATTCTGTTGCCAGTGTTCCTTGAAGAAACATTATTTCTAGGAATGACCTGTTTACAATCCCTTTTCAAATGTCCTTGCTTTCCACATCCAAAACATCTAACATTGCTCAAACCTTTTGAAATTGCTTTTCCTACCCACATATCATCATGGTCATAAGCCTCTACATTAACTGTATCTCTAATCCAATCTTCCAAAGGTGCAGATCTTGCCTTTAACGGCCTAATTATTCTTTTGCACGCTGCATTTGCATTCTCAAAGGCTAAAGATTCAATGATTATCTGACTAGCCTCTGAATTTGGGACCATTTTTTGTACTGCTGAAGTCAATCTTTGCAAGAAGTCTGTGAAAGATTCTTTGGGGCCCTGTATAACCTTTGTAAATGACTCAGTTTTTTTTCCTGGTTCTTCAACTCTGTCCCATGCATTCAAAGCTGCCGTTTTACATAGAAGTAGGGTTTGGACATCATATGAACATTGTGTTTGTACTGAAGCATATTGGCCTTCGCCAATAAGCTGATCCTGGCAGACTTGTATTCCGCTATCCCTCCATTGTCTTTCTATATTTTTAGCCTCATTACTGAACCACATTTTCCACTGGAGATTTTGTCCGGGTTCAAGAACAGCCTGTGCCAATTCCCGCCAGTCCTTTGGTATAATCCTATTACAAGTTGACCAGGTGTTTAACATTTGCTTTACATATGGGGAGTGCATGCCATAAGATGCTATTGCCTCCTTAAATCTTCGTAAGTCTAACATTTCAACTGGAACCCAAGTATTTTGTTCATTCTCTTCATCAGGTAGCTGCTGTACGGCTACTGGATAAATTAAGGGTGATTGTGTGAAAACTGGCTTTCTTTCTGTAACCTTACGATCCAATTTTGAAACAACTTCACTATTTATTTCTTCTGTCTGAATTTGAATTTCTCTATAATTTATTTTTACCGGTTTAACAAGTTTTTCTAAGACTGTTATCCTGGCACTTAAGTTGACGATCTTTTTAAATAGTAAAATGAGGATAAGAAAAGTAATAAACTGAATAATTCGATCAATATTAATCTTTTCATATAGTTGTTCCATTGTCAGAGTGCCTAAAATTTCAAACAAAGCCCAATTTTCTTCCAATGTACACATAAAGCCCATTTTTTTTTTTAATGTAGAAAAAAATTCTCTTTTAAATAGATATGTTAATTGACTTACCAAGTCTGGGTAGAACAGTAGAATCCCAGGGAATTTCACAGCCACCTGGTGTTCGAGGTGTGAATCCAGCGAGAGAGAGAGAGAGAGAGAGAGAGAGAGAGAGAGAGAGAGAGAGAAAGTGTAGCCGCTTGAGCCGAGTCAAGCCTTGGCTTTACAGGCAGGGGCCCTGTTCAGCGGGGCAGGTCTGAGTTGTTTGTAGCAGTTCCAGCTGCGGGTCAGTCAGGCCTGGGCCCAAGCTAGGCAGCCGGGCCGCCCAGGCTGGAAACCGGACCTGCCGCCAAGCCAAGCCAATCGGTTTTTAATGAATTCTTGTCACGTTGGGCGCCAAATGTAGATGTATCCAACCTTCCCATCAAACAATAAACACAGAACCAATGCAAAGAAGAAAGCCAAGAGGTCAGAGCCAAGAGCCAAAACCTTACCCTTCCTCCTGCAGTGGTCCTACCTCTCCGAACCAGAGCTACCCCTGTGTTAAAGTCTTTATATAGAGTTCCTGTCCTGCCTTCTCATTGGTTGTAAACCCAACCACATGACCGCCTCCTCACAGCCTGTCTGTATAGGCCTCCAGGTTTTCCATGATTGGTATTAAGATTAAAAGCATGTGTATCCAATAATGGCTGTATCCCTGAACACACAAAGACTTACCCAGCTCTGCCTACTAAGTGCTGGAATTACAAGCGTACGCTACCACTGCCCTGCTTTCCTATGGCTTGCTAATAGCTCTGACCCCCGGGCAACTTTATTTATTAACATACAAATAACATTTTAATACAAATAAAATATCACCATAGTCTGGAGGAAGGTCTGTGGCAGAATCAGCTCTAACCACACAGATAGAACAAACGTCAGCAGCCTTAAAATCCACTCCCAGCTTCTGGACAGAAAACAGGTTTTGCATTGCGTCCCTTGAAGAAAGAACCCTGTACGCTTTAAATTCCAGGTTCCTCAAGTGAATATGTGCATGCAAAGACCTCTGTGCCCCACACATACTCCCACAAAGGTCATTTTTTACTTTCCTGGTTTCTGCAGTTACTCCAGGCTATGTAAAAACATAAGAAGATTTAGAGGTAGAAGCCTCAGATGGCAAAGGGCATGCAGTGTTTGTCTTTATGGATCTGGGCTATCTCACTCAATATGATCTCTTCTAGTTCCATCTATTGACCTGTGACATTTATTTTCTGTATAGCTGCAGAGTGTTCCATAGTGTATATGGACCACATTTTCATTATTGATTTGTCAATGGAAGGATATTTGTGTCATTTCCATTTCCTAGATCTTATGAATAGAACAGCAGTGAACATGGTTAATCAGCTATCTGTGGATTGAATGTCATTTGCAATATTTTGAAATAGTACAAAGAGTAGTATAGTTGGGGCATACAGATTTATCTTTAGCTTTTTGGAAATTGTCTGTAGATGGACATTTCCTGTCCTGACCATGCACTCCCTGTCCTGGTAGCTGCTTTCAAATTACCACACAGAGACTTAATATTATTTGTAAATGCTGAACTGAGAGCTCAGGCTTATTAATAACTAGCTTTTACATTTAAATTAACCCATTTTTATTAATCTATGTTTTGCCATGTGGCTCATGGCTTTACCTGTCCTCTAGCACGTTTTACTTCCTGGGCAGCTCACTGGCATCTCCCCTGACTCCGCCCTCCTTCCCATCATTCAGTTTGGCTTTCCTGCCTAACTTCCTGTTCAGCTACCGGCCTGTCAGTTTTTTATTAACCAATGAGAGTCATACATATTCAGAGTGTAGAAAGGGATTGTTCCACAGCAATTCTCTTTCCTGATTTCCAGAGTGGCTAACAGTTTGCAGTCCCACCAATAGTGGATGAAAGTTCCCTTTTCCCCACACCCTCTCCAGAATTATTTGTTAGTTGTTTTGTTGATCTTTGCCATTCTGACTGGGGTAAGAGGAAATCTCAAAGTTGTTTAGATTGTTCAACACATGAACAGTTTGTGAGAAAATTCTGTGACATTTTCATCCTCTTTTGAGAACTCTCTGTTCAGGTCCCAGGCTCATTTTGTAAACGGGTCCTTCATTTAGTTGTTGTTTTGGACTCTTTGTTGTCTGAGTTCTTTGTATATTCTGGAGTTTACTTGTCTGTCAGATATATAGGTGGCAAAGGTTCTCTTCTATTCTGTGGCTTTTTCTTCACCTGATTGACTTTTTTTTTTTTTTTTTTTTTTTTTTTTTAGCTGTACCTAACTTTTTAGTTTTATGAAATCCCACTAATCAATTTTTGGCCCTAATTCTAAGGCAAATCAAGTCCTATTCATAAAGTCCTTTCCTATACCTATTTCAGGTGTGATGCTGCCTATGCTTCCTTCTGTCAGTTTTAGTGTTCAGGTTTTCACCCTTTAGGTCTTTGATCAGTTTCTTGTTAGTTTTTCTATATAGTGATAGATCCAAATCTAATTTCAGTCTTCTTCCAGTGGACATCCCTTTTCTCAAAAACATTGGTTGAAGATGCTTTCTTTTCTTCACTGGATATTGTTGGCATCTTTGTAAAATTTAAATGGCTGAAGTTATTTATGCTCATGTTTAGATTTTTAATTTTGTTCCTTTCCTCTGGTCTACATGACTGTTTGTTGTGATGGTCCCCCCCCCCCCCCCGCCTTTTTTATTACTAAGACTGTGTAATATATCTTGAGGTCCAGAGTGGTCCTCCTTCTAACATTGTTCTTCTTCTCATGGTTATTTTGGCTATGGCTATGTGAGCATCTTTTATGATTCTTTATGAACTTTTAATAGTGTTCATTTCTGTGAAGAATGAGATGTGGAATTTAACTGGGAATGCTTTGAATCTATAAATGGATTTTGGTAAATTGGTTCTTTTTCACAATATTAATTCTATCAATACATGAGCATTGATTGTTTATCTATTTTCTAATGTCTTTCTCTATCTCTTTCTTAATTTGTTTAAAGTTTCTCTTTCAAAGGGCCTTGACCTCCTAGTTTCATTACTGTCAACTTTCACTGACCTATACAGATCTGGCATCTGAGGACCTGAAATAATGGGATAGACTACAGTTGTAGATTAATGCTGTAGACAACCTTACTTCAGTTTCAGTGTACTTTATACACGAATGTAACAAAACAATGATCCAAGGAAGGTTGTTTGAGTTCAGTGGAACATGATCAGAAAAACATGTAAATAAATGGGAAAAAGAATATACTAAATAATCCTAGATACTAACAGAGCAGCCCTTTCCCAGAACTTTCTCAGGGCAGACCAATTTTGACACAATTGACTGGCACATACTATAAATTCTATCTGAGAAAGCACAGAACAAGGCAGAAAACCATATCCAGATTCAGAGTATACTTACCAGATTGGGTTATATAGCAATGTTCTGACATCCAACAAGAACAAGCATATTTTTTTTTCTTTTTTTTCATATTTTAAATTAAATGTAAATGTTTGTCATGGGAGACAAAAAAAGTCACATCCAAGAACAATCCAAGGATCAGAATGCACCTGAGAAAAAAGGCCCTCTGCCCTTTTTCCTAGAGCTTCTCGCATAGTTCCCCAAGGCGTTATTCATGATACCTTATTCTTTTGACTGTGTTCTGGCACATTCCCATATATTTTATGCTCTTTGAGGCTGTTGTGAATGGGTATGTGTAGCTAGAGTTTTCCTGCCTGGCCCACAGTCAGGACAAATCTCTGTCACCCGCCAGTCCCACAGCCACTCAGACCCGACCAAGTAAACACAGAGACTTATACTGGTTACAAACTGTATGGCCGTGGCAGGCTTCTTGCTAACTGTTCTTATAGCTTAAATTAATCCATTTCCATTAATCTATACCTTGCCACATGGCTCGTGGCTTACCAGTATCTTCACATTCTGTTTCTCATCGTGGCGGCTGGCAGCGTCTCTCTGACTCAGCCTTCCACTTCCCAGCTTTATTCTCCTTGTCCCGCCTACACTTCCTGCCTAGCCAATGGCCAATCAGTGTTTTATTTATTGACTAATTAGCAACATATTTGCCATACAGAACATCCCACAGAAGGTATGTGTCCATAATCCCTTTCTCTGGATGTTTATTGCTCATATGTAGAAGAACTATTGATTTGTGCAAGTTGATTCTATATCATGTCACAGTCCTGTATTGGTTTATATTTCTAGTAGTTTTCTAGTAGAACTTTAGGGATCATTCATGCATATCATGTCATCTGCAAATTGGCATAGTTTGATTTCATTTTTCCTAAGTGTAACCCTCATCTTTAATGTGGGATACTATTCAGCTACATAAAAGGATGTAATTTGTGACAATATGGATAATGTTAGATTTCTGAATACAGAGTAAAGAGTCAAAAGGCAGGAAAGAAGCTGACAACAGAGGTGTAGCTAGAGAGTTTTCTCTCCGGGTCCTGCCAAGCCCCAGCAGTCCGACAGCCCACTTATAAAATAAACACACAGATGCTTATACTATTTAAACTGTGTGGCCTAATGACTCAGGCTTCTTGTTAACTGTTCTTATATCTTAAATTAACCCATTTCTATTAGTCTATAAGTTGCCATGTGGCTCATGGCTTACCGGTACCTTACATCTCTCTTGTCATGGAGGTGGCTGGCAGTGTCTCTGCCTCAGCCTTCCACTTCCCAAAATTCTCTTCTCTGCTTGTCCCACCTATACTTCCTGCCTGGTTACTGGCCAATCAGTGTTTTATTTATTAATCAATCAGAGCAACACATTTGACATATAGAACATCCCACAGCACAGAGGAGACTGTTAATTTGTACTCACAGAGAGGGACATGAACTCTCATCAAGTCCCACATGATGTGTGACTGTGATTGTGCTATCAGACTTACTTACCTATATCAGAGGCACATCTAGCTCTGATCACTAGCACTAATCAACTGTACTTGGAGGTAAAACAGGATTCCTATGAGATTATGGGTGTCATTGCTCAGCCTTCTCAGTCATCCTAGAAAAATATGCCTGTTGGGTCAGCCTGTCTCAACATTGGGAAACAGTGTGATAGAGAGAATGTGGAGAGAAAAGTGGGCTTTTTTTTTTTTTTTTTGGTTTTTTGAGACAGGGTTTCTCTGTGTAGCTTTGTGCCTTTCCTAGAACTCACTCTGTAGGCCAGGCTGGCCTTGAACTCACAGAGATCCGCCTGCCTCTGCCTCCCAAGTGCTGGGATTAAAGGCGTGCACCACCACCGTCCAGTGAGAAAGGTGGGCTTTATGTTATAACAATTTCCTTGTTCCCTGGCCCCTCATTGTACCCCTATAAAGGTTATATCCATACTTTCCCTTGGTAGAACCATCAGTTTCCCAGGGGATTGAGACTGCTCCTCACTGTGTGAGCTAATGAACACAGTCCTGTTTGTTGAAGTTCAGACTCCTGTCCCTTTTCTGTCTTCTGTCTCTTTATGCTGTCTCAGAAATGTAGCACTGTCAGTCAGATGTTGAATGTAAAGAATTTTCAATCAAGAGAGAGATGTGATTTTTATCCCATTAGCTGGTGACATCAGGAAGAAGAGGTCTGGAGAATCATGGATCAATGGATGTTCTTGTTTAGTTAGATAACAGGAAGGAATGTTAAGGTACTGTGGCTGACCTGAACCTACAGAAACAAGGATTTCAAATGGCTAGGTATGGAGTGGGAAGACCAGGGATAAGAAATGAAGAAGAAAAAGACATAAAGATGACAAAAGCAATAGTTGGTACCACACAGTTTTATATTAACTGAAAACTCAAAGGCAAGGAAGTTTATTAAGAAATACAGCATGCTATATAGTATTACCAGGTGGTAAATGATCAAGGTCAGCAGAGACTTAAATCATACAATGTTGGTGATGAGAACACAGGATACTTCAGAAACAGCTGCCTTAGGACTGATAACCCCAGTCTCGAGAGAAGAGTTAGATCCCCCAGTAACTGCAACATTGCCTCCTTCATGGCACTGGATCCTGTGTCAGACTGGCCTGGACCAAGGACACTGTTGAACAGAAACAGAGAACTATAGTTCCCATTGTCCTCTCATAGGTGCCTCTGAAAAAGCCTTGGGTCAATGTAAGTTGTCACATTGAATAAACTTATTTCTAAATTTCCTAATTATAAATTTATTAAAATACTTGTTATTCAACTTTGTTTATGAATTCTTCATTTCTTCTTCTACCCCTTGGCTGATCAAGTCCCTTGGTGCACTGTCATTTGCATCATTGTCTACATGCTCAGGATCCCAGGCCTCATCCCAGAGTTGCTGCATCAGATCTACACCGTCATTGTATTTCTCATTCATGATTGTGTAGAATATGTTGAGAAATATCTTCTCCATCAGCATGGCTCTCTACTATGAGAGATGTGTATAATGTATGCTATATTATAATACAAACATGGGACACTAAATGTATATTTTTTCTAAATTTTAGTATTTATTCATTTATTTTCAGTGTATGGGTGTTTTTGCTAGTATGCATGTCTAAGAGATTATCTGAACCTCTCAGCTGGAGTTACAGACAGTTTTAAGGAGCCATATTGCTTCTGGGAATCAAACTCAGGTCCTTTGGAAGAGCAGCCAGTCCTCATAATTACTGAGCCCTCTCTCTAGACCCAACATACTGATTCATAGATGCATGCACTCTCCATTTTATGGTTCTGAAAAGTATAATATTCATAGGAGTTTCTAGGATATTCTGCTATTCACTTTGTTTAAAGATTAGTTTCATGTAACATCACAGTACTATATCAGACTTATTTTAGGGATATTGCTTACATATATTAAAAGTGCTTCTAGCTATCCTGTCATTCTTTTTTTTTTTTTTTTTTTTTTGGTTTTTCGAGACAGGGTTTCTCTGTGTAGCTTTGCGCCTTTCCTGGTACTCGCTTTGGAGACCAGCCTGGCCTCGAACTCACAGAGATCCGCCTGCCTCTGCCTCCCGAGTGCTGGGATTAAAGGCGTGCGCCACCACCGCCCGGCTATCCTGTCATTCTTGATGACTTCTAGATTTGTATGTAGAAGCAGGTGATGCTTCATGTTATTTATATATTATTGACAGTTTTAATGAATACAATGTGTGGTATTCATTCATTGTTCTTTATTTCAGGATATCCTGTCATTCTGGGATGTAGCCATTTATTTCTCTGCAGAAGAGTGGGAATGCCTGGGCCCTGCTCAGTGGAATTTGTACAGGGATGTGATAGTGGAGAATTACAACAATCTCGTGTTCCTGGGTGAGGATCTCTTTCATCATAAATTCTTAATTGTCAGCATGAAACTTGCTACCTTTGTAGAATATATGATGGGAATTTGTACTTACAGTAGTGAGTGGTAATATTAGAAATTAAGTGGCATGAGCAGGGTGTGTACACGTTAAAGAGACCGTCACACTCTTCAGTTTTATTATTTTTCCTTGTATCTGAGGAACATGAAGCTCAGGACTTGCAAATCCTAAATTCCTCCTAAGCATTCTGATGTGGCTGTCACATAACACAGGAAGGGCTACACCTCTATGATCCTTTACCGTATGCTCTCATTCCCTATACACACAGTCCTGAAGAGGACATCTTATTCGCAGGAGAACACACTAACAGTGTTGTTCCCTTTTCCCACAAGCAGGTCTTGCTTCATCAAAGCCATACCTGGTGACATTTCTGGAGCAAAAACAAGAGCCTTCAGGTGTGAAGAGACAAGCAGCTGCCACCATGCACCCAGGTGTGTAGGAATGAGGGGGTCAGTGGACAGAATGGGAGGCCAACAGTGCACCAGAAATCTGGGCTTTATCCTGAGCATTGAGACATGAGGTTTTGGTGGAAATCATTTTTTAGGGATCTCTGTTTCTGTCCTTTGCTAACAAAGGAGGACATCTCAGAGGTTTATGACGCTTTAGTCTCCCATGCTTGTTCTTCTCCTCCTATGAGGTCAGCTTGTGTTTACGGTGACACCAAAGCTCTGTCATTTCTAAGTAAACTTGACTTATTTTTCATTATATGATTGTCTTGGGTGTTTATCCTCTTTATAAAATATGCATAAAGATTCCTGTATTAAATCTTTGAAATACATAATTTAATATTGTAATGACAGTCTTCTGGTTATGCAACTTAACTTTCATACCTTTCAAAACTAAAACTCTGTGTCAGAATATTTATAATTATGTATACATGTGTTTTCCATGTTTGACTACTTTTATACTTTTTGTTTCTCTAGTCATAATATATATATCTATATATATATATATATATATATTTGTTTAAGGGACTGATTTAGCATAATACTCTTAAGGGTCTTCTTAACTCTTTTTGTTACACCTTACTTCCATGTTTGACTTTGATTAATATTCCTTTTTTTCTATGTTCTATGTTGTCAAGTTCTTCTTATTTCAATGTGAGGTTATATGTAAGGTTCCAGCTATTATGTTTTTAAATTATGCTCCATTGAATGCAGCTTCAGAAATTTGAATATAGCCTATCATTTACAAACGGAAATGCAAGTATGATAAGTTAATGTTTCTGTTTTTAAAAATAAGCATTGTAACTATAAAGAATTTTGCTCAGCTTTCAATCATTTCTCAACCTTTACTCACCAGGAAAAGAACAATACACAGACGAAGAATGTGATAAAACCTTTAATTGGAACTCACAACTTACTAACAATCAGAGGATTCATTTAAGAATGAAGCCCTATAAGTGTGAAGAATGTGGGAAATCTTTTTGTTTCCCTTCATTGCTTTCTATACACAAGAGAATTCATACAGGAGAGAAACCATTCAAGTGTGAAGTCTGTGGCAAGGCCTTCCATTCTCCATCACTGTTTTCTGTACACAAGAGAATTCATACAGGTGAAAAACGCTACAAGTGTGAAGTATGTGGTAAGGCCTTCCATTGCCCATCATTACTTTCTGTACACAAAAACATTCACACAGGTGAGAAACCCTACACGTGTGAAGTATGTGGCAAGGCCTTCCATTGTCCATCCGTACTTTCTAGACACAAAAGACTCCATACAGGGGGAAAACCCTATAAGTGTGAAGTATGTGACAAGGCCTTCCATTGTCCGTCAGTACTGTCTGACCACAAGAATATTCACACGGGTGAGAAACCCTACAAGTGTGAAGTGTGTGGCAAGGCCTTCCATGCTCCACCTTTGCTTTCTGCTCACAAGAGAATTCACACAGGAGAGAAACCTTACAAGTGTGAAGTGTGTGGCAAGGCCTTCCATACCCCATCACTACGTTCTGTACATAAGAGAATTCATACAGGGAAGAAAGCATACAAGTGTGAAGTATGTAGTGAGGTCTTTAGCACCTCCTGGCAAATTTCCAGTCACTTGGTAATCCACTCTGGAGAGAAACCGTATAAGTGTGAGCATTGTGGAAAGGCCTTCTCTACAAAGTCATACCTAACTAAGCACAAATTACTTCACAAGATGGAGAAACTTTACAGATGTGAAGAATGTGGCAAACAGCTCAACAGTTCTAGAAGCCTTCAAGAGCATCAAAGAATTCACTCTGGAGAGAAACCCTACAAATGTAAAGAATGTGGCAAAGACTTCAGAACTTACACAGCACGTTCTAGACATCGGACAGTTCATATTGGAGAGAAATGTTACAAGTGTGGAGAATGTGGCAAAACCTTTTACCAGTCTTCTGGTCTTAAGCAACACCAAAGAAATCATCTGTGAGAGAAACCACACTGGTGTGAAGAATGTGCCAAGGCTGTTTGGATGTAGAAAGAACTTTTAAAACACCTGAAATCCATATTGGAGAGAAATGCCACAGGTGTGAAAAATGTTGCTAACTGTTTAATAAGCTTTCTAGTATTTCTCAGCACAAGACAGTTCAAACTGGAGTTGAATAGTACAAATTTTAATGTGTTCATAAAATATTTTACACTTCTTCAGACTGTAAAAGGTATCAAATTTTCCATTCTAAATAGAAACCTTAAGAGTAGAGAATGTGATAAACTTACCTAGCACAAAAGAAACAGAGTGGAAGGCAGCCATACACATGTAAAGAACGTAGTGAGTTTTCCACTGAATGAATGCTTTCTGACCTCTATAGAATTTATCCTGAAGAGAAACACCACAATTGTGAAGGGTTTGATGATGCTTTTGAAGACTCTTCATAAACAAAAACGTTCTCATACTTAGCAACACCCCTACAACTGTGAAGAGTCATCATTCTGACCTTGCTATACAAGAGTCTCTGCAAATATAGAGTATGCCCAGGCGTTTAGTGATTCTTTATGACTGTTTCCCCATCATAGAATTCATATTGGTATAGTGCACTACAAATGCTAAGATCATGGCAAAGCCTTTATCCATATCAGAAGTGTCCTCTGAGACTTTTTAGTGGTAAGAAAGTCTACACACCCAAAACCATGGGAAAGCCTTCAATAATATCACTAATCATCATAAACACAAAACTCCACATATCCAAATAATGTGAAAAAACCTTCAGTGATATCACCAACCAACACAAAAGTCTATACATCCAAATAATTTGAAAACACTTATGTAATTTTTTTTTTTTTTTTTTTTGGTTTTTCGAGACAGGGTTTCTCTGTGTAGCTTTGCGCCTTTCCTGGGACTCACTTGGTAGCCCAGGCTGGCCTCGAACTCACAGAGATCCGCCTGGCTCTGCCTCCCGAGTGCTGGGATTAAAGGCGTGCGCCACCACCGCCCGGCTATGTAATATTTTTAATCTTCATTAACACCAAAGAATATTCACTGGTGAGATGTTCTACAAATGCAGATGTCTTGTTTCCTTCTGCTCTCAACTCCACACAGACAAACAATATATGATGGAGTCTCAATTGAGTGAATGCCTGGATCTGATTGACCCGTGGGCATGTCTGTGGGTCTTTTTCATGAATTCTATTTGACATAAGAGAATCTGGACCACTGGATGATGGCAGTGCACCTTGTGTATGCCACTCTTGGTGACTTAGTCTTGGGTGTGTAAGAAGAAGACATAAAGTAATATTCCTCCATGGTTTCTACTTTCACATACTGCCTCTATTTTTTAGCTGTGTTCTCCTGCCCTGGCTTCCATGGATGATGAAATACAGCTAGTGAACTGAAATAACCCCCTTTCTCCCCTAAGTAGTTTTTTGTCGTGGAGTTAATCACACCAACAGAAATAAAACTAAGTAAACAATATGTGAAAGCTTTCTACTCTTCTTTATACATTAGTTATCAACCAGAGCCTTCGTAATTGAGACAATGTCACAAAGCTTTACGGTTTAATCAACCTTAACTCTACACGAGCATTCATAGTGTAACAATGCCCTGCTGTTACACAGAATATTATAAAGATTTTACTGGTTTTTATCAACATTTGAACACCACAAAGGTCAAACTGCAGAGGAATCCTGTGAAAAGAAATGAAACTCAATTTAAGAAAATCTACTACAGACTCCAATGATCGGTTATTTGACATAACTTCACATCAGGAAATTTGGTTACTGAGAAGCCCTACAAATACAAATGATGTGGAAAGCTTTTGATTTAAACTCCATTCTGACTAACTATGAGTGAATTCACATTATGTAGAAACCCTACATGTGACTCTGGCAGTAACTTTTACAACATATAAACCTCATGAGAGCAAATTAGTTATAGCAGAAAATATTGGATGAAGGCAAAAAGCATAGCAAAGTCCTTCATCCTCCCTTAAAAAGTAATGACTAGAGGGGAATTAGTGTAAGAGATCAATTCTGTTAATAAGGAATGTTGAAAAATGTGGGTATTGCTTAGAATTAAAGTGACAGTGCTGTTCGATATGCTAAAAAAAACCCTCAGTGTCAGAATCATGCAGATCCCTCAAGAAAGGATATCAGCCGGGCGGTGGTGGCGCACGCCTTTAATCCCAGCACTCGGGAGGCAGAGCCAGGCGGATCTCTGTGAGTTCGAGGCCAGCCTGGACTACCAAGTGAGTTCCAGGAAAGGCGCAAAGCTACACAGAGAAACCCTGTCTCGAAAAACCAAAAAAAAAAAAAAAAAAAAAAAAAAAAAAAAAGAAAGGATATCAATTAGACTTGTAAACTTAAACAAAGCTAACCTTTCTGAGATTCAATCACATGACTATGGAAAGGTCACATGTATTTTTCTTTTTGCTTTTGTTTTTTTTTGGGGGGGGTGGAGATTGTTGCCTGTTTGTTTTTGTTTCTCTGTGTTACAGCCTAACTGTCCTCTACCTCTCTTTGTAGACCAGGCTGGACTCGAACTCCCAGAGATCCACCTGCCTCTGCCTCTAGAGCACTGGGATTAAAGGCATGTGCCACCACGCTCAGCTGTTGTTTGTTTTTAAATACTATAAAACCAAATGATTACATTGTCCAGGATATTGGAGATTCCAAGAGTATGAAGGAAGGAAGTACACGACCTGCTAAGGAAAGCTACAAGTAATGAGTGGAGCATGCCGAGGAGAGAGGCTATGTGACTTTCAGGCAAAACTGGAAGGGTGGGGCACATAAGTCCTGTGACGTCAACACCAGTGCAGCAGTTTCAGAGAGCTGTCACATTATGTATTTGCTCTTCTGAATTTTGGGCTGATCCTTGCTGTGTGGCATATCTTCCATTTTAGAATCAGAATGTTTGTTCTGTATCAGTACATGATGGAAGTAGTCAGTTTTTATCTTGTAGGACCTCACAGTTAAGAAACTGCCTTGAATCTCAGATTGGATATGGACTGGGATCTTTTATACTCTTGAAATTGTTAAGTACTTTGTGGACCTTTCAAATTGGATTCTAATTTATGGATCAAATGACAAATATTTGGGTTGAATGAAATATTATGATTTAGAGTTATGTAACTGGAGTAATCATGATGTCTTTGAAAAGATATTTAATGGCCAGCAATACCCACAACCATATTTGTATTCATAATAGAAAGAAGGAATTACCTCTAAAGATTGTCCTCTGACCTCCATTCTTGGGCCCAAATACATACATACATATGTTTGCACACACATACAAAATAAACATAAATGAGGTTTTCAATGTGTATTTTTGTTTCATATAGACAAGGGACATAGAAGTAATGCTTAAATCTCAATTGTTAATGTAATGAGATGTATAATCACATGAGAAGCAAGCTTCTGGTCATTCCTTTGCAAGGGTTATCTTGATTAGTTTACTTGAGGTCAGAATACCTGTTGACTGTGGGAGGAAGCATCTGTTTGATTGGGATCCTGCATGGTATAAGAAGGAAAGAACACCCTGAGAGCAAACCATTGTCCTATCTCCTTCTGCTTCTTGACTGTGGATGGAACATGACCAGCTGATTCAAGCTCCTGTTGTCTTAAAATTCTCATGATGTATGGTGACTTGAATGAGAATTTCCCCTAAGGGCTCATATATTTTAATGCTTATTTATGCTTCCTCAGGGGGCCAGCCTCCAGACAGCTCAGGGCTCAAAGGGAAATCCACAGCATTGGCAAGTACTAGACTTTTCTATTGGAGGGTGTTAGGGAAAAGACACTCACGTTCTTTGCATTCTCTATTCTTTATTTTCCTGGTGATGTCCTTCTCTCATTCTTGATGTTTTCCTTCTAACTCTATTGATGTTTTCCTTCTAGTTCTTTCTAACTCTCATTCTTGATATTTTCCTTCTTACTCATTTTAACTCTCATTAGTGATGTTTTCCTTCTAGCCTCTTTTAACTCTATCTTTATTCTTTCCCCTACAGCTTATATACCCCAGCAAAATCTTTCACACAATATAAAAATTACAATGTGGTTACATTTTGTTTTTCAAGTGAATGATTACAATGAGTACAAGACAAACAGTAAAAAACGGAATGTTTTCCATATCCCTTACATGATTAAACATTTTATATATTACAGGTGAAAAACAAATTATCCCAAGAACTCTCATACATTCATACCCAAGCAACTTATTATAGATTAACTGTGTGGGCAAGCAGGGTATTCTCAGTCAGGTCTTTTGCTGGCAGGCTGCATTTTGCAGTTACAAAGAAAGGGCCAATTACTTTAGTACCTTATCTTGAAAGGTAATCTTATAAGGAATCATAAAGGATCACAAACCTAAACTTTTGTATATGAAAAAGAATCAGCCAGCTTGACTTTAAATCTTTAGGTTACATATCCACTCATCAACAGTTTTTTATATCAGGAGACTGAGGGCAGAAATGGGTATAAGGAAATAATCATCACCTTTGTGCTGTGGGATGGTCTGTATGTCAAGTGTGTTGCTGATTGGTCAATAAATAAATCACTGATTGGCCAGTGGTCAGGCAGGAAGTATAGGCGGGACAAGGAGGAGAATAAAGCTGGGAAGTGGAAGGCTGAGTCAGTGAGGCACTGCCAGCCGCCAGGATGACAAACAGCATGTGAAGATGCCGGTAAGCCACGAGCCACGTGGCAAGGTATAGATTAATGGAAATGGATTAATTTAAGCTGTAAGAACAGTT
Organism: Peromyscus californicus insignis; assembly: GCF_007827085.1. Taxonomy (NCBI): domain Eukaryota; kingdom Metazoa; phylum Chordata; class Mammalia; order Rodentia; family Cricetidae; genus Peromyscus; species Peromyscus californicus. The sequence goes on along the minus strand of NW_026294480.1, from coordinate 6,767,212 downwards.
AGCAAGAAGCCTGCCACAGCCATACAGTTTATAACCAATATAAGTCTCTGTGTTTACTTGGTCGGGTCTGAGTGACTGTGGGACTGGCGGGTGAGAGAGATTTGCCCTGACTGTGGCCAGGTAGGAAAACTCAAGCTACACCTTTGGTCATCAACCAATCCTAGCAAGAAAGGTGCATCAGTTAGTAATAATTGGGCTGATTTGTTTTTATTCCCTGACCTTAAAAAATTCCACATTCAACTATGTGCCTTTCTAAAACTTTAGATTATCTTCTTGGGTTTTTCACCTCAAAGCTATTTGACAAAAATGTCTTAGCTTAACTTTAAGTTATTTTAAAAGTTTTGTTTCACCCATGATGCACTCTAAAACCTGTGAACACATCTCCCAATATTAAGGTAAAAAAAAATTTAAGCTAGCTGGGCTAACTAGGACTCAATTGTTTTCTTAATCATTAACCTAAGCCACAGTCTATATGGCTCCTCAATAGAAACTTATGTGTTGTAGCAGTGTGACACTTATTTATATTTTAACTCATTAAATTTCTATTTAAACTAACATTATTATTATCATTTAGACAGTACAGCTTAGGAAGAAATCATCTTCATAATAATCCACAGGTAAATGCCCAGTAGAACAGGATGTTTCCATGAGATAAACATACTACATTACAGGCAGTAATGATCATGTGGGGTTCTTTTGTTTATGTGGTGGATTACATTGACTGATTTTTGTATGTGTAACTATCCCTTCATCTCTGGGACAAAGCCTACTTGGTCCTGATGTATGATTTTTTTATGTGTTCCTAGATTAGGTTTGCAAGAATTTTATTGAAAAATTTTGCATCTATGATCATAAGGGGTGTTTGTAGTTTTCTTTGTTGAATGTTGTTATGGTTTGGGTATCAGGGTGACTGTGACTTCAAAATGAATTTGGCAATGTTCTGTTTCTCTTTTGTGGGGTAATTTGAGGAATATTGGTCTTAGCTATTCTTTGAAAGTCTTGTAGAATTCTACACTAAAACCATTTGGCCCTGGGTTGTTATTAGTCAGAGATACTTTCAATGACTGCTTCTATTTCCTTAAGGATTACAGGTCTATTTAAATTGTTTATCTGATCTTCATTTATCTTTGGTAAATGATATCTATCAAGAAACTTATCCATTTCTATTAAATGTTCCAATTTTGGGAAGTACAGGTTTTTAGAAGTATGACCTAGTGATTCTCTGGATTTCCATGGTGTTTGTTGTTATATCTCTGTTTTTCAGTTTTTATTTGCTAATATGGATATTCTCTCCTTCTTTTAGTAAGTTTGGACAAAGATTTGTCATCTTCTGATATTCTCAAAGAACCAACTTTTTTTTCATTGGTTCTTTGTATTATTCTCTTTGTTTCTATTTTATTGATTTCAGCCCTCAATTTGAATATTTACTGACATCTACTCCTCTTGGTTATGCTCATTTCTTTTTCTTATAGACCTTTCAGGTGCACTGTTAAGTTGCTAGTGTGAGATCTCACCTGGTTTTTTTTTAATGTAGGCACTTAGTACTATAAGCATTCTTCCTATCACCCCTTTTGTGTGTGTCCCATAAAATTTGGATATGTTGTGTATTCATACTCACTGAATCCTGTGGAGTCTTTAATTTCTTTCTTTCTTTATGTTTGTTTTATTTCAGAAGAGAGTTGTTCAGTTTCCATGAGTTTCTAGTCTTTCTGTTGTTTTTGTTATTTTTGGAATCCAGCCTTAATCTGTGGTGGTCTTGTGTGATGCAGGGGGTTATTTCAATTTTCTTATATCTGTTGATACTTGTTTTAAGACAAAATATGTGGACAATTTTTAGAAAGTTCCATGAGGTGCTGAGAAGAAGGTATATTATTTTGTGTTTGGGTGAAATGCTTGTAGATATCTGTTAAATCCATTTAGTTTACAATATCTTATTTCTGGTATTTCTCTGTTTAGTTTCTGTCTTGATGAACTGTCCATTGGTGAGAGTGGGATATGGAAGCCTCTCATTATAATGTATGATTTAAGCTGTAGTAATGTTTCTTTTACAAATATGGGTGCCCTTGTGTTTGGGGCATAGATGTTAATAATTGAAACAAGTTAAATTTTTCTTTGATGAGTATGAAGTGTCCTTCCCTGTTTTGTTTTTTTGTTTTTGTTGTCATTTATATTAACTTTGGTTTGAATTTTATTTTATTACACATTAGAATGCCTATACCAGCTTCTTTCTTAGATCCATTTGCTTGGAAACTCTTTTTCCAGCACTTTACTCAGAGTTAATGTCTGTCTTTGATGTTGAGTTGTGTTTCTTGCATGCAGCAGAAGGATAGATCCTCTTTCCCTGTCTATTTAGTAAGTCTATATCTTATTATTGTTGAATTGAGTCCATTTTTTTCTGTTTTGTTTATTATGTAGCAGGGAACTTCCTTTTCTGCTTCAATCTATTTGGTGTTCAATATGGTTCTTGAACCTTTCTAGGTACTCTTTAAGTTAGGAAAATTTTTTTCTATGGTTTTGTTGAAAATATTTTCTGAGTCTTTGAGCTGTGAATATTTTTCTATTTCTATTATGCCTGGGTTTTGTCTTTTCATAATGACCCGGATTTCCTAGATGTGTTGTATCAAGAATTTTTTGATTTAACATTCTCTTTCATTAATGTATATATTTCTTCTATTATATCATCAATGTCTGAGATTCTTTCTTCCATCTCTTGTATCCTGTTGGAGAAGCTTGCCTCTGTAGTTCCTATTCACTTACTTAGATTTTTCATTTCCAGAATTCCCTCAATTTGTGTTTTCTATCTTGCTTCTATTTTCTTTTTCTGGTCTTGAACAATTTTATTCATTTCATTCAGCTGCTTGTTATTTTCTTGAAGATATTTATTCATTTCCTCCATTTTTTATTTGTCTTTTCCTCAATTTCCTTAAGAAATGTATTCATTTTCTCTTTAATGAACTCAATCATCTGCATAAAGTTGTTTTTCAGGTCTTTTTCTTGTGCTTTGGCTATGTTGGATTACTTAGGGCTTACTGTAGCAGGATAGATGTGATCTGATGGTGACATATTGCCTTGGCTGTTGTTGACTTTGTTCATATCATGAATGTAGGCATCTGGGTTCATGGTAATTATAGATCTAGATACTGATTTCTCAACTTGTCTTTGTTGGATGAGTGTTTTGTTCCTTGGTTTCTGTTTTCTCTATGGTCTTGTGGCAGTTGTGGCCTGTGGTTGAGCAGGGAGGGTGGAGGATCTTCAAGTAGGTTGGACTTGACTTCTGGTATTTGGGTTGGCCTCTGGTCTAGAAGGCAATTTTTGAGTTTGGGGCTGGGACATGGTGAAGAGGAGTGGTGGTGTAATTGGAGATATGGTAGAGGCACCAAGAAATTGTGTGGGGAGGGGGAGGTCCATTGGCATGTGGCCTACCTGGAGACTTCTGGTTCCAAATTTGGACTCATGGCCACAGGAACTTGATACTCTTCATCACATTGACCAACATCTCCTAGCACTTTTCACTTTGCCTATTGGTAAGAATCATCCAAGATCGTGGCAACAAGGTTGTAGATGGAGAAACTAATGCAGCACCAGCACAAGCATAAAGAACTGATGTATGACTTTGTTCACCCAAAACCCAGGTTTTCAAATTGTTCTTCCCTGTCCTGCCCCCTTACAGGTATATCTTTCCTTCTCTAGCATCTAAAACTCATGAAGTCTACTTACAGTTAAAAGTATGGATGGCCAAATGGTAAGTATTTGCTGACTTGACAGAAGCTATGGCAATCTGTGTAGAGGGAACCTTAACTAAGGAATTAACCCCTACAAGTCTGTGAACCAATTTCTTAAGTGATGATTGCTTCAGCAAGCCTCAGAGCACTGGTGTCTGAGAAAGTGACCCTTCATTATATAACAAGAAAACTGTGGAATGGGAGGAGGGCAAGCATAAAAGCACATTCTTTCATGGTTTCTGCTTCTGTTCCTTCCTCCAGTTTAATGCTTGAGCTCTTGCCCAGTGCACGCTTAATGGTGGTCAATGACCTGTAATCCACATAAACCATTCCATCTTCCACATTGCAACTGAGAGTCCAACTAATGGAGAGTCATGAAATGAAAAGGAACATGTCTTTATTTGCCTGAATATATAAGTTCCAAGGTACTTATATTCTGTAAGAAATGTAAGCTTGATTAAAACAGACTATATCTATTACTTACTGACATTTGTCAACCCACAAAACCTAGATGGGTGTTCTGACCTCCAAGGCTTATCCTGTATTTTTTTAAATTAGAATGTTCATGGAATCACAAATACATGAACACCCAAGTAATTCTGTTCTTGGGAGGGGCCTATAAGAATAGCCACAGTGGTAACAGGATAGACAAAAGACACATGTTCAGTAAGGTAAGAAAAAACATTCCCCATTTGCATAAATGAATGGTACAATTATTCATTTGTGGAAATAAGTGAGGGAAACAATTGTATGTGTTATAAACATATAGTTTAGTGATGAACCTTCTATAGAGTCACCATTTGCAATATGGCCTCCTGAACCAGCTGACCATGTCTTCAGAGAAGGTATGGAACTGTCTACACAGCTCATGTTCCTCACTGAGGGATGCAGTAATGAAGGGGCCTGTGACATATCTGCGGAAGTGATACTGGCTCAGTGTGTGGTGGGTCTAGTTAGTGTGTGTGTGTGTGTGTGTGTGTGTGTGTGTGTGTGTGTGTGTGTGCCCATTATTTGTACATGATCCTGGGGATGTCAAAAGAGGAATTCTGAACATCTAGAACTGATGCTGTAGGGAAAAGGGGCTGGCTAAAGAAATCCACCCTGACCCTGGAGCCCAGAACTAGGAGAAAATGGCTCAGATAAGGCCAGTGAAAGACACAGTCTGGCTCTGTCAGAGCTGTGCTAAACAGCTCCAGGTGTCTGGGATACCTTCAGGGCAGAGCTGTTGTTCTGAGCAGCTCAAGGTGTCTAGGATATCTTGCCCTCCAGGGCTGAAGTGTCTCCTTGCAGCTCCAGCCATCAGAGCTGTCCTAAGCAGCTCATGGTGTTGCCTGACTCCAAGGTAGTCAGGACACCTTTCCCAGAGTTGCAAAGCTCATGTTTTGGTACCAAAATCCGGGACCAAACCCAGAGTTGTTGCAACCAATTTACTTACAGATGCTACATGTGTTTATGTGCCAGCATGTGCATGTTGGAAAACAAATGCAGATCCTCTGCAAGAACATTAAATTTTCTTAACTACTGAACCATTCCTTTAGTCTGTAAGTGTAGATTTTAAAGTGATTTTTGCAAACATCACACTTAATACAGATTGTTTCATTGGGAGAAAATTAAATGAACAAAATATTATAAAAATAATATGGGAGATAATAGAGAAAAATTGTCAACATGATCTAAACAAAAATATTAGGCCTTAGAATATGGCTCTGTTAGACTTCTCCATAAATGTACCTGGGTCCCTAATATCCTCCTGAATGGGACTCCCCCTTATATCCTACATGTTCAGTTTGTATGTGTACCATGGTAGTTCTTCCTTCTCCTCCTGAATTACACAGATAATCCCACTAGGACTCAATGGAGACTGCAGAAGAGTTGTGAGTGAATACTGCATCCTCAAGGATCAGCACTTCTCATATGAAGGAGCACCTCCCCAGTCATGTTTCCATGTAACAGACACAAACATACATGTGCATGCACACACAAATACACATATACAGTCACATATGTGTGCACACACAAACAAATAGAAAGAGAGAGAGAGAGAGAGAGAGAGAGAGAGAGAGAGAGAGGAAACCTAGCCATGCTCAGAAATGCTGAGTCTTAAGGTTGCTGGCAATGCCTTTCACTGCAGCACTAGGGAGGACAACAGAGCAGTCATGACCTCATTCCAAACAGACTTGTCAATCAAATGTCCAGGGCAACAAGCTGCTTGTGGAGTAGTTTCTCTAAGTTGAGAGAGGTGTTCCTTATCACTGGGTTGAACACACTGCCTGTAATAGAAGAACTGAATAAGAACTTTGCACATTATCCATTTAGAAACAGTTCCTTGTGAATTAGTGTCCATCATGGAAACATGAAATCTTCCTTGTGATGGGGTTTGTATCATTGTCTCAAGCGTGGACCACACAGGAATAAACATTCCTAAAAAGAGATGTTAATTCTCAGTACCCCATGGTTCCAATGAAGCTTCTTCACTACCGTGAGCATAGTCAGGGTCCTAAGAACATGTTTCTGATGCCTTTGTATTCCAGGAGGAATCATCTCAGTGTTCTACTTAGCACAATGGAGGGAAGGTCAAGGTGGATACCGTTGATGTTCAAGATGGTGTCAAATACGAGCAATGTCAGGATCGGGGGGGGGGGGGGGGGGGGGGGGAGAGGGGAAATTCAATAAGGAATGTCAAATGTAATGCAGAGGGAAATCCTACAATGCAGGATGGACCAGGAGTCAGTGCACACTCCAGTGTGATCCCAGGAGTGTGCCCCTCCTCTTGGGAGAGGTACAGGGGAGGAAAGTATTTGCTCAGAGAACTCCTGGTGGTGAGTACTTGCCCAAGTTTGTGAAAAACCAGGGAGAAGGGGGTGACGTGGGTGTGGACACAAAATTTATATTTATTGCACAGGTTAAAGGTGTGAACAAAGAATTTACAAGCTGATGAAAAAGATCCTCAGATGGATTCTGAAAGTTCATTGAAAGTAAATGTCGGAGTTCCATAGTTTTCACTGTGTTCAATGATTTTAAACATCTCTGTGGTCCTAACCCATGTCCTTCACTGTATGGATTCCCGTGTTCATATGAACCCTATTCCACCTGTGGAGTCTGGCCATGTGTGACTCACACTGTGTGTCAGCACAGGAGAACAAGGATTATTCATTTCTTTGTGTTACTGTATTTTAAAACAAAGCCACCTTCATTATAGCCAAGTGCTTTACCCTAAGCTAGGCCCCCTGTCCATTCTCTACATTGTGATTAGATACTATCCGTCTATAAATTGTCCTTGCTAGTCTTGTTTTCTGATTCTTCTGTCTTTAGCACCTGAGACTCTGGATGAGAAGCAGGGTCACTAAGGTTGATTTCAAAAAGCATCTTGAGGAGATGATGCTCAGTCCTGCATTAGGTTTCTGCTTCTTTATTTTTAAGTAACACAGATAAATGAGTTTTCATGCGGTAATTAAGATCGCATAACAAGTAGAACTGAGCTTTAAAATCACAACTTTTAGCAGAAATAACAAGAAAACGTGATAAAAACATTACTGTGAAAGGCTCAGCTCACAGGCTAACACAGGGTGCTGGAATCGCAGGACTGCAACAGCCAGAATCCCCTGTGGCTGTCCCTGTGCTCAAGTCTGTTTCCTTCCAACTTCATCTCAACACAGATGGACAGGAACCCAGGCACTGCACAAATCACTTCTCTGTGTTCCTGGAAGTCCTTCGCTCTGACTTGTGGGAAATGTAGTTCCGACCACGATGACGTCACAAGAAGAGTCTTTGGATACCGAACTTCCGCATCAGTCTTCAAACTTAGCTTCTCCCCAAAGTTAGGCGAGTGTCCTGCTCAGCACTGGGCTTGCATCTCTGACATGGAGGTTGGTGCAGGGTGCAGCGCCGTCCTGCAGATCTGAGGGACTGTGCACGGTGTCGGGTCCAGCGTGGAGGGAGGGAGCTGACTTGGGCTGGTTGGGAGGCGGGAGAAGCTGACCTGGAGGTGCTGTGTTGACCTAGGCTGGACCACTGCACCTGGGTCCAGGTTTGTCAGGGGAGAGGGCGTCATGCCAAAGCCATATGCTGTGAGTGTCCATTCTCTTAGGACGCCCTGCTGCCCGAGTCCACCTCTGCTTCTGAGACTGGAGGGCTGGCTCAGTAGTCAAGGGGTGGAGAAGGTTGCTGGTGTCTCAGGAGGTGATGAGAGCTCACTTTCTTGCTTTGCTGGGGAAACATGCTCTCCCTAAGTGACCCTCGCTCACATCGATGTAGTGAGATTTCTGAGGACTTTAGAACACGTGGACATCTAGCGCCTGCTATACTTTATGGCTGGCCTAGTATGCTTAGTTTGATCTTGCAGAGGTTTCTAAAGTTCCTAGTTTCCAGGGACAGAGTCCTGTGAGGGCGATTGTTGTATGGGATATTAATTCCTTTTCCTTTGGAATGAATTATTAGATTTATGAATTCCTCTGGAGGAATAGGAATGTCTATTATACAATCCTGTGACCTGAATCGTCACATTAATACACCTGTATAGCCACAGAATAATCTTGTAATTGGTTTAACCCGTCTTTGTACAATCCACTGCATTACAGATTTTACACTGCAGAGTCAAATATACTAGAGAGTAATACTGCATCCAATTCCATTTGAGACTGTGTGACATCAGATATTTGGACTCCTTCTCAGATGTGAGAGAGGACTTAGTGTGATGAGGAAATGGAACTCATGATTGACAGGAGGGGCCTTGAATATCTCTGAACGGGAAGGGGAGAAACGGCCCTGCTGATCTGGCGGGCTTTGTACATTGTTCTCTCTGGTCATATGCTTTTCTTCTATTTCTTCACTTTATAGACATGTCTAAACTCCCTTAAACATACTCTGTCACTGAATGTGGTCCACTGAGGCTCCCTGAATAGTTCTAGAATGATTTAACCAAGTTTTTTTTTAAACTATATTAGAGAAAATAAAAGATTAATTTGGAAGGCTGTGGCTCACTCAGGTTCCTGTGATTTGCATGTAGTAGGTTCCTGTCACTGCAAAACCCACAGCTCTCATCTTAAAGGAAAAAGAGACAGTTTATTCTGGAGCCATTTTTGTGGCTATTAGCTGGAAACACAGATTTAGGTTACCCAAATTCTATGCTCCAACATGCATGCAGTTACATGGGTTTACAGAACAAAGAATGTCATTAATCAAAGCAAGTTTAAAATACATTGGTGTGTACCCCAGAGAGGCAGGGACTATGAGATGGGGTGGGGGTAATTCTATCTGCTTAAGATACTATCTGGTGACATTCTTGGCTTTTGGATTGATGGAAGCTAATGTCCTGACAAGTCAGTGGATTCTAAAAGTTCCTTTATCTATTGTCATCAACTATTTGGTCCACTACAGAGTTATGGAAATGTTTCTGAAGGGTAAAAATAGCCCAAGGTAAGGCAATTACTCTCTGAACCTGCAAAATTCCAGTCTCTCCACAGTTCTGAAATTCCACATGGTCCATCAGTCTCTATAGAGACAGACTCCTTCCAAGAGTTTTTTCACTCACAGCCAGACAATCCTCTTATCAGTAATTTTCCTCCACAGCCCCTCCCCCATCTCCTGTGCTCTTGCATATATTGCCCTCTTCAGGCAAAAAAAGTGTTTATGCTAGAGCTTGGCTTATGACATTGAAGTCTACTCTTAGAAAACATGGGTTTCAAACCACTTTGTTCTATCTACTAGAATTCTCAGTGGGTTTCTAACCATACATAAAATAATAGATACTTCCTAGTTAATGTTTCTAATCTGTAGGGAAAATAGTAACATTCTGTGAAGTGGGAAAAACACACTGTCTTGTACAACAAAACACCTTCCTTATGATGCACAGCACCATGCTCATGTGTAATCTACTGGCCCCAGGTGTTTACATATATTTTGAATTAAGCCTTTTCTGTCGCACATCCCTGTCATCTCTGACTTTCAAGGAAGAGACAGGAAATGCTTTCAAAGAAGAATCAGGAAACCCAGCGTTCAAAGTCACCCTCTGCTGCATAGCAAATTCAAGGCGAGCCTAGGCTCCATAAGAACCATGTTTAGAAAAGATTCTTAAAAACATATTTAGTGAGTGTGGTGGTTGAAGGTGCTTTCTTTTCTCCTGTGTGTATTTTGGCATTTTTGTCAGCTATTAAATGGCTGAAGTTATATGTTCTCATGTTTGGGTCTTTGATTTTGTTCCGTTGGTCTAGTCTACATGTCTCTTTTGTCTGAAAGTTCCATCTTGTTTTCATTGCTATGTCTCTATAATAATTCTTGAGATATGGAGTAGTCTTTCTATAATTGTCCTTTTTTTCAGGATTGTTTTGCCTATGTGGGGTTCTTTCTTGATTCTGTTTTAACTGTATGATAGTGTTCATTTCCCTGAAAATTAGATGGGAATTTTGAATGTGATTGCATTGAATCTGTTAATTGATTTTGGTAAAGTGATCATTTTTCCCAATATTAATTTTACCAATACCTTAGCATTGGATGTCTTTCTATTTTCTAATGTTGTTCTCCATCACTTTCTTCATTTGTTTAAAGTTTCCCATGTAAAAGGCACTCACCTCCTTGATTTGTTACATTTCCAGACATGTTATGTTCTTTGACACTTTTGTGAATGGGTCTATGCTCATTATCTCTTACTCTGTATGTTTGCTGCTTATGTATAGAAAAACTTTTAATTGGTGCAAGCTGATTCTTTGTTCTGCCACATTGCTGAATTTGTATGTATTTCTAGAAGTTTTCTAGTAGAGCTTTTGAGATTATTTTTGTATAATATCATGTCATCCACAAATAGGCATACTTTTGCACTCTTGACTTATTGATCCAACTCATGCTTCTAGCACAATAGTGCAAAGGGATATGGATAGTGTATAGCTGTGTCTCCCTACTTACTTCAGTTGATCAATTCACATTTTCCTCATTTAGGATGATTTTGGCTGGATGTTTTTCATATATTGATTTTATTATGTTGAGATATGTGCCCTCTAGTTTTCCATTCTCTAGCACTTTTATCATGAAAGCATTTTAGAGTTTGTTCAAGACATTTTCGGTATCTGTTGGGATGATGGTGCAATTTTTTTTTTGTCTTTAGACTATTTACATGGTTTATTACATTTCTTCACTTGTGTAAGTTTGAAACATCCCTGCATTTCAGGAGTAAGCCAACTTGATCATGATAGATGACCTTTTTGATGTGTGCCTGTGTTCTCTTTGCAAGTTGTTGTTTTTTAGCATTTTGAATCTGTGTTCATTATTGTTATTATCCCCTAGTGTTCCTTGGTTTTTGTTTTGTCTTTACATGGTTTTGTTATTAAGAACGATACATGCTTCATAGAAGTCATTTGAGTGTGCTCCTTCTATTTCTTTTTTTTTTAATATTTGAAGAATGATTAGCTGTAAATCTTTAAATGTCAGTGAGAATTCTGTTGTGAATCCATCTGGGCATGGAATTATTTTTTTATCTGGAAGACTTTTTATTACAATTTCAGTCTCCCCATTTGTTTTGGGTCCACTGGGCTGTTAAGTTCTTCTTTAATTTTGTTCATTTATATATAAAAAATATGTATGAATGAAAATGAAATCACAACAAGACTACCATCTGGAACCTGTTGAAATCAATCCTATGGGCAAAGATTGTAGCTCTAATTGTCTACATGAAAATATGATGAAGAGCACCAAAAAATGATTGAATTATACAATAAAAATAGTTGGGAAAAACAAGAACAAACCTAATCCAAACCCAGTTGATGATGAGAAACAAGAAAATCAGAGAAATTATTAAAATTAAATCAAACAAAAAGACTCAAATGATCAACAAATTCACATCAGATTCATTAAGAAGATAAGTAATATTGAGTGACTCTTGTTGCAACTAACCAAAAGAAAGAAGACCACATGAACAGAATCAGACATGAATATGGAGATATTAAAACAAACACCAAAGAAATTCAGGCTATAATAAGAGAATATTTTGAAAACCTGTTCTATTCCATTGGAAAACCTAAAGGACATCATCAGCAACTACGTGGCAGCTCACAACTGTCTGTAACTCCAGGTCCGGGGGAATCTAACACCTTCACACCAGTGCACATAAAATAAACTTCAATAAATTAAAAAAAAAAGGACATCACTTAAATGTGTTTCTTGGGGACAGAAGAAAGATGGATTTTGTTTCTTGATTCATTCACCCAGCCTTTGTCTTTTGATGGCACAATGGAAGGCATTAGTTGTTCTGATATGTGATTGTTAATTGTCATTGTGTTGCTTATTTTTGATGTTGTTTGTGTTTTTCACTGGCCTTTGTGTGTTAGGAATTTTGGCTTTGTCTTAGTTAGGATTTTATTGCTGTAAAGAGAAACTATGATCACAGCAACTCTTATATAAAGGAAAACATTTAATTGGGGCATGCTTACAGCTTCAGAGGTTTAGTTCATTATTGTCATGGCGGGTAGCATACAGGCAAACATGGTACTGGAGAAGGAGCTAAGAGTTCTCCATCTTCATCCTCAGGCACCAAAAGCAACTGTGTGCCATATTGGGTGTATTTTGAGCACAGGAGACCATAAAGCCCACCCCCACAGTGACACACTTCTTCCAACAAGGCCATGTCTATGCCAACAAGGCCACATTGCCTAATAGTTCCACTCCCTAAGGGGGCTGTCTTAGTTATACTTTCTTTTTCTTCATTTTTTGTTTTCTTTCTTGTTTTTTTCAACACAGGGTTTCTCTGTGTAACAGCCCTAGCTGTCCTGGAACTAGCTCTACAGACCAGGCTGGCCTCAAACTCAGAGATCCACCTGCCTCTGCCTTCCAAGTGCTGGAATTAATGGCATGTGCCACCACCACCTGGCTAGTTATGGTTTCTATTGCTGTGAAGAGACACCATGACTGTGGCAACTCTTATAAAGAAAAAACATTTAATGGGATGGCTTACATTTTCAAAGGTTTAGTCCCTTATTATTATGGTGTGACATGGTGATGTGCAGGCGAATGTGGTGCCTGAGAAGTAGCTTGGAGCCCTACATCTTCAGGTAACAGGAAGTAGTCTGTCTCACTGGGTGTGGCTTGAGCATATATAAGACCTCAAAGCCCGCCTCCACAGTGACACACTTCAAACAACACCACACCTACCCTACAAGACCACACCTCCTAATAGTTCTACTCCCTTTGGGGGCATTTTCTTTCAAGCTACCACATTCCATGCCCTAGCACCCAAAGGCTTGTAGCCATATAAAAATGCAAAAATACATTCAGTCCAACTTCAAAAGTGCTCGTAGTCTATAACAGTCTCAAATTTATTTTAAAGTCAAAGTTCAAAGTCTCTTCTGAGATTAATGCAATCTCTTAATGTAATCCCCTATAAAAATCAAAACCAAAAGCACATCATATACTTCCAACATATAATGGCACTGTATATAAATCACCATTCTAAAAGATAGAGCAGCTAGGAAAGTGAGGAAATACTGGACCAAAGCAAGACCAAAAGCCAGCTGGGCAAATTCCAAACTCTGCATCTCCATGTCTGATGTCAAAACATTCTTCAGATCTCCATTTTCTTTTCAGCTTTATTGACTACAACATACTTCTTTCTCTTGGGCTGGTTCCACTCCCTGTTAGCAGCTCTCCTCAGCAGGTATCCCATGCCTCTGGCATCTCCGACATCTTGGGGTCTCCAAGGCAATCCAGGTGTAGCAAAAGTCTTAGAAGGTCTTATTAATAAAATCAAACCTGAGCCAGGTATTGGAGTGAAAGCTGGAAGATCAGAGAGACAGAACAAGCCACAGCTACCTCAACTTGCCAGTTCCACAGCTGGGCCTGTTTCCTCAGACTGGAAGCCTCTTGAGTCCTCATCCAGAATGAATCTCAGCTGAACTGCTACTCAAAAGCCTGAAAACTTAACCAGCCAAATGCTTCTTGTTTCTGGTCCTCATGCTTTATATATCTTTCTGCTTTCTGCCTTACTCCCTGGGATTAAAGGTTCACTTTCTGGGATTAAAGGCATGAGTCACCATGCCTGGCTGTTTCCAATGTGGCCTTGAACTCACAGAGATCCAGAGGGATTTCTGCCTCTGGAATGCTAGGATTAAAGGTGTGTGCTACCACTGACTGTGTTTAATATTGTGCCTGTCCTGTTCTCTGACCCCAGATAAGTTTATTAGCATGCACAATATTTTGGGGAACACAATACCACCACATCCAGGCTTCACCTTCACAGCATCCTGCAGCAGTAATTTTTTGTTGGGACTACCAGCTCACAACTAACAACATAGAGACTTATTATTAATTATGAAAACTTGGCCTATAGCTTAGGCTTATCATAATTAGCTCTTATAACTTAAATTAATTCATTTATGTTAATCTACCTTCTATCACGTGGCATTACCTCTCTTCCATCTCCCACCTCCTGTTTCCTCTCTGTGTCTCTTAATGTCTCTTGCATACATGGATTCATCTTCCACTTCTTCTCTCTCTGCCTAGAAGTCCCGCCTATACCTCCTGCCAAGCTATTGACTGTTCAGCTCTTTATTATACCAATCACAGCAATATATCTTCAAACAGTGTACAAACATCCCACAACATTTCCCCCTTTTTGTCTAAATAAAAGGGAAATTTTTTTAAACTCTAACACAATAAATCTATATACAATAAGAACAATTAGCAGGTAAGAATTACATTCACAATGTCCAGTCCATTAGTGTTTGAAAAATTTGGAGAAAATACTCCATTATCTATCCTGTCTTGGTGAGTCCAAAGTTTTGTACCTAATTCACTTTTTATCATAACTTGTGTTACCAACCTAGAATATCTTTTTAGACCTAAAAACATTGTCTTAGATTAAAAACTTATGCTTTGATGTTTCTCAACCTTATAAACTTTACACCTTTTATGTAAGTTTTCTTCTGAATTTGATAACAAAGAAGGCTGTATAACTATCTAGTTTTCAATCTCCATCAGAGATCTGAGAAGGATATATTACCCGATTAAACAGGAAGTGCAGAGAAAGCAACTTCCAAAGCTTTAGAAACAACAGACATCTGGCTTCCTGGGCAGTAACCCAAGGTTCCTCTGCAATGTTATGGCATCCAATTTCAGCCTACAAGCCTAGGCTATCTGATAGACTTTTTGCAAAGTAGGAATTTTTGAAGGAATGTTTCACCTTGTCTTGGCAAAGTTTGGCAACCACCTTTTTTGTGTCCTTCTTGTCCAATTTGGACAGCATACTGTCAACACTCAAGGCAAGGGCAGTTTCTTGCCCAAATGACTAGCTTTGCCCTATTGAAAGCAAACTCCACATAGAGTATGTATGGAGGATACATATGGAGGATGCCTATCCTCCCTTTTTAAATAAATTTGTGCTCTCAGGAGTAGACATGCCTCACTGTCATGAAAAGCCTTAGGTTATTAAAACATTTTAAATGGCATATTCTGTAGGTGTTTGAAGTGTTTGAAGACCATTTATTTATTGGAAATGTATCTCTGTTTGACCTTGAAAACATACCTAACATGACTATAAGTATGATTGTTATAGGTGACTAACTACTAACTTGTATATCTTTATTATCGTAAATAGCTTTCAAGGACTAGTGCTATGGAATGATCCTCTTGTACACTGTAAATTTTGTCACTAGAATTGGTTCAATATAATCCTGATTGGCCAGTAGCCAGGCAGGAAGTATAGGTGGGGCTTCCAGACTAGGAGAATTCTGGGAAGAGAAAGGGCAGAGTCAGGAGTAGCTAGCCAGATGCAGAGGAAGTAAGATGAGAATGCTACATTGAGAAATGCTACCAAGTCATGTGGCTAAACATAGATAAGAATTATGGGTTAATTTAAGCATAACAGCTAGTTAGTAATAAGCCTGAGCATTTATAATTAATATTAAGCCTACAAGTCAATAATTTGGGAAGCGGCTGCTGGGTATTTGGGAGTTGCTGGAGGGACAGAAACTTCTGCCTATAGACTAGAACTTTACATTATATTTTTGAGTGAGCTGTATGGGTACAATACCTTAAACAAGAATAGAAACATATACAGTATAACAAAAGTAACCTTAAATTGGTATCAATATACTAAAACAACAATGTAAAATATTTGAAACTAGTGGTTGTTCAAAAGTAGACTCAACAATTCACCCTTTTATCCCTTCATTTCTATATCAAATCCCCCACTTTTCCTTTCAGAAAGATATCCCAGAATCTAATCTCCTTTGTTTGTTTGTTTTTCCTGACAATGACCAGTAGCAACTTGTAACCATCCCCCTATATGATGACACACATCCATAACCCACCAATTGACCGAAGATTACCCACCCCACCTCTTGGGAATGTGGGTATTGTGTTCTCTAGGCTACTTCCTATTGTCTGGGAGCAACAGCATCTCTAGACAACACTGAGAAAATTGGGACAATGGTCACATCCTAGGAGAGCTAGCTGTATTACTTTTGTTTATTCTCTGTGAGGGGAAAGTGCAGAGCTCATCTGAAGTCTTGGTTGAAGTAGTCTGTGAGGCTAGACCATCTCAGCTAGCAGCTTTGAAATTGTTCTGGATGTAGAATTTTGAAGAAACTGCAACAGAAGCATTCTAAGAGACTGGAACACCTGGACTACTTGTCTTCATTGGTGTCTGGTTCTTTTTCTTCTGAAAACACATGATCTTTTAAAGGTTACACACACTTATCACACACACCTGTGTGTATATGTGCATAAATATGTGTGAGTGTATATTAACACAAGTATGGAATGTATGGTGTGCACAAGTCATCTAAAGGTGTTTTTTTGTTCTCTGAGCAGATAAAAGGCATCTGTTAACTTTCTAAGTCTGTTTGGATTGTATAACCAAACCTCTATCCATGCCATATGAAAGGATGGCATCTAGTAATAAGTCTCTATGACTCTGTAGCCAATAAAATTTATCATGTCTTATCCAGTCTCAGAGCTGTTCCCATGTAGAGGGAATTGGCATGTACATCACCTGTCTTGTAGTTTTTCTTGTTTTTTTTTTCTTCATGTCTGTAACCAAGGTCTTCAGGAGGTCTCCCCCAATCAAATCTGGTCTTCATTAATTTTGCCAAGAACCATTACTTGTTTCCTGTGGAAATAAAGATATAACCTCTCCTCCAGTGCAACATATTTTCTGTCTTCTATTTTGAAGCTAAGACATTCCTAAAATATATAGGTTGTCTTAACTTAGCAATTTCTGTAATCCAATGTCACTTAGCTACTGCAATTCATTTATCAGCATTTAAAAATTTCAAAATTAACAAGGCACCATATAAGGTCCAAACTCCCTGTGTTATAATATTTCCTATCCTTACATAGCTTATATTTCTTATATTACTTTAGTCTCTCTTTAAAGACTTAAAGACAAACTAGCTGGAAAACTAGTTTCTGGAAATTTAGCTGGGTGCAATCTTGCCCTGAGGTCACTACTCCATTTAGTCCATTTCTTAATCTGTTTATCTCCTTGATCACAGGGCTTAGCAGCATTCCACTGCCTGGTGCTCCTTTTCTCCTCAGCTTGCTCCTTTTCTTTCTAAATTCGTATAAGCGTGAACATTAATAAACACATGAAAGAGTCTATACTAGGCTGTTTAGAGATTTCCTCTGCCAGAGGTATTAATCTAAATCTCTTCACTTTAGCCCTAGGTGAACAAGGACAAAATGTAGCCACTTTCTTCACCAAAATATCACAAGAATGATCTCTAGGCAACATACTAAAATTCTTCTCCTCTGAAT